>NC_139219.1:333295047-334792547 GCF_055691185.1 Crinia signifera | reverse complement strand
TCCAGTATCACACGTCAGAGGGAACCGGGAGACACCAGAGTCTGCTCCATAGTATCCACGTGTATGCAGAGACCTTTCAGGTGCAGTGTTACTGGGTGTATACCGATCCAGTATCACACGTCAGACGTACTGTGCACATAAGAGGTAACTACAGTATCTGTGTAACTATAATAGGAGTACCCCTGCCCATACCCCGGCATCCTACCTGTGCCATCGCTCCTCCCTGACCACGTACTTTCTGAAGGGGATGATACGGTCTGACTCAAGGCTGCAGTGGCCTCGGGAGGTCAGGAGTGGGGAGGGCATTGGGTGTGGAAGAGCCTCAGATAAAGGCGGCAGATGCTGACTCAGTGCAGAGACGTCTGACTGCTCGGAGTACGGGGAGCAGCAGCCAGGAGTGTAGTGATGGGAGGAGCTGGCATCACAGGGACCATGCTGTGCCCTGGTACCGTGCCAGGGTGATACCCAGCACACGCTGTGCCCTGGTACCGTGCCAGGGTGATACCCAGCACACGCTGTGCCCTGGTACCGTGCCAGGGTGATACCCAGCACACGCTGTGCCCTGGTACCGTGCCAGGGTGATACCCAGCACACGCTCTGCCCTGGTACCGTGCCAGGGTGATACCCAGCACATGCCCATATCGACATAGTGGTGTCGACCTAGTTCCTGTAGACAATATGATCCACACCCTCCAGCGCACCGTACAGTACCAGCCTGATACATGCACAGTACCAACCTGATACATACCCAGTACCAGCCTGATACATGCACAGTCTTAGCCCGATACATGCACAGTACCAGCCCGATACATGCACAGTACCAGCCCGATACATGCACAGTACCAGCCCGATACATGCACAGTACCAGCCCGATACATGCACAGTACCAGCCCGATACATGCACAGTACCAGCCCGGTACATGCACAGTACCAGCCCGGTACATGCACAGTACCAGCCCGGTACATGCACAGTACCAGCCCGGTACATGCACAGTACCAGCCCGGTACATGCACAGTACCAGCCCGATACATGCACAGTACCAGCCCGATACATGCACAGTACCAGCCCGATACATGCACAGTACCAGCCCGATACATGCACAGTACCAGCCCGATACATGCACAGTCTCAGCCTGATACATGCACAGTACCAGCCTGATACATGCACAGTACCAGCCTGATACATGCACAGTCTCAGCCTGATACATGCACAGTACCAACCCGGTACATGCACAGTACCAACCCGATACATGCACAGTACCAGCCTGATACATGCACAGTACCACCTCATATATGCACAGTACCAGCCTGATACATGCACAGTACCAGCCCGATACATGCACAGTACCAGCCCGATACATGCACAGTACCAGCCCGATACATGCACAGTACCAGCCCGATACATGCACAGTACCAGCCCGATACATGCACAGTACCAGCCCGATACATGCACAGTACCAGCCCGATACATGCACAGTACCAGCCCGATACATGCACAGTACCAGCCTGATACATGCACAGTACCAGCCTGATACATGCACAGTACCAGCCTGATACATGCACAGTACCAGCCTGATACATGCACAGTCTCAGCCCGATACATGCACAGTACCAACCCGGTACATGCACAGTACCAACCCGATACATGCACAGTACCAGCCTGATACATGCACAGTACCACCTCATATATGCACAGTACCAGCCTGATACATGCACAGTACCAGCCTGATACATGCACAGTACCAACCCGGTACATGCACAGTACCAACCCGATACTCGCACAGTACCAACCCGATACATGCACAGTACCACCTCGTATATGCACAGTACCAACTTGTAAATGCACAGTACCAACCTGATACATGCACAGTACCAACCTGATACATGCACAGTACCAACCTGATACATGCACAGTACCAACCTGATACATGCACAGTACCAACCTGATACATGCACAGTACCAACCTGATACATGCACAGTACCAACCTGATACATGCACAGTACCAACCTGATACATGCACAGTACCACCTCATACATACCCAGTACCAGCCTGATATATGCACAGTACCACCTCATACATACCCAGTACCAGCCTGATATATGCACAGTCTTAGCCTGATATATGCACAGTCTTAGCCTGATACATGCACAGTACCAACCCGGTACATGCACAGTACCAACCCGATACATGCACAGTACCACCTCGTATATGCACAGTCTTAGCCTGATATATGCACAGTCTTAGCCTGATACATGCACAGTACCAACCCGGTACATGCACAGTACCAACCCGATACATGCACAGTACCACCTCGTATATGCACAGTACCAACCTGATACATGCACAGTACCAACCTGATACATGCACAGTACCAACCCGATACATGCACAGTACCAGCCCGATACATGCACAGTACCAGCCCGATACATGCACAGTACCAGCCCGATACATGCACAGTACCAGCCCGATACATGCACAGTACCACCTCGTATATGCACAGTACCAACTTGTACATGCACAGTACCAACCTGATACATGCACAGTACCAACCTGATACATGCACAGTACCAACCTGATACATGCACAGTACCAACCTGATACATGCACAGTACCAACCTGATACATGCACAGTACCAACCTGATACATGCACAGTACCAACCTGATACATGCACAGTACCAACCTGATACATGCACAGTACCAACCTGATACATGCACAGTACCAACCTGATACATGCACAGTACCAACCTGATACATGCACAGTACCACCTCATGCATGCATACTGGTACTATGGTCCTAGAACGTCTGACCTATAATCATCTCCTAAGCCACCTTACTGCCCTCTCCTCTTCTCCCTCTACACCACCTCTCTGGGCACCCTCATCAGCTCCTATGGTTTTCATTACCACCTTTATGCTGATGATACCCTAATCTATCTCTCCTCCCCCGACCTATCCCCATCACTCCTGTCCAAGGTCTCTGAATGCCTCACGGCCATCTCAGCCTGGATGACCCAACGCTTCCTGAAACTAAACATGGCTAAAACTGAACTTCTAATCTTCCATCCCCCGAACATCCCCTCTTCTCCCACTATCTCCATCAGCATTGGTGAAACCGAGATCACCTCCACCGACCAAACGCGCTGCCTCGGTGTCATCATTGACTCCTCCCTCTCTTTCACCCCCCACATTCGTGCTCTCTCACAGTCTTGCCGCTTTCACCTACGCAACATCTCACGCATCAGACCATTCCTCTCCACTGACGCGACCAAAATTCTCATTCACTCTCTTGTCATCTCCCGCCTTGACTACTGCAACATCCTTCTCTCTGGGCTACCTCTCACCCGCCTCGCACCTCTCCAAACCATTCTTAACGCTGCTGCTAGGCTCATCTTCCTCTACCTCCGCCTCCCCCCTCTGTCTATCTCTTCACTGGTTCCCCATTCCTTTCCGAGTTCTCTTTAACCTCCTCACCACCACCTACAAGGCTCTCTCCTCCTCCACAGCTCCCTACCTCTCTTCACTGATCTCTATCCACACTCCCTCCCGTCCTCTTCGCTCCATCACTGACCGCCGACTGACCTCTCACCTAATCACCTCCTCCCACTCCCGTGTCCAAGACTTCTCTCGCGCTGCCCCCCTGCACTGGAACAACCTCCCGCCACCCATCAGGCTTTCTGATTCCCTTACCTCCTTCAAGCGCTCCCTTAAAACCAACTTTTTTCGACTAGCCTATCCCTCCTCCTAACCTCTTTTGATCCTCCTATCCTGCCTCCGTTCCCCTCCATTCCTACTTATCCTATTGTTTTTCGTTCATCCACCCACCTCCTTTTAGTCTGTTAACTCTTATGAGCAGGGCCCTCCTTCCTCACGTACTCACCCTACCTCACCTGTGCTCCTGTCCTGTTCTTTCCTTCCTCTACTTCATCTTCAGTCTCCTCGACAATTTCCACACCTACTTCTGAACTGATGCTGATTTTAGTTCTACCAGCTATACCCCTATTTATGCTGTATTTTATCAACACACCCTGTACGTTACCTTGTAATTTGTTTTTTTTGTTTACTATGTACGGCGCTGCGGACACTTTGTGGCGCCTTATAAATAAAACGTACTACTACTCAGCCAATCCCGTACTACAGCCAATCCCGTCCTTTACCTTCACCAACCACTTCCTGTACTGGATCCTGTATCAGCACTAACTGCCTCCTGTACTACAGCTAAGGAAATCTAATGTTACCGCACCTGCCCCATTGTGTATTGCGAGGAGCATGGCGCAGCAACGGTTTTCTGGTGAGTTATTTCTGCGAAACGTGCTCCACACAAGGGTAACCTATACTTTGGGTGTATCACCCATAAAAATAGTAACTAGACCTCCCCACACAAGCCTGAGTGTGGCTGGGAAACAGATGGTAGCAGTGTGCATGCAGGCCAGCCCATGGGCACTTGGGTAACACTAGGCACCAGACTATGCAGCACATTAGCGTAGCCCTGGCATGACAGACACAGATGACACAGGAGCTGCACGCTTGTCGGCCTGCCCCCAGGAGAAAGCACCTGACAGGTGGTCCGGGAGAACTCCTCCACTTGGGCATTGTGGGCGTAGCTGACAGGTGGCCAGAGGAAGAGTGGGAGCTCATGCTGGCACGAGACTGGTGAATCCCAGGTCACTTAGTGTCACCACCCCGAGGACTCTAGGTAATCAAAAATAAAACACATGATGTTCTGTTGTACTCAGCAGAAGCAGCTACAGGAATCTTGACTTCTCCTATAGGGAGATAACGACTACTGCACACAAAGCACTGACCACTCTATATACTGTTATCATGTGAAGAATGTGACGGTGGCCCCTGGGGTCATCAGATACTGGGGCTTCCATAGGGCTGTGCCCTACCAGCAGCTGAGCTCCATAACCTGTACTGTATGTGTGACGGCACCGTAACCGGCAGCAACAGCACATAACCTGTACTGTACGTGTGACGGCACCGTAACTGGCAGCACATAACCTGTACTGTACGTGTGACGGCACCGTAACCGGCAGCACATAACCTGTACTGTACGTGTGACGGCACCGTAACCAGCAGCAATAGCACATAACCTGTACTGTACGTGTGACGGCACCGTAACCGGCAGCACATAACCTGTACTGTATGTGTGACGGCACCGTAACCGGCAGCACATAACCTGTACTGTACATGTGACGGCACCGTAACCGGCAGCACATAACCTGTACTGTACATGTGACGGCACCGTAACCGGCAGCACATAACCTGTACTGTACGTGTGACGGCACCGTAACCGGCAGCAATAGCACATAACCTGTACTGTACGTGTGATGGCACTGTAACCGGCAGCACATAACCTGTACTGTACATGTGACGGCACCGTAACCGGCAGCACATAACCTGTACTGTACATGTGACGGCACCGTAACCGGCAGCACATAACCTGTACTGTACGTGTGACGGCACCGTAACCGGCAGCAATAGCACATAACCTGTACTGTACGTGTGACGGCACCGTAACCGGCAGCAACAGCACATAACCTGTACTGTACGTGTGACGGCACCGTAACCGGCAGCACATAACCTGTACCGTACCTGTTACCGCACTGCGCCATGACCAGCAGCAACAGAAAAGTGTTAAGTAACAGCGAGAGATGGTGCTAAACATAAGAATATTGGGGCTAATTCAGCAGGCCCAGCAAAAGTGCGCAAATACTTCTGCACATGTGCAACCCCTTACACTGCGGTTGTATTCAGGAAAATGTGCCCGCAGTCTAAGCGCCAGCACGGAGGGCGGAGAGGTGTCATTGGGGAAATGGAGAAGTGTCTGGAACACATGCAGAACGATGAGATTGATTCAGACCTGCTTGCTGGTGTTACTGCCCCACACGCTCTGAACTGATTGGCAGGAAGTAGGCATCTAGGGGCTAAAACCGGCCGTTTAGTGGGGGTGTCCAGGGAGAACACTGGGGGGTGTCCAGGGAGAACACTGGGGGGTGTCCAGGGAGAACACTGGGGGGTGTCCAGGGAGAACACTGGGGGGTGTCCAGGGAGAACACTGGGGGGTGTCCAGGGAGAACCAACAGACGGCGGTCGGGGGGGTGTCAGCAGCGTGTCGACGCATACACCCCAGCAGGTAGTACTCTGGTGCCAGCGATTGGGCCTGAGGAGGTAACAGTGTAGGAGTCTGGTGGTGGCAGCAATAGTGGGTGGAGTCGGTACCAGGCGGTTACTGATGGTAACAGGGAATCCCCTATTGGCAGGGGCGGGCTGGGCCATGTGCCCCCCGGGCCACTCAATCAATTTGTTTGCGGGCCGCTTGTGTTCTTAGGATGCTGCTGCAGCCACGGCTGGCTGACCAGTCTCAGACTGGTCTCCAGAAACATGGCTGCCGGCCTCCTGGTTTGAGGACATGTCTAAGTGAAGGAGGCCGGCGGCCATGTTTCTGGAGCCCAGTCAGAGAGAGACTGTGTGTTCTACTTCCTGCCTGCCACTTCTACATCCCCGTGCTGCAGCCCACCTTGGTCCGGCGTCAAGATCAGGTTAACCAGAGCAGCCTGTGGCCAGGGTCCAGTTATTATTATTAGGGGGAGCAGCCTTTGGGGGGTCCCTTTATTATTATACAGGGGAAACAGCCTGTGGGCTCCCATTATTATTATTATACAGGGGGAGCAGCCTGTGGGGGTCCCTTTATTATTATATAGGGGGAGCAGCCGGTGGGGTCCTCATAATTATTATACAAGGGGAGCAGCCTGTGGTGTCCTATTATTATTATTATACAGGGGGAGCAGCCTGTGGGGTTCTCATAATTATTATACAGGGGAGCAGCCTTTGGGGGGTCATATTGTTATACAGGGGAGCAGCCTGTGGTGTCCTATTATTATTATACGGGGGAGCAGCCTGTGGGGGTCCTATTGTTATACAGGGGAGCAGCCTGTGGTGTCCTATTATTATTATACGGGGGAGCAGCCTGTGGGGGTCCTATTGTTATACAGGGGAGCAGCCTGTGGTGTCCTATTATTATTATTATTATTATACAGGGGGAGCAGCCTGTGGTGTCCTATTATTATTATACGGGGGAGCAGCCTGTGGGGGTCCTATTGTTATACAGGGGAGCAGCCTGTGGTGTCCTTTTATTATTATACAGGGAAGCAGCCTGTGGGGGTCCTATTGTTATACAGGGGAGCAGCCTGTGGTGTCCTATTATTATTATACGGGGGAGCAGCCTGGGGGGTCCTATTGTTATACAGGGGAGCAGCCTGTGGTGTCCTATTATTATTATACGGGGGAGCAGCCTGTGGGGGTCCTATTGTTATACAGGGGAGCAGCCTGTGGTGTCCTATTATTATTATTATTATACGGGGGAGCAGCCAGTGGGGGTCCTATTGTTATACAGGGGAGCAGCCTGTGGTGTCCTATTATTATTATACAGGGGAGCAGCCTGTAAGGGTCCAATTATTATTATTATTATACAGGGGAGCAGCCTGTGGGGGTACCATTATTATTATACAGGGGGAGCAGCCTGTGGGGGTCCAATTATTATTATTATACAGGGGAGCAGCCTGTAAGGGTCCAATTATTATTATTATACAGGGGAGCAGCCTGTGGGGGTCCAATTATTGCTAATATTAAACAGGGGAGCAGCCAGTGGTGTTCTGTTATTATTATACAGGGGAGCAGCCTGTGGTGTCCTGTTATTATTATAAGACAGGGGGAGTAGCCTGTGGTGTCTTGATATTATACAGGGGAGCAGCCTGTGGTGTCCGATTATTGTTTTTTTTTTTTTTTTTTTACTCAATTTACCTATGCACTGTTAGTTATGGGCCGGTGCTCTGGACTTGCCCCCAAGGCTAAAAGTTGCCAGCCAGCCCCTGCCTATTGGCCAGGTCCCGTGAGACCAGGAACTGCCATCTGTGGACCTGAAGGGCGTAGAGCCAGAGCGTAAGTGAAAACTGTGGCCGGAGACCCTGGCACACGTTGGGAATGGCGGCTATGGAGCTGAACGGGTTAACCCCTTCAGCCCCAGCACCATAATGGACAAAGGGCGCTTGCCACCAAATGTAAATGTATTTTGTGTGTTTTTCATGGGCGCCGCGGCAACGGTCTCCCTCCGATGGCCGCGGACAGCCCTATGTTACGGATGCCACCTGGGAGCTGGATGTAACTACCGGAGGCTGGAGATCAGGCGTGAGCCCGTAGCCGGGACTGCCGGTTAGGACGGCCACAGCGAACCCTATACTGACTCTATTGAGTCCCCCGGACAGATGACAAACCCCTGCAGGAACTAGGCTGTCACCGCCGCGTTCGAAGGAGCGAGTTAGGCCCGCTCCAACCCCGATGCAGCTAGGTCTATGTAGGGACAAAGGGTAAGCGATCATCAGGGGTAACTCAGGAGGATGGTGTTACTAACGGGCCTGACTGTAATGTACCCCTGTCTGCCGGCACCGGGCCAAAGACGGGAATGGGACCCAGTCGCAGGCACAAGAGACAAATGACGGGGAATCTCCACATAAACAGGAGACAAGGCTAAGAGGCGAATCCCCAAAACATAACCAGGACCGAACAGGGGAGGCCCTGCCTATTAACTGCATAGAAAGGGCAAGCAAAAGGAAATAAAGGTAAATAACTGGTAACTAGCAGAGGGAGGAAATGGGCTAGGCCCACGGCGGGGCGCAATACTGAACCCAAACAAACTAAACCACGGGCTAAACGGCCCACTAACAAAAAGAGCTTGGCAGCTCTCCAAAAGAACAAATGGAAAATAACCAGGCTCCACAGGAGCACTTACGTGACCCACGGAAAGGATGTAACAGGGGATCAGGGCCAGGCACGGAAGGAGCCACAAACGTAATGGGACCCAGAAAGAGATGAAGGAACTGGGAGCTGAGCTGCAGAGGATATATACTGGGATCCAAACAGGAGACTGGAGGCAAGGGACCAGGTAGCGTGGCTGAGAGCTGACAGAAGTTCCCTGCACAGGAAGCAGGAACTAAACAGGAAGCTATCACTGGCAGAGTATTGCAGGAGAGCCTGCCTTATAAAGGGCTCAGGTGATTAATTACACCTGAAGATCCAGGGAGCTCCCAGGCTTGTGCTTAACGAGCTAATTACAATACAGCCTTGTGAATAATTGCTCACTGAATATTGAGCTGATGTGGCACAGACCTGCCACTGGAGGCCACCAGTGAGTCAAATGCTGAACACAAAACCAAAGCAGACTGAATCATAAATCCAGATTCCCAACACCCTATGTGCTCACCCCTGGGACCTCCTGGGAGTGGGAGGCTGCAGGGAGCCGGGTCCCGGAAGTCGCTGCCTGGCATACCTATATGCCGCAGCTCTGCTCCATCTACAGGGAGCTGCAGCAGGACGGAGAGCCGGGGGTGGATGCGCACTGCCGCTGGGAGTCCGGACACTCCGGCTCCCGGCATGCGGCGCCAACAGGGTGCTGGGCACAGTGTAAAACAAATATATTGTAAATGTATTTAAAATGTGTTGTGTGGCTTTTGGAGCCTGTGCAATGCACAGACTCAGTGTGTACAGAGTAACATATGTGTGTTTCAAATGTATTTTAAAGTTAAAATGCACTTACTGTGGGCTGCTGTGTCCCAGGGAACCCAGAGTCCTGGGTGGGCTGCTGGGTTCCCGTAGTCTGTACCCCAAAAACGGAATGCTTTCCCAGATAGACTCCAAGCTGGGAGCTGCAGGGGTGGTAGCAGGGGACCTCAGCTTTCCATCAAGCTGAGTGGTTCCCTGGAGCTCCATGGGGTTCTCCATCAGCGGGCAGGAGACCCGGGCAGGGGATCAGGGCTGCCCATCTCTGGAGCTGACATCTGGGCTAACGGTGTTCAGCTGGTCCCCTGGCAGAATCCTGGAAGTATGTTTTGGAGGGAAACCTTCCCCCTGGCCAGATAGACCGGCACCTGGGTGGTACCTGGCCCCCCAGGTGGGCTGTGGCTCAGAGGAGTAACCACTCCCCTCCCCTGTACATAAGGACAATGCTGATTGTGCATGTGCCCAGCGCATGCACGTCTCATGCACTTAAGCTGATTGGTTGGAGACCACAGGGTGGGCTTACCCCCTGTGGTGATGTGTATTGGAGTAGCATAAAAGGAGGGCTCAGCCCTGTGTAAGGTTGTACTTCTGCCTGTATCTGAATGCTGTAACATCTGTATGCTGGGCCTCCTATGATGGGAGAAGAGATCTTTTAAGATCTATTGGCAAATAAAGACGACTACTTTCATCTTGCGACCAACAGAATTACTGCAATGGTACTCTTTACCTAGAACGGCGCCCGCGATTTGCATCGCGGGCGTTGGGGGTAAAAAATCGCGGGCATCGCGGTCATTGTATGCACATAAAAAACGGGTGCGACGCGATGCCCGCGATTTTCCCATAGGGATCAATGTTAAAAGTCAGATTGGACGCGATTTTAGTGTTAAATGCCTCAATGTCCGCGATTTTTACATAGGAAACAATGTTAAATGGGCCACAGAGCCCTAATAGTCCCCCTGAAGTCTTAAATGGCCCCCACAATTTTTAACGCCACCCCACGATCAACGTGAACCCGAAGCGTGGCGAGCGCAGCGAGCCCGCGAGGGGCGGCGGTACGCGTCCTCCGACCTTTTCATACCCCCACTATCCACGTTGGTGTGGAGTTGAGAATAGAATAGTGTGGCGAGCGCAGCGAGCCACCGAGCCCGAAGCGTGGCGAGCGCAGCAAGCCCCGCGAGGGGACGCGGATACCTGTGAAGCCCGCGAAGGGACGCGTTTACCTGTAAAGGTATCCGCGTCCCCTCGCCACGCTTCGGGCTCGGTGGCTCGCTGCGCTCGCCACACTATTCTATTCTCAACTCCACGCCGACGTGGATAGTGGGGGTATGAAAAGGTCGGAGGACGCGTACCGCCGCCGCTCGCCACGCTTCGGGTTCACGTTGATCGTGGGATGGCGTTAACAATTGTGGGGGCCATTTCAGACTTTAGGGTGACTATTTGGGCTCTGTGGCCCATTTAACATGGTTTCCTATGGAAAAATCGCGGGCATTGAGGCATTGAACACTAAAATCGCGTCCAATCCGACTTTTAACATTGATCCCTATGGGAAATCGCGGGCATCGCATCGCACCCGTTTTTTAGTGCACACGATGGTCGCGATGGGCGCCGTTCTAGGTAAAGAGTACCACTGCAATAATTCCGGTACTTATTTATTAGCAGGGCGCCCACTAAGCAGATGCTGCGTAAGAAAAATCGCATTGCATGCAATGCAATGCGTTTTTCCTATGTAATTTATTCACTGGTTTCTACCCTCGGGCGGTGCGATTGCATGCAATTTAATAGGGTGTGATGCCATTTTCTTTAATATACATTTCTATGAGATGCAATGAGATTTAGGCACCCCCCACTATCCACGCCACCTTGAAGCGTGGCGAGAGCAGTGAGCGCCGCGAGGGGCGGTGGAACGCGTCTTCCGAACTTTTCATACGCCACTATCCACACCGGCGTGGAGTTGATTTTATATAGTGTGGCGAGCGCAGCGAGCCCCACGAGGGGACGCGGAATACTTGTAACTTCGGGTTCGGTGGCTCGCTGCACTCGCCACACCGCTTCGGGGTGGCGTAGATAGTGGGGGGGGGGGGGGTGCCTAAATCTCATTGCATGTCATAGGAGTGTATAGTAAAGTAAATGGCATCGCACCCTATAAAATCACATGCGATCGCATGGAATTTTACGTCACCCGAGGGTAAAATGCAGTGAATAAATTACATAGGAAAATCTCATCGCATGCAAAAAAACGCATGTGATGCGATTTTCCTACGGTGTCGAACGTATGCAAATAGGGCGCCCTGGTAATACATAAGTACCATACAAATTCATATTGGCAGCCTGCACGGATCAGTCAGATCCGTGCAGGCTGCAGTGTAAAAAAAATACAAAAATTAGAAAAATAAAAAAATACTTTTCAAAAAACGTCGTGGTTTTAGAAAAACCGAGTAAGGGTTCCACTTATTTTTTAAAACCAGCACCATGCCCAAGGGCCACGCCCTGGCCTCACTGGTGTAACTCTGCCTCCAAGCTCTGATTATCTCTCTCCCCCTCCCCAGCACAGGAGCTGGCTGCTCCCATTATGAGCACAGTATATGGCTGGTAATGTTACCTATCCACGCCCTGACCTCGGTGGTGTAACTCTGCCTCCAAAATCTGATTATCTGGGAGTGTCAGGGAATACGCAGGCGTGGCCAGGTGTGTGGGGGAAGTCATGTGATGTCAGCTCCACCCCCGATCAGCCTGATTCTATCACAGCCGCTGAGTAAGTCCTGGGCTACGCACAGACTGCACACACTGGTGGAATCATTACATGGTGAGCGGCTGTTATCTGGGAGTGTCAGGGAATACGCAGGCGTGGCCAGGTGTGTGGGGGAAGTCATGTGACGCCAGCTCCGCCCCCGATCAGCCTGATTCTATCACAGCCGCTGAGTAAGTCCTGGGCTACGCACAGACTGCACACACTGGGGAATCATTACATGGGGAGCGGCTGTTATCTGGGAGTGTCAGGTAATATGCAGGTGTGGCCAGGTGTGTGAGGGGAAGTCATGTGATGTCAGCTCCGCCCCCGATCAGCCTGATTCTATCACAGCCGCTGAGTAAGTCCTGGGCTACGCACAGACTGCACACACTGGGGAATCATTACATGGGGAGCGGCTGTTATCTGGGAGTGTCAGGTAATATGCAGGTGTGGCCAGGTGTGTGAGGGGAAGTCATGTGATGTCAGCTCCGCCCCCGATCAGCCTGATTCTATCACAGCCGCTGAGTAAGTCCTGGGCTACGCACACACTGCACACACTGGGGAATCATTACATGGTGAGTGGCTGTTATCTGGGAGTGTCAGGTAATACGCAGGCGTGGCCAGGTGTGTGAGGGGAAGTCATGTGACATCAGCTCCGCCCCCGATCAGCCTGATTCTATCACAGCCGCTGAGTAAGTCCTGGGCTACACACAGACTGCACACACTGGGGAATCATTACATGGTGAGCGGCTGTTATCTGGGAGTGTCAGGTAATACGCAGGTGTGGCCAGGTGTATGAGGGGAAGTCATGTGATGTCAGCTCCACCCCTGATCAGCCTGATTCTATCACAGCCGCTGAGTAAGTCCTGGGCTACACACATACTGCACACACTGGGGAATCATAACATGGGGAGCGGCTGTTATCTGGGAGTGTCAGGGAATACGCAGGCGTGGCCAGGTGTGTGAGGGTAAGTCATGTGACGTCAGCTCCGCCCCGATCAGCCTGATTCTATCACAGCCACTGAGTAAGTCCTGGGCTACACACAGACTGCACACACTGGGGAATCATTACATGGTGAGCGGCTGTTATCTGGGAGTGTCAGGTAATACGCAGGCGTGGCCAGGTGTGTGAGGGGAAGTCATGTGACATCAGCTCCACCCCCGATCAGCCTGATTCTATCACAGCCACTGAGTAAGTCCTGGGCTACACACAGACTGCACACACTGGGGAATCATTACATGGCGAGCGGCTGTTATCTGGGAGTGTCAGGTAATACGCAGGCATGGCCAGGTGTATGAGGGGAAGTCATGTGACATCAGCTCCGCCCCCAATCAGCCTGATTCAATAACATAAGTAAGTCCTGGGCTACGCACAGACTGCACACACTGGGGAATCATTACATGGTGAGCGGCTGTTATCTGGGAGTGTCAGGTAATACGCAGGTGTGGCCAGGTGTGTGAGGGGAAGTCATGTGACGTCAGCTCCGCCCCCGATCAGCCTGTTTCTATCACAGCCGCTGGTTAAGTCCTGGGCTACGCACACACTACACACACTGGGGAATCATTACATGGTGAGCGGCTGCTATCTGGGAGTGTCAGGTAATACGCAGGTGTGGCCAGGTGTGTGAGGGGAAGTCATGTGACATCAGCTCCGCCACCGATCAGCCTGATTCTATCACAGCCGCTGAGTAAGTCCTGGGCTACGCACACACTGCACACACTGGGGAATCATTACATGGTAAGCGGCTGTTATCTGGGAGTGTCAGGGAATATGCAGGCGTGGCCAGGTGTGTGAGGGGAAGTCATGTGACATCAGCTCCTCCCCTGATCAGCCTGAGTCTATCGCAGCCGCTGAGTAAATCCTGGGCTACGCACACTGCACACACTGGGGAATCATTACATGATGAGCGGCTGTTATCTGGGAGTGTCAGGGAATATGCAGGCATGGCCAGGTGTGTGAGGGGAAGCCATGTGACGTCAGCTCCTCCCCTGATCAGCCTGAGTCTATCGCAGCCGCTGACCTGGGCTACACACAGACTGCACACACTGGGGAATCATTACATGGTGAGCAGCTGTTATCTGGGAGTGTCAGGTAATACACAGGCGTGGCCAGGTGTGTGAAGGGAAGTCATGTGCTGTCAGCTCCGCCCCCTATCAGCCTGATTCTATCACAGCCGCTGAGTAAGTCCTGGGCTACGCACAGACTGCACACACTGGGGAATCATTACATGGTGAGCGGCTGTTATCTGGGAGTGTCAGGTAATATGCAGGCGTGGCCAGGTGTGTGAGGGGAAGTCATGTGATGTCAGCTCCGCCCCCGATCAGCCTGATTCTATCACAGCCGCTGAGTAAGTCCTGGGCTACACACAGACTGCACACACTGGGGAATCATTACATGGGGAGCGGCTGTTATCTGGGAGTGTCAGGGAATACGCAGGCGTGGCCAGGTGTATGAGGAAAAGTCATGTGGCATCAGCTCCACCCCCGATCAGCCTGATTCTATCACAGCCGCTGAGTAAGTCCTGGGCTACGCACACACTGCACACACTGGGGAATCATTACATGGTGAGCGGCTGTTATCTGGGAGTGTCAGGTAATACGCAGGTGTGGCCAGGTGTGTGAGGGGAAGTCATGTGACGTCAGCTCCGCCCCCGATCAGCCTGATTCTATCACAGCCGCTGAGTAAGTCCTGGGCTACACACACACTGCACACACTGGGAATCATTACATGGGGAGCAGCTGTTATCTGGGAGTGTCAGGTTATACGCAGGCGTAGCCAGGTGTATGAGGGGTAGTCATGTGATGTCAGCTCCACCCCCGATCAGCCTGATTCTATCACAGCCGCTGAGTAAGTCCTGGGCTACGCACACACTGCACACACTGGGGAATCATTACATGAAGAGCAGCTGTTATCTGGGAGTGTCAGGTAATACACAGGCGTGGCCAGGTGTGTGAGGGGAAGTCATGTGCTGTCAGCTCCGCCCCCTATCAGCCTGATTCTATCACAGCCGCTGAGTAAGTCCTGGGCTACGCACAGACTGCACACACTGGGGAATCATTACATGGTGAGCGGCTGTTATCTGAGAGTGTCAGGTAATACGCAGGTGTGGCCAGGTGTGTGAGGGGAAGTCATGTGACGTCAGCTCCGCCCCCGATCAGCCTGATTCTATCACAGCCGCTGAGTAAGTCCTGGGCTACACACACACTGCACACACAGGGAATCATTACATGGTGAGCGGCTGTTATCTGGGAGTGTCAGGTAATACGCAGGCGTGACCAGGTGTATGAGGGGAAGTCATGTGACGGCAGCTCCGCCCCCGATCAGCCTGATTCTATCACAGCCGCTGAGTGAGTCCTGGGCTACGCACACACTGCACACACTGGGGAATCATTACATGGTGAGCGGCTGTTATCTGGGAGTGTCAGGTAATACGCAGGTGTGGCCAGGTGTGTGAGGGGAAGTCATGTGACGTCAGCTCCGCCCCCGATCAGCCTGATTCTATCACAGCCGCTGAGTAAGTCCTGGGCTACACACACACTGCACACACAGGGAATCATTACATGGGGAGCAGCTGTTATCTGGGAGTGTCAGGTTTTACGCAGGAGTGGCCAGGTGTATGAGGGGTAGTCATGTGATGTCAGCTCCACCCCCGATCAGCCTAATTCTATCACAGCCGCTGAGTAAGTCCTGGGCTACGCACACAATGCACACACTGGGGAATCATTACATGGTGAGCGGCTGTTATCTGGGAGTGTCAGGGAATATGCAGGCGTGGCCAGGTGTGTGAGGGGAAGTCATGTGACATCAGCTCCGCCCCCGATCAGCCTGATTCTATCACAGCCGCTGAGTAAGTCCTGGGCTACACACAGACTGCACACACTGGGGAATCATTACATGGTGAGCGGCTGTTATCTGGGAGTGTCAGGGAATACGCAGGCGTGGCCAGGTGTATGAGGAGAAGTCATGTGGCATCAGCTCCACCCCCGATCAGCCTGATTCTATCACAGCCGCTGAGTAAGTCCTGGGCTACGCACACACTGCACACACTGGGAATCATTACATGGGGAGCAGCTGTTATCTGGGAGTGTCAGGTTATACGCAGGCGTGGCCAGGTGTATGAGGGGTAGTCATGTGACGTCAGCTCCGCCCCCGATCAGCCTGATTCTATCACAGCTGCTGAGTAAGTCCTGGGCTACACACACACTGCACACACTGGGAATCATTACATGGGGAGCAGCTGTTATCTGGGAGTGTCAGGTTATACGCAGGCGTGGCCAGGTGTATGAGGGGTAGTCATGTGATGTCAGCTCCACCCCCGATCAGCCTGATTTTATCACAGCCGCTGAGTAAGTCCTGGGCTACGCACACACTGCACACACTGGGGAATCATTACATTGTGAGCAGCTGTTATCTGGGAGTGTCAGGTAGTACACAGGCGTGGCCAGGTGTGTGAGGGGAAGTCATGTGCTGTCAGCTCCGCCCCCTATCAGCCTGATTCTATCACAGCCGCTGAGTAAGTCCTGGGCTACGCACAGACTGCACACACTGGGAAATCATTACATGGTGAGCGTCTGTTATCTGGGAGTGTCAGGTAATATGCAGGCGTGGCCAGGTGTGTGAGGGGAAGTCATGTGACATCAGCTCCACCCCCGATCAGTCTGATTCTATCGCAGCTGCTAAGTCCTGGGCTGCGCACAGACTGCACACACTGGGGAATCATTACATGGTGAGCGGCTGTTATCTGGGAGTGTCAGGTAATACGCAGGTGTGGCCAGGTGTGTGAGGGGAAGTCATGTGACGTCAGCTCCGCCCCGATCAGTCTGATTCTATCGCAGCCGCTGAGTAAGTCCTGGGCTACACACACACTGCACACACTGGGGAATCATTACATGGTGAGCGGCTGTTATCTGGGAGTGTCAGGTAATATGCAGGCGTGGCCAGGTGTATGAGGGGAAGTCATGTGACATCAGCTCCACCCCCGATCAGTCTGATTCTATCGCAGCCGCTGAGTAAGTCCTGGGCTACACACACACTGCACACACTGGGGAATCATTACATGGTGAGCGGCTGTTATCTGGGAGTGTCAGGTAATACGCAGGCGTGGCCAGGTATATGAGGGGAAGTCATGTGATGTCAGCTCCGCCCCCTGATCAGCCTGATTCTATCACAGCCGCTGAGTAAGTCCTGGGCTACGCACAGACTGCGCACACTGGGGAATCATTACATGGTGAGCTGCTGTTATCTGGGAGTGTCAGGGAATACGCAGGTGTGGCCAGGTGTATGAGGGGAAGTCATGTGATGTCAGCTCCGCCCCCGATCAGCCTGATTCTATCACAGCCGCTGAGTAAGTCCTGGGCTACGCACAGACTGCACACACTGGGGAATCATTACATGGTGAGCGGCTGTTATCTGGGAGTGTCAGGGAATACGCAGGCGTGGCCAGGTGTATGAGGGGAAGTCATGTGATGTCAGCTCCGCCCCCGATCAGCCTGATTCTATCACAGCCGCTGAGTAAGTCCTGGGCTACGCACACACTGCACACACTGGGGAATCATTACATGGTGAGTGGCTGTTATCTGGGAGTGTCAGGTAATATGCAGGTGTGGCCAGGTGTGTGAGGGGAAGTCATGTGATGTCAGCTCCGCCCCCGATCAGCCTGATTCTATCACAGCCGCTGAGTAAGTCCTGGGCTACGCACACACTGCACACACTGGGGAATCATTACATGGTGAGCGGCTGTTATCTGGGAGTGTCAGGTAATACTTGCTCAGGGAAAAGGGGAAGGGGATGAGGCCAAGGGCACAGGACTAATTTGCTATGGGGTTAGAAGGTTTTCTCCAATCAACGTATAAATTATAGTATATAGTATTGTTGCGGAGGTGCTCCCAGGGAGTAAGGTAAGTACAATTGAAAAGGGTTGATACTCAAGAGAGAGCATCAAAAAAAGAAACTCCCGGGTGGGGCACAACCTTCTAAAGTCTGTGTAACTGTCTAAAATGTCAACTTTATTTGTTGCTAAAATTGATTAATTTTAGCAACAAATAAAGTTGACATTTTAGACTGTTACACAGATTTTAGAAGGTTGTGCCCCACCCGGGAGTTTCTTTTTTTGATGCTCTCTCTTGAGTATCAACCCTTTTCAAGTGTCAGGTAATACGCAGGTGTGGCCAGGTGTATGAGGGGAAGTCATGTGATGTCAGCTCCGCCCCCAATCAGCCTGATTCTATCACAGCCGCTGAGTAAGTCCTGGGCTACGCACACACTGCACACACTGGGGAATCATTACATGCTGAGCGGCTGTTATCTGGGAGTGTCAGGTAATACGCAGGCGTGGCCAGGTGTGTGAGGGGGAGTCATGTGATGTCAGCTCTGCCCCGATCAGCCTGATTCTATCACAGCCGCTGAGTAAGTCCTGGGCTACGCACACACTGCACACACTGGGGAATCATTACATGGTGAGCGGCTGTTATCTGGGAGTGTCAGGGAATACGCAGGTGTGGCCAGGTGTGTGAGGGTAAGTCATGTGACCTCAGCTCTGCCTCCGATCAGCCTGATTCTATCACAGCCGCTGAGTAAGTCCTGGGCTACGCACACACTGCACACACTGGGGAATCATTACATGGCGGGTGGAATTGCAGCTAATCGCAGGCTTGCACTCAGTGAGATATCACATTGGCAGGCGGCTTACACCTTATCAAAGGGCTCAACAATTTAGTGCGATCAGGTCTGAATCGGGCTCAGAGTAAAGTTTAACGGTACTTTGGCTGAATAAGGTAACTACCTAGAAACTTGCCAATACAAATGTTAATGCACAGAGATCCCTTTATATACAGTATACACACACACACGCACACACACACACACACACACACATATAAACGGTATATACACACACACACACACACATATATAAACGGTATACACACACACACACACACATATATACGGTATATACACACACACACACACACACATATATACGGTATACACACACACACACACACATATATACCACAAGTAAATAAGAGCCGTACATGCTCAGTAAAACAGGCCAGTTGTCTGAAGAGATAAGAAATAAAGTGAGGCGCTGCCCACAGACTCTAATAGAACAGCGCCACCCAGTGACCGTACCTGCATGAGATCTAGTATTCGGTATACAGCAGTCGGCATACATCTGTCTGTTCTGTCTCTGACAGTGTACATTACTATATGTGGCAGCTCAGTCATTATTAATCAGCAGCGAGACGCAAACATTATCCCCACCCTCACTCTCACTCTATACAGCAGCAAGGAACTGCCATTACCCTGACAGCTGCTGGATGTGTGTACAGGTAACACCACACCTTGTATAGACACACAGCGTATCCTATTATAATGTGACTGTCAGCAGGTACCGATGGGGTATAGTACAGTGATGACCAGTGGGAGGGGGGTATTACCTGCACGGTCACCAGGTAACAGTGGGGTACAGTACAGTAATGGCGGCAGTGACCAGTGGGAGAGGGGTATTACCTGCATGGTCACAGGTAACAGTGGGGTACAGTACAGTAATGGCGGCAGTGACCAGTGGGAGAGGGGTATTACCTGCACGGTCACCAGGTAACAGTGGGGTACAGTACAGTAATGGCGGCAGTGACCAGTGGGAGAGGGGTATTACCTGCATGGTCACCAGGTAACAGTGGGGTACAGTACAGTAATGGCGGCAGTGACCAGGGGGAGAGGGGAATTACCTGCACGGTCACCAGGTAACAGTGGGGTACAGTATAGTAATGGCGGCAGTGACCAGTGGGAGAGGGGTATTACCTGCATGGTTACCAGTTAACAGTGGGGTACAGTACAGTAATGGCGGCAGTGACCAGTGGGAGAGGGGTATTACCTGCACGGTCACCAGGTAACAGTGGGGTACAGTACAGTAATGGCGGCAGTGACCAGTGGGAGAGGGGTATTACCTGCACGGTCACCAGGTAACAGTGGGGTACAGTACAGTAATGGCGGCAGTGACCAGTGGGAGAGGGGTATTACCTGCACGGTCACCAGGTAACAGTGGGGTACAGTACAGTAATGGCGGCAGTGACCAGTGGGAGAGGGGTATTACCTGCACGGTCACCAGGTAACAGTGGGGTACAGTACAGTAATGGCGGCAGTGACCAGTGGGAGAGGGGTATTACCTGCATGGTCACAGGTAACAGTGGGGTACAGTACAGTAATGGCGGCAGTGACCAGTGGGAGAGGGGTATTACCTGCATGGTCACAGGTAACAGTGGGGTACAGTACAGTAATGGCGGCAGTGACCAGTGGGAGAGGGGTATTACCTGCATGGTTACCAGGTAACAGTGGGGTACAGTACAGTAATGGCGGCAGTGACCAGTGGGAGAGGGGTATTACCTGCACGGTCACCAGGTAACAGTGGGGTACAGTACAGTAATGGCGGCAGTGACCAGTGGGAGAGGGGTATTACCTGCATGGTCACAGGTAACAGTGGGGTACAGTACAGTAATGGCGGCAGTGACCAGTGGGAGAGGGGTATTACCTGCATGGTCACAGGTAACAGTGGGGTACAGTACAGTAATGGCGGCAGTGACCAGTGGGAGAGGGGTATTACCTGCATGGTTACCAGGTAACAGTGGGGTACAGTACATTAATGGCGGCAGTGACCAGTGGGGGAGGGGTATTACCTGCACGGTCACCAGGTAACAGTGGGGTACAGTATAGTAATGGCGGCAGTGACCAGTGGGAGGGGTATTACCTGCATGGTCACCAGGTAACAGTGGGGTACAGCACAGTAATGGTGACAGTGACCAGCGTGTGTGTGTGTGTGTGTGTGTGTGTGTGCGCGGGGGGGTGGGGGGTGTATTACCTGCATGGTCACCAGGTACCAATGGGTACAGTAAAGTAATGCCCACAGTGACCACAGTCGGAGGGAGGGTGTATTACCTGCATGGTCACCAGAAACCGGTGGGTACAGTACAGTAGCGGTGGCAGTGACCAGTGTGTGTGTGTGTGTGTGTGTGGGGGGGTGTATTACCTGCTTAGTCAGCAGGTACCGGTGGGTACAGTACAGTAATGACAGCAGTGATCAGTGGTGGGGAGTATCGCCTGCATGGTCACCAGGGGGGTATTACCTGCATGGTCACCAGGTACCAGTGGGTACAGTACAGTAATGGCGGCAGTGACCAGTGGGAAAGGGGGGTATTAGCTGCATGGTAACCAGGTACCGGTGGGTACAGAACAGTAATGACGGCAGTGACCAGTGTGGGGGGGGGGGGGGGGTATTACCTAAATGGTCACCAGGTACCGGTGGTTACAGAACAGTAATAACTGCAGTTACCAGGGGGGGGGGGGGATTACCTGTATGATCACTAGGTACCGGTGGGTCCAGTACAGTAATGATGGCAGTGACCAGTGGGGGGGGTATTACCTGCATGTTCAGCAGGTACCGATGGTGTAAAGTACAGTAATGACGGCGGTGCATATAATGCAGGTCTTACCTGTCTACATATAGAGGTCTGTAGTGTCCAGACAGCTCAGTGCAGCGGGATCTCCTGGAGAGAGAAGACAGTCGGAGGTTAGAGGTCATCACCGCACCATACACGGTACCTTTCCTGGTAATAAGCAGTTCCCCAGCTTCTTTTATTACATCACATTTGGAACTCTCCATATTCATCTCGCCTTATCGCCTCCGAAGGCTGGAGTTATTACCCACTTAGGGAACTATATTGCATCATGTGACTATTGCTTCCATCAGTTGTTTTGAATGGATATTTACATGTTACAGTATGTTTGTACTAGGTGATTCATTGCGCCCTACGGGTGCTCTTCACACCGTCGTAAGGAGCTGCGCCCCCTTAATTTGTGAACGTGGCGCGGGGGGTGTGTGTGTCTAGAAACGCGGGAGGGGGATGTGGGTGTCCGAGATTCGCGGGAGGGTGCGTGGGTCCGCAAATTGCGGGAGGGGGGCTGGGTGAATTGCGGGAGGGGGGGTCGCGGGGGGCCGCAAATCGCAGGAGGGGGGGGGGGCGCGGGGTGCCGTGAATCGCGGGAGGGGGGTCAGGGGGGGGTGCCGTGAATCGCGGGAGGGGGGTGTGGGTGTCCGAGATTCGCGGGAGGGTGCGTGGGTCCGCAAATTGCGGGAGGGGGGCTGGGTGAATCGCGGGAGGGGGGGGGTCCGCGAATCGTGGGAGGGGGTGTGTGTGCAGTGAATCGCGGGAGGGGGGGGCGCATATCGCGAGAGGGGGGGGCGCAGGGGGGGGGGGGGTTGTGTATCCCGCTGGGCGGGAACATTATATACACAGGGGATGAGTGACAGATCTGGCTAAATATATAAGAGATGCCTTGTCTACGTATACCGGTATTACACTGAGTTAAGATACTCCCCATATACCTTCTTCAAATACCCTTATTATTAAATAAACACTTTATTTGGTACTTGTTTCCTAGCACGGCCACAATCGGGAGTAATCGTGTACCTTAACTTAAGGTACACGATTACCCCCGATGGACCCGATTTCCTTTGAAATCAGGTCCATTTGGCCGGCTAGGATAAAATATCGGGGGCATCGCGTCGGTCGGGACCGTTAACAATGGTCCCGACGCGACCGACGCGATGCCCGCGATTTCCCCATAGGCTTCAATGTTAAAAAATATTTTAACATTGAAATCGTGTCGGGAAAGGTAAAATATCGGGGGCATCGCGTCGGTCGGGACCATTAACAATGGTCACGACGCGATGCCCCCGATTTTTCCATCGGGTTCAATGTTAAAATATTTTTTGACATTGAAATAGTGAAAAAATGTGAAAAATGTGAAATGGGCCAATATGACCCATTTCACATTATAGATGTCCCCGTCGTCACCCCACGATAGACGCCAACCCGAAGCGTGGCGAGCGCAGCGAGCCCGCGAGGGGCGGCGGTGCGCGTCCTCCGACCTTTTCATTCCCCTACTATCCACGTCGGCGTGGAGTGAGAATAGAATAGTGTGGCGAGCGCAGCGAGCCACCGAGCCCGAAGCGTGGCGAGCGCAGCGAGCCCCGCGAGGGGACGCGGATACCTTCACAGTTATCCGCGTCCCCTCGCGGGCTTCACAGGTGTCCGTGGCGACGCGGACACCTGTGAAGTCCGCGAAGGGACGCGTTTACCTGTGAAGGTATCCGCGTCCGCTCGCCACGCTTCGGGCTCGCCACACTATTCTATTCTCACTCCACGCCCTAGTGGATAGTAGGGGAATGAAAAGGTCGGAGGACGCGCACCGCCGCCCCTCGCGGGCTCGCCATGCTTCGGGTTGGCGTCTATCGTGGGGTGGGGTGTACGACGTTAAATTTGGGGGGGTTGGCAATATTTGACATTGAATTCAATGTAAAATCGGGTCCCAGGGACCCGATTTACATTTCATTAAAAAAAAAAAAATCGGGTCCAAAATCGGTCGGTCGCGTCGATCGCATCGCATGCGACCAAATCGCATGCGATGCGATCGACCCGATTTTTCCGACACGACCACCCCGATGTAAATCGGTGTGGCCGTGCTAGGAAACAAGTACCCTTTATTTTTATTTATACTATTGTTTCAGAATTATTTTTTTCTTGAGCATATATATTTCTACAGTTAATTTAGCGGTGCCGGCATGCGCAGATATACCCCTCTCTCTTTTTCGTAAACTGCACCTTCAAGGGTGTTATTTTGTAGTACACCCTAGGGCCCCTGCAGCACCCGGATTCACACCGCCAACTCAGCGCAGTCTTCTTTCCCCCCTTTTTAACAGCACCATGCCAGTGATGGGTAAGCAGCACAGCGCTGTATGATGGACCTAGAGAGATCCCTGTCTGACCACCCGGCCAACGGGTCCTCGTAATACCTTCTCCATCCCACACGGTTAAGCCATGGATAACAGACCCGCCATCACTGTGTAGGCCTACCTGTGGTCCCCGTCCTACAGTATCTCCCCCGTGGTCCCCGTCCCACAGTATATCCCCCGTGGTCCCCATCCTACAGTATCTCACATGCCGTCCCCGCCCTACAGTATCTCCCCCGTGGTCCCCGTCCTACAGTATCTCACCTGTGGTCCCCGTCCTACAGTATCTCACCTGTGGTCCCGTCCTACAGTATCTCCCCTGAGGTCCACACACCCTGTCTCCACTGAGGTCCGCACACCCTGTCTGCCCTGAGGTCCGCACACCCTGTCTCCCCTGAGGTCCGCACACCCTGTCTCCCCTGAGGTCCGCACACCCTGTCTCCCCTGAGGTCCGCACACCCTGTCTCCCCTGAGGTCCGCACACCCTGTCTCCCCTGAGGTCCGCACACCCTGTCTCCCCTGAGGTCCGCACACCCTGTCTCCCCTGAGGTCCGCACACCCTGTCTCCCCTGAGGTCCGCACACCCTGTCTCCCCTGAGGTCCGCACACCCTGTCTCCCCTGAGGTCCGCACACCCTGTCTCCCCTGAGGTCCGCACACCCTGTCTCCCCTGAGGTCCGCACACCCTGTCTCCCCTGAGGTCCGCACACCCTGTCTCCCCTGAGGTCCGCACCCTGTCTCCCCTGTGGTCCTCACCCTGTCTCCCCTGTGGTCCGCACCCTGTCTCCCTGAGGTCCGCACCCTGTCTCCCCTGAGGTCCGCACCCTGTCTCCCCTGTGGTCCGCACCCTGTCTCCCCTGTGGTCCGCACCCTGTCTCCCCTGTGGTCCGCACCCTGTCTCCCTGAGGTCCGCACCCTGTCTGCCCTGAGGTCCGCACCCTGTCTCCCCTGAGGTCCGCACACCCTGTCTCCCCTGTGGTCCGCACCCTGTCTCCCCTGAGGTCCGCACCCTGTCTCCCCTGTGGTCCGCACCCTGTCTCCCTGAGGTCCGCACCCTGTCTCCCTGAGGTCCGCACCGTCTCCCCTGAGGTCCGCACCCTGTCTCCCCTGTGGTCCGCACCCTGTCTCCCCTGAGGTCTGCACACCCTGTCTCCCCTGTGGTCCGCACCCTGTCTCCCCTGTGGTCCGCACCCTGTCTCCCCTGTGGTCCGCACCCTGTCTCCCCTGTGGTCCGCACCCTGTCTCCCCTGTGGTCCGCACCCTGTCTCCCCTGTGGTCCGCACCCTGTCTCCCCTGTGGTCCGCACCCTGTCTCCCCTGAGGTCCGCACCCGTCTCCCCTGTGGTCCGCACCCTGCCTCCCCTGTGGTCCGCACCCTGTCTCCATTTGATTATGAATTTAGTTAGACTTCCCCAGAATACATCTCCGTTCTGTCTCACATATAATCCTGCGCGTCAGGCTAAATAACATGTGTCACCTTCACTGTGCTGTGCCTAGCCCAGGCCTGAACCGCGTCAGCTCAGAGCGAGTGCAAACATCAGCCCCTCCACATAAGTGTGCGTAGTGTGATACAGTAGTCAGTGTGTGTTACATACAGTACACAGCCGCACACACCAGTACACTGCCAGGGACCCAGGCACATTCCTCTGGCTAATAAGTTATTACTGGGTGAATGTGTAACCGCCCTGACTGCGTAGGTCCCTCTGCCTGTGCCGCCGACTGTCCTCACACCCGGGGGCCGATGCTGGGGATGGTCCCGGTCACTGTCCTCACACCCGAGGGCCAATGCTGGGGGATGGTCCCGGTTATTGTCCTCACACACGGGGGCCGATGCTGGGGGATGGTCCCAGTCACTGTCCTCCCACCCGGGGGCTGATGCCGGGGGATGGTCCCGGTCACTGTCCTCACACCCGGGGGCCGATGCTGGGGATGGTCCGGGTCACTGTCCTCACACCCGGGCTGATGCTGGGGATGGTCCGGATAACTGTCCTCACACCCGGGGGCCGATGCTGGGGGATGGTCCCGATCACTGTCCTCACACCCGGGGGCCGATGCTGGGGATGGCCCCGGTCACTGTCCTCACACCCGGGGGCCGATGCTGGGGGATGGTCACGGTCCTCACACCCGGGGGCCGATGCTGGGGATGGTCCCGGTCACTGTCCTCACACCCGGGGGCCGATGCTGGGGGATAGTCCTGGTCACTGTCCTCACACCCGGGGGCCGATGCTGGGGGATGGTCCCGGTCACTATCCTCACACCTGGGGGCCGATGCTGGGGGATGGTCCCATTCACTGTCCTCACACCCGGGGGCCGATGCTGGGAATGGTCACGGATCACTGTCCTCACACCCGGGGGCCGATGCTGGGAATGGTCACGGTCACTGTCCTTACTCCTGGGGGCCGATGCTGGGGGATGGTTCCGGTCACTGTCCTCACACCCGGGGGCCGATGTCGGGGGATGGTCCCGGTCACTGTCCTCACACCCGGGGGCTGATGCTGGGGATGGTCCCAGTCACTGTCCTCACACCCAGGGGCCGATGCTGGGGGATCGTCCCATTCACTGTCCTCACACCCGGGGGCCGATGCTGGGGGATGGTCCCGGTTATTGTCCTCACACCCGGGGGCTGATGCCGGGGGATGGTCCCGGACACTGTCCTCACACCCGGGGGCCGATGCTGGGGGATGGTCCCGGTTATTGTCCTCACACCCAGAGGCCGATGCTGGGGGATGGTCCCGGTCACGGTCCTCAAACCCGCGGGCAGATGCTGGGGGATAGTCCCGGTCACGGTCCTCACAGCCGGGGGCCGATGCCAGGGGATGGTCCGATTCACTGTCCTCACACCCAGGAGCCGATGCTGGGGATGGTCCCAATCACTGTCCTCATACCGGGGGGCCGATGCCGGGGGATGGTCCCGGTCAGTGTCCTCACACCCGGGGGTTGATGCTGGGGGATGGTCCCGGTCACTGTCCTCACACCCAGGGGCCGATGCTGGGGGATGGTCCCGGTCACTGTCCTCACACCCGGGGGCCGATGCTGGGGGATGGTCCCGGTCACTGTCCTTACACCCGGGGGCCGGATATGCCTGTATTAGGGGAGGGTGTGTGACGTCAGCACCAGGCCATATATACCTGTATTAGGGGAGGGTGTGTGACGTCAGCACCAGGCCGGATATACCTGTATTAGGGGAGGGTGTGTGACGTCAGCACCAGGCCGTATATATACCTGTATTAGGGGAGGCTGTGTGACGTCAGGACCAGGCCGGATATACCTGTATCAGGGGAGGGTGTGTGATGTCAGCACCAGGCCGGATATGCCTGTATTAGGGGAGGGTGTGTGACATCAGCACCAGACCGGATATGCCTGTATTAGGGGAGGGTGTGTGACATCAGCACCAGGCCGGATATACCTGTATTAGGGGAGGGTGTGTGACGTCAGCACCAGGCCGGATATGCCTGTATTAGGGGAGGGTGTGTGAGGTCAGCACCAGGCCGGATATACCTGTATTAGGGGAGGGTGTGTGAGGTCAGCACCAGGCCGGATATACCTGTATTAGGGGAGGGTGTGTGACATCAGCACCAGGCCGGATATACCTGTATTAGGGGAGGGTGTGTGACATCAGCACCAGGCCGGATATACCTGTATTAGGGGAGGGTGTGTGACATCAGCACCAGGCCGGATATACCTGTATTAGGGGAGGGTGTGTGACGTCAGCACCAGGCCGGATATGCCTGTATTAGGGGAGGTTGTGACGTCAGCACCAGGCCGGATATGCTTTACCCATCGCACCGCCAGTAAGTCTCTGGCCACGCAGCGCCTGCAATGACTGGTGCGCAGTGTAATAATCATGTGAGCCTGTTACCGGGGGTTTTGGACGTATTCGCTCAGTCACATTAATTCACAAGGTGGGATTTCACCGTAACGGGGCGGCGGCTTAACTGATCGCTGACATACAAATTAGCGCGTGTGGTCAGGTCTGAATAGGGCCTTATGTACTAATCCTTGGAGAGTGATACAGTGGAGAGAGATAAAATACCAGCCCATCAGTTCCTGATGTTTTACAGTCCGTGGTTGAATAATGAGTTAGGGACAACCAGGCTGTTACTTTATCTCTCCCCAGGATTAGTACATGTGGCCCAATGACACAGACGCACCGGGGTGAGTGTGGGCTATTGACAGATCTGGCACACTGACAGTGACGCGTGTCGCCACGGGAGAGCTCAGGTGTCCCTGTGTGTGCAGGATCCCGTCCCTGGCAACGGAGACTGAGGGTTATTCAGGTTCACTCGCAAAGACACAATCACTCTGTAATGGACAAAACCATGTGCACTGCAGGTGGGGCAGATGTAACATGTGCAGAGAGAGTTACATTTAGGTGGAGTTTGTACTTCAAATAGATATCTATATTGCAGTGTAAAAATAAAGCAGCCAGTATTTACCCTGCACAGAAACACAATACCTCACCCAAATGTAACTCTCTCTGCACAGGTTACATCTGCCCCACCTGCAGTGCAGCATGGGTTTTGTCCATTAGAGAGTGATTGTGCCTTTGCAAGTGAACCAGAATAGTCCCCACTGTGTATACTCCCTGCGGAAGCGCAGCACCATGCTCACAGCGCAGACATATTTATAGGACTGTTCTCACTGACTGACAGGACCGTGCCGGCCCCAGGGGTGACGCTGCACATCCCAGGTGCGGGGGGTGCAATAGGCAGGTGGCGTCATCCAGTGTGTGCGAGATGTACTAAGCCTGACGTGGAGAGAGCTAAACCACCACGCTCACACAGCTCACACACACACACAGCTCACACACACACCTCACACACACACACACACACACACAGCTCACAGCGCACACACACACACAGAGCTCACACACACAGCTCACAGCGCACACACACACAGCTCACACACACACACCGCACACATACGCACAGCTCACACACACAGCTCACACACACACCTCACACCTCACACACACCTCACACACACACCTCACACACACACCTCACACACACACAGCTCACACACACACAGCTCACACACAGCTCACAGCGCACACACACACAGAGCTCACACACACACAGCTCACACACACACACAGCTCACACACACACACAGCTCACACACACACACAGCTCACACACACACACAGCTCACACACACACACAGCTCACACACACACACACACACACACAGAGCTCACACACACAGCTCACAGCGCACACACACACAGCTTACACGCACACACACACAGCTCACACACACACACCGCACACATACACACAGCTCACACACACACAGCCCTCACACCTCACACACACCTCACACACACACACCTCACACACCTCACACACACACACACACAGCTCACACACACACAGCTCACACACACACACAGCTCACACACACACAGCTCTCACACACACAGCTCACACACACACACACAGCTCACACACACACACACAGCTCACACACAGCTCACAGCGCACACACACACAGAGCTCACACACACAGAGCTCACACACACAGAGCTCACACACAGCTCACACACACACACACACCTCACACACACCTCACACACACACCTCACACACACACCTCACACACACACAGCTCACACACACACAGCTCACACACACACAGCTCACACACACACAGCTCACACACACACACAGCTCTCACACACACAGCTCACACACACACAGCTCACACACACACAGCTCACACACACACAGCTCACACACACACAGCTCACACACACACAGCTCACACACACAGCCACCTCAAACACACAGCCACCTCAAACACACAGCTCACACACACACACACAGCTCACACACACAGCCACCTCAAACACACAGCTCACACACACACAGCTCACACACACACAGCTCACACACACACAGCTCACACACACACAGCTCACACACACACAGCTCACACCTCACACACACAGCTCACACACACAGCTCACACACACAGCTCACACACACACACAGCTCACACACACACACACAGCTCACACACACAGCTCTCACACACACACACACACACACACCTCACACACACCTCACACAGCTCACACAGCTCACACAGCTCACACCTCACACACACACACACACACACACACACCTCACGCACACTCACACACACAGCTCACACACACACAGCTCACACACAGCTCACACACACAGCTCACACACACAGCTCACACACACAGCTCACACACACAGCTCACACACACAGCTCACACACACAGCTCACACACACAGCTCACACACACAGCTCACACACACAGCTCACACACACAGCTCACACACACAGCTCACACACACAGCTCACACACAGCTCACACACACAGCTCACACACACAGCTCACACACCTCACACACACCTCACACACCCCTCACACACACAGCTCACACACAGCTCACACACAGCTCACACACAGCTCACACACAGCTCACACACAGCTCACACACACACACAGCTCACACACACACACAGCTCTCACACACACACACCTCTCACACACACACACACACACACACACACACAGCTCACACAGCTCTCACACACACACAGCTCACACACCTCACACACACACACACACACACACACAGCACACACAGGTCACACTCACAGCTCACACACACACACATGTGTCTACACAGGATGTCGCCCGTTCTCAGGACCCTTCCATCTCTCAGGGAATTATTTCCCATATCTGCCAGGCGAGTACCCAGCTATATTACCTGTCAGCAAGTGTCGGCGTGACAGCTACCACCGACGCAGCCCCCTGCTGTGCTGCCTTCTCCCTGATACAGTCGCTACAAACAAGACGCTGCTCAGCACACACACACACATACACACACACGTCCTGTTACACAATTTGTTTACCCAGCGAGCTCCTGGCTGTCACCTGTGCACACCTAGCTACACAACGTGTGCGACACACACACACAGTCAGCCAGAGCTGTGAGACTGCCAGGTCCCCAATCACACACCCAGCCCGGCCCCGAGGGATGATTACAGGAGCAGCAGTCAGACAATGGGACCCGTGAGATAACCAGAGATAGAGCCAGGCGTGCCAGTGGGGGAGGCTGGCACCAGTGTGGCGCCACGTGTGTCACATCCCACCGGGGGGCAGAGGTGACCACACAGGTAACAGACAGCGACAGCAGCACATGTCGACAGAAGCAAAAGGTCGGCAGTGGTCAGCAACTGAAAAAGTCGATGTGAGTTTTTCAGTTGTTTTGTGTCCACCTATCGGAGTGGGCGTCAGAGTAAAAACCAAAACTGCCATGTCGGCCTTTGTCAATGTCAGCTTAGTGCATATGGATCTTTGTGTAGTATAACCCGGATCCCCAAAGCGATGTGCACCCAGATATTGGTATATCGTCCCAAGTAAGTGATCGAATCACCCCCCATATCTCATAAACCAGATAGACACGTGCAGGTATCCTGGGACTTGTGGTTCCACAAAGGCTGGAGGGGTGGATGGGGATTATCACATACTGGGGGAAATTTACCAAGAATACGAATGCAAAAAGTTGCATTCGCATTCTTAATACGAATGAATAAGACTGCATACCTCGTATGCACAGTCGTGTTCCGGAGGGGGATTTACAAAGCAGTCATATACGACTGCTGTGTAACCCTCCGATGGCGTATTAATTCGTATTAGCTGGCCATATATACGGCCGCTAATACGAATTAGTAGAGGCAGTCTGCACGGATCAGTCAGATCCATCATATCAGTCAGATCCATCATATCAGTCAGATCCATCATATCAGTCAGATCCGTCATATCAGTCAGATCCATCATATCAGTCAGATCCGTCATATCAGTCAGATCCGTGCAGGCTGCAAGATGTAAAAATAAAAATAAATATTTTTATTTTTATTTTTTTTAATAGGGGTTCTCTGATTTTTAACAACCAGCCCCAGGCTCCAGGTCCAGGGCTGGTTCCCAAAATACAGGGGACAAAATGACTAGGGGTCCCCCGTATTTTAAGAACCAACCACAGGCACAACCAGCCAGCAGGGTAATGCCACAGCCGGGGGGAGACTTTTTATACAAGTCCCCCCGGCCAAAGCATTATCGCTCTGACCAGTCAGCCTGGCCAGGGGCCCTGTGGGAGTGGGGACCCCCCAATAAAGGGGTCCCCCCCCCCTCCAGGACTTACCTGACCAGGCTGAAGTTTGGTGCTGTCCTCGATGCCCCTGGGCGGTGGGCATCGAGCTGATTGTGTGTAAAAAAATTGAATAAACTATTGTTTTTAACTGTTTTTAACACATCACACATCTCCTGATATACTCTGTGCTGCTGGGGACCCTGCACCTCCCACTATATAACTCTCAGTCTGTGGCTTCCTACTGTCTCCATTCCCCTCCTCACATCGCGTCACTGCCCCTGTCACATGCATCCCTGTCCTCAGTGACACATCACTCATCTCCTGATATACTCTGTGCTGCTGGGGACCCTGCTCCTCCCACTATATAACTCTCAGTCTGTGGCTTCCTGCTGCCTCCATTCCCCTCCTCACATCATGTCACTGCCCCTGTCACATGCAGCCCTGTCCTCACTGACACATCACTCATCTCCTGATATACTCTGTGCTGCTGGGGACCCTGCTCCTCCCACTATATAACTCTCAGTCTGTGGCTTCCTGCTGCCTCCATTCCCCTCCTCACATCATGTCACTGCCCCTGTCACATGCAGCCCTGTCCTCACTGACACAGCACTCATCTCCTGATATACTCTGTGCTGCTGGGGACCCTGCTCCTCCCACTATATAACTCTCAGTCTGTGGCTCCCTGCTGCCTCCATTCCCCTCCTCACATCATGTCACTGCCCCTGTCACATGCAGCCCTGTCCTCACTGACACATCACTCCTCTCCTGATATACTCTGTGCTGCTGGGGACCCTGCTCCTCCCACTATATAACTCTCAGTCTGTGGCTTCCTGCTGCCCCCATTCCCCTCCTCACATCATGTCACTGCCCCTGTCACATGCAGCCCTGTCCTCACTGACACATCACTCATCTCCTGATATACTCTGTGCTGCTGGGGACACTGCTCCTCCCACTATATAACTCTCAGTCTATGGCTTCCTTCTGCCTCCATTCCCCTTCTCACATCATGTCACTGCCCCTGTCACATGCAGCCTTGTCCTCACTGACACATCACTCATCTCCTGATATACTCTGTGCTGCTGGGGACCCTGCTCCTCCCACTATATAACTCTCAGTCTGTGGCTTCCTGCTGCCCCCATTCCTCTCCTCACATCATGTCGCTGCCCCTGTCACATGCAGCCCTGTCCTCACTGACACATCACCCAGCTCCTGATATACTCTGTGCTGCTGGGGCCCCTGCTCCTCCCACTATATAGGCTACTATACTAGTTCATACATTACAGGCTATTTGCTATGAATGCGTTGTTACATCGCTGGCTGAGTGGTCATATACAGTACATAGGCTACATATAGAGTACCAGGCAGTACTGCACTACTGATGCTACACTGTCCATATTGATATGAGGTCCACCACGGACAGTGGTACACGTGTTTCACAGGACGCAGTTCTGTCGCTTCCCTGCCCTGACCCCACGTTCCCCAGCTCTGACATTCCCTCTGTCATCGTTATCCCAGTAATCCCAGCACAATGCCGAGGGCTACTGCCACAATACTGGAGATTTGTTCAGCGCCGGGGATCAGCAGCGATGGAGCTGGAAGCTTCTCACAGGTCCACCAGGACCCAAGGCACTGCCATATTCACACATGTAAACAACAATAGACTGTGAGTTCTTCAGCCAAGGACCACAGCACTCACACATCACCTAGTGCCGAGATCACTCCCCCTGCCCGCGCAAATCCTACGATTATCAAATGACTGTGCATGCAGACTGTACGCAGATACACAAGGGCGATTAACGAAAGAAAATGCTTACTGATTGTAAGCGCAGTCCCCTCATAACCAGACTGACAGGAGGCCGGTGTATGGGGGTGGTAACCGGACGCTGTCTGGGAGTGTCAGACAAAGCGCAGTCCCCTCGCAACCAGACTGACAGGAGGCCGGTGTATGGGGGTGGTAACCGGACGCTTCCTGGGAGTGTCAGACAAAGCGCAGTCTCCTCCCAACCAGACTGACAGGAGGCCGGTGTATGGGGGTGGTAACCGGATGCTTCCTGGGAGTGTCAGACAAAGCGCAGTCTCCTCCCAACCAGACTGACAGGAGGGCGGTGTATGGGGGTGGTAACCGGATGCTTCCTGGGAGTGTCAGACAAAGCGCAGTCCCCTCATAACCAGACTGACAGGAGGCCGGTGTATGGGGGTGGTAACCGGACGCTGTCTGGGAGTGTCAGACAAAGCGCAGTCCCCTCATAACCAGACTGACAGGAGGCCGGTGTATGGGGGTGGTAACCGGACGCTGTCTGGGAGTGTCAGACAAAGCGCAGACCCCTCATAACCAGACTGACAGGAGGCCGGTGTATGGGGGTGGTAACCGGACGCTGTCATGGAGTGTCAGACAAAGCGCAGTCCCCTCATAACCAGACTGACAGGAGGCCGGTGTATGGGGGTGGTAACCGGACGCTGTCTGGGAGTGTCAGACAAAGCGCAGTCCCCTCATAACCAGACTGACAGGAGGTCGGTGTATGGGGGTGGTAACCGGACGCTGTCTGGGAGTGTCAGACAAAGCGCAGTCCCCTCATAACCAGACTGACAGGAGGCCGGTGTATGGGGGTGGTAACCGGACGCTTCCTGGGAGTGTCAGACAAAGCGCAGTCCCCTCGCAACCAGACTGACAGGAGGCCGGTGTATGGGGGTGGTAACCGGACGCTGTCTGGGAGTGTCAGACAAAGCGCAGTCCCCTCATAACCAGACTGACAGGAGGCCGGTGTATGGGGGTGGTAACCGGACGCTGTCTGGGAGTGTCAGACAAAGCGCAGTCCCCTCGCAACCAGACTGACAGGAAGCCGGTGTATAGGGGTGGTAACCGGACGCTTCCTGGGAGTGTCAGACAAAGCGCAGTCCCCTCATATCCAGACTGACAGGAGGCCGGTGTATGGGGGGTGGTATCCGGACGCTGTCTGGGAGTGTCAGACAAAGCGCAGTCCCCTCGCAACAAGACTGACAGGAGGCCGGTGTATGGGGGTGGTAACCGGACGCTGTCTGGGAGTGTCAGACAAAGCGCAGTCCCCTCGCAACCAGACTGACAGGAGGCCGGTGTATGGGGGTGGTATCCGGACGCTGTCTGGGAGTGTCAGACAAAGCGCAGTCCCCTCATAACCAGACTGACAGGAGGCCGGTGTATGGGGGTGGTAACAGGACGCTTTCTGGGAGTGTCAGACAAAGCGCAGTCCCCTCATAACCAGACTGACAGGAGGCCGGTGTATGGGGGTGGTAACCGGACGCTTTCTGGGAGTGTCAGACAAAGCGCAGTCCCCTCATAACCAGACTGACAGGAGGCCGGTGTATGGGGGTGGTAACCGGACGCTTTCTGGGAGTGTCAGACAAAGCGCAGTCCCCTCATAACCAGACTGACAGGAGGCCGGTGTATGGGGGTGGTAACCGGACGCTGTCTGGAAGTGTGAGACAAAGCGCAGTCCCCTCATTACCAGACTGACAGGAGGCCGGTGTATGGGGGTGGTAACCGGACGCTGTCTGGGAGTGTCAGAAAAAGCGCAGTCCCCTCATAACCAGACTGACAGGAGACCGGTGTATGGGGGTGGTAACAGGACGCTTTCTGGGAGTGTCAGACAAAGCGCAGTCCCCTCATAACCAGACTGACAGGAGGCCGGTGTATGGGGGTGGTAACCGGACGCTGTCTGGGAGTGTCAGACAAAGCGCAGTCCCCTCATAACCAGACTGACAGGAGGCCGGTGTATGGGGGTGGTAACCGGATGCTTTCTGGGAGTGTCAGACAAAGCGCAGTCCCCTCATAACCAGACTGACAGGAGGCCGGTGTATGGGGGGGTGGTAACCGGACGCTGTCTGGGAGTGTCAGACAAAGCGCAGTCCCCTCATAACCAGACTGACAGGAGGCCGGTGTATGGGGGTGGTAACCGGACGCTTTCTGGGAGTGTCAGACAAAGCGCAGTCCCCTCATAACCAGACTGACAGGAGGCCGGTGTATGGGGGTGGTAACCGGACGCTGTCTGGGAGTGTCAGAAAAACCACATTCCCCTCGCAACCAGACTGACAGGAGGCCGGTGTATGGGGGTGGTAACCGGACGCTGTCATGGAGTGTCAGACAAAGCGCAGTCCCCTCATAACCAGACTGATAGGAGGCCGGTGTATGGGGGTGGTAACCGGACGCTGTCTAGGAGTGTCAGACAAAGCGCAGTCCCCTCGCAATCAGACTGACAGGAGGCCGGTGTATGGGGGTGGTAACCGGACGCTGTCTGGGATTGTCAGACAAAGCGCAGTCCCCTCATAACTAGACTGACAGGAGGCCGGTGTATGGGGGTGGTAACCGGACGCTGTCTGGGAGTGTCAGACAAAGCGCAGTCCCCTCATAACCAGACTGACAGGAGGCCGGTGTATGGGGGTGGTAACCGGACGCTGTCTGGGAGTGTCAGACGAAGCGCAGTCCCCTCATAACCAGACTGACAGGAGGCCGGTGTATGGGGGTGGTAACCGGACGCTGTCTGGGAGTGTCAGACGAAGCGCAGTCCCCTCATAACCAGACTGACAGGAGGCCGTTGTATGGGGGTGGTAACCGGACGCTGTCTGGGAGTGTCAGACAAAGCGCAGTCCCCTCATAACTAGACTGACAGGAGGCCGGTGTATGGGGGTGGTAACCGGACGCTGTCTGGGAGTGTCAGACAAAGCGCAGTCCCCTCATAACCAGACTGACAGGAGGCCGGTGTATGGGGGTGGTATCCGGACGCTGTCTGGGAGTGTCAGACAAAGCGCAGTCCCCTCATAACCAGACTGACAGGAGGCCGGTGTATGGGGGTGGTAACCGGACGCTGTCTGGGAGTGTCATACAAAGCGCAGTCCCCTCATAACCAGACTGACAGGAGGCCGGTGTATGGGGGGGGGGTATCCGGACGCTGTCTGGGAGTGTCAGACAAAGCGCAGTCCTCTCATAACCAGACTGACAGGAGGCCGGTGTATGGGGGGGTGGTAACCGGACGCTGTCTGGGAGTGTCATACAAAGCGCAGTCCCCTCATAACCAGACTGACAGGAGGCCGGTGTATGGGGGTGGTAACCGGACGCTGTCTGGGAGTGTCAGACAAAGCGCAGTCCCCTCATAACCAGACTGACAGGAGGCCGGTGTATGGGTGTGGTATCCGGATGCTTCATGGGAGTGTCAGACAAAGCGCAGTCCCTTCATAACCAGACTGACAGGAGGCCGGTGTATGGGGGTGGTAACCGGACGCTGTCTGGGAGTGTCAGACAAAGCGCAGTCCCCTCATAACCAGACTGATAGGAGGCCGGTGTATGGGGGTGGTAACCGGACGCTGTCTGGGAGTATCAGACAAAGCGCAGTCCCCTCACAATCAGACTGACAGGAGGCCGGTGTATGGGGGTGGTAACCGGACGCTGTCTGGGAGTGTCAGACAAAGCGCAGTCCCCTCATAACCAGACTGACAGGAGGCCGGTGTATGGGGGTGGTAACCGGACGCTGTCTGGGAGTGTCAGACAAAGCGCAGTCCCCTCGCAACCAGACTGACAGGAGGCCGGTGTATGGGGGTGGTAACCGGATGCTGTCTGGGAGTGTCAGACAAAGCGCAGTCCCCTCATAACCAGACTGACAGGAGGCCGGTGTATGGGGGTGGTAACCGGACGCTTTCTGGGAGTGTCAGACAAAGCGCAGTCCCCTCGCAACCAGACTGACAGGAGGCCGGTGTATGGGGGTGGTAACCGGACGCTGTCTGGGAGTGTCAGACGAAGCGCAGTCCCCTCACAACCAGACTGACAGGAGGCCGTTGTATGGGGGTGGTAACCGGACGCTGTCTGGGAGTGTCAGACAAAGCACAGTCCCCTCGCAACAAGACTGACAGGAGGCCGGTGTATGGGGGTGGTAACCGGACGCTGTCTGGGAGTGTCAGACAAAGCGCAGTCCCCTCATAACCAGACTGACAGGAGGCCGGTGTATGGGGGTGGTAACCGGACGCTGTCTGGGAGTGTCAGACAAAGCGCAGTCCCCTCATAACCAGACTGACAGGAGGCCGGTGTATGGGGGGGTGGTAACCGGACGCTGTCTGGGAGTGTCAGACAAAGCGCAGTCCCCTCATAACCAGACTGACAGGAGGCCGGTGTATGGGGGTGGTAACCGGAGGCTGTCTGGGAGTGTCAGACAAAGCGCAGTCCCCTCATAACCAGATTGACAGGAGGCCGGTGTATGGGGGTGGTAACCGGACGCTGTCTGGGAGTGTCAGAAAAACCACATTCCCCTCGCAACCAGACTGACAGGAGGCCAGTGTATGGGGGTGGTAACCGGACGCTGTCATGGAGTGTCAGACAAAGCGCAGTCCCCTCATAACCAGACTGACAGGAGGCCGGTGTATGGGGGTGGTAACCGGACGCTGTCTGGGAGTGTCAGAAAAACCACATTCCCCTCGCAACCAGACTGACAGGAGGCCGGTGTATGGGGGTGGTAACCGGACGCTGTCATGGAGTGTCAGACAAAGCGCAGTCCCCTCATAACCAGACTGACAGGAGGCCGGTGTATGGGGGTGGTAACCGGATGCTTTCTGGGAGTGTCAGACAAAGCGCAGTCCCCTCACAACCAGACTGACAGGAGGCCGGTGTATGGGGGTGGTAACAGGACGCTTTCTCGGAGTGTTAGACAAAGCGCAGTCCCCTCATAACCAGACTGACAGGAGGCCGGTGTATGGGGGTGGTATCCGGACGCTGTCTGGGAGTGTCAGACAAAGCGCAGTCCCCTCATAACCAGACTGACAGGAGGCCGGTGTATGGGGGTGGTAACCGGACGCTGTCTGGGAGTGTCAGACAAAGCGCAGTCCCCTCATAACCAGACTGACAGGAGGCCGGTGTATGGGGGTGGTAACCGGACGCTGTCTGGGAGTGTCAGACAAAGCGCAGTCCCCTCATAACCAGACTGACAGGAGGCCGGTGTATGGGGGTGGTAACCGGACGCTGTCTGGGAGTGTCAGACAAAGCGCAGTCCCCTCATAACCAGACTGACAGGAGGCCGGTGTATGGGGGTGGTAACCGGACGCTTTCTGGGAGTGTCAGACAAAGCGCAGTCCCCTCATAACCAGACTGACAGGAGGCCGGTGTATGGGGGTGGTAACAGGACGCTTTCTGGGAGTGTCAGACAAAGCGCAGTCCCCTCATAACCAGACTGACAGGAGGCCGGTGTATGGGGGTGGTGGTAACCGGACGCTGTCTGGGAGTGTCAGACAAAGCGCAGTCCCCTCATAACCAGACTGACAGGAGGCCGGTGTATGGGGGTGGTAACCGGACGCTTTCTGGGAGTGTCAGACAAAGCGCAGTCCCCTCATAACCAGACTGACAGGAGGCCGGTGTATGGGGGTGGTAACCGGACGCTGTCTGGGAGTGTCAGAAAAACCACATTCCCCTCGCAACCAGACTGACAGGAGGCCGGTGTATGGGGGTGGTAACCGGACGCTGTCTGGGAGTGTCAGACAAAGCGCAGTCCCCTCATAACCAGACTGACAGGAGGCCGGTGTATGGGGGTGGTAACCGGACGCTGTCTGGGAGTGTCAGACAAAGCGCAGTCCCCTCATAACCAGACTGACAGGAGGCCGGTGTATGTGGGTGATAACCGGACGCTGCCTGGGAGTGTCAGACAAAGCGCAGTCCCCTCATAACCAGACTGACAGGAGGCCGGTGTATGGGGGTGGTAACCGGACGCTGTCTGGGAGTGTCAGACAAAGCGCAGTCCCCTCATAACCAGACTGACAGGAGGTCGGAGTATGGGGGTGGTAACCGGACGCTGTCTGGGAGTGTCAGACAAAGCGCAGTCCCCTCATAACCAGACTGACAGGAGGCCGGTGTATGGGGGTGGTAACCGGACGCTGTCTGGGAGTGTCAGACAAAGCGCAGTCCCCTCATAACCAGACTGACAGGAGGCCGGTGTATGGGGGTGGTAACCGGACACTGTCTGGGAGTGTCAGACAAAGCGCAGTCCCTGCGCAACCAGACTGACAGGAGGCCGGTGTATGGGGGTGGTAACCGGATGCTGTCTGGGAGTGTCAGACAAAGCGCAGTCCCCTCATAACCAGACTGACAGGAGGCCGGTGTATGGGGGTGGTAACCGGACGCTGTCTGGGAGTGTCAGACAAAGCGCAGTCCCCTCATAACCAGACTGACAGGAGGCCGGTGTATGGGGGTGGTATCCGGACGCTGTCTGGGAGTGTCAGACAAAGCGCAGTCCCCTCATAACCAGACTGACAGGAGGCCGGTGTATGGGGGTGGTAACCGGACGCTTTCTGGGAGTGTCAGACAAAGCGCAGTCCCCTCATAACCAGACTGACAGGAGGCCGGTGTATGAGGGTGGTAACCGGACGCTGTCTGGGAGTGTCAGACAAAGCGCAGTCCCCTCATAACCAGACTGATAGGAGGCCGGTGTATGGGGGTGGTAACCGGATGCTGTCTGGGAGTGTCAGACAAAGCGCAGTCCCCTCATAACCAGACTGACAGGAGGCCGGTGTATGGGGGTGGTAACCGGACGCTGTCTGGGAGTGTCAGACAAAGCGCAGTCCCCTCATAACCAGACTGACAGGAGGCCGGTGTATGGGGGTGGTATCCGGACGCTGTCTGGGAGTGTCAGACAAAGCGCAGTCCCCTCATAACCAGACTGACAGGAGGCCGGTGTATGGGGGTGGTAACAGGACGCTGTCTGGGAGTGTCAGACAAAGCGCAGTCCCCTCATAACCAGACTGACAGGAGGCCGGTGTATGAGGGTGGTAACCGGACGCTTTCTGGGAGTGTCAGACAAAGCGCAGTCCCCTCATAACCAGACTGACAGGAGGCCGGTGTATGAGGGTGGTAACCGGACGCTTTCTGGGAGTGTCAGACAAAGCGCAGTCCCCTCATAACCAGACTGACAGGAGGCCGGTGTATGGGGGTGGTAACCGGACGCTGTCTGGGAGTGTCAGACAAAGCGCAGTCCCCTCATAACCAGACTGACAGGAGGCCGGTGTATGGGGGTGGTAACCGGATGCTTTCTGGGAGTGTCAGACAAAGCGCAGTCCCCTCATAACCAGACTGACAGAAGGCCGGTGTATGAGGGTGGTAACCGGACGCTTTCTGGGAGTGTCAGACAAAGCGCAGTCCCCTCATAACCAGACTGACAGGAGGCCGGTGTATGGGGGTGGTATCCGGACGCTGTCTGGGAGTGTCAGACAAAGCGCAGTCCCCTCGCAACCAGACTGACAGGAGGCCGGTGTATGGGGGTGGTAACCGGACGCTGTCTGGGAGTGTCAGACAAAGCGCAGTCCCCTCATAACCAGACTGACAGGAGGCCGGTGTATAGGGGTGGTAACCGGACGCTTTCTGGGAGTGTCAGACAAAGCGCAGTCCCCTCGCAACCAGACTGACAGGAGGCCGGTGTATGGGGGTGGTAACCGGACGCTTCCTGGGAGTGTCAGACAAAGCGCAGTCCCCTCATAACCAGACTGACAGGAGGCCGGTGTATGGGGGTGGTAACCGGACGCTGTCTGGGAGTGTCAGACAAAGCGCAGTCCCCTCGCAACCAGACTGATAGAAGGCCGGTGTATGGGGGTGGTAACAGGACGCTGTCTGGGAGTGTCAGACAAAGCGCAGTCCCCTCATAACCAGACTGACAGGAGGCCGGTGTATGGGGGTGGTAACCGGATGCTTTCTGGGAGTGTCAGACAAAGCGCAGTCCCCTCATAACCAGACTGACAGGAGGCCGGTGTATGGGGGTGGTAACCGGACGCTTTCTGGGAGTGTCAGACAAAGCGCAGTCCCCTCATAACCAGACTGACAGGAGGCCGGTGTATGGGGGGGTGGTAACCGGACGCTTTCTGGGAGTGTCAGACAAAGCGCAGTCCCCTCATAACCAGACTGACAGGAGGCCGGTGTATGGGGGGTGGTAACCGGACGCTTTCTGGGAGTGTCAGACAAAGCGCAGTCTCCTCATAACCAGACTGACAGGAGGCCGGTGTATGGGGGGTGGTAACCGGACGCTTTCTGGGAGTGTCAGACAAAGCGCAGTCTCCTCGCAACCAGACTGACAGGAGGCCGGTGTATGGGGGGTGGTAACCGGACGCTTTCTGGGAGTGTCAGACAAAGCGCAGTCTCCTCGCAACCAGACTGACAGGAGGCCGGTGTATGGGGGTGGTAACCGGACGCTTTCTGGGAGTGTCAGACAAAGCGCAGTCTCCTCGCAACCAGACTGACAGGAGGCCGGTGTATGGGGGGTGGTAACCGGACGCTTTCTGGGAGTGTCAGACAAAGCGCAGTCCCCTCATAACCAGACTGACAGGAGGCCGGTGTATGGGGGTGGTAACAGGACGCTTTCTGGGAGTGTCAGACAAAGCGCAGTCCCCTCATAACCAGACTGACAGGAGGCCGGTGTATGGGGGTGGTAACCGGACGCTGTCTGGGAGTGTCAGACAAAGCGCAGTCCCCTCATAACCAGACTGACAGGAGGCCGGTGTATGGGGGTGGTAACCGGACGCTGTCTGGGAGTGTCAGACAAAGCGCAGTCCCCTCATAACCAGACTGACAGGAGGCCGGTGTATGGGGGTGGTAACCGGACGCTGTCTGGTAGTGTCAGACAAAGCGCAGTCCCCTCATAACCAGACTGACAGGAGGCCGGTGTATGGGGGTGGTAACCGGACGCTGTCTGGGAGTGTCAGACAAAGCGCAGTCCCCTCATAGCCAGACTGACAGGAGGCCGGTGTATGGGGGTGGTAACCGGACGCTGTCTGGGAGTGTCAGACAAAGCGCAGTCCCCTCATAACCAGACTGACAGGAGGCCGGTGTATGGGGGTGGTAACCGGACGCTGTCTGGGAGTGTCAGACAAAGCGCAGTCCCCTCATAACCAGACTGACAGGAGGCCGGTGTATGGGGGTGGTAACAGGATGCTTTCTGGGAGTGTCAGACAAAGCGCAGTCCCCTCATAACCAGACTGACAGGAGGCCGGTGTATGGGGGTGGTAACAGGACGCTGTCTGGGAGTGTCAGACAAAGCGCAGTCCCCTCATAACCAGACTGACAGGAGGCCGGTGTATGGGGGGGTGGTAACCGGACGCTGTCTGGGAGTGTCAGACAAAGCGCAGTCCCCTCATAACCAGACTGACAGGAGGCCGGTGTATGGGGGTGGTAACCGGACGCTTTCTGGGAGTGTCAGACAAAGCGCAGTCCCCTCGCAAGCAGACTGACAGGAGGCCGGTGTATGGGGGGGTGGTAACCGGACGCTGTCTGGGAGTGTCAGACAAAGCGCAGTCCCCTCATAACAAGACTGACAGGAGGCCGGTGTATGGGGGGGTGGTATCCGGATGCTTCCTGGGAGTGTCAGACAAAGCGCAGTCCCCTCATAACCAGACTGACAGGAGGCCGGTGTATGGGGGTGGTAACCGGACGCTGTCTGGGAGTGTTAGACAAAGCGCAGTCCCCTCATAACCAGACTGACAGGAGGCCGGTGTATGGGGGGGTGGTAACAGGACGCTTTCTGGGAGTGTCAGACAAAGCGCAGTCCCCTCGCAACCAGACTGACAGGAGGCCGGTGTATGGGGGTGGTAACCGGATGCTTCCTGGGAGTGCCAGACAAAGCGCAGTCCCCTCATAACCAGACTGACAGGAGGCCGGTGTATGGGGGTGGTAACCGGACGCTGTCTGGGATTGTCAGACAAAGCGCAGTCCCCTCATAACCAGACTGACAGGAGGCCGGTGTATGGGGGTGGTAACCGGACGCTGTCTGGGAGTGTCAGACAAAGCGCAGTCCCCTCATAACCAGACTGACAGGAGGCCGGTGTATGGAGGTGGTAACCGGACGCTGTCTGGGAGTGTCAGACAAAGCGCAGTCCCCTCATAACCAGACTGACAGGAGGCCGGTGTATGTGGGTGGTATCCGGACGATGTCTGGGAGTGTCAGACAAAGCGCAGTCCCCTCATAACAAGACTGACAGGAGGCCGGTGTATGGGGGGGTGGTAACCGGACGCTGTCTGGGAGTGTCAGACAAAGCGCAGTCCCCTCATAACCAGACTGACAGGAGGCCGGTGTATGGGGGTGGTAACAGGACGCTGTCTGGGAGTGTCAGACAAAGCGCAGTCCCCTCATAACAAGACTGACAGGAGGCCGGTGTATGGGGGGGTGGTAACCGGACGCTGTCTGGGAGTGTCAGACAAAGCGCAGTCCCCTCATAACCAGACTGACAGGAGGCCGGTGTATGGGGGGGTGGTATCCGGACGCTGTCTGGGAGTGTCAGACAAAGCGCAGTCCCCTCATAACCAGACTGACAGGAGGCCGGTGTATGGGGGTGGTAACCGGACGCTGTCTGGGAGTGTCAGACAAAGCACAGTCCCCTCATAACCAGACTGACAGGAGGCCGGTGTATGGGGGTGGTAACCGGACGCTGTCTGGGAGTGTCAGACAAAGCGCAGTCCCCTCATAACCAGACTGACAGGAGGCCGGTGTATGGGGGAGGTATCCGGACGCTGTCTGGGAGTGTCAGACAAAGCGCAGTCCCCTCATAACCAGACTGACAGGAGGCCGGTGTATGGGGGGTGGTATCCGGACGCTGTCTGGGAGTGTCAGACAAAGCGCAGTCCCCTCATAACCAGACTGACAGGAGGCCGGTGTATGGGGGTGGTAACCGGACGCTGTCTGGGAGTGTCAGACAAAGCGCAGTCCCCTCATAACCAGACTGACAGGAGGCCGGTGTATGGGGGTGGTAACCGGACGCTATCTGGGAGTGTCAGACAAAGCGCAGTCCCCTGATACCCAGACTGACAGGAGGCCGGTGTATGGGGGTGGTAACAGGACGCTGTCTGGGAGTGTCAGACAAAGCGCAGTCTCCTCGCAACCAGACTGACAGGAGGCCGGTGTATGGGGGTGGTAACCGGACGCTGTCTGGGAGTGTCAGACAAAGCGCAGTCCCCTCATAACCAGACTGACAGGAGGCCGGTGTATGGGGGTGGTAACAGGACGCTGTCTGGGAGTGTCAGACAAAGCGCAGTCCTCTCATAACCAGACTGACAGGAGGCCGGTGTATGGGGGTGGTAACCGGACGCTGTCTGGGAGTGTCAGACAAAGCGCAGTCCCCTCATAACCAGACTGACAGGAGGCCGGTGTATGGGGGGGTGGTAACCGGACGCTGTCTGGGAGTGTCAGACAAAGCGCAGTCCCCTCATAACCAGACTGACAGGAGGCCGGTGTATGGGGGTGGTATCCGGACGCTGTCTGGGAGTGTCAGACAAAGCGCAGTCCCCTCATAACCAGACTGACAGGAGGCCGGTGTATGGGGGTGGTAACCGGACGCTGTCTGGGAGTGTCAGACAAAGCGCAGTCCTCTCATAACCAGACTGACAGGAGGCCGGTGTATGGGGGGGTGGTAACCGGACGCTGTCTGGGAGTGTCAGACAAAGCGCAGTCCCCTCATAACCAGACTGACAGGAGGCCGGTGTATGGGGGTGGTATCCGGACGCTGTCTGGGAGTGTCAGACAAAGCGCAGTCCCCTCATAACCAGACTGACAGGAGGCCGGTGTATGGGGGTGGTAACCGGACGCTGTCTGGGAGTGTCAGACAAAGCGCAGTCCTCTCATAACCAGACTGACAGGAGGCCGGTGTATGGGGGTGGTAACCGGACGCTGTCTGGGAGTGTCAGACAAAGCGCAGTCCCCTCATAACCAGACTGACAGGAGGCCGGTGTATGGGGGTGGTAACCGGACGCTGTCTGGGAGTGTCAGACAAAGCGCAGGCGCACCCAGGCGTTATCAGGGTCTGTGGCGTCAGCGCCGGCCCGATGGAGGGGTCAGACTTAGGGACCCCCATACATCACATCCCAGCCGATCCCCCGGACCCTCCTGGGCAGCAGGATCACATGGGATATAACACATCTGATCCCATTCCCCGCTGCCAGGAGGCTGCTGGAGTTGGAGGACGGATGTGGAAGTAGGTCCGATCTCCGATCCCATGTACACAGGGATCATGCAACTGATCCAGGGGCTCATTCAGATCTGCTCGCATTGCACCCCGCTGAAGGCATGCCCCCCCCCCCCCCCCCTTAACCTTACGGGTGCACACAAGTTACTTTGCGGCTGCAAGGATTTCAGGGCGACATGCGCCCACCCCGAGCAGGCAAAGGAACCGTTTGACCAGTCACTCCCACTGGTTTTGTGAGCACTCCTAAAAAACGCTGGGGGTCCACCCTGGCACGCCCCCTGCCTGTCAATCAGGCTGCAAGCACCTAGCAAACACAGCAGCCGGGCCTGGCACATGCGCAATACGGAACATGCGCAGTGGTCAGACCGTCGGCCATCGTCCGAATTCAGACCTAACGAGCATGTCTGAATCGGACCCCTAATGTCACACACATGCAATTGCACAGGGCCGGTGTACTGTATATCTGGGTGGGGGCATCTGTGACTGTGCAGCCACAAGCTTGTAGCCACAAGCACATAGCACACCCACGACACACCCATGGTACACTCCTAACACACCCGTGACAGTCCAGTGACACGCCCATAACATACCAAGAACACACCCATCACAAGCCCAAGACACACCCATGACACACCCATGGTGAACTCTTTATACATCACTGAAACTCTGTGACACACCCAATACATCCCCATGGATTGTTGATATCGCTGTAGTACACCCATGCATTCACCATCACACATACTGGCGCACAGTACGAGGCGCACAGTACAGAATGCAGCACCAAATAATCACACAGCTGCGCAAACATCGGGTGCTGCGTCCTAATCAGACCCAATGTCCCTGGAACTGGGGCGGGCAGCAGGGGACACTGCATAGATGGAGAGTGTGTTTTATATATATATATATATATATATATATATATATATGTCACACTACACACTCCACCTAAATAACCTTTCCACAAAGATCCCACGCCACTGTATAGCAGGGATTCCCACCACGTCCCCCGGCTGTGGCATGACACCGCTGGCTATTTCAGCCCAGTGCTGGTTTCCAAAATACGGGAGACCCCTACTTCTTTTGTCCCCCATATTTTGGGAACCAGGACCGGGCCAAGAGCCTGGTGCTGGTTGAAGCCGTGCGTGGGTGTCGGTAGGGGGGGGGGCACGCTGTTTTTTTTTTAAATATCTATTAATTTTTATATACAAAGAAGTCGGCACTGATCTGACTGATCACATCCGTAATCACTTCACCATCACTTCACCATCGGAATATACAAATCCAGAGAACACACATCACACAGTATATATGGCCACAGTACACGTACCAGTGCCACGTGGGATACAGGCTATATACACATCACACACAGTATATATGGCCACAGTACACGTACAAGCACCACGTGGGAGACAGGCTATATACACATCACACACAGTATATATGGCCACAGTACACGTACCAGCGCCACGTGGGAGACAGGCTATATACACATCACACACAATATATATGGCCACAGTACACGTACAAGCACCACGTGGGAGACAGGCTATATACACATCACACACAGTATATATGGCCACAGTACATGTACCAGTGCCACGTGGGAGACAGGCTATATACACATCACACACAGTATATATGGCCACAGTACATGTACCAGTGCCACGTGGGAGACAGGCTATATACACATCACACACAGTATATATGGCCACAGTACACGTACCAGTGCCACGTGGGAGACAGGCTATATACACATCACACACAGTATATATGGCCACAGTACACGTACCAGCGCCACGTGGGAGACAGGCTATATACACATCACACACAGTATATATGGCCACAGTACACGTACCAGTGCCACGTGGGAGACAGGCTATATACACATCACACACAGTATATATGGCCACAGAACACGTACCAGTGCCACGTGGGAGACAGGCTATATACACATCACACACAGTATATATGGCCACAGTACACGTACCAGTGCCACGTGGGAGACAGGCTATATACACATCACACACAGTATATATGGCCACAGTACACGTACCAGCGCCACGTGGGAGACAGGCTATATACACATCACACACAGTATATATGGCCACAGTACACGTACCAACACCACGTGGGAGACAGGCTATATACACATCACACACAGTATATATGGCCACAGTACATGTACCAGTGCCACGTGGGAGACAGGCTATATACACATCACACACAGTATATATGGCCACAGTACACGTACCAGTGCCACGTGGGAGACAGGCTATATACACATCACACACAGTATATATGGCCACAGTACATGTACCAGTGCCACGTGGGAGACAGGCTATATACACATCACACACAGTATATATGGCCACAGTACACGTACCAGTGCCACGTGGGAGACAGGCTATATACACATCACACACAGTATATATGGCCACAGTACATGTACCAGTGCCACGTGGGAGACAGGCTATATACACATCACACACAGTATATATGGCCACAGTACACGTACCAGCGCCATGTGGGAGACAGGCTATATACACATCACACACAGTATATATGGCCACAGTACACGTACCAACACCACGTGGGAGACAGGCTATATACACATCACACACAGTATATATGGCCACAGTACACGTACCAACACCACGTGGGAGACAGGCTATATACACATCACACACAGTATATATGGCCACAGTACACGTACCAGTGCCACGTGGGAGACAGGTTATATACACATCACACACAGTATATATGGCCACAGTACACGTACCAACACCACGTGGGAGACAGGCTATATACACATCACACACAGTATATATGGCCACAGTACACGTACCAGCGCCACGTGGGAGACAGGTTATATACACATCACACACAGTATATATGGCCACAGTATACGTACCAGTGCCACGTGGGAGACAGGCTATATACACATCACACACAGTATTTTTGGCCACAGTACAACTACAGTACACGTACCAGCACCACGTGGGAGACAGGCTATATACAGATCACATACAGCAGGACAGGCTAACCTGTGGCTCTCCAGATGTTGTGAAACTCCAAATCCCAGCATGCCATGCCACAGTTTTAACACTCCCTTATAGCAAAACTGTGGCAAGGCATGATGGGATTTGTAGTTTGACAACATCTGGAGAGCCACAGGTTGGCCAGCCATGACATACAGTATATGAGGCCACAGTACACGTACCAGCACCACGTGGGAGACAGGCTATATACAGATCACACACAGTATATATGGCCACAGTACACCAACCAGCGCCACGTGGGAGACAGGCTATATACAGATTACTAACAGTATATATGGCCACAGTACACCAACCAGCGCCACGTGGGAGACAGCCTATATACAGATCACACACAGTATATATGGCCACAGTACACCAGCGCCACGTGGGAGACAGGCTATATACAGATCACACACAGTATATATGGCCACAGTACACCAACCAGGGCCACGTGGGAGACAGCCTATATACAGATCACACAGTATATATGGCCACAGTACACCAACCAGCGCCACGTGGGAGACAGGCTATATACAGTTCACACACAGTATATATGACCACAGTATACGTACCAGCGCCATGTGGGAGGACACGCTATATACAGATCACACACAGTATATATGGCCACAGTACACGTACCAGCTCCACGTGGGAGACAGGCTATATACAGTTCACACACAGTATATATGGCCACAGTACACCAACCAGCACCACGTGGGAGACAGGCTATATACAGATCACAGACAGTATATATGGCCACATTACATGTACCAGCGCCACGTGGGATACAGGCTATATACAGATCACAGACAGTATATATGGCCACATTACATGTACCAGCGCCACGTGGGATACAGGCTATATACAGATCACACAGAGTATATATGGCCACAGTACACGTACCAGCGCCACATGGGATACAGGCTATATACACACACATCACACACAGTATATATGGCCACAGTACACCAACCAGCGCCACATGGGATACAGGCTATATACAGATCACAGACAGTATATATGGCCACATTACACGTGCCAGCGCCACGTGGGAGACAGGCTATGTACAGATCACACACAGTATATATGGCCACGTTACACATACCTGTGTCACGTGGGAGACAGGCTATATACACATCACACACAGTATATATGGCCACAGTACACCAACCAGTGTCACGTGGGAGACAGGCTATATACAGATCACACACAGAGTATATATGGCCACATTACACGTACCAGCGCCACGTGGGAGACAGGCTATATACAGATCACACACAGTATATATGGCCACAGTACATGTACCAGCGCCACGTGGGAGACAGGCTATATACAGATCACACAGTATATATGGCCACAGTACACCAACCAGCGCCACGTGGGAGACAGGCTATATACAGATCACACACAGTATATATGGCCACAGTACATGTACCAGGGCCACGTGGGGGACAGGCTATATACAGATCACACACAGTATATATGGCCACAGTACACATACCAGTGCCACGTGGGAGACAGGTTATATACAGATCACCAACCAGCGTCACGTGGGAGACAGGCTATATACAGATCACACAGAGTATATATGGCCACAGTACACCAACCAGCGCCACGTGGGAGACAGGCTATATACAGATCACACACAGTATATATGGCCACAGTACACGTACCAGCGCCAGGTGGGAGACAGGCTATATACACATCACACACAGTATATATGGCCACAGTACACCAACCAGCGCCACGTGGGAGACAGGTTATATACACATCACACACAGTATATATGGCCACAGTACATGTACCAGCGCCACGTGGGAGACAGGCTATATACAGATCACACACAGTATATATGGCCACAGTACACCAACCAGCGCCACGTGGGAGACAGGCTATATACACATCACACACAGTATATATGGCCACAGTACACGTACCAGCGCCAGGTGGGAGACAGGCTATATACACATCACACACAGTATATATGGCCACAGTACACCAACCAGCGCCACGTGGGAGACAGGTTATATACACATCACACACAGTATATATGGCCACAGTACATGTACCAGCGCCACGTGGGAGACAGGCTATATACAGATCACACACAGTATATATGGCCACAGTACACCAACCAGCGCCACGTGGGAGACAGGCTATATACAGATCACACACAGTATATATGGCCACAGTACACGTACCAGCGCCACGTGGGAGACAGGCTATATACACATCACACACAGTATATATTGCCACAGTACACCAGCGCCACGTGGGAGACAGGCTATATAAACATCACACACAGTATATATGGCCACGTGGGAGACAGGCTATATACAGATCACACACAGTATATATGGCCACAGTACACGTACCAGTGCCACGTGGGAGACAGGCTATATACAGATCACACACAGTATATATGGCCACAGTACATGTACCAGCGCCACGTGGGAGACAGGCTATATACACATCACACACAGTATATATGGCCACAGTACACGTACCAGCGCCACGTGGGAGACAGGCTATATACACATCACACACAGTATATATGGCCACGTGGGAGACAGGTTATATACAGATCACACACATATAATTGGGCAGAGTGTTTGGCTGTCATTGGGAGGGTACTCGCAGAATATCTGATATTACTGATCCATATATTATACACATACTCTCTCTCCTTTATCTCTTCCATACTGGAATAGCCTCATATAGACATATTGTCAGTTACATGTTACACATATATCACACAGGGACGATGGCCGATACACTGCTGACATTTATTTGTTGCCATTTTTAATAAAAAAAGGGATTTTTGTAAGAACTTACCATTCGAATCCCTTTCTCTGATATGGTCCTGGTGACACAGCTTCACATTGGGATGTAGGAGGGTCCGCAGGAGCCAGGCACCTATCCTAAAGCTTTTGGAGGGTAGGCTCCTCCCCTACTGCATCCCAGACTCCTCAGTTCAATCTTGCAAAGCCACTGGAATACATTCAGTACAAACGCCTGCACATATTATATGCACAATTTTAAAATAACTTTTCAACCATATATAACATGAAACATCATGAACTTGGCATACTTACTGAGCGTAAGGGAGGGATCGCTGTGTCACCAGGACCATATCAGAGAAAGGGATTCGAACGGTAAGTTCTTACAAAAATCCCTTTTTCTCTTTCAATGGTCCTGGTGACACAGCTCAACATTGGGACGTTCCAGAGCCGGTCCTTTGGGTGGGTACGCTCAGGTCTGCAGCTCTCATCACTGCTCGCCCGAATGATGCGTCCTCCGACACGAACTTATGGAACCTATAGAATTTGGCAAAAGTATGAACAGATGACCAAGTGGCAGCCCTGCAAACCTGTTCAGCTGTTGCCCCATGTCGAACCGCCCAAGAGGTGGCAACTGACCTGGTGGTATGCCCATTAATCCTGGCCGACACAGGCCTACCAACTTTAGTATATGCAAAAGCAATTACAGAACGCAACCACCTAGCAGTGGTCTGCTTAGAAGCAGGCCAACCAATTTTGTGTACATCATACAAAACTAGCAAAGTATAAGTCTTCCTGACACTCTTTACTCTGTCCACATAAATGCGCAAGGCGCGCACAACATCCAAATTCCTCAATTTGTCCCTTTTCCTTGAACCCTCAGGGGGTTGAAACACAGGCAGAACTATATCCTGATTTAGATGAAAAGCAGAGACTACTTTTAAAGTAAAAATTGGGGTGCTGTCCGAAGAACAGCCCTATCATCATGAATTATAAAGAAGGGAGACTTGCAGGACAAGGCTCCCAACTCCGATACTCTTTTTGCTGACGCCACTGGCAACAAAAATACCAGTTTCCATGTAAGGAATTTAAGGTCAGCCGACCTTAACGGCTCAAAAGGAGCCTTTTGAAGGCACTCTAGAACCAGAGATAAATCCCATGGTGCTACTGGTTGCTTGTAGGGAGGTTTCAATCGAGAAACCCACTGTAGGAAGGTCTGTACTTCCGGTAACAATGCTATTTTGGAAATAAATTGACAAGGCCGAGATCTGCACTTTGAGTGACTGAAGGCTTAACCCCTAGGAAAAACCATCCTGCAAAAATTCCAGCAATTTAGCCAATCAAAATCGCGCTGTGTGTGACTTCTGCCTCTCACACCACCGAATATAGGTCTTCCAGACCCTATAATAATTTGCAGAAGACACTGACTTTTTAGCCTTAATCATAGTGTTAACCACAGCCTCTGAGAACCCTTTGCTCTTCAAGATGGCGGTTTCAACAGCCAAGCCGTCAAATCTAACCGAGCTGAATCCAGATGGTTGAACAGTCCTTGGTTTAGAAGGTCTGACCTCAGAGGTAGATGCCACGAGTCCACAGACAATCTCTGAAGCCTCGAGAACTAGGACCTCCTTGGCCAATCTGGGGCCCTAAAATCACCGGGATTGCCTGGGCCTGTATCTTTTTCAAAACTCTTGCCAGCATTGGTACTGGCGGAAAAGCCTAAAGAAGATTCCCCTCCCAGGGGATGGTCATAGCATCCACTGCTTCTGCCAGTGGATCCCTCGTCCTGGCATAGAACCTGGGTACCTGATGGTTGAACCTGGATTTGCCATCCAGTCCACCTCCGGAGTTCCCCATTTCAGAGTAATGTGATGAAATACTTGTAGGTTCAGGCTCCATTCTCCTTCCATCAGCTCCTCCCTGCTCAGGAAGTCGGCCTCTATATTCTCCACTCCTGGTATGAATATCGCTGATAACGCTGGCACATTCTGTTCCGCCCAGCAGAAGATCCAGGACACCTCCCACATAGCCAGTTTGCTGCGTGTGCCTCCCTGGTGATTCAGATATGCCACAGCTGTGGCGTTGTTGGTCTGAATCCTTAAAGGGAGCCCTTGCAGTCTTTCTCCCGCCAGAGAAATCACCTTCCACACCGCTCTCAGTTTCAAGATGTTGATCGGTAAAACAGACTCCTCCGAAGTCCACCAGCGCTGCAGACGCAGTTCCAGGACTACTGCCCCCCAGCCCCTGAGGCTGGCGTCGGTAGTGACTACCAGCCAGTTCCAGGACTGTAGGGACCGACCCCACACCATTTCAGGGAGGATCGAGTTTCTGGGGACAACAACACCATTTGTTCTGACTTCATGGTCTGGGTATTTTCTGACCAGGCTGTCAGAATGTTCCACTGGAACACTCGAGAGTGGAACCTGGCGAGTTGTAACGTCTCGAAAGACGCCACCATCTTCCCCAGCAGTTTGAGGCACCTCTATACTGATGTGCTCCGAGACCCGAGGATCTCTTGGACCAAGGCAGCCAGATCTCTGGCCTTTGCCTCTGGTAGAAATACCCGATGTAGGTGGGTACCCAGAACAACTCCCAGGAATTGAAGTCTCTGTGACGGCACCAACTGAGACTTTTGTAAATTTAAAAGCCAGCCGTGAGCCTGCAAAAACCCGATGGTTTCTGCCAAGTGACTCTTTAGCTTTTCTGCTGACTCCGCTTTGAACAGCAGGTCGTCCAAATCTGTAATCACCGTGATTCCCCTCAGCCGAAGCACCGCCGCCATTACTGACATTATTTTGGTGAATACCCCTGGCGCTGTAGCCAGACCGAAGGGCAACGCCTGGAATCGCAAATGCAGGTCTCCTATCGCAAACCTCAATAGAGCCTGATGTTCTGGGTGGATGGGAACATGAAGGTATGCGTCCTGGACATCCATGGACGCCAAAAATTCTCACTGGTCCAGGCTTAGCAGCACTGACCGTAGAGACTCCATTTTGAAATGGTCTACCCACAAATGGATATTCAATGACTTTAAGTTTAATATGGGTCTGAAAGACCCGTCTGGTTTGGGCACCAAAAAACAGAGTGGAATAAAAGCCTTTTTTCCACTCCGCTCTGGGGACCGGGACTACCACGCCCTTCTCTAAAAAATGAGCCGCTCCCAAAAGAGCCGTACGGAGCCGAGCCTCCTTTGGTAGTGGTGTGGGAATGAATCTTCTTGGCGGAAGACCTTTGAAGGGAATTCTGTAACCCTGGGATATAATTTCTAACACCCAAGAATCCCGGTCTAACCGTGCCCATGTATCTCTGAACAGTGTCAGACGTCCCCCCACCTAGACCACCGCCGTGAAAAACCCCTGGCAGTCATGCGGAGGGTTTGTCCTCTCCTTTGGTGTTTGGTTTCTTATGAAAGGAACCAAATTTAGACTTTAGGGCCTTGCCCCTGGAGGACTGAAATCTTCCCCTAAAAGACTGCCCTCGAAAGGACGCACCTCCTCTAGGGGAGGGCCGAAAGGACGGCCTGAAAGCAGAAAACCTTAGTGTCTGCTTGGTTGCAGGGGCTGGCAGGAAGGTACTTTCGCCACCTGTGGCCTGCTTAATAATCTCTTCCAGTTCAGAACCAAATAACAGCTTTCCTTTAAAAGCTAATGCCTCTAAGGCCTTCTAAGACTCGTTATATGCCTCCCAAGCCTTAAGCCAGAGCACTCTCCTGGCCTTGACAGACACTATGGAAACTCTGGAAGCCATTTTGAGAGCTTCCTCCTCAGCTTCCAGTACATACTCTGCAGCTGCTTTAAGCTTCTCCGCAAGTAATAACCGGCAAGGGTCAGCGTGTAACATAGTGCACAAATCATTGGTCCACACAATCATGGCCTTAGAGACCCAGGCGGAAGCAATCAGAGGACGCAGGGTGTATCCCACCACCTCAAATATTGCCTTGAGGTTACCCTCCAGCTTTTTGTCTACGGGGGCTTTTGACAAACGTGCCACAGAAGCATCTACCACTGGAACTTGGAGGTCTGCATGAGCCTCAGGCATGGGATACAGGCTTAAATATCTTTTAGGCATCTGAAGCCTTTTATCAGGGGTTTTTCAGGCCCCTTCCAATAAACTTGTAAACCCTCGTCTGCAGGGAAAGTATCAGTTTCTTTACGCTGTCTCTTAAAAAGCACCCTTTGCAGGAGTTTTATCCTCCACAGACAAATTCAATGCCTGTTTAACAGCAGTAATCAAATCCTCCACCCCTGAGGCTGAGGACTCCTCAGAATCATCACCCTGATCCCAGGGTATGTCTGTGTACTCTGCTTCCTCATCAGCAGCTAACAATGGTACTGAATAAGACCTTTTAGGGGTCCCCACAGAATCCCATCAAACTTGTCCAATAAGATGGACAACCTGCTGATTCCCTTAGCAGTATCCTGCATGACCTGTATAAGTCAGGATCTGTCTGGGTCAGAGGCAAGAAGCCAGAGGACTGCTGAGAGAATGGCAATGGTCTAGGGGAAGTTACCAGCCCATCACTCTGCCTGTCCAGCAATGCACCAAAGCATTAACAGACCTGCCCAGGGACCTAGCCCACGCAGGCTCCGATAGCACTACCCTCTGGAGTTCACTCCCCATGGGTTTCACAGCAGCGCAAGAATTACATAAGCCCCCCTTGGCCATCTGCTCAGGGACAAATTTCAGTGTACAACCACTGCAAGCGCTCAATGCATTTCAGGCTTCCTCCCCCAAAACCACAGACTGTTGCTCAGACATGATGTTCTCAAATAACACAGTCACAGTGCATTAAATGTACAGGCATTATATATCACTTAGCTGTCTGTAGTCTTCAGAATGGGGAAAGCGATGCCCAGGAAATCCAATCACTCTGTCAGGATCTGTAAGCCAGCTCAGCTCCGCTGCAAGCGTTCCGAATGGCGCCAAAACAGAGTGAGGGAAGAGACCAAGTCCCTGCAGCTGCGGGGTCTGTGGCTTTTGGCGCCAACTACCCCCAGAAAGCCGCTCCCATTGTAGGATCTCCTAGTTCCAGTATCTCCCCCTCAGCTGGGGACCACTCGGAACATGCCTGTAACACACTGCTGTCCTCTCATATAGGAGCTCAGTGTGTAAGCTCCGCAGAAAATGGCCGCCGCTATCACGGAGCGCCTGTCCCCCATGATCCCCACCTAGCGTGAAGCCGGTTTCAGAGCGCTCTGGAGCCCAGGCAGCTTCTTAAAAGAAGCTGTAAGCGCTGCACAGGGAGGCCAGACAGCGTCTCCCCTGTGCACAGTGAGCTGACAGGACGCGCTTCTGTCAGCTCCTGCTGCGCTAGCAGTGTGAGGATTCACTAATGAGAATCCTCACATTGTGCCTACCTAGCTAGAGTAAAAGTTAATAAAATAATAAAAACCCTAACTAAACTAACTCTAATCCTTCAGCTGCTCCCGCAGCCCTTTAGAATAGCACCCACTCCAGTGGGCACCTAACACGAACTGAAGAGTCTGGGATGCAGTAGGGGAGGAGCCTACCCTCCAAAAGCTTTAGGATAGGTGCCTGGCTCCTGCGGACCCTCCTACATCCCAATGTGAAGCTGTGTCTCCAGGATCATTGAAAGATAAATTCAAATTTAAAGAAAGTCACATTGCACCAGGCTGTAACAGTGACACTATTTATACCAGGCTATATATCTATGCCAGGCTGTGCGGTCAGTCAGTGACACTATGCCAGGGTGTGCGGTCAGTGTGTAACACTATGCCAGGGTGTGCGGTCAGTCAGTGACACTATCTATGCCAGGCTGTGCGGTCAGTCAGTGACACTATCTATGCCAGACTGAGCGGTCAGTCAGTGACACTATGCCAGGCTGTGCAGTCAGTGACACTATGCCAGGCTGTGTGGTCAGTCAGTGACACTATCTATGCCAGGCTGTGTGGTCAGTCAGTGACACTATCTATGCCAGACTGTGCGGTCAGTCAGTGACACTATGCCAGGCTGTGCAGTCAGTGACACTATGCCAGGCTGTGTGGTCAGTCAGTGACACTATCTATGCCAGGCTGTGTGGTCAGTCAGTGACACTATCTATGCCAGGCTGCGCAGTCAGTCAGTGACACTATCTATGCCAGGCTGTGTGGTCAGTCAGTGACACTATCTATGCCAGACTGTGTGGTCAGTCAGTGACACTATCTATGCCAGGCTGTGTGGTCAGTGTGTAACACTATGCCTGGCTGCGCAGTCAGTCAGTGACACTATGCCAGGCTGTGTGGTCAGTCAGTGACACTATGCCAGGCTGTGTGTTCAGTCAGTGACACTACGCCATGCTGTGTGTTCAGTCAGTGACACTACGCCATGCTGTATACTGTCAGTTGTGACACTATGCCACGCTGTGTGGGGTCAGTCAGGGACACTATGCCACGCATTGTGCAGTTAGGGACACTGTGCCAGGCTGTGCAGTCAGTCAGTGTCACTATGCCACGCTCTGTACAGTCAATCAGTGTCACTATGCCACGCTGTGTGGGGTCAGTCAGTGACACTATGTCGGGCTGTGTGCTGTCAGTGACAGTATATATTCTGTATCAGTCAGTGCTGTATACATACAGTTTATATATATTATACGGCAGCAGAGTATACAGTATAAAAAATATATATGGCATCAGAACATACAGTATATATTTCAGCAGAGTATACAGTGTATACAATATATATAGCAGGGGTGTGTGCATGTATATAAAATATATGGCGGTACAGTACAAAGTGTATATAATTAATATAACATTGTATACAGGGTGTCAGCGATGCTGTCAGGCTGCGTATATATATATATATATATATATATATATATATATAGAGCATAGGACTGGCACTTGGAACAATGGGGGTACAGCGGTAGAGGTGCCTTCCACAGGAGTGATATATAAACGAGTATCCAAATAGTTACACTAAATGAAGACAGGAGGCGGCACTCTCATAAATGGTGAAAACTGTATTCAAAACATCAAAGTGGGTAACGTGTCAGCAAAAATGGTGTCGACCAGTTTCGGAGCCGAAGCCCCTTCCTCAGGACAACTGACGTGGCAAAACAATCAAAAGTAATACTGTGCATATATATATCGATGTGCGAGCCGGCACTCCGTTGTTTCAATGATAAGATGCCCCGGGTGCCATCCAGAAATAACCAACAATAGAAGCAAAGTGGCATCACTCCGAGGAACTTTCAAATATAAAGGATTTTATGTAGAAATAGTCGACACATGCATGTCAGTGCAGTCGAGTACTGAGGAAAATTATATATATATATATTATATAGCAGTACACCATACATAATATACATGGATATATGGCAGGTGTGTGCATATATAGAGTATATATAATATATATGGCAGTACACCATACAGTATACATAATATATATGGATATATGTCAGGTGTGTGCATATATAGAGTATATATAATATATATGGCAGTACACCATACAGTATACATAATATATATGGATATATGGCAGGTGTGTGCATATATAGAGTATATATAATATATATGGCAGTACACCATACACCATACATAATATACATGGATATATGGCAGGTGCGTGCATATATAGAGTATATATAATATATATGGCAGTACACCATACAGTATACATAATATATATGGATATATGTCAGGTGTGTGCATATATAGAGTATATATAATATATATGGCAGTACACCATACAGTATACATAATATATATGGATATATGGCAGGTGTGTGCATATATAGAGTATATATAATATATATGGCAGTACACCATACAGTATACATAATATATATAGATATATGGCAGGTGTGTGCATATATAGAGGAGTATATATAATATATATGGCAGTACACCATACAGTATACATAATATACATGGATATATGGCAGGTGTGTGCATATATAGAGGAGTATATATAATATATATGGCAGTACACCATACAGTATACATAATATATATGGATATATGGCAGGTGTGTGCATATATAGAGTAGTATATATAATATATATGGCAGTACACCATACAGTATACATAATATATATGGATATATGGCAGGTGTGTGCATATATAGAGGAGTATATATAATATATATGGCAGTACACCATACAGTATACATAATATATATGGATATATGGCAGGTGTGTGCATACATAGAGGAGTATATATAATATATATGGCAGTACACCATACAGTATACATAATATACATGGATATATGGCAGGTTTGTGCATATATAGAGGAGTATATATAATATATATGGCAGTACACCATACAGTATACATAATATATATGGATATATGGCAGGTGTGTGCATATATAGAGGAGTATATATAATATATATGGCAGTACACCATACAGTATACATAATATATATGGGATATATGGCAGGTGTGTGCATACATAGAGGAGTATATATAATATATATGGCAGTACACCATACAGTATACATGATATATATGGCAGGTGTGTGCATACATAGAGGAGTATATATAATATATAGGGCAGTACCGCTCACCGTGCCGCTGTGTCGCCCTCTCCGGTATCCGCTGCGTCTCCTCCCCGCCCCTGTGTCTCCGTATCCTGAGATCAGGCCCCTGCAATGTGCGGCTGCGATACCTGGCAGTGTGCGCATGTGCGAGACCCGGAGCGGAGTAGAGACGCCCAAAACGGATCAGTGACATGAGCCGGGTTCTGACGGATCTCTCTGTGAAAGATACGGAACTTTTAGGCGGGTCCTCGGCTCGCTTAAAAAAAAAAAAAGGGAATATACATGACCGAGTAAACACACTGATCGATGGCTGTGTGCAGAATAGCCATCGATGGCAACCATCGATGGCGTCTGCACCGATGGCCATCCCTGGCAGCAGCAGCTAATCTTTCTATCACTTGTAGTCACAGCACTACACAGCACTACAGAGGTAGTACATCTCAGCTGCCACAGGTGGCAGCACTGAGATCAGGAAAATGCATTGTAAACGGAAACGGATCACCTTTTGGGGAGCGGCGGCTCATTCGTTCTTTGATGGGATCCGTTCAAATGAACCGGTTCGTTCGCGGACGGACCATCTCTAGGGCGGAGACAGGAGGGGAGGGGGCACTGGAGAGGCTGGCAGGAGGGGGCACATGGGAGCTGGGCCGGAGGGGGCACAGAAGAGACTGGCAGGAGGGGGAACAGGACCGAGACTGGCAGGAGAGGGAACAGGAGCGAGACTGGCAGGAGAGGGAACAGGAGCGAGACTGGCAGCAGGGGGCACGGGAGAGCCTGGCAGCAGGGGGCACGGGAGAGCCTGGCAGGAGGGCGCACGGGGGAGAGCCTGGCAGTAGGGGGCACACGGGAGAGCCGGACAGTAGTGGGCACAGGAGATCCTACCATGAATCAGCACAGGGGAGAGCATGGCAGGAGGGGGCACAGGGAAGAGATGGCCAGGAATGGGCACAGGAAATCATGACAGGAGGGGGCACAGGTGAGAGACAGACAGGAGGGGGCACAGGAGAGAGGCTGTGGGGGGCATATGAAAGAGCATAGCAGAGAACTTGCAGGAGACTCAGGAGAGGGCATAGGGAAAGGCTGCAGGGGGCACAGGAAAGCGGAAAGAAGAGGCACAGGAGAGTGGCAGGTGGGGGCATAGTAATAAAGCTACAGGGGGCACAGGAGAGGGCATAGGGAAAGGCTGCAGGGGGCACAGGAAAGTGGAAAAAGAATAGGCACAGGAGAGTGGCAGGTGGGGTCTTAAGAGAGTGGCAGGTGGGGGCATAGTAATAAAGCTACAAGGGGCACAGGAGAGGAGCAAGAGGGCACATGGTCATGGCAGGAAGTGGCACTGAAGAATGGCAGGATGGGGCATAGGAGAGTGGCAAGAGGGCACAGGAAAGTGGAAGGTGGGGGCACAGGATAGTGGCTGCAATGGGCACAGGAGTGGAGCAAGAGGGCACAGGGTTATGGCAGGAAGAGGCACAGGAGAGTGACAGGCGGAAGAGGATGTGGGAGACAGGCGAGTGAGGACAGGGGAGACAGGCGGGAGAGGACAGGGAGAGAGGCGGGAGAGGACATGGGAGAGAGGCGGGAGAGGACGTGGTCATGGCAGGAAGTGGCACAGAACAGTGGCAGAATGGGGCATAGGAGAGTGGCAAAAGGGCACAGGAAAGTGGCTGCAAGAGGCACATGAAAGGAGTAAGAGGGCACAGGGTTATGGCAGGAAGAGGCACAGGAGAGTGTCAGGTAGGGGCATAGGAGAGTATCAATAGGGCACAGGAGAGTGGCAGTAGAGGACAGGGGAGAGCGGCAGGAGAGGACGTGGTCATGGCAGGAAGTGGCACAGAAGAGTGGCAGGATGGGGCATAGGAGAGTGGCAAGAGGGCACAGGAAAAGAGCAAGAGGGCACAGGGCTATGGCAGGAAGAGGCACAGGAGAGTGACAGGTGGGGTCACAGGAGAGTGGCTGCAAGGCGGCACAGAGTCATGGCAGGAAGAGGCACAGGAGAGTGTCAGGTGGTGGCATAGGAGAGTATCAATAGGGCACAGGAGAGTGGCAGTAGAAGACAGGGGAGAGTGGCAGGAGAGGACAGGGGAGACAGGCGGGAGAGGACAGGGGAGACAGGCGGGAGAGGACGGGGAGAGAGGCCGGAGAGGAGATGGGAGACAGGCGGGAGAGGACAGGGGAGACAGGCGGGAGAGGACGGGGAGAGAGGCCGGAGAGGAGATGGGAGACAGGCGGGAGAGGACAGGGTAGAGAAGCGCTAGAGGACATGAGAGACAGACGGGAGAGGACATGGGAGAGAGGCGGGAGAGTACACTGGAGAGAGACGGGAGAGGACATGGGAGAGAGGTGGGAGAGGACAGGGGAGACAGGCGGGAGAGGGCAGGGAGAGAGGACGTGGGAGACAGTCGGGGGAGACAGGCGGGAGAGGACGGGGGAGACAGGCGGGAGAGGACATGGGAGACAGGTGGGAGAGAGGCGGGAGAGGACGTCGGATAGAGGCAGGAGAGGATGTGGTCATGGCAGGAAGTGGCACAGAAGAGTGGCTGGATGGGGCATAGGAGAGTGGCAAAAGAGCACAGGAAAGGAGCAAGAGGGCACAGGGTTATGGCAGGAAGAGGCACAGGAAAAGTGACAGGTGGGGTCACAGGAGAGTGGCTGCAAGGCGGTACAGAGTCATGGCAGGAAGAGGCACAGGAGAGTGTCAGGTGGTGGCATAGGAGAGTATCATTAGGGCACAGGAGAGTGCCCTAATGATAGGAGAGTGGCAGTAGAGGACAGGGGAGAGTGGCAGGGGAGACAGGTGGGAGAGGATAGGGGAGAGAGAGGGAGAGGACAGGGGAGAGAGGCGGGAGAGGACATGGGAGAGAGGTGGGAGAGGACATGGGAGAGAGGCGGGAGAGGACAGGGTAGAGAGGCGCTAGAGGACATGGGAGACAGGCGGTAGAGGAATGGGGAGAGAGGCGGTAGAGGACTTGGGAGAGAGGAGGGAGAGGACAGGGGAGAGAGGTGGGAGAGGACAGGGGAGACAGGTGAGAGAGGACATGGGAGAGAGGCGGGAGAGGACAGGGGAGAGAGGCGGGAGAGGGCAGGGGAGAGAGGCGGGAGAGAAATGGGGAGAGAGGCGGGAGAGGACATGGGAGAAAGGCGGAAGAGGTTATGGTAGAGAGGTGGGAGAGGACAGGGTGAAGAGGCGGGAGAGGACATGGGAGACAGGCGCTAGAGGACAAGGGAGAGAGGTGGGAGAGGACAGGGGAGAGAGGCGGGAGAGGACATGGGAGACAGGCGGCAGAGGACGGGGGAGACAGGCGGGAGAGGACGGGGTAGACAAGCGGGAGAGGAAGTGGGAGACAGGTGGGAGAGGACGTGGGAGAGAGGCAGGAGAGGACGTGGGAGAGGACAGGGAGACAAGCGGGAAAGGACATGGGAGACAGGCGGGAGAGGATGGGGGAGACAGGCGGGAGAGGATGGAGGAGACAGATGGAAGAGGATGGAGGAGACAGGCGGGAGAGGACGTGGGAGAGAGGCGGGAGAGGACTTGAGAGAGAGGCGGGAGAGGACGTGGGAGAGAGGCGGGAGAGAACAGAGGAGAAAGGCGGGAGAGGACAGGTAGAGAGGTGGGAGAGGACTTGGGAGAGAGGCAGGAGAGGGCGTGGTCATGGCAGGAGGTGGTACAGAAGAGTGGCAGGATGGGGCATAGGAGAGTGGCAAGAGGGCACAGGAAAGAGGCAAGAGGGCACAGGGTTATGGCAGGAAGAGGCACAGGAAAAGTGACAGGGGGGGCACAGGACAGTGGATGCAAGGCAGAACAGAGTCATGGCAGGAAGAGGCACAGGAGAGTGTCAGGTGGTGGCATAGGAGAGTATCAATAGGGCACAGGAGAGTGGCAGCAGAGGACAGGGGAGAGCGGCAGGACAGGGGAGACAGGCGGGAGAGGACAGGGGAGACAGGTGGGAAAGGACAGGAAAGACAGGCGGGAGAGGACAGGGGAGACAGGCGGGAGAGGACAGGGGAGACAGGTGGGAGAGGACAGGGGAGACAGGCGAAGAGGACAGGGGAGACAGGCGGGAGAGGACAGGGGAGACAGGTGGGAGAGGACAGGGGAGACAGGCGAAGAGGACAGGGGAGAGAGGCGGGAGAGGAGTGGGGAGAGAGGCGGGAGAGGACATGGGAGACAGACGGGAGAGGACAGGGGAGAGAGTCGGGATAGGACATGGGAGACAGACGGGAGAGGGCAGGAGAGAAAGGAGGGAGAGGACAGGGGAGACAGGCGTGAGAGGACAGGGGAGAGAGGCGAGAGATGACAGGGGAGAGATGCGGGAGAGGACGTGGTCATGGCAGGAAGTAGCACAGAAGAGTGGCAAGAGGGCACAGGAGAGGAGCAAGAGGGCACAGGGTTATGGCAGGAAGAGGCACAGGAGAGTGACAGGTGGGGGCACAGGAGAGTATCAATAAGGCACAGGAGAGTGGCAGCAGAGGACAGGGGAGAGCGGCAGGACAGGGGAGACAGGTGGGAGAGGACAGGGCAGACAGGCAGGAGAGGACAGGGGAGACAGGTGGGAGAGGACAGGGGAGAGAGGCGGGAGAGGACACTGAAGAGAGGCGGGAGAGGACAGGGGAGAGAGGCGGGAGAGGACACTAAAGAGAGGCGGTAGAGGACAGGGGAGACAGGCAGAGAGGACAGGCGGGAGAGGAATGGGGAGAGAGGCGGGAGAGGACAGGGGAGACAGGTGGGAGAGGACAGGGGAGACAGGCGGGAGAGGACAGGGAAGACAGGTGGGAGAGGACAAGGAGACAGGACGTGGGAGACAGGCGGGAGAGGACGTGGGAGAGAGGCGGGAGAGGACGTGGAAGAGATGCGGGAGAGGACAGGGACACAGGCGGGAGAGAACAGGGGAGAGAGGCGGGAGAGGACATGGGAGACAGGTGGGAGAGGACAGGGAGAGAGGCAGGAGAGGACATGGGAGAGAGGCAGGAGAGGACGTGGTCATGGCAGGAAGTGGCACAGAACAGTGGCAGGATGGGGCATAGGAGAGTGGCAAGAGGGCACAGGAAAGTGGCTGCAAGGGGCACAGGAAAGGAGCAAGAGGGCACAGGGTTATGGCAGGAAGAGGCACAGGAAAAGTGACAGGTGGGGGCATGGAGAGTGGCTGCAAGGCAGCACAGAGTCATGACAGGAAGAGACAGAGGAGAGTTTCAGGTGGGGGCATAGGAGAGTATCATTAGGGCACAGGAGAGTGGCAGCAGAGGACAGGGGAGAGCGGCAGGACAGGGGAGACAGGCAGGAGAGGACAGGGGAGACAGGCGGGATAGGACAGGGGAGAGAGGCGGGAGAGGACAGGGGAGACAGGCGGGAGAGGACAGGGGAGACAGGTGGGAAAGGACGGGAGACAGGCGGGAGAGGACAGGGGAGACAGGTGGGAGAGAACAGGGGAGACAGGCGAAGAGGACAGGGGAGACAGGCAGGAGAGGAGTGGGGAGAGAGGCGGGAGAGGACTTGGGAGAGAGGCAGGAGAGGGCGTGGTCATGGCAGGAGGTGGCACAGAAGAGTGGCAGGATGGGGCATAGGAGAGTGGCAAGAGGGCACAGGAAAGAGGCAAGAGGGCACAGGGTTATTAAAGGAAGAGGCACAGGAAAAGTGACAGGGGGGCACAGGAGAGTGGCTGCAAGGCGGCACAGAGTCATGGCAGGAAGAGGCATAGGAGAGTGTCAGGTGGTGGCATAGGAGAGTATCAAAAGGGCACAGGAGAGTGGCAGTAGAGGACAGGGGAGAGAGGCGGGAGAGGACAGGGGAGAGAGGCGGGAGAGGACAGGGGAGACAGGAAGGGAGAGGACATGGGAGACAGGCGGGAGAAGACAGGGGAGACAGGCGGGAGAGGACAGGGGAGACAGGCTGGAGAGGACAGGGAGAGAGGATGTGGGAGACAGGCGGGAGAGGACAGGGGAGACAGGCTGGAGAGGACAGGGAGAGAGGATGTGGGAGACAGGCGGGAGAGGACGGGGGAGACAGGCAGGAGAGGACGGGGGAGACAGGCGGGAGAGGAAGTGGGAGACAGGTGGGAGAGGACGTGGGAGAGAGGCGGGAGAGGACAGGGAGACAGGCGGGAGAGGACAGGGGAGAGAGGCGGGAGAGGACAGGGGAGACAGGCGGGAGAGGACAGGGGAGACAGGCGGGAGAGGACAGGGAGACAGGCGGGAGAGGACATGGGAGAGAGGCGGGAGAGGACGTGGTCATGGCAGGAAGTGGCACAGAACTGTGGCAGGATGGGGCATAGGAGAGTGGCAAGAGGGCACAGGAAAGGAGCAAGAGGGCACAGGGTTATGGCATGAAAAGGGACAGGAAAAGTGACAGGTGGGGGCATGGAAAGTGGCTGCAAGGCAGCACAGAGTCATGGCAGGAAGAGACACAGGAGAGTGTAAGGTGGGGGCATAGGAGAGTATCAATAAGGCACAGGAGAGTGGCAGCAGAGGACAGGAGAGAGCGGCAGGACAGGGGAGACAGGCGGGAGAGGACAGGGGAGACAGGCGGGATAGGACAGGGGAGAGAGGCGGGAGAGGACAGGGGAGACGGGCGGGAGAGGACAGGGGAGAGAGGCGGGAGAGGACATGGGAGAGAGGCGGGAGAGGACAGGGCAGAAAGGCGGGAGAGGACAGGGGAGACAGGTGGGAGAGGACAGGGGAGAGAGGCGGGAGAGGACACTAAAGAGAGGCGGGAGAAGACAGGGGAAAGAGGCGGGAGAGGACACTAAAGAGAGGCGGTAGAGGACAGGGGAGACAGGCGGAGAGGACAGGGGAGACAGGCGTGAGAGGAATGGGGAGAGAGGCGGGAGAGGACAGGGGAGACAGGTGGGAGAGGACAGGGGAGACAGGCGGGAGAGGACAGTGAAGACAGGTGGGAGAGGACAAGGAGACAGGACGTGGGAGACAGGCGGGAGAGGACGTGGGAGAGATGCGGGAGAGGACAGGGACACAGGCGGGAGAGAACAGGGGAGAGAGGCGGGAGAGGACGTGGGAGACAGGTGGGAGAGGACAGGGAGAGAGGCAGGAGAGGACATGGGAGAGAGGCGGGAGAGGACGTGGTCATGGCAGGAAGTGGCACAGAACAGTGACAGGATGGGGCATAGGAGAGTGGCAAGAGGGCACAGGAAAGTGGTTGCAAGGGGCACAGGAAAGGAGCAAGAGGGCACAGGGTTATGGCACGAAGAGGCACAGGAAAAGTGACAGGTGGGGGCACAGGAGAGTGGCTGCAAGGCAGCACAAAGTCATGACAGGAAGAAACAGAGGAGAGTGTCAGGTGGGGGCATAGGAGAGTATCAATAGGGCACAGGAGAGTGGCAGCAGAGGACAGGGCAGAGCGGCAGGACAGGGGAGACAGGCGGGAGAGGACAGGGGAGACAGGCGGGATAGGACAGGGGAGAGAGGCGGGAGAGGACAGGGGAGACAGGCGGGAGAGGACAGGGGAGACAGGCGGGAGAGGACAGGGGAGACAGGTGGGAAAGGACAGGAGAGACAGGCGGGAGAGGACAGGGGAGACAGGCGGGAGAGGACAGGGGAGACAGGTGGGAGAGGACAGGGGAGACAGGCGAAGAGGACAGGGGAGAGAGGCGGGAGAGGAGTGGGGAGAGAGGCGGGAGAGGACATGGGAGACAGACGGGAGAGGACAGGGAGAGAGTCGGGATAGGACATGGGAGACAGACGGGAGAGGGCAGGAGAGAAAGGCGGGAGAGGACAGGGGAGACAGGCGTGAGAGGACAGGGGAGAGAGGCGAGAGATGACAGGGGAGAGATGCGGGAGAGGACGTGGTCATGGCAGGAAGTAGCACAGAAGAGTGGCAAGAGGGCACAGGAGAGGAGCAAGAGGGCACAGGGTTATGGCAGGAAGAGGCACAGGAGAGTGTCAGGTGGGGGCATAGGAGAGTATCAATAGGGCACAGGAGAGTGGCAGGAGACGACAGGGGAGACAAGCGGGAGAGGACAGGGGAGAGAGGCGGGAGAGGACAGGGGAGACAGGCGGGAGAGTACATGGGAGAGAGGCGGGAGAGGACAGGGGAGACAGGCGGGAGAGGACAGGGGAGACAGGCGGGAGAGGACATGGGGGAGAGGACATGGGAGAGAGGCGGGAGAGGACATGGGAGACAGGCGGGAGAGGACAGGGGAGACAGGCGGGAGAGGACAGGGGAGAGAGGCCGGAAAGGGCGGGGGAGAGAGGCGGGAGAGGACGGGGGAGAGAGGCGGGAGAGGACGGGGGAGACAGGCGCGAGAGGACAGGGGAGACAGGCGCGAGAGGACAGGGGAGAGAGGCGGGAGAGGACAGGGGAGACAGGCGGGAGAGGACAGGGGAGAGAGGCCGGAGAGGACAGGGGAGACAGGCGCTAGAGGACAGGGGAGAGAGGCCGGAGAGGACAGGGGAGACAGGCGCGAGAGGACAGGGGAGACAGGCGGGAGAGGACAGGGGAGAGAGGCGGGAGAGGACAGTGGAGAGAGGCGGGAGAGGACAGGGGAGACAGGCGGGAGAGGACAGGGGAGACAGGCGGGAGAGGACGTGGGAGACAGGTGGGAGAGGACAGGGAGAGAGGCGGGAGAGGACAGGGGAGACAGGCGGGAGAGGACAGGGGAGACAGGCGGGAGAGGACGTGGTCATGGCAGGAAGTGGCACAGAACAGTGGCAGGATGGGGCATAGGAGAGTGGCAAGAGGGCACAGGAAAGTGGCTGCAAGGGGCACAGGAAAGGAGCAAGAGGGCACAGGGTTATGGCACGAAGAGGCACAGGAAAAGTGACAGGTGGGGGCATGGAAAGTGGCTGCAAGGCAGCACAAAGTCATGACAGGAAGAGACAGAGGAGAGTGTCAGGTGGGGGCATAGGAGAGTATCAATAGGGCACAGGAGAGTGGCAGCAGAGGACAGGGGAGAGCGGCAGGACAGGGGAGACAGGCGGGAGAGGACAGGGGAGACAGGCGGGATAGGACAGGGGAGAGAGGCGGGAAAGGACAGGGGAGACAGGTGGGAAAGGACAGGGGAGACAGGCGGGAGAGGACAGGGGAGACAGGCGAAGAGGACATGGGAGACAGGCTGGAGAGAAGTGGGGATAGAGGCGGGAGAGGACATGGGAGACAGACGGGAGAGAACAGGGGAGAGAGTCGGGATAGGACATGGGAGACAGACGGGAGAGGGCAGGGGAGAAAGGCGAGAGATGACATGGGAGAGATGCGGGAGAGGACGTGGTCATGGCAGGAAGTAGCACAGAAGAGTGGCAAGAGGGCACAGGAGAGGAGCAAGAGGGCACAGGGTTATGGCAGGAAGAGGCACAGGAGAGTGACAGGTGGGGGCACAGGAGAGTGGCTGCAAGGCGGCACAGAGTCATGGCAGGAAGAGGCACAGGAGAGTGTCAGGTTGGGGCATAGGAGAGTATCAATAGGGCACAGGAGAGTGGCAGGAGAGGACAGGGGAGACAAGCGGGAGAGGACGGGAGAGGACATGGGAGAGAGGCGGGAGAGGACAGGGGAGAGAGGACGGGGGAGAGAGGCTGGAGAGGACAGGGGAGAGAGGCCGGAGAGGACAGGGGAGAGAGGCCGGAGAGGACGGGGGAGAGAGGCGGGAGAGGACGGGGGAGAGAGGCGGGAGAGGACGGGGAGAGAGGCGGGAGAGGACGGGGGAGAGAGGCGGGAGAGGACAGTGGAGAGAGGCGGGAGAGGACAGGGGAGACAGACGGGAGAGGACAGGGGAGAGAGGCGGGAGAGGACGGGGGAGAGAGGCCGGAGAGGGCGGGGGAGAGAGGCGGGAGAGAGGCGGGAGAGGACGGGGCAGAGAGGCGGGAAAGGACGGGGGAGACAGGCGGGAGAGGACGGGGGAGACAGGCAGGAGAGGACATGGGAGAGAGGCGGGAGAGGACAGGAGAGAGAGGCAGGAGAGGACAGGAGAGAGAGGCAGGAGAGGACAGGGGAGAGAGGCGGGAGAGGACAGGGGAGAGAGGCGGGAGAGGACATGGGAGAGAGGCGGGAGAGGACATGGGAGAGAGGCGGGAGAGGACATGGGAGAGAGGCGGGAGAGGACACGGGAGAGAGGCCGGAGAGGAGAGGGAGACAGGCCGGAGAGGACAGGGGAGAGAGGTGGGAGAGGTCAGGGGAGAGAGGCCGGAGAGGACATGGGAGAGGCGGGAGAGGACGGGGAGACAGGCGGGAGAGGACAGGGAAGACAGGCGGGAGAGGACAGGGGAGACAGACGGGAGAGGACATAGAAACATAGAATTTGACGGCAGATAAGAACCACTTGGCCCATCTAGTCTGCCCCTTTTTTTAAACATGTTACCTCAAACCATATTTGATCCTTATTTTTTTGTAAGGATATCAATATGCTTATCCCAAGCATGTTTAAATTGTACTACTGTATTTGCGTCTACCACCTCTGTTGGGAGGCTATTCCACTTATCTACTACTCTTTCTGTGAAAAAATTCTTCCTCACATTTCCCCTGAATCTTCCTCCCTCTAGTGTCAGTGCGTGTCCTCGTGTTCTGTTGCTCCTCTTCCTGTGAAGAATGTCTCCCACCTGTACCTTGTTAAAGCCCTTGATATATTTGAAAGTTTCTATCATGTCCCCCCTTTCCCTTCTCTGCTCTAAAGTATACATATTAAGATCTTTTAGTCTTTCCTGGTACGTTTTGTGATGTAGGACATGCACCATTTTAGTTGCTCTTCTTTGTACAGTCTCTAATGTATTTATATCCTTCAGGAGATATGGCCTCCAGAACTGAACACAATACTCTAGGTGAGGTCGTACCAATGACCTATACAGTGGCATTATTACTTCTTTCTTTCTACTGCTGATACCTCTCCCTATGCAACCAAGCATCTGACTTGCCTTCTTCATTGCTTTGTTACATTGCCTACCTGCTTTTAAGTCCCCTGAAATAGTGACACCTAGATCCCTCTCTTCCTCAGTAGTTTCCATTATAGTGCCATTTATACTATATTGAGTCTTTGGATTTCTGAGACCCAAGTGCATGACAGGCCTGAGAGGACAGGGGAGAGAGGCGGGAGAGGACATGGGAGAGAGGCCGGAGAGGACAGGGAGACAGGCGGGAGAGGACAGGGGAGAGAGGCGGGAGAGGACAGGGGAGAGAGGCGGGAGAGGACATGGGAGAGAGGCGGGAGAGGACAGGGGAGAGAGGCGGGAGAAGACATGGGAGAGAGGCGGGAGAGGACAGGGGAGAGAGGGCAGGGGAGACAGGCGGCAGAGAGGGCAGGGGAGACAGGCGGGAGAGGACAGGGGAGAGAAGCGGGAGAGGACGGGGGAGAGAGGCGGGAGAGGACAGGGGAGAGAGGCGGGAGAGGAAAGGGGAGAGAGGCGGGAAAGGACATAGGAGTGAGGCGGGAGAGAGGCCGGAGAGGGCGGGGGAGAGTGGCCGGAGAGGACGGGGGAGAGAGGCCGGAGAGGACGGGGGAGAGAGGCGGGAGAAGACGGGGAAGAGAGGCGGGAGAGGACAGGGAGAGAGGCGGGAGAGGACAGGGGAGAGAGGCGGGAGAGGACAGGGGAGACAGGCGGGAGAGGACAGGGGAGACAGGCGGGAGAGGACAGGGGAGACAGGCGGGAGAGGACAGGGGAGACAGGCGGGAGAGGACAGGGGAGACAGACGGGAGAGGACATAGAAACATAGAATTTGACGGCAGATAAGAACCACTTGGCCCATCTAGTCTGCCCCTTTTTTTAAACATGTTACCTCAAACCATATTTGATCCTTATTTTTTTGTAAGGATATCAATATGCTTATCCCAAGCATGTTTAAATTGTACTACTGTATTTGCGTCTACCACCTCTGTTGGGAGGCTATTCCACTTATCTACTACTCTTTCTGTGAAAAAATTCTTCCTCACATTTCCCCTGAATCTTTCTCCCTCTAGTGTCAGTGCGTGTCCTCGTGTTCTGTTGCTCCTCTTCCTGTGAAGAATGTCTCCCACCTGTACCTTGTTAAAGCCCTTGATATATTTGAAAGTTTCTATCATGTCCCCCCTTTCCCTTCTCTGCTCTAAAGTATACATATTAAGATCTTTTAGTCTTTCCTGGTACGTTTTGTGATGTAGGACATGCACCATTTTAGTTGCTCTTCTTTGTACAGTCTCTAATGTATTTATATCCTTCAGGAGATATGGCCTCCAGAACTGAACACAATACTCTAGGTGAGGTCGTACCAATGACCTATACAGTGGCATTATTACTTCTTTCTTTCTACTGCTGATACCTCTCCCTATGCAACCAAGCATCTGACTTGCCTTCTTCATTGCTTTGTTACATTGCCTACCTGCTTTTAAGTCCCCTGAAATAGTGACACCTAGATCCCTCTCTTCCTCAGTAGTTTCCATTATAGTGCCATTTATACTATATTGAGTCTTTGGATTTCTGAGACCCAAGTGCATGACAGGCCTGAGAGGACAGGGGAGAGAGGCGGGGGAGGACATGGGAGAGAGGCCGGAGAGGACAGGGAGACAGGCGGGAGAGGACAGGGGAGAGAGGCGGGAGAGGACAGGGGAGAGAGGCGGGAGAGGACATGGGAGAGAGGCGGGAGAGGACAGGGGAGAGAGGCGGGAGAAGACATGGGAGAGAGGCGGGAGAGGACAGGGGAGAGAGGGCAGGGGAGACAGGCGGCAGAGAGGGCAGGGGAGACAGGCGGGAGAGGACAGGGGAGAGAGGCGGGAGAGGACGGGGGAGAGAGGCGGGAGAGGACAGGGGAGAGAGGCGGGAGAGGAAAGGGGAGAGAGGCGGGAAAGGACATAGGAGTGAGGCGGGAGAGAGGCCGGAGAGGGCGGGGGAGAGTGGCCGGAGAGGACGGGGGAGAGAGGCCGGAGAGGACGGGGGAGAGAGGCGGGAGAAGACGGGGAAGAGAGGCGGGAGAGGACAGGGAGAGAGGCGGGAGAGGACAGGGGAGAGAGGCGGGAGAGGACAGGGGAGACAGACGGGAGAGGACAGGGGAGACAGGCGGGAGAGGACAGGGGAGACAGGCGGGAGAGGACAGGGGAGACAGGCCGGAGAGGACAGGGGAGAGAGGTGGGAGAGGACAGGGGAGAGAGGCGGGAGAGGAAAGGGGAGAGAGGCGGGAGAGGACATGGGAGTGAGGCGGGAGAGGACGGGGGAGAGAGGCCGGAGAGGACGGGGGAGAGAGGCCGGAGAGGACGGGGGAGAGAGGACGGAGGAGAGAGGCGGGAGAAGACGGGGAAGAGAGGCGGGAGAGGACAGGGGAGAGAGGCGGGAGAGGACAGGGGAGACAGGCGGGAGAGGACAGGGGAGACAGGTGGGAGAGGACAGGGGAGAGAGGCGGGAGAGGACGGGGAGAGAGGCCGGAGAGGGCGGGGGAGAGAGGCGGGAGAGGACGGGGGAGAGAGGCGGGAGAGGACGGGGGAGAGAGGCGGGAGAGGACAGGGGAGACAGGCAGGAGAGGACAAGGGAGACAGGCCGGAGAGGTGGGAGAGGACAGGGGAGAGAGGCGGGAGAGGACAGGGGAGAGAAGCGGGAGAGGAAAGGGGAGAGAGGCGGGAGAGGACATGGGAGTGAGGCGAGAGAGGACAGGGGAGAAAGTCTGACTCGCACAGGATGGTTTTACAGTCGCAGGACTTTGGCATCTACCGATTTTAGGAGGTGATTCAATCTCATTTGCACACTACATTTGATTTGCTAATGGACAAAACTATGCTGCACTGCAGGTGGGGCAGATGTAACACGTGCAGAGAGAGTTACATTTGGGTGGGATGTGATGAAACTGAAATCTAAATTGCAGTGTAAGAATAAAGCAGACAGTATTTACCCTGCACAGAAAGAACTGACTGTTATATTCAGGCAGAGGGACGAAGACAGGGAGCCCCGAGCAGGCACTAACCCCTCTGCGTTCCCATGGCCCAGTGACTTCACCGTCCCCCTCTTTGCTGCGAACAGCTTGTGTAACACTTCGCAGCCGTTTGCAATCCGGGTTTGTACATGCGCAGAAATGCACAAGCCCGACCATGGGGGCAGGGGCCGAGTTCCGGTCAATACGAGTGATCGGGAATCGGCCCCATGGTCTCTGAGCTGATCCTCCCCCCACAGAGGAGGACACTGAGGCTGTACTGTGTATATTCCATTTATTATATAATAATAGGCCTGATGATGGGTATGGGGTCACTACGAGTGATCAGGAATCAGCCCCATGGTCTCTGAGCTGATCCTCCCCCCACAGAGGAGGACACTGAGGCTGTATTGTGTATACTCCATGTATTATATAATAATAGGCCTGATGATGGGTATGGGGTCACTACCAGTGATTGGGAATCAGCCCCATGGTCTCTGAGCTGATCCGCCCCCACAGAGGAGGAAGCTGAGGCTGTATTGTGTATTCTCCATGTATTATATAATAATAGGCCTGATGATGGGTATGTGGTCACTACGAGTGATCGGGAATCAGCCCCATGGTCTCTGAGCTGATCCGCCCCCACAGAGGAGGACACTGAGGCTGTATTGTGTATACTCCATGTATTATATAATAATAGGCCTGATGATGGGTATGGGGTCACTACGAGTGATCGGGAATCAGCCCCATGGTCTCTGAGCTGATTCTCCCCCCACAGAGGTGGACGCTGAGGCTGTATTGTGTATTCTCCATGTATTATATAATAATAGGCCTGATGATGGGTATGGGGTCACTACGAGTGATCGGGAATCAGCCCCATGGTCTCTGAGCTGATCCGCCCCCACAGAGGAGGACACTGAGGCTGTATTGTGTATTCTCCATGTATTATATAATATTAGGCCTTATGATAGGTATGGGGTCACTACGAGTGATCGGGAATCAGCGCAATGGTCTCTGAGCTGATCCGCCCCCACAGAGGAGGACGCTGAGGCCGTATAGTGTATATTCCATTTATTATATAATAATAGGCCTGATGATGGGTATGGGGTTACTAAGAGTGATCAGGAATCAGCCCCATGGTCTCTGAGCTGATCCTCCCCCCACAGAGGAGGACACTGAGGCTGTATTGTGTATACTCCATATATTATATAATAATAGGCCTGATGATGGGTATGGGGTCACTACGAGTGATCGGGAATCAGCCCCATGGTCTCTGAGCTGATCCGCCCCCACAGAGGAGTAAGCTGAGGCTGTATTGTGTATACTCCATGTATTATATAATGATAGGCCTGATGATGGGTATGGGGTCACTACAAGTGATCGGGAATCAGCCCCATGGTCTCTGAGCTGATCCTCCCCCCACAGAGGAGAAAACTGAGGCTATATTGTGTATACTCCATGTATAATATAATAATAGGCCTGATGATGGTTATGGGGTCACTACCAGTGATTGGGAATCGGCCCCATGGTCTCTGAGCTGATCCGCCCCCACAGAGGAGGACGCTGAGGCTGTATTGTGTATACTCCATGTATTATATAATAATAGGCCTGATGATGGGTATGGGGTCACTACGAGTGATTGGGAATCGGCCCCATGGTCTCTGAGCTGATCCTCCCCCCACAGATAAGGACACTGAGGCTGTATTGTGTATTCTCCATGTATTATATAATAATAGGCCTGATGATGGGTATGGGGGTCACTACCAGTGATTGGGAATCAGCCCCATGGTCTCTGAGCTGACCTGCCCCCACAGAGGAGGACACTGAGGCTATATTGTGTATACTCCATGTATTATATAATAATAGGCCTGCTGATGGGTATGGGGTCACTACGAGTGATCGGGAATCAGCCCCATGGTCTCTGAGCTGACCTGCCCCCACAGAGGAGGACACTGAGGCTATATTGTGTATACTCCATGTATTATATAATAATAGGCCTGCTGATGGGTATGGGGTCACTACGAGTGATCGGGAATCGGCCCCATGGTCTCTGAGCTGATCCGCCCCCACAGAGGAGGAAGCTGAGGCTGTATTGTGTATACTCCATGTATTATATAATAATAGGCCTGATGATGGGTATGGGGTCACTACGAGTGATCGGGAATCGGCCCCATGGTCTCTGAGCTGATCCACCCCCACAGAGGAGGACACTGAGGCTGTATTGTGTATACTCCATGTATTATATAATAATAGGCCTGATGATGGGTATGGGGTCACTACGAGTGATCGGGAATCAGCCCCATGGTCTCTGAGCTGATCCGCCCCCACAGAGGAGGACACTGAGGCTGTATTGTGTATACTCCATGTATTATATAATAATAGGCCTGATGATGGGTATGGGGTCACTACGAGTGATCAAGAATCAGCCCCATGGTCTCTGAGCTGATCCACCCCCACAGAGGAGGACGCTGAGGCCGTATTGTGTATACTCCATGTATTATATAATAATAGGCCTGATGATGGGTATGGGGTCACTACGAGTGATCGGGAATCAGCCCCATGGTCTCTGAGCTGATCCACCCCCACAGAGGAGGACGCTGAGGCTGTATTGTGTATTCTCCATGTATTATATAATAATAGGCCTGATGATGGATATGGGGTCACTACCAGTGATTGGGAATTAGCCCCATGGTCTCTGAGCTGATCCTCCCCCCACAGAGGAGGAAGCTGAGGCCGTATTATGTATACTCCATGTATTATATAATAATAGGCCTGATGATGGGTATGGGGTCACTACGAGTGATCAGGAATCAGCCCTATTGTCTCTGAGCTGATCCGCCCCCCCACAGAGGAGGACACTGAGGCTGTATTGTGTATACTCCATGTATTATATAATAATAGGCCTGATGATGGGTATGGGGTCACTACCAGTGATCAGGAATCAGCCCCATTGTCTCTGAGCTGATCCGCCCCCACAGAGGAGGACACTGAGGCTGTATTGTGTATACTCCATGTATTATATAATAATAGGCCTGATGATGGTTATGGGGTCACTACGAGTGATCGGGAATCAGCCCCATGGTCTCTGAGCTGATCCGCCCCCACAGAGGAGGAAGCTGAGGCTATTTTGTGTATACTCCATGTATTATATAATAATAGGCCTGATGATGGGTATGGGGTCACTACGAGTGATCGGGAATCAGCCCCATGGTCTCTGAGCTGATCCACCCCCACAGAGGAGGACACTGAAGCTGTATTGTGTATACTCCATGTATTATATAATAATAGGCCTGATGATGGGTATGGGGTCACTACGAGTGATCGGGAATCAGCCCCATGGTCTCTGAGCTGATCCGCCCCCACAGAGGAGGACACTGAGGCTATATTGTGTATATATCCATGTATTATATAATAATAGGCCTGATGATGGGTATGGGGTCACTACGAGTGATCGCGAATCAGCCCCATGGTCTCTGAGCTGATCCGCCCCCACAGAGGAGGACACTGAGGCTATATTGTGTATATATCCATGTATTATATAATAATAGGCCTGCTGATGGGTATGGGGTCACTACCAGTGATTGGGAATCAGCCCCATGGTCTCTGAGCTGATCCGCCCCCACAGAGGAGGACGCTGAGGCCGTATTGTGTATACTCCATGTATTATATAATAATAGGCCTGATGATGGGTATGGGGTCACTACGAGTGATCGGGAATCAGCCCCATGGTCTCTGAGCTGATCCTCCCCCCACAGAGGAGGACACTGAGGCTGCATTGTGTATACTCCATGTATTATATAATAATAGGCCTTATGATGGGTATGGGGTCACTACGAGTGATTGGGAATCGGCCCCATGGTCTCTGAGCCGATCCCCCCCCACAGAGGAGGAAGCTGAGGCTGTATTGTGTATACTCCATGTATTATATAATAATATGCCTGATGATGGGTATGGGGTCACTACGAGTGATCGGGAATCGGCCCCATGGTCTCTGAGCTGATCCTCCCCCCACAGAGGAGGACGCTGAGGCCATATTGTGTATATATCCATGTATTATATAATAATAGGCCTGCTGATGGGTATGGGGTCACTACGAGTGATCGGGAATCAGCCCCATGGTCTCTGAGCTGATCCTCCCCCCACAGAGGAGGAAGCTGAGGCTGTATTGTGTATACTCCATGTATTATATAATAATAGGCCTGATGATGGGTATGGGGTCACTACGAGTGATCGGGAATCGGCCCCATAGTCTCTGAGCTGATCCTCCCCCCACAGAGGAGGACACTGAGGCTGTATTGTGTATATATCCATGTATTATATAATAATAGGCCTAATGATGGTTATGGGGTCACTACGAGTGATCGGGAATCAGCCCCATGGTCTCTGAGCTGACCCGCCCCCACAGAGGAGGACGCTGAGGCTGTATTGTGTATTCTCCATGTATTATATAATAATAGGCCTGATGATGGGTATGGGGTCACTACAAATGATCGGGAATCAGCCCCATGGTCTCTGAGCTAATCCGCCCCCACAGAGGAGGAAGCTGAGGCTGTATTGTGTATACTCCATGTATTATATAATAATAGGCCTGATGATGGTTATGAGGTCACTATGAGTGATCGGGAATCAGCCCCATGGTCTCTGAGCTGACCCGCCCCCACAGAGGAGGACGCTGAGGCTGTATTGTGTATACTCCATGTATTATATAATAATAGGCCTGCTGATGGGTATGGGGTCACTACCAGTGATTGGGAATCAGCCCCATGGTCTCTGAGCTGATCCGCCCCCACAGAGGAGGACACTGAGGCTGTATTGTGTATACTCCATGTATTATATAATAATAGGCCTGCTGATGGGTATGGCGTCACTACGAGTGATCGGGAATCAGCCCCATGGTCTCTGAGCTGATCCTCCCCCCACAGAGGAGGACGCTGAGGCCGTATTGTGTATACTCCATGTATTATATAATAATAGGCCTGATGTTGGGTATGGGGGTCACTACGAGTGATAGGGAATCAGCCCCATGGTCTCTGAGCTGATCCGCCCCCACAGAGGAGGACACTGAGGCTGTATTGTGTATACTCCATGTATTATATAATAATAATAGGCCTGATGATGGTTATGGGGTCACTACGAGTGATCGGGAATCAGCCCCATGGTCTTTGAGCTGATCCTCCCCCCACAGAGGGGGACACTGAGGCCGTATTGTGTATACTCCATGTATTATATAATAATAGGCCTAATGATGGGTATGGGGTCACTACGAGTGATCGGGAATCAGCCCCATGGTCTCTGAGCTGATCCTCCCCCCACAAAGGAGGACACTGAGGCTGTATTGTGTATACTCCATGTATTATATAATAATAGGCCTGATGATGGGTATGGGGTCACTAACAGTGATTGGGAATCGGCCCCATGGTCTCTGAGATGATCCGCCCCCACAGAGGAGGAAGCTGAGGCTGTATTGTGTATACTCCATGTATTATATAATAATAGGCCTGCTGATGGGTATGGGGTCACTACGAGTGATCGGGAATCGGCCCCATGGTCTCTGAGCTGATCCTCCCCCCACAGAGGAGGACGCTGAGGCCGTATTGTGTATATATCCATGTATTATATAATAATAGGCCTGATGATGGTTATGGGGTCACTACGAGTGATCGGGAATCAGCCCCATGGTCTCTGAGCTGATCCTTCCCCTACAGAGGAGGACGCTGAGGCTGTATTGTGTATTCTCCATGTATTATATAATAATAGGCCTGATGATGGATATGGGGTCACTACGAGTGATCGGGAATCAGCCCCATAGTCTCTGAGCTGATCCGCCCCCACAGAGGAGGAAGCTGAGGCTGTATTGTGTATTCTCCATGTAATATATAACAGTAGGCCTGATGATGGGTATGGGGTCACTACCAGTGATTGGAAATCAGCCCCATGGTCTCTGAGCTGACCTGCCCCCACAGAGGAGGAAGCTGAGGCCGTATTATGTATACTCCATGTATTATATAATAATAGGCCTGCTGATGGGTATGGCGTCACTACGAGTGATCGGGAATCAGCCCCATGGTCTCTGAGCTGATCCTCCCCCCACAGAGGAGGACGCTGAGGCCGTATTGTGTATACTCCATGTATTATATAATAATAGGCCTGATGTTGGGTATGGGGGTCACTACGAGTGATAGGGAATCAGCCCCATGGTCTCTGAGCTGATCCGCCCCCACAGAGGAGGACACTGAGGCTGTATTGTGTATACTCCATGTATTATATAATAATAGGCCTGATGATGGTTATGGGGTCACTACGAGTGATCGGGAATCAGCCCCATGGTCTCTGAGCTGATCCTCCCCCCACAGAGGGGGACACTGAGGCCGTATTGTGTATACTCCATGTATTATATAATAATAGGCCTAATGATGGGTATGGGGTCACTACGAGTGATCGGGAATCAGCCCCATGGTCTCTGAGCTGATCCTCCCCCCACAAAGGAGGACACTGAGGCTGTATTGTGTATACTCCATGTATTATATAATAATAGGCCTGATGATGGGTATGGGGTCACTAACAGTGATTGGGAATCGGCCCCATGGTCTCTGAGATGATCCGCCCCCACAGAGGAGGAAGCTGAGGCTGTATTGTGTATACTCCATGTATTATATAATAATAGGCCTGCTGATGGGTATGGGGTCACTACGAGTGATCGGGAATCGGCCCCATGGTCTCTGAGCTGATCCTCCCCCCACAGAGGAGGACGCTGAGGCCGTATTGTGTATATATCCATGTATTATATAATAATAGGCCTGATGATGGTTATGGGGTCACTACGAGTGATCGGGAATCAGCCCCATGGTCTCTGAGCTGATCCTTCCCCTACAGAGGAGGACGCTGAGGCTGTATTGTGTATTCTCCATGTATTATATAATAATAGGCCTGATGATGGATATGGGGTCACTACGAGTGATCGGGAATCAGCCCCATAGTCTCTGAGCTGATCCGCCCCCACAGAGGAGGAAGCTGAGGCTGTATTGTGTATTCTCCATGTAATATATAACAGTAGGCCTGATGATGGGTATGGGGTCACTACCAGTGATTGGAAATCAGCCCCATGGTCTCTGAGCTGACCTGCCCCCACAGAGGAGGAAGCTGAGGCCGTATTATGTATACTCCATGTATTATATAATAATAGGCCTGATGATGGTTATGGGGGTCACTACGAGTGATCGGGAATCAGCCCCATGGTCTCTGAGCTGATCCGCCCCCACAGAGGAGGACACTGAGGCTGTATTGTGTATACTCCATGTATTAAATAATAATAGGCCTGATGATGGGTATGGGGTCACTATGAGTGATCGGGAATCGGCCCCATGGTCTCTGAGCTGATCCGCCCCCACAGAGGGGGACACTGAGGCTGTATTGTGTAAACTCCATGTATTATATAATAATAGGCCTGATGATGGTTATGGGGTCACTACGAGTGATCGGGAATCAGCCCCATGGTCTCTGAGCTGATCCGCCCCCACAAAGGAGGACGCTGAGGCTGTATTGTGTATACTCCATGTATTATATAATAATAGGCCTGATGATGGGTATGGGGTCACTGTGATGATCCAGGGGTCATGCAGCAGCGCAGCGCGACTTATGCCTCACGCAGAGCCCCAGGGTCACTCCGAGTTCCAAAGATCGCACAGGAATACACAATAGCAAAGGTACAAAAGTATTACCTTTATTTTACACACGGGTTATACATGTAAAATCAGCAATTACAGTCTATATACAATATATACAGAAAGGCCATCAGTATTAGTCACGTTATCAGAACCTTACCACGATACCACTCAGGTTAGCTTCAGATGGACAGGACCCGCAAGTCCACAACTTCCAGCGCTGACGCTCAGTCACTTCTCTCCCCTCTCTCCCTGCAAACACCCACTTACATCCCAAAAGCACCCCTCTCCCCCTCCCTCAGGAATTCTTAACCCTTCCTATGCTGGGTGCAGTTGCATGAATGTAACAGGGTCTCCTATTACCTGTCCATTGGCTGATTAACTCACTCCGTTCATCTGGCTTTGAAGCTTGTGTATGTGAGGGGTTTCACACCTTCATGTGAACAGATCCATACCCTCCAACTGTACCGATTTTGCCGGTACAGTACCGTTTTTTTACGGACTGTACCGGCTAAAAAACAAATGTACCGATGTACCGATTTTCTGCGCCGGTGGCCGCTCCTCCGAATCTGCAGGCGAATGCTCCGGGTGATTGGGCCCAGTGGGGGTTAATTTGTTGCAGTGCGGCTGTTCCCGTTCCCAGGTGTGCCTTGCGCGACAGTCAGCGTTCAAGCGTCACACCTGTCATATACGCTGCCTGCACGCCTGTTGAGCTGGCCCCTGCGAGTACCAGTCAGCCCCCCAATCACACTCCCTCACAGACACAGTCTTCTCCCCCCTCCCCGGATCACCCACTAGTGAGCTCGCCATAATGACAGCTTCTGCCGGGTCTGCTTTGCGACAGTGACAGTCCCCTCACATCAATCAACGGCTGGGCTCAGACTACCTGCGCTCCCATTGATCTGCCTGGCGCCGGGATTAGCACAACGGAGCAGCTCAATGGGGTACAGTACAATTTTAAATTAATGTCTATTCTCAGGTGGGGGCATGGCCATGAATATGAGTTGTTGCCACACCCCCTCTACATTTGACCACGCCCCCTATATCGGTGGGCACGCCCCCTGTACCGATTTCTGTGGCAAAAATGTTGGAGGGTATGCAGATCTCTTCTCTGGAGACTGACCCTGGTGTTATCCATCCTTAGCCTCTTGTTATTTGGGGGGGGGGAAGTGTATGTCTCTGCCACTACCTGTAGTCTCTGTTACTAAACAGCCTATAAAGAGGCCCTTTGATCCCTGAACCAAAAACTATATACAAACTGACCAGATTCTAATCTAAGCGTTTGGTCCATTCTAGCCGGACCATTTGTCTCCACATATACAGTTACAATATTTAAGTAATACGCATTTGGGAAGACTGCCATAATTAACTTCATAGTCACAAATCCCTTATTCATGATACCATCGCAGTTTACTAAGAACAGGACCTGGAGGCAGTGACGTAACCACGGGCAACGCTGATCCTCCCTACCAGTTTCTCCTGTGCCCAGAAACTATCTTCTTGTCTTTATATGCATATGTAACAGTATGGGATACAGTATACAAAGCTTTGGGAACATATTACAGTCATTTACATAACATGAGGGAATATTTCCCTCCAGTAGCACACATACTCAGCCTAATGGAATAACCTGTTTGGATTATTCAGTATAACATATTATTATTGTCTGACATACAGCCCTGTGATGTCCCCTGTATACAGCAGTCTGGGGAACACAGCTCAGATATGAATACAGTCAGTATAACATCCTATTATTGTCCGACATACAGCCCTGTGATGTCCCCTGTATACAGCAGTCTGGGGAACACAGCTCAGATATGATTACAGTCAGTATAACATCCTATTATGGTCCGACATACCGCCCTGTGATGTCCCCTGTATACAGCAGTCTGGGGAACACAGCTCAGATATGAATACAGTCAGTGATAATATCCGGTTATCGCCGGCATTTTGCAATTCTCTTTGCTGAAGCGCAGAAAGAGGCGGGAGAACAACATATGACGGAAAGGGGCGTGGCCTGGTTCCGTCACACAGCACCCCTGTTGTTTACCGCCGCTGCGATTCACGGCTACACAATGTCCCTGCGTATTGCTTATCCCTGGCCCTCCTGGGCTCAGCCATTCACAGTTTATCGCACAACCTCCAGTACTCCTGGTACAGGGTTTTCCACTGTCAGGTGGGAATGTTTCCTCCTCGCCTTCCCTTTTGGTTGTTCCTCCTCCCTCCGCCTCTGGCGCAACTGGGAGGGGCCCGATCTGCGCACGCAGACCAGCATCAGGGAACCTGGCCGCTCTTAAGAACAGTGCTGATGTTGGCTGCAGAGGAGCGGCGGGTACCGACAATGTCCCTCCCTCAAACGCTTTCACATCCACCCCACTTGGGTCTGAAACCTCCCCCAGCCCCTGAAGCTGCTGGGCCTCCCCTGGGCAACCTTCCATCCATGTCTGTTCATCCACCTTGCAGGGCCTCAGCACACTCTGCCCCCACCTGCCCTCAGCAGTAGGCAGTGGCCCAGGGAATTCTCCTTCACACCATGGCTGCAGAAGAGCAGGGGGTATCCGCAATCCTTCCCTGGCTCTTCCCTTAAAAGCCCCCACAAACACCTCCCCCAGTTCTAAATGGTCCTCTGGACCCTTACGTGATGCTTGAAGGTCCTTGCTGGTGGGATCCTTCTCCCCCACCTCCCAGGGCCTGAGCACACCCAGCCTCCACCTTCCCTCAGCAGCAGGCAGCGGTCCTGGGGATTCTCCTTCACACAATGGCTGCAGAGAAGCAGGGGGTATCCGCGAGTCTCCCCCTGATTTACCCACAATCCCCCCCCTTGGGTCGAACACCTCCCCCAGCCCTTTGAACAATAACTGCTGGGCCTCCCCTGGGCAAACTTCCATCTTCCCCAGGGTGCACTGCTTCCCCAGCCTGGCTATGAGAGGGACTGGTGGGGTGGCATTGTACGGCAGCACTGCTGGCATCTCCCTCACAGCCCCAGGTGCAAACTCACATTCTCTTGCTCGTGCCATGCTGGGTAGTGAGGTGTCTTCCTCTGAGGCCCAGGGGGGTGATGAGCTATGCCTTTGACCATCCCCTCCATGTTTGCTTGCTTGGCTGCCTGTTTGCTGCAGCGGCTCCCCGGGCACATAATTACAGTCAGTCACTCTTGCAGGGGACTCACAGAAGCGCTGCACCCCAGCCTCTACTCCCTGCTCTGGCACCCCGGTCACATACCTGCCTTTTGACTTCAGCTCCTCCTGGCTCTGATGGCTAAGTGGGAACAGTCCTGGATAATCCTCCTGGGGTGGTAGAGTGGCAGAGCACACACCAGACACATTTCCTTCCATCTCCCCCTGCTGAATATGCTGGGGCTCCTGGGGCAAGATGCCCTCATTCCCTGGGCCGCTGGTGGTCATGTAGGGGAGAAGTACTGCCCCCTCTGCTGGGGCACAATCCTTGCAGACCCTCTGGCCGCTAGTTTCAAAGTCTCCATCTCCCACATCTGCAAAAGGGAAGATGTACTGCCATTCTTCCTGGGGTGCCATTTTTGGGTGCACCCCCATCCTTTGGCTAGCTGCTTGGAGCAGTGGCTGACCACTGCTTTGTACCTCCTGTGGCGAGGACTCAGCCATCACAGTCCCAGCCTCCAAGATATGCTCTGCTCTGGGGCTATTCTCTGGGGCAGCCCCTGCACTGTATACTAGCACTGCTCCATCTATCACGGGCTCCGTGTGCACCAGTCCATCATCACCAGGTGGGGCCACAGTGCCCAGCTCCGCCACACTACTTGGCACAATGCAGGGGGAATAAATATCCTCTTCCCGATATCCATCTGCCACAATCACAGTCCATGATGTTAGGGCTCCTTTAGAGTCCGGGGTCCCTGGTGCGATATCACAGGGACACTCCACAGCTAGTTCCTCATTTCCCAACTCACTGAATGGGAACAGTTCTGTGATTTCTCCCTGTGTCAGTGGGGAATCTAGTTCTGTGGCTCTCTGAGGATGCATGAGCCGCAGCAGCCGCTGTTCCTCTGCCTCCCCCCGCTGACACTGGTCCAGCCACTCTGGAGAATTCAGCTGCCCCTGTGCCAGGGCGACCCTCTCTGCATTATCATAACAGTGCAGGAGACACTGCAACTGCTCCTGGACACTTCTCAGTTCTCCTGGACACAGGACCCAGTTCCTATACACGCTGAATGCATGTAGCGGGTCCTCTTGTTGCTCGTACACCCATCGGATAAGAGTGCAGTGTGAGCGGCCTTCGGGGGGTGTGCTGCATCGTAGCCTCCATTCGTCAGTTAGGTCCTCCAGACTCATTCTCGCTAATGGAGCTCCAGATTCTGCAGGCCACAGTTCCTCTGCCTCCCCCCCTGGGATCTCGGTAGTGGACCCCTCGGTCATCCACCCCGGTGGCACCATCAACTCCTCCTCCCTTTGAGTTCTCTTTGCGGGCTCCTTCCCAGGAACCACGTTACCCGGTGCTGGCACGCTGGCCGCAGCGATCCGGCTTCTATGCATTAGCTGATGCGTGGCGTTACTTACTTCTGTGACAAAAGCCTTCCACGCCACCGTATGCAGCAGGTTTCCTGCAGCAGCCTCAGATACATACTGCTTAAATTCATCGGTCAGGTAAGCTGCTTTCTCCTCTGTAGTAGCTCCTGTCCATACATTAATCCACCGATATGCTGCTTCCCAATCCTCCCAGAGAGGCTGCATCAGCGTGGATGGGCTTCTCCAGTCCCATTCCTCAGCCAGACGACTCCATGACGATTCCTCATCTATGAGCCTCACTGCTCTGGGTGACTGTGGGCACCTCTTGCCTCTCTTTGGACATCTCTGTCCTTTTCCTGGAGCCATTCTCCACACGGGCTGCACTCGTAGAGCTTGGTCAGCGTCACTTGCTGGACCACCTTACGTCAGCTTCCGCTTCTGGGCCACGGCACACTCCGCCGTTCCCTCGCTTGCAGGGATTGTCCCCTGGACAAGCCGGCACTTAAGCGGAATTCTTCCCTCGCTTAATGCCCTCGCAAAGTATACTTTTTCTTCTCCCCGGCATCCTTGTTAGGAACAATGGTTACCAGGTCCCTCAAACATGAGCTAATACTGGCCAATTACTGGCTATTGTGTTTCCAGAGCCTGGTCGCATCAAGATACGAGCCCCTAGCTCTCCCTCCTTTGGGTGTGCGATCCCCACCGCTTGCCACCAATTGTGATGATCCAGGGGTCATGCAGCAGCGCAGCGCGACTTATGCCTCACGCAGAGCCCCAGGGTCACTCCGAGTTCCAAAGATCGCACAGGAATACACAATAGCAAAGGTACAAAAGTATTACCTTTATTTTACACACGGGTTATACATGTAAAATCAGCAATTACAGTCTATATACAATATATACAGAAAGGCCATCAGTATTAGTCACGTTATCAGAACCTTACCACGATACCACTCAGGTTAGCTTCAGATGGACAGGACCCGCAAGTCCACAACTTCCAGCGCTGACGCTCAGTCACTTCTCTCCCCTCTCTCCCTGCAAACACCCACTTACATCCCAAAAGCACCCCTCTCCCCCTCCCTCAGGAATTCTTAACCCTTCCTATGCTGGGTGCAGTTGCATGAATGTAACAGGGTCTCCTATTACCTGTCCATTGGCTGATTAACTCACTCCGTTCATCTGGCTTTGAAGCTTGTGTATGTGAGGGGTTTCACACCTTCATGTGAACAGATCCATACCCTCCAACTGTACCGATTTTGCCGGTACAGTACCGTTTTTTTACGGACTGTACCGGCTAAAAAACAAATGTACCGATGTACCGATTTTCTGCGCCGGTGGCCGCTCCTCCGAATCTGCAGGCGAATGCTCCGGGTGATTGGGCCCAGTGGGGGTTAATTTGTTGCAGTGCGGCTGTTCCCGTTCCCAGGTGTGCCTTGCGCGACAGTCAGCGTTCAAGCGTCACACCTGTCATATACGCTGCCTGCACGCCTGTTGAGCTGGCCCCTGCGAGTACCAGTCAGCCCCCCAATCACACTCCCTCACAGACACAGTCTTCTCCCCCCTCCCCGGATCACCCACTAGTGAGCTCGCCATAATGACAGCTTCTGCCGGGTCTGCTTTGCGACAGTGACAGTCCCCTCACATCAATCAACGGCTGGGCTCAGACTACCTGCGCTCCCATTGATCTGCCTGGCGCCGGGATTAGCACAACGGAGCAGCTCAATGGGGTACAGTACAATTTTAAATTAATGTCTATTCTCAGGTGGGGGCATGGCCATGAATATGAGTTGTTGCCACACCCCCTCTACATTTGACCACGCCCCCTATATCGGTGGGCACGCCCCCTGTACCGATTTCTGTGGCAAAAATGTTGGAGGGTATGCAGATCTCTTCTCTGGAGACTGACCCTGGTGTTATCCATCCTTAGCCTCTTGTTATTTGGGGGGGGGGAAGTGTATGTCTCTGCCACTACCTGTAGTCTCTGTTACTAAACAGCCTATAAAGAGGCCCTTTGATCCCTGAACCAAAAACTATATACAAACTGACCAGATTCTAATCTAAGCGTTTGGTCCATTCTAGCCGGACCATTTGTCTCCACATATACAGTTACAATATTTAAGTAATACGCATTTGGGAAGACTGCCATAATTAACTTCATAGTCACAAATCCCTTATTCATGATACCATCGCAGTTTACTAAGAACAGGACCTGGAGGCAGTGACGTAACCACGGGCAACGCTGATCCTCCCTACCAGTTTCTCCTGTGCCCAGAAACTATCTTCTTGTCTTTATATGCATATGTAACAGTATGGGATACAGTATACAAAGCTTTGGGAACATATTACAGTCATTTACATAACATGAGGGAATATTTCCCTCCAGTAGCACACATACTCAGCCTAATGGAATAACCTGTTTGGATTATTCAGTATAACATATTATTATTGTCTGACATACAGCCCTGTGATGTCCCCTGTATACAGCAGTCTGGGGAACACAGCTCAGATATGAATACAGTCAGTATAACATCCTATTATTGTCCGACATACAGCCCTGTGATGTCCCCTGTATACAGCAGTCTGGGGAACACAGCTCAGATATGATTACAGTCAGTATAACATCCTATTATGGTCCGACATACCGCCCTGTGATGTCCCCTGTATACAGCAGTCTGGGGAACACAGCTCAGATATGAATACAGTCAGTGATAATATCCGGTTATCGCCGGCATTTTGCAATTCTCTTTGCTGAAGCGCAGAAAGAGGCGGGAGAACAACATATGACGGAAAGGGGCGTGGCCTGGTTCCGTCACAGTCACTAACAGTGATTGGGAATCGGCCCCATGGTCTCTGAGCTGATCCACCCCCACAGAGGAGGACACTGAGGCTGTATTGTGTATACTCCATGTATTATATAATAATAGGCCTGATGATGGGTATGGGGGTCACTACGAGTGATTGGGAATCGGCCCCATGGTCTCTGAGCTGATCCACCCCAACAGAGGAGGACACTGAGGCTGTATTGTGTATACTCCATCTATTATATAATAATAGGCCTGATGATGGGTATGGGGTCACTACGAGTGATCGGGAATCGGCCCCATGGTCTCTGAGCTGATCCGCCCCCACAGAGGAGGACGCTGAGGCCGTATTGTTTATACTCCATGTATTATATAATAATAGGCCTGATGATGGGTATGGGGTCACTACGAGTGATTGGGAATCAGCCCCATGGTCTCTTAGCTGATCCGCCCCCACAGAGGAGGACACTGAGGCTGTATTGTGTATATATCCATGTATTATATAATAATAGGCCTGCTGATGGGTATGGGGTCACTACCAGTGATTGGGAATCAGCCCCATGGTCTCTGAGCTGATCCGCCCCCACAGAGGAGGACACTGAGGCTGTATTGTGTATACTCCATGTATTATATAATAATAGGCCTGCTGATGGGTATGGCGTCACTACGAGTGATCGGGAATCAGCCCCATGGTCTCTGAGCTGATCCTCCCCCCACAGAGGAGGACGCTGAGGCCGTATTGTGTATACTCCATGTATTATATAATAATAGGCCTAATGATGGGTATGGGGTCACTACGAGTGATCGGGAATCAGCCCCATAGTCTCTGAGCTGATCCGCCCCCACAGAGGAGGAAGCTGAGGCTGTATTGTGTATTCTCCATGTAATATATAACAGTAGGCCTGATGATGGGTATGGGGTCACTACCAGTGATTGGAAATCAGCCCCATGGTCTCTGAGCTGACCTGCCCCCACAGAGGAGGAAGCTGAGGCCGTATTATGTATACTCCATGTATTATATAATAATAGGCCTGATGATGGTTATGGGGGTCACTACGAGTGTTAGGGAATCGGCCCCATGGTCTCTGAGCTGATCCTCCCCCCACAGAGGAGGACACTGAGGCCGTATTGTGTATACTCCATGTATTATATAATAATAGGCCTGATGATGGGTATGGGGTCACTACGAGTGATCGGGAATCAGCCCCATGGTCTCTGAGCTGATCCACCCCCACAGAGGATGACGCTGACGCTGTATTGTATATACTCCATGTATTATATAATAATAGGCCTGATGATGGTTATGGGGTAACTACGAGTGATCGGGAATCAGCCCCATAGTCTCTGAGCTGATCCGCCCCCACAAAGGAGGAAGCTGAGGCTGTATTGTGTATACTCCATGTATTATATAATAATAGGACTGATGATGGGTATGGGTTCAGTATGAGTGATCGGGAATCGGCCCCATGGTCTCTGAGCTGATCCGCCCCCACAGAGGGGGACACTGAGGCTGTATTGTGTACACTCAATGTATTATATAATAATAGGCCTGATGATGGGTATGGGGTCACTACGAGTGATCGGGAATCAGCCCCATGGTCTCTGAGCTGACCTGCCCCCACAGAGGAGAAAGCTGAGGCCGTATTATGTATACTCCATGTATTATATAATAATAGGCCTGATGATGGGTATGTGGTCACTACGAGTGATCAGGAATCAGCCCCACGGTCTCTGAGCTGATCCGCCCCCCCACAGAGGAGGACACTGAGGCTGTATTGTGTATACTCCATGTATTATATAATAATAGGCCTGATGATGGGTATGGGGTCACTACAAGTGATCGGGAATCAGCCCCATGGTCTCTGAGCTGATCCGCCCCCCACAGAGGAGGACGCTGAGGCTGTATTGTATATACTCCATGTATTATATAATAATAGGCCTGATGATGGTTATTGGGTCACTACGAGTGATCGGGAATCGGCCCCATGGTCTCTGAGCTGATCCTCCCCCCACAGAGGAGGATGCTGAGGCCGTATTGTGTATATATCCATGTATTATATAATAATAGGCCTGATGATGGTTATGGGGTCACTACGAGTGATCGGGAATCAGCCCCATGGTCTCTGAGCTGATCCTCCCCCCACAGAGGAGGACGCTGAGGCTGTATTGTGTATTCTCCATGTATTATATAATAATATTCCTGATGATGGGTATGGGGTCACTACGAGTGATTGGGAATCAGCCCCATGGTCTCTGAGCTGATCCGCCCCCACAGAGGAGGAAGCTGAGGCTGTATTGTGTATTATCCATGTATTATATAATAATAGGCCTGATGATGGGTATGGGGTCACTACCAGTGATTGGAAATCAGCCCCATGGTCTCTGAGCTGACCTGCCCCCACAGAGGTGGAAGCTGAGGCCGTATTATGTATACTCCATGTATTATATAATAATAGGCCTGATGATGGGTATGTGGTCACTACGAGTGATCAGGAATCAGCCCCACGGTCTCTGAGCTGATCCGCCCCACCACAGAGGAGGACACTGAGGCTGTATTGTGTATACTCCATGTATTATATAATAATAGGCCTGATGATGGGTATGGGGTCACTACAAGTGATCAGGAATCAGCCCCACGGTCTCTGAGCTGATCCGCCCCCCACAGAGGAGGACACTGAGGCTGTATTGTGTATACTCCATGTATTATATAATAATAGGCCTGATGATGGGTATGGGGTCACTACGAGTGATCGGGAATCAGCCCCATGGTCTCTGAGCTGATCCGCCCCCCACAGAGGATGAAGCTGAGGACGTATTATGTATTCTCCATTTATTATATAATAATAGGCCTGATGATGGGTATGTGGTCACTACGAGTGATCAGGAATCAGCCCCACGGTCTCTGAGCTGATCCGCCCCCCCACAGAGGAGGACACTGAGGCTGTATTGTGTATACTCCATGTATTATATAATAATAGGCCTGATGATGGGTATGGGGTCACTACAAGTGATCGGGAATCAGCCCCATGGTCTCTGAGCTGATCCGCCCCCCACAGAGGAGGACGCTGAGGCTGTATTGTATATACTCCATGTATTATATAATAATAGGCCTGATGATGGTTATTGGGTCACTACGAGTGATCGGGAATCGGCCCCATGGTCTCTGAGCTGATCCTCCCCCCACAGAGGAGGATGCTGAGGCCGTATTGTGTATATATCCATGTATTATATAATAATAGGCCTGATGATGGTTATGGGGTCACTACGAGTGATCGGGAATCAGCCCCATGGTCTCTGAGCTGATCCTCCCCCCACAGAGGAGGACGCTGAGGCTGTATTGTGTATTCTCCATGTATTATATAATAATATTCCTGATGATGGGTATGGGGTCACTACGAGTGATTGGGAATCAGCCCCATGGTCTCTGAGCTGATCCGCCCCCACAGAGGAGGAAGCTGAGGCTGTATTGTGTATTATCCATGTATTATATAATAATAGGCCTGATGATGGGTATGGGGTCACTACCAGTGATTGGAAATCAGCCCCATGGTCTCTGAGCTGACCTGCCCCCACAGAGGTGGAAGCTGAGGCCGTATTATGTATACTCCATGTATTATATAATAATAGGCCTGATGATGGGTATGTGGTCACTACGAGTGATCAGGAATCAGCCCCACGGTCTCTGAGCTGATCCGCCCCCCCACAGAGGAGGACACTGAGGCTGTATTGTGTATACTCCATGTATTATATAATAATAGGCCTGATGATGGGTATGGGGTCACTACAAGTGATCAGGAATCAGCCCCACGGTCTCTGAGCTGATCCGCCCCCCACAGAGGAGGACACTGAGGCTGTATTGTGTATACTCCATGTATTATATAATAATAGGCCTGATGATGGGTATGGGGTCACTACGAGTGATCGGGAATCAGCCCCATGGTCTCTGAGCTGATCCGCCCCCCACAGAGGATGAAGCTGAGGACGTATTATGTATTCTCCATTTATTATATAATAATAGGCCTGATGATGGGTATGGGGTCACTACAAGTGATCGGGAATCAGCCCCATGGTCTCTGAGCTGATCCGCCCCCCACAGAGGAGGACGCTGAGGCTGTATTGTATATACTCCATGTATTATATAATAATAGGCCTGATGATGGTTATTGGGTCACTACGAGTGATCGGGAATCGGCCCCATGGTCTCTGAGCTGATCCTCCCCCCACAGAGGAGGATGCTGAGGCCGTATTGTGTATATATCCATGTATTATATAATAATAGGCCTGATGATGGTTATGGGGTCACTACGAGTGATCGGGAATCAGCCCCATGGTCTCTGAGCTGATCCTCCCCCCACAGAGGAGGACGCTGAGGCTGTATTGTGTATTCTCCATGTATTATATAATAATATTCCTGATGATGGGTATGGGGTCACTACGAGTGATTGGGAATCAGCCCCATGGTCTCTGAGCTGATCCGCCCCCACAGAGGAGGAAGCTGAGGCTGTATTGTGTATTCTCCATGTATTATATAATAATAGGCCTGATGATGGGTATGGGGTCACTACCAGTGATTGGAAATCAGCCCCATGGTCTCTGAGCTGACCTGCCCCCACAGAGGTGGAAGCTGAGGCCGTATTATGTATACTCCATGTATTATATAATAATAGGCCTGATGATGGGTATGTGGTCACTACGAGTGATCAGGAATCAGCCCCACGGTCTCTGAGCTGATCCGCCCCCCCACAGAGGAGGACACTGAGGCTGTATTGTGTATACTCCATGTATTATATAATAATAGGCCTGATGATGGGTATGGGGTCACTACAAGTGATCAGGAATCAGCCCCACGGTCTCTGAGCTGATCCGCCCCCCACAGAGGAGGACACTGAGGCTGTATTGTGTATACTCCATGTATTATATAATAATAGGCCTGATGATGGGTATGGGGTCACTACGAGTGATCGGGAATCAGCCCCATGGTCTCTGAGCTGATCCGCCCCCCACAGAGGATGAAGCTGAGGACGTATTATGTATTCTCCATTTATTATATAATAATAGGCCTGATGATGGGTATGGGGTCACTACGAGTGATCGGGAATCAGCCCCATGGTCTCTGAGCTGTCCTGCCCCCACAGAGGAGGAAGCTGAGGCCGTATTATGTATACTCCATGTATTATATAATAATAGGCCTGATAATGGGTATGGGGTCACTACGAGAGATCGGGAATCAGCCCCACGGTCTCTGAGCTGATCCGCCCCCCACAGAGGAGGACGCTGAGGCCGTATTGTGTATTCACCATGTATTATATAATAATAGGCCTGATGATGGGTATGGGGTCACTACGAGTGATCGGGAATCAGCCCCATGGTCTCTGAGCTGATCCGCCCCCACAGAGGAGGACGCTGAGGCTGTATTGTGTATACTCCATGTATTATATAATAATAGGCCTGATGATGGGTATGGGGGTCACTACGAGTGATCGGGAATCGGCCCCATGGTCTCTGAGCTGATCCACCCCCACAGAGGAGGACACTGAGGCTGTATTGTGTATACTCCATGTATTATATAATAATAGGCCTGATGATGGGTATGGGGTCACTACGAGTGATCGGGAATCGGCCCCATGGTCTCTGAGCTGATCCGCCCCCACAGAGGAGGACGCTGAGGCTGTATTGTGTATACTTCATGTATTATATAATAATAGGCCTGATGATGGGTATGGGGTCACTACGAGTGATTGGGAATCAGTCCCATGGTCTCTGAGCTGATCCGCCCCCACAGAGGAGGACGCTGAGGCTGTATTGTGTATACTTCATGTATTATATAATAATAGGCCTGATGATGGGTATGGGGTCACTACGAGTGATTGGGAATCTGCCCCATGGTCTCTGAGCTGATCCGCCCCCACAGAGGAGGACGCTGAGGCTGTATTGTGTATTCTCCATGTATTATATAATAATAGGCCTGCTGATGGGTATGGGGTCACTACGAGTGATCGGGAATCGGCCCCATGGTCTCTGAGCTGATCCTCCCCCCACAGAGGAGGACGCTGAGGCCGTATTGTGTATATATCCATGTATTATATAATAATAGGCCTGATGATGGGTATGGGGTCACTACGAGTGATCGGGAATCAGCCCCATAGTCTCTGAGCTGATCAACCCCCACAGAGGAGGAAGCTGAGGCCGTATTGTGTATTCTCCATGTATTATATAACAGTAGGCCTGATGATGGGTATGGGGTCACTACCAGTGATTGGAAATCAGCCACATGGTCTCTGAGCTGACCTGCCCCCACAGAGGAGGAAGCTGAGGCCGTATTATGTATACTCCATGTATTATATAATAATAGGCCTGATGATGGGTATGGGGGTCACTACGAGTGATCGGGAATCGGCCCCATGGTCTCTGAGCTGATCCACCCCCACAGAGGAGGACGCTGAGGCTGTATTGTATATACTCCATGTATTATATAAAAATAGGCCTGATGATGGTTATGGGGTCACTACGAGTGATCGGGAATCAGCCCCATGGTCTCTGAGCTGATCCTCCCCCCACAGAGGAGGACACTGAGGCCGTATTGTGTATACTCCATGTATTATATAATAATAGGCCTGATGATGGGTATGGGGTCACTACGAGTGATCGGGAATCAGCCCCATGGTCTCTGAGCTGAACCACCCCCACAGAGGATGACGCTGACGCTGTATTGTATATACTCCATGTATTATATAATAATAGGCCTGATGATGGGTATGGGGTCACTACGAGTGATCGGGAATCAGTCCCATGGTCTCTGAGCTGATCCGCCCCCACAGAGGGGGACACTGAGGCTGTATTGTGTATACTCCATGTATTATATAATAATAGGCCTGATGATGGTTATGGGGTCACTACGAGTGATCGGGAATCAGCCCCATAGTCTCTGAGCTGATCCGCCCCCACAGAGGAGGAAGCTGAGGCTGTATTGTGTATTCTCTATGTATTATATAACAATAAGCCTGATGATGGGTATGGGGTCACTACCAGTGATTGGAAATCAGCCCCACAGTCTCTAAGCTGACCTGCCCCTACAGAGGAGGACGCTGAGGCTGTATTGTGTATACTCCATGTATTATATAATAATATGCCTGATGATGGGTATGGGGTCACTACGAGTGATCGGGAATCGGCCCCATGGTCTCTGAGCTGATCCGCCCCACAGAGGGGGACACTGAGGCTGTATTGTGTATAATCAATGTATTATATAATAATAGGCCTGATGATGGGTATGGGGTCACTACGAGTGATCGGGAATCAGCCCCATGGTCTCTGAGCTGACCTGCCCCCACAGAGGAGGAAGCTGAGGCCGTATTATGTATACTCCATGTATTATATAATAATAGGCCTGATGATGGGTATGTGGTCACTACGAGTGATCAGGAATCAGCCCCACGGTCTCTGAGCTGATCCACCCCCCCACAGAGGAGGACACTGAGGCTGTATTGTGTATACTTTATGTATTATATAATAATAGGCCTGATGATGGGTATGGGGTCACTACGAGTGATCGGGAATCAGCCCCATGGTCTCTGAGCTGATCCGCCCCCCACAGAGGAGGACGCTGAGGCTGTATTGTATATACTCCATGTATTATATAATAATAGGCCTGATGATGGTTATTGGGTCACTACGAGTGATCGGGAATCAGCCCCATGGTCTCTGAGCTGATCCTCCCCCCACAGAGGAGGACACTGAGGCTGTATTGTGTATACTCCATGTATTATATAATAATAGGCCTGATGATGGGTATGGGGTCACTAACAGTGATTGGGAATCGGCCCCATGGTCTCTGAGCTGATCCGCCTCCACAGAGGAGGAAGCTGAGGCTGTATTGTGTATACTCCATGTATTATATAATAATAGGCCTGCTGATGGGTATGGGGTCACTACGAGTGATTGGGAATCAGCCCCATGGTCTCTGAGCTGATCCTCCCCCCACAGAGGAGGATGCTGAGGCCGTATTGTGTATATATCCATGTATTATATAATAATAGGCCTGATGTTAGTTATGGGGTCACTACGAGTGATCGGGAATCAGCCCCATGGTCTCTGAGCTGATCCTCCCCCCACAGAGGAGGACGCTGAGGCTGTATTGTATATACTCCATGTATTATATAATAATAGGCCTGATGATGGTTATTGGGTCACTACGAGTGATCGGGAATCAGCCCCATGGTCTCTGAGCTGATCCGCCCCCACAGAGGAGGACACTGAGGCTGTATTGTGTATACTCCATGTATTATATAATAATAGGCCTGATGATGGGTATGGGGTCACTAACAGTGATTGGGAATCGGCCCCATGGTCTCTGAGCTGACCTGCCCCCACAGAGGTGGAAGCTGAGGCTGTATTGTGTATACTCCATGTATTATATAATAATAGGCCTGCTGATGGGTATGGGGTCACTACGAGTGATTGGGAATCAGCCCCATGGTCTCTGAGCTGATCCTCCCCCCACAGAGGAGGATGCTGAGGCCGTATTGTGTATATATCCATGTATTATATAATAATAGGCCTGATGTTAGTTATGGGGTCACTACGAGTGATCGGGAATCAGCCCCATGGTCTCTGAGCTGATCCTCCCCCCACAGAGGAGGACGCTGAGGCTGTATTGTGTATTCTCCATGTATTATATAATAATAGGCCTGATGATGGGTATGGGGTCACTACAAGTGATCGGGAATCAGCCCCATGGTCTCTGAGCTGATCCGCCCCCCACAGAGGAGGACGCTGAGGCTGTATTGTATATACTCCATGTATTATATAATAATAGGCCTGATGATGGTTATTGGGTCACTACGAGTGATCGGGAATCGGCCCCATGGTCTCTGAGCTGATCCTCCCCCCACAGAGGAGGATGCTGAGGCCGTATTGTGTATATATCCATGTATTATATAATAATAGGCCTGATGATGGTTATGGGGTCACTACGAGTGATCGGGAATCAGCCCCATGGTCTCTGAGCTGATCCTCCCCCCACAGAGGAGGACGCTGAGGCTGTATTGTGTATTCTCCATGTATTATATAATAATATTCCTGATGATGGGTATGGGGTCACTACGAGTGATTGGGAATCAGCCCCATGGTCTCTGAGCTGATCCGCCCCCACAGAGGAGGAAGCTGAGGCTGTATTGTGTATTCTCCATGTATTATATAATAATAGGCCTGATGATGGGTATGGGGTCACTACCAGTGATTGGAAATCAGCCCCATGGTCTCTGAGCTGACCTGCCCCCACAGAGGTGGAAGCTGAGGCCGTATTATGTATACTCCATGTATTATATAATAATAGGCCTGATGATGGGTATGTGGTCACTACGAGTGATCAGGAATCAGCCCCACGGTCTCTGAGCTGATCCGCCCCCCCACAGAGGAGGACACTGAGGCTGTATTGTGTATACTCCATGTATTATATAATAATAGGCCTGATGATGGGTATGGGGTCACTACAAGTGATCAGGAATCAGCCCCACGGTCTCTGAGCTGATCCGCCCCCCACAGAGGAGGACACTGAGGCTGTATTGTGTATACTCCATGTATTATATAATAATAGGCCTGATGATGGGTATGGGGTCACTACGAGTGATCGGGAATCAGCCCCATGGTCTCTGAGCTGATCCGCCCCCCACAGAGGATGAAGCTGAGGACGTATTATGTATTCTCCATTTATTATATAATAATAGGCCTGATGATGGGTATGGGGTCACTACGAGTGATCGGGAATCAGCCCCATGGTCTCTGAGCTGTCCTGCCCCCACAGAGGAGGAAGCTGAGGCCGTATTATGTATACTCCATGTATTATATAATAATAGGCCTGATAATGGGTATGGGGTCACTACGAGAGATCGGGAATCAGCCCCACGGTCTCTGAGCTGATCCGCCCCCCCACAGAGGAGGACGCTGAGGCCGTATTGTGTATTCACCATGTATTATATAATAATAGGCCTGATGATGGGTATGGGGTCACTACGAGTGATCGGGAATCAGCCCCATGGTCTCTGAGCTGATCCGCCCCCACAGAGGAGGACGCTGAGGCTGTATTGTGTATACTCCATGTATTATATAATAATAGGCCTGATGATGGGTATGGGGGTCACTACGAGTGATCGGGAATCGGCCCCATGGTCTCTGAGCTGATCCACCCCCACAGAGGAGGACACTGAGGCTGTATTGTGTATACTCCATGTATTATATAATAATAGGCCTGATGATGGGTATGGGGTCACTACGAGTGATCGGGAATCGGCCCCATGGTCTCTGAGCTGATCCGCCCCCACAGAGGAGGACGCTGAGGCTGTATTGTGTATACTTCATGTATTATATAATAATAGGCCTGATGATGGGTATGGGGTCACTACGAGTGATTGGGAATCAGTCCCATGGTCTCTGAGCTGATCCGCCCCCACAGAGGAGGACGCTGAGGCTGTATTGTGTATACTTCATGTATTATATAATAATAGGCCTGATGATGGGTATGGGGTCACTACGAGTGATTGGGAATCTGCCCCATGGTCTCTGAGCTGATCCGCCCCCACAGAGGAGGACGCTGAGGCTGTATTGTGTATTCTCCATGTATTATATAATAATAGGCCTGCTGATGGGTATGGGGTCACTACGAGTGATCGGGAATCGGCCCCATGGTCTCTGAGCTGATCCTCCCCCCACAGAGGAGGACGCTGAGGCCGTATTGTGTATATATCCATGTATTATATAATAATAGGCCTGATGATGGGTATGGGGTCACTACGAGTGATCGGGAATCAGCCCCATAGTCTCTGAGCTGATCCGCCCCCACAGAGGAGGAAGCTGAGGCCGTATTGTGTATTCTCCATGTATTATATAACAGTAGGCCTGATGATGGGTATGGGGTCACTACCAGTGATTGGAAATCAGCCACATGGTCTCTGAGCTGACCTGCCCCCACAGAGGAGGAAGCTGAGGCCGTATTATGTATACTCCATGTATTATATAATAATAGGCCTGATGATGGGTATGGGGGTCACTACGAGTGATCGGGAATCGGCCCCATGGTCTCTGAGCTGATCCACCCCCACAGAGGAGGACGCTGAGGCTGTATTGTATATACTCCATGTATTATATAAAAATAGGCCTGATGATGGTTATGGGGTCACTACGAGTGATCGGGAATCAGCCCCATGGTCTCTGAGCTGATCCTCCCCCCACAGAGGAGGACACTGAGGCCGTATTGTGTATACTCCATGTATTATATAATAATAGGCCTGATGATGGGTATGGGGTCACTACGAGTGATCGGGAATCAGCCCCATGGTCTCTGAGCTGAACCACCCCCACAGAGGATGACGCTGACGCTGTATTGTATATACTCCATGTATTATATAATAATAGGCCTGATGATGGTTATGGGGTCACTACGAGTGATCGGGAATCAGCCCCATAGTCTCTGAGCTGATCCGCCCCCACAGAGGAGGAAGCTGAGGCTGTATTGTGTATTCTCTATGTATTATATAACAATAAGCCTGATGATGGGTATGGGGTCACTACCAGTGATCGGAAATCAGCCCCACAGTCTCTAAGCTGATCCGCCCCACAGAGGGGGACACTGAGGCTGTATTGTGTATAATCAATGTATTATATAATAATAGGCCTGATGATGGGTATGGGGTCACTACGAGTGATCGGGAATCAGCCCCATGGTCTCTGAGCTGACCTGCCCCCACAGAGGAGGAAGCTGAGGCCGTATTATGTATACTCCATGTATTATATAATAATAGGCCTGATGATGGGTATGTGGTCACTACGAGTGATCAGGAATCAGCCCCACGGTCTCTGAGCTGATCCACCCCCCCACAGAGGAGGACACTGAGGCTGTATTGTGTATACTTTATGTATTATATAATAATAGGCCTGATGATGGGTATGGGGTCACTACGAGTGATCGGGAATCAGCCCCATGGTCTCTGAGCTGATCCGCCCCCCACAGAGGAGGACGCTGAGGCTGTATTGTATATACTCCATGTATTATATAATAATAGGCCTGATGATGGTTATTGGGTCACTACGAGTGATCGGGAATCAGCCCCATGGTCTCTGAGCTGATCCTCCCCCCACAGAGGAGGACACTGAGGCTGTATTGTGTATACTCCATGTATTATATAATAATAGGCCTGATGATGGGTATGGGGTCACTAACAGTGATTGGGAATCGGCCCCATGGTCTCTGAGCTGATCCGCCTCCACAGAGGAGGAAGCTGAGGCTGTATTGTGTATACTCCATGTATTATATAATAATAGGCCTGCTGATGGGTATGGGGTCACTACGAGTGATTGGGAATCAGCCCCATGGTCTCTGAGCTGATCCTCCCCCCACAGAGGAGGATGCTGAGGCCGTATTGTGTATATATCCATGTATTATATAATAATAGGCCTGATGTTAGTTATGGGGTCACTACGAGTGATCGGGAATCAGCCCCATGGTCTCTGAGCTGATCCTCCCCCCACAGAGGAGGACGCTGAGGCTGTATTGTATATACTCCATGTATTATATAATAATAGGCCTGATGATGGTTATTGGGTCACTACGAGTGATCGGGAATCAGCCCCATGGTCTCTGAGCTGATCCGCCCCCACAGAGGAGGACACTGAGGCTGTATTGTGTATACTCCATGTATTATATAATAATAGGCCTGATGATGGGTATGGGGTCACTAACAGTGATTGGGAATCGGCCCCATGGTCTCTGAGCTGACCTGCCCCCACAGAGGTGGAAGCTGAGGCTGTATTGTGTATACTCCATGTATTATATAATAATAGGCCTGCTGATGGGTATGGGGTCACTACGAGTGATTGGGAATCAGCCCCATGGTCTCTGAGCTGATCCTCCCCCCACAGAGGAGGATGCTGAGGCCGTATTGTGTATATATCCATGTATTATATAATAATAGGCCTGATGTTAGTTATGGGGTCACTACGAGTGATCGGGAATCAGCCCCATGGTCTCTGAGCTGATCCTCCCCCCACAGAGGAGGACGCTGAGGCTGTATTGTGTATTCTCCATGTATTATATAATAATAGGCCTGATGATGGGTATGGGGTCACTACGAGTGATCGGGAATCAGCCCCATGGTCTCTGAGCTGATCCGCCCCCACAGAGGAGGAAGCTGAGGCTGTATTGTGTATACTCCATGTATTATATAATAATAGGCCTGATGATGGGTATGGGGTCACTACCAGTGATTGGAAATCAGCCCCATGGTCTCTGAGCTGACCTGCCCCCACAGAGGTGGAAGCTGAGGCCGTATTATGTATACTCCATGTATTTTTTAATAATAGGCCTGATGATGGGTATGTGGTCACTACGAGTGATCAGGAATCAGCCCCACGGTCTCTGAGCTGATCCGCCCCCCCACAGAGGAGGACACTGAGGCTGTATTGTGTATACTCCATGTATTATATAATAATAGGCCTGATGATGGGTATGGGGTCACTACGAGTGATCGGGAATCAGCCCCATGGTCTCTGAGCTGATCCGCCCCCCACAGAGGAGGAAGCTGAGGACGTATTATGTATTCTCCATGTATTATATAATAATAGGCCTGATGATGGGTATGGGGTCACTACGAGTGATCGCGAATCAGCCCCATGGTCTCTGAGCTGATTCTGCCCCCACAGAGGAGGACACTGAGGCTGTATTGTGTATATATCAATGTATTATATAATAATAGGCCTGCTGATGGGTATGGGGTCACTACCAGTGAGTGGGAATCAGCCCCATAGTCTCTGAGGCTGATCCACCCCCACAGAGGAGGACGCTGAGGCTGTATTGTGTATACTCCATGTATTATATAATAATAGGCTTGATGATGGGTATGGGGTCACTACGAGTGATTGGGAATCGGCCCCATGGTCTCTGAGCTGATCCTCCCCCCACAGAGGAGGACGCTGAGGCCGTATTGTGTATACTCCATGTATTATATAATAATAGGCTTGATGATGGTTATGGGGTCACTACGAGTGATCGGGAATCAGCCCCATGGTCTCTGAGCTGATCCTCCCCCCACAGAGGAGGACACTGAGGCTGTATTGTGTATACTTAATGTATTATATAATAATAGGCCTGATGATGGGTAAGGGGTCACTACGACTGATCGGGAATCAGCCCCATGGTCTCTGAGCTGATCCGCCCCCCACAGAGGAGGACGCTGAGGCTGTATTGTATATACTCCATGTATTATATAATAATAGGCCTGATGATGGTTATGGGGTCACTACGAGTGATCGGGAATCAGCCCCATGGTCTCTGAGCTGATTCTCCCCCCACAGAGGAGGACACTGAGGCTGTATTGTTAATACTCCATGTATTATATAATAATAGGCCTGATGATGGGTATGGGGTCACTACGAGTGATCGGGAATCAGCCCCATGGTCTCTGAGCTGATCCTCCCCCCACAGAGGGGGACACTGAGGCTGTATTGTGTATATATCCATGTATTATATAATAATAGGCCTGATGATGGGTATGGGGGTCACTACGAGTGATCGGGAATCGGCCCCATGGTCTCTGAGCTGATCCTCCCCCCACAGAGTCGGATGCTGAGGCTGTATTTTGTATATATCCATGTATTATATAATAATAGGTCTGATGATGGTTTTGGGGTCACTACGAGTGATCGGGAATCAGCCCCATGGTCTCTGAGCTGATCCTCCCCCCACAGAGGAGGACGCTGAGGCTGTATTGTGTATTCTCCATGTATTATATAATAATAGGCCTGATGATGGGTATGGGGTCACTACGAGTGATCGGGAATCAGCCCCATGGTCTCTGAGCTGATCCGCCCCCACAGAGGAGGAAGCTGAGGCTGTATTGTGTATTCTACATGTATTATATAATAATAGGCCTGATGATGGGTATGGGGTCACTACCAGTGATGGGAAATCAGCCCCACGGTCTCTGAGCTGATCCGCCCCCACAGAGGAGGAAGCTGAGGCCGTATTATGTATACTCCATGTATTATATAATAATAGGCCTGATGATGGTTATGGGGTCACTATGAGTGATCGGGAATCGGCCCCATGGTCTCTGAGCTGATCCGCCCCCCACAGAGGAGGACGCTGAGGCTGTATTGTATATACTCCATGTATTATATAATAATAGGCCTGATGATGGGTATGGGGTCACTACGAGTGATCGGGAATCAGCCCCATGGTCTCTGAGCTGATCCGCCCCCACAGAGGAGGACGCTGAGGCTGTATTGTGTATACTCCATGTATTATATAATAATAGGCCTGATGATGGGTATGGGGTCACTACGAGTGATCGGGAATCAGCCCCATGGTCTCTGAGCTGATTCTCCCCCCACAGAGGAGGACACTGAGGCTGTATTGTGTATACTCCATGTATTATATAATAATAGGCCTGATGATGGGTATGGGGTCACTAACAGTGATTGGGAATCGGCCCCATGGTCTCTGAGCTGATCCGCCCCCACAGAGGAGGAAGCTGAGGCTGTATTGTGTATACTCCATGTATTATATAATAATAGGCCTGCTGATGGGTATGGGGTCACTACGAGTGATCGGGAATCGGCCCCATGGTCTCTGAGCTGATCCTCCCCCCACAGAGGAGGATGCTGAGGCCGTATTGTGTATACATCCATGTATTATATAATAATAGGCCTGATGATGGGTATGGGGTCACTACCAGTGAATGGAAATCAGCCCCATGGTCTCTGAGCTGACCTGCCCCCACAGAGGAGGAAGCTGAGGCCGTATTATGTATTCTCCATGTATTATATAATAATAGGCCTGATGATGGGTATGTGGTCACTACGAGTGATCAGGAATCAGCCCCACGGTCTCTGAGCTGATCCGCCCCCCCACAGAGGAGGAAGCTGAGGCCGTATTATGTATTCTCCATGTATTATATAATAATAGGCCTGATGATGGGTATGGGGTCACTACGAGTGATCGGGAATCAGCCCCATGGTCTCTGAGCTGATCCGCCCCCACAGAGGAGGACGCTGATGCTGTATTGTGTATACTCCATGTATTATATAGTAATAGGTCTGATGATGGGTATAGGGTCACTACGAGTGATCGGGAATCAGCCCCATGGTCTCTGAGCTGATCCGCCCCCACAGAGGAGGAAGCTGAGGCTGTATTGTGTATACTCATTGTATTATATAGTAATAGGTCTGATGATGGCTATGGGGTCACTACGAGTGATCGGGAATCGGCCCCATGGTCTCTGAGCTGATCCGCCCCCACAGAGGGGGACACGGAGGCTGTATTGTGTATACTCCATGTATTATATAATAATAGGCCTGATGATGGGTATGGGGTCACTACGAGTGATCGGGACTCAGCCCCATGGTCTCTGAGCTGATCCGCCCCCACAGAGGAGGATGCTGAGGCTGTATTGTGTATACTCCATGTATTATATAATAATAGGCCTGATGATGGGTATGGGGGTCACTACGAGTGATCGGGAATCGGCCCCATGGTCTCTGAGCTGATCCACCCCCACAGAGGAGGACACTGAGGCTGTATTGTGTATACTCCATGTATTATATAATATTAGGCCTGATGATGGGTATGGGTTCACTACGAGTGATTAGGAATCAGCCCCATGGTCTCTGAGCTGATCCGCCCCCACAGAGGAGGACGCTGAGGCCGTATTGTGTATACTCCATGTATTATATAATAATAGGCCTGCTGATGGGTATGGCGTCACTACGAGTGATCGGGAATCAGCCCCATGGTCTCTGAGCTGATCCTCCCCCCACAGAGGAGGACGCTGAGGCCGTATTGTGTATACTCCATGTATTATATAATAATAGGCTTGATGATGGGTATCGGGTCACTACGAGTGATCGGGAATCAGCCCCATGGTCTCTGAGCTGATCCTCCCCCCACAGAGGAGGACACTGAGGCTGTATTGTGTATACTCCATGTATTATATAATAATAGGCCTGATGATGGGTATGGGGTCACTACGAGTGATCGGGAATCAGCCCCATGGTCTCTGAGCTGATCCGCCCCCCACAGAGGAGGACGCTGAGGCTGTATTGTATATACTCCATGTATTATATAGTAAGCCTGATGATGGTTATGGGGTCACTACGAGTGATCGGGAATCAGCCCCATGGTCTCTGAGCTGATCCTCCCCCCACAGAGAAGGACAATGAGGCTGTATTGTGTATACTCCATGTATTATATAATAATAGGCCTGATGATGGGTATGGGGTCAATAACAGTGATTGGGAATCGGCCCCATAGTCTCTAAGCTGATCCGCCCCCACAGAGGAGGAAGCTGAGGCTGTATTGTGTATACTCCATGTATTATATAATAATAGGCCTGCTGATGGGTATAGGGTCACTACCAGTGATCGGGAAACGGCCCCATGGTCTCTGAGCTGATCCGCCCCCCACAGAGGAGGACGCTGAGGCCGTATTGTGTATATATCCATGTATTATATAATAATAGGCCTGATGATGGGTATGGGGTCACTACGAGTGATCGGGAATCAGCCCCATGGTCTCTGAGCTGATCCGCCCCCACAGAGGAGGAAGCTGAGGCTGTATTGTGTATTCTCCATGTATTATATAATATTAGGCCTGATGATGGGTATGGGGTCACTACCAGTGATTGGAAATCAGCCCTATGGTCTCTGAGCTGACCTGCCCCCACAGAGGAGGAAGCTGAGGCCGTATTATGTATACTCCATGTATTATATAATAATAGGCCTAATGATGGGTATGTGGTCACTACGAGTGATCAGGAATCAGCCCCACGGTCTTTGAGCTGATCCGCCCCCCCCCCCACAGAGGAGGACAATGAGGCTGTATTGTGTATACTCCATGTATTATATAATAATAGGCCTGATGATGGGTATGGGGTCACTACGAGTGATCAAGAATCAGCCCCATGGTCTCTGAGCTGATCCACCCCCACAGAGGAGGACGCTGAGGCTGTATTGTGTATACTCCATGTATTATATAATAATAGGCCTGATGATGGGTATGGGGGTCACTACGAGTGATCGGGAATCGGCCCCATGGTCTCTGAACTGATCCACCCCCACAGAGGAGGACGCTGAGGCTGTATTGTATATACTCCATGTATTATATAATAATAGGCCTGATGATGGTTATGGGGTCACTACGAGTGATCGGGAATCAGCCCCATGGTCTCTGAGCTGATCCACCCCCACAGAGGAGGACGCTGAGGCTGTATTGTGTATACTCCATGTATTATATAATAATAGGCCTGATGATGGGTATAGGGTCACTACGAGTGATCGGGAATCAGCCCCATGGTCTCTGAGCTGATCCGCCCCCCACAGAGGAGGACACTGAGGCTGTATTGTGTATTCTCCATGTATTATATAATAATAGGCCTGATGATGGGTATGGGGTCACTACGAGTATCCGGGAATCAGCCCCATGGTCTCTGAGCTGATCCTCCCCCCACAGAGGAGGACACTGAGGCTGTATTGTGTATACTCCATGTATTATATAATAATAGGCCTGATGATGAGTATGGGGTCACTAACAGTGATTGGGAATCGGCCCCATGGTCTCTGAGCTGATCCTCCCCCCACAGAGGAGGACACTGAGGCTGTATTGTGTATACTCCATGTATTATATAATAATATGCCTGATGATGGGTATGTGGTCACTACGAGTGATCGGGAATCAGCCCCATGGTCTCTGAGCTGATCCGCCCCCACAGAGGAGGACGCTGAGGCTGTATTGTGTATACTCCATGTATTATATAATAATAGGCCTGATGATGGGTATGGGGTCACTACGAGTGATCGGGAATCAGCCCCATGGTCTCTGAGCTGATCCGCCCCCACAGAGGAGGACACTGAGGCTGTATTGTGTATACTCCATGTATTATATAATAATAGGCCTGATGATGGGTATGGGGTCACTACGAGTGATCGGGAATCAGCCCCATGGTCTCTGAGCTGATCTGCCCCCACAGAGGAAGACACTGAGGCTGTACTGTGTATACTCCATGTATTATATAATAATAGGCCTGATGATGGGTATGGGGTCACTACGAGTGATCGGGAATCAGCCCCATGGTCTCTGAGCTGATCCGCCCCCACAGAGGGGGACACTGAGGCTGTATTGTGTATTCTCCATGTATTATATAATAATAGGCCTGATGATGGGTATGGGGTCACTACGAGTGATTGGGAATCAGCCCCATGGTCTCTGAGCTGATCAACCCCCACAGAGGAGGACACTGAGGCTGTATTGTGTATACTCCATGTATTATATAATAATAGGCCTGATGATGGGTATGGGGTCACTACGAGTGATCGGGAATCAGCCCCATGGTCTCTGAGCTGACCCGCCCCCACAGAGGAGGACACTGAGACTATATTGTGTATACTCCATGTATTATATAATAATAGGCCTGATGATGGGTATGGGGTCACTACGAGTGATCGGGAATCAGCCCCATGGTCTCTGAGCTGATCCGCCCCCCACAGAGGAGGACGCTGAGGCTGTATTGTATATACTCCATGTATTATATAGTAAGCCTGATGATGGTTATGGGGTCACTACGAGTGATCGGGAATCAGCCCCATGGTCTCTGAGCTGATCCTCCCCCCACAGAAAAGGACAATGAGGCTGTATTGTGTATACTCCATGTATTATATAATAATAGGCCTGATGATGGGTATGGGGTCAATAACAGTGATTGGGAATCGGCCCCATAGTCTCTAAGCTGATCCGCCCCCACAGAGGAGGAAGCTGAGGCTGTATTGTGTATACTCCATGTATTATATAATAATAGGCCTGCTGATGGGTATAGGGTCACTACGAGTGATCGGGAATCGGCCCCATGGTCTCTGAGCTGATCCGCCCCCCACAGAGGAGGACGCTGAGGCCGTGTTGTGTATATATCCATGTATTATATAATAATAGGCCTGATGATGGTTATGGGGTCACTACGAGTGATCGGGAATCAGCCCCATGGTCTCTGAGCTGATCCTCCCGCCACAGAGGAGGACGCTGAGGCTGTATTGTGTATTCTCCATGTATTATATAATAATAGGCCTGATGATGGGTATGGGGTCACTACGAGTGATCGGGAATCAGCCCCATGGTCTCTGAGCTGATCCGCCCCCACAGAGGAGGAAGCTGAGGCTGTATTGTGTATTCTCCATGTATTATATAATATTAGGCCTGATGATGGGTATGGGGTCACTTCCAATGATTGGAAATCAGCCCCATGGTCTCTGAGCTGACCTGCCCCCACAGAGGAGGAAGCTGAGGCCGTATTATGTATACTCCATGTATTATATAATAATAGGCCTAATGATGGGTATGTGGTCACTACGAGTGATCAGGAATCAGCCCCACGGTCTTTGAGCTGATCCGCCCCCCCCCCCCCCACAGAGGAGGACACTGAGGCTGTATTGTGTATACTCCATGTATTATATAATAATAGGCCTGATGATGGGTATGGGGTCACTACGAGTGATCAAGAATCAGCCCCATGGTCTCTGAGCTGATCCACCCCCACAGAGGAGGACGCTGAGGCTGTATTGTGTATACTCCATGTATTATATAATAATAGGCCTGATGATGGGTATGGGGGTAACTACGAGTGATCGGGAATCGGCCCCATGGTCTCTGAACTGATCCACCCCCACAGAGGAGGACGCTGAGGCTGTATTGTATATACTCCATGTATTATATAATAATAGGCCTGATGATGGTTATGGGGTCACTACGAGTGATCGGGAATCAGCCCCATGGTCTCTGAGCTGATCCACCCCCACAGAGGAGGACGCTGAGGCTGTATTGTGTATACTCCATGTATTATATAATAATAGGCCTGATGATGGGTATAGGGTCACTACGAGTGATCGGGAATCAGCCCCATGGTCTCTGAGCTGATCCGCCCCCCACAGAGGAGGACACTGAGGCTGTATTGTGTATTCTCCATGTATTATATAATAATAGGCCTGATGATGGGTATGGGGTCACTACGAGTATCCGGGAATCAGCCCCATGGTCTCTGAGCTGATCCTCCCCCCACAGAGGAGGACACTGAGGCTGTATTGTGTATACTCCATGTATTATATAATAATAGGCCTGATGATGGGTATGGGGTCACTAACAGTGATTGGGAATCGGCCCCATGGTCTCTGAGCTGATCCTCCCCCCACAGAGGAGGACACTGAGGCTGTATTGTGTATACTCCATGTATTATATAATAATATGCCTGATGATGGGTATGTGGTCACTACGAGTGATCGGGAATCAGCCCCATGGTCTCTGAGCTGATCCGCCCCCACAGAGGAGGACGCTGAGGCTGTATTGTGTATACTCCATGTATTATATAATAATAGGCCTGATGATGGGTATGGGGTCACTACGAGTGATCGGGAATCAGCCCCATGGTCTCTGAGCTGATCCGCCCCCACAGAGGAGGACACTGAGGCTGTATTGTGTATACTCCATGTATTATATAATAATAGGCCTGACGATGGGTATGGGGTCACTACGAGTGATCGGGAATCAGCCCCATGGTCTCTGAGCTGATCTGCCCCCACAGAGGAAGACACTGAGGCTGTACTGTGTATACTCCATGTTTTATATAATAATAGGCCTGATGATGGGTATGGGGTCACTACGAGTGATCGGGAATCAGCCCCATGGTCTCTGAGCTGATCCGCCCCCACAGAGGGGGACACTGAGGCTGTATTGTGTATTCTCCATGTATTATATAATAATAGGCCTGATGATGGGTATGGGGTCACTACGAGTGATTGGGAATCAGCCCCATGGTCTCTGAGCTGATCAACCCCCACAGAGGAGGACACTGAGGCTGTATTGTGTATACTCCATGTATTATATAATAATAGGCCTGATGATGGGTATGGGGTCACTACGAGTGATCGGGAATCAGCCCCATGGTCTCTGAGCTGACCCGCCCCCACAGAGGAGGACACTGAGGCTATATTGTGTATACTCCATGTATTATATAATAATAGGCCTGATGATGGGTATGGGGTCACTACGAGTGATCGGGAATCGGCCCCATGGTCTCTGAGCTGATCTGCCCCCACAGAGGAGGACGCTGAAGCCGTATTGTGTATACTCAATGTATTATATAATAATAGGCCTGATGATGGGTATGGGGTCACTACGAGTGATCGGGAATCAGCCCCATGGTCTCTGAGCTGATCCTCCCCCACAGAGGAGGACACTGAGGCCGTATTGTGTATACTCCATGTATTATATAATAATAGGCCTGATGATGGGTATGGGGTCACTACCAGTGATTAGGAATCAGCCCCATGGTCTCTGAGCTGATCCGCCCCCACAGAGGAGGACACTGAGGCCGTATTGTGTATACTCCATGTATTATATAATAATAGGCCTGCTGATGGGTACGGGGTCACTACCAGTGATTGGGAATCAGCCGCATGGTCTCTGAGCTGATCCGCCCCAACATAGGGGGACACTGAGGCTGTATTGTGTATTCTCCATGTATTATATAATAATATGCCTGATGATGGGTATGTGGTCACTACGAGTGATCGGGAATCAGCCCCATGGTCTCTGAGCTGATCCGCCCCCACAGAGGAGGACGCTGAGGCTGTATTGTGTATACTCCATGTATTATATAATAATAGGCCTGATGATGGGTATGGGGTCACTACGAGTGATCGGGAATCAGCCCCATGGTCTCTGAGCTGATCCGCCCCCACAGAGGATGACACTGAGGCTGTATTGTGTATACTCCATGTATTATATAATAATAGGCCTGATGATGGGTATGGGGTCACTACGAGTGATCGGGAATCAGCCCCATGGTCTCTGAGCTGATCTGCCCCCACAGAGGAAGACACTGAGGCTGTACTGTGTATACTCCATGTATTATATAATAATAGGCCTGATGATGGGTATGGGGTCACTACGAGTGATCGGGAATCAGCCCCATGGTCTCTGAGCTGATCCGCCCCCACAGAGGGGGACACTGAGGCTGTATTGTGTATTCTCCATGTATTATATAATAATAGGCCTGATGATGGGTATGGGGTCACTACGAGTGATTGGGAATCAGCCCCATGGTCTCTGAGCTGATCAACCCCCACAGAGGAGGACACTGAGGCTGTATTGTGTATACTCCATGTATTATATAATAATAGGCCTGATGATGGGTATGGGGTCACTACGAGTGATCGGGAATCAGCCCCATGGTCTCTGAGCTGACCCGCCCCCACAGAGGAGGACACTGAGGCTATATTGTGTATACTCCATGTATTATATAATAATAGGCCTGATGATGGGTATGGGGTCACTACGAGTGATCGGGAATCGGCCCCATGGTCTCTGAGCTGATCTGCCCCCACAGAGGAGGACGCTGAAGCCGTATTGTGTATACTCAATGTATTATATAATAATAGGCCTGATGATGGGTATGGGGTCACTACGAGTGATCGGGAATCAGCCCCATGGTCTCTGAGCTGATCCTCCCCCACAGAGGAGGACACTGAGGCCGTATTGTGTATACTCCATGTATTATATAATAATAGGCCTGATGATGGGTATGGGGTCACTACCAGTGATTAGGAATCAGCCCCATGGTCTCTGAGCTGATCCGCCCCCACAGAGGAGGACACTGAGGCCGTATTGTGTATACTCCATGTATTATATAATAATAGGCCTGCTGATGGGTACGGGGTCACTACCAGTGATTGGGAATCAGCCGCATGGTCTCTGAGCTGATCCGCCCCAACATAGGGGGACACTGAGGCTGTATTGTGTATTCTCCATGTATTATATAATAATAGGCCTGATGATGGTTATGGGGTCACTACGAGTGATCGGGAATCAGCCCCATGGTCTCTGAGCTGATCCTCCCCCCACAGAGGAGGACGCTGAGGCTGTACTGTGTATACTCCATGTATTATATAATAATAGGCCTGATGATGGGTATGGGGTCACTACGAGTGATCGGGAATCAGCCCCATGGTCTCTGAGCTGATCCGCCCCCACAGAGGAGGACGCTTAGGCCGTATTGTGTATACTCCATGTATTATATAATAATAGGCCTGATGATGGGTATGGGGTCACTACCAGTGATTGGGAATCAGCCGCATGGTCTCTGAGCTGATCCGCCCCAACATAGGGGGACACTGAGGCTGTATTGTGTATACTCCATGTATTATATAATAATAGGCCTGATAATGGGTATGGGGTCACTACGAGTGATCAGGAATCAGCCCCACGGTCTCTGAGCTGATCCGCCCCCTTACAGAGGAGGACGCTGAGGCCGTATTGTGTATTCTCCATGTATTATATAATAATAGGCCTGATGATGGGTATGGGGTCACTACGAGTGATCGGGAATCAGCCCCATGGTCTCTGAGCTGATCCTCCCCCCACAGAGGAGGACACTGAGGCTATATTGTGTATACTCCATGTATTATATAATAATAGGCCTGATGATGGGTATGGGGTCACTACGAGTGATCGGGAATCGGCCCCATGGTCTCTGAGCTGATCTGCCCCCACAGAGGAGGACGCTGAAGCCGTATTGTGTATACTCAATGTATTATATAATAATAGGCCTGATGATGGGTATGTGGTCACTACGAGTGATCAGGAATCAGCCCCACGGTCTCTGAGCTGATCCGCCCCCCCACAGAGGAGGACACTGAGGCTGTATTGTGTATACTCCATGTATTATATAATAATAGGCCTGATGATGGGTATGGGGTCACTACGAGTAATCGGGAATCAGCCCCATGGTCTCTGAGCTGATCCGCCCCCCACAGAGGAGGAAGCTGAGGCCGTATTATGTATTCTCCATGTATTATATAATAATAGGCCTGATAATGGGTATGGGGTCACTACGAGTGATCAGGAATCAGCCCCACGGTCTCTGAGCTGATCCGCCCCCTTACAGAGGAGGACGCTGAGGCCGTATTGTGTATTCTCCATGTATTATATAATAATTGGCCTGATGATGGGTATGGGGTCACTACGAGTGATTGGGAATCAGCCCCATGGTCTCTGAGCTGATCCGCCCCCACAGAGGAGGAACACTGAGGCTGTATTGTGTATACTCCATGTATTATATAATAATAGGCCTGATGATGGGTATGGGGTCACTACCAGTGATTGGGAATCAGCCCCATGGTCTCTGAGCTGATCCTCCCCCCACAGAGGAGGACGCTGAGGCTGTATTGTGTATTCTCCATGTATTATATAATAATATGCCTGATGATGGGTATGGGGTCACTACAAGTGATCGGGAATCAGCCCCATGGTCTCTGAGCTGATCCGCCCCCACAGAGGAGTAAACTGAGGCCGTGTTGTGTATTCTCCATGTATTATATAATAATAGGCCTGATGATGGGTATGGGGTCACTACGAGTGATCGGGAATCAGCCCCATGGTCTCTGAGCTGATCCTCCCCCCACAGAGGAGGACACTGAGGCTATATTGTGTATACTCCATGTATTATATAATAATAGGCCTGATGATGGGTATGGGGTCACTACGAGTGATCGGGAATCGGCCCCATGGTCTCTGAGCTGATCCGCCCCCCCACAGAGGAGGACACTGAGGCTGTATTGTGTATACTCCATGTATTATATAATAATAGGCCTGATGATGGGTATGGGGTCACTACGAGTGATCAGGAATCAGCCCCACGGTCTCTGAGCTGATCCGCCCCCCCACAGAGGAGGACACTGAGGCTGTATTGTGTATACTCCATGTATTATATAATAATAGGCCTGATGATGGGTATGGGGTCACTACGAGTGATCGGGAATCAGCCCCATGGTCTCTGAGCTGATCCGCCCCCCACAGAGGAGGAAGCTGAGGCCGTATTATGTATTCTCCATGTATTATATAATAATAGGCCTGATAATGGGTATGGGGTCACTACGAGTGATCAGGAATCAGCCCCACGGTCTCTGAGCTGATCCGCCCCCTTACAGAGGAGGACGCTGAGGCCGTATTGTGTATTCTCCATGTATTATATAATAATAGGCCTGATGATGGGTATTGGGTCACTACGAGTGATTGGGAATCAGCCCCATGGTCTCTGAGCTGATCCGCCCCCACAGAGGAGGACGCTGAGGCTGTATTGTGTATACTCCATGTATTATATAAAAATAGGCCTGATGATGGGTATGGGGTCACTACCAGTGATTGGGAATCAGCCCCATGGTCTCTGAGCTGATCCTCCCCCCACAGAGGAGGACGCTGAGGCTGTATTGTGTATACTCCATGTATTATATAATAATAGGCCTGATGATGGGTATGGGGTCACTACAAGTGATCGGGAATCAGCCCCATGGTCTCTGAGCTGATCCGCCCCCACAGAGGAGTAAACTGAGGCCGTGTTGTGTATACTCCATGTATTATATAATAATAGGCCTGATGATGGGTTTGGGGTCACTACGAGTGATCGGGAATCAGCCCCATGGTCTCTGAGCTGATCCTCCCCCCACAGAGGAGGAAGCTGAGGCCGTATTGTGTATACTCCATGTATTATATAATAATAGGCCTGATGATGGGTATGGGGTCACTACGAGTGATCGGGAATCAGCCCCATGGTCTCTGAGCTGATCCTCCCCCCACAGAGGGGGACACTGAGGCCGTATTGTGTGTACTCCATGTATTATATAATAATAGGCCTGGTGATGGGTATGGGGTCACTACCGGTGATCGGGAATCAGCCCCATGGTCTCTGAGCTGATCCTCCCCCCACAGAGGAGGAAGCTGAGGCCGTATTGTGTATACTCCCATGTATTATATAATAATAGGCCTGATGATGGGTAAGGGGTCACTACGAGTGATCAGGAATCAGCCCCATGGTCTCTGAGCTGATCCTCCCCCCACAGAGGAGGACACTGAGGCTGTATTGTGTATACTCCCATGTATTATATAATAATAGGCCTGATGATGGGTATGGGGTCACTACGAGTGATCGGGAATCAGCCCCATGGTCTCTGAGCTGATCAACCCCCACAGAGGAGGACACTGAGGCTGTATTATGTATACTCCATGTATTATATAATAATAGGCCTGATGATGGGTATGGGGTCACTACGAGTGATCCGGAATCAGCCCCATGGTCTCTGAGCTGATCCACCCCCACAGAGGAGGACACTGAGGCTGTATTGTGTATACTCCATGTATTATATAATAATAGGCCTGATGATGGGTATGGGGTCACTACGAGTGATCGGGAATCAGCCCCATGGTCTCTGAGCTGATCCGCCCCCACAGAGGAGGACACTGAGGCTGTATTGTGTATACTCCATGTATTATATAATAATAGGCCTGATGATGGGTATGGGGTCACTACAAATGATCGGGAATCAGCCCCATGGTCTCTGAGCTGATCTGCCCCCACAGAGGAAGACACTGAGGCTGTACTGTGTATACTCCATGTATTATATAATAATAGGCCTGATGATGGGTATGGGGTCACTACGAGTGATCGGGAATCAGCCCCATGGTCTCTGAGCTGATCCGCCCCCACAGAGGGGGACACTGAGGCTGTATTGTGTATTCTCCATGTATTATATAATAATAGGCCTGATGATGGGTATGGGGTCACTACGAGTGATTGGGAATCAGCCCCATGGTCTCTGAGCTGATCAACCCCCACAGAGGAGGACACTGAGGCTGTATTGTGTATACTCCATGTATTATATAATAATAGGCCTGATGATGGGTATGGGGTCACTACGAGTGATCGGGAATCAGCCCCATGGTCTCTGAGCTGACCCGCCCCCACAGAGGAGGACACTGAGGCTATATTGTGTATACTCCATGTATTATATAATAATAGGCCTTATGATGGGTATGGGGTCACTACGAGTGATCGGGAATCGGCCCCATGGTCTCTGAGCTGATCTGCCCCCACAGAGGAGGACGCTGAAGCTGTATTGTGTATACTCAATGTATTATATAATAATAGGCCTGATGATGGGTATGGGGTCACTACGAGTGATCGGGAATCAGCCCCATGGTCTCTGAGCTGATCCTCCCCCACAGAGGAGGACGCTGAAGCTGTATTGTGTATACTCCATGTATTATATAATAATAGGCCTGCTGATGGGTATGGGGTCACTACCAGTGATTGGGAATCAGCCCCATGGTCTCTGAGCTGATCCGCCCCACAGAGGAGGACGCTGAGGCCGTATTGTGTATACTCCATGTATTATATAATAATAGGCCTGCTGATGGGTATGGGGTCACTATGAGTGATCGGGAATCGGCCCCATGGTCTCTGAGCTGATCCGCCCCCCACAGAGGAGGACGCTGAGGCTGTATTGTATATACTCCATGTATTATATAATAATAGGCCTGATGATGGTTATTGGGTCACTACGAGTGATCGGGAATCAGCCCCATGGTCTCTGAGCTGATCCGCCCCCACAGAGGAGGACGCTGAGGCTGTTTTGTTTATATTCCATTTATTATATAATAATAGGCCTGCTGATGGGTATGGGGTCACTACGAGTGATCGGGAATCAGCCCCATGGTCTCTGAGCTGATCCGCCCCCACATAGGGGGACACTGAGGCTGTATTGTGTATACTCCATGTATTATATAATAATAGCCCTGATGGTGGGTATGGGGTCACTACGAGTGATCGGGAATCAGCCCCATGGTCTCTGAGCTGATCCACCCCCACAGAGGAGGACACTGAGGCTGTATTGTGTATATATCCATGTATTATATAATAATAGGCCTGATGATGGGTATAGGGTCAATACGAGTGATCGGGAATCAGCCCCATGGTCTCTGAGCTGATCCTCCCCCCACAGAGGAGGACACTGAGGCTGTATTGTGTATACTCCATGTATTATAAAATAATAGGCCTGATGATGGGTATGGGGTCACTACGAGTGATCGGGAATCAGCCCCATGGTCTCTGAGCTGATCCGCCCCCCACAGAGGAGGAAGCTGAGGCCGTATTATGTATTCTCCATGTATTATATAATAATAGGCCTGATGATGGGTATGGGGTCACTACGAGTGATCGGGAATCAGCCCCATGGTCTCTGAGCTGATCCGCCCCCACAGAGGAGGACGCTGAGGCCGTATTATGTTTACTCCATGTATTATATAATAATAGGCCTGATGATGGGTATGGGGTCACTACGAGTGATTGGGAATCAGCCCCATGGTCTCTGAGCTGATCAACCCCCACAGAGGAGGACACTGAGGCTGTATTGTGTATACTCCATGTATTATATAATAATAGGCCTGATGATGGGTATGGGGTCACTACGAGTGATCGGGAATCAGCCCCATGGTCTCTGAGCTGACCCGCCCCCACAGAGGAGGACACTGAGGCTATATTGTGTATACTCCATGTATTATATAATAATAGGCCTGATGATGGGTATGGGGTCACTACGAGTGATCGGGAATCGGCCCCATGGTCTCTGAGCTGATCTGCCCCCACAGAGGAGGACGCTGAAGCTGTATTGTGTATACTCAATGTATTATATAATAATAGGCCTGATGATGGGTATGGGGTCACTACGAGTGATCGGGAATCAGCCCCATGGTCTCTGAGCTGATCCTCCCCCCACAGAGGAGGACACTGAGGCTGTATTGTGTATACTCCATGTATTATATAATAATAGGCCTGCTGATGGGTATGGGGTCACTACGAGTGATCGGGAATCAGCCCCATGGTCTCTGAGCTGATCCGCCCCCACAGAGGAGGAAGCTGAGGCCGTATTATGTATTCTCCATGTATTATATAATAATAGGCCTGATGATGGGTATGGGGTCACTACGAGTGATTGGGAATCAGCCCCATGGTCTCTGAGCTGATCAACCCCCACAGAGGAGGACACTGAGGCTGTATTGTGTATACTCCATGTATTATATAATAATAGGCCTGATGATGGGTATGGGGTCACTACGAGTGATCGGGAATCAGCCCCATGGTCTCTGAGCTGACCCGCCCCCACAGAGGAGGACACTGAGGCTATATTGTGTATACTCCATGTATTATATAATAATAGGCCTGATGATGGGTATGGGGTCACTACGAGTGATCGGGAATCGGCCCTATGGTCTCTGAGCTGATCTGCCCCCACAGAGGAGGACGCTGAAGCTGTATTGTGTATACTCAATGTATTATATAATAATAGGCCTGATGATGGGTATGGGGTCACTACGAGTGATCGGGAATCAGCCCCATGGTCTCTGAGCTGATCCGCCCCCCACAGAGGAGGACGCTGAGGCTGTATTGTGTATTCTCCATGTATTATATAATAATAGGCCTGATGATGGGTATGGGGTCACTACGAGTGATCGGGAATCGGCCCCATGGTCTCTGAGCTGATCCGCCCCCCACAGAGGAGGACACTGAGGCTGTATTGTGTATACTCCATGTATTATATAATAATAGGCCTGCTGATGGGTATGGGGTCACTACCAGTGATTGGGAATCAGCCCCATGGTCTCTGAGCTGATCCGCCCCCACATAGGGGGACACTGAGGCTGTATTGTGTATACTCCATGTATTATATAATAATAGCCCTGATGGTGGGTATGGGGTCACTACGAGTGATCGGGAATCAGCCCCATGGTCTCTGAGCTGATCCACCCCCACAGAGGAGGACACTGAGGCTGTATTGTGTATATATCCATGTATTATATAATAATAGGCTTGATGATGGGTATGGGGTCACTACGAGTGATCGGGAATCAGCCCCATGGTCTCTGAGCTGATCCTCCCCCCACAGAGGAGGACACTGAGGCTGTATTGTGTATACTCCATGTATTATATAATAATAGGCCTGATGATGGGTATGGGGTCACTACGAGTGATCGGGAATCAGCCCCATGGTCTCTGAGCTGATCCGCCCCCCACAGAGGAGGAAGCTGAGGCCGTATTATGTATTCTCCATGTATTATATAATAATAGGCCTGATGATGAACCTTGCCTTACCCATGAACAAGACTATATATATATATATATATATATATATATATATATATATATATATATATATATATATATATATATATATATATATATATATATATTCATATATCTGTAAATAAGAGTATACGCACCAGGTATTTGTTAACTGAAAGTTTGTAAGTTTGTGTTACTTACAACATTAAAGTGAGCTTAGTTTGATTTTTTGGCCAAACACTGGGACAGGACAGGACCACCACCACAGTATTGTCCAATACTTGTCCCCCCTATTTCAAATCCAAACCAGTGCTATCCATGGTTGCCGATTGTCTCCCCTATGTGCTATTGTCTTAGAACCCCTGGATATTGTCCTTCATATTTCTCTTAGTTTCAATGGAATTCCTGTGGTAAATATTAAACTTAATTTAATACTATTTGAAGATGTTATTCTGCTCCTCCCTGAACATGAAACCTCTCTTCCAGAGTTATTAAAAATTATTTCTTAGTTTGCTTTGGTGTCTGGCTCTATGATTAACATTGACATGGCTGAAGTGATGTTGATTTTAGCCTCAGATTCTCATTCTCAAATGCCCCCAAGTTTACAAATATTTAGATGGAACATCTCTAAGTCTCAGTATTCAGGGATGCAAATCACTTTGGATGGTACTCGTGTATTATCACGGCGCCCACGATTTCCATCGCAGGGCATTGTACAATGAAATATCGTGTTATGATTGCATGTGATGCGTTGCGACGCGATTTCACCCAATTTGTAATTGTAGGCACCCAGATGCCTTATTACCATGTTAACTGCCCCCCAGACCCGATTATTGTAATGGCATGTGATGCGACGCGATTTTTAAATTGTATACTCAGCCTGGGAGACGGCTGAAATCGGGTCCATTGCATGCCATCGCATACCTTAATTAGTGGTATGCGATGCGATGCGATGGGCGCCGTGATAATACACAAGTACCCTTTGGATCTCTCCAACCTTCAGTATGCCAATTTCTTTCCCTTCATAATGAAAATTATTGATACGCTTGATAATTGGAAATTGCCCGATTTTTCTGCTATGGTGCATACATACAGTAAGTCTTTAAGAGTAAAGTTTTCCCCAAAATGATGTTCTTTGTGTAAACACTCCCATTTTTGTCTCCACAAAATAGACACAACTAATGTGACCTATGGAATGTCCAATTTTCTATGGCAACTTAGCTACTGCTCTGTTCATCCCATAATCTCCTCATGTCTCACTACATTCTTAAAACCTAGGACATACCCTCTACTATCCTTGACCATTTACTTTTTCACAGGACTTATCTTTCTTGGTTAGCAATAAAGATATGCACAGATCTACCAAAAAATTTACCCTATCTTCCATTATGCGGCAACCCATCCTTCCCTCCATCACTCTCTAACTTCACCATTTTAGTGACAAAGGTCTTCAGCTTGATTTCAAAGTATTTGACCTGAGTGGCACACAGTATCAGTTTTCCCATGTAATTTTCATGTATCAAACAATTCTTTGAATTTGTAAACCCATCACTATATTATCACTTTGCCCCAAGCTATTTCTCTCCTGAATACACTTGATCATTTACACCAGCGGTTTTCAGCATTTTTCAACCACTGTCCCACTAAACATTATGAGAGGACCATGAAAACTATATGGACCATTCACCAAGCTTACCTTCCCCAAGTCAGTGCAAACTTATGGTACCCACTGTGTATGTCTAACATCTCATAATTCGGTACTTATGTATTATCTGGGCTCCCATGTTAAATGCACCCGATTTTTTCAAACCCCTACTATCCAACTACGCATGGAGTTGATTTTATATAGTGTGGCGAGCGCAGCGAGCCCCGCGAGGGGACGCGGTCTCATAAGAAAAACGGGAGCCCAGATATTACATAAGTACCCATAATTCTAATGTAACAGTTATGCAATGTATTTGGGAATGTGGAAAATTAGAAAGTACTAGAACAAGGTTCAATTGTATGCAAAGGATTTATTTGCACTCTCTGTGACACCTTCTTACTTAAAATCAAGTCATTATGTTTTTTTCCTAACAACGTGCCTCTCTCCATCTGTATGTAATATGTCCCTTTCCTCTATTCCCATAGTGCACTCTCTAGGTGTCATCTTCAATTCTGTCCTCCTTTTTATCTTTAACCCTACATTCAATCCCGCTCCCACTCCTGCTACTTCTACCTCAATAATACAGTATCTCCTGCATCAGACCTTCTTCAACCTTTAACACCCTCCTTCAACCCATCATCATTTTCATCTAGACCACTGTGCTCTGCTCCTCTTTGGCCTTCTGAACTCCCATCTCATGCCCTTTTCAGTCTATCCTCAACTCTACCACCCACTCCATTTTCTTCTATTCTGCTTCCATCCTACTACCAGTACCTCAACTGACTTTGTATCCTTCACAGCAAATGTAATAACCATCATTAACCTACAAAGCCTACAACTTCTCTACTCTTGCTACATTTAAACCATGGCTTCCTCAGTATCTCTCATATCACATTATTCTGCTAATGACCACCACCTGAGTTCCCTTAAACTTTATAATGACATCCTCATCCTGTCACAACTCATGAGTCATATAATAATAATAATAATAATAATAATAATAATAATAATCATTATCATTAGTAGTACTTATTTTTTTTATTGTACAAACACAGATTAACACAGATTATTTTCTTTCTAAAGTAGATGTTTTCTTGTGTTTAGTTCCGGTCTCCATAAGATAATGTAACATTTTGGAAAAAATATACAACCTAAAAGTCCAGCACATGAAGCTAGTATCGCAAAGATCTCCACAGCCACCATATATTTCCCCTTGGTGCTGAGATAAGCTGGGATCATGGTAGTCCAAACACTGCAGAAGACCAGCATGCTAAAGGTGATGTATTTGGCCTCATTAAAGCTGTCCGGTAACTTCCTGGCCAAGAAAGCTGTAATAAAACTAATGGCTGCCAGGATTCCCATATAACCCAGGACAGAGTAGAATCCAACAACTAATCCTTCATTACATTGAACAATGATCCTTCCCAGATAAGAATGAGTGTCCAGCTCCTGGAAAGGTGGGGAGATAGTCAACCAACTCACACATATTATCACTTGGATGGATGAGCACAACAATACTACACAATTAGACAATTTGGTGCTGACCCAATTTTTCCATGGACTTCCTGGTTTGGTGGCTTTAAATACAATATAAACCATTATAGTTTTTCCTAAGACACAAGATATGGCCACTGAGAAGAGGACTCCAAAGGAGATCTGACGGAGCATGCAGGTGGCATCTACGGGACGTCCGAGGAACAGGAGCACAGAGAGGAAGCTCAGCATGATGGAGACCAGGAGAAGGAAGCTCAGGTTCTTGTTATTGGCTTTCACCAGAGGTGTGTCATGGTGCAAAATAAATATAATAAGTATCATAAAAGTTAAAATACAAAGAAATAAAGATGCTATCAATATAACAACAACGATTGTGTCATTTGTGTAGGACAGAAATTCCAGCTCTTTGGGAACACACTGAGTCTTCTTCTCATTGGGCCACTCATGGTCAGCACACTTCAGGCATATTTCACTGTCTGGAACAATAAAACCACATACAGAACAGCTGATTAGTGACATTGGCGCACCAAGCTAAACAAACACTGCGTACATTGATACATTCTTACTGTAATAGCAGTTTATAGGCCTCATTTAGGGCCTAATTCATGTTTGTGTACAATGCCAGTAAATGAATATCAGCAGATTATGCGTGGGATGGGGAATGTTTCTAAAAGTTCTAGCATGCCCTAGTTATTATTTTAGGCCCAAGCAAAAGCTGAAATCGGTATTGTGCTAAAGATAAAATGCACTTATTTAATTGTTTGCACTATTTCCTAGTACCCACTGCCAGGGCTGCCATCATACATTGAGGGGCTCGGAACAGATCCATGAACTGCTTATTGCAGCTGGAGCACCAGTTGGAGCGAGGTAGCGAAAGCGCTGGCGACATTTCACATATGGACTTGGCCCCAAGCCTATCGGAGCTTGGGGACCAGAAGTCAATCAGGAGCTAGTGCTATGGCAGCTCCTGACCAGCAGCCGGTCCGTGAGTTCTGATTGGCTCACAACCTGCTCCATATGTAAAATGCAATCAGCAGGTGGCACCAATCAACACTGCTGCCACAGGAGGCACCTCCCCTCTGTTTGTGCCTGGGACACCAGGACCCACAGTACCCCCGCTGATGGTGGACCTGCCCATTGCTATATGGTTATAGAATGAGACCTATATCTACTGGCAATACAGCTGGGTATACCTAGCAGTGGAACCAACTTCCCAGATACTACCAGGCAACCCAGGCCTGGAGCCAACTGGTATGGTGTGAGTCAGAGTACCCTCTGACTGTATATCTTTGCTGATGAGCAAAAGTATTTTCATCATACTGGATACCACAAATACGGAGTGGGAGGTGGGCAGATTGTCAGCCCTCACAGTCCACGCTGCCCTTGCTGCCCTGTGCAGAAAGGATGCAGCAAAGCTGCGGCTCGCAGAGAAGTCTGGCATGGTCGAATGGTGCAGTAACCGCAATAGGGGCTGCCAGGCCGGAATCGCTGTTAGGTAGAAACACAAAGGCCATAGATCTGCCCTCCCAGCAATCCTGCTATCAAACACAGATCTCTTACTAACAAGGTGGATGAGTTGTCTCTGCTAACACAAGACGCAAGGTCGGCCACCGCAAGATCCTCCATCCTATGCTTCACAAAAACCTGGCTGGAAGACCATATCGCCGAATCCTCAGTGACGGTCAGGCTTCAACCTCTTCAGAAAGACTGCTAAACCTGTTATCAAGTCTGTAAAAAATTGGTCAATCGAGGCAAAAACAAATCTTCAGGCCTGCTTCGATTGCACTGACTGGACGGTGTTTGAAGTCTCTGCCTCTGACATAGATGAACTAGCGGATGCAGTCACATCCTACATCAGCTTCTGCGAGGACCTATGTGTACCAAACAAGCAAATCCGATCCTTCAACAACAACAAGCCATGGTTCGGTAGTCAGCTCAGGAAACTCCACCAAGCCAAGGAGGAGGCATACAGCAGCTGGGACAGGGCACAATACAAAGAAGCCAGGAACTCCTTGACTCGGGGTATCAAACTAGCAAAAAGGGAATATACAAAAAAGCTGACTCACAACCTCACAGCAAAGGACACTGTGGCAGTATGGAAGGGCATGCAAACCATCACAAATTACAAGAAAGCCCAACCACAGTCTGAAACCATCCATAAACTTGCAGAAGACCTGATCAAGTTCTACTGTAGATTTGAGCAGGCCGTACCTCCCTCACTCCATCACAAAGACCACCATACCCAGGCCCTCCACATGGACCAAAGGGAGGTAGAAGCAGTACTCAAAAGAATAAAACCTAAGAAGGCTGCGGGACCAGATGGTGTGTCGCCATCCAGCCTTAGGACCTGTGCAGCTCAGCTCGCCCCCATCTTCACAATGATATTCAACTCCTCCCTGGACTTGTGCAAGGTTCCTGCCTGCTTCAAACGCTCTATCATCGTCCTGGTTCCTAAGAAAACACCCACGAAGGACATAAATGACTTCAGGCGAATTGCCCTAACCTCAGTGGCCATGAAAGCATTCGAAAGACTAGTACTGAAGCACCTGAGAGAAGTGACGAACTTTCACCTTGACCCCATGCAGTTCGCCTACAGGGGGAACAGAAGTGTAGAGGATGCGGTCAACCTCGGGCTGCACCATATTTTACAACACCTCGACCACTAAGGCACCTATGCGAGAGTCCTATTCGTGGACTTCAGCTCAGCATTTAACACTATTGTCGCCGGCATCCTGCAGCCAAAACTCCTCTCCTTAGGAGTTCCAGGATCAACATGCTCATGGATGGTGGACTTTCTAATGGCAAGGTAACAGGTGGTCAAAGCCGGCGCCTTCTCGTCCAGCACAGGAACAAACAGTACTGGAGCCCCCCAAGGATGTGTCCTCTCCCCTCTGCTCTTCTCTCTACACGAATGACTGGACCTCAGCTGAGCAGTCAGTCAAAATCATCAAATTTGCAGATGACACCACTATCATCAGCCTAATCAAGTATGGCGACGAGACCGTGTACAGGCATGCAGTGGAGAAGCTGACACAGTGGTGCAGCAGCAACAACCTCGATCTAAACCCCACCAAAACAGTTGAGATGGTGGTCGACTACAGGAAAAAAACAAATGCACTAGTCCCGCTAACAATAGCCAACGCAGTGGTGTCGTGGGTTGAATCCTTCAAATTCCTACGGACAACCATGTCCAGTGACCTAAGATGGGGATTAAACATAACCACAAACATCAAAAAGGCCCAACAGCGCCTGTTCTTCCTGAGGCAACTCATGAAATTCAACATCCCACAGGAGCTGCTGTGTGTATTCTACACCGTCATTGTGGAGTCTGTCTTATGTTCCTTGATCACAATCTGGTATGATAGCGCAAGTGAGAACGACATACAAAAACTGGAGAGGGTAATGAAGACTGCGGAAAGGATCATAGGAACCGACCTCCCCCCGATAAGGGATCTGTTCTCATCCAGGGTAAGGAAACGTGCTGAGAAGATCGCGAAGGACAAGCTGCATCCCGGTCACAACCTGTTCGACATCCTACCATCCGGAAGACGGTTCTGGTCCATCCCCGTCAAAACGTCCAGATCCGCAAGAAGCTTCTTTCCGTTAGCCGGCCATCACCTGAACAATCCAATCAAAGCAAACGCAATCCCAATATCAACAGCCAAACAACGTGTCCCTACTTGGCGACCTGAACACCATAGTCGTAGCTAGAAATGAAATGCATGTAATGTCTTTATGTAATATATGTAATGTCCCGCCCCCTTTTCATCCCTGCTTGATGCTGCACTGTAATAAACAAAAAATTCCTAGTGTGCGCAAGCATACATGGCCAATAAAGTTGATTCTAATTCTAAATTCTAATTCTCGGCATGCAGTGTCTCATAGACTGCTAGCATTGGGCATCTTTTTTATTTATTTTTCTGTGTCCACTGAAAATGCAAATTCAACATGGTAGATACATGAAAGATAATAATAATAATGCAGGTCATTTTGAAGGATAAACACATGTATATCTAACTCATACCGATCACATTGGATATTTCCCCCTCGGAGCACTGGACACAGCTATAACAGCAGGAATACATAACGGACATCAGCACTTTCATAGCTCCTGGCTTACAGTTCTCTGAGCACTGAGACTTCGGGACCTAGAGATAAGAAACTTGTCAATGTCAATGTATTTCCTTCTGATGATGCACACATGCCAAGAGGAGGGTGGGTACTTATTTTCCAGGCCTGTGGTGGTTCTAATTCAATCTCTGATGCTGCTTTCCCACTGCAGACCCGTTTTAAGTTACAGGTAATCTTAAACAGTATTTAGCATTCCCACTGCAGCAGATTACAGTTTTAAATGCCATTTAAGTACCATTCCTATTGCAGGTAAAACGTTTTAGCTCTTCAAAACGTTTTTACAGCACAAATGAGTGCCTGTGACTTTAATGGGCTTTTCAGGGTTAAAAAGGTGCACACCTACAGTTGTTTTCACATAATAAAAGGAGGGGGAGGGGCCAGTGGTGCGTACAAATCCCGCAGCCGTCAACATTTGTGCTATGTGTCGGCTCAATTTAACCCATGGTGGACAGTAAAATATACATTGCTGGCCAGTGCCAGCTATGTATATATTACTGCCTAATAACTAAATCATTGGTGCCCAGTGGTGCCTGTAATAAATAGATTGCTGGCATGTGCCAGCAATCTATATATTACTGGCTTAGGATTCTCATTGGTGCCCAGTGGTTCCAGAAATATATAGATTGCTGGCATGTGCCAGCAATCTATATATTACTGCCTTACGATTCTCATTGGTGCCCAGTGGTTCCAGAAATATATAGATTGCTGGCATGTGCCAGCAATCTATATATTACTGGCTTACAAAATAAAACATTGGTGGCCAGTGCTGCTCCGTGTGGAGCAGGACGGAGGGAGGCGGGGCATGTGGCCGGACCCAGCCAGCGTCGCTAACGGCATCCAGCCGCAGCAGCAGCCAGCCGGACACAGCGGGGCAGCGTGGACAAGTGAGTATTAAAGAAGGGGGGGGCAGCGGGGTGTACCGCCGGGCTGAAAGTGGTTAATCTTTCAGCCCGGCAGCGTACACACACGGAGATGATGGCTGAAAAAATCAGCCATCATCTCTACCGTTTAAGATGCATTCCCATTGCCTCTTAAACGGTAGATTACCGTGTAAAACCCTGCTCTGAAAACGGGTTGAAGTACCGTTTAACTTTAAACGGTATTTCAACTCTGGAGCTTTCCCACTGCATCCTTAAACGGTATTTTGCCCTCAAAAATCGGCAACATACCGTTTTAAGGCTGCAGTGGGAAAGGGGCATGAGATAGGTGTTGTTCCCATTTGCAGCATTAATAATATTTTTCAAAAAGGAAAATATTAATGTACTCTCCAAAGTTTCTCGTTCATTGTTAATAAAGCTGACATCAGCCATTAAAAAAGAAAAAAAAAAAAACATTTTGTCTCTATGGACCTCTCCAAAACAGGTCATAGAATTTTTTTTTCTCTTTCTTATGGAATGGACGGCAGCTTTGTTGCAGAAAGAAAAATGGTGGCCAAGTTTTTTTTATACCTGGCTTCCTTATGTTCATACATACAGGAGCTGATTTTCTCCCACAATAGGAGAGTCCACTATTCAACGTTTCATCTTTGCTGTGAGGAGTGGATCAAATGGTGTTTGCCTAATAAACTGATACACTGGCTCCCAGCAATTTCCATTCCATAACCCAGTAGAGCAACACGACAAAAGGGGACTCATGGGCTCAGTCAAGGAGGAGAACCAGAGCAGACAAGAGACCAGCCTTAGAGATTGATACGGTCATCCTCCTCATACACAGTGGATAATGTTTGACACTGAAGGTGTCCTTACTTCCTCTAATACGCTGCCATAAAAGCTTATTTTGATCTGCATGATTTTGGGAAAAAATTGTTTCACGCGTGTTTCACTTTTCTGGTGTATTTATCCCTTGGCCCAGGACCCGGCTGAACTAGAGCATTTTTTAGAACAGCAATTATTTACAAACAAAACCAAGCCTCGTAAATGATTACCGCTTTAAAACAATGTCTGAGTTGGGCCGGCCTCCTGCACCTCCAGCAAACACGGACACTATTTCATCCCGACATTTATTCTTTTTAAAGTGGTGTCAAAGTACATTGGGCCTCATTCGGCTTTGATCGTAGAAATGCAAAAATCATTATTAGCCGATTTTTGCACTTCTATGTATGCTCAGCCACGAAGTGTCTAACTGTGGTCACATCTCAGAACTACATTTTTATTTTAGAGGGATATTAAGCGCTCACCCTTGTGGTGTGATTTAAGTTATGTATGATGCAAAATCAATAAAATACTGAGATGAAAAGATGTTTCTGTAAAAAGACTGTACTTATTTATTAATTAAACTAAACTAATAATGTATTAATATATAATGTAATGTCCTGGGCTTCTTCACAGGAATAAGGCCAGCGAGGTATCACAAGGGACTTGAGAGTGTCTTGTAGGGACCCCTTTGTACCATATTAATACATTATTAGTTTAGTTTAATTAATAAATAAGTACAGTCTTTTTACAGAAACATCTTTTCATCTCAGTCTTACAAGGGTGAGCGCTTAGTATCCCTCTAAAAAAATATAGTTCTATCCACAGGGCAATTTGGACATACCCATTTACTCAGAAGCTCCCCACATCCACCACTGGAAATTATCCAGCAACACCCACCAGATAAATTTGAGCGCTATCACTGACATTCTAGATTTACCACATCCCAGAACAATGCAAACATATCTTGAGTGTTGGAGAAGGAAGGCGAAGCAACAGTCCAGATATCAGAAGTGGTTCCAATTCTGCAAATGTTTCCATGACAGTTCTACTAAGCATTAAAGACTTGGCAGATTACACATTGTTATATTAAACAAAAAGAAACGGCGCATATCTGTCGGACCTCATTGTTGTAGTTTTTCCACATAATGTTATACGGCGTAATAGAAAAGTTTAAGTGTTTTCCATTCTCTTCAATTGTATGACCGACATGTATTATGTCTAAATGCTCTGTGAAAAGTTGCCAATTTATAATTTTATATGGGGTAACTACATCTCCATTGTTATCAAAAAGTGGATCCCCATCCATAGTTCTCTCATTCCGCAGATAACGATGTAGCTGTAAAATATGAAAAATATTTCCAAAATCTTTTCTGTACAAACGTGGGACAATAACATCTAGAACATCACTGTCTTCTGTATGTAGAGTAACAGAGAATACAAAGCACTGGAATTTCTATAAATACTTACACTCAGCAGTCCTGGCATCCGCAGCGGTGCAGAAACCACCAAGAAAATGGCATTGCGGCGCATGTGCACTAGACTCTTCGACAGTGCTAGGGTCTCCGAGTGACCCCAATTCCCAGAGTCTATTGATCTGTTGCCTAGAGAGGAAGGGGCCCAGATAGAGACTACAAAGAAGTAGTCACTTACCAACAGCTTCTATTACCTACTACATGTGTTCAAAGACGCAGCATTGGCCAAACTTTGGGAACATTGATCGGACCATGATTTCACCGAGCAAGCCTCTGGTTGCTAAAAATGTCCACCATGATTAATCTGCTGGAGCCAGTTCAATTGATTAAAAAGACACAGTTGCTGGCTTCAGCATTCTCCATAATGCCCAAAACAGTGGCGTAACTACTGTAAGGCAGCCCCAGCAGCCGTTTGGCAGAGCAAGCAGCAGTGGGGTCTGTTTGGGCGCTGGCACCCGCTCGACGCACTGACATGCTGCTGCCTGCCGCTGCCCACTGGCTGAGCACTGGAGGCGAGTCAGCCACAGCGCGGGTGCGGCAATGGCAGAGATGACAAAATTCTCCCACTGATTAAATTTACTGTACACAGCCGGCTATTGGCTACTGTGTACAGGATGGGCGTGCTAGGGCGGCCTGGGATGTGTCAGAGTCAAGGGAAGCATCAGTGTATGCTGGTCTCTCTTCCTCTCTCCTGCTTTAGCTTCTCCGTTATGTGATGACGTCACACGCTGGGGAAACACGCCGGAGAGGAGCCGGGGGGGGCGCCAAAAACTTTTTGGCAGGGGGGAGCAGAATTTATAGTTACGCCACTGGCCCAAAACACACCTACGTTTAAAAAAAAAAACACAGCTCCCCAACATCCTTGCCAAAGAACTTGCAGTCTCTCGATCACACTACATCACAAAACATCTTGGCAGGTGTGCAGTGTTCCGCAGACACATGCACTGGACACACAACATTAGCCATTGGCAAATTCATTCTTTGAATCAGGAAGATATCTTTAAAATTTGCTGACCTTGGGGTCCATTGTAGAATGATGACTTGTTCCCCCCCAAAAAACCCAGTACTTACTGCCGGTAACTGAAAATCAATAAATCCTCTGAAAAAATAAATAAATATAATAGAGAAATGTAAAACTAATGAACAGAGTTCCTTGCAAAATACAAACTATCGCACATGCTTCAGCCTAGTCTGTTGACTGAGGAAATCATACGTTCCCCCAATTTTTCCACTAAAACTACCAGGCATTATCAGCCAGGGCTGAAACCACTACTACCTCTTTCACACCGGCCTATTTTCCCGGATTGGCCCCGGGAACGACCTGGGATTAGTGCTGGTGTGAAAGGGTCCAAAATCTGGATTTCAATCCTGCTAGCTACCAGGTGCTCTTATGTCCCTAGGGCCATCTCATCGCATGGCATCACACCTCCTGCAAAATCGCATGCGATTTTTTGATCGCATGTGATTTTCTGGGGTGCTATGCCATGACATTAGGTATACAATAACATGATTGTATGTGCCAAAAATAGGTTTAATGCAGCCCCCCACTATCCACGTCACCCTGAAGGGTGGCGAGCGGCGGCGGAACTAGTCATATACGGGGTACAATGGCCATATAAAAAATGGCATATAAAAAAAAATCGCATTGCATCGCATGCCGCACATGCAATGCGATGCGATTTCCCTATGGTGCCGTACGTAGAAAATGTGGGCGCCGTGCTAGGAAACAAGTACCGATAGGTCTTCTTTAATTCACTTTACATTAATGAGGGTCAGTGTAAGAAGCTGGAGGTGCTGGAGTTCCTCTGAGAGTGGACATATTGTAACATAGAAACATAGACTGTGACGGCAGATAAGAACCATCTAGTCTGCCCCTTTTATAACCAAATTGTTACCTCTAAACCCATGTGATCCTCAATTCTGTGTAAGTATTTCCCCATGTCTATCCCATGCATGTTAATATTGCTCTTCTGCCTTATCCTCTGCCACCTGAGACCGGAGGCTATTCCACTTATCCACTACCATTTCTGTGATGTCATTTTCCTTAAAAATTTCCCCGGAACATCCCTCCCCCTGTGTCAGTGCATGTCCTTGTGTTCTAATTCTTCCCTACATTTGAAAAAATATATCTCTCCTGGACCTTGTCAAAACCCTTGGTAATGTGTATTTTAAAGTTTCTACCATGTTCTCCCTTTCTCTTGGTTTCTCCAAATTATACATTTGTTTTAGACTTAATGGGTACAATGTTTAAGTTTAGGACATGCACCATTTAAGTTGCCCTACTTTGTACAGTCTCTAATGTATTTATATGTGTGTGGAGATATGGCCCCCAGAACTGGACACAGTACTCTAGATGAGGCCATACCAGTGACCTACAGTACAGTATATAGAACTGGGCAAAGTATTCTAGATAAGGACATGGCCATACCAGTGACTAATACAGTACTGGGCACAGTATCTAGATGAGGCAGTGGCCATACCAGGGACTTATACAGTTCTGGGCACAGTATCTAGATGAGGCCATGGCCATACCAGGGACTTATACAGTTCTGGGCACAGTATCTAGATGAGGCCATGGCCATACCAGGGACTTATACAGTTCTGGGCACAGTATCTAGATGAGGCCATACCAGTGACTAATACAGTACTGGGCACAGTATCTAGATGAGGCCATGGCCATACCAGGGACTTATACAGTTCTGGGCACAGTATCTAGATGAGGCCACACCAGTGACCTATACAGAACTGGGCACAGTATCTAGATGAGGCAGCACCAGTGACCTATACAGAAATGGTCACAATATCTAGAAGTGGCCGCACCAGTGACATATACAGAGCTGGGCACAGTATCTAGATGAGGCCGCACCAGGGACCTATACAGAACTGGGCACAGTATCTAGATGAGGCAGCACCAGTGACCTATACAGAAATGGTCACAATATCTAGAAGTGGCCGCACCAGTGACCTATACAGAAATGGACACAGTATCTAGATGAGGCCGCACCAGTGACCTATACAGAACCGGGCACAGTATCTAGATGAGGCCGTACCAGTGACCTATACATAACTGGGCACAGTATCTAGATGAGGCTGCACCAGTGACCTATACAGAACTGGGCACCGTATCTAGATGAGGCCGCACCAGTGACCTATACAGAACTGGGCACCGTATCTAGATGAAGCCGCACCAGTAACCTATACAGAACTGGGCACCGTATCTAGATGAGGCCTCACCAGTAATCTATACAGAACCGGGCACAGTATCTAGATGAAGCTTTACCAGTGACCTATACAGAACTGGGCACAGTATCTAGATGAGGCCGCATCAGTGACCTATACAGAACTGGGCACAGTATCTAGATGAGGCTGTACCAGTGACCTATACAGAACTGGGCACAGTATCTAAATGAGGCAGCACCAGTGACATATACAGAGCTGGGCACAGTATCTAGATGAGGCCGCACCAGGGACCTATACAGAACTGGGCACAGTATCTAGATGAGGCCGTACCAGTGACCTATACAGAACTGGGCACAGTATCTAGATGACGCCGTACAAGTGACCTATACAGAACTGGGCACAGTATCTAGATGAGGCCGCACCAGTGACCTATACAGAACTGGGCACAGTATCTAGATGAGGCCGCATCAGTGACCTATACAGAACTGGGCACAGTATCTAGATGAGGCTGTACCAGTGACCTATACAGAACTGGGCACAGTATCTAAATGAGGCAGCACCAGTGACATATACAGAGCTGGGCACAGTATCTAGATGAGGCCGCACCAGGGACCTATACAGAACTGGGCACAGTATCTAGATGAGGCCGTATCAGTGACCTATACAGAAATGGTCACAATATCTAGAAGTGGCCGCACCAGTGACCTATACAGAAATGGACACAGTATCTAGATGAGGCCGCACCAGTGACCTATACAGAACCGGGCACAGTATCTAGATGAGGCCGTACCAGTGACCTATACATAACTGGGCACAGTATCTAGATGAGGCTGCACCAGTGACCTATACAGAACTGGGCACCGTATCTAGATGAGGCCGCACCAGTGACCTATACAGAACTGGGCACCGTATCTAGATGAGGCCGCACCAGTAACCTATACAGAACTGGGCACCGTATCTAGATGAGGCCTCACCAGTAATCTATACAGAACCGGGCACAGTATCTAGATGAAGCTTTACCAGTGACCTATACAGAACTGGGCACAGTATCTAGATGAGGCCGCATCAGTGACCTATACAGAACTGGGCACAGTATCTAGATGAGGCTGTACCAGTGACCTATACAGAACTGGGCACCGTATCTAAATGAGGCAGCACCAGTGACATATACAGAGCTGGGCACAGTATCTAGATGAGGCCGCACCAGGGACCTATACAGAACTGGGCACAGTATCTAGATGAGGCCGTACCAGTGACCTATACAGAACTGGGCACAGTATCTAGATGACGCCGTACAAGTGACCTATACAGAACTGGGCACAGTATCTAGATGAGGCCGCACCAGTGACCTATACAGAACTGGGCACAGTATCTAGATGAGGCCGCATCAGTGACCTATACAGAACTGGGCACAGTATCTAGATGAGGCTGTACCAGTGACCTATACAGAACTGGGCACAGTATCTAAATGAGGCAGCACCAGTGACATATACAGAGCTGGGCACAGTATCTAGATGAGGCCGCACCAGGGACCTATACAGAACTGGGCACAGTATCTAGATGAGGCCATACCAGTGACCTATACAGAACTGGGCACAGTATCTAGATGACGCCGTACAAGTGACCTATACAGAACTGGGCACAGTATCTAGATGAGGCCGCACCAGTGACCTATACAGAAATGGTCACAATATCTAGAAGTGGCCGCACCAGTGACCTATACAGAAATGGACACAGTATCTAGATGAGGCCGCACCAGTGACCTATACAGAACCGGGCACAGTATCTAGATGAGGCCGTACCAGTGACCTATACATAACTGGGCACAGTATCTAGATGAGGCTGCACCAGTGACCTATACAGAACTGGGCACAGTATCTAGATGAGGCGGCACCAATGACCTATACAGAACTGGGCACAGTATCTAGATGAGGCCGTACCAGTGACCTATAGAGAACTGGACACAGTATCTAGATGAGGCCGCACCAGTGACCTATACAGAACTGGGCACCGTATCTAGATGAGGCCGCACCAGTAACCTATACAGAACTGGGCACCGTATCTAGATGAGGCCTCACCAGTAATCTATACAGAACCGGGCACAGTATCTAGATGAAGCTTTACCAGTGACCTATACAGAACTGGGCACAGTATCTAGATGAGGCCGCATCAGTGACCTATACAGAACTGGGCACAGTATCTAGATGAGGCTGTACCAGTGACCTATACAGAACTGGGCACAGTATCTAAATGAGGCAGCACCAGTGACATATACAGAGCTGGGCACAGTATCTAGATGAGGCCGCACCAGGGACCTATACAGAACTGGGCACAGTATCTAGATGAGGCCGTACCAGTGACCTATACAGAACTGGGCACAGTATCTAGATGACGCCGTACAAGTGACCTATACAGAACTGGGCACAGTATCTAGATGAGGCCGCACCAGTGACCTATACAGAACTGGGCACAGTATCTAGATGAGGCCGCATCAGTGACCTATACAGAACTGGGCACAGTATCTAGATGAGGCTGTACCAGTGACCTATACAGAACTGGGCACCGTATCTAAATGAGGCAGCACCAGTGAGATATACAGAGCTGGGCACAGTATCTAGATGAGGCCGCACCAGGGACCTATACAGAACTGGGCACAGTATCTAGATGAGGCCGTACCAGTGACCTATACAGAACTGGGCACAGTATCTAGATGACGCCGTACAAGTGACCTATACAGAACTGGGCACAGTATCTAGATGAGGCAGCACCAGTGACCTATACAGAACCGGGCACAGTATCTAGATGAGGCCGTACCAGTGACCTATACATAACTGGGCACAGTATCTAGATGAGGCTGCACCAGTGACCTATACAGAACTGGGCACCGTATCTAGATGAGGCCGCACCAGTAACCTATACAGAACTGGGCACCATATCTAGATGAGGCCGCACCAGTAACCTATACAGAACTGGGCACCGTATCTAGATGAGGCCTCACCAGTAATCTATACAGAACCGGGCACAGTATCTAGATGAAGCTTTACCAGTGACCTATACAGAACTGGGCACAGTATCTAGATGAGGCCGCATCAGTGACCTATACAGAACTGGGCACAGTATCTAGATGAGGCTGTACCAGTGACCTATACAGAACTGGGCACAGTATCTAAATGAGGCAGCACCAGTGACATATACAGAGCTGGGCACAGTATCTAGATGAGGCCGCACCAGGGACCTATACAGAACTGGGCACAGTATCTAGATGAGGCCGTACCAGTGACCTATACAGAACTGGGCACAGTATCTAGATGACGCCGTACAAGTGACCTATACAGAACTGGGCACAGTATCTAGATGAGGCCGCACCAGTGACCTATACAGAACTGGGCACAGTATCTAGATGAGGCCGCATCAGTGACCTATACAGAACTGGGCACAGTATCTAGATGAGGCTGTACCAGTGACCTATACAGAACTGGGCACAGTATCTAAATGAGGCCGCACCAGTGACCTATACAGAACTGGGCACAGTATCTAGATGAGGCCGCACCAGTGACCTATACAGAACTGGGCACAGTATCTAGATGAGGCCGTACCAGTGACCTATACAGAACTGGGCACAGTATCTAGATGAGGCCGCACCAGTGACCTATACAGAACTGGGCACAGTATCTAGATGAGGCCGCACCAGGGACCTATACAGAACTGGGCACAGTATCTAGATGAGGCCGTACCAGTGACCTATACAGAACTGGGCACAGTATCTAGATGACGCCGTACAAGTGACCTATACAGAACTGGGCACAGTATCTAGATGAGGCCGCACCAGTGACCTATACAGAACTGGGCACAGTATCTAGATGACGCCGTACAAGTGACCTATACAGAACTGGGCACAGTATCTAGATGAGGCCGCACCAGTGACCTATACAGAACTGGGCACAGTATCTAGATGAGGCCGCACCAGTGACCTATACAGAACTGGGCACAGTATCTAGATGAGGCCGCACCAGTGACCTACTGTATACAGAACTGGGCACAATATGTAGATGAGGCAGCACCAGTGACCTATACAGAACTGGGCACAGTATCTAGAGGAGTTTGTACCAGTGACCTACAGTATACAGTGGCATTATTACTTCTTTCTACTTCTGATACCTCTCCCTATGCAACCAAGCATCTGACTTGCCTACTCATTGCTTACCTCTCTTTATGTCACCAAGTGTCCCAAGGCACCCCAGGGAGCCACGGCACACAGTTTGGAAACCACTGCCCTAGGCCAAAGATTTGAGAAAGTCGTAAAAAACAAATTAAGTACATTGTGATTATATCTCATTCTTAGGATCAGTTATGTGGTATTTGTTAGGAGTCATTATCAATGACTCATATCGGTCTTGCCTGTTTTGGGTTAATTTCAGTCTGTGTTGGTTATTGACTCTCTGGTAGCCTCCAGTGGTGAGTCTTTGCCATTTCAGCCCAGTCCCCTGTGGATAATTGATGGGTACTTGTTTCCTATCTGGGCGCCCACTAAGTTAATTGCGCACCATGCTATTCTCCGTAGAGAAATCGGATCGCATCGCATCGTACACATACACGATATTGAACGATGCGATGCGATGCGATGCGATCCGATTCGATTTCCCATAGGAAACAATGTTAAATGGCTCAATTTAGCCAAATTATCATTGGAACAATAGTAAATGGGCCAAAAACACCCCTGAACATTGAAATGTCCCCCCAAAAGTAGTTGACGCCACCCCGCCATGAACGTGAACCCGAAGCGTGGCGAGCGCAGCGAGCCCGCGAGGGGCGGCGGTACGCGTCCTCCGACCTTTTCATGCCCTACTATCCACTAGGGCGTGGAGTGAGAATAGAATAGTGTGGCGAGCGCAGCGAGCCACCGAGCCCGAAGCGTGGCGAGCGCAGCGAGCCCCGCGAGGGGACGCGGATACCTTCACAGGTAAACGCGTCCCTTCGCGGGCTTCCCAGGTGTCCGCTTCGCCATGGACACCTGGGAAGCCCGCGAGGGGACGCGTATAACTGTGAAGGTATCCGCGTCCCCTCGCGGGGCTCGCTGCGCTCGCCTCGCTGCGCTCGCCACACTATTCTATTCTCACTCCACGCCCTAGTGGATAGTAGGGCATGAAAAGGTCGGAGGACGCGTACCGCCGCCCCTCGCGGGCTCGCTGCGCTCGCCACGCTTCGGGTTCACGTTGATGGCGGGGTGGCATCAACTACTTTTGGGGAGACATTTCAATGTTCAGGGGTGTTTTTGGCCCATTTACTATTGTTCCTATGAGAATTTGGCTAAATTGAGCCATTTCACATTGTTTCCTATGGGAAATCGAATCGGATCGCATCGCATCGCATCGCATCGTTCAATATCGTGTATGTGTACGATGCGATGCGATCCGATTTCATTACGGTGCCGTACGTAGAAAACCTGGGCGCCCAGATAGGAAACAAGTACCTCTCGATGCACTGGTGTGATCTCGTTATCCTTGCTGGGCTGGAGGTCACAGGTATGTTGATTACCTGAGGCCTTCATAAGGCATCCTGACCTGTTCAAACCTTCCAGTCATAGCTCATAGTTCCTAGTTTCCAGTGCTGTGTGCAAGTCTGTTTTGTCTAAGCTCCTATTCTCTGTGGGAGTTTGTGCTAGCCTTGCCTTTGCCTTATGGTATCCTGATATAGCCCAGTGTACTCCAGCTAGCGCTCGTTCTGAGCATCCTGGACCCTGCCTTGCACGTGTCTAAGTGGTGTGTTCCTGGTTTCTGTCAGAGTTACCCAGTCCTTCGGTTTCAGTGCCTGTGCTGCTGTAGTTGGAGATCTCATCTGCAGTTCTACTGCTTCCCAGATAAGTCAGGGGTTCTCCCTCAGTCTACTTTTATATTGTGGATTATAAAACCTCTATGCATTGTTGCACCCGTATTGTTTATTGCATCACCACTGTGCATTGTTACATTCAGGGGGTTGTCACTCCGCATTTGGGTAGACTCTGGGGGTACCCCATCCTTTGTGTCCCTTTAGTTAGCTTTCCCCTTGCACTCTTCTCGCCTTGGCGGACACGTTGTCCCACATAAGAGCAGGCTGCATCGAGGGCGGAGCCGGCATAACCAGCTCCGTCGAATGCGGCTGTTATTGGTGAAGCCTAGCACCGCATGTGTCCGTCAACCACGAGGAGAGGCAATAGAGTTAGGGGTCAGGTTTAGCAGTACCCTCCAGAGTCCTTACAGTATTGGCTAGGATTCACTTCTGTTTGTCTTTCACTTGACTATTACATTGACCTTTGGTGGTTTGTTGACATACTAAACTAACCATTGGAATGTTACAGTCTCTGTCAGCATGGATCTAGCCCTGTTGGGGCTTCTGGGGTCAGTCCATACAATGTAGTGCTCTACACCTTTATGGTTGTGCTGTTGGGCTTGTTTCCCAACTCTATGAGTGCATTCTCTGCAGCAGCCCAATTTCCTTAATGTGAGATTGTGCTAGACCAGCTAGCTGCTCTAGTCCACATCCGAGATTTCTTATGCAGATATAAAGAGATATATGGTGGCAGATAAGGACCATTTGGCCCATCTAGTGAGCCCCTTTTTATCTATTAAGGAGCCCTACACTTCTCTGATTTGGGCCAATTTGATCAGATCCCCACGGATCGGGCCGACAAACCGTACCAAATCAGATGCATTTGACATTCCTCTCTAGTCCAATGGGTACTTGTGTATTATCACGGCACCCATTAAGCTATTGGCTTAGTGGGCTATTCTGCGTAGGGAAATCGTATTGCATCGCATTGCATGGGCCATTGTAAGGCCCATCCGATATGATCCGATTTTCCTATGTAATGTATTCAGTGCTGTTTTATTTATATTGTATAGGGTGTACAATGACATTAGGAATACAATAATGACATACAATGAGGTTTTAGGCACCCCCCCACTATCCACGCCACCCCGAAGCGTGGCGAGCGGCGGTGGAACCAACCATTTCATATCCCTACTATCCACATCGGCGTGGAGTTTATTTTATGTAGTGTGGCGAGCGCAGTGCGCCACTGAGCCCGAAGCGTGGCGAGTGTACACGGAATACATGTAAAGTAATCCATGCCCGCTCGCCACGCTTCGGGCTCAGTGGCTCGCTGCGCTCGCCACACTATATAAAATTAACTCCTCACCAACGTGGATAGTATGGGTATGAAAAGGTCGGAGGACGCGTGGATAGTGGGGGGGGGGGGGGGTGCCTAAAACCTCATTGTATGTCATACAATGATATAATTGTATAGGTAATGTAATGGCATCATACACCCTATATATGCGGGAGATGCGATGCGATCCCCTGGGGCTAAGAGAGCAGTGAATAAATTACATAGAAAAATCGCATCGCACGGCCGTTAAAATGGCCCATGCGATGCAATGTGATTTGCCTACGGTGCCGTACGTAAGAAACTTGGGCGCCATGATAATACACAAGTACCGTCCAATGTGAGGGCTTATTTTTTTTAAATGTTTTCATATATTGTAGTGTGTAGCGGTGCTAGGAACCTTACTGAGAGTATGTTGAGCAAAGCAAACCATGTCAAGGGATGAAGTATCCTAATTGGGGATCCTCATGCTCGACCCTCTACCACACCGACAGAGGGAAGGGGGCACGGCGGTCACCTCCTCTCTTAAGGTGCCTCTGATATGAAATTATAACACAGAGTATTGGATTCAGCCTCAGCTACTTCTTTAGCATAACTGTGACATAGACAGGATGTTACATTACCTGTGGTACAAAAATATTTACCTGATGTCTATAGGCATTGGAAGGAGGGTTTCTATGGGGAGACTGTTCCCCTAGGTACATGTGCATATTATGTAATGCGTGGGCCATGGAATAAACCGCCTTATATACTTTATCAGTCAGTCCTGGGCATAAATGGTGAATGGTTATGAAATCTGTTATACGCTCTGTCCCGGGACACTTGTAAAGTGATATATTATATAGTTCGCTATATAACTGATTCGTTTTTCTATCTCTTGACAAACATCTCTTCGCAATTAACCATATATGTTCTAGTAACTTGTCCTCAGGGTGATTTATGGGCTGGTAACTGTCATAGAAACTTCTCATGTCCAGCATGGGGAAAACTTTAGGTTCAATGGACAAACTTCCGTTAAATACATCCATGTAATGTTCTGCTAGAAAAAATATTGAGGTAAACGTTGGACCAAACACTAAGGTCTTATCCATGAGCGCACCTCTCACAGCTGTAATAAAATCAGCTAAAAATGAAGAGTATGTCCCGCAGAGTATTATAACCTGGGCAGATGACTTTCTTATAATTTCAGCTCTCTTCTTATTCATTTCATCCAAGACAAGCAATTTAGAATACTTTATTTTTATTGTGTAGGCAACACAGATGCTCCTGAGAGTCAGATATTCTGTCAGGAGCTGAGTTTCTTCATTACCACTGTCATCATCAGAAGCTAAAACTCCAACCCAGGTCCAGCCAAAGAACTTGATCAGATGTGACAGCTCGGAGTAACTGGTCTGGTCACTTTGCACTGTGCGGTAAAACGTTGGGTAGAGGTGGCGGTCACTGAGAAGATGACTGGTTCCACCATAGCTGATCTACACAAAGCAGAAAAGTTTGAAGAAAACAGTTTAAGTCCAACATGATGCGACGAACATTACAATCTGTCCCTTAATGACCCTTATGACCTGAATTTGTCTTAAAAACATTTTGAATATGGAAAGTGTGGCATTCAAAAAATAACATTAGCTGCTTTATCTCTATAATATCCCTGGTGTCTACCCGGGTCGGCGCGCAGTGTGAAATGGACATTTTCAATATCCGGTATCCCGGCAATCCGAGTCGAGATAAGAGAAGTGTTATTCCTGGGTCGGACTCTGGGTCAGGTTGCTGGGCAGTGTGCAACATGGGCCCCACTCACTTCTTTTTAGGAGGGAGCAGCTTCGCCTCAGTGCTGCCTCCTCCCCAGTCCCCGGGTGACATCAGCGATCTGGCAATAAGCCGGGTTGCTGTGAGCAGCTAAATGCTGCAAGTGCCGGGTCGTTCCCAGGATGGACCTGTGTCCAAATGTGAATGTGCAATGTGAAAGGTGCATTCATTTGTTTGTTCATCCTATACTTAAAGACACTAACTGCAACTGAAAGGAACTTGATAGATAAAGCTGTAAAATATGGATCAGTTAAAGAACCTGACATCTTTGATCTGTTTTCTGAGTTAAATCGATATGTTAGTGTCCCGTGTAGAAGGAGATATTTTATCAATAAATCACTAAGACAAAAGGGTAAAGTTGCTATTACCAATTATATTGGATATATTAGACAATGAGGCTATTGATACTCGATGTGAACTAAATGCTGTGGGTTCCCCCTCTCAGGTAATTAAATAATTAATCCTTGATAATAATACACATCAATTTTACAAATACAGGTATACGGAGCAATCAGACGTTACCCTGGATTTTCAGAGTTTATGAGAAAATCCCTTTGGGAATAATAAAAATGGTAACAAAAATGGAAGGAAATGCTTCAAGGATAATGAGAGGAGGTCCTTGAAAAGCCTGATGAAGAATGATTCCATTACAATAAGAGCATTTGGTAAGGTGAGGTACCATTATTCAGAATTAAGCATATTATGTTACTAAAGCCTAAATACAATTCTGTCTAACCCATCCTCTCTCCCCCCTACCCCAATGAGGCATCCTCTCTCCCCCTACCCCAATGAGGCATCCTCTCTCCCCCTACCCCAATGAGGCATCCTCTCTCCCCCTACCCCAATGAGGCATCCTCTCTCCCCCTATCCCAATGAGACACCCTCTCTCCCCCCTACCCCAATGAGGCATCCTCTCTCCCCCCTACCCCAATAAGGCATCCTCTCTCCCCCTACCCCAATGAGGCATCCTCTCTCCCCCCTACCCCAATGAGGCATCCTCTCTCCCCCCTACCCCAATGAGGCATCCTCTCTCCCCCCTACCCCAATGAGACATCCTCTCTCCCCCTACCCCAATGAGGAATCCTCTCTCCCCCCTACCCCAATGAGGCATCCTCTCTCCCCCCTACCCCAATGAGGCATCCTCTCTCCCCCTACCCCAATGAGGCATCCTCTCTCCCCCCCTACCCCAATGAGGCATCCTCTCTCCCCCTACCCCAATGAGGCATCCTCTCTCCCCCCTACCCCAATGAGGCATCCTCTCTCCCCCCTACCCCAATGAGGCATCCTCTCTCCCCCTACCCCAATGAGGCACCCTTTCTCCCCCTACCCCAATGAGGCATCCTCTCTCCCCCCTACCCCAATGAGGCATCCTCTCTCCCCCTACCCCAATGAGGCATCCTCTCTCCCCCCCTACCCCAATGAGGCATCCTCTCTCCCCCTACCCCAATGAGGCATCCTCTCTCCCCCCTACCCCAATGAGGCATCCTCTCTCCCCCCTACCCCAATGAGGCATCCTCTCTCCCCCTACCCCAATGAGGCGTCCTCTCTCCCCCCTACCCCAATGAGGCATCCTCTCTCCCCCCTACACTATTGTCCTGCATAGAACATAATAAAGCCCAGTTCTATTTCCATCCGTGTTCCCGACACGTGAACGTTCCCCCAGCCCCCCCCTTGTCTACACTGAGATCAGCAGCGTGGTCCCTGCGGCAAATGGGAACTACTAGTTCCCATTTGCCGCAGGGACCACACCACTGACTTCACATAAGCCGCAGGGACCCCCTGCCCGCCAGTGCTACTGACCTGACCCTGCTGCCTGGATCCCTTCCATGCGCTGCCTAGGTGGGGGGGGGGGGGAATACACTCAGTGCAAGCAGCAGTTATTGTAGACAGTGGTGGTGGTGGGGGGGGGTACCTGGGGGAACATCCACGTGTTGGGAATATGGATGGAAAAAGAACTGGGCTTTATCATGTTCAATACAAAGGGGAAGAGAGGATGCCTCATTGGGGGGGGGGGGGGGGGGGAGAGGATGCCTCAGTGGGGGTGGGTGGGTTTTTAAATGCCTCCATTGGGGAAGGGGGTTGGAAATGCCTGCACAGTACGGAATGCTTTCAGACCACAAAAACGGCATTGAAATATTAAAATACTGGTTCATATATGCGGTGCGAAAGGGGTTAAGAGCTGCCTGATCCGTTTTTAGAAACATTTAAAAATACCGGGTCCATGCCGTTTTTGTTTCGTATATGGGACTCTTAGAGGAATTATACATTTGGTGGGAGTCCTTTTATGTCAAACTAAGTTCTCAATGTTTTATTGAAGATCTTTTCATTATTTGGATATTTACATTTTCACTTTTCCCTCCACCAAATTCCAATTCTTTTGGGTAACATTTCAGGAGCACCCCTCATCTTACTCACTATGCTTTCGTGGATATTGTCCTTCAAATAAGAGAAGATAGAATCATACCCCTGCCCCATATAAAAGAGGTCGATAAAAACGGCCTCCTTATCTACTCCACTTGTCATTATCAGGATTGATTAGTAAATATCCCTTGAGGGAAATATTTCAGAATTTACTGTAGATACAATTGTACTAAAGATACTCAAATGAGATAACCCCAATTGAATTGGTATTCTGGTACGCTATATAAAGTGGGTAAGAGCCAACCTAAAGTGGATACATTTATAGGTTACTGTGGACGCTGCTGGACATATGTTTTGCTTTTATATTTAATTTGAATATTGATTTTTAAGATTATTATTTTTTATCTTTATAATAAATTGTTATCTATGTGTGCAAATATACATGTGAAATGTTAATACATTTTTTTATCAACTCAGTGCGCTCTCTTAAATTATAAATATTTTGTTTTCCTTGTTGAATTTGATAATTCATGTGTCAGCAGCCCGACATTAAATTAAAACTTTAGCTAATCCATAATTATATTAATTATTTTATGCTTTAAATTATACATATAGCCTTATATTTATTTGTGCGGGATATATACTTTGTGTATATATTTTTTGTAGCAACAGTGGAACCGTCCCGAGACACCAGCAACTTTTTAGGGAATCCCCAGTGACAGGGGATGTTGGCCTTCCTGAGGACTGATGTGATTGATTGGAAGGAACGTCTTTTAAGTACTGTAGCCGCAGATAGGTCACCAACGAGTTGAAGGTCTTGCCGCTTTCAGTAAAGCTTCCTTGATGTGATAGTAATGCATTTTCATAAGCACATCTCTATGTGCACTGTCCGGGGCAGCTCGATCTTTCGTCAGTCTATGTATCCTGTCAATAAGGAGATCCACTGAAGAAACAAGTGGGAGGAGTTTCCTAAACAGATCCATGGCATAATCGTGCAAGCTGCTGTTTGAAACAGTCTCCGGAATGCCCCACAATTTTGGATTACAGCGCCGGGATCTGTCCTCTAAATCAGCAACTTTGTCCCGCAGCAACTTGACTTCCGCTTCAAGGGTGTCATGTGAGTCTATCAACCCATTATGAGAGGCGACAACCTCCTCCATCTTGGTCCCAAGAGGGTCCGTGCGGCTACCCAGTTCATCCACAGCGTGCTGACAATTCTGTACTGCAGCTCGCATTTCCGCTGTGACTTCATTCTAAAAACTTGTAAATAGGAGCTTCAAGGTGCCAACTGTAAGAGCATCTGTGTCTCTAACAGGGTCACACGTTGGGCTGAAGGTAAAGCAGCTGCCTGCAGGAAAGCAAGATGGCCACTGCAGCAGCAGAGGAGAGCCAGGGGAGATATCAATGTTGCCTGTAGCCTCCTCACCTTCCAGCCCTCAGTGCAGCCAGTGCAGGGCAGTCCAGTAGCGTGTGTGCTTCCACGAGAGGGGCTCCGGCGCTAGTGACTGATGTACAGGCCACCAGCAGTGTCGACTGGATGGGTGCGTGGCACTTCCGTCCCTGAGCCTGGATCCTGGCTAGCTGCCTCATCAGAGGCCTCGGCTTCAGTGGGGGAGAAGGCTACAACCCGCAGAGACACAGAACTGTGTCCCCCGGCTTCGCAGTACGTCTCTAACTGCTCTCTGAGCTGGCAGTAAGCAGTGCAAGGTGTCCTGGACACTAATTAGAGGTGGGAAACAGGGCTTTTTGGATTATACACTAGTTTTGGAGCAGGATATTTTGGATTAAGTGACTTCCTGTGTTCCCAGTCAGACCACGCCCCCAGAAGGACAATTTTTAAACCCACAACATGGCCATTTGGCTGGAGCGTATTTATGTTTCATGTGATTTTTGTCATGTTTATAGGGGATGCTTTGGCCAATTCTGGGGATGTTGGGATGGCCCGAAGACAGAAGGTGAAGGCCAATCCACTGACCTTAAGTCCTTGAAGGATGGGATATCTCCAAGGATGGGGGTTGAAGGATGGGATATCTCCAAGCTTCAGTGAGAATAACCCACTGATTCTGGTTGAGGGTAGGAGACCCACTGACCCTATTTTTCCCTTAGGGCACCTTTTGGCTCTGAGGCGGTTTTGGGAGTAAGGAGGAAACACAGTTTGTGAAAATTGAGAAATGGAAATGCTTTAGTCCTTATGTGCAGGTTTGAAAAATCTCTCCACTCTTTTCTTAGCTTTACAATGTCCTTTCAGTTATCTAAATGATCATCCAACCAATGAATATTAACTTTAACTGATGAAATGACTGTAGATGAATGATATACTTTCCATACCTGTGTGTATCCGTATACCGCCAATATCTGAGCCATGGGCAGTGTCGTTAGGGAACTTTGATCTCCAATAAATCCAGATAAAGTTCTATGTCCCATACAGGAATAATTTGGAACTGTCGTTCCTGATCCTGATAAAATCTGGAGGACACTTTTTACAGCTTTCTTAGTTTGAGTACAGGAGTCATATACGTGATATCCCAGAGTAATATTGGGTAACAGAGTCTGATCTTTGTTAATTTCCTCAATGACAAACATGAAAGTTAAAAGATATTTGTAATACAGAGGAACCGGCCTGTGGAGATAAAGTCATGAAACGCATGAGTGACTAATGACATCACTGTGAGTGACTAATGACATCGCTGTGAGTGACTAATGACATCACTATGAGTGCGATACACATTACACTCATGGAATATATATATATATAATATATATATATATATATATATATATATATATATATATATATATATATATATATATATATATATATATATGGAGCTGGTGTCCGGCACTCATAGATAATAAATGCTCAGCTTGCTCTGGTGCCCACCTTCCTTTAGGAAAATATATATATAGTTGTTGCTGGCTGGCACTCAAAGAGACTTTCATCCAATAAGACACTATACAAGTGTAAGTTTCTGGTGTCTTAATGGATGAAAGTCTCTTTGAGTGCAAGCCTGCAACAACTGTGTATATATATATATATATATATATATCTCCTATATATTTGGCTACATCTGTCACTCAAAGTGGGTGTCTGTGTCTATAACGCTCTGTTCCTGGACTTTCCTCTTAATGTGTGATTGCCTTCATCTGTGCTGAACACCTTTCTGAGAAATTAACCTGTTTAAAACAGGTGATGGCAATCATATATTAAGGGGAAGTCTAGAAACAGAGCATTGTGTCCCTCCTGGAGAGGGTCATGTTGGGAGGTATGTGACAGAGAACCAGCCCAGTGAGCCCACAGACAGTGCCAGACACCCACTGCCTTCCCATGTTGCCCAGCACTGCTACTCCACAGCAACCAGGTGAGCGCCCCCCTCCCGCGATTTGCGGCAAAACCTCCCCCCCCCGCACGCCCCCCCCCCCGCGATTCGTGGCAAAAACACCCGCTCCCCCGCGACCCCCCCTACCGCGATTCGCAGCAAAAACACCCCCGTGACCCCCCCTCCCGCGATTCGCTGCAAAAAGAACCCCCCCACGACCCCTCCCGCAATTCGCGGCATAACCACCACCCCGCGACCCCCTCCCGCGAATCGCGGCAAACCCTCCCCCGTGACCCCCCCCCCCCGATTCGCGGAAAAAACACCCCCCCCGCGACCTCCCTCCCGCGATTCGCGGCAAAAAGAACCCCCCCGCGACCCCCCCTTGCACGATTGGTGGCACCCCCCCTGCGACCCCCCTCCCGCGATTCGCGGCACCCCCCCCCCGCAATTCGCACCAGCCCCAGGATTAAATGGCACATGCAAAACACTGACATGGCTATGGTCGACAATGAAAAAGGTTGACATGAGTTTTTGAAGATTTATTTTTAATTTTTTAAATTTTTTCATATTCATTGTCATGTGTCGACATGGACACCAATGAAGTGGCACACTTATGTCAACATTTACATGTGTTGACCTTTCTGTGTTGATTTTTTTCTTGTGGCGATTCGCGTCACACCCCCCCGCAACCCCCCCTCCCGCGATTCGCGGCACCCCCGTGACCCCCCACCTCCCGCAATTCGCGGCAACCCCCCACCGGAACCCCTGTGAACCCCGCCCTCCCGCGATTCGCGGCACCCACCCCCGCGACCCCCCCTCCCGCAATTCGCGGCACCCCCCCCCCGTGATTCGCGGCAGCTCCAGAATTAAATTGCACATGGAAAACACTGACATGGCTATGGTCGACAATGAAAAAGGTTGACATGAGTTTTTGAAGTTTTTTTGTCATTTTTTGAATATTTTCATATTCATTGTCATGTGTCGACATGGACACCAATGAAGTGCCACACTTATGTCAACATTTACATGTGTTGACCTTTCTGTGTTGATTTTTTTCTTGTGGCGATTCGCGTCACACCCCCCCCGCAACCCCCCCTCCCGCGATTCGCGGCACCCCCGTGACCCCCCACCTCCCGCAATTCGCGGCAACCCCCCACCGGAACCCCTGTGAACCCCGCCCTCCCGCGATTCGCGGCACCCACCCCCGCGACCCCCCCTCCCGCAATTCGCGGCACCCCCCCGTGATTCGCGGCAGCTCCAGAATTAAATTGCACATGGAAAACACTGACATGGCTATGGTCGACAATGAAAAAGGTTGACATGAGTTTTTGAAGTTTTTTTGTCATTTTTTGAATATTTTCATATTCATTCTCATGTGTCGACATGGACACCAATGAAGTGCCACACTTATGTCAACATTTACATGTGTTGACCTTTCTGTGTTGATTTTTTCTTGTGGCGATTTGCGTCACACCCCACAACCCCCACTCCCGCGATTCACGGCACACACACACACACCTCCCCCGCGATTCTCGGCACCCCACCCCGTGACCCCCCCTCCCGTGATTCACGGCACACCCCCGCGACCCCCCCTCCCATGGTTCGCCGCAACCCCCGCCCCGTAACCCCCCCTCCCGCGATTCACGGCACCCACCCCCGCGACCCCCCCTCCCGCAATTCGCGGCACCCCCCCGCGATACGCGGCAGCTCCAGAATTAAATTGCACATGGAAAACACTGACATGGCTATGGTCGACAATGAAAAAGGTTGACATGAGTTTTTGAAGTTTTTTTTTTTCATTTTTTGAATGTTTTCATATTCATTCTCATGTGTCGACATGGACACCAATGAAGTGCCACACTTATGTCAACATTTACATGTGTTGACCTTTCTGTGTTGATTTTTTTCTTGTGGCGATTCGCGTCACACCCCCCCGCAACCCCCCCTCCCGCGATTCGCGGCACCCCCGTGACCCCCCACCTCCCGCAATTCGCGGCAACCCCCCACCGGAACCCCTGTGAACCCCGCCCTCCCGCGATTCGCGGCACCCACCCCCGCGACCCCCCCTCCCGCAATTCGCGGCACCCCCCCGTGATTCGCGGCAGCTCCAGAATTAAATTGCACATGGAAAACACTGACATGGCTATGGTCGACAATGAAAAAGGTTGACATGAGTTTTTGAAGTTTTTTTGTCATTTTTTGAATATTTTCATATTCATTGTCATGTGTCGACATGGACACCAATGAAGTGCCACACTTATGTCAACATTTACATGTGTTGACCTTTCTGTGTTGATTTTTTTCTTGTGGCGATTCGCGTCACACCCCCCCGCAACCCCCCCTCCCGCGATTCGCGGCACCCCCGTGACCCCCCACCTCCCGCAATTCGCGGCAACCCCCCACCGGAACCCCTGTGAACCCCGCCCTCCCGCGATTCGCGGCACCCACCCCCGCGACCCCCCCTCCCGCAATTCGCGGCACCCCCCCGTGATTCGCGGCAGCTCCAGAATTAAATTGCACATGGAAAACACTGACATGGCTATGGTCGACAATGAAAAAGGTTGACATGAGTTTTTGAAGGTTTTTTGTCATTTTTTGAATATTTTCATATTCATTCTCATGTGTCGACATGGACACCAATGAAGTGCCACACTTATGTCAACATTTACATGTGTTGACCTTTCTGTGTTTATTTTTTTCTTGTGGCGATTCGCGTCACACCCCCCCGCAACCCCCCCTCCGGCGATTCGCGGCACCCCCCCGCGACCCCCTCCCGCAATTCGCGGCAACCCCCCACCGGAACCCCCATGAACCCCGCTCTCCCGCGATTTGCGGCACCCACCCCCCGCAACCCCCCCCCCTCCCGCAAATCGCGGCACCCCCCGCGATTCGCGGCAGCCCCAGGATTAAATGGCACATGCAAAACACTGGCACGGCTATGGTCGACAATGAAAAAGGTTGACATGAGTTTTTGAAGATTTATTTAATTTTTTGAATGTTTTCATATTCATTGTCATGTGTCAACATGGACACCAATGAAGTGGCACACTTATGTCAACATTTACATGTGTTGACCTTTCTGTGTTGATTTTTTCTTGTGGCGATTCGCGTCACACCCCCCGCAACCCCCCCTCCCGCGATTCGCGGCACCCCCCGTGACCCCCCACCTCCCGCAATTCGCGGCAACCCCCCACCGGAACCCCTGTGAACCCCGCCCTCCCGCGATTCGCGGCACCCAACCCCGTGACGCCCCCCTCCCGCAATTCGCGGCACCCCCCGTGATTCGCGGCAGCTCCAGAATTAAATTGCACATGGAAAACACTGACATGGCTATGGTCAACAATGAAAAAGGTTGACATGAGTTTTTGAAGTTTTTTTTTCTTCATTTTTTTAATATTTTCATATTCATTCTCATGTGTCGACATGGACACCAATGAAGTGCCACACTTATGTCAACATTTACATGTGTTGACCTTTCTGTGTTGATTTTTTCTTGTGGCGATTTGCGTCACACCCCACAACCCCCACTCCCGCGATTCACGGCACACACACACACACCTCCCCCGCGATTCTCGGCACCCCACCCCGTGACCCCCCCTCCCGTGATTCACGGCACACCCCCGCGACCCCCCCTCCCATGGTTCGCCGCAACCCCCGCCCCGTAACCCCCCCTCCCGCGATTCACGGCACCCACCCCCGCGACCCCCCCTCCCGCAATTCGCGGCACCCCCCCGCGATTCGCGGCAGCTCCAGAATTAAATTGCACATGGAAAACACTGACATGGCTATGGTCGACAATGAAAAAGGTTGACATGAGTTTTTGAAGTTTTTTTTTTTCATTTTTTGAATGTTTTCATATTCATTCTCATGTGTCGACATGGACACCAATGAAGTGCCACACTTATGTCAACATTTACATGTGTTGACCTTTCTGTGTTGATTTTTTCTTGTGGCGATTCGCGGCACCCCCCCCCCACCCCCCCGCAACCCCCACTCCCGCGATTCCCGGCACACACACACCCCCCCCGCGATTCTCGGCACCCCACCCCGTGACCCCCCCTCCCGTGATTCACGGCACACCCCCCGCGACCCCCCCTACCATGATTCGCCGCAACCCCCGCCCCCGTAACCCCCCTCCCGCGATTTGCGGCAACCCACCCCGCGACCCCCCTCCCGCAATTCTCTGCAATCCCTCCCCTCCCGCGATTCGCAGCATCCACCCCCCCACAACCCCCCCTCCTCCAATTCGCGGCACCCCCCGCGACCCCCCCTCCTGCAATTCGCGGCACCCTCCGCGACCCCCCCTCCCGCGATTCGCGGACACCTAAGTTGCAATACAGGGCATCTTTCATACAATTCTAACCATATTTCTCATATACAAACGTTCACAAATTAAGGGGGCGCAGCCCCTTACGACGGTGTGAAGAGCGCCCGTAGGGCGCGATGAATCACCTAGTATATATATATATATATATATATATATATATATATATACAGTATATATATATATTTAAATAATATATAAGAAATCGAATAAAACAGACAGCGGCACACAAAGGAAGTTTTTTCAGTTTGAAAATAAACCAATCCAACGTTTCGGGGCTGGTGCGCCCCTTTGTCAAGGTGTGGGTAACAAAAATATGTGCAATGTGCTTACCTTAAATAAGGGGTGAAATCAAGTAAATGAGAAAACAGGCTGCAAGATGCCGCCGGGTCCCGAGCCGCCGGAAGTCGTCAGACCGGAATTAGTCAAAGCCGGAGGACTTCTATGTGTTTGGAGATGACACACAAGCTGCTGGGGTTGTTATGGAAACGGCTTTGGAGGCGTGCAGCATCAGACTCATGGCAGGATCGTGCTCTACACAATAGAGTACAGGATGAAAGGGCAGCAAAATAGGGAAGTGTGCCTCAAGAGAAAGTATGGAGGTGAGTTTGTAGAGGTTCCACAGCATTAAGTACAAGGATCCTCGCAGACATCCTTGATGGTGACCCCCTAGATCCCAGCACCCTAGGCAGCTGCCTAAAGCTGCCTATTGGTAGAGCCGGCCCTGATATCGGTCTCCCCTCCTTAAGTTTTCAGGAACATGATCCAGTATCATATGCTTTAACTCAGATAGTTTGTGCTTCTTCAGCGCAAACTGTCTTGCTACTGGTTGGTCATTCTCCTTATTTTTTTCCGGCAAGTGATTTTCCAATGACAGATCTGTGAAGGGCCCTCCTGACCCTTAACGTCCTGATGGTTTTGCCCACATATAATAAATTACAGGGGCACTGTATGACATAAACCACATGGGTCATGGTGCAAGTGAGTATATGTCTAATTGGAAACAACTTGTTGACCCTATCTCACACAAGACACTACTAAATCTCTTATCCATGCACTCATTATATTCCACATTGATTATTGTAATAGTCTCCTAACTGGACTTCCCAAGAACAGACTCTCGTCACTACAATCCATTCTAAATGCTGCTGCTAGGCTGATCTTCCTTGCAAGACGCTCATCGTCTGCTGATCCGCTCTGCCAGTCCCTCCATTGGTTGCCTGTATCTTACCGTATTCAATATAAAACACTTCTACTTCATATAAAGCTATTAACCATACTGCACCAGCATATATCTCCTTACTTATCACAAAATATCTCCCATCTCAACCACTCTGCTCTGCACAAGATCTGCGTCTCTCTTCTGCACGGATCACTAGCTCCCATTCACTATTACAGGACTTTCATCGGGCTGCTCCCATCCTATGGAATGCCCTTCCACGCACAATAAGACTCTCCGCTAGCCTCCAAACTTTCAAGCGTTCCCGGAAAACTCACCTCTTCAGGCAAACCTATCATATTTATACACCGCACACATAACCCTCTGAGGCACTTATGTATTATATAGCTTCCCTTCTGGACTTGTAACTTGGTGGGACTGCTATGCTATTACTGGTGCCTGTTTTCTCATTTACTTGATTTCACCCCTTATTTAAGGTAAGCACTTTGCACGTATTTTTGTTACCCACACCTTGACAAGCTGAAAAAACTTCCTTTGAGTGCCGCTGTCTGTTTTATTCGATTTTATCTACTGCTTCCAAAAGGCACCAGGGTTATTTGTACCTTTGGGAGAGTGCCGGGCCGCTTCCAATATATATATATATATATATATATATATATAGAACAAGCTGGTGCAGGCACTCGTAGGGCTTTGTAATCCGCGGAAACAAACTGGACACATATATATATATATATTTAACCACAAGTGTGCAGCACTCACACAGACCTGAGCACTCCTGTTAACACTAGCACCCTATGCTGCACCATCCACACCCTCTCCCGAAAACCTGCACACTTACAATTTGATGTCATAAAGGGGTACCCGAAGATATGCATACTTGTACAGACCTCACTATCTGATTTGCGGGACACCACACTCAGAACAACTGGACTTTTGCAGATTTGTACTTTATCTCTCCCCCATAAAGGAGGATAAGTGGACAATACTATATTCTTATGGTTTCAGGGTAATAAGGAGACCGCCCCCCACAGAGTCTGGCACGACCGGCTGTAAGCCTGGTGCGCATTCTTAGGGGACCTCGATCTCAGACTTATTGAACCCAGGCACTTGCAACTGTATCACTTGTTATTAATTTTATTATTTTGTTTATCAAGTAAAATATTATTGCCACATACAAATTGCCTACTGATTCAGTGCACCACAGTAAAATACAGGGATAGTGCTCAGTACAAAAACCCACTTTTTTTACATATAAAAATAACAATGTTCAACATAGGTTAAGGAACCCATACTGTTTCGGCAAACTGCAAAAACAGTATTAAGAGGGGAAATCATATCATATGTGTCTCATAATAAAAGAGAATTTCTATATTCCTTTTAAAAAAAAAACATAAGAAGCACTGGCAGCAGCGTTAAAACTATATAAAAATAACCCTACACTAATACACAAAAAAATTATATTTAGAATAAAAAATACACTTTGAAGGGATACTCACAGAATTGGGAGATAGATATACATTTAATAAAGTTTCATACATTTATGAATAAAACTAGTTGAATACTATGTCACCAGCACTGACACTAGCCTGCCGCAGCAGTGTCCCGGCGCCCTGAGAAGGGCATCCTGAGCACTTCCGCCCTGCGGTGTCCTGGTTGATGATGTCACATCCGCCCGGACGGGGAACAAAGGCAGACCACATCACCCGTTGGTTGCCTAGCAGCCAGGGGACGCCGGGCAGTGCGCGCTCGGCCTGCTGTAGTCAATTCATAATCACTGAGGGCCTGGTCCAGCGGCAGCGGCTCATTGGCCAGTGCATCCCTTTCAAGGGATCTGGCCCAGCTCAGCAGGCCGGTGATATTGTTCCTCACAGAGTGCATACTGCACTCTGCTGTCCTGGTCCAGTTGTGTCCCGGTCCTTTTGGACGTCCTGGCCTGTTGCAGTTGTGGTCCATCCATTGTCCAGCTGCCATCTTGCTGCGGTCTGCGTCCAATCCTGGTCCGGTCTTAGTCCAGTCTTGCTACAGTCCCGTCTTGGTCCGGTCCTGGTTCAATCTTGATCTGGTTCCGTCTTGGTCAGCGTATCACCATCAAGTCCTGCCAAGTCGCTCCCGGCATGCACGTTACATCATGTGCTACCGGAGGGTTCGGTCCGGTCACGTAAGTGCTCCAGTAGAGCCTGGTTCCTTATCTTTTTATTTATATGGGCAAGCTGCCCTTTATCCTGAGTTATCCATATCATTGTCCTAGTCCAGCTCTCCGTGATTGGGAGAGGCCCACGGTTGTGGGCTCATGCCTGTTTTGGGGTACCATTACTGTTAGCGTACTGTTTTGTTTTGGTGTGTGTTTTGTTTGGTGGCACCCCGTTATTACTTGGTCCAGTGCTTGTGACTCGGTCACACTTCCGGTCCTTGGCCTGGTGCCATTAGCCAGGGTGTTCTGCCCAGATATGCCCTGTAGTTAGAACGTCCTCTTGGTCCTATCTCTGACAGTCGCCGTAGATTTGTATCAGCCTAAAACCTGGTTGCATCAGGGTCGGAGCGGGCTTAACCCACTCCTTTGAACACAGCGACTAAAGGAGAAGCCTAGCACACCACAGTCTATGGTCACCTGCCCGAGAGGGCCAATAGAAAGAGTGTAGGGTTTTGCTGTGGTCGTCACAAACAGCGGTACCGGCTGAGGGCTCTGCCCACTACCACTGGACGCACGGACCCACGCACGTTACATTATCACTGGCCAAATAGATTATAGAGGAAAGGGCTCACAGGATCGGTGCTGGCCTTTGCCTGTACTGCGGTCGTAAGGGTCACCAATTCCATACTTGTCCTAGCAAGTCGGAAAAAGGTCAGGCCATGTGAGTGACGAGGATATTCACTTGGGCCTGAAATTGTTCTCCTCCCATAACTCCCTATTGATACCCACTACCCTCACTTATGGGGAGGTTAGTTTTGATTGCTCTGCTTTTGTTGATGGCGGCGCAGCTGGAAATTTTTTGGATGCTGCATTAGCCAAGAGACTCAGCATCCCCTCTATTCCTTTAAGGCAATGTATCATCATGTGGCGGTCTGATGGTAGTTCATTGCCCAATGGGGAGATCTCTTTTCAAACTCCAAGTCTGCGTCTTACTGTTGGCTCTCTTCATAAGAAGATTTTTTTATTTATTTTGGTCACAGCCGTTCTGTTATTCCTGGCCATCCTTGGTTGTCCAACATAATCCACAGATCGATTGGAAAGCTGGGTATATTGTTCAGTGAAACTCCAGTTGCTTCTGTTCTTGTATTAATACATCTTTCCTCCAGGCCTCAGTCTCATTGTCGGCAATCCCAGTAGGTTACTCTGTCTATGCAGATGTGTTTTCCAAAGGTAAAGCGGATAAGCTCCCGCCCCATCGTCCATACGATTGTGCTATCCAACTTATACCTGACGCTCCATTAGCTAAGGGTAGGCTCTATTCTTTGTCAATTCCAGAGACCAAGGCCATGAATGAGTACATTCAGGAAAGTTTGGAGAAGGGGTTTATTCGCCCGTCAAAGGTTCCACTTAGTGCAGGATTCTTCTTCGTGGCCAAGAAAGATGGGTCCCTGCGCCCGTGTATTGACTTTTGGGACTTAAACAAGAAGAATGCGTACCCACTCCCTCTGATCTCAGTTCTCTTCGATCAGTCAAGGTCCGCCACCATTTTTCTAAAATTGATTTGAGAGGGGTGTATAACCTCTTCAGGGGACAAATGAAAAACAGCACTTAGTACCTATGGGCTGTCCAACGCCCGTTTCAAGATTTTATCAACAATGTCTTACAAGACTTTCTGGGGAGTTTTGTAGTTGTCTACTTGGATGACATCCTTATTTATTCCAAGGATCTTGATTCACATAGAGCCCAAGTAAGGCATGTTTTGCAAAATTGTGAGAGAATTGTTTATTTGCCAAATTCAAAAAGTGTTTCTTGGATTTGCCAACTACTACCGGCACTTTATTCATTCTTTTTCCTCTATTGTGGCCCCCCTTTTAGCTCTTACCAAGAAAGTGGCGGATCCAGCTAATTGGTCTTCACAAGACAAACAGACCTTCCAAACTCTTAAACAAGCATTTGTTTCTGCTCTGATCCTCAGGCATACAGACCTGGATCGTCCCTTTGTGGTGGAGGCATAGGTGTCCATTTTCTTAGGGGGTGCACCATGGAAAGGGGCGTGTCCATCACGCCTATTGGCCGTGTCCATTACGCCTATTGGCCGTGTCCATCATCATCTATTATTACACATAATGCCAATTACTGTAATGCCCATTATAAATAATGCCAAACACAGTAATGCCCATTCCACATAATGCCACCCAACATAATGCCCATAACACATAATGCTGCACAACGTAATTCCCATTCCACATACCATAATGCCCATTCCACATTAACGTCAGGGTTCAACAAATTTTTGTAAAACAGGGACAGTGCAAAAACTTTACACCATAATGCATATTACATGTCACACAGCCATTACATAGTACTGTATACCACATTCCATAATGCCCAGTGCATGTTATGCCACACACCATCATTTTAATGAGCCTCCCATCCATTCTGGGACTGTAGGCAAGTATAACACACAGTATACATACAGAAAGCTGATACAAAGACACACACAGCATGCACATAAAACACACACACATAGTATACATACAGGCACAGCATGCATACACAGAGATGTACTGTAGTATACACAGAGCCCCCTCCCACACACACACACACACACATAGTATACATATATAAAGCCCTTCTATACAGTACACATACAGACAGCTGATACACACTCACTCACAAACACCTTTTTGACATAAAAATAAAAAGTAGCCAGCATCATTAAAGACTAATTTAAAAACAACTTTTTACACACAACCCCCCCAACAAATAAAAAGTCATAGACAGCCCATATACTGTCACATACCTGTACAAACCCCCCTGTTCCAGCATCTCCTGATAAGCAGCATCCCTGCAGCACATTCTAATCGCCAGGCAGGAAGTCCTCCAGCCATCACCCAGCAAGCAGTATTCAGAATTGCCTGAGACAGGCTGAGAGGAGCTGTGCACTTCAGCTCCCCCTACAGGCAGCCATGGTCATCACTAAAATTTAGTGTGTACCCTGCTGTGGGCTCTGCCATGTCTTTCACTGCAGCCGGCCCTGCTCTGCTCCGGGAAAAAAAAACACTGTTCAACTGCGAAGTCGGCCCTGGCTGCAATCGTGTGGGGGGTGCCCATCACTAGGAGGTGCCTGTGCACCCCTGGCACCCCCTCTGCACACGCCTATGGGTGGAGGTGGATGCCTCCGAAGTGGGAGCAGGAGCAGTGCTCTCGCAAAGCAACCCCAAAACCCAGTCCTTCATCCTTGCGCATATACAGATGTGTCCTCATACATCGTTGCTCATTGCTTTTTAAGCTCCTACATCGCGAGTTCTATATAACGTTATGGCTGCATAAAGTCCCACACCATGTAATACATAGTTTAACCACTGGGTGGCAAATGTTAAGACTACAGTGCTGAATACTATGCTGTGGCAGTAGACAGTGATATGTGAGAGGCTGTTCAATCGCATTCTTCCCATTATAAAAAAAATCTCTTCTATAAAATACAAAGCCAAGCGCCTACCCTATACTAAGTCCTGGAAATAATCACAGATACAGCATTGTTATCTCAGAAAGCATTCCAGGCTTTGTTTTTATAAAATGGAAAGCAACATGAAATCCACTGTACCACTCAGAAATTATCTCATTAATATGACTTAATAATATGCCCTCACAATCACTCATTAGTATTGATTCCCACTGAGCTCATTTTATGCGTGTATCAAAGCACCTCCCCAGACACGCTACTGCCCATTCACGCTATTGACTCCTGTTATCTAGTGATTTTGTCTTTAATTTGTGTACAAAATTCAGCTTATTATCTTTAATAGCATTCCTGGTTTCATTCTTATAAAATGGAAAGAAACATTTAATCCAATGTATTACTTGCTCCCTACTCTACAGGATCTCATAAAGATGACTTCCACATGGTCTCCACTCACATTATGCTGTATACACTAGGATAAAGGCCCTGGTGTCTGATTATTTCACAGATGGCTGTGGCCTAGTGGGTAGGGTAGGAGTCTTATAATCTGTGAGTCATGGGTTCAATCCTTAGAAGGACACACAATACTAATTTTTTTATGTATTTATTATTTTTGTATTTAATAAATCGATTTGATGTGTCACTTCTTCCATTTATAGGGAAAAAAAACTCTTCTACAGTATTCAATGCCACAGTATGCTGAGGCGCTATTCACACTGAGCGCTATTCTCACGGTCATGGCAGCTTAATACTGTACAATACAGCTTGCAACTCAATGCAGGCTTCTGCACCTCCCCCATAATCACTCATTAGTGTTGATTCCCACTGAGCTCATTTTATGCCTGTATCAAAGCACCTCCCCAGCGACGCTGCTGCCCATTCACGCTATTGACTCCTGTTATCTAGTGATTTTGTCTTTAATTTGTGTACAAATTTCTCGGCTTTTATTCTCAGAATCAGCTTATTATCTCTAAAATTATTATTGGTTTCGTTCTTATAAAATGGAAAGAAACATTTAATTCAATGTATTACTTGCTCCCTACTCTACAGGATCTCATAAAGATGACTTCCACATGGTCTCCAGTTACATTATGCTGTATACACTAGGATAAAGGCCCTGGTGTCTGATTGTTCCGCAGATGGCTGTGGCCTAGTGGGTATGGTAGGAGATTTATAGTGTGTGAGCCATGGGTTCAATCCTTAGAAGGACACACAATTCTTTTTTTTATGTACAGTAGCTGATTCTGAGAAGAAAAGCTGTAAATTTAGTACACAAATTATTATTACAAATTTTTTATTATATGTATAAGAATGGACATTACATATCATACAAAGGGCGCAGAAGACACTATTGTGGGTTGAAAATTATTTGTTTTTTTCCTGCTGGTTTTTGAGAAAATGTGATTTTTTTTTCTCAAATCGCCCTATATCGCCATTTTTTAAAATCGCATTTTTTGCGCGAATTCGCATATTTAATGAGGTGCATATTCCGGCATGAAAAGTGCGATAAAGTGCAATATGGGGTGATTTTAGCCAAGAAAAAGTGAGATTTTTTTGTCATGAAAAGGTGAAATTTTGTTTAAATTTGCGATTTTGTAATGAAAAAAAAAATGGCGTGAGGTCCCCACTCCTGTACATAACCAGCCCCGGGCTCATTGAGCCAGACCTGGTTCCAAAAATACGGGGGACAAAAAGCATAGGGGCCCCACGTATTTCTGAAACCAGCCCGGACTGTTGGACCGGTCCTGGTTCCAAAAATACGGGGGACAAAAAATCTGGGGGTCCCCTGTATTTTGAAACCAGCACCGGGCTCCAACACTCGCGGTGTCATGCCACAGCTGGGGGACACTTTTTACATAAGGTCCCCCGGCCGTACCATGAGCACTGTGGCTGGTCAGCCTTGGACGGGGTACCTGGAGGAGTGGGGACCCCCCCAATAAAGGGGTCCCCCCCCCAGGCTTCACCCGTCCGGGGCTGAAGCCCGGGCTGTCACCAGCGTCCCTGGCCAGACGACTTCAAGAAAGAATAGAGACCACGCAGGTTTCATCAAGATCTTTCAAAATTTATTCTCCTCATCAGGATTAAAAAAAATTCTACAAACATGCAATATATAGCCACATCCTAGTGAACATACTCCACCCTTCAAGGGGGCATGAGGAATCTAATTAAGACACCTGTATTACTCAGGTGATACTATGGGTGACATTCTATGGATTGAGATAATCTGACTTTGGCGATTTATTTCGCCAAAACCGAATTTTTTTCCATTTTCGCATATTTAATGAGGTGCGAAAATGTGAAAAAAGTGCGATTTTGGCCAACAAGTTGGACACACTGGAAATGCGATGGCTGCTTTTCGCAGCACATCGCATCCAGATGTTTTCTCATGAAAAAGTATACAAATCGCATATTTAATGGTATGCGATTTGTATAAACTGTGTCTATAATTCGCCCAAAAATCAGACCAGGTTCTGATGGGCGAATTAGCCAGAACCCTGCACAGATCGCAATGATCTGTGCAGGGTTCTGGTGTAAAAAAAAGTTTAAACAGTTAAAATAAAAAAAAAAACAGCGCGGGGTCCCCCGCCAGAGCATAACCAGCCCCGGGCTCATTGAGCCGGTGCTGGTGACATAAAATCAGGGTCCCTGACAAATAGGGGTCCCCTTGATTTAATGAAACCAGCACCAGGCTCAAGGTCCGGCGCTGGTTCCCGAAATACGGGGGACAAAATGACTAGGGGTCCCCCGTATTTTAAGAACCAGCACCAGACCCAACCAGCCAGCAGGGTAATGCCACAGCCGGGGGACACTTATTATATAAGGTCCCGCGGCCAAAGCATTATCCCCCTGGCTGGTCAGCATGGGCAGGGGTCCTGGGGAAGTGGGGACCCCCCCAATGAAGGGGTCCCCCCCTCCAGGACTTACCAGCCCATGCTGAAAGTCCGGGGCTGTCCCCGATGCCCCTGGGCGGTGGGCATCGGGCTGATGCAAAGTGTAAAAAATAGACTAAAAACTATTGTTTTCTACTGTAGAACTATGAGTCCCAGCAGGCCTACCCCGCATGCTGGGACTTGGAGAACCACAAGTCCCAGCATGCAGGGCATTAAAGGGCCCACTGGCACTTGTAGTTCTACAGTACAAAAAATAGTAAAATAAAACACACTGACACCCTAAAAAATAAAAGTTTAATACACACATAACACACACACTGATACTTACCTACCTTGACCCCTGGGTCCGGGGTCCGGGGCTCCTGGACAGAAGAGTCCGGTTCCGGGGCCTTGGTCCTGGTTCCGGGGCTGGTCCGGGGTCCTGGGCTCCAGGCTGATGTCTCTGGGGTCCAGGATCCGAAGTAGTAGGCGGCCAATAGTATCATTCTCAGGAGAGGCGCGGAAGATGAAACATCTCTGCGCCTCTCCAGTCCGTGAGCGGGTACTTCGGATCCTGGACCCCGGAGACATCAGCCCTGGAGCCCAGGACCCCGGACCAGCCCCGGAACCAGGACCAAGGCCCCGGAACCGGACTCTTCAGTCAGTGTGTGTGTTATGTGTGTATTAAACTTTTATTTTTCAGGGTGTCAGTGTGTTTTATTTTACTATTTTTTGTACTGTAGAACTACAAGTGCCAGCGGGCCCTTTAATGCCCCGCATGCTGGGACTTGTGGTTCTCCAAGTCCCAGCATGCGGGGTAGGCTTGCTGGGACTCATAGTTCTACAGTAGAAAACAATAGTTTTTAGTCTATTTTTTACACTTTGCATCAGCCCGATGCCCACCGCTCAGGGGCATCGGGGACAGCCCCGGACTTTCAGCATGGGCTGGTAAGTCCTGGAGGGGGGGGGGACCCCTTCATTGGGGGGGTCCCCACTTCCCCAGGACCCCTGCCGCGGGACCTTATATAATAAGTGTCCCCCGGCTGTGGCATTACCCTGCTGGCTGGTTGGGTCTGGTGCTGGTTCTTAAAATACGGGGGACCCCTAGTCATTTTGTCCCCTATATTTCGGGAACCAGCGCCGGACCTTGAGCCTGGTGCTGGTTTCATTAAATCAAGGTGTGACCGGACGCCTGCCCTTAGCTCTGGCTACGCCCTTCGGGTCCACAGATAGCGGTTCCTGGTCTCATGGGACCTGGCCAATAGGGGATTCCCTGTTAACGTCAGTAACCTCCTGTTACTGACTCCGCCCACTACGCAGTGGGCGGGGTTATCGCTCCCACCACCAGACTCCTCCTACGTGGCGTCTGGAACCATGGATACCTCCTCAGGCCCAACCGCTGGCCCTGAGTACTACCTGCGTCGACACACTGCTGGTGTCGACTGGTCCCCCACTGGTCACTGACCAGACCTCTGCTTTGGTAGCTGGCAGAGCGGAGACTCGGAGACGCTGGATGCTATGCCCAGAACAGCCGGAGAACGGAATTATTGCAATTAATTCTGTTGGTCGCAGATGAAGCAGACTTCTTGGGCAAAAGATGATTTATTTGCTCAAGTAGAAGCTCTGAAAAGAGCCCTCTCCTAGATCCCTAGGAGGTACAGCATACAAGTGATGTTACAGCATTCAGATACAGGCAGAAGTACAACAACTTGGGCTCACAGGCCCTGCTTATAAAGACAGAAAACACACTGGCATTGTCAGATCCTCCCACATACATTTACAATTTGCATCTCAATCTGACATGTTACTTCTAGTGCATAAAGAACCAAGATTACATACTACAAAGGATGAGTCCAATTTCCCTAGCATATATAACTTCCAGGAACAGGGGAGATATTTATCTCCTGGACATGTTTACATAAAGAAACACAAATGTCTGCATTACCAACACCTGGCACACAGGATGGCCTGGGTTCAGTGACCCATCACATATAGTACATAAATTTCCTTATCACCAAGATTTGCTAAATTCCTTCCCCCCAGAAATGTACAAAGTGCATTGTAAGTCCAGAATGCATTCCTCAATATTTAATACAATATACCCAATATATGATGCAGTCCTAGCTCAGTGCTACTCATACAGTTTAAAACATGTCAAGTGCCCTTGTCCTGGATAACGGCAAAGCACGGAGAGTTAACCCCTTCAGTGCTGTAGCCGCCATTAACCCCGTGTGCCGGGCTCTCCGGCCACACTTCTCTCCCCCCCTTCAAGCGGGAAACCAGAGGGCCATGTCCCAACGACTTGGCTCCTGGTCCCGCAGCCCATTTGGGGGTTACTGGGAGTGCCTGGGGGTGTTGGCCCCCAGCCTAGACAGTTTTTCCAGACTGCAGTGGGCCATCTCCGGTTGGTGCTGAAAGTCCACACAGTCACCACAGTGTCCAAGTCCAAGGCCCCACAACAACAGTCTGTCTGTTTCCCCCAATGAATGGGGCAAACCTTCATCAGGTGGGTGTTCCTTCACCCCAGTGGGATTCCAGTGGCACCATCTGTGCCAAAGCTGGTCTGCTGCATACACAATTGCCACCCAGTGTGTCCAAATTGTGGCATACCCCACCTCCGCCCATAGCAGTATTCTGCTCACACAAGCCACAGGGTGCTCCTGCCCACATGGCTCCTCCTGGCTCAGTACTGCTCCCAGTCCGTGCAGTGGCGCAATAGTCCGTACCACAATGTCCTGGTAATAAATATGCGTCATCAGCACTGGAGCTGGTACCAGAGCCTCCTTCAGCGACTGGAATGCCAACTCACAAGCAGGTGTACAGTCCACTGTCTTGGGAAGACCCTTCCTAGTCACTACTGTAAGGGACGTCGCTACCAAACTAGAGTCAGGGACAACTGGTCTGTAGGGCCTTACAGTTTCTAAGGTCAGTACCTGTCTGGGGGTTGTGGGCCGGGGACAGCCTCTGGTCGCCTCTACCTTCCCTGGTCTGGGCCTACCCCTGTCTCCTCCCACACTATCCTCCAGGCACTGCACCCCTGTCACTTCTCCAGGGCACCCAAGAACTGTCAGACCTGCCCTCCTGTCCTCCTCAAAGGACCTACGTCTTGGGGAACCCACCCTCTCTGGTGTATCCCCTTCTACCTTCCTGACTACCCTGGGCCTGAACCCTTCCTGCCCGGGCACACTCCCCACCCCCACCCCATCAAGGCCACTGCAAGCTTGGCACTGTATGCCTGTCAGGGATGGGTCAGAGAGCGGAGCCTCCTGAACCCCCTGCCAGTGCCCCTCACTTTCTCCTAAAGGGGGACACTCTACAGGGGGATCTAGGTTGGGATGTCTAGGTTCATTCTGGTTTGGGTCAGTCATGTAAAGGTCAGTGTGGTCACTCATACTCACCGCTGGAGTTGGCAAACCACTAGGAACAGGAGCATCGCTGGGCACCCTCACAGGATACAACAAGCTGGCACACACATCCTCTGCGTTGCTAGGGGAAGTAGGCACACCAGAGGCAAAAGGCATGCTGGGGAGATGCGCTGATCTAGCCGCTGTAGTCTTTTCCTCTGGGCTGGTTGATGCTGTGGTTGGCTGTGCTGGCAGTTGTCTGACCGCTGTGGTCTGTTCCTCTGGGCTGGGCTGTGCTGGTGTTGATGGTAAGGACGGTAGTCTGGCAGCTTGACTCCAGGCGATGGCGTTAGCAAATGTAGTAACGATTCCACCCCCAAGATCATTCCCCAGGACTACATCTGTTGGGAGGCCATCCATGACGGCAACATCTCGCAACTCTGGTCCAGCCCCCCAATCCAGGTAGACTCTGGCCATGGGTACCTCTCGCTCCGCTCCATCTTCCATTGTAACTTTGGCAGTGCGACCCTGCAAGATTGCAGCAGGATCAATCAGTCTGGGGCTCACCACAGTGATTGAGGCCCCAGAGTCTCTCAGGCCTTCCCCCTGCAGGGGCCCTACTTGGACCGCCTGTAGGTGCCGCCACATATTCTGTAGAGGCCGCATGGCCATGCAGGTGACTCTATCAGCAGAGTCTGCCTGCTTCTCACCACACTCCATCGGACTGACTGGAGGGGGTACAGTCTCTGTGGGCTCATCTCCACGGGTCAAGCAAGCAAGCCGGGATCCAGCATTCGGATTGGTAGCGCGAATCTGGGGTGCCGGCAGTGTGGGACAGTTCATCCTCAGATGTCCGATTTTCCCACAGCTGTAGCACTTCTTGACCAGGTGGGGCTCCGATGATCCCTGATAACTCGCAGGGACGCTGCGGGGCGATTGCTGGCCAAGAGCACCCGGGTTGGAAGATGCTTGCTTTGGGGGGTGATGAGCTGAAGAGGGGTGTCCCCCTGGTGGTACAGTCCTTTGTAGTGGGCTGCTACTTGGGCGTTTCAGCCCCTGCGACCGAATTGCCACATACTTGTCCGCTAGCTGGGCAGCCATCTTTACACTGGGTGGCTCCCGATCTAGCACCCACTCCTTCACTTCCTGGGCACACCTGCGGTAGAACTGCTCCCTGCAGATCACATCAATCAGGGTGTCCCAGGTTGTGGCCTTTGATTCCTGCACCCACTTCACCAAGTACTGCCGCAGCTGGGTGGCAAACTGCTCGTGGGTGCTGCCCGGATTCTTTGGCAAGTCCCGAAACTTTTTCCTGTAGGACTCAGGAGTTACAAAAAAATGTTGGAGGAGGGCCTTGGCGACAACATCATAGTCCCCATAGTCCTCATTAGCCACTCCTCGATAGGCCTCCAAGGCCTCTCCATGCAGGGTGGGCACAAGGTGTCTTACCCACTCCTGTTTGGGCAAATCATGGAGTTTACAAGTCCTCTCAAAAACTTGCAAATGTCCATCAATGTCCCCATCGCTGTCGGCAAACTTGGCAAACTGAATCCGTCCCACTCGGGGGGTAGCAGCTGACAACGGTCCTTGGGGTACCACAGCCTGTGGTGCCCGCTCCGCATGCCACATCCGAATGATGAGCATGCGTTCTTGTTCCGTTGCCCTCTCCCCTAATTCCGCTAGCCGATCCGCTAGGCTATCCGCGCCGTCCACCCTGGGACGCGGGGATCCTGGCCCTGCTAGGGAATGTTGGGAAACATGGCTGCTGCTAGAGAGGGCGGGGCTTGTGAGTCTCACCGGGTCCAGATGAAGGTCCTCTGTGTGGCTGTCCTCCTGGACACGGTCACCATCAGCGTGCTGCACCTCCTCCCGACTCGACTCCTCCAAGCGCTTGAGCGCCACCCTCATTTCGTTTACAGTTGCTTTGGAAGGGATATCCACACCCTTCCTCCGACACACGATCTCGAGGTCATCCTTCGACATTCCATTGAAGTCCGCCATGTTGCGCGTTCTCCTGGCTGCCGTTACTCTTCCCTGAGTAACGCGGCTTCTCCAATCGGGTGACTGAAAAGTCGCCTGGGTTATCCCGCCGGCTTGCCACCAATTTCTGTGACCGGATGCCTGCCCTTAGCTCTGGCTACGCCCTTCGGGTCCACAGATAGTGGTTCCTGGTCTCACGGGACCTGGCCAATAGGGGATTCCCTGTTAACGTCAGTAACCTCCTGTTTCTGACTCCGCCCACTACGCAGTGGGCGGGGTTATCGCTGCCACCACCAGACTCCTCCTACGTGGCGTCTGGAACCACGGATACCTCCTCAGGCCCAACCGCTGGCCCTGAGTACTACTTGCGTCGACACACTGCTGGTGTCGACTGGTCCCCCACTGGTCACGGACCAGACCTCTGCTTTGATAGCTGGCAGAGCGGAGACTCGGAGACGCTGGATGCTATGCCCAGAACAGCCGGAGAACGGAATTATTGCAATTAATTCTGTTGGTCGCAGATGAAGCAGACTTCTTGGGCAAAAGATGGTTTATTTGCTCAAGTAGAAGCTCTGAAAAGAGCCCTCTCCTAGATCCCTAGGAGGTACAGCATACAAGTGATGTTACAGCATTCAGATACAGGCAGAAGTACAACAACTTGGGCTCACAGGCCCTGCTTATAAGGACAGAAAACACACTGGCATTGTCAGATCCTCCCACATACATTTACAATTTGCATCTCAATCTGACATGTTACTTCTAGTGCATAAAGAACCAAGATTACATACTACAAAGGATGAGTCCAATTTCCTTAGCATATATAAATTCCAGGAACAGGGGAGATATTTATCTCCTGGACATGTTTACATAAAGAAACACAAATGTCTGCATTACCAACACCTGGCACACAGGATGGCCTGGGTTCAGTGACCCATCACATATAGTACATAAATTTCCTTATCACCAAGATTTGCTAAATTCCTTCCCCCAGAAATGTACAAAGTGCATTGTAAGTCCAGAATGCATTCCTCAATATTCAATACAATATACCCAATATATGATGCAGTCCTAGCTCAGTGCTACTCATACAGTTTAAAACATGTCAAGTGCCCTTGTCCTGGATAACGGCAAAGCACGGAGAGTTAACCCCTTCAGTGCTGTAGCCGCCATTAACCCCGTGTGCCGGGCTCTCCGGCCACACAAGGGGACCCCTATTTGTCAGGGACCTTGATTTTATGTCACCAGCACCGGCTCAATGAGCCCGGGGCTGGTTATGCTCTGGCGGGGGACCCCGCGCGCGTTTTTTTTATTTTAAAATGCGATTTCCTGCAAACGTGCGATTTTCAGTCATGAAAATCGCACATTTTCAGGACTAAAGACATTGCACCAACTCGCACCTATTCGCACTATTTGGCCCATTTTTCGCATCTCATTAAATATGCGAAAAACGGGCCAATCTTGCAATTTTCAAAAGTGCGATGTGGTGCGATATAAAAACATGCGCATTTATCTCAATCCATAGAATGTCACCCATAGTGTTTGTGTTAGTAATAGATCCAGGCAAATATTTGCCAAAGGACATACACATATAAATAAATAAAAAATGAATATATATCTTTATATATCCACACACATAAATATATACACATCTAACAAATCACAATAAAAAAATACAAAAAAGCACCAATCACATCTACATTTCTGTTACATCAACATTATAAAGCTAACTCCTTAGCTCGTTTCATTTGATGGTGCTCCAGTGACCTCTGCTGGTCAGAAAGGGGTATTCCTGTTATATATGAAATTTTTTTATCAATTACAACTATGATGTAATGTTACCAACAGCATAAGAACGCATTGAGACCCAGACTTTCATTAAGACCCATCGGTGATAGGGTTTTAAGAGAAAAAATCCATTTTGACTCCAACTGAAGGAGTTTCTTAGCTCGATCACCCCCCCTAATGCTAGGGGGTACCTGATCGATGATCCTGTATCTGAGAGAGCTCAAGGAGTGCCTGGCTTCCATAAAATGCTGGGCCACCGGCTGTTCACTGTGGCCCTTTTCTATGGCTACTTTAATTGCACTCCGATGTGCCGCCATGCGCTCCTTGAAGCTCCTCTCAGTCTTACCCACATAACATGTGATTAAATACAATGTACTAAGGTTAAGTAGTGTCTAATAGGGATCGTTTTCCCTGACGTCAGGTGCTGAAAGGAACTTCCACTGATCATATAGCTGCAAGACACGCAGTTAGGGCACTTAAAACACCCCATTCTGTGTGGAGCTATCACCCCTCTCAACTTAGATTCGTCTGCTTTTACCAATAAATCTGTGAGGTTTCGTTCTCTGAAGAAGCATTGCATGACCTTCATATTGTTCAGTGAGCTTAGTTCTGGGTCATCTCTGACCATCGGCCAATTTTTATTAAGGGACTTACGTATGGTATCAATTTTTGTATTAAAGTGATTAACCCAAGGGATGTAATTTTTTGTATTTTTTTTCGTATCTTTTATTCGGCAGGACATAAGGAGTTTTTCTTTAGGTACCTTATAGGCCTTCTCTTGCTGTTTTACCAACTCCCCCACCGGGTAACCTCTCTCAATGAATTTCTCAGTAAGGACCGCAAATTGTCTGGTAACCTCATCTTCCTCACTGACCATCCTGCGTACCCTCAAATATTGAGAGTATGGTAGACCTGCCTTCATTCTGGCAGGATGGTAACTTTGGTGATGAAGAATATTATTGCGTTCCGTCTCTTTTGTAAATAAATCGGTAATTATAGACCCTGCTTGCAATTGTATTCTCACATCCAAAACGTTGATTTCCTTAGAATCGATTACAAATGTAAACTTGATGGGATGGGACCTCGCATTTTGTTTAGTGAAGATGTTACTAAGTTCACTCTCAGTGCTCGCCCAAATAATGATCAGGTCCTCTATATACCTGTAATATAGCTGAATTTTATTCATAATATCCACATCATCAAAGAAAATTTGTTTTTCCACATTAAATATATACCAATTAGCGAACAAGGGTGCCACGGAAGAACCCATGGCACACCCCGTTCGCTGTAGGTAAAAATGCCCATTGAAGTAAAAATAATTACATTGGAGGGTGAGACGTAATAACTGCATAAAGAAATGTATTTCAGGTCCCGAGTACCAGAGGTTGTCGCTTATCAGCTGTGTTACCGCCAGCAACCTCTCCTCGTGGGGAATGCTAGTGTACAAGAGCTTTACATCAGCTGTACATGACAAACAATCATTGGGTAACCCTTTCAAGTCCTGCAGTGATCTCAGTAGTGAGGTCGGGTCCTTTAAAAAAGTAGCGTCATGCTGCAGCACAGGTTGGAGAAAGCTATCTAGATAGATAACCACGGGTTGGTATAGGGAACCTCGGGCAGAGATGATGGGTCTGTCCGGGGGTCTCTCCAAAGACTTATGTACCTTCGGCAAAGTGTTCAGCAGTGGAACCACTGGACACTCTACCGTCAGTGCATTTTTGGTTCCCACTGCAATAATACCATTAGCAACAGCCTCCGCTAATATCTTATCCAGCTCCTGTTTATATCTCAAAGTAGGATTGGCAGATAGGACTGAGAACGTGTTTGTATCGGAAAGTTGCTCATGTATTTCAGACTTGTAATAGTCCTTGTCTAAAATTACAATTGAACCCCCCTTATCAGAGGGGCGTCTTACTATTTCCTCACACTTCCTCAGGTCTGCCAAAGCCTTACGTTCTAAGTTAGGTTTACCCCAGGAACAATACGGCACAGATGGTGGCACACCTGACATGATACAGCACACATGGCGGTACACATGGAATTATACGGCACAGATGGAGGAACCCCTGGACTGATACAGCACACATGGCGGCACACAAGGAATTATACGGCACAGATGGGGGAACCCCTGGACTGATACAGCACACATGGCGGCACACATGGAATTATACGGCACAGATGGAGGAACCCCTGGACTGATACAGCACACATGGCGGCACACAAGGAATTATACGGCACAGATGGGGGAACCCCTGGACTGATACAGCACACATGGCAGCACACATGGAATTATACGGCACAGATGGGGGAACCCCTGGACTGATACAGCACACATGGTGGCACACATGGAATTATACGGCACAGATGGAGGAACCCCTGGACTGATACAGCACACATGGCGGTACACATGGAATTATACGGCACAGATGGAGGAACACCTGGACTGATACACACACAGAATTATACGGCACACATGGTGACACCTGCAGTAAAAAGAAAAAAACTTATAATAAAGAATAATAAAAATGTCAGCACCCCTGGATACGGCAGATTTAGCAGCACCCCATGAATTATACAGCACATTTGCCTGCTGGAATTATATGGCACAATTAGCATCACCCCTGGACTGATACGGCACACTTGGCAGCACCCCATGAATTATATGGCAGACTTGGCTCACCCCTGGAATTATACAGCACAGATGGCGGCACCCCTTTGATGATACGGGACACATGCGGGCACCCATGGAATTATACGGCACACATACAGGCACCTTTGAACTGATACGGCACACTTAGCAGCACCCCATGAATTATATGACACATTTGGCTCACCCCAGGAATTATGCGTCACACATGCGGGCACCCCTGACCTGATACAGCACACATGGAATTATATGGCACAGATGACGGCACCCCTGGACTGATACGGCACACATGGCAGCACACCTGGAATTATACGGCAGACATGGCAACATTCCTGCAGTAAAAAAAAGAAAAACTTTTATTCTTTTAATAAAAAAAAAAAAAAAGAGCAGCACACCTGGAATAATACGGCAGACTTAGCAACACCCCTTGAATTCTTGGCTCACCCCTGGACTGATAGAGCACATAACAGCCCTTGCAGTAAAAAATAAAAAAAAAAATATTTTTGCTTTTCATTAAAAAAAGGTCTGATACAGGATACATGGGGCACCCCTGGACTGATGCGGGACACATGGGGGCACCCATATAATTATATGGCACACATGGGGGCACCCCTGGACTGATACAGGACATATGCGGGCACCCCTGGACTGATATGGGACACATGCGGGCACCCGTGGTCCGATATGGGACACATGGGGGCACTCCTGGAATTATACGGCACACATGGGGGCACCCCTGGAATTATACGGGACACATGCGGGCACCACTGGACTGATATGGGACACATAGGGGCACCCCTGGAATTATACAGCACACATGCGGGCACCCCTGGACTGATATAGGACACATGGGGGCACCCATAGAATTATACAGCACACATGGGGCATCCATGGAATTATACGGCACACATGCGGGCACCCCTGGACTGATATGGGACACATGCGGGCACCCCTGGACTGAGACGGGACACTGGGCAGCACAGCTGAACTGATACCGGGCAGCCCTGCAGTAAAAATAAAAAAACTTTTTTTCAGAGAGCCCCTTATCCCCCACAGCCATCCCATATAGCAGTCCCCCTAGTAGTGCCACAGAATAGTACCTTTAGTAGTTCCCCCTTAGTTTATTCCACAGTAGTTCTCCCTTAGTAGTTATTCCCTGGCTGCTCAGTAGTTCCCCCTTTAGATTGTCCCCCCTCCAGCAGCCCCTTTAGTTCCCCCTTTAGTGTGTCACCCCCCCCCCCCTTGTAGCCCCCATGTGTTCTCCCCCTCTGCAGACAGCATGGGCACATCCGGGGACTTATATAGCGATCCAGTCTCGCGAGAATCCGACGCAGGATGATGATGTTTTAGCCTCGTTTTGCACTCGGAAAGATGGCGGGAACCGTCGAACGCCTCGGATCCGGCCTTGGATAAGGTAATTTTGGGGGGGTTCGGATCTCTAGGATCCGAACCCGCTCATCTCTACTATAAATACGTTTAAAAAAAGGTTGGATAAACATTTATTGGTTAAAAACATCCATGGGTACAAATAAGTAACATAATCTGTCTTTAAAATATTAAAACATACTATACAGCAAGGGATAAGCTACTATAAACATAGGTTGAACTAGATGGACGCAAGTCTTTATTCAGCCTCACCTACTATATAACTATGGGCCTTATTTTGGTTCATTCTTTCTGACAAAATCCTTCTTAGATGGACAAAACCATGTGCACTGCAGGTGGGGCAGATGTAACATGTGCAGAGAGAATTAGATTTGGGTGAGTAATTTTGTTTCTGTGCAGGGAAAATACTGACTGCTTTATTTTTACACTGCAATATAGATCTCACTTTGAAGTAAAACCCCACCCAAATCTAATTCTCTCTGCACAAGTAACACCTGCCCCACCTGCAGTGCACATGGTTTTGCCCATCTAAGAAGGATTTTGTCAGAAAGAATGAACCAAAATAAGGCCCTATGTAACTATATGTGTGTGGATATTTATATCTTTTTTGATTGATATGTGTATGTCCTTTGGAAAATATTTGCCTGGATCTATTACTAACACTAAAGCCCCATACACACGGGAAGATATATTGCTCTGTGTCTCCTGTTCATCAGCGACCAGAGATGGTGGAAATCAGCTGGTCGCAGGAGCATGTTCCTGTGACCAGCGATCACTACAGGTGTAAAAACGGGAGCGCGCACCCGGCGATATATCGCCGGTGCACACTCCCATCGCGGGCAATATGGTCGCTCAGTGACCATATTGCCCGCGATATTACACAAAATCGCCCCCGTGTGTACACACCTTTACACTCTATGCATCACAGTAATACAGATTCCTCACGCCCCCTTGAAGTGGAGTATGTTCACTAGGATGTGGCTAATTTTTTTTATCCTGATGACGAGAATAAATCTCGAAAGATCTTGATGAAACGTGTGTGGTCTCTATTCTTTCTGGTCGTCTGAGTGCCGCTGGGCAACTGGGATAAACTTACGCCACTGCACCGGATGAGAGTTAAATATATAGCTACTGGCGTTCTTTATACCCCTGATCAGAGCCAGATTAAGGTCTAAATTGGCCTGGAGCTGAAAATTATCAAGGGCCTATTATGCGCAATAATAGGGGTGGTGGCCAGCACCTAATGATGTGGGGGGGCGTGACCAGTGTTCTGTTTGGGTGGTCTGCTCATGGGTGTGTCTGTATTTGTGTAAATACTTTCCACTGATTATATATGCCTGGAAAAGGCAGGGGGCTGGCATAAGAAAAATGCAGGGAGATATATTGGCGGGTGCCCTCCAAAGGTGCACCCACAGGATGCAGATGTCCTAAGATATATGCGGGGTGAGGCGGCACTCCAGTCACGAAAATAAAATTGAAAGCCGAAAACTTGGTAGACAACATTTTAGCACCTTTTATGTGGTCACCTAAGTTCACTACACCATATACCCCTTATACAAATCATGCAACACAATAGTAACCCCTTATACTATACTTGCCTCTTACACATTATGCCACATGGAATGAGACAAAATTCACACTATGGCACACAGATTGAGTCACAATTCACGTTATGCCACACAGATTAAGGCAAAATTCACATTTTACCAAATGGATTGAGCCAAAATACACACTATACCAGGCATGACCAAACAGTGACCCTCCAGCTGTTTTGAAACTACATGTCCCAGCATGCCTTAACATAGTTTTAGCATCCCCTAATAGCAAAACTGTGGCAATGCATGATGGGACTTGTAGTTTCACAACAGCTGGAGGGCCATAGTTTGGACATGCCTGCACTCTACCAAACAGATTGAGCAATAATGCACAATATGCTTCATAAACAGGGACATTGCGCGCCTTTGGCGCGCATTAAAAATTTATGCCATAATGCCCATTACATGTTAAGCCTCACACCATACTGTTCATTACGTATTATGCAAAACACCATAATGCCTATTAAAAATGATGCTATATAAGTACTGCTTACCTACATGCTCATTGCCAGGGGTTCCATGCTCATTGCCAGGGGTTCCATGCTTATTGCCATGTGGGATTACATGCTCATTGCCAAAGGGGAATACATGCTCATGGTAACTGGGGGCCAGCCGCCGCCGGGCAGAAATGACAGCCATTGACAGCCGGGCAGAGAGCAGGGGGCTGCCCGGCTGTATTCAGAGCACTGCAGGTCCCGGCTATTTGAAATAATACCCCTTTCATACCAGGAAATGCAGGGAATATGGTCCCAGGATCATGCAGGGACATTCCCGGACTGGCCCCTTTTATACCAGCCTAGTCCCTGCATTTTCTGGTGTGAGGGGGAGAGAAAACCACCCCTGCCCCCCTTTAAACAACCAGCTATATCTTCGGAACAAACTGACCCATTTACATGTAGGCTTCGAATGATTTTGGTCCCGTGAAACTGGGCCATTTGGTTCCAGAGAAATCTGTCCTCAAACAACATGAACAGCCATGAAATTACATTTCAGAAATGAAAAAAAAATTGGTTTACCCGCAATATGAACCCATATGGACCAGGTATCAGATTGAAGGCCCAGCGATTTGGGTTCGACTGAGATCAACCTCGAGCTTCTGTGATGCCGGAGGGGGAACTGGCAGCCATTGGAACCGGGTGGAGGTCGGAATTAGCGGGTCCCATGTTATCCTATGGGGAAAACGTTCCAGGTTTGCATGTCGGTATCTCCGGTTCCCGGGGGGCTAGCGATGCGGGGCTGGGCTCGTTGGAAAGCCCTGGCCCTCAGCTACAAAATGGGCCTATTTGGAGAGTGGGCCTGGAGCTGTAGCTCCATCAGGCCCATTGTTAATCCGGCCCTGCCCCTGATGTACATGTAACACTTAACTTTGTTATATTTCTGTATAATTGAAAATTTGATCAATAAACAGATTTAAAAAAAAAAAAACACTATTCAAATAATCACAAGATGGTGTGAGCAATGGTATTATTCAAATTACATATTTTCCTGACCAAACCTTTTGCTATTAATAAAAATGAGCACACGTGAAGGCACTTTGTGCACGTGGAGGATGAACAATTATTTTTTTTTGGGGGGGGGGGGGCTGTTTGAATATAGCATGCATTTAATGTTTCAAATATACTCAACACTGAAGGATACCTGGATGACCTCATGCCGAATCTGCCGCCCAGACGCTGAACTCCATCTATCCCCAGATGTTTCTATTAGAGATGAGCAGTTTGGATTCTGTGGAATCCGAACCCCTCTGAACATCGGCGGCTCGACGGCCCATGCAGGAATCTGTCGTCAGATTCTCGCGAGACGCTGAGTCTATAAAAGCTCGGCGTCCCAGGAATTCGGTACCATTTCACAGTCACGCTTCCTGCTGTGCACTGCTCTGCATAGCAGTGGGGGCAGGGCCGGTGCAAGGATTCTTAGTACCCTAGGCAAAAGTTCAACCTACTTCCCCTCCCCCCCATACTGCCACCAATACCCACTTTCCAACCCCTTAAGGCATACTTGCCTAACATTCTGGAATGGCAGTGAGGCTCCCAAAAAATCAGGTGGTCCTCCCAGCCCCCCGGGAAGGTGGACATGTCCGCTACTTTCCCTGTAGGCCCCCCTTTGCCACCCACAACAGAGTACAAAGACGAGGGGGCACCAAGGTAGAGAAAATGCTCCAAGGGAATGTATGGAAGTGAAGTCTTAGAGGTTCCACAGCAGCCACCTGCATTAAGTACAACAAGGATTCCTCACAGACATCATTGATTTTTTGATAGGCAGACCTGGTGGCGTCCCCCCAGATCCCGGCACCCTAGGCAGCTGCCTAAAGCTGCCTAATGGTAAAGCCGGCCCTGAGTGGGGTCTGGGCATTGTGCAAGCTAGAGGGGTGTTGTGTCATTACTCATTAGTGTGCAGAGTGGTGTTGTGCAGCAGAGAGGTGCAGTCAGTGCAGCAGGGTTTGTGCTGTGCAGACTCAGAGAGGTATTGTGCAGTGTAGAGAAGTGTTCTGCAGTCCAGAGGGGTTTGTGCTGTGAAGACTCAGAGGGGTGTTGTGCAGTGTAGAGAGGTTTGTGCTGTGCAGAGGAGTTTGTGGCAGTGCAGTCAGTGCAGACTCAGCAGAGGGGTGTTGTGTAATGTAGAGGGGTGTTGTGCTATGCAGACTCAGGGGTGTTGTGCAGTGTAGAGGAGTGTTGTGCAGTGCAGAGGAGTTTGTGGCAGTGCAGTGCAGACTCAGCAGAGGGGTTTGTGCTGTGCAGACTGCAGAGGGGGTTGTGTGCTACATAGTTACATAGTTACATAGTAGGTAAGGCTGAAAAAAGACTTGCGTCCATCTAGTTCAACCTGGTATAGATATCCATTGCTGATTTGGTAGGTTCTGGTATTTTACAGACAAATTATATTTCTTATTTGTACCCATGGATGTTTTTCTCCAGTAAATGTTTGTCCAACTTTGCCTTGAACGCATTTAATGAGCCAGCCGTTACCACCTCTCTGGGAAGAGAGTTCCAGAGTTTGACTGTTCTGACCGTAAAGAAATTCTTTCTACTAGCTGAATGAAATCTTTTTTCTTCTAATCTATACTCATGCCCTCGCGTCCTAGATTCCTTTCTAGATTCCTGGGTTATATATATTAATATTATATATAAAAAATTAAATATACTTAATTATATTGTACTGGTCTTGTGTTAGGCAGGCTGTCAGTCAGTGTAGTGGTCTACAGTAGTACACAGGCAGGCTGTCAGTCAGCTTTTGTTAATTTTTTTTTTTGACCATTTCTGAAACAAAATTCAAATCCAAATCCAAAGCTTTACAGTGCTGTTTGACAAAGCCAAATCCAAATCCCAGCAAAAAATCCAAATCTACTTTGATCAAGCCCCGTGGGAGGGGTGAAACATGGTACTTATTTCCTAGCAGGGCACCCGTCGGGTGCCATCGCATACCTTAACTTAAGGTATGCGATAGGACCCGACCGACCCGATTTCGGGCTTTGTTAGAGCTTTCCAGAAAATGTAAAAATCGGGTCCATCGCATGCCATTATAATGGCATGCGATGCGACCGATGCAATGGACGCGATTTTACATAGGAACCAATGTTAAATGGCCCCCATACCCGATTTTTGATTGTATAGCCACCCAGATGGGTAATTTGTATGTGAAATGCCCCCCCCCCCCCTGTTAACGCCACCCCACTATGAACGCCAACCCGAAGCGTGGCGAGCACAGCGAGCCCGTGAGGGGCAGCGGTACACGTCCTCCGACCTTTTCATACCCCCACTATCCACATCGGCTTGGAGTTGATTTTATATAGTGTGGTGAGCGCAGCAAGCCACTGAGCCCGAAGCGTGGTGAGCGCAGCGAGGGTTAGGGGAGCGTGGGGACGTGTAATATGTCTGAAGTAATGCGCGTCCCTCTCTGCGCTTGCCTCACTATATAAAATCAACTCCACGCCGACATGGATAGTGGGGGTATGAAAAGGTCGGAGGTCACGTACCAATGCGCTCGCTGCGCATCGGGTTGACGTTGATCGTGGCGTGGCGTTAACAATGGGGGGGGGGTATACAATGAAAAATGGGGTCTGGGGGGGGCATTTAACATTGGTTCCAATGTAAAAAATCGGGTCGTCGGGTCGATCGCATGGCATGCGATTTGGTTGCATGTGATGCAATTGACCCGATTTTTGTGACCCGATTTCATACAATTAAAATCGGTGGAGTCGTGCTAGGAAACAAGTACCGAAACATGTCTTCCTAAGCTGCTTCCATGCACCAGCAATAACCCCTGAACAAGCTGACTCCACCGTGGCTTCATATGAACCAGAAATAAAAAACGCAAGTCCCCATCTTTGGCATTTGCTGGCTAGCTACGTTAGCCGTGGTCCAGTGGCACGTAGAACCAGTCTGCGGCACATAATCTCAGTGTAATAACAAAGACTGCACCTGTATCTGAGCACTACGGGGAGACCATCTCTCGCTGGCCGGCTCCTGCACCTGTATCTGAGCGTTACTGGGAGACCATATCTCACTGGCCGGCTCCTGCACCTGTATCTGAGTGTTACGGGGAGACCATCTCTCGCTGGCCGGCTCCTGCATCTGTATCTGAGCACTATGGGGAGACCATATCTCGTTGGCCGGCTCCTGCACCTGTATCTGAGCGTTACTGGGAGACCATATCTCGCTGGCCAGCTCCTTTACCTGTATCTGAGTGTTACGGGGAGACCATCTCTCGCTGGCCGGCTCCTGCACCTGTATCTGAGCGTTACGGGGAGACCATCTCTCGCTGGCCGGCTCCTGCACCTGTATCTGAGTGTTATGGGGAGACCATCTCTGGCTGGCCGGCTCCTGCACCTGTATCTGAGTGTTACGGGGAGACCATCTCTCGCTGGCCGGCTCCTGCACCTGTATCTGAGTGTGACGGGGAGACCATGTCTTGCTGGCCGGCTCCTGCACCTGTATCTGAGCGTTAAAGGGAGACCATCTCTCACTGGCCGGCTCCTGCACCTGTGTCTGAGCGTTACGGGGAGACCATCTCTCGCTGGCCGGCTCCTGCACCTGTATCTGAGTGTTACGGGGAGACCATCTCTCGCTGGCCGGCTCCTGCACCTGTATCTGAGCGTTACGGGGAGACCATATCTCACTGGCCGGCTCCTGCACCTGTATCTGAGCGTTACGGGGAGACCATCACTCGCTGGCCGGCTCCTGCACCTGTATCTGAGTGTTATGGGGAGACCATCTCTCGCTGGCCGGCTCCTGCACCTGTATCTAAATGTTACGGGGAGACCTTCTCTCGCTTGCCGGCTCCTGCACCTGTATCTGAGCACTACGGGGAGACCATCTCTCGCTGGCCGGCTCCTGCACCTGTATCTGAGTGTTACGGGGAGACCATCTCTCGCTGGCCGGCTCCTGCACCTGTATCTGAGCACTACGGGTAGACCATCTCTCGCTGGCCGGCTCCTGCACCTGTATCTGAGTGTTACGGGGAGACCATCTCTCGCTGGCCGGCTCCTGCACCTGTATCTGAGCGTTAAGGGTAAAACCATCTCTCGCTGGCCGGCTCCTGCGCCTGTATCTGAGCACTACGGGGAGACCATCTCTCGCTGGCCGGCTCCTGCGCCTGTATCTGAGCTCTACGGGGAGACCATCTCTCGCTGGCCGGCTCCTGCACCTGTATCTGAGCACTATGGGGAGACCTTCTCTCGCTGGCCGGCTCCTGCACCTGTATCTGAGCACTACGGGGAGACCATCTCTCGCTGGCCGGCTCCTGCACCTGTATCTGAGCGTTACGGGGAGACCATCTCTCGCTGGCCGGCTCCTGCACCTGTATCTGAGCACTACGGGGAGACCATCTCTCGCTGGCCGGCTCCTGCACCTGTATCTGAGCGTTACGGGGAGACCATCTCTCGCTGGCAGGCTCCTTCACCTGTATCTGGGTGTTACGGGAGACCATCTCTCGCTGGCCGGCTCCTGCACCTGTATCTGAGTGTTACGGGGAGACCATCTCTCGTTGGCCGGCTCCTGCGTCTGTATCTGAGCGTTACGGGGAGACCATCTCTCGCTGGCCGGCTCCTGCGCCTGTATCTGAGTGTTACGGGAAGACCATCTCTCGCTGGCCGGCTCCTGCACCTGTATCTGAGCACTATTGGGAGACCATCTCTGGCTGGCCGGCTCCTGCACCTGTATCTGAGCGTTACGGGGAGACCATCTCTCGCTGGCCGGCTCCTGCACCTGTATCTGAGTGTTACGGGGAGACCATCTCTCGCTGGCCGGCTCCTGCACCTGTATCTGAGTGTTTTGGGGAGACCATCTCTCGCTGGCCGGCTCCTGCACCTGTATCTGAGTGTTACGGGGAGACCATCTCTCGCTGGCCGGCTCCTGCGCCTGTATCTGAGCGTTACGGGGAGACCATCTCTCGCTGGCCGGCTCCTGCACCTGTATCTGAGCGTTACGGGGAGACCATCTCTCGCTGGCCGGCTCCTGCACCTGTATCTGAGTGTTACGGGGAGACCATCTCTCGCTGGCCGGCTCCTGCACCTGTATCTGAGCACTACGGGGAGACCATCTCTCGCTGGCCGGCTCCTGCACCTGTATCTGAGCGTTACGGGGAGACCATCTCTCGCTGGCCGGCTCCTGCACCTGTATCTGAGCGTTACGGGGATACCATCTCTCACTGGCCGGCTCCTGCACCTGTATCTGAGTGTTACGGGGAGACCATCTCTCTCTGGCCGGCTCCTGCACCTGTATCTGAGTGTTACGGGGAGACCAGCTCTCGCTGGCCGGCTCCTGCACCTGTATCTGAGTGTTACGGGGAGACCATCTCTCGCTGGCCTGCTCCTGCACCTGTATCTGAGTGTTACGGGGAGACCATCTCTCGCTGGCTGGCTCCTGCACCTGTATCTGAGTGTTACGGGGAGACCATCTCTTGCTGGCCGGCTCCTGCACCTGTATCTGAGTGTTACGGGGAGACCATCTCTCGCTGGCCAGCTCCTGCACCTGTATCTGAGCGTTACGGGGAGACCATCTCTCGCTGGCCTGCTCCTGCACCTGTATCTTAGTGTTACGGGGAGACCATCTCTCGTTGGACGGCTCCTGCACCTGTATCTGAGCGTTACGGGGAGACCATCTCTCGCTGGCCAGCTCCTGCACCTGTATCTGAGCGTTACGGGGAGACCATCTCTCGCTGGCCTGCTCCTGCACCTGTATCTGAGTGTTACGGGGAGACCATCTCTCGCTGGCCGGCTCCTGCACCTGTATCTGAGTGTTACGGGGAGACCATCTCTCGCTGGCCGGCTCCTGCACCTGTATCTGAGCGTTACGGGGAGACCATCTCTCGCTGGCCTGCTCCTGCACCTGTACCTGAGTGTTACGGGGAGACCATCTCTCGCTGGCCGGCTCCTGCACCTGTATCTGAGTGTTACGGGGAGACCATCTCTCGCTGGCCGGCTCCTGCACCTGTATCTGAGTGTTACGGGGAGACCATCTCTCGCTGGCCGGCTCCTGCACCTGTATCTGAGCGTTACGGGGAGACCATCTCTCGCTGGCCGGCTCCTGCACCTATATCTGAGTGTTACGGGGAGACCATCTCTCGCTGGCCGGCTCCTGCGCCTGTATCTGAGCTCTACGGGGAGACCTTCTCTCGCTGGCCGGCTCCTGCACCTGTATCTGAGCACTACGGGGAGACCATCTCTCGCTGGCCGGCTCCTGCACCTGTATCTGAGCGTTACGGGGAGACCATCTCTCGCTGGCCGGCTCCTGCACCTGTATCTGAGCACTACGGGGAGACCATCTCTCGCTGGCCGGCTCCTGCACCTGTATCTGAGCGTTACGGGGAGACCATCTCTCGCTGGCAGGCTCCTTCACCTGTATCTGGGTGTTACGGGAGACCATCTCTCGCTGGCCGGCTCCTGCACCTGTATCTGAGCGTTACGGGGAGACCATCTCTCGTTGGCCGGCTCCTGCGTCTGTATCTGAGCGTTACGGGGAGACCATCTCTCGCTGGCCGGCTCCTGCGCCTGTATCTGAGTGTTACGGGAAGACCATCTCTCGCTGGCCGGCTCCTGCACCTGTATCTGAGCACTATTGGGAGACCATCTCTGGCTGGCCGGCTCCTGCACCTGTATCTGAGCACTACGGGGAGACCATCTCTCGCTGGCCGGCTCCTGCACCTGTATCTGAGCGTTACGGGGAGACCATCTCTCGCTGGCCGGCTCCTGCACCTGTATCTGAGTGTTACGGGGAGACCATCTCTCGCTGGCCGGCTCCTGCACCTGTATCTGAGTGTTTTGGGGAGACCATCTCTCGCTGGCCGGCTCCTGCACCTGTATCTGAGTGTTACGGGGAGACCATCTCTCGCTGGCCGGCTCCTGCGCCTGTATCTGAGCGTTACGGGGAGACCATCTCTCGCTGGCCGGCTCCTGCACCTGTATCTGAGTGTTACGGGGAGACCATCTCTCGCTGGCCGGCTCCAGCACCTGTATCTGAGCACTACGGGGAGACCTTCTCTCGCTGGCCGGCTCCTGCACCTGTATCTGAGCACTACGGGGAGACCATCTCTCGCTGGCCGGCTCCTGCACCTGTATCTGAGCGTTACGGGGAGACCATCTCTCGCTGGCCGGCTCCTGCACCTGTATCTGAGCACTACGGGGAGACCATCTCTCGCTGGCCGGCTCCTGCACCTGTATCTGAGCGTTACGGGGAGACCATCTCTCGCTGGCAGGCTCCTTCACCTGTATCTGGGTGTTACGGGAGACCATCTCTCGCTGGCCGGCTCCTGCACCTGTATCTGAGTGTTACGGGGAGACCATCTCTCGTTGGCCGGCTCCTGCGTCTGTATCTGAGCGTTATGGGGAGACCATCTCTCGCTGGCCGGCTCCTGCGCCTGTATCTGAGTGTTACGGGAAGACCATCTCTCGCTGGCCGGCTCCTGCACCTGTATCTGAGCACTATTGGGAGACCATCTCTGGCTGGCCGGCTCCTGCACCTGTATCTGAGCGTTACGGGGAGACCATCTCTCGCTGGCCGGCTCCTGCACCTGTATCTGAGTGTTACGGGGAGACCATCTCTCGCTGGCCGGCTCCTGCACCTGTATCTGAGTGTTTTGGGGAGACCATCTCTCGCTGGCCGGCTCCTGCACCTGTATCTGAGTGTTACGGGGAGACCATCTCTCGCTGGCCGGCTCCTGCGCCTGTATCTGAGCGTTACGGGGAGACCATCTCTCGCTGGCCGGCTCCTGCACCTGTATCTGAGCGTTACGGGGAGACCATCTCTCGCTGGCCGGCTCCTGCACCTGTATCTGAGTGTTACGGGGAGACCATCTCTCGCTGGCCGGCTCCTGCACCTGTATCTGAGCACTACGGGGAGACCATCTCTCGCTGGCCGGCTCCTGCACCTGTATCTGAGCGTTACGGGGAGACCATCTCTCGCTGGCCGGCTCCTGCACCTGTATCTGAGCGTTACGGGGATACCATCTCTCACTGGCCGGCTCCTGCACCTGTATCTGAGTGTTACGGGGAGACCATCTCTCTCTGGCCGGCTCCTGCACCTGTATCTGAGTGTTACGGGGAGACCAGCTCTCGCTGGCCGGCTCCTGCACCTGTATCTGAGTGTTACGGGGAGACCATCTCTCGCTGGCCTGCTCCTGCACCTGTATCTGAGTGTTACGGGGAGACCATCTCTCACTGGCTGGCTCCTGCACCTGTATCTGAGTGTTACGGGGAGACCATCTCTTGCTGGCCGGCTCCTGCACCTGTATCTGAGTGTTACGGGGAGACCATCTCTCGCTGGCCAGCTCCTGCACCTGTATCTGAGCGTTACGGGGAGACCATCTCTCGCTGGCCTGCTCCTGCACCTGTATCTTAGTGTTACGGGGAGACCATCTCTCGTTGGACGGCTCCTGCACCTGTATCTGAGCGTTACGGGGAGACCATCTCTCGCTGGCCAGCTCCTGCACCTGTATCTGAGCGTTACGGGGAGACCATCTCTCGCTGGCCTGCTCCTGCACCTGTATCTGAGTGTTACGGGGAGACCATCTCTCGCTGGCCGGCTCCTGCACCTGTATCTGAGTGTTACGGGGAGACCATCTCTCGCTGGCCGGCTCCTGCACCTGTATCTGAGCGTTACGGGGAGACCATCTCTCGCTGGCCTGCTCCTGCACCTGTACCTGAGTGTTACGGGGAGACCATCTCTCGCTGGCCGGCTCCTGCACCTGTATCTGAGTGTTACGGGGAGACCATCTCTCGCTGGCCGGCTCCTGCACCTGTATCTGAGTGTTACGGGGAGACCATCTCTCGCTGGCCGGCTCCTGCACCTGTATCTGAGCGTTACGGGGAGACCATCTCTCGCTGGCCGGCTCCTGCACCTATATCTGAGTGTTACGGGGAGACCATCTCTCGCTGGCCGGCTCCTGCGCCTGTATCTGAGCTCTACGGGGAGACCTTCTCTCGCTGGCCGGCTCCTGCACCTGTATCTGAGCACTACGGGGAGACCATCTCTCGCTGGCCGGCTCCTGCACCTGTATCTGAGCGTTACGGGGAGACCATCTCTCGCTGGCCGGCTCCTGCACCTGTATCTGAGCACTACGGGGAGACCATCTCTCGCTGGCCGGCTCCTGCACCTGTATCTGAGCGTTACGGGGAGACCATCTCTCGCTGGCAGGCTCCTTCACCTGTATCTGGGTGTTACGGGAGACCATCTCTCGCTGGCCGGCTCCTGCACCTGTATCTGAGCGTTACGGGGAGACCATCTCTCGTTGGCCGGCTCCTGCGTCTGTATCTGAGCGTTACGGGGAGACCATCTCTCGCTGGCCGGCTCCTGCGCCTGTATCTGAGTGTTACGGGAAGACCATCTCTCGCTGGCCGGCTCCTGCACCTGTATCTGAGCACTATTGGGAGACCATCTCTGGCTGGCCGGCTCCTGCACCTGTATCTGAGCACTACGGGGAGACCATCTCTCGCTGGCCGGCTCCTGCACCTGTATCTGAGCGTTACGGGGAGACCATCTCTCGCTGGCCGGCTCCTGCACCTGTATCTGAGTGTTACGGGGAGACCATCTCTCGCTGGCCGGCTCCTGCACCTGTATCTGAGTGTTTTGGGGAGACCATCTCTCGCTGGCCGGCTCCTGCACCTGTATCTGAGTGTTACGGGGAGACCATCTCTCGCTGGCCGGCTCCTGCGCCTGTATCTGAGCGTTACGGGGAGACCATCTCTCGCTGGCCGGCTCCTGCACCTGTATCTGAGTGTTACGGGGAGACCATCTCTCGCTGGCCGGCTCCAGCACCTGTATCTGAGCACTACGGGGAGACCATCTCTCGCTGGCCGGCTCCTGCACCTGTATCTGAGCGTTACGGGGAGACCATCTCTCGCTGGCCGGCTCCTGCACCTGTATCTGAGCGTTACGGGGATACCATCTCTCACTGGCCGGCTCCTGCACCTGTATCTGAGTGTTACGGGGAGACCATCTCTCTCTGGCCGGCTCCTGCACCTGTATCTGAGTGTTACGGGGAGACCAGCTCTCGCTGGCCGGCTCCTGCACCTGTATCTGAGTGTTACGGGGAGACCATCTCTCGCTGGCCTGCTCCTGCACCTGTATCTGAGTGTTACGGGGAGACCATCTCTCGCTGGCTGGCTCCTGCACCTGTATCTGAGTGTTACGGGGAGACCATCTCTTGCTGGCCGGCTCCTGCACCTGTATCTGAGTGTTACGGGGAGACCATCTCTCGCTGGCCAGCTCCTGCACCTGTATCTGAGCGTTACGGGGAGACCATCTCTCGCTGGCCTGCTCCTGCACCTGTATCTTAGTGTTACGGGGAGACCATCTCTCGTTGGACGGCTCCTGCACCTGTATCTGAGCGTTACGGGGAGACCATCTCTCGCTGGCCAGCTCCTGCACCTGTATCTGAGCGTTACGGGGAGACCATCTCTCGCTGGCCTGCTCCTGCACCTGTATCTGAGTGTTACGGGGAGACCATCTCTCGCTGGCCGGCTCCTGCACCTGTATCTGAGTGTTACGGGGAGACCATCTCTCGCTGGCCGGCTCCTGCACCTGTATCTGAGCGTTATGGGGAGACCATCTCTCGCTGGCCTGCTCCTGCACCTGTATCTGAGTGTTACGGGGAGACCATCTCTCGCTGGCCGGCTCCTGCACCTGTATCTGAGTGTTACGGGGAGACCATCTCTCGCTGGCCGGCTCCTGCACCTGTATCTGAGCGTTACGGGGAGACCATCTCTCGCTGGCCGGCTCCTGTACCTATATCTGAGTGTTACGGGGAGACCATCTCTCGCTGGCCGGCTCCTGCGCCTGTATCTGAGCGTTACGGGGAGACCATCTCTCGCTGGCCGGCTCCTGCACCTGTATCTGAGTGTTACGGGGAGACCATCTCTCGCTGGCCGGCTCCTGCACCTGTATCTGAGCACTACGGGGAGACCATCTCTCGCTGGCCGGCTCCTGCACCTGTATCTGAGCGTTACGGGGAGACCATCTCTCGCTGGCCGGCTCCTGCACCTGTATCTGAGCGTTACGGGGATACTATCTCTCACTGGCCGGCTCCTGCACCTGTATCTGAGTGTTACGGGGAGACCATCTCTCTCTGGCCAGCTCCTGCACCTGTATCTGAGTGTTACGAGGAGACCATCTCTCGCTGGCCGGCTCCTGCACCTGTATCTGAGTGTTACGGGGAGACCATCTCTCGCTGGCCTGCTCCTGCACCTGTATCTGAGTGTTACGGGGAGACCATCTCTCGCTGGCTGGCTCCTGCACCTGTATCTGAGTGTTCCGGGGAGACCATCTCTCGCTGGCCGGCTCCTGCACCTGTATCTGAGTGTTACGGGGAGACCATCTCTCGCTGGCCGGCTCCTGCACCTGTATCTGAGCGTTACGGGGAGACCATCTCTCGCTGGCCGGCTCCTGCACCTATATCTGAGTGTTACGGGGAGACCATCTCTCGCTGGCCGGCTCCTGCGCCTGTATCTGAGCTCTACGGGGAGACCTTCTCTCGCTGGCCGGCTCCTGCACCTGTATCTGAGCACTACGGGGAGACCATCTCTCGCTGGCCGGCTCCTGCACCTGTATCTGAGCGTTACGGGGAGACCATCTCTCGCTGGCCGGCTCCTGCACCTGTATCTGAGCACTACGGGGAGACCATCTCTCGCTGGCCGGCTCCTGCACCTGTATCTGAGCGTTACGGGGAGACCATCTCTCGCTGGCAGGCTCCTTCACCTGTATCTGGGTGTTACGGGAGACCATCTCTCGCTGGCCGGCTCCTGCACCTGTATCTGAGTGTTACGGGGAGACCATCTCTCGTTGGCCGGCTCCTGCGTCTGTATCTGAGCGTTACGGGGAGACCATCTCTCGCTGGCCGGCTCCTGCGCCTGTATCTGAGTGTTACGGGAAGACCATCTCTCGCTGGCCGGCTCCTGCACCTGTATCTGAGCACTATTGGGAGACCATCTCTGGCTGGCCGGCTCCTGCACCTGTATCTGAGCACTACGGGGAGACCATCTCTCGCTGGCCGGCTCCTGCACCTGTATCTGAGCGTTACGGGGAGACCATCTCTCGCTGGCCGGCTCCTGCACCTGTATCTGAGTGTTACGGGGAGACCATCTCTCGCTGGCCGGCTCCTGCACCTGTATCTGAGTGTTTTGGGGAGACCATCTCTCGCTGGCCGGCTCCTGCACCTGTATCTGAGTGTTACGGGGAGACCATCTCTCGCTGGCCGGCTCCTGCGCCTGTATCTGAGCGTTACGGGGAGACCATCTCTCGCTGGCCGGCTCCTGCACCTGTATCTGAGTGTTACGGGGAGACCATCTCTCGCTGGCCGGCTCCTGCACCTGTATCTGAGCACTACGGGGAGACCATCTCTCGCTGGCCGGCTCCTGCACCTGTATCTGAGCGTTACGGGGAGACCATCTCTCGCTGGCCGGCTCCTGCACCTGTATCTGAGCGTTACGGGGATACCATCTCTCACTGGCCGGCTCCTGCACCTGTATCTGAGTGTTACGGGGAGACCATCTCTCTCTGGCCGGCTCCTGCACCTGTATCTGAGTGTTACGGGGAGACCAGCTCTCGCTGGCCGGCTCCTGCACCTGTATCTGAGTGTTACGGGGAGACCATCTCTCGCTGGCCTGCTCCTGCACCTGTATCTGAGTGTTACGGGGAGACCATCTCTCGCTGGCCTGCTCCTGCACCTGTATCTGAGTGTTACGGGGAGACCATCTCTCGCTGGCTGGCTCCTGCACCTGTATCTGAGTGTTACGGGGAGACCATCTCTCGCTGGCCTGCTCCTGCACCTGTATCTGAGTGTTACGGGGAGACCATCTCTCGCTGGCCAGCTCCTGCACCTGTATCTGAGCGTTACGGGGAGACCATCTCTCGCTGGCCTGCTCCTGCACCTGTATCTGAGTGTTACGGGGAGACCATCTCTCGCTGGCCGGCTCCTGCACCTGTATCTGAGTGTTACGGGGAGACCATCTCTCGCTGGCTGGCTCCTGCACCTGTATCTGAGTATTACGGGGAGACCATCTCTCGCTGGCCTGCTCCTGCACCTGTATCTGAGTGTTACGGGGAGACCATCTCTCGCTGGCCGGCTCCTGCACCTGTATCTGAGTGTTACGGGGAGACCAGCTCTCGCTGGCCGGCTCCTGCACCTGTATCTGAGTGTTACGGGGAGACCATCTCTCGCTGGCCTGCTCCTGCACCTGTATCTGAGTATTACGGGGAGACCAGCTCTCGCTGGCCGGCTCCTGCACCTATATCTGAGTGTTACGGGGAGACCATCTCTCGCTGGCCGGCTCCTGCGCCTGTATCTGAGCGTTACGGGGAGACCATCTCTCGCTGGCCGGCTCCTGCACCTGTATCTGAGCGTTACGGGGAGACCATCTCTCGCTGGCCGGCTCCTGCACCTGTATCTGAGCACTACGGGGAGACCATCTCTCGCTGGCCGGCTCCTGCACCTGTATCTGAGCGTTACGGGGAGACCATCTCTCGCTGGCCGGCTCCTGCACCTGTATCTGAGCGTTACGGGGATACCATCTCTCACTGGCCGGCTCCTGCACCTGTATCTGAGTGTTACGGGGAGACCATCTCTCTCTGGCCAGCTCCTGCACCTGTATCTGAGTGTTACGAGGAGACCATCTCTCGCTGGCCGGCTCCTGCACCTGTATCTGAGTGTTACGGGGAGACCATCTCTCGCTGGCCTGCTCCTGCACCTGTATCTGAGTGTTACGGGGAGACCATCTCTCGCTGGCTGGCTCCTGCACCTGTATCTGAGTGTTCCGGGGAGACCATCTCTTGCTGGCCGGCTCCTGCACCTGTATCTGAGCACTACGGGGAGACCATCTCTCGCTGGCCGGCTCCTGCACCTGTATCTGAGCTCTACGGGGAGACCATCTCTCGCTAACCGGCTCCTGCACCTGTATCTGAGCACTACGGGGAGACCATCTCTCGCTGGCCGGCTCCTGCACCTGTATCTGAGCGTTACGGGGAGACCCTCTCTCGCTGGCCGGCTCCTGCACCTGTATCTGAGCACTACGGGGAGACCATCTCTCGCTGGCCGGCTCCTGCACCTGTATCTGAGCGTTACGGGGAGACCATCTCTCGCTGGCCGGCTCCTGCACCTGTATCTGAGTGTTACGGGGAGACCATCTCTCGTTGGCCGGCTCCTGCGCCTGTATCTGAGCGTTACGGGGAGACCATCTCTCGCTGGCCGGCTCCTGCGCCTGTATCTGAGTGTTACGGGAAGACCATCTCTCGCTGGCCGGCTCCTGCACCTGTATCTGAGCACTATTGGGAGACCATCTCTGGCTGGCCGGCTCCTGCACCTGTATCTGAGCACTACGGGGAGACCATCTCTCGCTGGCCGGCTCCTGCACCTGTATCTGAGCGTTACGGGGAGACCATCTCTCGCTGGCCGGCTCCTGCACCTGTATCTGAGTGTTACGGGGAGACAATCTCTCGCTGGCCGGCTCCTGCACCTGTATCTAAGTGTTACGGGGAGACCATCTCTCGCTGGCCGGCTCCTGCACCTGTATCTGAGCACAACGGGGAGACCATCTCTCGCTGGCCGGCTCCTGCGCCTGTATCTGAGCGTTACGGGGAGACCATCTCTCGCTGGCCGGCTCCTGCACCTGTATCTGAGTGTTACGGGGAGACCATCTCTCGCTGGCCGGCTCCTGCACCTGTATCTGAGCGTTACGGGGAGACCATCTCTCGCTGGCCGGCTCCTGCACCTGTATCTGAGCGTTACGGGGATACCATCTCTCACTGGCCGGCTCCTGCACCTGTATCTGAGTGTTACGGGGAGACCATCTCTCTCTGGCCGGCTCCTGCACCTGTATCTGAGTGTTACGGGGAGACCATCTCTCGCTGGCCGGCTCCTGCACCTGTATCTGAGTATTACGGGGAGACCATCTCTCGCTGGCCTGCTCCTGCACCTGTATCTGAGTGTTACGGGGAGACCATCTCTCGCTGGCTGGCTCCTGCACCTGTATCTGAGTGTTACGGGGAGACCATCTCTTGCTGGCCGGCTCCTGCACCTGTATCTGAGTGTTACGGGGAGACCATCTCTCGCTGGCCAGCTCCTGCACCTGTATCTGAGCGTTACGGGGAGACCATCTCTCGCTGGCCTGCTCCTGCACCTGTATCTTAGTGTTACGGTGAGACCATCTCTCGTTGGCCGGCTCCTGCACCTGTATCTGAGCGTTACGGGGAGACCATCTCTCGCTGGCCAGCTCCTGCACCTGTATCTGAGCGTTACGGGGAGACCATCTCTCGCTGGCCTGCTCCTGCACCTGTATCTGAGTGTTACGGGGAGACCATCTCTCGCTGGCCGGCTCCTGCACCTGTATCTGAGTGTTACGGGGAGACCATCTCTCGCTGGCCGGCTCCTGCACCTGTATCTGAGCGTTACGGGGAGACCATCTCTCACTGGCCTGCTCCTGCACCTGTATCTGAGTGTTACGGGGAGACCATCTCTCGCTGGCCGGCTCCTGCACCTGTATCTGAGTGTTACGGGGAGACCATCTCTCGCTGGCCGGCTCCTGCACCTGTATCTGAGTGTTACGGGGAGACCATCTCTCGCTGGCCGGCTCCTGCACCTGTATCTGAGCGTTACGGGGAGACCATCTCTCGCTGGCCGGCTCCTGCACCTATATCTGAGTGTTACGGGGAGACCATCTCTCGCTGGCCGGCTCCTGCACCTTTATCTGGGGCGTTACGGGGAGACCATCTCTCGCTGGCCGGCTCCTGCACCTGTATCTGAGTGTTACGGGGAGACCATCTCTCGCTGGCCAGCTCCTGCACCTGTATCTGAGCGTTACGGGGAGACCATCTCTCGCTGGCCTGCTCCTGCACCTGTATCTGAGTGTTACGGGGAGACCATCTCTCGCTGGCCGGCTCCTGCACCTGTATCTGAGTGTTACGGGGAGACCATCTCTCGCTGGCCGGCTCCTGCACCTGTATCTGAGCGTTACGGGGAGACCATCTCTCGCTGGCCTGCTCCTGCACCTGTACCTGAGTGTTACGGGGAGACCATCTCTCGCTGGCCGGCTCCTGCACCTGTATCTGAGTGTTACGGGGAGACCATCTCTCGCTGGCCGGCTCCTGCACCTGTATCTGAGTGTTACGGGGAGACCATCTCTCGCTGGCCGGCTCCTGCACCTGTATCTGAGTGTTACGGGGAGACCATCTCTCGCTGGCCGGCTCCTGCACCTGTATCTGAGCGTTACGGGGAGACCATCTCTCGCTGGCCTGCTCCTGCACCTGTACCTGAGTGTTACGGGGAGACCATCTCTCGCTGGCCAGCTCCTGCACCTGTATCTGAGTGTTACGGGGAGACTATCTCTCGCTGGCCGGCTCCTGCACCTGTATCTGAGTGTTACGGGGAGACCATCTCTCGCTGGCCGGCTCCTGCACCTGTATCTGAGCGTTACGGGGAGACCATCTCTCGCTGGCCGGCTCCTGCACCTATATCTGAGTGTTACGGGGAGACCATCTCTCGCTGGCCGGCTCCTGCGCCTGTATCTGAGCGTTACGGGGAGACCATCTCTCGCTGGCCGGCTCCTGCACCTGTATCTGAGTGTTACGGGGAGACCATCTCTCGCTGGCCGGCTCCTGCACCTGTATCTGAGCACTACGGGGAGACCATCTCTCGCTGGCCGGCTCCTGCACCTGTATCTGAGCGTTACGGGGAGACCATCTCTCGCTGGCCGGCTCCTGCACCTGTATCTGAGCGTTACGGGGATACCATCTCTCACTGGCCGGCTCCTGCACCTGTATCTGAGTGTTACGGGGAGACCATCTCTCTCTGGCCAGCTCCTGCACCTGTATCTGAGTGTTACGAGGAGACCATCTCTCGCTGGCCGGCTCCTGCACCTGTATCTGAGTGTTACGGGGAGACCATCTCTCGCTGGCCTGCTCCTGCACCTGTATCTGAGTGTTACGGGGAGACCATCTCTCGCTGGCTGGCTCCTGCACCTGTATCTGAGTGTTCCGGGGAGACCATCTCTTGCTGGCCGGCTCCTGCACCTGTATCTGAGCACTACGGGGAGACCATCTCTCGCTGGCCGGCTCCTGCACCTGTATCTGAGCTCTACGGGGAGACCATCTCTCGCTAACCGGCTCCTGCACCTGTATCTGAGCACTACGGGGAGACCATCTCTCGCTGGCCGGCTCCTGCACCTGTATCTGAGCGTTACGGGGAGACCCTCTCTCGCTGGCCGGCTCCTGCACCTGTATCTGAGCACTACGGGGAGACCATCTCTCGCTGGCCGGCTCCTGCACCTGTATCTGAGCGTTACGGGGAGACCATCTCTCGCTGGCCGGCTCCTGCACCTGTATCTGAGTGTTACGGGGAGACCATCTCTCGTTGGCCGGCTCCTGCGCCTGTATCTGAGCGTTACGGGGAGACCATCTCTCGCTGGCCGGCTCCTGCGCCTGTATCTGAGTGTTACGGGAAGACCATCTCTCGCTGGCCGGCTCCTGCACCTGTATCTGAGCACTATTGGGAGACCATCTCTGGCTGGCCGGCTCCTGCACCTGTATCTGAGCACTACGGGGAGACCATCTCTCGCTGGCCGGCTCCTGCACCTGTATCTGAGTGTTACGGGGAGACCATCTCTCGCTGGCCGGCTCCTGCACCTGTATCTGAGCGTTACGGGGAGACCATCTCTCGCTGGCCTGCTCCTGCACCTGTACCTGAGTGTTACGGGGAGACCATCTCTCGCTGGCCGGCTCCTGCACCTGTATCTGAGTGTTACGGGGAGACCATCTCTCGCTGGCCGGCTCCTGCACCTGTATCTGAGTGTTACGGGGAGACCATCTCTCGCTGGCCGGCTCCTGCACCTGTATCTGAGCGTTACGGGGAGACCATCTCTCGCTGGCCGGCTCCTGCACCTATATCTGAGTGTTACGGGGAGACCATCTCTCGCTGGCCGGCTCCTGCGCCTGTATCTGAGCTCTACGGGGAGACCTTCTCTCGCTGGCCGGCTCCTGCACCTGTATCTGAGCACTACGGGGAGACCATCTCTCGCTGGCCGGCTCCTGCACCTGTATCTGAGCGTTACGGGGAGACCATCTCTCGCTGGCCGGCTCCTGCACCTGTATCTGAGCACTACGGGGAGACCATCTCTCGCTGGCCGGCTCCTGCACCTGTATCTGAGCGTTACGGGGAGACCATCTCTCGCTGGCAGGCTCCTTCACCTGTATCTGGGTGTTACGGGAGACCATCTCTCGCTGGCCGGCTCCTGCACCTGTATCTGAGTGTTACGGGGAGACCATCTCTCGTTGGCCGGCTCCTGCGTCTGTATCTGAGCGTTACGGGGAGACCATCTCTCGCTGGCCGGCTCCTGCGCCTGTATCTGAGTGTTACGGGAAGACCATCTCTCGCTGGCCGGCTCCTGCACCTGTATCTGAGCACTATTGGGAGACCATCTCTGGCTGGCCGGCTCCTGCACCTGTATCTGAGCACTACGGGGAGACCATCTCTCGCTGGCCGGCTCCTGCACCTGTATCTGAGCGTTACGGGGAGACCATCTCTCGCTGGCCGGCTCCTGCACCTGTATCTGAGTGTTACGGGGAGACCATCTCTCGTTGGCCGGCTCCTGCGCCTGTATCTGAGCGTTACGGGGAGACCATCTCTCGCTGGCCGGCTCCTGCGCCTGTATCTGAGTGTTACGGGAAGACCATCTCTCGCTGGCCGGCTCCTGCACCTGTATCTGAGCACTATTGGGAGACCATCTCTGGCTGGCCGGCTCCTGCACCTGTATCTGAGCACTACGGGGAGACCATCTCTCGCTGGCCGGCTCCTGCACCTGTATCTGAGCGTTACGGGGAGACCATCTCTCGCTGGCCGGCTCCTGCACCTGTATCTGAGTGTTACGGGGAGACCATCTCTCTCTGGCCGGCTCCTGCACCTGTATCTGAGTGTTACGGGGAGACCATCTCTCGCTGGCCGGCTCCTGCACCTGTATCTGAGTATTACGGGGAGACCATCTCTCGCTGGCCTGCTCCTGCACCTGTATCTGAGTGTTACGGGGAGACCATCTCTCGCTGGCTGGCTCCTGCACCTGTATCTGAGTGTTACGGGGAGACCATCTCTTGCTGGCCGGCTCCTGCACCTGTATCTGAGTGTTACGGGGAGACCATCTCTCGCTGGCCAGCTCCTGCACCTGTATCTGAGCGTTACGGGGAGACCATCTCTCGCTGGCCTGCTCCTGCACCTGTATCTTAGTGTTACGGTGAGACCATCTCTCGTTGGCCGGCTCCTGCACCTGTATCTGAGCGTTACGGGGAGACCATCTCTCGCTGGCCAGCTCCTGCACCTGTATCTGAGCGTTACGGGGAGACCATCTCTCGCTGGCCGGCTCCTGCGCCTGTATCTGAGTGTTACGGGAAGACCATCTCTCGCTGGCCGGCTCCTGCACCTGTATCTGAGCACTATTGGGAGACCATCTCTGGCTGGCCGGCTCCTGCACCTGTATCTGAGCACTACGGGGAGACCATCTCTCGCTGGCCGGCTCCTGCACCTGTATCTGAGCGTTACGGGGAGACCATCTCTCGCTGGCCGGCTCCTGCACCTGTATCTGAGTGTTACGGGGAGACCATCTCTCGCTGGCCGGCTCCTGCACCTATATCTGAGCGTTACGGGGATACCATCTCTCACTGGCTGGCTCCTGCACCTGTATCTGAGCGTTACGGGAGACCATCTCTCGCTGGCCGGCTCCTGCACCTGTATCTGAGTGTTACGGGGAGACCATCTCTCGCTGGCCGGCTCCTGCACCTGTATCTGAGCGTTACGGGGAGACCATCCATCACTGGCCGGCTCCTGCACCTGTATCTGAGTGTTACGGGGAGACCATCTCTCACTGGCCGGCTCCTGCACCTGTATCTGAGTGTTACGGGGAGACCATCTCTCACTGGCCGGCTCCTGCACCTGTATCTGAGCGTTACGGGGAGACCATCCATCGCTGGCCGGCTCCTGCACCTGTATCTGAGTGTTACGGGGAGACCATCTCTCGCTGGCTGGCTCCTGCACCTGTATCTGGGGCGTTACGGGGAGACCATCTCTCGCTGGCCGGCTCCTGCACCTATATCTGAGTGTTACGGGGAGACCATCTCTCACTGGCCGGCTCCTGCACCTGTATGTGGGGCGTTACGGGGAGACCATCTCTCGCTGGCTGGCTCCTGCACCTGTATCTGAGCGTTACGGGGAGACCATCTCTCGCTGGCCGGCTCCTGCACCTATATCTGAGTGTTACGGGGAGACCATCTCTCGCTGGCCGGCTCCTGCACCTGTATGTGGGGCGTTACGGGGAGACCATCTCTCGCTGGCTGGCTCCTGCACCTGTATCTGAGCGTTACGGGGAGACCATCTCTCGCTGGCCGGCTCCTGCACCTATATCTGAGTGTTACGGGGAGACCATCTCTCGCTGGCCGGCTCCTGCACCTGTATCTGGGGCGTTACGGGGAGACCATCTCTCGCTGGCTGGCTCCTGCACCTGTATCTGAGCGTTACGGGGAGACCATCTCTCGCTGGCCGGCTCCTGCACCTGTATCAGAGCGTTACGGGGAAACCATCTCTCGCTGGCCGGCTCCTGCACCTGTATCTGAGTGTTACGGGGAGACCATCTCTCGCTGGCCGGCTCCTGCACCTGTATCTGAGTGTTACGGGGAGACCATCTCTCGCTGGCCGGCTCCTGCACCTGTATCTGAGCACAACGGGGAGACCATCTCTCGCTGGCCGGCTCCTGCGCCTGTATCTGAGCGTTACGGGGAGACCATCTCTCGCTGGCCGGCTCCTGCACCTGTATCTGAGTGTTACGGGGAGACCATCTCTCGCTGGCCGGCTCCTGCACCTGTATCTGAGCGTTACGGGGAGACCATCTCTCGCTGGCCGGCTCCTGCACCTGTATCTGAGCGTTACGGGGATACCATCTCTCACTGGCCGGCTCCTGCACCTGTATCTGAGTGTTACGGGGAGACCATCTCTCTCTGGCCGGCTCCTGCACCTGTATCTGAGCGTTACGGGGAGACCATCTCTCGCTGGCCGGCTCCTGCACCTGTATCTGAGTGTTACGGGGAGACCATCTCTCGCTGGCCGGCTCCTGCACCTGTATCTGAGTGTTACGGGGAGACCATCTCTCGCTGGCTGGCTCCTGCACCTGTATCTGAGTGTTACGGGGAGACCATCTCTTGCTGGCCAGCTACTGCACCTGTATCTGAGTTGTCACGGACCCACCGGTCGCCTGCTCCGATATGTCAATCTGAGCAGCGCCGGCCGTGACTGGGGTTCACTCAGGACACTCGGGTCCTGTCCTTGAGGTACACTGCCACCAGCCAAAACCTGATTTTAGCGCCTGAAACTGCGCAAGGGGCGGCTTGGCTCGCCCCTGACCACAAAATGTCACGGACCCACCGGTCGCCTGCTCCGATACGTCAATCTGAGCAGCGCCGGCCGTGACTGGGGTTCACTCAGGACACTCGGGTCCTGTCCTTGAGGTACACTGCCACCAGCCAAAACCTGATTTTAGCGCCTGAAACTGCGCAAGGGGCGGCTTGGCTCGCCCCTGACCACACAATACAAGATAACAATGGTAACGTTTTTCAGCCGTTCTCTTCCGAGGCTAATGAGTCTTAGGAACACAGAACCAGAACTGGGAATATGTATTATTTATTCCTAGAAATACTACAGAGCTTTAGAAAATAGTTACAAGATTTTACAATGATTTTAAAAGTACACACAACGATTTTTTAAATGCAATTTCAAAAATAAAAAGGGAAAAAAGACAGAACCTATCTTACACTTAAATACAGATCCTGACGTGGGGGGGGTCCTCCACAAGAAATCTCTCGTCGCCTACAGCCTGTTTTGCTAGACCCCCAGGTAGTGACACTGACTATAGGGAGAAGGTCTTAGTTATACCTTGCAGACTCCCTCATCCCTCCCACCCTTGGGATTTTTAACCATTCCCTTGCTGAGCCTAGTGAAAGTCCCTAGATATAGGATCTTTCCCATAAAGAATTTGTCCCTGCTTTGAAGTAGATTTTATACATTCCTCAAGTGATAAGAGGTGATTTAGTGGAGGGCCAGAGCACCTTTTGGCCTGTTGGCTGGACACTATTGCTCTCCCCCCCAATCTGGTTTATGAGGGGTCTCAGATCTTATCTTACATCCTGACTCCAGAGGAGTCCACAGATGGCTACACTCCCTGGGTCACCAATAGTCCACACACATAATACATGACATGTTCTGATCTCCCACATAATAATCACAGGCGGCATGAATTTACCAAACATACCAGACATACATTGATTGAACAGATAATCATAACAGGAGGCATACGTTAATTTGATCGATCACCTGATCTGATCGTTACACCTCCCCCTTTTAAAATGGCGCACAGAGGCGGTGACCCACGTCACCGTCTCATCAGTGCGCTATTAACTACATCACCTGGACGGGCAGCAGTGGTCTCTGTGCTGAGACAGACTGCCACTGATTCTGCTGAATTTGTACAAACACTTTCTTATACTTGACTTCTGTCATGGGACCACCTGACGCCATAGCCGTGGCTAGGGTGGGCAATGGGCATAGTCCCTGTCCCTCTCGCAGGAGATGGCAAACTAAAAGCACACAGGTGTCCTCGAACCCATAGTCTGTGAGCACACTGATATAGTGGGAGCTGTGTCCATCCCGGCTGATATTGACACAGCCCACCACAGCTGTGCGTCGTACTCCTGGGCACGGATTCTCCCCTGCAGCTGGCAGTTTGGCCTTACTCACTGAGATCAGTACCAGACCATTCCTCCACACCCCAAACGGCCATCCCCCTGGGACTCGTAACTCGGCACGTTTAACTATACCACAGGTGTGGGGCATTCTCCCAGCACTATATACAGACTTAAAAATGTCTTCCCAGCACCTCTCCTGAGCTGACTGACCCCCCCTCCCCTTCACTGGGGGGAAGGTCCACTCACTCAACACCTCACACCTCATCCTTTTGTGAGGAGATTCGCCCTCTGTGTCTGTGTGTGTGAATTGCGAAGGGGGGCACGTTTCTGCAAGGGGGAATACCAGCAGGTCATTGTCCCCTGTCTTGGGAACATCCCAGCTCAGCTTTTCTGAGGTTAATGGAGCTGAGTTTACCTGTTCTTCACGGGCCCTCCCACCCTTCTGGTTACACACAGCAGCTTCCCTACTAGCCACTGGCTCTATTCCTGACACAACCCTCTCACTGTACCCAGGGGTATCTTTCCCACTTCCCAGGTATGGGGCAGCCTGTGCCGGGTTGATTCTCAGTTCTGCGTGGAAAGCCAAGATTTCCATGTCAGTCCAGGACACCTTCCTGAGCCTGACCTTCCCTCCCAGACCCGCAGGTTCTGTGGCTGGGGTGGTGCCACTGAGGTTCTCAGGAGAGGCATCCGTTATCCAGTGATGCTGGAAAAATGCACTCTCTGGAGAGTTCTCAGTGTCTGGAGGGAACCCCTGCTGTGTTCCTGTATCTGTTCTTGTGTGGCTACAGTAAGGAGGGGGGTTTGGGGGGAAAGCTGCAGTAAGGGACACTCTCTCCCTATCTGACAGGTCTACAGTGCACACAGGGCCCACCAGGTCACTTATTATACCTGGTACCACATTTCCCACAGTAGCGCAAGACATCACATTATCAACAGTAACATCAATATCATAACCTGGGGAGACATCCTGCAATACCTGCAAATTAGCCTGTGCATCTTCCACAACACATGGGGCCCATCCTGCTGACTTACAATTGCACCATGGCAAAAACGCTATATCTGGGTCCCATTGTCTCTGAGCAGGAATGGGGTTATCTGAGCATGTTGTCACCAGTAACTTATTGGCAGGTACATGCGCTGCCTGCAACCAACTCAGATCGGTCCCATTTGTGCAGTTAGCGTCCCCGGGCACCATGTCACAACCAGACATCACTGGAGGAACAGGGTTAACGTCTGGCACAGCAACCTTAATGACATCACCAGCAGCACTCCTACCACTGGTGAGTGAGGGTGTCTCATTCCCAACTAGATTAGGGCATTCATTTAACCCCACAAACTGGCAAGGATTACCCACTATACCTGTCTCTAACTCACTATCACAGATCATCCCAGGGGCTTCACACAAAATAACAACATTGCAATGTTCAGCATGGTTACATACTACCTGAGATGCATCATATGGTTCAGAAGGGTTAGTGACAGATATGTGTGGAGTTAATAAAAGTCCCACCTCAGTAGTCCCACACATACTTGTGTGCATACAGTCAGAAAGTCCCATTCCTAGTTCCGACATAGTCTCTCCCCTGCATACTTTCACTATGCAGCCAGCCGCTTCCGGCAACAAATCTGGAGCAACGGGAGGGAACATGCTGCTCACATCTTCCAGCAGTTTAAACTGGACCTTGTGATGTGAGGTCTCTGGAACAGGTTCCACACCGATTGTAGCAGGCCCGGGTACCATGTCCATGAGGGAAACCCCGGTAGGCTGTGTCGTTGGATCCATAGCTGGTGATAGAAGCTGTTCCAGGCGATTCCTTTCAGCCTCTGCCCAGCGGCACTGCTCTTTCCACCATGGAGTATCGAGCTTTTTACAATCATAAGCATATTGCTGCGCTATTTCAAAACAGTCCGTCAGGTCTCTCAGCAGTAACCAAGGAGTCGCATCGGGACCCCAGGTTAGAAACTCACCGCGATACATGCCGAAAACATTGCGCTCATCATTTCGTGCACGGGTGAGCCGCTTGATCATCTCCCAGCGGGAATTGTTGGGGCAGGAGATACCTTGCAGCTGACATTCTGTAGTGAGTTCTTCTGGGCTCATAAGCCTAAACAGATAATCATCACCATATGGGTCAGAATACTCACTGGGCTCTTCTGGTGCTGTAGGGGATTGGTACTCTGCAGTCTCCCTGACTGCCACACATCCTACAGTCTCCCTGGTGCTAGCAGAGATGTCACCTCTCTGAGCATCGGCTGTAGTGTCCAGGGCCAGCTCATTACTCACAACCAAGCTGACACTCACTTGGCTTCCTCTGTCTGCTTCCAAGACAGGGAACTGTGCATGACGCGGTCCGGTGAAATTCGCGTCAGCGGTCATTTGGGACCTCTGTCCCTTGTTAGGCTCCCCATGATTGATAACAGAGTCCACATCATGATCCAACACATTATTTACTTCCACAGACAGTAAAAGTTCAGTACGAAGCCCATCTCCTGCTAACTCAGTAGCCACGGCAGATAAAGTCTCACGTAAAGGTTCGCCATCATGATGCCCTGTATCATCCTCCACTGGTTCACCAACAGCGATCAGCCCTCTGAGCCTCACCAGTTCCAACTGGTACTCACGCTCAGCCTGACGCTCTGCAGCCTCCCGTACGGCTTTGCGCTCCGCAGCCTTTCTGTCCACAGTGGCTTTGCGCTCCGCAGCCTCTCTGTCGACAATGCCTTGGCAGAACTGCACCAGCTGCAAAGCGAATACGGGGTTCACATTCTTCAATTGCCTGCTAGCAGCTAGAAGGTCGCTCTGCAGTGTAGACTTGCTGGGTCCAGCAGAAGGGTTTAACCCTGGCGCGGCATCGTTTGTACTGTCCAGTGCTGACTGAGCCCCTGGGGTAGGATTGTCCATGGACTGGTTTCCTCCAGCAGCTAGAGTCCGATCGGCATCCACTAGTGCCTGAATCATACGTTTTCTACTCTGGCCAGACCAAGGGATATTCCTCTGCACACACACGACCGCCAGGTCATCTCTCCTCATCTGCTGGTAATCAGCCATCCGGAGTCTCACACTTGTCAAATAAAATGATAGGAAAGAAAAACAAGAGAAGGGAGGGAACAGAAATTGCATCCACTGTGTGACTTTTAAAACTATAGTAAAGCTCTGAGTTCTGATTCTGGTGATGTGGGTATTTCTCACAAAATTCTACCCACACTCACTTAAGTTCTTAAAGAGAAAAATGAATTCTCCACCCCACCGCTTGCCACCAAATGTCACGGACCCACCGGTCGCCTGCTCCGATACGTCAATCTGAGCAGCGCCGGCCGTGACTGGGGTTCACTCAGGACACTCGGGTCCTGTCCTTGAGGTACACTGCCACCAGCCAAAACCTGATTTTAGCGCCTGAAACTGCGCAAGGGGCGGCTTGGCTCGCCCCTGACCACAAAATGTCACGGACCCACCGGTCGCCTGCTCCGATACGTCAATCTGAGCAGCGCCGGCCGTGACTGGGGTTCACTCAGGACACTCGGGTCCTGTCCTTGAGGTACACTGCCACCAGCCAAAACCTGATTTTAGCGCCTGAAACTGCGCAAGGGGCGGCTTGGCTCGCCCCTGACCACAAAATGTCACGGACCCACCGGTCGCCTGCTCCGATATGTCAATCTGAGCAGCGCCGGCCGTGACTGGGGTTCACTCAGGACACTCGGGTCCTGTCCTTGAGGTACACTGCCACCAGCCAAAACCTGATTTTAGCGCCTGAAACTGCGCAAGGGGCGGCTTGGCTCGCCCCTGACCACAAAATGTCACGGACCCACCGGTCGCCTGCTCCGATACGTCAATCTGAGCAGCGCCGGCCGTGACTGGGGTTCACTCAGGACACTCGGGTCCTGTCCTTGAGGTACACTGCCACCAGCCAAAACCTGATTTTAGCGCCTGAAACTGCGCAAGGGGCGGCTTGGCTCGCCCCTGACCACACAATACAAGATAACAATGGTAACGTTTTTCAGCCGTTCTCTTCCGAGGCTAATGAGTCTTAGGAACACAGAACCAGAACTGGGAATATGTATTATTTATTCCTAGAAATACTACAGAGCTTTAGAAAATAGTTACAAGATTTTACAATGATTTTAAAAGTACACACAACGATTTTTTAAATGCAATTTCAAAAATAAAAAGGGAAAAAAGACAGAACCTATCTTACACTTAAATACAGATCCTGACGTGGGGGGGGTCCTCCACAAGAAATCTCTCGTCGCCTACAGCCTGTTTTGCTAGACCCCCAGGTAGTGACACTGACTATAGGGAGAAGGTCTTAGTTATACCTTGCAGACTCCCTCATCCCTCCCACCCTTGGGATTTTTAACCATTCCCTTGCTGAGCCTAGTGAAAGTCCCTAGATATAGGATCTTTCCCATAAAGAATTTGTCCCTGCTTTGAAGTAGATTTTATACATTCCTCAAGTGATAAGAGGTGATTTAGTGGAGGGCCAGAGCACCTTTTGGCCTGTTGGCTGGACACTATTGCTCTCCCCCCCAATCTGGTTTATGAGGGGTCTCAGATCTTATCTTACATCCTGACTCCAGAGGAGTCCACAGATGGCTACACTCCCTGGGTCACCAATAGTCCACACACATAATACATGACATGTTCTGATCTCCCACATAATAATCACAGGCGGCATGAATTTACCAAACATACCAGACATACATTGATTGAACAGATAATCATAACAGGAGGCATACGTTAATTTGATCGATCACCTGATCTGATCGTTACATGAGTGTTACGGGGAGACCATCTCTCGCTGGCCAGCTCCTGCACCTGTATCTGAGCGTTACGGGGAGACCATCTCTCGCTGGCCTGCTCCTGCACCTGTATCTTAGTGTTACGGGGAGACCATCTCTCGTTGGCCGGCTCCTGCACCTGTATCTGAGCGTTACGGGGAGACCATCTCTCGCTGGCCAGCTCCTGCACCTGTATCTGAGCGTTACGGGGAGACCATCTCTCGCTGGCCTGCTCCTGCACCTGTATCTGAGCGTTACGGGGAGACCATCTCTCGCTGGCCGGCTCCTGCACCTGTATCTGAGTGTTACGGGGAGACCATCTCTCGCTGGCCGGCTCCTGCACCTTTATCTGAGTGTTACGGGGAGACCATCTCTCGCTGGCTGGCTCCTGCACCTGTATCTGAGTGTTACGGGGAGACCATCTCTCGCTGGCCGGCTCCTGCACCTGTATCTGAGTGTTACGGGGAGACCATCTCTCGCTGGCCGGCTCCTGCACCTGTATCTGAGCGTTACGGGGAGACCATCTCTCGCTGGCCGGCTCCTGCACCTATATCTGAGTGTTACGGGGAGACCATCTCTCGCTGGCCGGCTCCTGCACCTGTATCTGAGTGTTACGGGGAGACCATCTCTCGCTGGCCGGCTCCTGCACCTGTATGTGGGGCGTTACGGGGAGACCATCTCTCGCTGGCTGGCTCCTGCACCTGTATCTGAGCGTTATGGGGAGACCATCTCTCGCTGGCCGGCTCCTGCACCTATATCTGAGTGTTACGGGGAGACCATCTCTCGCTGGCCGGCTCCTGCGCCTGTATCTGAGCGTTACGGGGAGACCATCTCTCGCTGGCCGGCTCCTGCACCTGTATCTGAGCGTTACGGGGAGACCATCTCTCACTGGCCGGCTCCTGCACCTGTATCTGAGTGTTGCGGGGAGACCATCTCTCGTTGGCCGGCTCCTGCACCTGTATCTGAGTGTTACGGGGAGACCATCTCTCGCTGGCCGGCTCCTGCACCTGTATCTGAGTGTTACGGGGAGACCATCTCTCGCTGGCCGGCTCCTGCACTAACTCTGCCTACGGCCACACATATCTAACAGTCTAGCGGCATCTACAGTATAATATCATTTATCTAGTAACTGTAAAGCCGCACACTGACTCAGAGCCGTCTTTAGAGGTAACGCAGTAACAAACCTTTTCCTGCCGGCTCCTATACTTTACACAATCACCACAACCATCTTTAGCTAAATTGATTTGTAAACTGTCACAAATCTGCCAATTATCTGTTTTAGAAGCTATTTATGTACAAAATGTTTGGCGTCAGCAAGGGTTAGTGACACTAAGTTACAACTAACTAAATATCGGATTTATATCTTCAATCTTTAAAGCCCTCATTTGAAGGCATTTAAACCCTCTCTCACTCCCTAGAGTGGGTGTGTTCCCACTGCAATTCTCATAAGAGTAACAGTGGCTGCACCACCTGACACAGGGAGCAGCAGAAGGGATATTTTGGCCATTCTTTCTCTTCACTGCAGGTGTCTCTCCCCAATTCTCTCATCTGTCATCCTCTTATTAATGATGACAAGAAAGCAGGAATTGGGTGAGATCCATAGACACTAACAGTCTTTTTATTCTCTCTACCTCATTTAATTATAGCAAATGTGAGTCAGGTAAAATAAGTCCCTTCAATCTGTTTTGAACCTGAATGCCAATGCGATTTAATACTCTAACCTCTGCCTAAATTGCCGATTAATGATGTATTTAACAGATTTACGGAACTGTCAATTATCCTAAAGCTTAGTCTGTGTTAAGAAGACAGGTTGTATCCACAAGTTATATGAGATGTTTCAGTTTGATGGTGCATCACAGATGTTACATTGTCCTTCTACTTAATATACTGCATGCTATTATTGCTATGAATTTCTTATATAAATTACCGTAATGCCGTGTTACAGAGAAATCATTATTGCTTGATTGTCTAAGGGGTAACAACCTTGTTAAACAGAGTTGCAGTTTCTATACATATGTGATACAGAACTGGGAAATGTGTTACAGGAGATGTGGTTACATTTGCACTAAATGAATTAACTATATGGTGGTTGTCTGTCTGTGCTCTTTACAAGTGTCTTGGGTTTGGGAAATGTGACAGTTAATAATGAGTACACCTGTGCACCAGCTTGGTGGTCTGGGAGATGTGACAGTAAAGCCCCGTACACACGGGGAGATATATTGCTCAGTTTCTCCTTTTCATCAGCGACCAGAGATGGTCGCTGATGAAAAAGAAACTGCTGGGGGGAGACCGGCAGTGGTAATCAGCTGGTCGCAGGAGCATGTTCCTGCGAACAGCGATCACTACAGGGGTAAAAACGGGAGCGCGCACCTGGCGATATATCGCCGGAGCACACTCCCATCGCGGGCAATATGGTCGCTTAGCGACCATATTTCCCACGATATTACACAAAATCGCCCCCGTGTGTACGCACATTTAGTTATGACTACATCTGTGTACCAGCTTGGTGGTCTGGGAGATGTGACAGTTAGTTATGACTACATCTGTGCACCAGCTAGGTGGACAGAGGAACGCGAACAACTGGTAGATCTTGAGGACCCACTTGCCCCCCTGACCTAATTGAATAAGTTATCTGATAATAAATATGAACTAACAGAATGCTTTATCACTGCAATCTTCATAAAAAAAAAAACCTCACCTCAAACAAACTTCTTCAATGACACCTCCTTCCTTCACCAAGTAATTCATAAAATTATTGACACCGATAACTCCTCCGACAATAATGTCTCCGTCTTGAAAATATTCATAATCTTCGACTGATTTGGCTAGTGTCAGGGTACAGGCTGGTGACTGAGTCTGGGTCACCGGTAGCACACACAGGATGCCCACAAATACCAGAAATGTATTTATGTGGGATGATGCTAAACATCTGAGAAATGCTTCCCCAGCTAACATGAAGGTCTTCAGTATAGTGCAGAACCCGGGGCCGGTAGAGGTCATGACGCATCCTGTATGAGCCTGTAGTATCTGTGTGACAGTGTAATAGGACTGAGCGTCTCCCCTCCTTTTATACAGTATAATGTGATACAGGACAACGCTTGCTGGAATTAGCTGCAGGTGTTTGTGCCGGGAACTCTTTTTTTCTGTTACTAAAATATAATTTATAGCACGATAATCACTATCTTCAAAAAAGATAAAAAAAATGAACAGAATAATAATATGTCACTATTTGGGAACTGTCACATCCTATAGAGAATACTATTAAAACTAAGACAATATGAAATATTGATAAGAAAAGTTTTGTACTTTCCTAAAAGTTGTCCTGAAGGTTCCACAGTGATAAATACAGGTGTGCTGGGTCACATCTCAGGGAGACTCACCATAACTATTAACAGTGTTTTCCATAAATGTTCAATATATTTGTTATATTGCATTACCCCCAAGGGGCAACATCAAAATGCGGTCTTCTTCAGAGTGACAGGAGCCTGGTTCTGCACTGTAACATTATGTGCCGCAACTGGCTCCTGTCCCAGAGTAGGAGCCTGCACTGAAGCCACTGCACTCCCCTGGGGCAGCTCACCTCTCCCATCCCTGGAGTGTTGGAGCCACAAGGCCACACCCCTTCTGCTAATCTATGCCCCTTGCATGAGGTCATGCCCCCTCATCAGGGTCATCAGAGCAAATGATACCCCTATGCTACTAGTCCTCATTAGTATTCGGAACTCTAGTCATAACACCCTCCTCATTATTATTTGGTAGAAAGAATACTCCACAAGTACAAAACTAGCATTATAAGATTGCAGATGGTCAGTTTGTGATGATTATTAATACATAAATACCGTTAACTTGGACTTTTATTTAGGCTAATTTCTTCTGAATGAATTACCAAATAATGGCTATGGAGATTGATGTATGCTTTTTCACAAACACTGTACACATTTTAATAACTTATTTTAAAACCTCAGATACATTTTAACAGGCAATAAAAGTATTGTACTTGTACTGTAGAGATTCTGCAAAAAGACATTTTAAAAAACTGGATCACAACGTCTTTCACTTCTACTTGGCAAAGTCATTATACTGAAACGCGTTGGTCACAAAGTGTCAGGGACTGTCAGATGGTTTAGCAATATGCTCAGAGCATCATATTTTGAATTGCTAGATGTATCCCAATACCCCACACTGCTAACACCAATGGCATTTGTTCAAAGGGACCATTATAGTGTAACCCTTGTGGCCCTGTACTAACCTGTACCTTAGGATTGGCAGAGATACAGAAGCATGGAGGTTTTGGCTTTTCTGCACCTGTCATGCAGGTCATTGGCTCCCATCTGGGTTCCTACCCATGATGGCTGCTATGCTTTGGAGATTCACTGCAATGCGTATAGACACAAAGATGACAGACTGGGTCAGAGCTGGACAGGAACAGGGGGCAGACATTAGGAATCAGGAATGGAGCACATGGAAGGCGGGAACAAGGGATGGAGCACAGGGCAGACAGGAGCAAGGAGCAGGTCACACAGGCAGAGCACTGGAAATCCCTGAGGTTATAACTCTGGAGGATGCAATGAAAGTCTATGCTCTCTCTTGTTGTATTCAAACGTAGAACTGCTCCAACTCCAATGCATGTCCTGGAAAAAGAGTTTTTGTTCTGCGTCTCTGGTACTAACATGATCATATTTACTGTGCACCAGATGATAGAGGCCATCCCTGAGCAACAGGTGGAGTATGGGTCTCAGCACTGAGAACAGCCAAAAACCAATGCAGCATCCTGACCGCCACAATCCCGACAGTTCTAGGGTAAGTATTTTAACTTTCCATCCAATCTCCCCCTAACCCTGCAGCCTAATGTTAACCCCTATTACAGTCTAACCCTTCTTTCCTGCGGCCTAACCCTAACCTCTTTTTCTTCAGTTGTAAACCTAACCCTTTGTCACGATCCAGGTATCACAACACTTACCGTTCAGATGCTTGAGAAGACTGGTGCAGCGCTCCAGACATGGTTTCCAGTTGCGCCATGTCTGCGCTGTCCGCACTGTACAGCATCTGCCATTGCCCCCGGCCGTGGACTCAGCGCTTGCGCTTCACTCCCTGCCTGTCACTCCCAAGGTTCAGCTTCAGCCTCCTGCGGCTTCCATGCCATCGCCATTACAGTAGCTCAGACCATGTGCCAAACAAACAAGGTTTCCCGCCTTTCCTAGACATGGGAGCAGCCATGTCTTTCCTGTCACATGTTCCAGTCTCAGCCAATCCTGGCGATCCCTCAGTCTGGGTCAGTGCCCCGCCTTTCCACTTCCACTGCTTCCTATAAATAGGCTGGGTGAACTCAGAGCTGGGCCAGTGCTACTGATCTCATCCTGAGGTCATTACCTGTTGGTGTGGTCTGTCTCCAAGCTGTGTTGCAGGTTCCAGTCCCTGAGGATTCTACTTCTTCCAGGTTGTGTCATCTCTTGCAAGCAGCTGCCAGGCTCCAACATCGGTGCTCTGTCATCGTTCATCTCCAACATTGGTGATCTGTCATCATTCATCTCCAACATCGGGGATCTGTCATCATTCATCTCCAACATCGGGGATCTGTCATCATTCATCTCCAACATCGGTGCTCTGTCATCGTTCATCTCCAACATCGGTGCTCATTCTTTTTTTAAATTCAATATTCTTTATTTTATTTTCCACATAAACATAAAGCATAGTACAAAAAAACAGTACATAAACATATTAAAATACATTACATTACATTACATACTTAAACTAACAGTACAACATTTACATCGGTCATCTCTGTATCTTCAAAAGGTTTTGATATAAAGTGCTTAGAATTATACAGCTGCTTCCATCAACAATCAAGATTTATCCATACGTCACTTAATGTTGGACTATATTAGAGTACTCATTCTATTTACCTAGGTTGAATCCCTTTGTTCATTCTTGCGTGCCTATTACATTTTATTATTATCGTGGGAAAAAAAAATAAATAAATAAATAAATAAATAAATAAATACATATATAAACCAATTTTTTCTTTTCTTTTCCCTTTCTTTCCTGTGTCAATGTGTTCCCTTTATTCAAATGTGTTCCCTTTGTTCATTCATTTTACCGTGCCTATTAGATTTCGTTTTTAATGTGTCACTGATTTGTCTGCATCAACATATTACATATATTCACTCTAATGTGCAAGTTAAATTTTATTATTATGGTGTCGGGTATAGGCTTTTTTTTTTTTTTTTTTTTTCTCTCCTTTCCCTCCTATTATATCCTTATTTTTTTTTTTTTTTTCTTTTTCCTATCCACGCCTTCCTGTGATATTATTATTATTAACTCTATTTTACTGAGTGATTATTCATGTGTCTTCCTCTTGTGTATATTCTCATTTTTTCCCCCTTATTCCTTTGCTAAATTTTTTATCTTGCCGTGAAAAGTGCACTCCAATTACACACCTTAAAAAACAACAAGGAGCCTTAATAAACAAATAAATCAACCGCTTATCTATAGTCCAGTAGATTTTTTTTTTTTTTCTTTTTTTCCTTTCCTCTCCCCTATCTATATACTCATATTAGATCAGCTGTTACATCTTCATCGCTTAATCTGGCAACTGGGGATTTACACCATCTGTCCCATTTAGCATGGAACTTATTCATTGTGTTTCTTGAGCTATGCATATATCTCTCATGTCTAATTACTTCTTTTACTAGTAGTCGCCATTTAAAAAACTCAGGTGGTCTAGGAGCGAACCATGAGCGAGCTATTATTGCCTTAGCCATAGTAATCATACCTATAATGTATTGGTATAATAGTGGTGACTGATCCCCCCCTATGTCTATGCCGAATATACATGCTCTAGATGTAATTTGGGACAGTGTTGGAACTGTGATTTTGAGATCCTCCCATACTTTTTGCCAGAATATATGCACCCCTGGGCACTCCCATAGGAGATGCATAAACCCTGCTTCTTCCTCTCCACATTTTGGGCACCTTGTGTCCTCTCTTAATCCGGCTCTATGCAAGCCCACTGGAGTGCGATATATTCTATGCAATACAAAGTAGCAGATTTGCTGATATCTAGTACTAGATGTTGCATACCTTATAGACCTAAGGACACCTTTCCATTGCTCTTCTGATATTGAACCTATATCTACCTCCCATTTCCTTCTCAGTTGGTCCAGTGGCCTATCACTCTGATTTATGTCCATAGCCATATATATTTTAGACACTCTACCCTTATTGTTTAATTTTTGCAGCATTATTTTAATTGGTGACTCGGTGATCACCAATGTGAGACATCCAAATTGGCTTTGAATGGCATGTCTTAATTGTAGATATCTATAAAAATTTGTTGCCGCAATATTAAATTCCGTTTGCAATTGACTAAATGACTTAAACTGTCCGTTAGAGTAAAGTTGACCTATACTGACAATATCTTTTTTTCGCCATATGTTTTCATCTGACAATTTTTTTAATTCAGGGTATTTTTTATTGTCCCACAATGGTGATTCAGTTTCTGTCCCTGACCACTTCCATTTGGTATGGACCAACCTCCATATCATTAATGCTTGTCTAATAATGTGTGGTAATTTTGTTGAGGATGTGCCCGAGAGCAAAAAATTTAAAGGGGATCTCCATTTGCCTATTTGTTCCTTAAAATAGGCTTGGAACGTTTTTTCCATTGTATTTTTTATCCACGCTTCCAAATGCATCATCTGAGAGGCGATATAATAGTTCCTGAGATTCGGGAGAGCTAAACCACCCTGATCTTTTTTATGACATAGTGTTTTAAACGCTATTCGTGGCGATTTGTCTTTCCATATAAAAGATGAGATTATTTTTTCTATTGCGGTAAAGACATACTTAGGGATAAAAACTGGTGAGTTCTGCCACATATACAAGTATTTAGGTTGAATTATCATTTTGAACATATTAATTCGCCCTGTCAATGTTATTGGTAGTTTTTTCCAAACATGAATACGCTCCTTAAATCTTGTTGTTACAGGGTCTATATTCAGTTCTACATACTTTTGTGCAGAGGGGGTTATCCAGATACCTAGATATTTGAACTTCTGGGTCCATTTTAATGGGGTTATATTTTGGTATCCCTGGGAAATGTCTCCAGAAATTGGAAATATACTAGATTTATCCCAATTTATAGAGAGTCCGGAATATCTCCCAAATCCATTTACCACTTCTAGCAAAGTCTGGAGAGACTTTCCGGAGTCTTGCAGAAATACCAGCATGTCGTCTGCATATAAAGCTATATTATCCTCGATTTCCCCTATTTTAATCCCCCTAATCTCTGTATGCGTACGTATTGTGCATGCTAGGGGTTCCACTGCCATTGAGAATAACATTGGGGACAGGGGACAGCCTTGTCTAGTACCTCTACTCAAATTAATTGAGGTTGAGGTATAGCCATTTGCTGCTATCGTTGCCGTTGGCCTGGCATATAATATCTTAATCCATTTAATAAATTGAGGGCCATAAGCAAATTTCTTCAATACGGCCCATAAATATTTCCATTCCACAGTATCGAAGGCCTTGGCCGCATCTAAGGACACGACCAAGGCCTCCGACTGCGGATCCTGTCCCCTCTGTAGATGACAATATAGCCGTCTTAGATTTTGCGTAGTGGATTTATCTGGCATGAACCCAGTCTGGTCTGGATGGATTATAGTTGTTATTATTATGCTTAATCTAGTGGCAATCACCCTGGCAAATATCTTCACATCGGTATTCAGTAATGATATGGGCCTGTATGAGTCTGGGGAAAGTGGATCTTTATCTTTTTTCAGTATCAATATGATCACAGCTTCTGACATTGTTGGTGGGAATGAACCCCATTCTGTCAGTGTATTATATAATTCTGTCAGGTATGGTATAAAAAAATCCCCAAATTTTTTATACACCTCGGTGGGGATCCCATCCCCACCTGGTGCCTTAGAGGCCGGCAGTGAGAGAACCGCCTTTTCCACTTCTGATCTTGTAAATGGCGCCTCTAACATTTGTATATTTTCTTCTGTTAGAGTTGGCATTGTGATTTGATCTAAGTATTCTTGTATCTCAGATTCTGTAGCTGTCTCCCCAGACTCATACAGTCCCTGATAATAATCCCTGAAAACCTCCGCTATATCCCTAGAAGAATAGCATATCTTTCCCGATTTATTTCTGATACCCGATATTAAATTGCTGTTTTTTACGTCTTTGGCTATGAATGCCAACTGTCTGCCACCTGTGTCTGACTGGAAGTATTGCTTATGTTTAGAGAATTGCCACCTTCTTTTAGATTTACTATATAAATATGTAGCCCATTCATGCCTGATGTCTGTTAAATTGTCTCTATCAATAATCTCTCCTGATGTAATATATTTAAATTCAGCTTCTCGGTATCTTTTTTCTAGGTCCTGTTCCTCTTTTCTGCCATTTCTTTTTATCTCTGTTATTTTTTTGCAAAACGTGCCTCTCATTACTGCTTTAAAGGCATCATGTCTTATGGCTGGGTTTTCAAACGAGCTGTTATTAATAACATATTCTTCCCAGCTGAATATCATCTCACCATTATTACCAATCAGGTCCAACCAGAAGGGATTCAGTTTCCACGCTATCGCGCCCCTGTCCATTCCCATATCTATTTTAAGCAATATGGGCGAATGGTCTGAGATACCTTGTGCCATATATTTTATTTCTGTTACCATAGGAACCAATATAGGAGATATTAATGCGAGATCTATCCGTGAGAACGTATTATGGGTGGTTGAGTAGCATGAATACTGCAATCCCTCCTGGTTCAGGAGGCGCCAGACATCTATCCATCCCAATTCGTTCACCAATTTTGAGAACGGAGTAGGATGTACATTCTCTGGAACCACTAATCTCTGCCCGTTCTCTTTCCACCTGTCGAAATTTTTACACATTACATTATTGAAATCTCCAATACATATAACTGGAATATCTGGAGATTCCGATGTAAACTGAATTGCCTGTCGGAGCACATCATTCTTGTACGGGGGTGGTATATAAATTGCCAATATGTGTAGGAGCTTGTGGTTAATGCAGGCTCTAAGAAACACAAATCTGCCGTATGGGTCAATCAGACTTTTTTCCAGTTGAAATGCAACTGTCCTTTTAATTAGAACTGTAACCCCTCTGGAGTTTTGAGTAAAGGTTGAATTAAATATATGTCCAATCCAGGGTTTTTTTAGTGAGAGAACCCGTTCCCCACATAGATGTGTTTCTGAGAGGCAAACCACATCCGCTCCATATTTTCTTATTTGTGCCAGAACTAGAGATCTTTTAATTTTATTATTTAAGCCTCTGACGTTCCAACTCAGTACAGAGTACCCAGTCATCTCTCTTTCAGCATATATCTTTTAAGGATATCCATGTTGGTAAATGCTAAACAGTTATATATTATTGTATTTATTCCTTTTGATGACCTCACATACGAACATTTAACAAGTAACGTACACATCCCCCCATCACTACATAAATTTCCACATGTGCCCGCCGCCCTAGCCCACCCTGTATAACCTCTAAGACTTAAGGTATACCTAGTTCCCATCCTCCCCTTACAAACACTTAATCACCCTAGAGGGTAAAGGAGGTGTATCCTCCCTTAGCTATTTTTAGCATTTAGAGAACACTCCCACATTCATCTTATATATATTTATCCTTTTTTTTTTTTTTTTTTTTTCCCATTCTTCACGGTTGGAAACCGCACATAAAAAAAAAAAAAAAAAAAAAAAAAAAAAAAAAAAAATTTCAATGATCGGATACGTATTAGCATCTTATTCTTATTAACACCAATTTTCACCTTATTTTCCCTTTTCTTCCCCCCTCATGATCTCACTTCCTGACCTCTCTTCCTTTTTAGTCAAATTAATATATCATCAAGCGCGGAGAGAGGAGGAGAGGGAGAGAGGGAGAAAAAGAAGAGAAAAAAAAAAAAAAAAAGCTAGTGACAATATACACATTATCCACTTATTCTTGTTAACATCAACTTTGCCCATTTTCCTTTCCTCTTTAGTGTCACTCCTCACCCTCTTTTCCCTTTTTAGTTGAAATAGTATATCAGCAAGTATAAAGTGAGTGGGAGGAAAAAAAAAAAAAAAAAAAAAAGTTTCCAACAATTATAAAGTCCCGCAGAGAAACATTGCACATTAATGTCCAAAGGCATCTATCCATTTTGATTATTCGTTTTTTTTTTTTTTTTTTTCTTTTCCTTAGCTTGCGGTACCTGCAAGACTCTCAACCCATTTTTCTGCTTCAGCTGGATTTATAAAAAAATGGGTTGTATTTTCATGTATTATTCGCAACTTAGCAGGGTATATCATGGAATATTGTATATTCCGGGTTCTCAACTGTCTCTTAACATGCAGAAATCCTGCTCTGTTTTTCTGTACCTCAAGGGCAAAGTCTGGATAGAATGAAATCTGGTGGTTATCGTATTGTATTTGGCCTTTGGCCCGGGCTAATTGTAACACTATATCACGATCCTTGAAGTGTAACAATTTGGCTATTAGAGTGCGTGCAGGAGCGCCAGGGTTGGGCATTCTTCCCGAAACCCTATGTGCTCTCTCCACGGAAAACTGTTTAGTAAACACATCTCTAGAAAACAATTGTGTTAGCCAATTTTCCACGAATTTTTCTGTTTCCATGCCTTCTATACGCTCTGGTAGTCCAACTATTCGTATATTGTTGCGTCGCAACCTCCCCTCCATATCTGAGAGTTTAGATTGGGTATTTGTTATTTGTGTAGTCAAATCTCCAACCTTCTTTTTTAATGGGTTTACATCGTCTTCGAGTTGGGATATGCGCTTTTCTGTCTCATCTACCCGTTCTCGAATTTTTTGAAAGTCATGTCTTAGTAGAGAGACATCTATTTGGACCTGCCCAATTTTTTCCATCACCTTTTGCTCTGACGCAGCTATAGCTTGTAATATTTGTTGTGTGGAGTGGGTAGGTTCATTAATAGAGCTTTCCGCATCTACATGGGGGGACGGTGAGCTGGGCACACTCTGGCCGGCTGCTTTTGTGGAGCGTGAATATTTTTCCAGTTTTGCCGCTGCAGCCGCTGCCGCCGCTGCAGTCCCTGTTTTCCCCATTTTATAGATTTAATAACACTTTTATGTATTTATTTTCTGAGATTTTTATGGGGTATCAAAGGGAGATTTATATGTTATAGACTTTTGTCTTGATAGCCAAACTCGAGCCCAGATTCAATACACACAAAAATAATTTTCTGCACCTCTCTGGTCCGGAACCCTTGTCTTTACAGTCCAGAACTATCCAGAGAATCTTAAACAGTTTTTCAACAAGTAAGATATCTATTCATTTTTGGGCAGCTCTTACCCCTTCCTCTGCTTGCTCCTGCTCGTTAGGTCTGCATCTGTTGGTCTGTGGCTGTGGATCGGTTGTTCCAGCAGGCTTCTGCGGATCTGAGGGTGCCTCTAGCTTTTCATACAGGGCAATATCTAGTAGATCTTTAATCTGGCCAGCGTCATTCGGCACTCTGATCTTTCTGGGGGCACTCAGTCATCGGGCAGAGGGTCTTATGGTGCTGCCTCACCTCACTCTCATCTGCCCCAGTCCTCAGGATAGCGAGAGGTACCTTCCCTCTTACTGGCAACCGGCTGTTTATGTGCTTCTTGAGGGAGAGGGAAAGTTAACCCTCTTTACAGTATTCACAGCTACCGCAGCTGCACCTCTGTTTCACACCGCCGCAGCCTCTCTCCTCTGCCCAGCTGTCCTCTGTGACTCTTGGAGGGGAGAGTCAAACTTCCTCCCAGCTCCTCCAGCCGCCGCTGCTGCGTTGCTGCCTCTCACCCGCCGCGTCACCTCTCCGCCGTCCGGCTGTTTACTATGCCGCTTGGAGGGGAGAGTCGAGCCTCTTCGCAGCTCCCCCAGCCGCCTCAGCAGCGTCGCTGTCTCTCGCTCGCCGCGTCCTCTCACAGCACGGCGGCTCTGAGCAGCGTCGTCATCCACTTGCGGCGTCTGCTGCGATGCACGTCACACGCTGCCGGGGCTCGTCTTTCAATGCTGGCGTCCCGTCTCTGTCCTGGCACCGATACAGCCCTCCCGGACCTTCACAGCCTTGCCAGGTACCGTTCTTAGTTTTAGCAGCAATCTGCTCAGAGGTTTTTCTCTGCGGGGGTTTCCATAATAGGGAAAAACAGGATTTTAGTCAGGAGTTATAGTGGGAGCTGCAGCACACCGCTGCTACTCCATGCTACTCCAAGCTCCTCCCTCCCCCAACATCGGTGCTCATTCATCTCCAACATTGGTGCCCATTACCTTAAATATTTCCATCCCGTGACCATCCTCCTTGGTATCCAGTTTCTCACAGTGGTCAGTATCCTTTACATCTGCATTACATTATATATATTGGACTTCATCTGTGTTGTTACACAGCTCCTTATATATGTTCTGGACTCCATCAGTGTGTCAGCACTGCACCAGTTTCTTTCCATCCAAGCTATATATCTTTGGACTTCATCAGTGCATACACACTGCAGCTAAAGGTCAATCTTGCTAATGTCATTTATGCTTCTTCATTACTGCCTGTGATCATCTGCAATACCATTCCTCAGCTTATCAATTGTTTATCTGTTATAGTCAATAAAGACTTTTTCTTTTATATCAAGTGGTCACGTCTGCTACTGTCTGAGGGTCCCCTTGCATGCACCATACCCTCATCAAGGCTCCCAAGTTCCAGTATCAGCCAGCCCCTATGCCTGTGGTTACTACTAGCCTTTAGTAGATTTTGAAATATTGGTTCTATCTATTTCTAAACACTTCTGGTATACTTTTTTCTCCCTTTTATAACAATTAGCAATGAATTGTTGTTTGAGAGAATCGCATAAGTGTTTATTTGTTTCAATCCTGGTACAATTATGTCTTCAATGTGTGTGTGCGTGTGTGTGTGTGTGTGTGTATATATATAAACTCCAGACCGCGGCACTCACCCAAATAATTCTCTCATAGGCAGTAATTCAACATTTCGAACCTGGATGTACAAACAACACTACACATAACAATATTTATACATACCCAGGTGATGTCTACACCATGTCCGCAGTGGAGCCGCATCAAAGCGCCAAAGCCTGCCTCCATTTTCATGGTGACCAACCAAGCACATTGCCCGGCACCCGTATACAAACAGCCTAGTGATCAATGGCGGCTTACTGCGCCAGCGTGTTCAGCGTGAGTAGATGCGTCATCACGCTCAGCCCAGATACCGCAATTGGTCCAACCCAGCCGTCTCAGGTAACCATAGCTACTGTACACAGATACAGAAAGCCCAGACATTGTCAGCAATCACGCTGACATATCAGACATAATACACATAAAACACAGTAAATAATACACGTTAGTGCCCCACACAAAACCTAAATATACAGAAAAAAGAAAAAAACCTACACAAACAAAAAGGACATCATAGAATTAGAAAAAATCCAAAGAAGAGCAACTAAGCTTATTAGGGGAATGGAGACTTTAAGCTACGAGGAGCGATTAAGCAAGCTGGGACTATTTACACTAGAGAAGAGACGTTTAAGGGGGGACATGCTCAACATGTACAAATATATCAGGGGCCAATATAAGGAACTGTCAAACACTTTTTTTCTACTAGAAAGGAATCTAGGATAAGAGGGCACAAGTTTAGATTAGAAGAAAAAAGATTTTGTTCATCTAGAAGAAAAAAATTATTTTACAGTCAGAACAGTCAAACTTTGGAACTCTCTTCCTGGAGAAGTGGTGTCGGCAGACACTATAAATACGTTCAAAATAAGGTTGGATAAACCTTTATTGGTTAAAAACATCCACGGGTACAAATACGTAACATAATCTGTCTTTAAAATATCAGAACATACTATACAACAAGGGATAAGCTACTATAAACATAGGTTGAACTAGATGGACGCAAGTCTTTATTCAGCCTCACCTACTATGTAACTATGTAACTAATGTAACTGTACACAGATACAGGAAGCCCGGACATTGTCAGCAATCACGCTGACATATCAGGCATAATACCCATAAAACACAGTGATCAATACATATTGGTGCTCCGCATAAAACCTAAATATACAGAAAAAAAGAAAAAACCTACACAAAAAATAAACAAAAATGTAAGCATAGAAAACATAGCAGCATGACAGATAAAGCATCTATCTATGTAGAAATACATGATAATGGAGCATTTACTAATGATAAAGTTAATGCTGACTATGAGCAAAAACGAGTTTACTCCTGGATCCAGGGAGGCGGTAACCAAGCAGGTTCTCGATATCATGATCGTTTCTTCAACAAACAAGGACGCACCAATAATGATGCCTCTGATTCATCTTATCAGAATCAGAATCAACTTTATTGGCCATGTGTGCTTGCGCACACTAGGAATTTTTTGCGGATTTACAGTGCATCATCAAGCAGGGATGGGGGGAGGGGGGGTGAGAGGACATTGCATACATTACATTGAGGACATTACATGTAGGGGAACACATACCCGCCAAGCTGCGCAGCGCCTAGGCAGCCATCAGCGGCGCCACTGGTCGTTGCAGCAGTCGGTAGGTGACAATATGAGCAGGGACAGTACAATTTATCACACAGGGAACACATACCCGCCAAGCAGCACATCGCCTAGGCAGCCATCAGCGGCGCCACTGGTCGTTGCAGCAGTCGGTAGGTGACAATATAAGCATGGACGGAACAGTTTGTCACACAGGGAACACATGGAAAAACCTACCCGCCAAGCAGCACAGCGCCTAGGCAGCCATCCGCGGCGCCACTGGTCGCTGCACCAGCCAGGCAGGTAACACAAGGGGGTTACATAGCTGAGATGCACAGTTCCTTGGCAGCCATTTGCGGCGCCATCTTCATGTAGGAGAAGCCAGCGTGGGGGATGGAGTGGTGCGGGGGAGTTGGGGGGGGGGGGGGCAGAGAGAGTCACTGGGCCTGGGGAGACAGTGAGGCCTGGGGCTGGAGTTGGGCCCTCCCTGAGCTGAGTTTCGTGCCCCTGCCACCGATGGACTGATCCCACCTCCTCCTTCATTGTAGCATAGGGGGGTACCGCAGCATTGGGTGGGTGACGCCGCCCGGTGCCGATGGGGGGGGGGCGAGCTGTGCGCCTGCGGCCGGGTCCTATGCCGCATTCTGGGCGCTGGGGGCTGAGCTGACACGTGCAGCCGTCCAGAGCCGGGCCGGGTCCCCCTCCTCCTCACCGCTTCCGTCTCCTTAGTGCGGGGGCCGTGGCGGTGTCCTTGTGGCCGACTGTGCGCCAGGGGCTGGGCTGACGATGGTGCCGATGGGGGGGGGAGCGAGCTGTGCGCCTGCGGCCGGGTCTTGTGCCGCATTCTGGGTGCCGGGGGCTGAGCTGACACGTGCAGCCGTCCAGGGCCGGGTCCCCCTCCTCCTCGCCGCTTCCGTCTCTTCAGTGCGGGGGCCGTGGCGGTGATCTTGTGGCCGACTGTGCGCCGGGGGCTGGGCTAACTCACGTCCCTTCCGTCTCATCTGCGTCTCTACGGTGCGGGTGCTGTGGCGGTGCCCTCTCCCGGTCGGGGGGGCTTCTTCTCTGCCCTCTCCCCATCATCCTCCCCCCGTCCACGGGGCGCCCTTTCTCCGGGGGCCGAGGATGGAAGCTCCGGTGGACAGGAGCTCGCATGCATGCGACCATCCCCGGCCCCCACCGGAAGTATGAGGTACAAACTACCAGTGATTCAGATGGGGCACCTAAACCACGATGAAGAGGCAAACAACCAATTCCCCCTTTAGGGGTTTGTACACGCCAGTTGACACAACATGCAGGAGGTACAGGACGAGGAGAGGGGGTCAACACAAGAGGACGAGGAAGACTGGGCAGGCCGCATTTGAGATCTTAGTCTTCAACCTCTCCTCTCACGCATTGACTGACGCTGAGCATAGAGTTTTGAGTAAGGGTCTGTCCTTTGTCCCCACTGCCCGTTTCGACAAGATGCAGTGGGAGATAGAGAAATATAAGTTGAATAGATCCCTGAAACTAAAGGAATAGTTTAGTAAAAACTAAAAACTAAGTATCATGTTATAAGCAATATTGTTGATGTGTTGCCTCCTGAAATTCCTAAGCAATTAGCCAAACTGCAACCCGTTCTGTTTTTGAACCTTTGTCCATGAATGCAAATATTAAAACGTTTATGCAGGCACTAGAGTATACTGTTTCCCAAGATGTGTTACTAAAACCAGAAGAGCAGTTGCCAGGTCTAACTTTACTCGTGATGAATTTGATGCATTACATGATCTTGGTACTTATACTGATGTGATCATATGGCCCGCTGACAAAGGCCGTGCCGTGGTGATACAAGATTTGGTGGATTATAAACTCGAGATCTCATGCCAATTGGCTGATGTCAAGGTTTATGAACCTACTGTTGAGTTTACTAATCTGCTCAATACTTTGCTTGATGTGGCTATTAGGGATGGTACCATTTCTGCTGAATGATCTCTTGCTTTGAAGGTTGTAGATCCTGTGGTTCCGCTGTTATATACCCTGCCCAAAATCCACAAGGGTCTTCGGGCCTCCCAGGGGGGGCAATTATAGCGGCAGTTGTATCCCTCTTTCAAAACATATCTACCTACATTGATGCCCTCCTGCAGCCATGTATCAGGGCTTCCGAGGGACATCTCTTAGACACCACAGCATTTTTAAATGGTATTAATAGGCTGGGTCCTATTCCACATGATAGTCTGCTCTGCGGCATCGACGTGACCAGCCTATATACCATTATTCCCAACCAAGCAGGGTTGGAGGCTGTCCGTAGGCTATTGTCTAATAACGTCAATTATCAGGGACCTGATGTTGATTTCGTTATTGCATTATTGGAAATGGTGCTTACCCATAATTACTTTCTGTACGACAGGACCTTCTACCTGCAACGCGTTGGTTGTGCAATGGGGAGCAATTTCGCCCCATCATACGCCAACGCGTTCATGATGGTAGTGGAACAAGAGATGTTCTTTTCAGTGCCCAATGTATTGCGTAGTGTTTTTTTCTATACACAATACATCGATGACCTGTTTATGATCTGGACTGGGTCACGTGATGATTTTATTAATATAATTGAGAACCATAATAAGTCCCCTAGTCCTGTGAAACTAACTTACTCAGTGGAAACTGAAAAAGTTAACTTTCTAGATGTGACACTAACAATCAGGGGTGGGTTGGTGGAGACATCTGTCTTCAATAAACCCACTCACCGCAACACTCTGCTACACGCTACCAGTTGCCACCCTAGCTCTACCAAGAACAGTTTACCATATTCTCAATTTCTGCATGCAAGGCACATTTGCAGCACTGATACACTGGCTGAGAAAAGATTGACCGTATGTCCAGGAGGTTTAGTGAGCGGGGTTATGATGCCTCTTTACTGCGTGATGCTAAGATGAAGGCCCTGTCCAAGACTAGGGAGTCCCTGCTTGTGTATTGGGACAAAAAAGAGATTGGTAACCGGTTGCCTTGGGTCAATCATTTTAGCAACAGCAGTATGGGTATAAAGAAATCTGTAAAAAAAATTGTGGCCTTTGGTACAAATGGATCGCACCCTAAATTTGAGTAACACCATGATTATGCCCAGCTACACTCGTGGCAGGAGTGTGAGGGATATAGTCATGAAAACTGATATTGGAAAATTACAACAGAACAGTAGTGAGTCGTTTTTAAGAGCAAAACCAGGCTGCTTCAAATGTTTAAATTGTATAACATGCAGGTCATTGATCACAGGTGAGTCTTTTTGCCATCCTTTCAGTGGCAAGAGGTACGGTATCAGGCATAGAGTAACATGCACCACCAGGTATATTGTATACATGATAACGTACCCATATTCTCTCAGCTACATTGGTAAAACTGAGCACACTCTGAGGGAGCGCATGGCTGGTCATAGGCACTCCATTAAAGTGGCCTTGGAGAAAGGTGTCAGTGACCAGCCAGTGGCGCGACAATTCTTTGAAACACATCATACCATCCCTATGTTGCGTTATATGATTATAGACCATATTCCTGAGTCTATTCGTAGAGGCAATAGGTCACAAAAGTTGTTGCAGTGTGAGGGGCAATGGATACAGCATCTAGGTACGCTTGCTCCTAGGGGCCTCAACGAGTTTAGAGGTTTGCACTGTTTCCTGTAACTTAAATTTGGTCTGTTCCGGGTCCCATCAATATTACTGCATATTCTTGAATTGGATTATCTATGTAAATGTTATCATTATTAAATGCTCCATTATCATGTATTTCTATAATTATGATCGATTAGATGCTTTATCTGTCATGCTGCTATGTTTTCTATGCTTAAATTTCTGTTTATTTTTTGTGTAGGTTTTTTCTTTTTTCTGTATATTTAGGTTTTATGTGGAGCACCAATATGTATTGATCACTGTGTTTTATGGGTATTATGCCTGATATGTCAGCGTGATTGCTGACAATGTCCGGGCTTCCTGTATCTGTGTACAGTTACATTAGTTACATAGTTACATAGTAGATGAGGCTGAATATAGTCTTGCGTCCATCTAGTTCAACCTATGTTTGTAGTAGCTAATCCCTTGTTGTATAGTATGTTCTGATATTTTAAAGACAGATTATATTACGTATTTGTACCCGTGGATGTTTTTAACCAATAAAGGTTTATCCAACCTTATTTTGAACGTATTTATAGTGTCTGCCAACACCACTTCTCCAGGAAGAGAGTTCCATAGTTTGACTGTTCTGACTGTAAAGAATTTTTCTCCTCCCAGCAGCAGGGGACACTGCAGTCTACACGTGTGGGATAGTGTGGGTGCATTGGAGGAGTCGGCACTTTAAGAAATTTGGGTACTCTTTACCTAGAACGGCGCCCATCGCGGTGATCGCGACATCGCGGGCAGCACATAAACGGCCGCGACGCGATGCCCGCGATCACCGCGATTTTCCCATAGGGAACAATGTTAAAAAGCCTAATTGACCGCGATTTTGCATTCAATGCCTCAATGCCCGCGATTTTCCCATAGGAATCAATGTTAAATGGGCTACAGAGCCCAAATAGCCCCAATTAACCCTTAAATGTCCCCCAAATTTTTGTACGCCACCCCACGATCCACGCCAACCCGAAGCGTGGCGAGCGCAGCGAGCCCGCGAGGGGCGGCGGTACGCGTCCTCCGACCTTTTCATGCCCTACTATCCACGTCGGCGTGGAGTTGAGAATAGAATAGTGTGGCGAGCGCAGCGAGCCACCGAGCCCGAAGCGTGGCGAGCGCAGCGAGCCCCGCGAGGGGACGCGGATACCTTCACAGTTATACGCGTCCCCTCGCGGACTTCACAGGTGTCCGTGGCGACGCGGACACCTGTGAAGCCCGCGAAGGGACGCGTTTACCTGTGAAGGTATCCGCGTCCCCTCGCGGGGCTCGCTGCGCTCGCCACGCTTCGGGCTCGGTGGCTCGCTGCGCTCGCCACACTATTCTATTCTCAACTCCACGCCGACGTGGATAGTAGGGCATGAAAAGGTCGGAGGACGCGTACCGCCGCCCCTCGCGGGCTCGCTGCGCTCGCCACGCTTCGGGTTGGCGTGGATCGTGGGGTGGCGTACAAAAATTGGGGGGACATTTAAGGGTTAATTGGGGCTATTTGGGCTCTGTAGCCCATTTAACATTGATTCCTATGGGAAAATCGCGGGCATTGAGGCATTTTACAGTAAAATCGCGGTCAATCAGGCTTTTTAACATTGTTCCCTATGGGAAAATCGCGGTAATCGCGGGTACCCGATTTTGATGTACCCGCGATTTACCCGCGATGCCCGCCATTACCGCGATTTTTTACCCCCGACGCCCGCGATTCTGATCGCGGGCGCCGTTCTAGGTAAAGAGTACCGAAATTTGAATACAGCTGGCTCCTCCCCCCGCTATCCCCCAGCAGACTCCAGTCTTAGAAAAAGTGCCCGGAGGAGTCGGACTCCCGGGCTATGTCTCCTAAGGAGACTAGGATTTTTGTTTCCTTTTTATTTATTTTTTATTTATTCTTGGACACAGACAGGCTGGGAATGCCTGTCTGCGACGTGGGACCCTGGAGGGACATGGTCGGGTCTGCATGCAGCCTCCCTCCACTGTCCAGCCACCGGAGCCTCCGTTCCGGGGACCCGCCCGCAGCTGCATGCGGTGTGCGTCGCGGGTCCTGGGCTATCTCCCCCGAACTCCAGGGACGCCGGTGACAAGTAAGGGCGCTGTGCGCCAGACAGGGGGCGGCCATTAAGCGCGATGGTCGGTGGCAGAGAGAGAGCTGAGTCGCGGTGGTGACGTCAGCGCACCCTCCAGTATGCCGGCTGTTTGGGGCAGGGCTTGGATTTCGTGCCTCAGCATAAGAGAGGAGGGCGGAGCTTGCTTCTCTCTCTTCTCTCTGAGCTTTTGAGCTGTGAGGTGGCTTTTGTGGTGCTCTCTCTCTCTGCAGTTTGCTGTACAAAACGGGACCTCTGTTACCTGTGCAGCTCAGCGCTCCCCAGCGGACTACAGGGACACTGTAAGTCTTAAGGGGTACATTACACACACAAGAATCGGGGGTTATTAATTGGCTCCTCTTCCCCTGTAACTTGCCAGACTTCAGGGCTACTTTACTGGGTATTTCCCTGCTGTTGGGCTGTATTTTGGGGTGTTTCTTGTGGGACTGGTGTTGTGTGTCTGTCAGTATTGTTACATTTACTGGGCAGGATGGCAGGAAAAGCAACTTCATCTAAGGCTGCTTTGAAGGTTTATTCCTGCAAGAGCTGTAAGCAGCAATACACACAACATGTTAGAGGGTGTTCCCTCTGTGAGATTTGCTATAGGGCTTCTCAAATTACTGCTGCTCCTGCAGCACCTGTGCAGGCAGCTGCTGTTTCCTCAGAGGTGCTGCAATCATTGCTGTCTAATCTGAATGCTGAAATGGCTGCCTCTAGGAAGGATAGAGAGGTGTTTCAGACTCAGCTTTCTAGATTGACCTCTGCAGAGCCTGCTTGGGCTCAATCCTTAATTCAGTCAGTGGATTCTTTAACTCAGTCTATGGCAGGTCCTGCTAAGAGACCTTCGGCTGCTGCTGTAATTAAAAGGAAGGCTATGCCCTCTCTGTTTTTGGCTGATGATTCAGACCATGAGGATTATATTATAGAGGAAGGAGAGGTTCTTCCCCCTGTGGAGGATATCCAACCCTTGGATGTAGGGGAGGATGAATCACAGGGTGTGGAGGGGCTTATTAGAGCTGTTAGGTCCACTCTGAAATTAGAGCAGCCTGAGGTTACTCCCCAGGTGTCCATTTTTGGACGCTCTCAAAGACAGGAGTTGTGTTTTCCGGATTCGGAGGAATTAGACTCTCCTCTCCTCTCTATATGGAAATGTCCGGATAGGAAATTCCAGGTGTCAGCTCGCCTAAGGACACTATATCCTTTCTCTCCTGAATCCAGGGCCAAGTGGGAGACTCCTCCCACTCCAGATATCTCGCTATCCAGGCTATCTAAGCGAGCCACTCTGCCTGTCCTCGGGGTGGCCTCTTTGAAAGAGGCGCAGGATAGGCGTTTAGATTGCTCACTAAAGACCATTTATTCCACGGCAGGGGTCCTTTTGCGTCCTGCTTTGGCCTCTGCTTGGGTGGCCAGGGCTATGGAGCAATGGGCTGCTGAGCTTGTGGCTGGTCTGGAGCAAAATATGCCTGTGGCAGATTTGTTGCCTATGGCGGAAGGCATCAGGGATGCTTCAACTTACATAGGTGAGGCAGCGGCAGACATTTCGACTCTAGGAGCCAGAATTTCTGCGTCAGCTGTGGTGGCCAGACGGTCGGTCTGGTTGAGGTCATGGCAGGCTGAGGCTGAAATTAAAAAAGCCGTTGAAGCCTTGCCGTTCACAGGGGATATGCTTTTCGGGCCAGAGCTCGATAAACTTATCTCCCAGGCCACGGGGGGTAAGTCTACATTCTTACCTACAGCCGCTCCTCCACCTAAGAGGCGGTCCCTCACTCAGTCCTTTCGGTCCTTTCGAGGCTCCTCGGCCTTTAGAGGCAGGCCCAGAGGAGGTTTTACGGCCTTTAGAGGTCGCAGAGGTAGAGGGGCGGGAACAGCAGCGGCCGCTGCTGCCCCAGCACGTCGCCAGGAGCCCAAGGCTTCCGACAAGACCGTGGCATGACGGTCTTCCGGCTCTAGTGGGAGAGTCCAGGGTGGGCGCTCGTCTGTTGTTGTTCCCTCAGGTTTGGGAGACTCACTGCAGGGACGAGTGGGTCTTGCAAATTATTAAACAGGGATACAGACTTCAATTTTCAGCGCAACCTCCAGTAAGATTCTTTCCAATGGGCCTTCCAAAGCTGGATCAGACAAGAAAGGCCTTACAGGATTCAGTTCAAAAGCTTTTGGACGCTTCTGTAATAATACCGGTGCCAGAACATCAGAGGGGACAGGGGTTTTACTCCAATGTGTTCGTAGTCCCCAAACCGGACGGCTCCGTAAGGCCTATCCTAAACCTCAAGGATTTAAATCAATACATCTGTTACAACAGGTTCAAGATGGAGTCCATACGGTCCGTGATTGCATCACTGGAACCGGGAGAATATCTTATGTCGCTAGACATAAAGGACGCCTATTTGCACGTCCCTATTTGGGAACCTCACCAGAGGTTTCTAAGGTTCGCAATGCAGGCTTCTCATTTCCAGTTCAGGGCTCTGCCCTTCGGCCTGTCGTCCGCTCCCAGGGTCTTTACCAAGATCATGGCCTGCATGGTGGCAGTACTCAGGTTACAGGGGATAACGATCATCCCGTACCTGGACGATCTCTTGATAAAGGCGTCTTCTCAGGACAAATTGATAGCAGACGCTCTGACCACATGTTCTTTTCTGGTCCAAAATGGTTGGATCTTGAACTTCGGCAAATCTCAGCTCAATCCAACACAGAGGCTTCAATTTCTGGGCCTTATTCTGGATACGGCGCAGGAGGCGGTATTTCTTCCAATGGACAAGATCGCGGCGCTGCAGTCAAAGGTACGACAGGTCCTAGCTCCCGGCAGAGTTTCGATCCTGTTGTGCACCAAGATGCTGGGGATGATGGTAGCCTCTTTCGAGGCCATCTCGTACGGCAGATTTCATACCAGAACGTTCCAATGGAACCTACTGTCACAGTGGTCAGGGTCGCATCTACAGATACACGGGAAGATTACCCTGTCAAGAGCAGCTCGTCAGTCACTTCAATGGTGGCTTCACACTCCCAATTTACTCCAGGGCCGGAGTTTCAGTCCATGCAGTTGGACGATACTGACCACCGACGCCAGCCTCAGGGGCTGGGGAGCTTTTGTTCTCAACCAGACTTTTAAGGGGCGGTGGTCGGCCCAGGAGGCAAGTCTTCCGATAAATGTCCTGGAATTAAGAGCAATCAGGTTGGCTTTGGGTCAAGCACACAACTTGCTCAGGGGACGTCCGGTAAGAGTCCAGTCGGACAATGCGACTGCGGTCGCATACATAAATCGACAGGGAGGAACCAAAAGTCGTGCGGCCATGCGCGAGGTGCGTCCTATCTTGGAATGGGCCGAGGCGTTTGTCCCCCGATTCTCTGCGGTGTTTCTGCCGGGCGTGGAGAATTGGCAGGCGGATTATCTGAGCAGACAGGACTTCCACCCGGGAGAGTGGGCTCTTCATCCGGAGGTTTTTCATCAGTTGACGGTCCGGTGGGGCATGCCTCAGATGGATTTGATGGCCTCCAGGTTGAATCGGAAGGTACCTCGGTATTGTGCCAGGTCTCGGGATCCGGAAGCTCTGGCGGGGGATGCATTCTCCATCCCATGGGATTTCCAGCTGATATATGCGTTTCCGCCGTTTCCACTCATAGCAAGAGTGCTCAAGCGCATAAAAAGAGGGTCTGCTTCAGTAATTCTGATTGCCCCGGACTGGCCGAGATGGGCCTGGTATTCGGACCTCAAGCTTCTTCAAGCGGATGTGCAGTGGCGTCTCCCACTCAGACAGGATCTTCTACAACAAGGACCATTCATCTACCCCGGCTTAGAGTCTCTACGTTTAACGGCGTGGCTGTTGAAGCCGACTTGTTAAGGAGACGTGGAATACCGCAGTCTGTAGTTCCAACTATGCTGAAGGCTAGGAAGGAGGTGACCGCTTCTCATTATCACAGGATTTGGAAATCCTACATAGCCTGGTGCGAAGCTAGATCGGTACCAAGGGCAGTGTTTCATCTTTCCCGTTTGTTGGAGTTCTTACAATCGGGTTTAGAGAAGGGTCTCAGACTGGCGTCTTTGAAGGTCCAGGTGTCTGCCCTATCGGTGTTTTTTCACAGAAGGCTGGCTCTAATTCCGGAGGTACAGACCTTCTTAAAAGGGGTTGTTCGTATACAGTCTCCCTTCGTTCCGCCTTCAGAGCCATGGGATTTGGAGTTGGTTCTGAAATTCCTAAGTTCTGATACTTTTGAGCCCTTAGATTCGGTGGATCTAAGGTTCTTGACGTGGAAGACGGTCATGTTGATGGCGCTGGCTTCGGCCCGCAGGGTGTCGGAGCTTGGGGCTCTTTCCTTTCGTTCCCCGTTTCTGGTTTTCCACAAGGACAGGGCAGAACTCAGAACTCGCCAGGGTTTCCTTCCGAAGGTGGTTTCGGCGTTCCACGTGAACCAGCCTATTGTGGTTCCAGCCCTTTCACGAGATATGAAGTCCTTGGACGTGGTGCGCGCTCTGCGTATCTACGTTTCCAGAACGGCATCGTGGAGAAAGACGGATAGTCTTTTTGTGTTGTATGGAGCAGGAAAGAAGGGTTGGCCGGCGTCCAAGCAGACGCTGGCTAGGTGGTTGTGCCTCACAATCAAGGAGGCCTACGCTAGGGCTAACCAAGTCCTTCCTTTAGGGATTTCCGCCCATTCAACAAGGGCCGTAAGCACTTCGTGGGCTGCGGCCAGAGGTGTTTCGCTCACACAGGTTTGTAGGGCGGCCACTTGGGTGGGTGCTAGCCCCTTCGCCAAGTTCTATAAGTTTGACAGCTTTGCCAGTGAGGAGGCATCATTCGGCAGAGCTGTTTTGCAGGATTCTCAGCGCTCTCCCTCCCGGGTTTAGTGCTTTGGTACTATCCCACACGTGTAGACTGCAGTGTCCCCTGCTGCTGGGAGGAGAAATAAGGAATTTGGTACTTACCGGTAATTCCCTTTCTCCGAGGCAGCAGGGGACACTGCACGCCCTCCCAGCGCTTTATTCCTGCCATCTTACAAGTTGTTTTACTTTAACATTGAATGTTTGCCGATTGCAAGTTGTGAGTTCTTGTTATGAGTTATTCTTGCTAATCTTTTCTCTTCTGCGAAGTGTCTCCTCTGTTCCAGGGATCGAGCCCTGGCCCCTATCCTCTCTCGGTCACAGTTTCTAAGACTGGAGTCTGCTGGGGGATAGCGGGGGGAGGAGCCAGCTGTATTCAAATTTCTTAAAGTGCCGACTCCTCCAATGCACCTACACTATCCCACACGTGTAGACTGCAGTGTCCCCTGCTGCCTCGGAGAAAGGGAATTACCGGTAAGTACCAAATTCCTTATTTTTCTTCTAGATGAACAAAATCTTTTTTCTTCTAATCTAAACTTGTGCCCTCTCATCCTGGATTCCTTTCTAGTAGAAAAAAGGGTGTTTGACAGTTCCTTATATTGGCCCCTGATATATTTGTACATGTTGAGCATGTCCCCCCTTAAACGTCTCTTCTCTAGTGTAAATAGTCCCAGCTTGCTTAATCTCTCCTCGTAGCTTAAATTCTCCATTCCCCTAATAAACTTAGTTGCTCTTCTGTGGATTTTTTCAAATTCTATGATGTCCTTTTTATAGTGTGGGGCCCAGAATTGTACTCCGTATTCGAGGTGCGGTCTAACCAATGATTTGTACAGAGGCATAATTACTTTTGAGTCCCTAGTTTCCATGCCCCTTTTAATACATGCTAGAGTTCTATTGGCCTTTTTAGTTGCTATATTACATTAAACACTACACCCTAGTTTGTTGTCTATTTGGACTCCTAGATCCTTTTCGAGTACTGAATTACCCAATTCATCCCTGCTTAGGTTATAACTAGCACACTGGTTATGTCTTCCAAGGTGCATGACCTTGCATTTGTCCACATTGAACCTCATCTTCCACTTTTTTGCCCACTCGTCTAGATTGTCAAGATCATTTTGAAGCGTGGTGACATCTTCTGATGATTTAATAACTGCTCAGTTTTGTATCGTTTGCAAAGATGGATACATTGCTGAGTAACCCTATCCCAATATCGTTAATAAAAATGTTAAACAAAATGGGCCCTAGAACCGAACCCTGTGGCACTCCACTTACTACTGGTATCATATTTGAAACTGCACTGTTCACAACCACTCTTTGTTCTCTATTACACAGCCAGTTCCCTACCCATCTGCAGATATTTGCCCCTAATCCCAGGTCCTCCATTTTATTTATCAACCTCTTGTGTGGTACGGTGTCGAAGGCTTTAGCAAAATCTAGGAAAATCACATCTACAGCGTTTCCATTATCAAGGTTTTTGCTAACCTCTTCATAGAAACCAAGTAGATTAGTTTGGCATGAACGATTTTTCACGAACCCATGCTGGTTATAACTGAGTAAACTATGAAGGTCTAAATATTCCTGGATCCCATCTCTTAAAAATCCTTCAAATAGTTTACCCACTATTGATGTTAAACTAACAGGTCTGTAATTAGCGGGATCCTCCTTTTTTTCCTTTTTTGAATAATGGCACTACCTCTGCTATTCTCCAGACTTTTGGTACCTTTCCTGATGATAGTGAATTATTGAAGATATAATGTAGAGGGGAAGCTAATTCCTCCCTTATTTCCATTAGTACACTAGGATGAATCCCATCTGGCCCAGGTGATTTATTTGTTTTGATTTTGCTATGGTTACCCGAGACGGCAGGGTTGAACCAATAGAGGTATCACGCTGAACACGCTGGTGCAGTAAGCCGCCGTTGATCACTAGGCTGTTTGTATATGGGTGCCGGGCAATGTGCTTGGTTGGTCACCATGGAAATGGGGGCGGGCTTTGGCGCTTTGATGTGGCTCCACTGCTGACGTGTTGATGCGCAGTTGTTGCGCGTCATACAGGGGCGTGGGGACCCGCTCAGTGGCGCCAAGCCGGCAGGGCACCAATGGTGTAGACATCACCTGGGTATGTATAAATATTGTTTTATGTGTAGTGTTGTTTGTACATCCTGATGAAGAACGGCAAATAAAAGGTTCAAAACGTCGAATTACTGCCTATGAGAGAATTATTTGGGTGAGTGCCGCCGTCTGGAGTTATGTGTTAACCCTGCTGGGTTATGGATGGCACCCCTTCTATTGTGGCTGGTCGAGGAAGTGCTGCTCTGCTCTGGACTTTATATATAATTAGGGTTTTAAACCCAATATAGCCGCCTCTCCAGAGTGAATCCAATGTCTGAATGCAGCATTCAGACATTGGATTCACTCTGGAGAGGCTGCTATATTGGGTTTAAAACCCTAATTGTGTAAATCTGACACCAGAGATTGTATCCAAAGAGTGCTGGAATAAATATCTGATCCTATCTACTGTATATAAAAGTGAGGACATTAAACACCTGTCCCAATAAAGTTTGATCCCTACGGTTGATGTAGCGGTAACGGCACCCCTTATGAAGTCTTTTATGATGAGACGCGTCGGGTCTCTTTCCACCTTGAAATAAGAAATTGAAATGCCATGTCTGATCTGTGTATCTAAAATTGTATTAATTTTTTTTTATTTGAACATAAATTGTGTAAGATTTACACTTTGAAGGTGGTGGCTAACTAGCGCACTCTATATTCATTTCTATTCATTCTATCCCCCTTCCTCCACTAACAGGGATGAATTATAGAGTGCAGCTTCCTTTCACTAGCGCAAATAAGGGTCTTTTTACCTTTTTTATAAATATATACTGTAAATACTACTGTTTTCAAAAGTTCATGAAATATTTGATTATAAGTCAGATAAGAACAAAGATCATCCAAGGTTGCTAGATCTCCCATATAATTAAAAATAACAAATAACATGAGCAATGCATTTTGTTCTGGGTGCCAGACTAGCGATGGGTGGAGGCAACTTCAAATTATATTGGCTGTACACTATGCCATAAAAACATGGGAAAATGTGGTATGAGTCTTGTGCCCATGGCTGTTCCAATTTTCTTTCTATTATATTTGTGATTCCTTCCAAGATGAACAATAAGTCTTGTTTTTAAAATATCAGCTTTTATAATGTAAAGTATGCAAAGAGATGACATAAACTGTCACCAAAACCCACCCTGTTTCCCATAAACTTGGTTTATTTATATCTGAAATAGTGTATTTTAGATAAGTTGGTGTTTTTAGAACTAGGGGTTGTTATAAAAGGTCTATAAATTGCGAGAAATTTGAGGTAGTGTATTAGTACCAGACACTGTTGGTCTTCCAGGTGGCTTACTAATATTTTAAATGACATTTGGGTAAAATACATAGGACTAGTATAGAAGGTTTATCTATTTGATGCATAACCTTTTTTTCTTTAACAATATTTTGGATGTACAGCATATGACCAATAATAGTTCTCATATTTTTTAGATTTTATCAGAGGGGGGTTGGTTCTTAACTTTTTATACATGAAGTTCTCTGATAATTGTTGTAGAATTTCTTCAATATAATCCTTCACATTTATTATAACTGCTCCCATGGCAGCTGTTTAACAACAACAATCTCTTTAATATTTTTTTAGAGCCTGAACATGTTATCCCATTTCCAAGACACTAGGGGCTAGATGTAATAGGGTGCAATATTTAGACAGCTAAAAAAATCGCACCATATTGCACATGTCAAATGTGCATTTTTTCCCCTCAAATTTCGCACATGTAATACAGTATGGTGGGAATTTTTAGAAATCACGTGCCATTTCTGGTGATTTTTAGTAATGATAATGTGCGACTTTTTTAGCAATGGGAGTGTGCAGAATTTTGTTGACATAAAATGTGGTCCCCCAAGTACAACTAGCCCCAGGCGTTAGGTACCCACATCCTGGACTTACCTTATACCCACTATTCAAGTCCCTGTATGTCACCTTTCTAGCGGTGATCAATACCACCACCTTGGACCCATCCATTACAATCCTAGTGAGGACACCAATTATTTGTTCCTAATCAGGATATTACCCATTTGGATCTGTGGGACAATTGCCCAGATCTCTGCCTCCAACAGTGATATGAATTAGTAATTATTTGAATTTTATTTAAGGCACAGTTTGCGGTCTATATGGGACGCTGCTATCTTATCTACAGATTGGTGACTCCAGTTTCCCTATGTGTGCTCCCTATTTACTATTGCTTTTAATACAATTTTAATTGTCTATGTATTTGTGGAATAAATAATTGTTTATTTTACTCATTTACTTGCTGATAGTACTTGGTTTTCTTAGTGCTGATATCATCCATTTGCTTTTCTTTTTGTCCATTAATTCTACATTTCCAGAAAGTGGAAAAAAAAGAAATCCATATTGATGTATTGAAAACAAAAAATGCATGACAAATTGGGAAGCTCTTTCCAGAAACTGGATAGGTGAAGCTTGTGCCCAAGATCAAAAAATTACAGTTAACACATCCCGTGCATTTAAAGACGCCTTTCTCTATGGTCAGCCAACTATTGGAACTTTTTATCGGGCTGATGTCTGAGTAGGTTATCCTCTGTTTGAGGTTATTGCTGCATTTATAACTGAAGAGGAGGACATCCTTGCAATCGGCACCCAGAATTGTATCAGAGCTCATGATAAGCCAAGGTCTCTGAATTGCTGTCTTCAATAATTTTGAGTTGGTAGAGTACATAGTCGGGAATACAACTTTATCCAGAGTAAGGACCTTGATGGAAGGTTTTAATAACTCTTCCCGTTTTAGTGTCATACATTTACGTAGTTCCGACTGAACTTCTTTCTCGTCATATCCTCGATCCTGGAATTTTTGAGCCATACTGTTTAGATCATTCTGAAGATCATCATGGTTAGATGTTATACTAGCAACTCTAATTAGCTGTGGAAAGGGTAACCCTCTTTTTAAGGGTTGAGGATGAAAACGGTTGAAAGCCAGAAGTGTGTTTTTATCTGTTTGTTTTCTGTACACCTTTGTGCTGTAGTGTCTATTAGTGACAGATATCATTACATCAAGGAAACGTATGGTCACCGGGTCACTGGTGCATGTAAACCTAATAAGTCCATTGAGATATAGAACAAACTCATCTAGCTGCTCCGAGTGCCAGTCCAGATCAAAAACAAATTGTCTATGTATCTCATATAAAGGGCCACAAAGCCAGAATACTGTGCATTAGACATAATATGTGTCCTTTCGTAGTTGTACATAAACAGGTTGGCATAGCAATTCTTTTTGCATGTTTGATGCTCAAATTATATGGATAAATAAATTTCTCTGTGTTGAATTCACATTGGAATAGGAGTGCTGTCTTGTTTATATCCCCGGAAATAAAGTTTGGCTAAATAAATAAATAATAAAAAAAAAAAAAAAAATATATATATATATATATAAAAAATACAGTATTCCATTTCGAACAAGCAGCGGCACTCCACAGGGTTTGTCAAAAGCAATCAAATTTAATGTCAAAACCAACGTTTCAGGGCCATAAGAGAAACCCCTTCTTCAAGGTGTGGAGTGCCGGCGCTGGAATAAATATCTGATCCTATCTACTGTATATAAAAGTGAGGACATTAAACACCTGTCCCAAAAAAGTTTGATCCCTACGGTTGACGTAGCGGTAACGGCACCCCTTATGAAGTCTTTTATGATGAGACGCGTCGGGTCTCTTTCCACCTTGAAATAAGAAACTGGAATGCCATGTCTGATCTGTGTATCTAAAATTGTATTATTTTTTTTTTATTTGAACATAAATTGTGTAAGATTTACACTTTGAAGGTGGTAGCTAACTAGCGCACTCTATATTCATTTCTATTCATTCTATCCCCTTTCCTCCACTAACAGGGATGAATTATAGAGTGCAGCTTCCTTTCACTAGCGCAAATAAGGGTCTTTTTACCTTTTTTATAAATATATACTGTACATACTACTGTTTTCAAAAGTTAATGAAATATTTGATTATAAGTCAGATAAGAACAAAGATCATCCAAGGTTGCTAGATCTCCCATATAATTAAAAATAACAAATAACATGAGCAATGCATTTTGTTCTGGGTGCCAGACTAGCGATGGGTGGAGGCAACTTCAAATTATATTGGCTGTACACTATGCCATAAAAACATGCAAAAATGTGGTATGAGTCTTGTGCCCATGGCTGTTCCAATTTTATTTCTATTATATTTGTGATTCCTTCCAAGATGAACAATAAGTCTTGTTTTTAAAATATCAGCTTTTATAATGTAAAGTATGCAAAGAGATGACATAAACTGTCACCAAAACCCACCCTGTTTCCCATAAACTTGGTTTATTTATATCTGAAATAGTGTATTTTAGATAAGTTGGTGTTTTTAGAACTAGGGGTTGTTATAAAAGGTCTATAAATTGCGAGAAATTTGAGGTAGTGTATTAGTACCAGCCACTGTTGGTCTTCCAGGTGGCTTACTAATATTTTAAATGACATTTGGGTAAAATACATAGGACTAGTATAGAAGGTTTATCTATTTGATGCATAACCTTTTTTTCTTTAACAATATTTTGGATGTACAGCATAAGACCAATAATAGTTCTCATATTTTTTAGATTTTATCAGAGGGGGATTGGTTCTTAACTTTTTATACATGAAGTTCTCTGATAATTGTTGTAGAATTTCTTCAATATAATCCTTCACATTTATTATAACTGCTCCCATGGCAGCTGTTTAACAACAACAATCTCTTTAATATTTTTTTAGAGCCTGAACATGTTATCCCATTTCCAAGACACTAGGGGCTAGATGTAATAGGGTGCAATATTTAGGCAGCTAAAAAAATCGCACCATATTGCACATGTCAAATGTGCATTTTTATTTCCCTCAAATTTCGCACATGTAATAAAGTATGGTGGGAATTTTTAGAAATCACATGCCATTTCTGGTGATTTTTAGTAATGATAATGTGCGACTTTTTTAGCAATGGGAGTGTGCGGATTTTTGTTGACATAAACAAAACAACATGAGGTCCCCCAAGTATAACTAGCCCCAGGCCTTAGGTACCCACATCCTGGACTTACCTTATACCCACTATTCAAGTCCCTGTATATCACCTCTAGCGGTGATCAATACCACCACCTTGGACCCATCCACTACAATCCTAGTGAGGAAACCAATTATCTGTTCCTAATCAGGATATCACCCATTTGGATCTGTGGGACAATTGCCCAGATCTCTGCCTCCAACAGTGATATGAATTAGTAATTATTTGAATTTTATTTAAGGCACAGTTTGCGGTCTATATGGGACGCTGCTATCTTATCTACAGATTGGTGACTCCAGTTTCCCTATGTGTGCTTCCTAATTACTATTGATTTTAATAAAATTTTAATTGTCTATGTATTTGTGGAATAAATAATTGTTTGTTTTACTCATTTACTTGTTGATAGCACTTGGTTTTCTTAGTGCTGCTATTATCCATTTGCTTTTCTTTTTGTCCATTTTTTTCTACATTTCCAGAAAGTGGAAAAAAAAGAAATCCATATTGATGCATTGAAAACAAAAAATGCATGACAAATTGGGAAGCTCTTTCCAGAAACTGGATAGGTGAAGCTTGTGCCCAAGATCAAAAAATTACAGTTAACACATCCCGTGCAATTAAAGACGCCTTTCTCTATGGTCAGCCAACTATTGGAACTTTTTATCGGGCTGATGTCTGAGTAGGTTATCCTCTGTTTGAGGTTATTGCTGCATTTATAACTGAAGAGGAGGACATCCTTGCAATCGGCACCCAGAATTGTATAAGAGCTCATGATAAGCCAAGGTCTCTGAATTGCTGTCTTCAATAATTTTGAGTTGGTAGAGTACATAGTCGGGAATACAACTTTATCCAGAGTAAGGACCTTGATGGAAGGTTTTAATAACTCTTCCCGTTTTAGTGTCATACATTTACGTAGTTCCGACTGAACTTCTTTCTCGTCATATCCTCGATCCAGGAATTTTTGAGCCATACTGTTTAGATCATTCTGAAGATCATCATGGTTAGATGTTATACTAGCAACTCTAATTAGCTGTGGAAAGGGTAACCCTCTTTTTAAGGGTTGAGGATGAAAACGGTTGAAAGCCAGAAGTGTGTTTTTATCTGTTTGTTTTCTGTACACCTTTGTGCTGTAGTGTCTATTAGTGACAGATATCATTACATCAAGGAAACTTATGGTCACCGGGTCACTGGTGCATGTAAACCTAATAAGTCCATTGAGATATAGAACAAACTCATCTAGCTGCTCCGAGTGCCAGTCCAGATCAAAAACAAATTGTCTATGTATCTCATATAAAGGGCCACAAAGCCAGAATACTGTGCATTAGACATAATATGTGTCCTTTCGTAGTTGTACATAAACAGGTTGGCATAGCAATTCTTTTTGCATGTTTGATGCTCAAATTATATGGATAAATAAATTTCTCTGTGTTGAATTCACATTGGAATAGGAGTGCTGTCTTGTTTATATCCCCGGAAATAAAGTTTGGCTAAATAAATAAATAATTAAAAAAAAATATATATATATATATAAAATACAGTATTCCATTTTGAACAAGCAGCGGCACTCCACATGGTTTGTCAAAAGCAATCAAATTTAATGTCAAAACCAACGTTTCAGGGCCATAAGAGAAACCCCTTCTTCAAGGTGTGGAGTGCCGCCGCTGGAATAAATATCTGATCCTATCTACTGTATATAAAAGTGAGGACATTAAACACCTGTCCCAAAAAAGTTTGATCCCTACGGTTGACGTAGCGGTAACGGCACCCCTTACGAAGTCTTTTATGATGAGACGCGTCGGGTCTCTTTCCACCTTGAAATAAGAAACTGGAATGCCATGTCTGATCTGTGTATCTAAAATTGTATTAAATTTTTTTTATTTGAACATAAATTGTGTAAGATTTACACTTTGAAGGTGGTAGCTAACTAGCGCACTCTATATTCATTTCTATTCATTCTATCCCCTTTCCTCCACTAACAGGGATGAATTATAGAGTGCAGCTTCCTTTCACTAGCGCAAATAAGGGTCTTTTTACCTTTTTTATAAATATATACTGTACATACTACTGTTTTCAAAAGTTCATGAAATATTTGATTATAAGTCAGATAAGAACAAAGATCATCCAAGGTTGCTAGATCTCCCATATAATTAAAAATAACAAATAACATGAGCAATGCATTTTGTTCTGGGTGCCAGACTAGCGATGGGTGGAGGCAACTTCAAATTATATTGGCTGTACACTATGCCATAAAAACATGCGAAAATGTGGTATGAGTCTTGTGCCCATGGCTGTTCCAATTTTATTTCTATTATATTTGTGATTCCTTCCAAGATGAACAATAAGTCTTGTTTTTAAAATATCAGCTTTTATAATGTAAAGTATGCAGAGATGACATAAACTGTCACCAAAACCCACCCTGTTTCCCATAAACTTGGTTTATTTATATCTGAAATTGTGTATTTTAGATAAGTTGGTGTTTTTAGAACTAGGGGTTGTTATAAAAGGTCTATAAATTGCGAGAAATTTGAGGTAGTGTATTAGTACCAGCCACTGTTGGTCTTCCAGGTGGCTTACTAATATTTTAAATGACATTTGGGTAAAATACATAGGACTAGTATAGAAGGTTTATCTATTTGATGCATAACCTTTTTTTCTTTAACAATATTTTGGATGTACAGCATATGACCAATAATAGTTCTCATATTTTTTAGATTTTATCAGAGGGGGGTTGGTTCTTAACTTTTTATACATGAAGTTCTCTGATAATTGTTGTAGAATTTCTTCAATATAATCCTTCACATTTATTATAACTGCTCTCATGGCAGCTGTTTAACAACAACAATCTCTTTAAGATTTTTTTAGAGCCTGAACATGTTATCCCATTTCCAAGACACTAGGGACTAGATGTAATAGGGTGCAATATTTAGACAGCTAAAAAAATCGCACCATATTGCACATGTCAAATGTGCATTTTTATTTCCCTCAAATTTCGCACATGTAATAAAGTATGGTGGGAATTTTTAGAAATTTCTGGTGATTTTTAGTAATGATAATGTGCGACTTTTTTAGCAATGGGAGTGTGCGGATTTTTGTTGACATAAACAAAACAACATGAGGTCCCCCAAGTATAACTAGCCCCAGGCCTTAGGTACCCACATCCTGGACTTACCTTATACCCACTATTTAAGTCCATGTATGTCACCTTTCTAACTGTGATCAATACCACCACTTTGGACCCATCCACTACAATCCTAGTGAGGAAACCAATTATCTGTTCCTAATCAGGACATCACCCATTTTGGATCTTTGGGACAATTGCCCAGATCTCTGACTCAAACAGTGATATGAATTAGTAATTATTTGAATTTTATTTAAGGCACAGTTTGCGGTCTATATGGGACGCTGCTATCTTATCTACAGATTGGTGACTCCAGTTTCCCTATGTGTGCTTCCTAATTACTATTGATTTTAATAAAATTTTAATTGTCTATGTATTTGTGGAATAAATAATTGTTTGTTTTACTCATTTACTTGTTGATAGCACTTGGTTTTCTTAGTGCTGCTATTATCCATTTGCTTTTCTTTTTGTCCATTTTTTTCTACATTTCCAGAAAGTGGAAAAAAAGAAATCCATATTGATGCATTGAAAAAAAAAATGCATGACAAATTGGGAAGCTCTTTCCAGAAACTGGATAGGTGAAGCTTGTGCCCAAGATAAAAAAATTACAGTTAACACATCCCGTGCATTTAAAAACGCCTTTCTCTATGGTCAGCCAACTATTGGAACTTTTTATCGGGCTGATGTCTGAGTAGGTTATCCTCTGTTTGAGGTTATTGCTGCATTTATAACTGAAGAGGAGGACATCCTTGCAATCGGCACCCAGGATTGGATCAGAGCTCATGATAAGCCAATGTCTCTGAACTGCTGTCTTCAATAATTTTGAGTTGGTAGAGTACATAGTTGGGAATACAACTTTATCCAGAGTAAGGACCTTGATGGAAGGTTTTAATAACTCTTCCCGTTTCAGTGTCATACATTTACGTAGTGCCGACTGAACTTCTTTCTCGTCATATCCTCGATCCAGGAATTTTTGAGCCATACTGTTTAGATCATTCTGAAGATCATCATGGTTAGATGTTATACTAGCAACTCTAATTAGCTGTGGAAAGGGTAACCCTCTTTTTAAGGGTTGAGGATGAAAACTGTTGAAAGCCAGAAGTGTGTTTTTATCTGTTTGTTTTCTGTACACCTTTGTGTTGTAGTGTCCCTTAGTGACAGATATCATTACATCAAGGAAACTTATGGTCACCGGGTCACTGGTGCATGTAAACCTAATAAGTCCATTGAGATATAAAAAAAACTCATCTAGCTGTTCCGAGTGCCATTCCAGATCAAAAACAAATTGTCTATGTATCTCATATTAAAGGGCCACAAAGCCAGAATACTGTGCATTATACATAATGGGGGAAATTTACTAAAGGAATTTGTAAAAAAATAGGTGTATTTGTACTTAGAAATACACTTATTTTTGACATTTACTATCCCAAAAATATGGCAATTCGTATTCGTATTGATAGCACATCAATACGAATACGAATTGCCGGATTTTCGGGATAGTAAATGTCAAAAATAAGTGTATTTCTAAGTACAAATACACCTATTTTTTTTACAAATTTCCTTTAGTAAATTTCCCCCTATATGTATCCTTTCGTAGTTGTACATAAACAGGTTGGCATAGCAATTCTTTTTGCATTTTTGATGCTCAAATTATATGGATAAATACATTTTTCTGTGTTGAATTTGCATTGGAATAGGAGTGCTGTCTTGTTTATATCCCCGGAAATAAAGTTTGGCTAAATAAATAAATAAATACATAAATAAATAAATATATATTGATGAAGGTGGTTGTTCCACCGAAACAGCCTGTGAGCCAATATGGTGAAGGGACCAGCATGGGCATCCACGGGCCTTTTGTCACTAACCCGGTTAGGATAAGTAACCCAGCTTTTTTATGCAATATATTGCCATGTGTAACTGACCTCTCACTTATGAGACTTTTTTCATAAATGTTTTTGAAAACGTATTAGATTGTGGTGTGCAGATTTCTTTTCCCCTCAAAAGGAAAAACAAATTGATATAAGTAATTCTTATGGGATCTAGCACCCGCCCACTATCCATGTAAGTGGTGTGCGGTTTTTCTCTTCCCATTGGTATATATATATATATATATATATATATATATATATATATATATATATGTAGATATAAGACGGCACTCCAAAGTATAAAATGTCATAGGTGGCGGTGCAGGGTCCATAAACAATTGATAACAACACTCACCCAGCCTCCAGGAAGGATAGGAAAGGACCAGCACTCACAGGTTTGGTGAAAAAAAGAAGAAGTTTGTATTGGCGTTTTCACAGCATGATAAGTTTACAAGCAGGCTGACTTGTAAACTTATCATGCTGTGAAAACGCCAATACAAACTTCTTCTTTTTTTCACCAAACCTGTGAGTGCTGGTCCTTTCCTATCCTTCCTGGAGGCTGGGTGAGTGTTGTTATATATATATATATATATATATATATATATATATATATATATATATATATATTACAGTATTCCATCTCGAACAAGCAGCGGCACTCCACAGGGTTTGTCAAAAGCAATCAAATTTAATGTAAAAAAACAACGTTTTAGGGCCATAACAGAAACCCCTTCTTCAAGGTGTGGAGTGCCGCTGCTTGTTCGAGACGGAGCACTACATTAATGGTCCAGGGGGCACCCAGGTTATTGTACTTATTCAGGGAGAGTGCCCGTCTGATTTATATATATATATATACATATATATATATATATTATAAAGAAGAATGGGGTTTAGTGATCCTTTTTCCGCGCTGTGTAGTGGGCTGCACTTCTATCGTACCTAGCTGTTAATATAGGTACTAGATGGGAAGAATAGGAATAAAGAGAGAGATAGATGTGCGCTCTATTCACCAATTAATCGTCATACATTGGTATATAAAATGTATATTTATTCAGACTTTTCTTAACAATATAAATGGAATAATTTTTCAATAAAAACAATGACAGTCATATGGATTCCAGATTCAGATAAGATGTTTTTCAAGTGAATGACAGGAAGAAGATCCGACTTCAACATAGAATATACTTCTTTAACAAACGAAACCCTACGCGTTTCGTCCCTTAGGACTTCATCAGGGGCAAAAATGAAGATCTGAATGTGAATCAAGTCTGGACAGTGCCAAGCATAAGAGATTCTTCCAACATTAACAGCTGGGTGTGGATGCTGAGCAGATAAGAGAACTGACCACGTCAGTTCAGATAAAACCTCTGTCCTGCAGAGGTATAGGACTTTTGAAACAAAAGGGGGGGTCCAGTTTCAGCCAATATGTAGCTTGAGGTGAAGCTGCTTGACCACAGAAGTCCATGTTAGTGGTTTAACAAAAAAACATTTTCAGCCGGTATGTAGCTTGAAATGGAACTGCTCAACCACAGAGGTCCACGTTAGTGGTTTATAGATACAGTAGAAACGTGATATCCAAATCCTGTGGGTGTGCAGCGAGCTCGCTGCACACCCACAGGATTTGGATATCACGTTTCTACTGACTTGATTCACATTCAGATCTTCATTTTTGCCCCTGATGAAGTCCTAAGGGACGAAACGCGTAGGGTTTCGTTTGTTAAAGAAGTATATTCTATGTTGAAGTCGGATCTTCTTCCTGTCATTCACTTGAAAAACATCTTATCTGAATCTGGAATCCATATGACTGTCATTGTTTTTATTGAAAAATTATTCCATTTATATTGTTAAGAAAAGTCTGAATAAATATACATTTTATATACCAATGTATGACGATTAATTGGTGAATAGAGCGCACATCTATCTCTCTCTTTATTCATATATATATATATATATATATATATATATATATATATATATATATATATATATATATATATATATACAAGTGCAGATAAAGGCACTCTGTTTCTGTGCAAAAACAATGTGCCCGGGTGCCAGGAACGCGGAGAACTCCGTATAAATCACAAACCAATGGACAGCACTCTCGGGACTTGTACAATCAAATAATCAATAGCAGGACACGGCGGTCTCAAGCAACGTTTCGTGCTTTATTGCAAGTCATCAGGCTCTGATGACGTGCAATAAAGCACGAAACGTTGCTTGAGACCGCCGTTTCCTGCTAATGATTATTTGATTGCACAAGTCCCGAGAGTGCTGTCCATTGGTTTGTGATTATATATATATATATATATATATATATATATATATATTCAAATATCTGTAAATAAGAGTATACGCACCAGGTACTTGTTAACTGAAAGTTTGTGTTACTTACTGCATTAAAGTTAGATTGTAGGTAGATTTTTTGGCCAAACACTGGGCTTCATCAGCACAGGACCACGACCACAGTATTGTCCAATACTTTTCCTCCCTATTTCAAATCCAAACCAGTGCTAGCCTTGGTTGCCGATTGTCTCCCCTATGTGCTATTGTCTTAGAACCCCTGGATATTGTACTTCATATTTCTCTTACTTTAAATGGAATTCGTGTGGTAAATATTAAACTTAATTTAATACTATTTGAAGATGTTATTCTGCTGTTAATCTCTGAACATGAAACCTCTCTTCCAGAGTTATTAAAAATATTTATTTGTTAGGTTTGGTGTCTGGCTCTATGATTAACATTGACATGGCTGAAGTGATGTTGATTTTAGCCTCAGCTTCTCATTCTCAAATGCCCCCAAGTTTACAACAATTTAGATGGAACATCTCTAAGTTTCAGCATTCAGGAATCCGAATCACTTTGGATCTCTCCAACCTTAAGTATGCCAATTTATCTCCCTTCATAATGAATATTATAGATGTGCTTGAAACTTGGAAACTGCCCTATTTTTCTGCTATGGAATAAGAGTAAAGTTTCACCAAAATGATGTTCTTCATGTAAACACTCCCATTTTTGTCTCCACAAAATAGACACAACTAATGTGACCTATGGAATGTCCAATTTCTTATGGCAACTTAGCTACTGCTCTGTTCATCCCTTAATCTCCTCATGTCTCACTACATGCCAAAACCTAGGACATACCCTCTACTATCCTTGACCATTTACTTTTTCACAAGACTTATCTTTCTTGGTTAGCAATAAATAAAGATACAGATGGAGCAGGTCTCTTCTTTGCAGGGGATGGCGATGGCGACGCCAGCCGCCATCCCCCGCAACCCGCCATCTGTATCTGCGAAAGGGGACGCGAGCGCACAAGATGCACGTGCGTCTCCTTCCGACGGCTTCCCTTGGGTCCCCGCCGGCTTGTCGGCATTCACCCGGGGTCCCCACAGCCTCCCCGCACCCCCCCCCTAACCCTGTACGTCTCCCTGAAGCGGAGATGGACAGGGTTCCCGTCGCCCCGCCACCTGGAAACTGAGACGCCCGTGCGCGTGAGACGCACGTGCGTCTCAGTCAGATGGACGCCGGGCTGCTGGCGAATCGACAGCGGTGATGTTCTGGCGATTCGCCAGCAAGAGAGAGTCCGGCTCCATTTGTATGCACAGATCTACCAAAAAATCACCTTATCTTCCCTCCATCACTCTCAAACTTCACCATTTTAGTGACAAAGGTCTTCAGCTTGGCTTCAAAGTATTTGACCTGAGTGGCACACAGTATCAGTTTTCCCATGTCATTTCCAAGTATCAAACAATTCTTTGAATTTGTGAACCCATCACTATATTATCACTTTGCCCCAAGCTATTTCTCTCCTGAATACACTTGGTCATTTACACCAGCGTTTTTCAACCACTGTCCCATTAAACATGAGAGGACCATGAAAATTATACGGACCATTCACCAAGCTTACTTTCCCCAAGTTAGTGCAAACTTATGGTACCCACTGTGTATGTCTAACATCTCATACTTCTAATGGGGATGCAGTTTAAATCCCGGCGGTCGGGATCCCTGCATTCAGAATCCCAACGCTGGAATCCCGACCGCCGAAATCCCGATACTTTCTCCCTTCGTGGGTGTCCACGACACCCCTGGAGGGAGAATAAATTAGCGTGCCGAGTGTAGCGAGGCACCGTGCCCATTGTGTGGTGAGCGCAGCGAGCCCGCAAGGGGGGCAATCCACGTCCCCCCCTTGTCGGGATTTCTGCGGTCGGGATTCCGGCATCGGGATTTTGAACACCGGGATCCCGACCACCGGGATTTCATACTGAATCCTTCTAATGTAATATTTATGCAATGTATTTGGGAATGTGGAGAATTAAAAAGTACTGGTACAAGGTTCAATTGTATGCAAAGGATTTATTTGCACTCTCTATGACACCTTCTTACTTAAAATCAATATAGTTAAAACAAAAGTCATTGTGTTTTTTTTTCCTGACAATGTCCCTCTCTCCATCTATATGTAATATGTCCCTTTCCTCTATTCCCATAGTCCACTCTCTAAGTGTCATCTTCAATTCTGTCCTCCTTTTTATCTTTAACCCTACATTCAATCCTGCTCCCACTCCTGCTACTTCTACCTCGATAATACAGTATCTCCTGCATCAGACCTTCCTCAACCTTTAACACCATCCTTCAACATCATCATTTTCACATAGACCACTGTGCTCTGCTCCTCTTTGGCCTTCTGAACTCCAATCTCAGTCCCTTTTCAGTCTATCCTCAAATCTACTACCCATTCTATTTCTTCTATTCAGCTTCCATCCTGCTACCAGTACCTCAACTGGCTTCATATCCTTCACAGCAAATGTAATAACCATCATTAACCTACAAAGCCTACAACTTCTCTCCTCCCCCTACATTTACACCATAGCTTCCTCAGACTCTCTCTCATTACACATTATTCTGCTAATGACCACCACCTGAGTTCCCTTAAACTCTAGAATGACCTCCTCATCCAGTCAGACTTGTCCACAACTCATGAGTTATATAATAATCATCATTGTCATCATTGTCATCATTATTATCATTAGTATTAGTTAATATTTTAGTTAATGTTCATGAGTAACACAGATTATTTTCTTTCTCAAGTAGATGTTTTCTTGTGTTTAGTTCCGGTCTCCATAAGATAATGTAACATTTTGGAAAAAATATACAACCTAAAAGTCCAGCGCATGAAGCTAGTATCGCAAAGATCTCCACAGCCACCATATATTTCCCCTTGGTGCTGAGATAAGCTGGGATCATGGTAGTCCAAACACTGCAGAAGACCAGCATGCTGAAGGTGATGTATTTGGCCTCATTAAAGCTGTCCGGTAACTTCCTGGCCAAGAAAGCTGTAATAAAACTAATGGCTGCCAGGATTCCCATATAACCCAGAGCAGCGTAGAATCCAACAACTAATCCTTCATTACATTGAACAATGATCCTTCCCAGATAAGAATGAGTGTCTAGCTCCTGGAAAGGTGGAGAGATAGTCAACCAACTCACACAGATTACTATTTGGATGGATGAACACAACAATACTACACAATTAGACAATTTGGTGCTGACCCAATTTTTCCATGGACTTCCTGGTTTGGTGGCTTTAAAAACAATATAAACCATGATAGTTTTTCCTAAGACACAAGATATGGCCACTGAGAAGAGGACTCCAAAGGAGATCTGACGGAGCATGCAGGTGGCATCTACAGGACGACCGAGGAACAGGAGCACAGAGAGGAAGCTCAGCATTATGGAGACCAGGAGAAGGAAGCTCAGATTCTTGTTATTGGCTTTCACCAGAGGTGTGTCTTGGTGCAAAATAAATATTCTAAGTATCAGAAAAGTTAAAAAACAAAGAAATAAAGATGCTATCAATATAACAACAACGATTGTGTCATTTGTGTAGGACAGAAATTCCAGCTCTTTGGGAACACACTGAGTCTTCTTCTCATTGGGCCACTCATGGTCAGCACACTTCAGGCATATTTCACTGTCTGGAACAATAAAACCACATACAGAACAGCTGATTACTGACATCGGCGCAACAAACTAATCAACAAATCAAAACATTGATACATTCGTACTGTAATTACAATATTTTATGGGCGTCATTTAGGGTTTAATTCATGTTTGTGTACAATGGCAGTAAAATGAATATCAGCAGATTATGCGTGGGATGGGGAATGTTTCTAAAAGTTCTAGCATGCCCTAGTTATTATTTTAGGCACTAGGAAAAGCTGAAAGCGGTATTGACCTAAAGATAAAAGGCACTTATTTAATTGTTTGCACTATTTCCTAGTACCCACTGCCAGGGTTGCCATCATACATTGAGGGTCTCGGAACAGATCCATGACCTGCTTATTGCAGCTGGAGCACCAGGTGTCAGCGAGGTAGCAAAAGCGATGGTGGCATTTCACATGTGACAGAATGGACTGTCCCTGGACCATTTTGACAATATTGTGCTATAGTTCTTAAACAGGGCCAGGTGTGATGTTTTATTTGGGACTGGTCACTCACTGTAAATACAAGAAGCTGGGAGCAGCTTGAGCCCCTCTGAGGTGACAAATGACTATAAGGGGTTAAGACAAGGAGTGATGGACCATCATCCCCCATCACCTAAGGATAAAGTTCATCAAGATCCCTTTGTTCTCCCCTAGGACTGAGTCAGACACTGTGGCAGGGTAACAGCAGGGGGGATCTCTTCCTGACTCATCTCTGTTACATATCCACATTGAGCTCTACCAATTAAGGGAGACCTTTTCCTAAGACCACCCACTGCAGGAGGGACTTTAATGGTGGAAATTGGGACAGTTTTTAAAAAAGAGAAGACAAGAGAGCTGGGGGGTGATTTTTGCTTCTAGAAGCTACTGGCCTTGGAGTCTCAGCTCCTGCCAGTGTGCTTAGGACTGTGCCTGGGAACATGGTGGCTACTGGATTACCAGCTTCTCTTGGGGTTGCAGACTTGTTTGCTCTGCCGGGTTTATGCTAACCTTCTGGACTCACAGACTTGCTGACTCTGTTATACAGAAACTTCACCAATCTCCTGTGATCATGGACAATTATACTGCATCTGGACAGGACAGTGTGGGAGAGTGCTGGCAAGTGTGATGGTAATCTGATGTCTATTGGGACCTGGTGTTATATTGCTAGTTCCAAATGTGTTTATTTATAGCTGATTTAGAGAGCTTGTAGTAAGTAATTTGTTAATAAATATATTTTTATATCTTATTCTGTCTCCTGTCTGCATGACCTGACCCAGAAGTCCCGGAGTACACTCTGAGATTAGGCTCTGTTACTCCGGTTCTTCAAATCACATATGGACTTGGCCCCAAGACGATCAGAGCTTGTGGACCAGAAGTTAATCAGAAGCTAGTGCTATGGCAGCTCCTGATCAGCAGCCAGTCTGCAAGTTCTGATTGGCACACAACTTGCTCCATATGTAAAATGCAAATAGCAAGTGGCACCAATCAACACTGCTGCCACAGGAGGCACCTCCCCTCTGTTTGTGCCTGGGACACCAGGACCCACAGTACCCCCGCTGATGGTGGGCCTGCCCACTGCTATAAGGTTATAGAATGAGACCTATAGCTATTGCCAATACAGCTGGTTATACCGAACAGTGGAACCAACTTCCAAGATACTACCAGGCAACCCAGGCCTGGGGCCAACTGGCATGGTGTAACAGAGGTACCCTCTGACTGTATATCTTTGCTGATGTCATGTGAGACAGCCCCGCTTGGCATGCAGTGTCTCATAGACTGCTAGCGTTGGGCATCTTTTATTTTGCATTTTTCTCCCGCTGCAAATGCAAATTAAACATGGTAGATACATGAAGGATAATAATAATGCAGGTCATTTTGAAGGATAAACACATGTATGTCTAACTCATACCGGTCACATTGGATATTTCCCCCTCGGAGCACTGGACACAGCTATAACAGCAGGAATACATAACGGACATCAGCACTTTCATAGTTCCTGGCTTACAGTTCTCTGAGCACTGAGACTTCGGGACCTAGAGATAAGAAACATGTCAATGTCAATGTATTTCCTTCTGATGATGCACACATGCCAAGAGGAGGGTGGGTACTTATTTTCCAGGCCTGGGGTGGCCTGGTTCAATCTCTGAGATAGGTGTTGTTCCCATTTGCAGCATTAATAATATTTTTCACACAGGAAAATATTAATGTACTCTCCAAAGGTTCTCGTTCATTTTTAGTAAAGCTGACATCAGCCATTAAAAATGAAAAAAAAAAAACATTTTGTCTCAATGGACCTCTCAAAAACATGTCATAGAATTGTATTTGTCTTTTTTAAGGATTGGACGGCAGCTTTGTTGCAGAAAGAAAAATGGTGGCCAAGTTTTTTTTTATACCTGGCTTCCTTATGTTCATACATACAGGAGCTGAGTTTTCCCCACAATAGGAGAGTCCCCTATTCAAACTTTCATCTTTGCTGTGAGGAGTTCAATTCCTGACTTTTTTGGTGTTTGCCTCCTAAACTGATATACTGGTTCCCAGCAATTTCCATTCCATAACCCAGTAGAGCAACACAACAAAAGGAGACACATGGGCTCAGTTAGGGAGGAGAACACTATATGCTAGGCTGTGAGGCCTTCTGGCTGTGTGGTCTTCTAGCTGTGAAGTATTCTAGTGTAAAGTATGCAGACTATAATAATATAACATAGGAGATATACAGGAGATGCACAGGAGGGAAACAGGAGGACAAAGAACACTTCGTCCTCCATCTGCAACCCCAGCAATCAACATACTGCAGTGAGTTACCTGCCTCATCATCACCTTCAGTCTGCACAACCTGGACACTGATCTCCATGCTGAACTAAATGCTGTAACACACTGCCTCTGTCTCACTTATACATTAACTATACTTCCTGTAGGCTCTCCACACTTCCAGTACACCACCTTCTCACTGCTCATTCTAGGCCACTCCAATCTCACTCTATATCACTACTCTGACCAACTTTACACAGAAATATGGCTCCTAGACCCAGTCCCATACCAGTCCTTGCTGTCAGGTCTCGCCCCCTCTCAACTTCCACACCTTTCACACGCACCCACATCCCACACAACCTAATTACTATCTCACCTGTCCCCTCCCTTCCTTTCTCCTGTGCTCTCTGGAATGCTAGATCAGTCTGCAACAAGCTCCCAACTATCCACGACCTCTTTATCTCCCACTTTTTTAACCTTCTTGCCATCACTGAAACCTGGCTGTCCGCATCTGACACTACCTCCCCTGCTGCCCTCTCTTATGGAGGCCTCTCCTTCACACACTCAGTCAGACCGGATGGCCGCCAGGGTGGAGGAGTGGGCATCCTCCTCTCCCCCAACTGCACCTTCCGCGCCATCCCACCTGAGCCCTCCCTCACATTCTCCACCTTTGAGGTACACACTATCCGCCTCTTCTACCCCATTCACCTCCTTGTGGCTGTAATCTACCGCCCCCCTGGCCCCTGCTCCCCTTTCCTTGATAACTTTGCTGCGTGGCTTCCACACTTTCTTGCCTCTGACCTCCTCTCTATCATCCTTGGTGACTTTAACATTCCTATTGACATCAATAATGCTGCCTCCTCTAACCTTCTTGACCTTACCACCTCCTTTGGACTTTCTCAATGGACCTCCACCCCCACTCATAATCTCGGACACTCCCTTGACCTAGTCTTCACCCACCATTGTAATCTCTCTGATTTCTCTAATTCTTCCTTCCCACTCTCTGACCACAATCTGCTCTCTTTCACCCTCTCTTCCTCCCCTCTCCCCTCATTGCCCAGACCCACAGTCACCAGACGTAACCTCGGGTCTCTTGACCCCACTGTCCTGTCTTCCCTGGAGACTTTCCTCTCTCCTCTCTCAACCATGACTTGCACCAACCAGGCTGCCTCTTTCTATTACTCTTCTCTCACCTCTGCTCTCGACTCTGTAGCCCCCCTCCACACTGTTCCCCTTCGACGCTCTAAATCACAACCCTGGCACAACAAAATAACTTGATTCTTGCAAAAATGTGCACGCTCTGCTGAACGCCTCTGGAGGAAATCTCACTCTCTGGAAGACTTCCTCCATTTCAAGTTTATTCTCTCCTCCTACAGCGCTGCTCTCTCTTATACCAAACAATCTTTCTTCAAATCTCTCATCTCTTCACATTCCTCCAATCCCTGACGTCTCTTTGAAACTTTCAACACTCTACTTTGCCCTGCACCACCCCTCCTCCCTTCATCCCTCACTGCCACTGACTTTGCCTCCTTCTTCCTCTCTAAAATTGAGGTAATCCGACATGATATCTCCTTCCATACCCCCTCTGCTGCCCACCCACCCCAATCATCCTCCCCTACCAACTACCCCACTCTGTCATCCTTCTGCCCTACTACAGCTGAGGAAGTCCACTGCCTCATCTCATCCTCTCCCCCCTCTACCTGTCCCTTGGACCCTCTCCCCTCCCGTCTCCTCAGTTCCCTCTCCCCCACTGGCTGCTCCCACCTTGCTCACTTCTTTAACCTATCTCTTTCTACTGGCATCTTTCCCTCACCCTTCAAACACGCTCTGGTCTCACCTATTCTTAAAAAACCTAACCTGGACCCTTTATCTCCCACAAGCTACCGCCCTATCTCTCTTCTCCCATTTGCCTCTAAAATACTAGAATGGCTGGTTTACAGGCGTCTCACCAGTTACCTGTCTGACCACTCCATCCTAGATCCCCTTCAATCTGGCTTTCGCCCACTACATTCCACTGAGACTGCCCTAGTGAAAGTCACCAATGACCTGCTGTCAGCCAAATCCAAGGGTCACTTCTCCCTGCTTATCCTTTTGGACCTATCTGCTGCCTTTGACACTGTGGATCACCCTCTCCTCCTCCACACACTCCAAAATATTGGCCTCTCTGGCACAGTCTTCAACTGGTTTTCCTCTTACCTCTTCAACCGTTCCTTCTCAGTCTCTGCCTCTGGCTCTACCTCACCACCTTCTATCCTTCCTGTCGGGGTCCCTCAGGGTTCCGTCCTTGGCCCCATTCTGTTCTCTCTGTACACCTCCTCTCTGGGTGCACTCATTAACTCCTTTGGCTTCCAATATCACCTCTATGCAGATGACACCCAAATCTACCTCTCCTCTCCTGATCTGTCCCCCACTGTTTTCTCTCAAGTTTCCAACTGCCTCGCTGCCATCTCTACCTGGATGTCTGAGCGATTTCTGAAGCTGAATATGGACAAAACCAAACTTATTATCTTTCCCCCACCCAGAGCTATGCCCCCTACTAATATCTCTATCACTGTTAACAACACCATCATCTCCCCTGTTCCCCAACTCTGCTGCCTGGGTGTCACTCTTGACTCCTCCCTCTCCTTTGCACCCCACATCCAAGCCCTTGCCCATTCTTGCCGGTTCCGGTTACGCAACATTGCTCGCATCAGGCCCTTTCTCTCACAGAGTGCAACTAAGCTGATCATCCACTCATTGGTCATCTCACGGCTTGACTACTGTAATGCTCTTCTCACCGGCCTCGCTCAATCCCAACTAGCTCCTCTCCAATCTGTCCTCAATGCTGCAGCCAGGCTTATCTTCCTCTCCCGCCGCTCTAATTCTGCTACTCCCCTTCAACAAAATCTGCACTGGCTTCCATTCCCCTACAGAATCCTCTTCAAACACCTCACACTTACATACAGGGCCATCTCTAATTCCATTGCTCCATATATCTCTAACCTCATCTCCATTCATACACCCTCCCGCCCTCTACGGTCAGCTGACGACTGTCGTCTTTCCTCCACCCTGATCACTGCTTCCCATGCTAGAGCACAGGACTTTGCCCGTGCTGCACCCCTTCAGTGGAACGCACTCCCTCGCTCCATTAGACTCTCCCCGACCTTGCAAAGCTTCAAACGGGCACTGAAAACTCACCTATTCATCAAAGCGTACCCTTCCACTGCATAAACCAGCTGGTTCTCCGACCCCTTGCCTGTTTACATCCTGCTATCTAACCACCACCCCCTCGCTTGCCCCTCTTGTAATCTGTCTGTCTCCCCATCCTACTAGATTGTAAGCTCCTCCGAGTAGGGCCCTCTTCCCTCCTGTTGTCAAAGCCCACTTCTCTTCACATGTCACTCACAGCTCTCCTATACTCCAACACTCAGTGACCATCTTCGTCTGCATACTCATCTCCATCATTGGCCTCAAGCCTCTAGTTGTATGTTGATTGGGTCCTCACTACTTACATTCAAGCTGTAATGTGTATTAAACTGTGGTGCTCTTTATTTTTACTGTGTTTTTGTTATTTATTCAATGTTATGCCATGTTTTGTCTCCCTGTATTGTTCCTTTGTACGGCGCTGCGAAACACTTGTGGCGCCTTATAAATAAAATTATAATAATAATAATTATAATAACCAGAGCAGACAAGAGACCAGCCTTAGAGATTGATATGGGCGTCCTCCTCATACACAGTGGATAATGTTTGACACTGAAGGTATCCTTACTTCTTCTAATATGTTGCCATAAAAGCTTATTTTGATCTGCATGATTTTGGGAAAAAATAGTTTCACGCGTGTTACACTTTTCTGGCATATATATCCCTTGGCCCAGGACCGGGCTGAACTAGGGCATTTTTTAGAACAGCAATCATTTGCAAGCAAAACCAAGCCTCGTAAATGATTGCCACTTTAAAACAATGTCCCAGTTTGGCCGGCCTCCTGCACCTCCAGCAAACACGGACACTATTTCATCCCGACATTTATTCTTTTTAAAGTGGTGTCAAAGTACATTGGGCCTCATTAGGCTTTGATCGCAGAAATGCAAAAATAATTATTAGCCGATTTTTGCACTTCTTGTATGCTCAGCCATGAAGTGTCTAACTGTGGTCACATCCCAAAACGATGCAAACATATCTTGTGTGTTGGGGAAGGGCGGCGATGCAGCATTGGGAGGGCGCAGTCCAGGCATCAGAAGTGGGTCCAATTCTGCAAATGTTTCCATGACAGTTCTACTAAGCATTAAGAGCTTGGCAAATTACACATTGTTATATTAATTAATAAATAAAAGGTGCATATCTGCCTGACCTCATTGTTTTTCCAAACAATTTTATTCGGCTGAATAGAAAAGTTTAGGTGTTTTTCATCTTTTTCCATTGTATGACCGACATGTATTATGAAGAAAGTGTCTTTGAAAAGTTTCCAATTTATAATTTTATATGAGGTAACTAAATCTCCATTGTTATTAAAAATTGTATCCCCATCCATACGTCTCTCATTCCGCAGATAACGATGTAGCTGTAAAATACAAATAATATTTCCAAAACCTTTACTGTAAAAACTTTGGACAATAACATGTAGAACATCACTGTCTTCTGTATGTAGTGTAACAGAGAATACAAAGCACTGGAATTGCTATAAATACTTACACTCAGAGAGCACCAGCAATTGACCAGCTAAGGGGTAACCCATCCCAGAGACCTACACCAACCATCCCTGCTACCAGCACACCACATATTTGGATCCAGGAATCAAGCTGCGGCTGTGGGATTCAGTATAATCCCTGAATTGGATACCTAGGTGAGCCATAAGGGAATCCTGAGCTCATTGAAATTCAGAGCACTGGGAACAATTGGTCAAAATTAACCCTTGGAATACAAAATACAAATTATATCTACAAGGATGGTAATATATCTTACCTTATTCAGCTGGTTATAACTTTCTCATTCCTTATATACCACCAATTTGTATGAAGAGACTGAGCCCTACAAATTAGTCATCTTTTTAAAATTTTATTATAAATGTATATCTTTTTATTTATTTGTAAAATATTGTGATTTAACTAGTAAAATTTATAACAATATACCGTCTCAAGTGTATGTTTCAGCCAGCGCCGGTACAAACCCCTTTTTCTTTGCTTGCCATAAATATTAGGGACTGACAATCCCCAGTACCGGCTGCTGCTAATTGCGCACCCCACACTTTCTATATTTTCTTGTCTACACATCCCAGCATGCCTTGCATCAGTTTCAGCATGGTCACATAGCAAAACTAATGCAAAGCATCCTGGGATGTGTAGTTCACTAACATCTGGAGGGTTATAGGATAACATGGGAACCGCTAAATCAAACCCCCACCCAGTTCCAACAGCTGCCAGTTACCCCCCCATCATCACAGAAGCTCATGGTTGATCTTATTCAATATATAGCCAGTTAAAGGACGGATGGGGGGGTGGGTGGTGCTTTTCTCTCCCCCTCACACCAGAAAATGCAGGGACTAGGCTGGTGTACAAGGGGCCATATGTCCCTGCATCATCCTGGTACCATATTCCCAGGTAAATTCCTGCATTTCCTGGTGTGAAAGGGGTATTGCTTCAAATAGCAAGGATATGTAGTGCTCTGAATACAGCTGGGCAGCCCCCCACTCTCTGCCTGGCTGTCATTGGCTGTCACTTCTGCCTGGTGGCGGCAGTCCCTCGGTTACCGCGAGCATGTATTCCCCCTTGGCAATGAGCATGGAACCCCTGGCAATGAGCATAGAACCCTTGGCAATGAGCATGTAGGTAAGCAGCACTTATGTAGCATTGTTTTTAATATGCATTATGGTGTTTGGCATAATACGTAATGGATATTATGGTGTGTAACTTAACATGTAATGGGCATTATGGTGTAAATTTTTAATGCGCGCCTTTGTCACGTAACGTCCCTATTTATGGAGCATATTGTAAATTTTGGCTCAATCTATGTAGCATTATGTTCATTTTGGCTCAATCCATGTGGCATTATATGAATTTTGGCTCAATCCATATGGCATTATATGAATTTTGGCTCAATCCATATGGCATTATATGAATTTTGGCTCAATCCATATGGCATTATATGAATTTTGGCTCAATCCGTGTGGCATTATGTGAATTTTGCACATTCCATGTGGCATTATGTGAATTTTGGCTCAATCCATGTGGCACTATATGAATTTTGGCTCAATCCATATGGCATTATATGAATTTTGGCTCAATCCGTGTGGCATTATGTGAATTTTGCACAATCCGTGTGGCATTATGTGAATTTTGGCTCAATCCATTTGGCATCATGTGTAAGGGGCTAGTGTCTTTGGGTTTATTATTTTGTTGCATAATGTGAAGAAGTTGTATATTGTGTGGTAATCTAAACTCAAGGACATGCACCCTTTTGCATGGCCACAACCAGTTTTCTGGAGTGCGCCTTCGACACACGCACAACTACATCCTTCACTTTTGTTGCCAAGGTGGGCCTTTGTACTTTAAAAGCCAGGGCCTATTTTCCGCCCTGTCTCTGCTCTCCTCTGTCTCACTGCTCTCTTAGCATGTACACTCCCATCTCTAACACCCTCCCCCTCCCAAACTCTCTGCGACTATGTTGCCCCCTGTCATTTTCTCCTGGATCCGCCCCTGTCTGGAGATATGGCCTCAAGAACTGGACACATTATTCAAGATGAGGCCGCACCAATGACCTATACAGAACTGGTCACAGTAATCCAGATGAGGTCATACCAATGACCTATGCAGAATGGAACACAGTATCTAGATGAGTTTTTACCAGTGAACTACAGATGGAGCATAAGCCATCCTTGACCGGCGCTCACCAAATCCCTTGTGCTGGCGAGCGCCGGCAATAGAGACTGGGATGCACGTCTCCCGGTATCATGGCGGCTGGGCAGCATCTCCCTGCCTGTCTCCGCTTCAGGGAGACGCTGCCCAGTTCGGGGTGGGGGGGAGTCGGGGCGGCGAAGGGGACCTGCAGGGGAGGTGGGGGAGGCGGCGGGGACCGAGGGGCATGCGAGCGTCTCGTGCATCTCGTACCCCTGGCGGTAGCCGGCCGCTGGCAATACAATCGCCGGCCCCTGCAAAGTTAATGCCGGCTCCATCTGTATACAGAACTGGGCACAGTATCTAGATGAGGCCGCACCAGTGACCTATACAGAATTGGGCACAGTATCTAGATGAGGCCGCACCAGTGACCTATACCGAACTGGACACATTATCTAGAAGTGGCCACACCAGCGATCTATACAGAACTGTCCACAGTATCTAGATAAGTCTGCACCAGTGACCTATACAGAACTGGACACAGTTTCTAGATGATGCCGTATCTAGATGAGGTTGTACCAATGACATGTACATAACTGGGCACATTACTCTAGATGAGGCCACACCAATTACCTATACAGAACTGGACACAGTATATTGATGAGGCCACACCAGTGACCTATACAGAACTGGGCACAGTTTCTAGATGATGCCATACCAGTGACTTATACAGAACTGGGAACATTGCTCTAGATGAGACCATATAAATTACTTATACAGTACTGGGCACTGTTCTATAGATGAGGCCGCACCAGTGACCTATACATGACTGGAAAAAGTATCGAGATGAGCTTGTACGAATGACATGACATAACTGGGCACATTACTCTAGATGAGGCCACACCAGTGACCTATACAGAACTGGGCACAGTATCTAGATGAGGCCGCACCAGTGACCTATACAGAATTGGGCACAGTGCTCTAGATGAGGTCATATAAATTACCTATACAGAACTCGGCACAGTACTCTGGATAAGGTCATATAAATTATCTATACAGTACTGGGCACAGTGCTCTAGATAAGGTCATATAAATTACCTATACAGTACTGGGCACAGTTCTCTAGATAAGGTCATATAAATTACCTATACAGTACTGGGCACAGTATCTAGATGAAGCTGTACCAGTCACCTATTTGCAACTGGAAACAGTATCTAGATGATCTTGTATCAATGACATATACATACTGTAACTGTGAACATTACTCTATATGAGGCCATACCTGTGGCCTATGCAGAACTGGGCACAGCATCTAGATGAGGCCGCACCAGTGACCTATACAGAACTGGGCACAGAATTTAGAGGAGGTCGTACCAGTGACCTATACAGAACTGGGCACAGTATCTAGATGAGGCCGTACCAGTGACCAATACAGAACTAAGCACAGTATCTAGAGGAGGTCGTACCAATGACCTATACAGAACTGGGCACAGTATCTAGATAAGGTCATATAATTTACTTATACAGTACTGGCACAGTATCTAGATAAGGTCATATAATTTACTTATACAGTACTGGGCATAGTATCTAGATGAGGCCTCACCAGTGACATATACAGAACTGGACACTGTATCTAGATGAGGCCGCACCAGTGACCTATACAGAACTGGGCACAGCATCTAGATGAGGCCGCACCAGTGACCTAAACAGAGCAGGGCACAGAATCTATAGGAAGTTGTACCAGTGCAGACCTATACAGAAATGGGCACAGTATCTAGATAAGGTCATATAATTTACTTATACAGTACTGGGCACAGTATCTAGATGAGGCCTCACCAGTGACCTATACAGAACTGGGCACAGCATCTAGATGAGGCCGCACCATTGACCTATACAGAGCAGGGCACAGATCGTATAGGAAGTTGTACCAGTGACCTATACAGAACTGGTCACAGTATCTAGAGGAGGTCTTACCAGAGACCTATACAGAACTGGGCACAGTATCTAGATGAGGTCATATAAATTACCTATACAGTACTGGGCACAGTATCTTGATGAGGCCGCACCAGTGACCTACACAGAACTGGACACAGTATCTTGATTAGGCCGCACAAGTGACCTATACAAAACAGGGCACAGTATCTAGATGAAACCGCACTAGTGACCTATACAGAACTGGGCACAGTATATAGAGGAGGCCGTACCAATGACCTATACAGAACTGGGCACAGTATCTAGATGAGGCAGCACCAGTGACCTATACAGTGGCATTATTACTTCTTTCTGCTGCTGAATCCTTTCCTTAAGTACCAATCATGAGTTGCCTACTCATTGCTTTGTTACATTGTTTACCTGCCTTTGTGTCACCTGTAGTAGTGACACCTACAGTAGATCCCTCTCCTCCTCAGTAGTTCCCAATATAGTGCCTTTAATACTATATTTAGCTTTTGGGTTTTTGAGACCAAGTGCATGATTTTGCATTTTTTTACATTAATCTGTTTTTTTTTAACATGCCCCTGACCATACCTCTAGTCTACCTACGGCTTTAACTTTCTTTCACCAGCCCTGACAGCAGCCTGCTACCGCCAGGGGCGAGCGCCCATGAGACGCTCATGCCCCTCTTGGCAAACGGAGCCTGCCGCCGCTCCCCGTCGCCTCCCCCGCCTCCCCCGATGGTCCCCCTCGCCACCCGACCCCCCCCCCCTGCACTGGGCATTGTCTCCCTGATGCAGAGACGGGCAGGGAGATGCTGCTTAGCTACCGTGATACTGGGATACGCATGTGCGTGAGATGCATGCGCGTCCCATTTTCTATCACTGGCGCTCACCAGCGCAAGGGATCTGGCGAGAGCGCTGGCCAAGGATGGCTGACTCTCCATCAGTAGATCACCCATTATTTGGGTTATTCCTCCTGGTGTGTCTACCCTGTTGCGTACCTTTGTGTCTTTAGCAATAAGGCATACTTTCCCTTTAATACCATTTGCATTGTCACCAGTAAAGATATTACAAAGCACTGGTCCCAGTACAGATCCCTGGGGTACTCCACTGGTAACATTTCCCTCCTGTGATTGTGCTAGACGAGCTAGCTGCTCTAGTCCACATCCGAGATTTCCTATGCAGATATAAAGAGATATATGGTGGCAGATAAGGACCATTTGGCCCATCTAGTGAGCCCCTTTTTATCCATTAAGGAGCCCTACACTACTCTAATTTGGGCCAATTTGATCAGATCCCCACGGATCGGGCCGACAAACCTTCCCAAATCAGATGCGTTAGACATTCCTCTCTAGTCCAATGTGATGTCCCGTGCGCATCAGACCAGAGTCGGAGGTCAGAACTACTGTCCGTCCAATCTCCGACTCAGCACCCCTCCCCGTGGTGGAGAAAGGGGTCATGTGCAATACATTTGTACTTTATTTTTCATTTAATGCATTTTACATTTTCAAACTTTTACTTAATTTTTCATTTAATATATTTTCGACATTGTATAGATTAAATCGGCATCACTCAGCACCATTGAATCTATCATATTCTAGCGGTACTTGATATAAACTGCTAATAAACCATGCTATTATAATAATAAAGAGAGATGCCAGCACTGACCAATATTCAACGCAAAACCGATGAAAGACCAGAAAGACGGTATCCGGATGATTGACAGGTGTATGGACACCAAAAGATAGACATAAACAAGGTCAACATGGACAAATGGTCAACACATGAAAAACGACATGGAAAAGGTACAAAACAATGTGTTTTTTCGTCTTTAATTTTTACATGTTTTCACATTTTGGCATCCACGTGGTTTCTGATTGGGAACGGTAAAGTGTGTAGCGGTGCTAGGGACCTTACCGAGAGTAGGTTGAGCAAAGCAAACCATGTCAAGGGATGAAGTATACTAATTGGGGATCCTCATGCTCGACCCTCTACCACACCGACAGAGGGAAGGGGGCACGGCGGTCACCTCCTCTCTTAAGGTGCCTCCGATATGAAATTATAACACAGAATATTGGATTCAGCCTCAGCTACTTCTTTAGCATAACTGTGACATAGACAGGATGTTACATTACCTGTGGTACAAAAATATTTACCTGATGCCTATAGGCATTGGAAGGAGGGTTTCTATGGGGAGACTGTTCCCCTAGGTACATGTGCATATTATGTAATGCATGGGCCATGGAATAAACCGCCTTATATACTTTATCAGTCAGTCCTGGGCTATGAATGGTATTGAAATCTGTTATACGCTCTGTCCCGGGACACTTGTAAAGTGATATATTATATATTCCGCTATAGAACTGATTCATTTTTCTATCCCTTGACAAACATCTCTTCCAAATTAACCATATATGTTCTAGTAACTTGTCATCAGGGTGATTTATGGGCTGGTAACTGTCATAGAAACTTCTCATGTCCAGCATGGGGAACATTTTCGGTTCAATGGCCAAACTTCCGTTAAATACATCCATGTAATGTTCTGCTAGAAAAAATATTGAGGCAAACGTCGGACCAAACACTAAGGTCTTATCCCTGAGCGCACCTCTCACAGCTGTAATAAAATCAGCTAAATATGAAGAGTATGTCCCGCAGAGTATTATAACCTGGGCAGATGACTTTCTTATAATTTCAGCTCTCTTCTTATTCATTTCATCGGATACAAGCAATTTAGAATACTTTATTTTTATTGTGTAGGCAACACAGATGCTCCTGAGAGTCAGATATTCTGTCAGGAGCTGAGTTTCTTCATTACCACTGTCATCATCAGAAGCTAGAACTCCAACCCAGGTCCAGCCAAAGAACTTGATCAGATAAGACAGCTCGGAGTAACTGGTCCGGTCACTTTGCACTGTGCGGTAAAACGTTGGGTAGAGGTGGCGGTCACTGAGAAGATGACTGGTTCCACCATAGCTGATCTACACAAAGCACAATGTTTGAAGAAAACAGTTTAAGTCCAACATGATGCGGAGAACATTACAATCTGTCCCTTGATGACCCTTATAACCTGAGTTTGTCTTAAAAACATTTTGAACATGGAAAGTGTGGCATTCAAAAACAAAATTAACTGCTTGATCTCTCTATAATACCCCTATTACACCACACAAATAACCTGGGTCGACCCGGTAGTGTGAAAGGGACATTTTGAATATCCGGGATCCCAGCAATCCGAGTTGAGATAAAAGAAGTGTTATTCCTGGGTCGGATCCAGGTTGCTGGGCAGTGTGAATGGGTTGAAGCAGAGAAAGAGAAAGTACTCTCTTTGTTTGGGCGCACACTTTGATTAAAACTTAGAGTTTAATTATGTTTTCATTAAAAAATTACTTCAATATAACATAGGACATACATGACACACATAACATATATACATGAAAATATCCTTATTCCAAAAAATCCCAGCCTGGTATAAATAGTATTTTCTTCCTTCTCAGGGTCTGACTTATATGTGGGTCACATTCCCTGATCGATTAATATCTATAAGGCAAGATTATTGTATTAGACGGTAAACGTAAGGAAATTACAAGAGGACACCTCTATATTGTGGGTGAGTTGGCGAATATGTTCTGTTGTGTTTGTCAATGTCCTGTCTCCAATATTGTGTTTCAATCTATGACATTAACAAACGAACAAACACAGAGTACCCCTGATATACTTTGAAATTGAGGGAGTATATCAGGGGTACTCAATTTCAAAGTATATCAGGGGTACTCTGTGTTTGTTCCTTTGTTAATGTCATAGATTGAAACACAATATTGGAGACAGGACATTGACAAACACAACAGAACATATTCGCCAACTCACCCACAATATAGAGGTGTCCTCTTGTAATTTCCTTACGTTTACCGTCTAATACAATAATCTTGCCTTATAGATATTAATCGCTCAGGGAATGTGACCCACATATAAGTCAGACCCCGAGAAGGAAGAAAATACTATTTATACCAGGCGGGGATTTTTTGGAATAAGGATATTTTCATGTATATATGTTATGTGTGTCATGTATGTCCTATGTTATATTGAAGTCATTTTTTAATGAAAACATAATTAAACGCTAAGTTTTAATCAAAGTGTGCCCCCAAACAAAGAGAGTACTTTCTCTTTCTCTGCTTCGACTATATCTTACTCTCGGGGGAGCACCTCCACATATTCTATTTTTGTGCCGAGGCACATCATCTTCATTATTGTGGATACTTTATCAATGATACCAATTCTATAAACAACGTTCGGTGGGTATTAGTGCATAGGTAAACTGTCCCAGTCCCCCTACCCCATTTTTATACAATGTGAATGGGTTACCAGAGTTGAGCAACGCATGCCCCATTCTATTTTTTGTAGGAGGGAGCAAGTTCTCCTCAGTGCTGCCTCCTCCCCAGCCCCCATCTGATGTACCACTCCCAGATGACTTCAACGATCCGGCAAAAAGCCGGGTTGCTTTGAGCAGCTAAACACTGCAAGTGCCGGGTCGCTCCCAGGACAGACTGGACAGGACAAATTCTGAGTGTGACCCGGCATTTGCAATCTGAAAGCTGCATTCATTCTTTTTTTATTTGTTAATGGCTTCTTATATAGCGCACACATACAGTATTCCACAGCACTGTACAGGGAATATTTGAAAAATCACAACAGTCCCTGCCCCAGTGGAGTAAACCAACACAAAAACGGGGAGAATATACAAACTGCACAGTTAGAGCTATGGTGGGTATCGAACTCATGACCTCAGTGCTGTGAGGCAGAAATGCTAACTATTACACCATCTGTGATGGCCGTGATTAATATGTTTGTTCATCCTATACTTAAGGACACTAACTGCAACTGAAAAGAACATGATAGATAAAGCTGTAAAATATGGATCAGTTAAAGAACTTGACATCTTTGATCGGTTTACTGAGTTAAATCGATATTTTTGTGTCCCGTGTAGAAGGAGATATTTTATCAATAAATCACTCAAACAAAAGGGAAAGGTTGCTATTACCAATTATATTGGATATATTAGACAATGAGGCTATCGATATCTCCCTCTTAGTTAATAAATAATTAATCCTTGATATTAATACACATCAATATTACAAATACAGGTACACGGAGCAATCAGACGTTACCCTGGATTTTCTGAGAAAATCTCTTTGGCAATAAAAAAATGCTAACAAAAATGGAAGGAAATGCTTCAAGGATAATGAGATGAGGTCCTTGAAAAGCCTGATGAAGAATGATTCCACTACAATAAGAGCATTTGGTAAGGCAAGAGGTACCATTATACAGAATTAAGCATATTATGTTACTAAAGCCTAAATACAATTATTCAAGAGTCTTCTGTCCAACCCAATTTAGATTTTTCTTTTGGGATCAAGTATAATTTATTCTTTCTCACAATTATTTCCTATTTGACACATGGTTTTATTTACAAGTACATGGGATTGCCATGGGCACCAAGTTCGTAGTGTAATTCACCAATTTGTATATGAGACTCTTAGAGGAATTTTACATTTGTGAGGAGTCCTTTTATGTCAAACTTGGTTCTCAGACAGGTTTATTGAAGATCTTTTCATTATTTGGATGTTTAAATTTTACACATTTTCCTCCACCAAATTACAATTATTTTGGGTTACATTTCAGGAGCATCTTAATCACTAATCTTTCGTGGATATTGCCCTTCAAATAAGAGAAGAAAGAATCATACCTATAACCCATATAAAATAGGTCGATAATAACGGCCTCCTTATCTACTCCACTTGTCATTATCAGGATTGATTAGTAAATTTCCCTTGAGGGAAATATTTCAGCATTTACTGTAGATACAATTGTACTAAAGATACTCAAATGTGATAACCCCAATTGAATTGGGGGTGCCTCTTTTCCTTTACAATTCTAGGTTTCAATCTATTAAACTTCTGTCTAAGTAGAACTCCCATATTTTTAAAATTGATAAAGCATTATCTTGTTTCTTAGGTAATGTACTTAAGATGGTTTTTAAGAAAATATATAATTAAAAAAATACTACAGGTATAGTTAATCTAATATATCTTCTGGAAAATGTAACCATTGTGCTCTGAGCAGATTTAGCACCAAGGGCTACATTTTCTAAAGCTTCTTAAAATGAAAAGAAAACCAATCCAATTCTGTTTATCACATCTCCGTTATATCATAGAAAATGATAGGCAGTATCTGATTGGTTTCCATTGGCATTATCAGCTTTTCATTTTTAGAAGTTTTAGTAAATTTACACCTTATCCATGTCATTTCATGAAACAGATAATATCCCAGTTTACAGTAGTTCCAAATTGTTGGGCGTCTAATTTAACATTCGGGTCTCGTATCTTCTGACTCCATTGACCCAAAGTGAGGAACATGTTCCAACCACCGTGGAATTTCTTATTGGAGCATGCAGCAGTGTAGTAGAACATTCTGAAATGAATGAATGATAACGACAGACACCATTCAGACACCACAGGACCAAATGCTGACATGTCAGGAGAACATTTGAATTGTTATAACTTTTATTTGGCATTTCCTCATATTTATACTATAAGATACAGGCACCCCCTCTCTTCAGGGGAGGGGATATTAGAAAAAACATACATATTTAAATATAATACACCCTTTAGGTGGGTTTAAAATCCAGATATTGGTTCTTGTGTACTTTTCGTCCCGTCTCTTTTGTCATAATAGGAGTGAACTTCTAAGAATGGGAGTAATTCTTCCAGGAAGTTAATTCACATTATACTTTCTTCAGTAACTACCCAAAAACATATGGGTTCCATTAAAATCTATTCCCTTATATGGAAATGTACATTCTACTTTCAAATGTATATATATGGTTGGTCTGTTTTTTATTTACGTTAATTGAGATTTCTAGCAAAGTCTGAAACTCAGAATATACATTGGTTCATGTTACAGATCCTGGAGGATGGGACCAATATATTGCTTAATTCTTGTAACTTTTAGTTCTTGTGATAACTTGAATCTTCTTATTATATAACTAATATAATCTTTACTAAGATATCCTCCATCATTCTCCCTCCTTTTTATAATAATTAAACATTTGAATTAATATTGTTTACATACAGTAGTAAACAAAATGTTTTATTATAAATCTAGAAAACTCATACTGGTCAGACATCTTACAATACAAACTGCCTAACCACGCAAGGAAAAGTCTGATTGGATGGTTCTAGTGGGTTATATCCCTGAGACAGGGTAACTTCTTCCCTGAGGTCAGAGGGCAACTGGCCTTTCGCTCACATCCATCGGAATAGACTGATCCTCTGTTTTCTGTGTCCTTCCAGATATGAGTTTCTTGAACTTTGCTGTAGTTGCAGCAGACCGACAGCGTTTTTGACAGACAGAGAAAACACACATTAATATCTTGAAAGCAATATAAACTAGTATGCATAATCCTATAAATTTTATGCCGAACATGAGAATTCCCATAGCCCATCCACTGATTCCTGAAAACCATGTGGATAGGTTCAGCAAAGATAGCCAGCCCCAATCACCTCCTAGAGTGTCAGGTGTATTATGCTCAGTGGCATAGATCCGTTTTTCTTCTATCTCTTGTACATGTTTTTCTATTGTCTCTTGAGCATTGTCAGTCTCATTAGTAATAAATGTACAGCACAATATTCCTGTCTGTGTATGTAAAGTCATAAAATAGCCTCCTGTCTGTGCTGTTAAATGATCAAGCTAAAGCCTGTGTTGTAACTGCTCTTTCTTCACTTCTTGAAGTTCTTTTCCTACATATCTGAAAGTGTTGTCATATATTTCAGTAATGTTATCTAATAGTTCTGCAAGTGATTCAACTCTATAATATGATTTTGACCCCAATAGGTCCAAGAATCCCATTCTCTCATGCCATGGTGTGTAGATTTTTTTTAGCCATTTTTCCTGCTTTTTTATTTCCCTTCTGTCCCTGTGTGTTGGACTATACTTCCTCACCTGGCCTTCTTGGCCACTGATCATCTCTTTTAGATCCTCGTGGTCTATGACTTGCGCTGCAGGTACTATGCATCCTAGGGTGCAATTCCCATAGGCAAGCCACTTGCAGGCGTATTTTGTGGTGTTAAGGGCGTTCCCTACCAAATTATGTAATTGCAGCAACATGTTTTGGTTTACTCCACTAGGGGCCTTACACCATTCTATGCACGTTTCCTCAGGTAGATGTCCACAATACTCACAAATACACATTGAGATGAGTGGTAAATTTCTACATTCATGGTTGGGGTTTGCAACTTCCCTTTTTCTCACATAATGTGATTTGGGGTAGACTTTAGAGGTAACTGTGCTGTTCTTAGAAACATAATCTAGTGCCACTAGTACTGTACATAACCATATTATTGCCACTATTGCAGCTGCCAAACACAGAATGCCTCCCCATAGACCCTTTATTGGGTTTTTAACAAACTGCATCATCAAATTTAACTTTAAATTTTTTGCAATGGGAAGCGTGCACCCAGGAATCTCTGTCTTTCAGTTTTACTGATGTTGGTGTAGTCAGTAGGACCTGAAATGGACCATCATATCTGGGCTCAAACGATTTTCAAACGTGTCTCTTGAGATACACCCAATCTCCTGGCTGGAGATGATGAGGATTGTTCTCTGCTGTAGAATCTGGAAGTGAAGCATAAGCTGCAACATAAAGTTGAGTTAGTCTTTTAGTGAGTTATTTTACATAACAGGTTAGATCTGCATGCTTATGCACAAGTTCTTGTGGGTAGTAACATCCTATCCTAGGTATGCTTCCAAATAGAATCTCATATAGTGAGTATCCTGACTTCTTGTGAGGAATGGTCCTCATGCTAAAGAGTGCTAGAGGTAAACATTCTACCCATGTTTTACCTGTGTCCTTCATTGCCTTCATAACCTTGGACTTTAAAGTATAATTGGTTCTCTCCACCAATCCACTCGCCTGTAGTCTGTACACTGAATGGAAGGCTTGTTGTATGCCTAAATCCTCCATATTACTTCACCTGTAAATTGTGTACCCCTATCTGATTCAATGACATCTGGGACACCATATCAGACAATTTCTGAGAGGAGTTTCTTAGCTGTGTTCCTTGCTGTGGCCTTTGCCACAGCGAAAGCTTCGACCCATTTTGAAAGAATGTCCACTATTACTAGGACATAGTCATACACTCCACACTTAGGAATCTGGATATTGTCAATCTGCAGTCTCTGAAATGGAGCTGTTGCTTTTGGTATTGCCCCTTGTGGAGTTTTTACTCTTGTCCCTGGATTGCTTATTCCACAGATCCAGCATGCTTGTGTGTGAAGTGCTGCTGCTTGGAATCCTGGAGTGATCCATCTCTCATTAGTAATAGCAGTCATTTGATCCTTCCCAAGGTGGGTCTGTCCATGAGTAACTTGACACATGGCTGGGTATAGTATTCTGGGTAGGCATAACAGTTAATCTCTTTTCCAGAGCTCCGTTTCTTCATCTTTTACTGCTCCTTTCCTTTGTCACTCTGCTTTTTCCACTGGACCTGCTTGGTCTTGGAATTTCTTTAATTGCTGCATATTTGCCATGTGTTGTGGTTCTTCCGTTTCTGTCACGACCATGTCGTTTCTTTCTTTTACTGGCTGGGCTTTTAGCTTCTGCATCTGCAAGATTGTTTCCTCTTGTTTCTTTTGTTTGATTCTATGTGTGTGCTTGAATCTTGATGATGGCAACTTTGTGTGGCTTCATTAATGCTTGGAAAAGTTTTTTAATGAGGTCAGCATGCTGACCTCATTAAAACAGTTTACCTGTAACTGTTTTAAAGTCTCTGCTTTTCCAGATAAACCATTATCCATTGCCCCAGCTGTATTTGGAATCTGTATAAATGTTTGCTGTTGTATGCTCCGCGTGTTCCAATGCTTTTGTGAGGGCCATAAGTTCAGCTGCTTGTGTTGATAAGTGTGCTGGTAGGGCTCCAGATGTTACTACTTCAGTGTCGGTAGTGACGGCATATCCAGTGTAGGGTGTGCCATTTTCATAGTATCTGGACCCATAATGAGCATTGGATATGGGCATGTCTTGGACATGTGGCAATGGCTGGGTTTCTTGTTCCATCAAAGCAAGACAGTCATGGGTGATATTTTGAGTACAAGTATCTTCCTTTTTATCCTCTTCTTCCTCACCTTCACCTCCTTTCTCTGAATCTACTTCCATTCTCTGGGCTGTTGTAGATGAGACTGTGCTGACAGAAGGTGCTTGTCCCCTTATTCAGCCTCCTTTTTTTTTTTTTTTTTTTTTAATCAGACATTTCTTTATTGCATTTTTCTTTTTTTTAACAACACAACACTTACAAACAAATTAATCATAATACATATAGCAGATATATACACTGTATAGATCTCTCTAGGGATGGCCTTTACCCGTCTGAGACAATATCAAAATAATATTTATCAATCTAATTTTTTCCTCATAATGGTCCCCTTACTTCTGTGTATATGCATGTAGGAGGGGGAGGGAGAGGGAAAGGAAAAGGAAGAGACAGGAAAGAAGGAAAAAAAAAAAAGAAGAAAAAATTATAAAAAATTAAAAAAATATATTATTCTCCCTCCTTTTAAACATTGAAGTTCACACTCCTTCTGTTCTTGCAATAGGTCCGGTAAGAGTATGACAGGGCTGAGAGTGGTACACCTCTTGATTGTCACATTGGTTACACTGAATTGGGACACTTCGTATTTTGTGAGTCTAATTGCTGAGAGGTGTTTGGTTCTTGCTTGTTGTAGGATTTCTGTTACAGCATGTGGTACTTGTATTATTAGTTCATGATTAAGAACAATGTCTGTACACTTGTCTTTTAATACAGCAGCCACTGCTACAGCTCTGATACATGTAGGTGATCCTTGGATAATATTATCAAGCCTGCTAGAATAGTAAGCAAGAGGTCTTTGTCTTGTTCCGTGGACCTGTGTTAACACTCCCAGAGCATGTCCTCTTTCATCATGGCAATATAAGGTAAAGGGTTTAGTATAGTCTGGAAGGCCTAAAGCGGGTGAAGAGGCAATGGCCAACTTTAGTTGCTGAACTGCTTGAGCCATGTCTTCATCTGTTGGATGTGGAAACTCTGTTTTGATGGCATTGTATAGTGTTTGCATGTAGACTGATGCAAGAGGTATCCAGTCCCTGCAATAGCCCACCAGGCCTAGGAATTACCTGACTTGTTTCACAGTCTTTGGTATCTTGGCTTGCAGTAAGAGTTTCTTCCTGTCTTCTGGTATACTGGAGAAAAAGAAGACTCTTTGTGGGGGCACTCTTAATGCATGTACATGTGTACGTGCATATGCAATACCTATTGGTACCAAAAAATGTGGTGAATGGCTAACGAAATAGTGACACTGTTTAAAATTTAACTTTTAATATTTACGTTTTAATATAGAAAGGTAATTGACACAAGGTATATGATTACATATCATACAATTTCGACACACAATTAAGGTTTAAAATATGCACTGCAACTAATAATTCTGTTACTGTCTGTGAGTAAGGATTCACCGAAAGACAGTCTAATGAGTCCTTGCCTTGATTTGTATATCCATTAAATGGGTTGAAAATTCAACATGCTAACAACAATCACTGTATTCACTGAGACCAAAGAGTAGTGTTAATTAGAGGCAGTCTGTGTCTATTCCAGTGATACAATTGGAATAAGAGCTTACGCTAGAACAGATACAAATAAGTGTATTGACGGCTGTCAGATTGTACACAGGTATTGAGTAGAAGAGAGAGCTAAAGTAGGAGAGTGCTAATCAGTTTGCAAGTGTCTATTTCTCACCCAACACCCACCCTCTTACCATCATACGTTTATAGGGTGGTAGATGGGGGGGTCGGGGAGAGACTCCGCAAATGAAAGAAGTGGAGTGGCCACAGTACCTTCTGCTGCTCGTTTGGTCAGGTCGTCCATCCACTGTTACTCTGCTGAGTATTGCAGTGTAGGGATCCAGCCGACTTTAGGAGTGAGAGAGGATTAGTAATACTAGGATAGAAATTTAGAGTGTCTGACAGAAAAAATATTGTGTCAGAGAGGAGAGGTAAAGTAAGAAAGATAATATCAGATCGCAAGTGTCTATATCTCACCCAATTTCTGTTTTCCAACCATCATAATTTAGAGGATGGTGGATGAGATAGTCGGGGAGAGACTCCGTTGATGAAGGAAGTAGATTAGATGGCCAAAGTACCTTCTGCTGCTCGTTTAATCCGACTGTGTGGTCACTGTTGCCCAGTTGGGTATTGCAGTGTAACGACACAGGTGATCTCAGGAGTGAGAGAGGATTAAGTTGCCCTAAACAGAGGGACTTTTAAAGATGGATAGATATAAAGTATACACAATTTACTTTTATTTTGTGAAAATCACAATCTGTTGTTAATTTGTACAATAATTATATGAGGCCGTTTATTCACATTTTACAATAAGAATTTTAGCAACAGTAAGTTGGTTCAATCAACAGAAAAGTCAGGATTAGGAAACAAGTATTAATATAATGCTATATGCTGGACATGATTCAGTTATTAATTGATATAGGGCCGCTGACCATATTGTCTTAATATATTTGTCGTAGTAGATCAGATTATATAGCTATTGCAGATTCCCTGCACCGGCCGCTGGACCGCGGCTACAGTGTGTGGAAAGAGGCTGCTATTAGCTAGAACTTCAAAAGGACAAACGACATTTATTGAATCAGTACATATAGCAAATGGCAAATCCCTGCATGGGCTGCTGGACCACGGCTCAATATGCGAGAGGACAGCTGTAAATTGTATCTTTCGAGGATTAGCGGCAATATATATACACAATAAAGAATCAATTTGTATAACAGCTCATGAGTCCCTGTGTGTGCCGCTGGATCGCGGCTGCGATGTATAGGGAGAACTTAGCAACAATAAGTCAGTTCAATCAGCAGAAAAATCAGGTTTAGGAAACAAATATTACTATACTGCTATATGCTGAACATGACTCAGTTATTAATTAATATAGGGCCGTTGACCATATTGTTTAAACACATTTGCCGTAGTAGATCGGTTTATATAGCTCCTGCAGATTCCCTGCACCGGCCGCTGGACCGCGGCTACAGTGTGTGGGAAAAGGCTGCTGTTAGCTAAAACTTCGAAAGGACAAACGACATTAATTAAATCAATATATATAGCAAATGGCAAATCCCTGCACGGGCTGCTGGACCACGGCTCAGTGTGCGGGAGGACAGATGTAAATTATATCTTTAAAGGACAAATGGCAATATAGTTATATATACAGCAAAGAATCAATTCGTATAACTAATGAGTCCCTGCATGTGCCGCTGGATCGCGGCTGCGGTGTATAGAGAAATACACAGTACCTGACTGCTATTAGTTACAGTTTCAAAAGAGGGCAAGCGGCAACAATAAATCATTCCATGCAACCACTGATGATTCCCCGCACGGGTCGCTGGACCGCGGCTATAGTGTGCAGGGAGAATGCCGCCCAGTAAAGCAAGATAAATGTTTATAATAGTTACGCTTAGCTTTCCCGAGTGTCAGCGATTGTAGAGATCTGCAGGGTAGGGTTGCTAGTGCATAGTAGAAGGCTGTATGACGCGTTTCGCCCCTCCCACGGGGCTTGTTCACAGGTGTCTGGTGCCTTGAGAGATACAATGCCCAAGGAAGATGACCTTTTGTTTACAGAGCTGTAGTTTATCTTTTGAAGCCTGCAGTGTTATTCTTCCAAAAACTTGAGTAGGGACACTGTTTCCTTCTGGCATTTGTCTTGAGAAGTTGTGGTTAATAGGAGGTCATCAACATACTGGTTAATCTGGGTTTCGTCTGAGTAAAGGGGAGTCCAAGCCTGGAGAACCAGTGACATGGCTTAAGAGTAGTCACTGGCGCTGGTGGCGCCCCCCTGCGGCAATCTTGTCCAACAGTATTGTTTGCCATCATGTGTAAAGGCTAACAGTTCTTGAGAGTCTTTCATGATGGGCACAAAGAAGAATGCATTGGCCAAATCAATCACCGTAACCCAAGCCCCTGAAGTGAGATTTGGTTCAGCAAGGTGTGTGGATTAGGCACAATGGGGCAGATGTATTAAGCATTGACAAGAGATAAATGCAAGGGTGATAAGGAGAGATAAACGTCCAGCCAATCAGCTCCTTACTGACTTTTTTCAAACACAGCCTGTAACATAGCAGTTGGCAGGTGATTGCCTGGACGTTTATCTCTCCTTATCACCCTTGCATTTATCTCTTGTTAAAGCTTAATACATCTGCCCCAATGGGACAATTTATTAACAGTCTCTTGTTTACCTCCCTAAGATCATGCACCGTTCTGTATTGGGTTTCTCCAGAACTGTTGATGTCACGTTTTCGGACAGGAAACAGAGGAGTATTCCATGGGGATCTACAACAAACAAGTATGCCAGACTGTAGGTAAGCTTGTAGTTGCTTCGTGATGGCGGCTCTTTGATCAGGATTCCGTGGATATTTGTTTATGGATACTGGAACTGTTCCTGGCTTTAATCGCAGTTGGACATGTTGTACATTAAGCTTGCCAGTGTCCATCTTCCCCTTAGACCATACCTTGTCCGGTACTTGGGATGTGATCCAGTCTGGGATGATTACTTCAGCAGAATCTGTAATAGATGATTGGGAGAGAAACAGATACACAGCTGTCTCTCTTTGAGGTAGTACGTTTTTGGATATATTGGATTTATATTTTATGCCAGTCTCTGTATATTCAATTGATGCTTGCATTAATTGCAGAATGTCAGCTCCCAACAAGTTTACTGGACAATTAGATGAGGTAAAAAATTCAATAGGTATAGGCGTGCATTCATCATTGATAAGTAAGGGGGTTGGCTTACTTTTCCTGAGTGGAAGTGGCTGTCCACCCAACCCTGTACCTTGTATAGTGCTTCCGGGCAAAAGCTCACTTGGAACTTCTTCCTCTCTCACGATGGTGAGACTGGCGCCTGTGTCAATTAGGCATTCAAGTTTGTGTCCTGTGGGGAGGGTGAGAGAGACAGTACCTGCACCTTGTTACCCCCTGAATCACGTTGTACCGGTCTTACCATTGGTGGTTTGGTACCTGCCATCTTTGGATCTTTAGTAGTGTCTTTTTGGTTCCAGGGTTGAATGACATTGACCTGAACAATCGGCGTCTTGTTGATCTTCTCTTTTTTCTCTCTTTACGTATCTTCCTTGTCTTCTAGAATCTGCAAGATTGCACTTATGTCCATAAAGTTAGCTTTGGGTCGTGTAATAAGCAGTTGAGCTCTCAATTCAGGACGAAGTCCATACAAAAATTTAGTTTTAAACAGTATTTCATTAGCTGGATTGTAAAGTGGATAACCTTCATTCTCTTGCTTAGTAACAACCTTGTCATGGTATTCCTTTACTGGCATTTGTTTTTGTTCTATATCTGGCTATGCTGGTGCCTGAGCTGCCAATCTATGACATCTGTGAGTTACTCTGTCCCCTAACTGTACCCCACTTTCTGTTGTGTATTTATTTTGTGGTATATTCTCTATGGCTGGTAACCCGGTGTGGAGGGCATCAATGGGGACATTTGGCAAGTTCTGTATTATATTCCATTCCCCAGTGCATGCGGTTGCTCTTACAACCTGTTCTAAATCCACCCAACATGGTCTGTGAAAGGTAATAGCTTCCTCCAATTTATATATGTATACCAACACCATATATGGAATGAAATACATAACTTTTATAGAACAGGTATCTGTTGTTCCATATATCGCAATAAAGGAGAATTGTCCTCAAAAAACCTGTAAAAATAATCTCCATCCAACTTTAACCTCTTCATATGAAATGTAGCATATCTGAAATCAGAACAATCTCCAAAGCATCCAAATCTCAATGTTTTATTAGGATGAATTGGAGACCAAAAAGTAGAAAAGCAATTGGTGCAATATCTAAAGATGAACGATAGGAATTTATTAAACAATGCACTCACATTTTCAAAGAATATAAATGCACAAGACATGTCCACATGGCAAATACTGCTGGGCCAATCCCACACCAGACTTCTCATCCACGATGGGATATAGGGAGATCACTGGAGACCAAGTGCCAGCTCAAGGATCCAGATGTCCAAGAAGTGGGATCAACAAGCAGCAACACCAGAAGTGACCCTCACACACTTAATTTCTGGCGTTTCTGACAATATTGTCCTTCATCAGAAGTGTGTGTCTGCGGTCCCATCACACATACTGCTACCATAAAAATGTCCCTTGCATAATGCCTTCGCCTCACAGTAGACAGTATTAAGAATGCAAGAGGAGGCCGCCGCAATAACTGTCTGCTGTGAGTGATCAGCCATTTTGTGAGGGACATTTTTAATGACAGCAGGCCTGTGGCTTCCACCTTAAATGTTTAATCCAATATGTTTTTTATCAAAAACATATACTGAACTATTGAAAAAGAAGCCACAGTCTGGTTGTTTTTCTTACTTGTTGAATAATCTATGAATGCCACCTTTATTAATACATACACACACACAGTGCTTGAAATGTGCCGGTATGAAACTGTGTTATATGCCAGCACATCAAGCACTGAAACAGTATTTCAGATGGCTTTGGTGTTTCCAGTCACTGCTGACCACAGCCGATCAATCAGCCCACTCAGCCCACAGCACATCCTCCCCCAGCCACCTGGCAACTAATGCAATGGAAAGACAGGTGTGGCTTCTCTCTCCTGAGTTACCACCACTGTGGCCAGCAGTGACTGGAACACAGAGCGTCCCACTCACACATGTGCATCCCAGTTTCCGGCGGCGGGGGATGTGAACCCTTGCCATCTGTGTTGCAGGGAGATTTGCAAGAACCACGGGCTCTCCATCTGTATCTAAAGGATCATCCGTCAAATTAATATTAACTTTAACTGATGAAATGACTGTAGATGAATGATATACTTTCCATACCTGTGTGTATCCGTATAATGCCAATATCTGAGCCATGGGCAGTGTCGTTAGGGAACTTTGATCTCCAATAAAACCAGATAACGTTCTACGTACCATACAAGAATAGTTTGGAACTGTAGTTCCTGATCCTGATAAAATCTGGAGGAGACTTTTAACAGCTTTGTTAGTTTGAGTACAGGAGTCATATACGTGATATCCCAGAGTAATATTGGGTAACAGCATCTGATCTTTGTTAATTTCCTCAATGACAAACATGAAAGTTAGAAGATATTTGTAATATATAGGAACTGGCCTGTGGGGATAAAGTCATGAAACGCGTGAGTGATTAATGACATCACTGTGAGTGACTAATGACGACACTGTGAGTGAATAATGACATTACTGTGAGTGACTAATGACATCACTGTGAGTACGATACATATATATTTCAGATGTAGTAATCGGCACTCCAGATTAAGGAATAGAATGCTGTGGTGCCTTAAAACAAGTGATATTATAGGCAAATCACCCAATGTTACCCCCAAAGGATGATGAGATTGACAGGTGGCACTCCTCGGACTTGAAATAAATCAACAAGGCTGACGTTTCAAGACTGGTGCGGTCTTTTCATCAGGTCTAATAATAACATATATAGTGCACAGACAATAAAGCAAATTTCTTACCTCATTCAGAGACATATATAGGCCCTTATTCTGATCGGTGCGGATATTCCCGCATTCTTACGGAGCGGTCCGCACGCTACGGTGTTTTGCCGCATGCGGCCATCGTCCGTAGAAACGCCCACGTGTCCTCCGCATTCGGACGGACTCACTCTTTAAGAACAGGGCGTGTTTACGGACGACATACAAACCATGCGTGTGCGGGAGAAACACTCCGATTCTGCACGGTATTACAGAGTATTACAGAGTATGCTCGGGAATACCGCATCCGAACGGGAGCCAAGCGGTGCTACCGCACGTAAGCGGAGTATTTACGCCAAACAACCCACTATTAACCCCTTCACGACATTTGACGTATATATACGTCATGGCCGGGAAGTACTTCCCGACCGTTGACGTATATATACGTCATGGCTTCAAACTGTCACTGCGTCTAGAGACGCGGTGACAGTTTGGAAATGTCTGCTGTCCCCGACAGCAGACATCCCCCCTCGCCGCCCGGGGGGGGCAGGGATGCCCCCAACGGTCGGCGATCGCTGTGATTGGCTGTTCAAATGTGAACAGCCAATCACAGCTATTTCTGTGTTACCGGCGGCTAAGCCGCTCGGTAACACAGGGATCGGCGGTGATCGGTGCTGGCACCGATCACCACCGATCCGCAGCTCTCCCTCCCACCCGCCCGGCAGCCGCTCTCCCTCCCTCCCACCCGCCCGGCAGCTGCGCTCCCTCCGGCAGCCGCTCCCCCTCCCTCGCTCCCTGTCATCAAGAAGCAGCCGCAGCCGCAGCGCTCCCCCCCAGCTCCAACCCCCCCCGCATGTAAAAATCTTCAAAATGTATAAAATGAAATCATATATATATATACACACATATATATATATATATATATATGTATATGTATATGTGTATATATATGTATATGTATATATATATATATATGTATATATATATATGTATATATGTATATATATGTATATATGTATATATATGTATATATATATACAGTATATGTATATATATATATATATATATATATATGTATATATATATATATGTATATATATATATATATATATGTATATATGTATATGTATGTATGTATGTATATATATATATATATGTATATATATATACACATATATATATATGTATATATATATATATGTATATATATATACACATATATATATATGTATATATGTATATATATATATATATATATATATATATATATAGACAGATAGATATATATACGTCATGGTCGGGAGGTACTTCCCGACCGTTGACGTATATATACGTCATGGCTTTGAACTGTCACCGCGTCTATAGACGCGGTGACAGTTTGGAGATGTCTGCTGTCCCTGACAGCAGACATCCCCCCTCGCCGCCGATCGCTGCGATTGGCTGTTCAAATGTGAACAGCCAATTGCAGCGTTTTCTGTGTTACCGGCGGCTAAGCCGCTCGGTAACACAGTGATCGGTGGTGATCGGTGCTGTTAAGTACAGCACCGATCACCACCGATCGCCAGCCCCCCCCCTCCCACCCGGCAGCCCCCCCTCCCTCCCACCCGGTAGCTGAAGCGCCAGCACCCCTCCCACCCCCCACCAGTCGCAGCGCCAGCCCCCCTCCCCCACCATTCATTCCACCACCAAAAATCACTCCTTCCATTCTGAGTCCTGCCATGCACCCAACTGGTATTTTTTGGTCACATATGAGGCATTGCCGTACTCGGGAGAAATTGGGGCACAGATTTTGGGGTGCTTTGTCTCCTTCATTCCTTGTGAAAATGAAAACTTTTGAGCCAGATCTGCATTTTTGTGTAAAAAAATTTAATTTTTTACACAAAAATGCAGTACTGGCTCAAAATTTTTCGTTTTCACAAGGAATGAAGGAGACAAAGCACCCCAAAATCTGTGCCCCAATTTCTCCCGAGTACGGCAATGCCTCATATGTGACCAAAAAATACCAGTTGGGTGCATGGCAGGACTCAGAAGGGAAGGAGTGATTTTTGGTGGTGGAATGAATGGTGGGTGCTATGTCGCATTAGCAAGACCCCTGAAGCACCCATACAGTGGAACCCCCCCACAAGTGACCCCATTTTGCAAACTACACCCTTTAGGGAATTCATCAAGGGGTATAGTGTACATTTCAAACCCCCAGGGGTTTCACCAATTTTGATACAACTGAGCTGTGAAAATGAAAAATTAAATTTTTACATTTTCACAGCCCAGTTGTATCAAAATTGGTGAAACCCCTGGGGGTTTGAAATGTACACTATACCCCTAGATGAATTCCCTGAGGGGTGTAGTTTGCAAAATGGGGTCACTTGTGGGGGGGTTCCACTGTATTGGTAATGCAACATAGCACCCACCATTCATTCCACCAAAATCTGTGCTCCAAAATCCAAAAATCACTCCTTCCCTTCTGAGTCCTGCCATGCGCCCAACTGGTATTTTTTGGTCACATGTGAGGCATTGCCGTACTCGGGAGAAATTGGGGCACAGACTTTGGGGTGCTTTGTCTCCTTCATTCCTTGTGAAAATGAAAAATTTTGAGCCAGAAGTGCATGTTTGTGTAAAAAAATGTAATTTTTCATTTTCACAGCCCAGTTGTACCACAATTGGTGAAACCCCTGGGGGTTTGAAATGTACACTATACCCCTAGATGAATTCCCTGAGGGGTGTACTTTGCAAAATGGGGTGACTTGTGGGGGGGTTCCACTGTATTGGTGCAACATAGCACCCACCATTCATTCCACCAAAATCTGTGCTGCAAAATCCAAAAAACACTCCTTCCCTTCTGAGTCCTGACATGCACCCAACTGGTATTTTTTGGTCACATGTGAGGCATTGCCGTACTCGGGAGAAATTGGGGCACAGATTTTGGGGTGCTTTGTCTCCTTCATTCCTTGTGAAAATGAAAAATTTTGAGCCAGAACTGCATGTTTGTGTAAAAAAATTTAATTTTTCATTTTCACAGCCCAGTTGTACCACAATTGGTGAAACCCCTGGGGGTTTGAAATGTACACTATACCCCTAGATGAATTCCCTGAGGGGTGTAGTTTGCAAAATGGGGTCACTTGTGGGGGGGTTCCACTGTATTGGTGCTTTGGGAGTCTTGCTAATGCAAAATAGCACCCACCATTCATTCCACCAAAATCTGTGCTGCAAAATCCAAAAATCACTCCTTCCCTTCTGAGTCCTGCCATGCGCCCAACTGGTATTTTTTGGTCACATGTGAGGCATTGCCGTACTCGGGAGAAATTGGGGCACAGACTTTGGGGTGCTTTGTCTCCTTCATTCCTTGTGAAAATGAAAAATTTTGAGCCAGAACTGCATTTTTGTGTAAAAAAATGTAATTTTTCATTTTCACTGCCCAGTTGTATCAAAATTGGTGAAACCCCTGGGGGTTTGAAATGTACACTATACCCCTAGATGAATTCCCTGAGGGGTGTACTTTGCAAAATGGGGTGACTTGTGGGGGGGTTCCACTGTATTGGTGCAACATAGCACCCACCATTCATTCCACCAAAATCTGTGCTGCAAAATCCAAAAAACACTCCTTCCCTTCTGAGTCCTGACATGCACCCAACTGGTATTTTTTGGTCACATGTGAGGCATTGCCGTACTCGGGAGAAATTGGGGCACAGATTTTGGGGTGCTTTGTCTCCTTCATTCCTTGTGAAAATGAAAAATTTTGAGCCAGAACTGCATGTTTGTGTAAAAAAATGTAATTTTCCATTTTCACATCCCAGTTGTACCAAAATTGGTGAAACCCCTGGGGGTTTGAAATGTACACTATACCCCTAGATGAATTCCCTGAGGGGTGTAGATTGCAAAATGGGGTGACTTGTGGGGGAGGTTCCTAACTTTTAGCACTTATGGTGCCTAGAAACCTACATGGTGCCTAAAAAAAAATCTCATAAAAAGGAGGCTCCAAAATCAAGTAGGTGCTCCTTCTATTATGAAGCCTGTGGTTTGGTCAACGTGCACACTAGGGCCACATATAGGATATTTTTGAAAACAAAAGAATTGGGGGAATCAATTTTTAGTCACATTTCTCTAGTAAAATCTACTGTATTCGTTAGAAAAATGTATTAAAATTGAAACTCTGCAAAAAAAAAGAAATTTTGAAATTTCACCTACACTTTGTTTTAATTCCTGTGAAACACCTAAAGGGTTAACAAACTTCCAAAATGCTGTTTTGAATACTGTGAGGGGTGCAGTTTTTGAAATGGCATCATTTATGGGGGTGTCTCACATACAAGTCCCTCAAAGTCACATCAGAACTGAACTGGTCCCTAAAAAAATCAGTGTTTGAAATTTTCTTGAAAATTTGAGAATTTGCTATTCATATTGTAAGCCTCCTAGTGTCCAAAAAAATTAAAAGGAAGTTGAAATAATGATGGAAACATAAAGTAGACATATGGTCTATGTTAGTTATTAACTATTTTGAGTGGTATGATTATTTGTCTCACAAGCAGAAAATTTAACATTTTGCATATTGCTAAATTTTCCATTTTTTCACGATATTTTGGTATTTTTCACAAAAAAACACAGACTGTATCGACCCAAATTTACCACTAACTTGAAGTACAATGTGTCACGAGAAAACAATCTCAAAATCACTAGGATAAGTAAAAGCAAAAAAAAGTTATCCCCACTTAAGTGAGACATGTCAGATTTGAAAAAAAGGGCTCTGTCATGAAGGCACAAACTGGCTCTGTCATGAAGGGGTTAAGTATCTTCTGCAAGACATCACATGACCCACTTATTCAATTACCTATCCTCATAAAAATTATTTATTTTGCTACATTCCTGCCATGTTGTTTATTTTTTGGATTTTGTATTTTTTGGTCATTGCATCACAGTGGCATTGACTGTGACATGTATAGAAATAAATTTTTTTACTTTACCCAAAAATGTGTGGTTTCATGAGTACATGTCGAATACACATGTGTATTGCTAGTATTAATATTCTGTCATGTCCATTGTTAGCAGTTTAAAAGTGTCTGACAAGTACAGGATATGTGGGTGTTTAGTAAGGGTTCCTTGAAGCAGCAATGGTTTCAATTAAAGCACTGACAAGCGGCCTATTAGTGAGTAATGAGTAAAGGAGTAGATTCTATTGGGTTCAGGTGTTAATGCTTGTAGTCATTAGGCGTACGTTCGCCTACCGCATGAACGAGTGGTGTCCGCAAAGCAATAGTACACTTGTGGACACCGCACATTTCTTCCCCTTTTGATCGCGTGCATTCGGAGTGCTATCCGAATGTACGCCCCCCAACATAAGTGTACTCCCCCGTGTCCGCCCAAGTTTCCGCCCCGTTTTGCCCACTTTGAAACTACGCCCATGTGACATTCCGCATGACGCCCATAATACGCCCATATTTCCCGACTGATTGCGGGGAACAGTTTTGTACGGGATTTGGCCGAACTGGTACGGAGTCAAGGCGTGGCACATGCGCGTTGCGTTCTCCACGCATGCGCAGACGCCGAAAAGACGCGATCCGTAAGAATGCGGTAAAGTCCGCGTCAATCAGAATAAGGGCCATAGTGTGGTGACCAGCGTGAAGGTCCGGCCGGCGTGGGACACCCCGCACTTCCGGGTTTCACCGTCAGTTACGGCACCCCCCCAAGAGGTGTGGTAATCCACGTCACTATGTCCTCGGCCAGAGTCCTATGGAATTTCTTTATTTCAAGTCCGTGGAGTGACGCTTGTCAATCCTATCATCCTTTGGGGGTAACATTGGGTAATATGCCTATATATATATATATATATATTGTGACAAGAACACTGGAGTAGTGTTTGAGGGCAGGTATATTTCTCCCAGGTTCTTGTCCTACACCTTTTAGAAACAGGTGTTTTGCCTCACAGATTGCTAATCAGCAAGCAAGCTGTGAAAAGGCTGCCAGAATCAGCAGTGTGTGCAGACTGCCTGGGGAACTGCAGAATCTCTGTGTGAGAAACAAGCTGCCTTATACAAGTGAGCCACCCAGTGTTGACTGGGAAACTTTGTGTTTTGTTTAGAGATAGTTAGGAAATATCCTGTGTTTAGTTAGTGCCGGACAGGCAAGGTATTTTCTTTTGTTGTTTATTTTATTTTCTGCTGAATAAAACTGGTTGCGGCCAGTTGCACCACAAAGACTGGACTTATATGATTTCTCAGCTGCTGCTGGCTGCCTTCTACATCCAAATTCCCCAACAGTGTTACAACTTGGTGGAGAATGCGAGCACTCCGTTCTGTGCATAAGTGAGAGCCGCAGCTGTGTGAGCCCTGCAGAAAACAGTGGTTTATGCAGATACAGCCCAGTGTGAAGTTGATGAGAATTGCCTGAGGATTTTATATATGTCATGGGTGAAAGCAGCTACAAAGCCACCTGAAAAATCTGTCAACATGGAGGAACTGCTTAAAGCCTTGCTGCAAGCTACAGCGGTACAGCGGGAGGCCACAGCAGCTCAGCAGGAGGCCACCAGGCAGCAGCAGGTGGCAATGGATGAACTTTGCAGGCAACAGCATCAGGATAGAGAGGCCTTAACCGCGGTGGTGCGAAGCTTGGCAACACGGACCGGTGATGTGGCCGTCAGTGCTCCAGCCAGCTCTAGTTCTATCCGGGCCAGTCACTTCCTGCAGAAAATGACAGAGACTGATGATGTGGAGGCCTATCTGACCACGTTTGAAAGGACTGCTGAGCGCGAGAACTGGCCGGAAGCACAATGGGCCAGTCTGATAGCACCTTTTCTCTCGGGTGAGCCCCAAAAAGCATACTTTGATTTAAGCCCTGCAGATGCTCGGGACTATGACAAGTTAAAAACTGAGATCCTAACCCGCCTGGGAGTCACACTGTCCGTAAGAGCCCAACGGGTGCACCGCTGGGTATATGCCCTGGAGAAGCCTCCTCGCTCACAGATGCACGACCTTATTCAGCTAACCAAAAAATGGTTACAGCCAGAGACATTAACTGGTCCCCAGATGGTGGAAAGAGTCGTCATGGACCGCTATTTGAGATCCTTGCCTGTGGTCCTGCGCAAGTGGGTGAGCCATGGAAATCCGGATACTGCTGACCGGTTAGTGGACATGGTAGAGAGGTATCTGGCGGCAGAGGAGTTACTGATGACCACCCAGCACCCCACAGATCCCCGACAGCGCCCTTCAGTGAAGACTGGTAAGACTGTTCCATGGGAAAATGTTGCTGGGCGGTTAAGAGAGCGCAAAGCTGGAGAGACTGTAAACAGTGGCCCTGGAGACAGGCCATTGGGACTAGAAAGGTCTATGCTGCCCAAACGGGTTGATAATCGTGTGATTAAATGTTTCAGGTGTGGAATGCCAGGTCATGTTATTGCTAATTGCCCAGTTACGCAGGAACCCATGCAATGTGATGCTGCCTTTGAAAATCGCAGAATGTCTTTCTTTGCTAGATTAGCTTGTACTGTGGTGCCTTCTCCTAAACTCGAAAGACAAATGTGTGATGTGTTCTTAGAGGGTAACCGGGTAGAGGCTTTGCTGGACTCAGGAAGTTTGGTTACCCTTGTGAAAGCTGGATTAGTGAATCCCTTAAAGGTCCAGCAAATACCTATTGGGGTTACTTGTATACATGGGGATACCCAACATTATGCCACTGCTGAAGTACATATAGAAACTTGTTGTGGGTCAGCAATTGTGAAAGTAGGACTGGTTCCCTCTCTGGTGCATGAGGCCATAATAGGGAGGGATTTTCCTCATTTTTGGAAGCTGTGGGAATCACGTTTAGCCACAGATGGGAGAAGTGAAGAGTCAGTAGTTAATGCCAATGATTTTGTGGATGTATATGGGTCCTTTGAACCTTCTGACCCTTTACCTTTTGCTAGTTTGGCTGGGGAGGGGACAGATGGAGAGTCCAGTGAGGATCCTCTTGCTGGAAACGGAGAGATAGTAGTGCCCGATCTAGAGGTAAAGAAGGATTTATTTATGTCTGAACAGTTAAAGGACCCTACTTTATTGAAGGCTAGAGAAAATGTTAAAGTTGTTAATGGGGAACCCGTGGTACCAGGTGCCAAGATTTCTTATCCCCACATGGCTATTTGTAATGAGCTTTTGTACCACGTTGTCAAAAAGGGTGAGGAAGTGGTGGATCAGCTGGTAGTTCCCCAGCCCTATAGGAGAACGGTACTAGATTTAGCCCATAGTCATGTTGCAGCAGGACATTTAGGGGCAGAAAAGACCACTGAAAGAGTTTTACAAAGGTTCTTTTGGCCAGGGGTGTATAAAGAAGTGTCTGAATATTGTTCTTCCTGTCCTGAATGCCAGTATCATGCCCCTAGACCTCATTTCACTAGCCCACTAGTTCCCATGCCTATTATAGAGGTCCCATTTGACAGAATAGCCATGGATCTCGTGGGGCCCTTGTTAAAATCCGCTCGGGGCCATCAGTATATTTTGGTAATAATGGACTATGCCACTCGATATCCTGAGGCTGTCCCTTTACGCACTATCACAACCAAAGCGATAGCTAGGGAACTGGTGCAGGTTTTCAGTAGAGTGGGAATACCAAAAGAAATTTTGACTGACCAAGGTACTCCATTTATGTCAAGGGTCATGAAAGAATTGTGCAAGTTGTTTAAGGTCACCCACCTCAGGACGTCTATCTACCATCCCCAAACTGATGGGTTGGTGGAAAGATTTAATAAAACGTTAAAAAGTATGTTAAAAAAGGTTGTTGACAAAGATGGGAAAAACTGGGATTGTTTGTTGCCCTACTTGTTGATGGGCATCAGAGAAGTTCCGCAGTCCTCTACTGGGTTTTCTCCGTTTGATTTGTTGTATGGTAGACACCCCAGAGGGCTGTTGGACATTGCCAAGGAGACGTGGGAAGGACAACCCACCCCTTATAAAAGCGTTATTGAACATGTATCACAAATGCAGGATAGGATTGCAACTGTGGTACCTATTGTCAGAGAGCACATGGAACAAGCCCAAAGTGCTCAACAGAGGGTTTATAACCGGAGTGCCAAGATACGGGAATTTGCTCCGGGGGATAGAGTTCTTGTGTTGGTGCCCACTGTGGAAAGCAAGTTCTTAGCTAAATGGCAGGGACCATTTGAGATTTTGGAAAAAGTGAATGAGGTCAATTATAAAGTATACCAACCAGGTAAGAGAAAACCTGAACAAATCTACCATGTTAACTTAATCAAACCCTGGAAAGATAGGTTGTCTCTGTCAGCGGAGCCTTGCTCTTTGGCGTCTTCACCTCAGTTGCTTCCCGCGGTGAAGGTGTCAGAGACATTGTCAGCTGATCAGAACAATCAGGTTAAAGAATTTCTTAACCGAAATAGGGAGATATTTTCAGAGCTGCCTGGCCAAACGACCATAATAAAACATGACATTGTCACTGAACCAGGGGTCAGGGTTCATTTAAAGCCATATAGGATTCCTGAAGCTCAGAGAGAAGCTGTCTCTAAAGAAGTTAAAAACATGTTAGAACTAGGAGTCATAGAGGAATCCAACAGTGAGTGGTCCAGTCCTATAGTTCTCATCCCGAAGCCAGATGGTAGCATACGCTTTTGTAATGATTTTCGTAAATTAAATGAGGTGTCCAAATTTGACGCATACCCCATGCCCCGTGTGGATGAGCTTATAGAAAGGCTGGGAACAGCCAGGTTTCTCACCACATTGGACCTGACTAAAGGTTATTGGCAGATACCCCTAACTGATAGCGCAAAAGAAAAAACAGCCTTTTCAGTTCCAGAGGGGCTGTTTCAGTATAAAATGTTACCTTTTGGGTTGCATGGGGCTCCAGCAACCTTTCAACGGACGATGGATAAAATTCTGAGGCCCCATAGAAAATATGCAGCTGCATATTTGGATGATGTGGTAATTCACAGTACGGACTGGGGGTCCCATTTGGTTAAAGTACAAGCAGTACTGGACTTAATCAGAGAAGCAGGGTTTACTGCTAACCCAAAGAAGTGCTGCCTTGCAATGGAGGAGGTTAAGTACTTGGGCTTCACCATTGGTAGAGGTCTGATTAAGCCCCAACTAAATAAAATTGATGCTATCCAAAACTGGCCTCGGCCAGTGAATAAAAAACAAGTAAGGGCTTTTTTGGGAATAACTGGGTATTACAGACGATTTATTCCTAATTTTGCAGCCACAGCAGTGCCTTTGTCAGACCTTACCAAGGGGAAGCAGTCAAATACGGTGAAATGGAACCCTGATGCAGAAAAAGCGTTCCAAGCGTTAAAAGTGGCTTTGTGTTCACAACCTGTACTGATAACGCCAGATTTTTCAAAAGAATTTGTTGTACAGACAGATGCCTCAGAGGTAGGGATAGGGGCTGTGTTGTCCCAAACCAGAGATGGGGATGAACACCCTATCATCTATTTGAGTAGGAAACTCAATGAGCATGAAAAAAGGTATGCCATTGTGGAAAAGGAGGCTTTGGCCATTAAATGGGCATTGGATACCTTGAGGTATTACCTCTTGGGAAGACAGTTCAGGCTAGTGACAGATCACGCCCCTTTAAAATGGATGCATGTAAACAGAGGTCAGAATGCTCGGGTAACCAGATGGTTTCTAGCATTACAGGATTTCAAGTTTAAGGTCGAACATAGACCAGGTTCACAGTTGGCCAATGCAGATGCGTTGTCCCGCACCTTCTGTTTGGGGGCTACAAGTGTTCCGGCCCCTAGGTCGAAACAGGGGAGGGGGATATGTGACAAGAACACTGGAGTAGTGTTTGAGGGCAGGTATATTTCTCCCAGGTTCTTGTCCTACACCTTTTAGAAACAGGTGTTTTGCCTCACAGATTGCTAATCAGCAAGCAAGCTGTGAAAAGGCTGCCAGAATCAGCAGTGTGTGCAGACTGCCTGGGGAACTGCAGAATCTCTGTGTGAGAAACAAGCTGCCTTATACAAGTGAGCCACCCAGTGTTGACTGGGAAACTTTGTGTTTTGTTTAGAGATAGTTAGGAAATATCCTGTGTTTAGTTAGTGCCGGACAGGCAAGGTATTTTCTTTTGTTGTTTATTTTATTTTCTGCTGAATAAAACTGGTTGCGGCCAGTTGCACCACAAAGACTGGACTTATATGATTTCTCAGCTGCTGCTGGCTGCCTTCTACATCCAAATTCCCCTACAGTGTTACAACTTATATATATATATAAGGTGACCAGGGTGGCGGCACTCACGGACGGGTTTGAAGAAACGACTCAGAGTCTTAATAGTGATCAACGTTTCAAAGCTTCAATGGCTTTTTCATCAGGATCCTGATGAAAAAGCCATTGAAGCTTTGAAACGTTGATCACTATTAAGACTCTGAGTCGTTTCTTCAAACTCGTCCGTGAGTGCCGCCACCCTGGTCACCTTGTATCAAGCCCATTACACAGTGGGTAATTCCCGAGGAGGGCACCGGGCGTTCATCGTTTGTCAGCAACGGAGTGCCGGCATACAAACAAACACATATATATATATATATATATATATATATATATATATATATATATATATATATATATATATATATATATATATATATATATATATATATATATATATATATAGCAATGGCTTTGGATCCACAACTGTGGAATCACGAGACGGCACTCTCCGGATTTGGTGCAAAATCAATTGTATTCAAAGCATAACAGGCAAAACGTGCAAAAAATCAGGTCATAGGTGTCAACAGTTTCGGGGAGTAATCCCCTTCCTCAGGACGACCAACAGGGTAGTGGGTGTGCAGGACAACAAAAACAAGAACAAAATCTGTGCAGTGTGACAGTGTTTAAATACCTGGTGTTTGATAATGAGCCGCTGCGGGGGAGGACGGTGCTTCTGTTGGCGTCCCGGAACTGTCTGTGCTGCTGCGTCTTGTGGTTGTCAAGGAGACGTCTCGGGACGTTTTCCCTGCTGCGAGGATGCACGAGCCGGCGTCTCCTGGCCATGACAGCAGCCGCTGTCAGAACAGTGCGGTGTCAGCCATCCGGTTCCGTCTAAAAAGATAGGCAGACGGGGCATATGAGCAAATTATGCATAAGTGAGGTATGCTGTGGGTCGTACTGGCCGTGTGTACTGGCCGTGTGTAAAGACGTCTCCTTGACAACCACAAGACGCAGCAGCACAGACAGTTCCGGGACGCTAACGGAAGAATTTTTTGATTGGCTCGGGTGTTCTGTCTTTGATTGGGCCAATACATGCATGAGTCAGTCTGCAGTTACGTATGGTGTCCACTGCTGTTCAGTTAATTACATTGTTATTGTTTCTTCTATTCATTGTGGTGTGCAAATAATGGATTTTAATATTCCATAGCTGTTCTGTTAATTGCATTGTTATCGTTACTTAGTAGTCAAACTGTTGTTTCATTATTAGAAATGGGTGTTATTACTCCCGAGAGTCCCGTGTCTCGGTCAGCAGTGCATCGCACTTAGCTACCGGTGACGAACGGGAGACAGAAGGAGCTTCAACTATCCGGGACCCCCAGCTCCCCAAGCCACCTCCTAAAGTGGCACCGTTCCCGAACACGAATATTTAAGGTACCAGAACACTGCACAGAACGTAAAATCATAAGGATTACAAATAGCGGGACGCCGCTGAACTTACTCACTATACTTAAAGTTACTTATTTCCCAATATTAGGACAAATATTGCGCACTCGCCATTTGAGCGGGTACACACCACGCAATTCATCTGACAGACAATCGGCATCATAAATTGGTTGCACGATTCTCATTTCCACTATCCTGTACTGTCGGTTCAATAACATCATTTTGAAGCAGTGACAATTGTTTAAAATTATACAGACTATTTGTGATACATTTGTGTATATACATTTTTTCATTTTTTTCGTTTTTCTTATTCCTCCTTGTATAGATTAATTGCCCTTGAAGGAATACATATTCGCATGCATGTACATGTCATTGGTGTCTTCTGTAATACTGTATACAGTAATTCACACATACTGTACAGTACTCTGTAACGCTCATTTATAAGGTACAAATACGGGGGATAAAGAAAGCTGGCCAATCAACTTTCTTTATAAGAGAACTTCACACTAAAGATTTTGTCCCACTTCCCATTACAGATTTTGTCCTTACTTTAGGGAAAGAGTACTTACTTTAGGGAAAGAGTTCTTGGATTAAATTCGCAGGAGGAGATATGATCAGTTATACATGTCATTGGTACAGATTGCTACTGTATAAATATGGAATCCATGCTAACCTTTACTAATGCTGGAAACTTTCACATGGTATATTATTTACGGAGGTGTCTATCATTATGCTGTACTGCGCCATGAAAACAGCGCAATCTACTGGGCATGTCTCATACTTGACTGTACAGTATATTGTATACCAATGGAGCAACTGAAATCACAGGTTTCTGTGGCCTAGCGGTTAAAGACACAGTTACTGTATACTGTTAGCAGCAATACTGGTTCGATCCACAGTGGGGTACAATTTTTTTTTTTATGTACTATTTTCTTTTTCATATTTTAATCAACAAAATAATTTGGTGCTTTGCAAATTCCTTTTGCACAAAAAAATTAACAATGGCAGGCTGCAATGTACACGGTACAGTTAGTGTTAGTGCAAATATATCCCCCAGGGTACCTCTAGCCTATACCTGTATGTGTTTGAATATCTGTCACTGTTTAACTGTACCTAACTGGCTGTTGCACAGCAAACCAAGGCAAAATCCTAGTATGCGCAAATATACATGGCCAATAAAGTTGATTCTGATTAAGATGCATCATTCCACCATCTCTTATATATTTGGCTACATCTGTCACTCAAAGTGTGCCTGGAGCTGTAACGCTGGGTGGAGCCTCTGACTCACATGACTGACTCACATGACAGAGAACCAGCACAGTGAGCCCACAGACAGTGCCAGACACCCTCTGCCTCTCCATGTTACACAGCAAAGACACAGCTACTCACCAGACACACCAGGTGAGCGCCCCACACCTCCATACCTCCCAACATGACCCTCTCCAGGAGGGACGGAATGCTCTGTTTGTGGACTTCCATCTTAATTTATGATTGTCATCACCTGTTTTAAACTGGGTAATTGATAAGAAAGGTGTTTAAGCACAGGTGATGGTAATCCATAAATTAAGAAGAAAGTCCAGAAACAGAGCAATGTGTCCGTCCCATTCACGGCAACCCCACGATTAAATGGCACATGCAAAACACTGACATGGCTATGGTCGACAATGAAAAAGGTTGACATGAGTTTTTGAAGATTTATTTTTCACTTTTTCAATGTTTTCATATTCATTCTCATGTGTCGACATGGACACCAATGAAGTGCCACACTTATGTCAACATTTATATGTGTTGACCTTTCTGTGTTGATTTTTTCTTGTGGCGATTCACGGCACCCCTGGCGACCCCCCTCCCGCGATTTACAGCACACCCCCCCAATTCGCGGCGACTCCCGCGATTTGCGGCCCCACCCCGTGACACACCCCCTCCTGCGATTCGTGGCACCCCGCGACCCCCCCTCCCATGATTTGTGCCAACCCCCCAGGCACCCCCTTCCTCGTGGTACCCCCCACCCCCCGCGACCCCCCCTATCGCGATTCCCCCTCTGTCATTGCGGCAACCCCCCGCCCCTGCGACCCACCCTCCCACGATTCACTGCAACCCCCAGCGTCCCCCCTCCCACGATTTGCGGCACCCACACCCCCACCCCCGCGACCCCCCCTCCCGCAATTCACGGCATCCACCCACGACCCCTCCTCCCTTGATTCGCGGACACACCTCACCTCCTTCCCCCCCACACCCCCGCTCGCGATTCACGGCAACCCCAGGATTAAATGGCACATGCAAAACACTGACACGGCTATGGTCGACAATGAAAAAGGTTGACATGAGTTTTTGAAGATTTATTTTTCTTTTTTGAATGTTTTCATATTCATTCTCATGTGTCGACATGGACACCAATGAAGTGCCACACTTATGTCAACATTTACATGTGTTGACCTTTCTGTGTTGATTTTTTCTTGTAGCAATTTTTTTACAGTGACAACTATGTGCACGTCAACCTACACATCATCAACCAATTCTTTGTATAATATATAACACCTGTTCTGTTTTACTGTAGGTGTTTTAAGTCAGATCTTTTACTGCTACTATAACTGTTTATGTAAATGCTTTCTGAATGACAGCAGCATCCTACCATCCTTCTACAAGAATATATAACCAACTAGGTGATTTATTGCGCCCCGTGCCCCCCCCCTCCCGCAATTCACGGACCCCCCCCGCGCACCCCTCCCCCACGATTCACGCCCCCTCCCACAATTCACGTCACCCCCCGCACACACCCCCCTCCCGCAATTCGCAACCCCCCCTCCCGCAATTCACGCCCCCTCCCACGCTTTGCGGACCCCCGCCCTCTCCCGCGATCTGCGGACACCTGCGCCCCCTCCCTACCTTGATTCACGGCACCCCCCATGCCGCTCCCACAATTCACGGCACCCCTAAGCCCCTCTTTAGTCCCCTGTATACTCACACACCCCTATCACTACCCAGCTTCCTGCTCTCCTGAACCGTCACTTCCACCACTGGGGAGTTGCTGACGCTGTTTTGCCCACATGCCCCTATCATGCCTCATAGCCACGCCTCCTGCTCTCATGTTCCCTAACTCCCACCCAGTAGGAGGAGACACTGACTCAGGGCCACCATCCTGTACTCCTGTACTGCCACACTGGACCCTCACCCACTGGCAGAAGCTGCACAGTATCTCCCACCCTCCTCTTTAGTCCCCCTTATGTCCACACACCCCTATCACTACCCAGCCTCCTGTTTTCCTGTGTCGTGACCTCCGCCAGTGGGGAGCCGCTGACTCAAAAACACCCTGCTATACTATTGCACACACACACACCTAAACAACATGCACACACAGCCTCCCCCCACCCACAAATGTCACTGTACCATCCACACTATCAATGTACATCTTACTCTGTAATCGCTTTTTAATTAAACAAAACAATACACACCCCCTTCCACATCATATGCTCTCTATTTAACACATTTCACCTATTACTCAAGTTGCAATAAGGCATCTGTCATACAATTCTAACCATCTTTCTCATATACAAATGTTCACAAATTAAGGGGGCGCAGCCCCTTACAACGGTGTGAAGAGCGCCCGTAGGGCGCGATGAATCACCTAGTGGATAATATGAACATCATATACTGTATATTATTTCTAGAAGGTGATTTTTGGTGAGATCCCTGTTTCTCCCTTTATACCTAACCAAAATCGATAAATAGTGTTTTAACAATTAAATTATCCGCTTCTGATTAATTTTTCATGTAGAATTACACATTTTTTTGTTTATTTAAAAAATCAAGGTTACATCTTGACTTTTGGGCCTATTTGCATGAGAAATTTTTGATCGGGCCATCTAGTTTTGTTTATTATGATTACACACATTATACATTGAGGGGGAAATTTACTAATATGGATTCGTAGAAAAAAGGTGTATTCGTAGGGAGAAATACACCTTTTTTTTTACGAATTAGTATTTTCGGGATTTTCTATCCCCAAAATACAACAATTCGTAGTCCTAGGGAAGGAACATTCGTATTTGTATTTACAAATCCGAATGTCTACACCATCGTTAGGATACGACAGAAATCACCATTCAAAAGAATGGTGGTTCCTGATTTACTAAGCAGCTGTATAGAAAATACGGCTGCTTTTGTCCATGAAAATACGGCAGAAAAATAGAAGACCATTTTCCTGTCGTATTCTCGTTTTAGCCTGCACGGATCAGTCAGATCCGTGCAGGCTGCGGTGTAAAAATAAATTAAATAAATAAAAAAACGGCGTGGGGTCCCCCCCACAGCCGAAACCAGCACCAGGCTGACAGAGCATGGAGCCGGTAATTAAAAATCAGGGAACCCGACAAATAGGGGTTCCCTGATTTTTAACAACCAGCCCCAGGCTCCTGCTCTGGGGCTGGTTCCATAAATACGGGGGACAAAATGAGTAGGGGTCCCCCGTATTTTAAAAACCAGCCCCAGGCAAAACCAGCCAGCAGGGTAATGCCAAAGCCGGGGGGAGACTTTTTATGCAAGTCCCCCCGGCCAAAGCATTAACCCCCTGACCAGTCAGCTTGGCCAGGGGCCCTGGGGGAGTGGGGACCCCCCCAATAAAGGGGTCCCCCCCTTCAGGACTTACCTGACCAGGCTGAAGCCTGGTGCTGTACCCGATGCCCCTGGGCGGTGGGCATCGGGCTGATTCAAGTGTAAAAAAAAGGGTACTTATGAGTTATCCGGGCGTCCGATTTTTAAATCGGGTCGGATCGGGACATCGCATCGCATCGCATGCGACCATCGGATGCGATGCGATGCGATGCGATGACCCGATTTTTCCATAGGAATCAATGTTAAAATGGACTGAGTCCATTTTAACATGGAATTCAATGGGAAAAAGGGTCCTTTTCATACCCCTACTATCCAAGTGGGCATGGAGTTGGATATAAACCTGTGGCGAGCGTAGCGAGCCACCGAGCCCGAAGCGTGGCGAGCGTAGCGAGCCCCGCGAGGGGACACAGAATACCGTCCCCTCGCGGGGCTCGCTTCGCTCGCCACGCTTCGGGCTCGGTGGCTCGCTACGCTCGCCACAGGTTTATATCCAACTCCATGCCCACTTGGATAGTAGGGGTATGAAAAGGACCCCTTTTTCCATAGGAATCATTTTAACATTGATTCCTATGGAAAAATCGGGTCATCGCATCCGATGGTCGCATGCGATGCGATGCGATGCGATATCGCATCGCATCTGATTGTATGCCTTAACTTAAGGCATACAATCAAAAAATCGGCAGCCCGGATAACTCACAAGTACCAAAAAAAGATTAAACTATTGTTTTTTACTGTGGCAGCAAGCTGGGACTTGGAGAACCACAAGTCCCAGCCTGCTGGGCATTAAAGGGCCTGCTGGCACTTGTAGTTCCACAGTTAAAAAAATAGTACACAAAACACACTGACACAAATTTTAAATAAAAGTTTAATACACACATCACACACACACTGATACTTACCTATCTTTATCCTGTTGGTAGGTCGCTGGCTCCAGTGACGGTGGCTCCGGTGTCGGCGGCTCCGGGGTCGGCGTTCTGTCTGAAGAAAATCCATGGTGGACCTGTGGAAGGAAATCCTACTCACCAGGTCCTCCATGGATGGTCTTGTGTCTTCTGTCTTCTTTTCCAGGGCTTATTTCTTTATCTTCTTCTTCTTTACGCTTCCGGGCTCCCGGGACTTTCAGAGCTTCAGAGATGTTCCCTCCTCGACGTCTGGACTAAGAATGAATGCTAGCCAATCAGGAGCCGCCTAGCGGCCAATCAGGAGCCAGTAAAGTCGGCTCCTGATTGGCTAAAATTCATTCTTAGTCCAGACGTCGAGGAGGAAACATCTCTGAAGCTCTGAAAGTCCCGGGAGCCCAGCAGCGTAAAGAAGAAGAAAGAAGATAAAGAAATAAGCCCTGGAAAAGAAGACAGAAGACACAAGACCATCCATGGAGGACCTGGTGAGTAGGATTTCCTTCCACAGGTCCACCATGGATTTTCTTCAGACAGGACGCCGCCCCCGGAGCTGCCAAAACTGGAGCCGCCGACACCGAAGCCAGCAACCTACCGACGGGATCAAGATAGGTAAGTATCAGTGTGTGTGTGATGTGTGTATTAAACTTTTATTTAAAATTTGTGTCAGTGTGTTTTGTGCACTATTTTTTTAACTGTGGAACTACAAGTGCCAGCGGGCCCTTTAATGCCCAGCAGGATGGGACTTGTGGTTCTCCAAGTCCCAGCTTGCTGGAGAGGCTTGCTGGCACTTGTAGTGCCACAGTAAAAAACAATAGTTTAATCTTTTTTTTACACTTGAATCAGCCCGATGCCCACCGCCCAGGGGCATCGGGGACAGCACCAGGCTTCAGCCTGGTCAGGTAAGTCCTGGAGGGGGGGACCCCTTTATTGGGGGGTGTTCCCACTCCCCCAGGGCCCCTGGCCAGGCTGACTAGTCGGTAGGGATGAATGCTTTGGCCGGGGGGACTTGCATAAAAAGTCTCCCCCCGGCTGTGGCATTACCCTGCTGGCTGGTTTTGCCTGGTGCTGGTTCTTAAAATACGGGGGACCCCTACTCATTTTGTCCCCCGTATTTTGGGAACCAGCCCCAGAGCAGGAGCCTGGGGCTGGTTGTTAAAAATCGGGGAACCCCTATTTGTCGGGTTCCCTGATTTTTAATTACCGGCCTGGCTCCTTCAGCCTGGTGCTGGTTACAGCTGTGGGGGGGACCCCACGCTGTTTTTTTTTTTTTTTATTTATTTAATTTTTCTATTTTTTTTTTACACCTTGCAGCCTGCATGGATCTGACTGATCCGTGCAGACTGCCTGTACGAATTCGTATTAGCGGCCGTATATATGGCCAGCTAATATGAATTCCTATGACATCGGAGGGTTACAAAGCAGTCGTATATGACTGCTTTGTACATTCCCCTCCGGAACACGACTTTACATACGACTGAAACAGTCGTATGCAGTTGTAGGGGAAATACTAATACGAAAAACTAGGTTTTTCATATTGGTAAATTTCCCCCTGATTGTTTATTTACTAAAGACAATACATAACGCAGGAAATGGATATCAACTTCCATACACTCAGCAGATCTGTGAGGTATTGTCCAGACTTGAAAGATACTTTGAGGAGTTACAAGCAGAAGTTGTTAATGGAGATCCACCAATTACCAATTAAGTGATGTCTAGTGAAACCTAAAACTAGGCCAAAGTAATTCATGTATATAGTTTTGCTTTAACACATGCTCTCCAAATCTGACAGTATCCATTTTAAAGATCCAAGTTCCAGACTTGAGTTTAGACTAAATTCGATTTAAAACCCCAAAGTGTGGTTATGTTCAGCTTTTGGCAAACCTGGACTGCTCACCTCTCATTTTTACAATTTTTTTGTATGTTTTCTTTTTAATTATTGCTTCTTTCTTAAATAATTGTCATTGGTTATAGTGAAGTCCTGATACTTCATGGAAGAGAGGATGAGCAGTGCTGCTTATTTTATTTTTTTTGTTCTCTGTAGCTGCTCTACACATAAACAATGGTCGCTTAAAAGCTAGCATCAACGATATACCATCCTTTTATCTGTATTCATGCATTTTCATGTAGATTTACCCTATTACTTTATATATTAGTGCTGTAGAATTTTATTGGTTTTCACAAAAGGAAATATTGTTAAAAGCGCACTCAATGGATAAAATAAACAATTAACCATTTAACAAAACTTTTTAACTAACAATAAGAAGCCTTTTTTTTATCCTTTTTATTTTTTATATTCATTATTTTTAAATGTATTTATTTATTATTATTACTATTTTTTGCTCTATATCCTTTATGAAATGTAGGATATATTTTATACACATTTAAAAGGTTTTACTGTTCTGCTCTGTAGTAAATTGGATTGTCCTAAATATTATATATTAACACCAGAAAGAAAATCAATTAAATATAAGGGTAATTTCAATAGACGAAACAAAGGATTTTAAGAGTTTTATTTGGCTCAGAGAAATTAGAAAAACAGTGGATCAAGGTATGACTTTGAACTTAAAGTCGCTCAAAACAGCGCTATGCAAAGCCGCCTCCCCCTGCTGAAGGCGGCAGCAGGGGGAAAGCCGCTCAGTGTGTATGCAGTGTGTATGCACTGAGCGGCTTCCCCGCAGCGAAGAATGCGATCATCGCTGTCCATAATCGCCCAATGTGTATGGACCTTAATGATGACAAGCAAAGAGGACAGTAGAGTGGACAAGGAATGTAAATTCAAAATAAAGATTCATGGAGGAATAGTTGTTCTAAGCAAAGTTCAACTATAAGGATATTAAGTATTATTAACTGAAATTATTATTATTATTATTATTATTAATTAAAATGGCTGAAGGCTGCATAAGCCAGAGGCCATATAAGAGCCCTAGCTTCGGGTCATTTAGAGTTCAAGAGGTGAAAAAGTCAGCTGTAATTTTCTGCCCAGTGATAGCCTGGTGACAGGGCAGGTTGGCCTATCAGGGAAAAAGGGGCGTATCAAGTTAGGGGGTATAAATAGCTTTTGCAGGTGACCAACTTCCTCTTACCTTTTTGGAAGCCCTCCCGCCCTCCCTGGATTTGTTTTGTTTTATGCTTGCACGTTTGGGTATTTTTTCGTCCTTACGGTGCTCAGTGATTTTTGGGGCTTTTCAGCCAGATTGGCGGGAAGTCGCTACCAGCCAGAGGTCAAAGAAGGGCATAAGCGGACATTGTGGGGCACCACCCTTTTTGTAGGACGGTGGGTGTGTCCTCCCCATGCGGGTGGACAAGGGAGCGCCTATTGGCTCAGCCAAGTTAAGGGGTGGTGAGTCCCGCACAATGCAGGTTATGCAGGTAGGAGGTGGTGGTGAGCCCCTCCTGGAGTCGTTTGTTTCGTAGATCAAGTTGACTGGGCTGGCGTTTGGTAGCGACTTATTTTTTGCCATCCTCCAAAATTTAGTTTAAAGTTAGGGAAATCTAGTTTAAAATTCCAAATGACCAAATTTGAAATTTAGTTAAACACGGTCACCAAACAATAAATAATTGTTGACCTTTTGAACTAAGTTCTCAGTTGTCTGTGTCTTTATTTATGGTCGGTTTGAATATTGGTGTCCGTGTCAATTATTTTAGTTAGGCTGTTTTTCAATTAAAGTAAAGGTATGTCACAAGTAAGCTATGGGCGCCTTATCATAATCATCATTTATTGTTATTATTCTTATTATTATTTACAGTTACTTATAAAGTGCATCAAATTCCAGTACACTTTACAATTGGAAATAGTAGTGATAATAAATAGCTGCGTAATAACAAACAGAAATAGCGGTAGTACATACTATGGGTAAATAGTCATTGATCCACGATCTTAGGTGTTATCTGTTGAATAATGTTCCACCGGATTACAAATCAGGCACAGTGTCTATTTAGGAAACAATGGGTGAAAGTTAATTTGATGAAAGATTCAAAAAGTGAGGGGTTTAGTAAGAAATCTCCAGGTTTTTGTTAAAGCGGCAATCATTTACATCGCAAAACCAGATTGATTTGGAAGTGTAAATGATTGCCGCTTTAAAAAACTGGAGATTTCTTGCCAAATCTCTGACTTTCTGAATCTCTCATCCTATTACATTTCCCCTCTAGTCTGCATCCCTGTGCTAAGTCTGAGATGGATTCTGAGGTTACTGAGACCCCCAGAGGCAGGAGACCCCCAGAGTGCACCATTATTCCACAGTTGAAGACTACACTATGGCCCTTATTCTGGTTCACTCGCAAAGACAAATTCCTTCTCAAATGGACAAAACCATGTTGCACTGCAGGGGGGCAGATGTAAGATGGGCAGAGATAATTAGATTTGGGTGAGTTATTTTGTTTCTGTGCAGGGAAAATACTGGCTGCTTTATTTTTACATTGCAAAATAGATCTCACTTTAAAATAAAACCCCACCCAAATCTAATTCTCTCTGCACATGTTACATCTGCTCCACCTGCAGTGCACATGGTTTTGTCCATTTGAGAAGTTATTTGCCTGTGCGAGTGAACCAGAATAAGGGCCTATAGCGGGTGCTGCCTGTGTCTGTGTAACTGCAAATTTCGAGGCAATCTGACTGTGCACGCCCACAACACACGTGCTCCTGGCTATCCACCACCCTATTACCTGCAGGAAATGCAGTGGGGGGAAATAGATGTAGAACTCAGAAACATGTACAGAATGAAAACAACGTCTGCTTGCATCTCACATCACCACTTTGTCCATCCCAGAACCAGGCCCTGTATTACTATATCATATTAGCAAAATAGTTACCAAAGATCGATTTCATTTTCTAAAGGGGTGTACACACGGAGCAAATTTGTGCCATTTTCTAAGCAATCTGACTAGATTGCTTAGAAAGTAAGCACAGATCTTTCCATGTGTATGCTCCGAGAGATTAAATATCTCTTGCTAACTAAGTCAGTGCATGTAGTCAAAATCTAGTCAGATTGCTTAGCAAATTACTGCAAATCTCTCTGTGTGTACAAAATGAGAGATACTGATTGCAATCTCTCATTCTGAACAACTACCTGGCCTTTTTTTGCTTAAGCAAAATTGCTTAGCACAAATCTCTGTGTATGTATGTGCTCTCCATGGGAGATCTTGACACCAGCAAAATTGCTTAGTAAAATAGCTTAGCACAGATCACTACGTGTGTATGCCCTTTAACACTTTTTTTTTACTGATTTTTTTGTATCTCTTGCAAACTGGAGATTTATTAAAGGTAGAAATCATTATAAACATGTATATATTAAAGAAAAATCATCCCAAAACAAACATCAATGTTTTCTCATAGAGACACAGGAGGACATTTACTAAGATGTGTATTCTACTTCACATGTGATGTTGCTATGGGCAACAATCAGAATCTACAGTACTTCTTATTTATTTAGCACCCTCTAGAACATGGGTCCTCAAACTGCGGCCCTCCAGATGTTGTGAAACTACAAATCCCAGCATGCCTTGCCACAGTTTTGCTATAAGGGAGTGTTAAAACTGTGGCAAGGCATGCTGGGATTTGTAGTTTCACAACATCTGGAGGGCCGCAGTTTGAGGACCCATGCTCTAGAACAGGCATGTCCAACCTGCGGCCCTCCAGATGTGCTAAAACTACACATCCCAGCATGCCTTGCCACAATTTGGCTATTAGGGAATGCTAGAATGATGGCAATGCATGCTGGGATGTGTAGTTTTAGCACATCTGGAGGGCCGCAGGTTGGACATGCCTGCTCTAGAAGATAGTAGACAGGATCTAATTGGTTGCCCATAGCAACATCACATGTGAAGTAGAAGACACATCTTAGTAAATTTCCCCCACATTCTGTTGCCTAAACCTTCATTATTATGTCTATGAAAGTAGCGACGAGTAGATTGGTTTTATTGAGTTCCGCTTGAGCCAAAACTGTCCCCTAGACTTAAACTTAGTATGAGGGACCCACTAGAGACGAGTTGTCCTAGAAGTTGTTTGGTGGGTTTTCATTTTTGGGGGGGCAAAAATTGTATTTCTTTGTGAAACTACAAATCTCAGCAGGATAGTACCTCTTATTATATGTGTAATTAGCGCATCCAGTCCCTCCGAGAGTCTTAGTGGGGTAAGCCATTTTTCCTATCACATCCCAAGTTTTCTCCCCCAAAAAACTATCACTGGTATACCTCTTAGTGAAGCCAGTGATACAGAGTGCAACCTGCCTGTGAATGGGCTCGTAATGTGGGATATATTCTGCCGCTACTACGTGACACCCTACACCCTCTCCCTCCACTCGACAATGTGAACTGACAACTGATCCTGATGGAATCCAGAACTGGATTATATCGAATCCAGAACAATTAATATCTGAGATTTCCAGGAAATTTACATTTTGGCTCATTTTGAGGTCTGAACTTGTCTGGAATACATGATCTGGGACTGGGGTCTACATGTGAGCCCCAAGTTTGGGTAAGTTTGACTGAAAATTAAACAAACACACGTTTGAAGTTTGTAGATGAATTCCTCATGAGACACCCCTACTGGTGTGTGTGCGTATTGCAGTGTGGATCGTCCTTCTGTCCATACAGGCTCTTCTCACTTTCACAGCATAGCAGAAAGGCAAAGAACCCCCAAATCCCCAACACAAGGATGAGACCATTTATTGGACAGGATCATTCGATTAAGAAAAAACAAACTTTGCTCACTGGGATTGGGTTAGAAAAGGACCAACCCCTCACCAGTTCGCAAAAAGGTACCTGGCGCTTTAATGAGGATATATAGATTGAATATCAATAACAATATTTGAATACCCCGCTGCTGTGCACATCACCAGTGAGTATGCCTTTACTCACAAAAACCACGTACAAAAAAACCCCACAATGGTGAGTATTGCGCTGCTGGGTATAATATATATATAATAAACTCCGATTATGTCTGTCTGCACAAAATGAACCCGGACACACTGTTTGCAGATAGTATCACATTTTATATCCTATATTGTTCATAAAAAGGTCACATAAAATTCAAGATACAATGTACACAATAAAGCAAATAATAATACATGAAAAAATCGAATAGGCTCAAATAGCAGCAATTTTACGGTTGGGTCTCCGCGTTTCTCTATGTAGCACACGAACAAGGAGCGTGTATCGTAGGCTCACATGTAGTTGCAATTAGTATCCACAGGCTGTTAGCAGTTACAAATCACATGAATCCACATGAATCTATATCTCTTTAGCATGTAGTCAAACACGCATATATAATGGTTTCAGCTGTATTACGATAATGGGCAGAGTTATTATAAAGCAGTATGTTGAAGCTTATATCCTCTCCCTTGGATCAGTTAAAGTTCCCGCCAATGAATTGACTTTCTGTACAATGCCAATATTTGTATATCTCACCCCACTGTAGGCGGCATGCACCGCTGGATTGAAGGTATTCACTCCGTAGGATGCACCGATTTGCACGTCCTGATGAAAAGGCCCAGGTGGCCTTGAAACGTTGACGACCAGCATCATGTGTACTGTCTATTGACATTAAAATCTTCACTTGACCTTTACTAAAATCCGTGGAGTGCCGCCTTATTCCATAGGGTCTGTCAAAAGCCCTTGGTCTACATTTTATGCTCATTGGAAGTAAGGCACCACGGTATATGACTCTTCGTCTGGAGTGCCGAACAAATCCTCTGATATATATATATATATATATTATACCCAGCAGCGCATTACTCCCCATTGAGGTTTTTCTTTTGTACGAGGATCATTCGATTACTATGAATCTGTTTAAGCAGAAATGGGTCAATGACATATATGTAGTGCAAAACAACTATCCTGTGGCTGGGGGTACTGTGACAGGGACAGCATACTTCCACATAAGGTAAATGTGGAAGATCCAGTCCAGGATTTAGAACAGCAGCAGCAGGGCTAGTGAAATCCCATCCGGGTTTTCCTAAGATGTATTGTGAATCACAGTCTGCTAATTAACAACACTTGTCACTTCCTGTTATATGTTTGTCCAGAGCAGAGAGTCAGTGTTCCCAATGCCTTTTAGTGGCTGGGCCATAGGCTGGGAGGAATGTGGGGATTATGTTAGGGATTCTCTGGAGTGTACCCCTATTGTGAAACCTGTGTGTTGACTGCTGAACACTGCCATTGCTGTAACCTAAGAATTGCCAAGCTGTTGTCCTGGTATGCTGTCTACCTGATACAAATAAAGAACCAGACTTTGTTTCAATCCAGTCAATGTGATTTCTTGTCACTGTATGAATTGTATTATTATCAGAAAACACTTAAACTTGGATGTTACTGTACAATACAAAAAAAGGTCTTAACCCAATGTGAACTACACAACATATATATAACTCGCTGTGGAGAGAATGGGGTATTAGTTATGGCTAGAACTGTGCACCAGCTAGGTGGTTTGTGAAACGTGACAGTTAGTAATGACTGCACCTTAGTGTCAACTAGTGGGTCTGGAAAAGATGACAGTTAGCAATGACTGCACCTGTGCCCCAGCTAGGTGATCTGGGAAATGTGACTGGTCTGGGAAATGTGACAGCTAGCAATTAGTATACCTGTGCACAAGCTAGGTGGTCTGGGAATTGTGACAGTTAGGATGACTTCACCCGTGCACAAGCTAGGATGTGTGGGAAATGTGACAGTTAGTTAAGACACCACCTGTGCCCCATCGAGGTGGTCTAGAAAAAGGTGAGTTAATAATGACTGCACCTGTGCACAAGTTAGGTGGCATGGAAATGTGACAGATAGTAATGATTCTACCTCTGCACCAGCTAGGTGCTCTGGGAAATGTGACAGATAGTAATGACTACACATGTGCAACAGCTAGGATGTGTGGGAAATGTGACAGTTAGTACAGTAATTACACCACCTGTGCCCTGTCCAGGTGGTCTAGAAAATGTGAGTTAGTAATGACTCCACCAGTGCACCAGCTAGGTGGACAGAGGAACGCGAACAGCTGGTAGATCTTGAGGACCCACTTGCCCCCCTGACTTAATACAATAAGTTCTCTGATAATACATTTTACATAACATAATATGTTTTTATCACTGCAATCTTCATTAAAAAAAACCTCACCTCAAACAAATGTCTTCAATGACACCTCCTTCCTTCACCATGTAATTCATAAAATTATTGACAGTGAAAACTCCTCCGACAATAATGTCTCCGTCTTGAAAATATTCATAATCTTCAAATGTTTCGGCTAGTGTCAGGGAACAGGCTGGTGACTGAGTCTGGGTCACCGGTAGCACACACAGGACGCCCACAAATACCAGCATTGTATTTATGTGGGATGACGCTAAACATCTGAGAAATACTTCCCCAGCTAACATGAACGTCTTCAGTATAGTGCAGAACCCGGGGCCAGTAGAGGTCATGACGCATCCTGTATGAGCCTGTAGTATCTGTGTGACAGTGTAATAGGACTGAGCCTCTCCCCTGTTTTTATACAGTATAATGTGATACAAGACAATGTGTGCTGGAATTAGCTGCAGGTGTTTGTGCTGGGAACTCTTTTTTTCTGTTACTAAAATATAATTTATAGCACGATAATCACTATCTTCAAAAAAGATTAAAAAAAATGAACAGAATAATAATATTTCACTATTTGGGAAGTGTCACATCCCATAGAGAATACTATTAAAACTAAGACAATATGAAATATCGATAAGAAAAGTTTTGTACTTTCCTAAAAGTTGTCCTGAAGGTTCCACAGTGAGAAATGTGTTGTGTCCTGATAGCCACACTGTGACAAAAGCATTGACATTGCTTTAGCGGTATATGCCCAAAGTGTGTTATTTTTAATTTCCCAATACAAATACTGTAGAGATGCTGCAAAAGGACATTTTAAAAAACTGGATCTCAACGTCTTTCACTTCTACTTGGCAAAGTCATTATACTGAAACGCGTTGGTCACAAAGTGTCAGGGGCTGTGAGATGGTTTAGCAATATGCTCAGAGCATCATATTTTGAATTGCTAGATGTATCCCAATACCCCATACTGCTAACACCAATGGCATTTGTTCAAAGGGGCCACTGGTCACATAACACCATGAATAACAATTGATACTTGAATGCCTCATTGCTTCTAGATATTAATAACGTTATAGTGTAACCCAGGTGGTCCAGTTTTCTCTTCAGAGATCCAGAAGTGAGGTTCTTAAATGCTGGCAGTTAACACCAGAGACCCCAGCATGGAGGTTTTGGCTTTTCTGCACCTGTCACGCAGGTCATTGGCTCCCATCTCGGTTCCTACCCATGGTGGCTGCTATGCTTTGGATATTCACTGCAATGCTTATAGACACAAAGATGACAGACTGGGTCAGAGCTGGACAGGAACAGGGGGCAGACATTAGGAATCAGGAATGGAGCACATGGAAGGCGGTGAAAGGATTTATGCACCATTTTGTATGCTGTTCTCCATCTTGTCTCAAATGCCTTATAGTGAGTGGAAAATTACAAGTTTCTATTCTGCTTTGTGACAGTCTGCTGCTGCTCAAGGCTGCGTTGCTCAAGGTTATTTCCTGTAAGATGTATTTCATATGTTTTCTACAAAAACTGTCTGTTCTCCCATGTCCTTGTATGATAATAACATATATCCCCTAGACAACAAGGGATGGAGCACAGGGCAGACAGGAGCAAGGAGCAGGTCACACAGGCAGAGCACTGGAAATCCCTGGATGATGCTATGAAAGTCTATGCTCTCGCTTGTTGTATTCAAACGTAGAACTGCTCTTACTCCAATGCATGTCCTGGAAAAAGAGTTTAAAAAAAAGATGAATAAAATAATTTTTGAGCAAATAAAGACCACATTTTGTTCTGCATCTGATCTGCATCTGATCATATTTACTGTGTACCAGATGATAGAGGCCATCCATGAGCAACAGGTGGAGTATGGGTCTCAGCACTGAGAGCAGCCAAAAACCAATGCAGCATCCTGACCGCCACAATCCCAACAGTTCTAGGGTAAGTATTTTAACTTTCCAACCAAACTCCCCCTAACCCTGCAGCCTAATGTTAACCCCTCTTACAGTCTAACCCTTCTTTCCTGCAGCCTAACCCTAACCTCCTTTTCTTCAGTCGTAAACCTAACCCTTTGTCATGATCCGGGTATCACAACAAACGTACTTACCGTTCAGATGCTTGAGAAGACTGGCGCTGCGCTCCAGACATGGTTTCCACTTGCGCCATGTCCACGCTGCCCGCACTGTACATCATCTGTCATTGCCCCCTGCCGTGGAATCAGTGCTTGCGCTTCACTCCCTGCCTGTCACTCCAGAGGTTCAGCTTCAGCCTCCTGCGGCTTCCATGCCATCGCCATTACAGTAGCTCAGACCATGTGCCAAACAAACAAGGTTTCCTGCCTTTCCTAGACATGGGAGCAGCCATGTCTTTCCTGTCACATGTTCCAGTCTCAGCCAATCCTGGAGATCCCTCAGTCTGGGTCAGTGCCCCGCCTTTCCACTTCCACTGCTTCCTATAAATAGACTGGGTGACATCAGAGCTGGGCCAGTGCTACTGATATCATCCTGAGGTTATTACCTGTTTGTGTGTTCTGTCTCCAAGCTGTGTTGCAGGTTCCAGTCCCTGAGGATTCTACTTCTTCCAGTTCATGTCCTCTCCTGCAAGTGGCTGCCTGGCTCCAACATTGATGCTCTGTCATCGTTCATCTCCAACATCGGTGCTCTGTTATCGTTCATCTCCACATCAGTGCCCTGTCATCGTTCCACTTCAACATCGATGCTCTGTCATTGTTCCTCTTCAACATCGGGGCTCTGACATCCTTCATCATCGCTCCTCTGCAACATCGGTGCTCTGACATCGTTCATCATCGCTCCTCTCCAATATCGGTGCTCTGACATCGTTCATCATCATCCCTCTTCAACAGTGGTGCATTGTCATCATTCCTCCACATCATCAGTGCTCCGTCATCATTTCCTTCTCACCAACAGTTCTCCGCCATCGAAACACCAACTTCATCATTTGGGTGCTTCATCCTTCCACGTCACCATCACTGTCATCCCATCACAGCTGATCACACAGGTACCTTCCAAATCGATATCCATTACCATTGTTACCTCGATTGCTGCCATCATCGATATTGTATCAGTGATTCTCTGGGTTTCCCATGACTGTTCAAGAAGTGCCCATTACCGTTAATATTTCCATCCCGTGACCATCCTCCTTGGTATCCAGCTTCTCACAGTGGTCAGTATCCTTTACATCTGCATTGCGTAATATATAGTGTACTTCATTTGTGTTGTTACACAGCTCCTTGTATATGTTCTGGACTCCTTCAGTGCGTCAGCACTGCACCAGGTTCTTTCCATCGATGCTATATATCATTGGACTTCATCAGTGCATACACACTGCAGCTAAATACCAATCCTGCTAATGTCATTTATGCTTCTTCATTACTGCCTGTTATCATCTGCAATACCATTCCTCAGCTTATCAATTGTTTATCTGTTATAGTCAATAAAGACTTTCTTTTATCTCAAGTGGTCACGTCTGCTACTGTCTGAGAGTCCCTGGCATGCACCATACCCTCATCAAGGCTCCCAAGTTCCAGCATCAGCCAGCCCCTACGCCTGTGGTTACTTCTAGTCTTTAGTAGATTTTTAAATATTGGTTCTATCTGTTTCTAAACACTTCTTGTTTACTTTTTTCTCCATTTTATAACAATTAGCAATGAATTGTTGTTTGAGAGAATCACATAAGTTTTTATTTGTTTGAATCTGCCTGGGAGCAGTTGAAACGGCTGTCAGGTCTCTACAGCGGTAATTTTTTGCAATGATGTGTTTGCAATAAAAGCTATTTTGTTTTTTCACTTACATCGCTGAGTGCTGGCTTCAATTCCTTCTACACAGAGGGGGTAAGTGCTTATATATATATTTATATATATATATATATATATATATATATATATATATATATATATATATATACTACTGTTTTCAAAAGTTCATGAAATATTTGATTATAAGTCAGATAAGAACAAAGATCATCCAAGGTTGCTAGATCTCCCATATAATTAAGAATAACAAATAACATGAGCAATGCATTTTGTTCTTAATGCCAGACTAGCGATGAGTGGAGGCAACTGCAAACTATATTGGCTGTATACTATGCCATAAAAACATGGGAAAATGTGGTATGAGTCTTGTGCCCATGGCTGTGCCAATTTTCTTTCTATTATATTTGTGATTCCTTCCAAGATGAACAATAAGTCTTGTTTTTAAAATATCAGCTTTTATTATGTAAAGTATGCAAAGAGATGACATAAACTGTCACCAAAACCCACCCTGTTTCCCATAAACTTGGTGAAGGTTTATTTATATCTGAAATTGTGTATTTTAGATAAGTTGGTGTTTTTAGAACTAGGGGTTGTTATAAAAGGTCTATAAATTGTGAGAAATTTGAGGTAGTGTATTAGTACCAGACACTGTTGGTCTTCCAGGTGGCTTACTAATATTGTAATTGACATTTGGGTAAAATACATAGGACTAGTATAGAAGGTTTATCTATTTGATGCATAACCTTTTTTTCTATAACAATATTTTGGATGTACAGCATAAGACCAATAATAGTTCTCATATTTTTTATATTTTATCAGAGGGGGGTTGGTTCTTAACTTTTTATACAGATGGAGCTGGCCTTATTATTGCTAGCGGAGCGCCAGGACCGTGTCCCTGGCGATCCGCCAGCAATCTGGCGCTCTGGCTGAATGAGACGCTCGTGCGTCTCCCACGCACGAGCGTCTCAATAGCCGGGCGGCGAGGCGGCGCGGCGGGTGCAGTCCTGCCCGTCTCCAGCTTCAGGGAGACGGGCAGGGCTGCGGGGGGCTGCGGGGGGGCGGTGTGGACCGGCGGGGACCCGGGGAAGCCGGCGGGGACCCGGGCAAAAGCACCGTCGGAACGGGACGCGCGTGCACCTCGTGCACGCGCGTCCCCTTCCGACATACAGATGGCGCGGGGCGGGGGATGGCGGGTGGCGAGTCCTCCGCCATCCCCAGCAAAGACAAGCCCGGCGCCATCTGTACATGAAGTTCTCTGATAATTGTTGTAGAATTTCTTCAATATAATCCTTCACGGTATTTGTTTCCTAGCACGGCACTGTCACGGCTAAAGGGCTGGATGGAGTCGTGTGGTGCACAGAAGCCGGAGACGGACCAGGAGGAGTAGGATTGAAACGTGCAGGTTTAATAACAGATTTCATAAATGATAAACTTCACTCAAATACTTCTTTAAGTGACAGTTGGGATAAATTAAATAGAGTCCAGCACAATATTAATAACAAGCAGGTAAATCTGGAAACGTGTACTTGATGAGCCAGAGTACATAGAGGAAGATCCGGAAAGAGGTTGATTTGATGACAGAAGAAATGGATCCGGATGACTGAAAGATGATGGAATGAATGAGTTGTATGAAGGAGGGCAGCGGAATGCGGTGCAGGGTAATTCTGGGACACAAGCAGGAACAAGCACTAGGTAGGACTTGCAGCATTGGTGTCAGGAGAAAACTTCCTTGTAGCAAGATGCAGGGAGCAAGGCACCAGAGTCAGGAGAGAAAGAGTCAGGATCCGGGAATCAGCTAGGAGTTGTGAATGACTCCAAAGACTTATTGCACTGACACTGAACAGCCTAGGCAGATCCCTTATATCCCCAGGGGACGGCTACCATTGGCTGTCAGCGCAGGATGAGGAGGGAACCTCCACTCTGGGCCAATCTGTCTCCTGCCCTCAACCAAGATGGCGACGCCGGCCTCCCGGCACCACTATCTGCAAAGACACCGCTACCCGACGCTCCCCTGCTGCCATCCCTACCCAGAGCTGCCGCTACCCGCACACCGCAGACCGGAGCCTGCACACGCTAGCCGGCGGCGGGCGCGGACGGGTGAGTACTGTACCCGCCGTGCTCCGTCGTGGCTACGTGTGACAGTACCCCCCCTTTTCAGGGTGACCCCAGGGCGCCTATGGGCCTTGTGAGGATTTCTCTGGAGAAATTGCTTTATCAGTTCCGGAGCGTGCAAATCAATGGAATCCACCCAAGAGTTCTCTTCGGGACCAAACCCAACCCATTCCACCAGATACTGGGTACGAGAATTGCGGCAACGAGAGTCTATAATGCGTCTTACCTTGAATTCAGCCCCACTTTCAGAGTTAATTTTGGGCGGTTTGGGAATCTTCTTTTGATAAGAGTTCAACCTTAAAGGCTTGAGGAGGGACACATGGAAGGAATTGGAAATCCTTAGGGAAGGAGGAAGTTGAAGTCTATAAGCGACCGGATTAATGACTTGGGTGATAGGGTATGGTCCAATGAACCGGGGAGCCAGCTTCATAGAGGGCAGACGGAGGCGTATATGGCGGGTAGACAGCCATACCCGGTCTCCGACTTTCAATCTGGGCGCTGCCCTTCTTTTCCTGTCTGCCATCCTCTTGTATCGGGCGGAAGATTTAAGGAGAGCGGTGTGGACATCCGACCAGATTTTAGCAAAGCGTTGTAATGAAGTGGTTGCTGCAGGAACTTCGGAAGAGGATAATTCTGAGAAATCTGGAGATCGTGGATGTTTGCTGAATACTGTAAAGAAGGGGGTGGTTCCGGAGGAAGAGTGATAGGAGTTGTTATGCATAGTTCTGCCCACGGGAGAAGATCCACCCAGTCATCTTGGGAAGACGAGACAAACAGTCGGATAAAGGCCTCCAAGTCTTGATTCACCCGTTCTGTCTGGCCGTTGGTCTGTGGATGAAAGGCAGTTGAAAACTTGAGTTTGACCTGTACCACGGCACAGAGAGCTCTCCAGAACTTTGCAACGAACTGTACTCTGCGGTTGGATACAATCTCTTTGGGCAGTCCGTGAAGTTTAAAAATGGTTGAGATAAATAGCTGAGCCAGTACTGGAGCAGAGGGGAGACCTTTTAGTTGGACGAAATGGACCATTTTAGAGAATCGGTCAACCACTACCCAGATTGCAGTATGACCTTTTGAGGGAGGTAGTTCGCAAATGAAGTCCATTGACAGATGGGTCCATGGTTCTGTGGGAATGGTTAGAGGGCGGAGAGGACCAGCGGGAGTTGTTCTGGGCACCTTATGCTGAGCACGTTTTACACAAGAGGCGACGAAGTTGGTTACGTTGTGGCGGATGGTTGGCCACCAATAAGAACGTGACAGGAACATCAAGGTCTTTTGTGCTCCTGCATGCCCTGCGAAGTGGGAAGAGTGTGCCCATGACAATATTTTCTTGCGGAGTTCGGGGGGAACAAAGGTTTTACCTGGAGGAGGAGATGGCTGTACGGTTACTTGGGCGAAGACCACCGGATCGAGGATTGGACGAGGAGGTGTCTCTAGGTCAGAGGTCATCTCAAAGGAGCGGGATAGAGCGTCTGCCTTAGTATTCGTGGTTCCAGGTCGGAATTTAATTTGGAAATCAAAGCGTTCAAAGAACATGGCCCAACGGGCTTGGCGGGCAGTAAGGCACTGAGCTTGTTTGAGAAAGGACAGATTTTTGTGGTCTGAATACACGGTGATCTTATGCCGCGCCCCCTCCAGAAGGTAGCGCCACTCCTCTAACGCAGTTTTGACTGCAAGCAACTCCTGTTCCCCGATGGGGTAATTCCTCTCTGCCGGGAGGAATTTTTTGGAGAGGAAGGCACAAGGGTGTAATTCTTGATCCTCACCTTTTTGTGACAAGATGGCCCCGATCCCTTCCGAGGATGCGTCCACCTCGAGAATGAAGGGCTTGTCGAGGTCTGGTTGGAGGAGGATTGGTGCCGTCATGAATACTCTCTTTAACTGCTGGAAGGCAGAGGATGCTTCTGGCGACCATTGGCTTGGATCAGCTCCCTTGCAAGTGAGAGCAGTGAGGGGAGCAGCGATAGTAGAGAAGTTCCGGATAAATCGCCGGTAATAGTTTGAGAACCCTAGGAATCTCTGAATTCCTTTGAGTGTTGTGGGGGCTGCCCAGTCTTGGATGGCTCTCACCTTCTCTGGGTCCATCTCTATCCCAGTGGCGGAGAGAATGTGACCCAAGAATGGAATGGACGTGACCTCAAAAATGCACTTCTCCAACTTGCAGAACAGTTGATTTTGGCGAAGACGTCGTAGGACTTCGGACACTGTCTGTCTGTGAAGTTGAAGATTTGGAGAGAAGATGAGTATATCGTCTAGATAGACTACGATGGAGTGGTACAGCAAGTCCCGAAAGATATCATTTACAAACTGTTGGAAGACGGCGGGGGCGTTACAAAGGCCGAAGGGCATCACCAGGTATTCATAGTGACCGTCGCGCGTATTAAAAGCCGTCTTCCACTCGTCACCTGGACGGATCCGGATCAAATTGTAGGCCCCTCGCAGGTCCAATTTAGTAAAGATTACTGCCCCTCTGATCTTGTCGAATAGTTCTGCGATAAGGGGTAAGGGATAGCGGTTTTTAATGGTGATGTCGTTCAGGCCCCTATAGTCGATACATGGCCGAAGACTGCCATCCTTCTTTTTCACAAAGAAAAACCCGGCCCCGGCCGGAGAAGTAGATGGTCGAATGAAACCTTTGTTTAAGTTCTCTTGAATGTACGAGGACATGGCCTCAGTCTCGGGTAGCGACAGGGGATAGATGCGGCCACGAGGAGGGAATTTCCCGGCCACCAGCTCTATCAGGCAGTCCCAAGGACGGTGAGGAGGCAGGGTGTTGGCACCACCTTTACTGAAGACATCTGTAAATGAACGATATGGTGCGGGTATCGACAAGGGTGGAGCTGAAGAGGATGAAGGACAGTTACCCTCACGTTGTGGATGGGTCTGGTAGACCGGAAGGATCTGAGGAATGCAAGTAGACTGGCAATCTGTTCCCCAGGCCTTGACCTCCATATTGGTCCAATCGATGTGTGGGTTATGTTTGGAGAGCCAGGGAAGGCCCAGGACCATTTGGTGTGAGGACTGTGGAAGAATGAAGAATTCGAGGGTCTCTTGATGTAGAGCTCCTATGAGCAGTGTCACCGGGGTGGTCTGATGGGTGATTTGTCCACTACGAATTCGACTCCCATCCACTGCAGTGAGGACCAGCGAGTGATCCAGGGGTTGTACAGGCAGGGCATGTTGGGTGACAAAAGAGGAAGAAAGGAAGTTTCCCGCTGCTCCAGAGTCCAATAGGGCCTGAACTCTTTTTCTCCCTTGGGGACACACAAGGGTAACCGGAATGGTGGAATCAGAAGAAGAGGGAGATGGAAGCAAGACTCCTAATCGGACCTCCCTCGGGGAGATTAGGAGCGGTCGTTTCCCGGCCGCAGCGGGCAGGAAGCCAATAAGTGAGCTGAGGAACCACAGTACATGCACAGATTCTCTCGCCGTCTTCGGGACTTCTCTTCGAGAGAAAGACGGGAGTGGTTGATTTGCATGGGCTCATCTGTTGACACCGCAGGAGGCGGGGTTGGTTTGGAAGCTGGTGTGACATTGGAAGGGAATCGAGGGCGAAGGCGATCAGAGCGATTCCTCTCAAGTTGGCGTTCTTGGAGTCGCAGATCGACCTTGTTACATAATGAAATGAGTTCAGCCAGGGTGGAAGGAGAATCGCGAGTTGCTAACTCGTCCTTGATGCGCCCGGCTAGGCCGTTCCAGAAGGCAGAAACGAGAGCCTCTTCGTTCCATCTGAGTTCGGAAGCCAGGGTTTGAAATTGTACGACATATTGTCCCACTGGGCGACTGCCCTGACGAATCCTTAGGATCTCCGTGGCTGCGGAGGACACTCTGCCAGGCTCGTCGAAGATGCGATGGAAGGAGGCCACAAATTGTTCATAGTTGTTGAGGATGGGATCCGCACGCTCCCAAAGGGGGGACACCCACTCCAGGGCTGGACCCGCCAGTAGGGACACGATGTAAGCCACCCGAGTCAGGAATCCTCGACACCCCCTCGGGGACCCGTCATATTTACTGGGGGTTGATAGCTGTAGATGGTGAGGAGCAGCTGGCCCAGGAGGAGCAGCAGAGGTCGAAGCTCCGGAGGTTGGTGCTGCCGAAACTGGGGGAGTCGCCTGAGGTGGTGACATGATCTGGAGAAATTGAGCCACTTGACGCTGGGTAGCCTCTACCTGTTCCAAGCGAGCCATGATGCCTTGAAGAACATCCGTCATGGAGGCCTGTGCTTCACCCATTTCCATTGGGTCAGTGCAAACTGTCACGGCTAAAGGACTGGATGGAGTTGTGTGGTGCACAGAAGCCGGAGACGGACCAGGAGGAGTAGGATTGAAACGTGCAGGTTTAATAACAGATTTCATAAATGATAAACTTCACTCAAATACTTCTTTAAGTGACAGTTGGGATAAATTAAATAGAGTCCAGCACAATATTAATAACAAGCAGGTAAATCTGGAAACGTGTACTTGATGAGCCAGAGTACATAGAGGAAGATCCGGAAAGAGGTTGATTTGATGACAGAAGAAATGGATCCGGATGACTGAAAGATGATGGAATGAATGAGTTGTATGAAGGAGGGCAGCGGAATGCTGTGCAGGGTAATTCTGGGACACAAGCAGGAACAAGCACTAGGTAGGACTTGCAGCATTGGTGTCAGGAGAAAACTTCCTTGTAGCAAGATGCAGGGAGCAAGGCACCAGAGTCAGGAGAGAAAGAGCCAGGATCCGGGAATCAGCTAGGAGTTGTGAATGACTCCAAAGACTCATTGCACTGACACTGAACAGCCTAGGCAGATCCCTTATATCCCCAGGGGACGGCTACCATTGGCTGTCAGCGCAGGATGAGGAGGGAACCTCCACTCTGGGCCAATCTGTCTCCTGCCCTCAACCAAGATGGCGACGCCGGCCTCCCAGCACCACTATCTGCAAAGACACCGCTACCCGACGCTCCCCTGCTGCCATCCCTACCCAGAGCTGCCGCTACCCGCACACCGCAGACCGGAGCCTGCACACGCTAGCCGGCGGCGGGCATGGACGGGTGAGTACTGTACCCGCCGCGCTCCGTCGCGGCTACGTGTGACACGCACCCATCGCATCGCATACCATAAGGCATATGATGGGATGTGATGCGATGTTACGCGATGGCAGCCGATGTTATGCAATTCTAAATTGTATACCATCGCAATGTATACCATTGTATGCCATATACAATGGTATATGATTTAAAATTGTATAAGCACCCTAATGGGTCTTTTCAATGTCAAATGTGCCCCCTATAAGATAATTAATTGTATAAGCACCGCCATGGGTGCTTTCAATGTTAAAAACACCCCCACGCCACCCCCACTATCAATGCCAACCTGAAGCGTTGCGAGCGCAGCGCTACGCATCCTCCAAACTCTTCATACCCCCACTATACACGTCGGCATGGAGTTTATTTTAGATAATGTGGAGAGCGCAGCGAGCCACCGAGCCCGAAGCGTGGCGAGCGGACGCCGAATACATGTAAAGTAATTTGCGGGGCTCGCTGCGCTCGCCACACTATATAAAATCAACTCCACACCGACATGGATAGTTGGGGTATGAAAAGGTCGGAGGACACGTACCGCTGCGCTCGCCACGCTTCGGGTTGGTGTTGATAGTGGGGGTGGCGTGGGGGTGCATTTAACATTGTAAGCACCCATTAGGGTGCTTATACAATTAAAAACCATATAGGGGCTTATACAATTTAGCATCGCATCACATGGCATGTGGGCATATTGTATGCGATGCGAAGCAATGCCATACAACTTAATATCGTGGGCGCCGTGCTCCAAGTACCTCCTTCACGTTTATTATAACTGCCCCCATGGCAGCTGTTTAAAAACAACAATCTCTTTAATATTTTTTTAGAGCCTGAACATATTATCCCATTTCCAAGACACTAGGGGCTAGATGTAATAAGGTGATATTTTTAGACAGCAAAAAAAAATCGCACCATATTGCATATGTCAAATGTGTGTTTTTTCCCTCAAAATTCACACGTGTAATATGGTGTGAATTTTTAGAAATCATGTGCCATTTCTGGTGACTTTTAGTAATATGGTTTATACCAGGTTGAACTAGATGGACGCAAGTCTTTTTTCAGCCTTACCTACTATGTAACTATGTAACTATGTAATGTGCGACTTTTTTATCAATGGGAGTGTGCAGATTTTTGTTGACATAAACAAAACAACATGAGGTCCCCCAAGTATAACTAGCCCCAGGCCTTAGGTACCCAGATCCTGGACTTGCCTTATACCCACTATTTAAGTCCATGTATGTCACCTTTCTAACTGTGATCAATACCACCACCTTGGACCCATCCACTACAATCCTAGTAAGGAAACCAATTATTTGTTCCTAATCAGGACATCACCCATTTTGGATCTTTGGGACAATTGCCCAGATCTCTGCCTCCAACGGTGATATGAACTAGTAATTATTTGAATTTTATTTAAGGCACAGTTTGCGGTCTATTTGGGACGCTGCTACTGTATCTTATCTACAGATTGGTGACTCCAGTTTCCCTATATGTGGTTCCTAATTACTATTGCTTTTAATCAACTTTTAATTGTCTATGTATTTGTGGAATAAATAATTGTTTATTTAACTCATTTACTTGCTAATAGTACTTGGTTTTCTTAGTGCTGATATCATCCATTTGCTTTTCTTTTTGTCCATTAATTCTATATTTCCAGAAAGTGGACAAAAAGAAATCCATATTGATGCATTGAAAAAAAAAATGTATGAAAAATTGGGAAGCTCTTTCCAGAAACTGGATAGGTGAAGCTTGTGCCCAAGATCAAAAAATTACAGTTAACACATCTCGTGCATTTAAAAACGCCTTTCTTTATGGTCAGCCAACTATTGGAACTTTTTATCGGGCTGATGTCTGAGTAGGTTATCCTCTGTTTGAGGTTATTGCTGCATTTATAACTGAAGAGGAGGACATCCTTGCAATCGGCACCCAGAATTGTATCAGAGCTCATGATAAGCCAAGGTCTCTGAACTGCTGTCTTCAATAATTTTGAGTTGGTAGAGTACGTAGTCGGGAATACAACTTTATCCAGAGTAAGGACCTTGATGGAAGGTTTTAATAACTCTTCCCGTTTTAGTGTCATACATTTACGTACTGCCGACTGAACTTCTTTCTCGTCATATCCTCGATCCAGGAATTTTTGAGCCATACTGTTTAGATCATTCTGAAGATCATCATGGTTAGATGTTATACTAGTAACTCTAATTAGCTGTGGAAAGGGTAACCCTGTTTTTAAGGGTTGAGGATGAAACCTGTTGAAAGCCAGAAGTGTGTTTTTATCTGTTTGTTTTCTGTACACCTTTGTGCTGTAGTGTCCATTAGTGACAGATATCATTACATCAAGGAAACTTATGGTCACCGGGTCACTGGTGCATGTAAACCTAATAAGTCCATTGAGATATAGAACAAACTCATCTAGCTGTTCCCGAGTGCCAGTCCAGATCAAAAACAAATTGTCTATGTATCTCATATAAAAGGGCCACAAAGACAGAATACTGTGCATTAGACATAATATGCTCAAATTATATGGATAAATAAATCTCTCTGTGTTGAATTCACATTGAAATAGGAGTGTTGTCTTGTTTATATCCCTGGAAATAAAGTTTGTCTAAATAAATATATATATATATATATATATATATATCTCGAACAATCCTGTGGAGTGCCGCTGCTTGTTCGAGACGGAGCACTACATTAATGGTCCAGGGGGCACCCAGGTTATTGTACTTATTCAGGGAGAATGCTGGTCTGATATATATATATATATATATATTCAAATATCTGTAAATAAGAGTATACGCACCAGGTACTTGTTGACTGAAAGTTTGTGTTACTTACTGCATTAAAGTTAGATTTTAGGTTGATTTTTTGGCCAAACATTGGGCTTCATCAGGACAGGACCACGACCACAGTATTGTCCAATATTTGTCCTCCCTATTTCAAATCCAAAGCAGTGCTATCCATGGTTGCCGATTGTCTCCCCTATGTGCTATTGTCTTAGAACCCCTGGCTATTGTCCTTCATATTTCTCTTACTTTAAATGGAATTCATGTGGTAAATATTAAACTTAATTTAATACTATTTGAAGATGTTATTCTGCTCCTCCCTGAACATGAAACCTCTCATACAGAGTTATTAAAAATTATTTATTTGTTAGGTTTGGTGTCTGGCTCTAAGATTAAGATTGACATGGCTGAAGTGATGTTGATTTTAGCCTCAGCTTCTCATTCTCAAATGCCCCAAGTTTACAACTATTTAGATGGAACATCTCTAAGTTTCAGAATTCAGGAATCCGAATCACTTTGGATCTCTCCAACCTTCAGTATGCCAATTTCTCTCCCTTCATAATGAATATTATAGATATGCTTTAAAATTGGAAACTGCCCTATTTTTCTGCTATGGGGTAAGAGTAAAGTTTCACCAAAATGATGTTCTTCATGTAAATACTCCCATTTTACCTCCACAAAATAGACCCAACTAATGTGACCTATGGAATGTCCAATTCTTATGGCAACTTAGCTACTGCTCGGTTCATCCCTTAATCTCCTCATGTCTCACTACATGCCAAAACCAAGGACATACCCTCTACTATCCTTGACAATTTACTTTTTCACAGGACATATCTTTCTTGGTTAGCAATAAAACAAAATAATCACAGATCTACCAAAAAAATCACCATATCTTCCCTCCATCAGCCCATCCTTCCCTCCATCACTCTCTAACTTCACCATTTTAGTGACAAAGGTCTTCAGCTTGGCTTCAAAGTATTTGACCTGAGTATCAGTTTCCCCATGTAATTTCCAAGTATCAAACAATTCTTTGAATTTGTGACCCCATCATTATATTATCACTTTGCCCCAAGCTATTTCTCTCCTGAATATACTTGATTATTTACACCAGCGTTTTTCAACCACTGTCCCATTAAACATGAGAGGACCATGAAAATTATACGGACCATTCACCAAGTCAGGACAAACTTATGGTACCCACTGTTTATGTCTAAAATCTCATAATTCTAATCTAACAGTTATGCAATGTATTTGGGGATGTGGGAAATTAAAAAGAACTGGTACAAGGTTAAATTGTATGCAAAGGATTTATTTGCACTCCCTATGAAACCTTCTTACTTAAAATCAATATAGTTAAAAAAAAGTCATTGTGTTTTTTTTTTTCCTGAAAATGTCCCTCTCTCCATCTATATGTAATATGTTCCCATAGTCCACTCTCGAGGTGTCATCTTCAATTCTGTCCTCTTTTTATCTTTAACCCTACATTCAATCCCGCTCCCACTCCTGCTACTTCTACCTCAATAATACAGTATCTCCTGCATCAGACCTTCCTCAACCTTTAACACCATCCTTCAACATCATCATTTTCACCTAGACCACTGTGCTCTGCTCCTCTTTGGCCTTCTGAACTCACATCTCATTCCCTTTTCAGTCTTTCCTCAAATCTACTTCCCATTCTATTTCTTCTATTCTGCTTCCATCCTGCTACCAGTACCTCAACTGGCTTCATATCCTTCACAGCAAATGTAATAACCATCATTAACCTACAAAGCCTACAACTTATCTCCTCCCCCAACATTTACACCATAGCTTCCTCAGACTCTCTCTCATTACACATTATTCTGCTAATGACCACCACCTGAGTTCCCTTAAACTCTAGAATGACCTCCTCATCCAGTCAGACTTGTCCACAACTCATGAGTCATATAATCATCATCATCATCATTGTCATCATTATTATCATTAGTATTAGTTAATATTTTAGCGAATGTTCATGAGTAACACAGATTATTTTCTTTCTCAAGTAGATGTTTTCTTGTGTTTAGTTCCGGTCTCCATAAGATAATGTAACATTTTGGAAAAAATATACAACCTAAAAGTCCAGCGCATGAAGCTAGTATCGCAAAGATCTCCACAGCCACCATATATTTCCCCTTGGTGCTGAGATAAGCTGGGATCATGGTAGTCCAGACACTGCAGAAGACCAGCATGCTGAAGGTAATGTATTTGGCCTCATTAAAGCTGTTTGGTAACTTCCTGGCCAAGAAAGCTGTAATAAAACTAATGGCTGCCAGGATTCCCATATAACCCAGGACAGAGTAGAATCCAACAACTAATCCTTCATTACATTGAACAATGATCCTTCCCAGATAAGAATGAGTGTCCAGCTCCTGGAAAGGTGGGGAGATAGTCAACCAACTCACACATATTATCACTTGGATGGATGAGCACAACAATACTACACAATTAGACAGCTTGGTGCTGACCCAATTTTTCCATGGACTTCCAGGTTTGGTGGCTTTAAATACAATATAAACCATGATCGTTTTTCCTAAGACACAAGATATGGCCACTGAGAAGAGGACTCCAAAGGAGATCTGACGGAGCATGCAGGTGGCATCTACAGGACGACCGAGGAACAGGAGCACAGAGAGGAAGCTCAGCATGATGGAGACCAGGAGAAGGAAGCTCAGGTTCTTGTTATTGGCTTTCACCAGAGGTGTGTCATGGTGCAAAATAAATATAATAAGTATCATAAAAGTTAAAATACAAAGAAATAAAGATGCTATCAATATAACAACAACGATTGTGTCATTTGTGTAGGACAGAAATTCCAGCTCTTTGGGAACACACTGAGTCTTCTTCTCATTGGGCCACTCATGGTCAGCACACTTCAGGCAATTTTCACTGTCTGGAACAATAAAACCACATACAGAACGGCTGATTACTGACATTGGCGCAACAAACTAATCAACAAATAAAAACATTGATACATTCTTACTGTAATAAAAATAATTTATGGGTGCCATTTAGGGCCTAATTCATGTTTTTGTACAATGCCAGTAAAATTAATATCATGCAAAAAAGGGGGAAGTTTATGGTGAATGTGCGCTGGATTGGCTGCCTTGTGGGGATTATATCAAATAGTGGTAACCCTATAACCACTCAAAACCAACATGTGAAAAAAACTGATTGATATATCCTCCTCTGGCGCCAATATCGTAGGATAATACGTTCCTGTATAGTGGGGAACGTTCCTCTTCTCCAAAATGGGAAAAGACAAATGCCTGTATATAAATACAGTACGTCCCTCTGTGAATAAAAGGGCTACTCTTCTCCGAGTATACACAGCTCAAATTAATCCTAAGGGAAACTACCAAACTGATATATATATTCAAATCTCTGTAAATAAGAGTATACGCACCAGGTACTTGTTGACTGAAAGTTTGTGTTACTTACTGCATTAAAGTTAGATTTTAGGTTGATTTTTTGGCCAAACACTGGGCTTCATCAGGACAGGACCACGACCACAGTATTGTCCAATATTTGTCCTCCCTATTTCAAATCCAAAGCAGTGCTATCCATGGTTGCCGATTGTCTCCCCTATGTGCTATTGTCTTAGAACCCCTGGCTATTGTCCTTCATATTTCTCTTACTTTAAATGGAATTCATGTGGTAAATATTAAACTTAATTTAATACTATTTGAAGATGTTATTCTGCTCCTCCCTGAACATGAAACCTCTCATACAGAGTTATTAAAAATTATTTATTTGTTAGGTTTGGTGTCTGGCTCTAAGATTAAGATTGACATGGCTGAAGTGATGTTGATTTTAGCCTCAGCTTCTCATTCTCAAATGCCCCAAGTTTACAACTATTTAGATGGAACATCTCTAAGTTTCAGAATTCAGGAATCCGAATCACTTTGGATCTCTCCAACCTTCAGTATGCCAATTTCTCTCCCTTCATAATGAATATTATAGATATGCTTTAAAATTGGAAACTGCCCTATTTTTCTGCTATGGGGTAAGAGTAAAGTTTCACCAAAATGATGTTCTTCATGTAAATACTCCCATTTTGCCTCCACAAAATAGACCCAACTAATGTGACCTATGGAATGTCTAATTCTTATGGCAACTTAGCTCGGTTCATCCCTTAATCTCCTCATGTCTCACTACATGCCAAAACCAAGGACATACCCTCTACTATCCTTGACAATTTACTTTTTCACAGGACATATCTTTCTTGGTTAGCAATAAAACAAAATAATCACAGATCTACCAAAAAATCACCATATCTTCCATTATGGGGCAACCCATCCTTCCCTCCATCACTCTCTAACTTCACCATTTTAGTGACAAAGGTCTTCAGCTTGGCTTCAAAGTATTTGACCTGAGTATCAGTTTCCCCATGTAATTTCCAAGTATCAAACAATTCTTTGAATTTGTGACCCCATCATTATATTATCACTTTGCCCCAAGCTATTTCTCTCCTGAATATACTTGATTATTTACACCAGCGTTTTTCAACCACTGTCCCATTAAACATGAGAGGACCATGAAAATTATACGGACCATTCACCAAGTCAGGACAAACTTATGGTACCCACTGTTTATGTCTAAAATCTCATAATTCTAATCTAACAGTTATGCAATGTATTTGGGGATGTGGGAAATTAAAAAGAACTGGTACAAGGTTAAATTGTATGCAAAGGATTTATTTGCACTCCCTATGAAACCTTCTTACTTAAAATCAATATAGTTAAAAGAAAAGTCATTGTGTTTTTTTTTTCCTGAAAATGTCCCTCTCTCCATCTATATGTAATATGTTCCCATAGTCCACTCTCGAGGTGTCATCTTCAATTCTGTCCTCTTTTTATCTTTAACCCTACATTCAATCCCGCTCCCACTCCTGCTACTTCTACCTCAATAATACAGTATCTCCTGCATCAGACCTTCCTCAACCTTTAACACCATCCTTCAACATCATCATTTTCACCTAGACCACTGTGCTCTGCTCCTCTTTGGCCTTCTGAACTCACATCTCATTCCCTTTTCAGTCTTTCCTCAAATCTACTTCCCATTCTATTTCTTCTATTCTGCTTCCATCCTGCTACCAGTACCTCAACTGGCTTCATATCCTTCACAGCAAATGTAATAACCATCATTAACCTACAAAGCCTACAACTTATCTCCTCCCCCAACATTTACACCATAGCTTCCTCAGACTCTCTCTCATTACACATTATTCTGCTAATGACCACCACCTGAGTTCCCTTAAACTCTAGAATGACCTCCTCATCCAGTCAGACTTGTCCACAACTCATGAGTCATATAATCATCATCATCATCATTGTCATCATTATTATCATTAGTATTAGTTAATATTTTAGCGAATGTTCATGAGTAACACAGATTATTTTCTTTCTCAAGTAGATGTTTTCTTGTGTTTAGTTCCGGTCTCCATAAGATAATGTAACATTTTGGAAAAAATATACAACCTAAAAGTCCAGCGCATGAAGCTAGTATCGCAAAGATCTCCACAGCCACCATATATTTCCCCTTGGTGCTGAGATAAGCTGGGATCATGGTAGTCCAGACACTGCAGAAGACCAGCATGCTGAAGGTAATGTATTTGGCCTCATTAAAGCTGTTTGGTAACTTCCTGGCCAAGAAAGCTGTAATAAAACTAATGGCTGCCAGGATTCCCATATAACCCAGGACAGAGTAGAATCCAACAACTAATCCTTCATTACATTGAACAATGATCCTTCCCAGATAAGAATGAGTGTCCAGCTCCTGGAAAGGTGGGGAGATAGTCAACCAACTCACACATATTATCACTTGGATGGATGAGCACAACAATACTACACAATTAGACAGCTTGGTGCTGACCCAATTTTTCCATGGACTTCCAGGTTTGGTGGCTTTAAATACAATATAAACCATGATCGTTTTTCCTAAGACACAAGATATGGCCACTGAGAAGAGGACTCCAAAGGAGATCTGACGGAGCATGCAGGTGGCATCTACAGGACGACCGAGGAACAGGAGCACAGAGAGGAAGCTCAGCATGATGGAGACCAGGAGAAGGAAGCTCAGGTTCTTGTTATTTGCTTTCACCAGAGGTGTGTCATGGTGCAAAATAAATATAATAAGTATCATAAAAGTTAAAATACAAAGAAATAAAGATGCTATCAATATAACAACAACGATTGTGTCATTTGTGTAGGACAGAAATTCCAGCTCTTTGGGAACACACTGAGTCTTCTTCTCATTGGGCCACTCATGGTCAGCACACTTCAGGCAATTTTCACTGTCTGGAACAATAAAACCACATACAGAACGGCTGATTACTGACATTGGCGCAACAAACTAATCAACAAATAAAAACATTGATACATTCTTACTGTAATAAAAATAATTTATGGGTGCCATTTAGGGCCTAATTCATGTTTTTGTACAATGCCAGTAAAATTAATATCATGCAAAAAAGGGGGAAGTTTATGGTGAATGTGCGCTGGATTGGCTGCCTTGTGGGGGTTATATCAAATAGTGGTAACCCTATAACCACTCAAAACCAACATGTGAAAAAAACTGATTGATATATCCTCCTCTGGCGCCAATATCGTAGGATAATACGTTCCTGTATAGTGGGGAACGTTCCTCTTCTCCAAAATGGGAAAAGACAAATGCCTGTATATAAATACAGTACGTCCCTCTGTGAATAAAAGGGCTACTCTTCTCCGAGTATACACAGCTCAAATTAATCCTAAGGGAAACTACCAAACTGATATATATATTCAAATATCTGTAAATAAGAGTATACGCACCAGGTACTTGTTGACTGAAAGTTTGTGTTACTTACTGCATTAAAGTTAGATTTTAGGTTGATTTTTTGGCCAAACACTGGGCTTCATCAGGACAGGACCACGACCACAGTATTGTCCAATATTTGTCCTCCCTATTTCAAATCCAAAGCAGTGCTATCCATGGTTGCCGATTGTCTCCCCTATGTGCTATTGTCTTAGAACCCCTGGCTATTGTCCTTCATATTTCTCTTACTTTAAATGGAATTCATGTGGTAAATATTAAACTTAATTTAATACTATTTGAAGATGTTATTCTGCTCCTCCCTGAACATGAAACCTCTCATACAGAGTTATTAAAAATTATTTATTTGTTAGGTTTGGTGTCTGGCTCTAAGATTAAGATTGACATGGCTGAAGTGATGTTGATTTTAGCCTCAGCTTCTCATTCTCAAATGCCCCAAGTTTACAACTATTTAGATGGAACATCTCTAAGTTTCAGAATTCAGGAATCCGAATCACTTTGGATCTCTCCAACCTTCAGTATGCCAATTTCTCTCCCTTCATAATGAATATTATAGATATGCTTTAAAATTGGAAACTGCCCTATTTTTCTGCTATGGGGTAAGAGTAAAGTTTCACCAAAATGATGTTCTTCATGTAAATACTCCCATTTTGCCTCCACAAAATAGACCCAACTAATGTGACCTATGGAATGTCTAATTCTTATGGCAACTTAGCTCGGTTCATCCCTTAATCTCCTCATGTCTCACTACATGCCAAAACCAAGGACATACCCTCTACTATCCTTGACAATTTACTTTTTCACAGGACTTATCTTTCTTGGTTAGCAATAAAACAAAATAATCACAGATCTACCAAAAAATCACCATATCTTCCATTATGGGGCAACCCATCCTTCCCTCCATCACTCTCTAACTTCACCATTTTAGTGACAAAGGTCTTCAGCTTGGCTTCAAAGTATTTGATCTGAGTATCAGTTTCCCCATGTAATTTCCAAGTATCAAACAATTCTTTGAATTTGTGACCCCATCATTATATTATCACTTTGCCCCAAGCTATTTCTCTCCTGAATATACTTGATTATTTACACCAGCGTTTTTCAACCACTGTCCCATTAAACATGAGAGGACCATGAAAATTATACGGACCATTCACCAAGTCAGGACAAACTTATGGTACCCACTGTTTATGTCTAAAATCTCATAATTCTAATCTAACAGTTATGCAATGTATTTGAGGATGTGGGAAATTAAAAAGAACTGGTACAAGGTTAAATTGTATGCAAAGGATTTATTTGCACTCCCTATGAAACCTTCTTACTTAAAATCAATATAGTTAAAAGAAAAGTCATTGTGTTTTTTTTTCCTGAAAATGTCCCTCTCTCCATCTATATGTAATATGTTCCCATAGTCCACTCTCGAGGTGTCATCTTCAATTCTGTCCTCTTTTTATCTTTAACCCTACATTCAATCCCGCTCCCACTCCTGCTACTTCTACCTCAATAATACAGTATCTCCTGCATCAGACCTTCCTCAACCTTTAACACCATCCTTCAACATCATCATTTTCACCTAGACCACTGTGCTCTGCTCCTCTTTGGCCTTCTGAACTCACATCTCATTCCCTTTTCAGTCTTTCCTCAAATCTACTTCCCATTCTATTTCTTCTATTCTGCTTCCATCCTGCTACCAGTACCTCAACTGGCTTCATATTCTTCACAGCAAATGTAATAACCATCATTAACCTACAAAGCCTACAACTTATCTCCTCCCCCAACATTTACACCATAGCTTCCTCAGACTCTCTCTCATTACACATTATTCTGCTAATGACCACCACCTGAGTTCCCTTAAACTCTAGAATGACCTCCTCATCCAGTCAGACTTGTCCACAACTCATGAGTCATATAATCATCATCATCATCATTGTCATCATTATTATCATTAGTATTAGTTAATATTTTAGCGAATGTTCATGAGTAACACAGATTATTTTCTTTCTCAAGTAGATGTTTTCTTGTGTTTAGTTCCGGTCTCCATAAGATAATGTAACATTTTGGAAAAAATATACAACCTAAAAGTCCAGCGCATGAAGCTAGTATCGCAAAGATCTCCACAGCCACCATATATTTCCCCTTGGTGCTGAGAAGAGCTGGGATCATGGTAGTCCAGACACTGCAGAAGACCAGCATGCTGAAGGTAATGTATTTGGCCTCATTAAAGCTGTTTGGTAACTTCCTGGCCAAGAAAGCTGTAATAAAACTAATGGCTGCCAGGATTCCCATATAACCCAGGACAGAGTAGAATCCAACAACTAATCCTTCATTACATTGAACAATGATCCTTCCCAGATAAGAATGAGTGTCCAGCTCCTGGAAAGGTGGGGAGATAGTCAACCAACTCACACATATTATCACTTGGATGGATGAGCACAACAATACTACACAATTAGACAGCTTGGTGCTGACCCAAATTTTCCATGGACTTCCAGGTTTGGTGGCTTTAAATACAATATAAACCATGATCGTTTTTCCTAAGACACAAGATATGGCCACTGAGAAGAGGACTCCAAAGGAGATCTGACGGAGCATGCAGGAGCACAGAGAGGAAGCTCAGCATGATGGAGACCAGGAGAAGGAAGCTCAGGTTCTTGTTATTGGCTTTCACCAGAGGTGTGTCATGGTGCAAAATAAATATAATAAGTATCATAAAAGTTAAAATACAAAGAAATAAAGATGCTATCAATATAACAACAACGATTGTGTCATTTGTGTAGGACAGAAATTCCAGCTCTTTGGGAACACACTGAGTCTTCTTCTCATTGGGCCACTCATGGTCAGCACACTTCAGGCAATTTTCACTGTCTGGAACAATAAAACCACATACAGAACGGCTGATTACTGACATTGGCGCAACAAACTAATCAACAAATAAAAACATTGATACATTCTTACTGTAATAAAAATAATTTATGGGTGCCATTTAGGGCCTAATTCATGTTTTTGTACAATGCCAGTAAAATTAATATCATGCAAAAAAGGGGGAAGTTTATGGTGAATGTGCGCTGGATTGGCTGCCTTGTGGGGGTTATATCAAATAGTGGTAACCCTATAACCACTCAAAACCAACATGTGAAAAAAACTGATTGATATATCCTCCTCTGGCGCCAATATCGTAGGATAATACGTTCCTGTATAGTGGGGAACGTTCCTCTTCTCCAAAATGGGAAAAGACAAATGGGGCAGTACGGATGGTGTAATGGTTAGCATTACTGCCTCACAGCACTGAGGTCATGGGTTCAATACCCACCATGGCCCTAACTGTGCGGAGTTTGTATATTCTCCCCGTACTTGCGTGGGTTTCCTCCGGGTACTCCGGTTTCCTCCCACAATCCAAAAATATACTGCTAGGCTAATTTGGCTCCCAACAAAATTAACCCTAGAATGTCTGTGTGTGCGTGTACATGTGGTAGGGAATATAGATTGTAAGCTCCACTGGGGCAGGGACTGATGTGAATGGTCAAATATTCTCTGTAAAGCGCTGCGGAATCTGTGTGCGCTATATAAGAAACTGCTAATAAATAAATAAATAAATAAATGCCTGTATATAAATACAGTATGTCCCTCTGTGAATAAAAGGGCTACTCTTCTCCGAGTATACACAGCTCAAATTAATCCTAAGGGAAACTACCAAACTGATATAGATAAGCTTCCTGAGATTTCGTCCCTCATAGAGTCCATTCTCATTCGATGGTGACCCAAAACAAAAGATGGTTGGGGAGGTATATAGTGTAAAATCATTTATTGGATACAATCAACATTTAAAATTGGAAGACAGCTGAACAAAATGGCATATTACCGTTGATGGTGGAGAACCAGACAAAAATCTAAGTTCTCAAGTTAAGGAGAGATGAGCGGGGCTGGTCCCGGGATGACAGCCACGGTTCCTTCTAGGTGCTTAGCGGTAAGTCCAATAAGTCCAGAGATCCTCCAAAGAATAGTCCTGAATACTCCAAACGCGTTTTCGACTGCTTGTTACAGTCTTTTTCAAGGAGAATCTCAAGTGCACCTTAAATACCCCTCCCATCCAATCCAGAGATAGAAAACAAAGATAGACATGCTGTTGCAAGCCGCCGTCCGGGCTACAGTACACCCGGACGGACGGCGGACGTCAGGCAGAGCGAGGAGGCCATGGACGCTGCCGGGCAGCGTTCCAAGCCTCGCTCTGGGATGAAGCGTCGGGACGTTGCCAGGCAACGTCCCCGAGCTTCCGCCTGTCGGACGCAAGCGCGCGCGCCTGACATCAGTCAGGCGGCGTGAGTTTTAAATAAATGGCCGCGTCTGTGCCCAGCTTTAGGTTCCCAGAGTTTATTGCTCTGTGTTCCGTCTCCATACCCGGTCCCCTAGGCTTCCTAGGTCTCGGATCTTTCGATCCAGTGTCTCAGTTTCCCTTGTCAGCTTTCCAGTGTCCCAGTGTTCCTTGTCAGCTTTCCAGTGGCTCAGGTTTCCAGTGTCCGTTTTCCTGTGTCAGCCTTCCGGTGTCTGGCTCTTCAGTATCCAGTGTTCCGGTGTCCTGGTTCTTCCTGTATTCAGCCTCAGTGGGCGCTTACGTTCGGCCCTCATCTTCCATCTCTCGTGGGTCACATAAGTGCTCCTGTGGAGCCTGGGTCTTTTTCTCTTGAAGTCGGTGGCCCGCCGTGGTTCTAGCCCCTCCATGGGCTCAGTATTTATTGTCCAGCAAATTCCCGTGGCCCGCCGTGGCCGTGCCCCTGCGTGGGTTCTGTAGTATTTACCCCTCCGGGTCTCTACATCTGTACCTCCTATTAGGATCCTTTTGGCAGGGAACTTTCCTTTTGGTCTTCTGTGTTTTGAGGAGTCGTCCTCCCTGTTGTGCTTCTGCTGGGGACTCCTCCTCTGGCCCACTTGTGTCTGCGACTCGGTCGCTCCCCGGTTTGGCCAGGTGCCGGCAGTCAGGGGCTCATCTCCCAGCTAGGCCCAGTAGTTAGCAGTCCTTTTGAGTACCCTGTGGCGATCGTCTACCCTTTGTCCATAACATAAGACCTAGCTGCATCAGGGTTGGAGCGGGCCTAACTCGCTCCTTTGGACGCGGCGACCACAGGTGAAGCCTAGCTCTGCAGGGGTTTACCATCTGCCTCAGGGTCTCAATAGAGTGAGAGTAGCATCCGCTGTGGCCGTCCTAACCGGCGGTCCCGGCTACGGGCTCACGCCTGACCTCCTGCATTCATCAACCAGCCGTAATACCCAAGGTCCCCGTGGGCATCATAACATTATAACCGGCCAGAATCTACAGACCATATTGGTCTCTTACTGTGTTTTATGTCGTGTTGTTTTTTTTTTTTCTTTGTGATTTATTATGAGTACTCCCCAGACCTTCTCGGATCAGCTCCAAGGGCTTACTCAGATGGTGCGGGAGTTGTCCTTGAAAGTAACGGCCCAAGAGCAAAGAATGCGTCCCCCAGAGACAGGGGGTTCAGACCCTAAGATGAACCTTCCAGATCGATTTTCGGGGGATCGCAAAACCTTTTTTAATTTCTGTGAGAGCTGTAAGCTGTATTTTCGGCTCAAGCCACGCTCATTCTCTTCCGAGGCCCAGCGCATTGGTCTTGTTATCTCTCTACTTCAAGGTGACCCTCAGACCTGGGCCTTCGGACTACCATCAGACAGCCCAGCCTTGACCTCGCTGGACAATTTCTTCAGCTCCTTGGGGTTATTATATGATGACCCTGATCGAGAGGCCTCAGCGGAAACTCATCTTAGAGCCCTTAAGCAAGGGAGAGATCCAGCTGAGTCCTACTGTACTGAGTTCCGCCAATGGGCAAACGATTGCGGCTGGAATGACCCAGCCTTACGCAGCCAATTTCGCTGTGGTCTGGCTGACAAGATAAAGAATTGTCTTATTCAATATCCAGCTCCTAAAACGCTGGATAAGTTAATGGAGTTAGCCATTAAAATCGACTGTCGCCTCCGTGAGCGGAGGTCTGAACGGGGCTCTCTCACTCGAATTGTTCCTTACATGCCGATGACCTCTGAGGAAAGTGAGGAGCCAATGCAGCTTGGGGCAACCCGCATTTCCCACGAGGAAAAGGGCTCGCCGACTGAGCTCAGGCCTTTGCTTATACTGCGGTGGTAAAGGTCACATTTTGAGAAATTGTCCCAATAGGCCAGTAAAAGGCCGGGCCAAGTGAGCGGGGAGAGGGTTCACTTTGGCCTTCAGTTATTTTCCTCTCTATATTCACTATTAGTACCGGGGTATTTATCCTTCCAGGGGTGTAAGTTTTCAGGGTCTGTTTTTATTGACAGTGGTGCGGCAGGAAACTTCCTGGATGTAGCCACCGCCCAGAGCTTGGGGATTCCCCAACTCCCGCTTCCGGTTCCCATATCCCTACGGGGTTTAGATGGTGGAGTGCTTTCCAATGGGGTGGTCTCATTTCAGACTCCTCCCGTTCTATTAAAAATTGGTCTTTTTCACCAGGAAGAGATTACCTTTCTTTTAACATCATGTCCTTCAGTGCCCATAATATTGGGCTTCCCCTGGTTGACGAAGCACAATCCCATCATTGATTGGCATCGGAGGGAGATTGCCCACTGGAGTTCCCATTGTCAGCAACAGTGGTTCCATTCCTCACTCCCAGTAAATTCCATCTCATTAGCAGGGGTTCCCGTTCCATACCAGGATTTTAGTGACGTATTTTCTAAAGGCAAGGCCGATAGTTTGCCTCCTCATTGGCCATAGGACTGTGCCATCCCCAATGCCCCTTTTCCGAAATGCAGGCTGTACGCCTTGTCTGGTCCAGAAACTAAGGCAATGGATGAATACATCCAAGAAAGTCTGGCAAAGGGTTTTATTCGACCCTCAAAATCTCCTCTCAGTGCCGGTTTCTTTTTTGTGTCAAAAAAAGATGGGCCGTTGAGGCCTTGCATAGATTTCCGGTCCCTCAACAAAATTACGGTAAAAAACACCTATCCCCTTCCTTTGATTACGGTTCTGTTTGACCAGCTACGATCCGCTACTATTTTTTCTAAAATAGATTTGAGAGGGGCCTATAAACTGATAAGAATCAGGGAGGGGGACGAATGGAAGACGGCGTTCAGTATTCAGACGGGGCACTACGAGTACCTAGTAATGCCATTCGGTCTCTCCAATGCCCCAGCCGTCTTTCAGGATTTTATAAACAACGTTCTTCGAGAATTCCTGGGCAAGTTTGTAGTGGTCTATTTAGACGATATTTTAATTTTTTCCCGAGACTTGGACTCACATAGAGCACAAGTGCGCCAGGTATTACAGAAACTGAGGGAGAACCAGTTGTTCGCTAAATTAGAAAAATGCGAATTCGAGGTGACCCAAGTATCTTTCCTTGGCTATATTATTTCTTCCCGGGGGTTCCAAATGGATCCTAAGAAATTGCAGGCCATTCTTGATTCTAATTTAAAGGCAGTCCAGCGGTTTCTTGGTTTTGCCAATTATTACAGATGCTTTATTCATTCTTTTTCATCTATTGTGGCACCCTTGGTGGCCCTAACCAAAAAAGGGGTGGATCCATCAGTGTGGAGTCCGCAGGTGGAGCAAGCCTTTAAGACTTTGAAACAAGCCTTTATTTCGGCGCCGATTCTTAAACATCCCAATCCCGAGCTGCCTTTTGTCGTGGAGGTCAACGCCTCGGAAGTAGGGGCCCGGGCGGTTCTCTCTCAGAGAGATCTTGAGTCTTTACAATTCCACCCCTGTGCCTACATGTCCCGAAAATTTTCTCAGGCAGAGTCCAATTATGACGTAGGCAACAGGGAATTACTTGTCATAAAATGGGCCTTTGACGAGTGGCGACAATGGCTAGAAGGTGCAGCTCATCAGATTCTTGTTTTAACGGATCATAAGAATCTACAGTACATCGAGTCAGCCAAAAGACTGAATGCTCGCCAGGCTCGGTGGGCTCTTTTCTTTATGCGATTTAATTTTATTATTTCGTATAGGCCTGGATCAAAAAACATCAGAGCTGACGCCCTTTCTAGATGTTTTCTACCTCAACAGGAGAGTACAGTCAAGTTGGGGTCCATCGTTCCCACGTCCTGTATTCATGCTGGAGTGAGTCAAACCTTGGAGGGTCTCCTCCGTCAAGCACAGGGACAAGCTCCAGCCCAAACACCAGAGAACAGATTGTTCGTTCCTCCGTTACTAAGACGCAGGGTTCTGGCAGAATGTCATGACTCCAAAATTGCTGGCCATCCAGGAGTGTATAAAACGCTCGCTCTCCTCTCTCATGTGGTCTTGTGGCCAGGGATGGCCAAGGATAATAAAGACTTTGTATTGTCTTGTCCGGACTGTGCCATCATAAAGTTCCACGCGTCCGACCATTAGGAGAATTGTTGCCTCTGTCTGTTCCCAGCAGGCCTTGGTCTCATCTGGCCATGGATTTTATTGTTGGTCTTCCGATCTCGTCCCAGTGCCAGGTCATCTGGGTCGTGATCGATAGATTATCCAAAATGGCACACTTTGTGGCCTTAAGACAGTTACCTTCGGCCAAGGAACTGTCCACTTTATTTCTTCAGCACATTTTTCGGTTGCATGGATTGCCCAGTGATATAGTGTCCGACCGTGGGCCACAATTCGTGGCACAGTTCTGGAGACTGTTTTGTGCAGCCCTGAAAGTAAAGACCAGTCTCACCTCTGCATTCCATCCACAGGCAAATGGGCAAATGGAACGTCTCAATCAGTCTCTTAAACAATATCTTAGAGTCTTTGTTTCCAAAATGCAAAATGATTGGGTCAGTTTCCTGCCGTTAGCTGAATTTGCGTATAATAACGCACATCATTCAGCGTCCAAAGCCTGGCCCTTTTTTACGGTCTATGGATTTCATCCTCGGGCTAACTCTTTGGGACCTGATGCCCCCGGTCCATCCTCTTCAGCAGCCTCTCGACTCAGAGTTACTTGGAGAAAGGTCCATCTGGCCCTTAAAGAAGCCTCGTTTAGAGAAAAGGTATTTTCTGACAAATCCAGACATCCTTGCCGTTTCAAAGTTGGTGACTGGGTGTGGTTATCCTCCCGTAATATTAAGCTTCACCAACCATCGGCGAGACTGGGGCCTCAGTTTATTGGCCCTTACCAGATTGTCAGGATGGTTAATCCGGTAGCATTCCGTCTTGCTCTACCTAAGTCCCTCAGAATTTCTAGTACCTTCCACGCTTCGCTCCTCAAGCCAGTGGTCTTTTCACAAAGATTTCCGTGCAGGCTGAGGAAGGGCTCCGCCCCAGTAATGGTGCAAGGCCAACAAGAGTTCTGTGTTGAGAAAATCCTTGATTCCAGACTTGTGAGGGGTTCTTTGCAATTTCTCGTACATTGGAGGGGGTTCGGTCCCGAGGAGAGGTCTTGGGTTTCGGATAGAGACTTACATTCGCCCAACTTAAGAAGGTCTTTTTTCCGACAATTTCCCAATAAGCCCGGTGGAAAAGGGTTGTTAACCCTTCCTGAAGGGGGGGGTACTGTTGCAAGCCGCCGTCCGGGCTACAGTACACCCGGACGGACGGCGGACATCAGGCAGAGTGAGGAGGCCGTGGACGCTGCCGGGCAGCGTTCCAAGCCTCGGTCTCGGACGAAGCGTCGGGACGTTGCCAGGCAACGTCCCCGAGCTTCCGCCTGTCGGACGCAAGTTTGCGTGCCTGACGTCAGTCAGGCGTCGCGAGTTTTAAATAAATAGCCGGCGTCTGCTGGGCACAGACGCCGGTTATAGCTTTGGGTTCCCAGAGTTTATTGCTATGTGTTCCGTCTCCATACCCGGTCCCCTAGGCTTCCTAGGTCTCGGATCTTTCGATCCAGTGTCTCAGTTTCCCTTGTCAGCTTTCCAGTGTCCTAGTGTTCCTTGTCAGCTTTCCAGTGGCTCAGTTTTCCAGTGTCCGTTTTCCTGTGTCAGCCTTCCGGTGTCTGGCTCTTCAGTATCCAGTGTTCCGTTGTCCTGGTTCTTCCTGTATCCAGCCTCAGTGGGCGCTTACGTTCGGCCCTCATCTTCCATCTCTCGTGGGTCATGTAAGTGCTCCTGTAGAGCCTGGGTCTTTTTCTCCTGAAGTCGGTGGCCCTCTGTGGGCTCAGTATTTATAGTCCAGCAAATTCCCGTGGCCCGCCGTGGCCGTGCCCCTCCATGGGTTCTGTAGTATTTACCCCTCCGGGTCTCTACATCTGTACCTTCTATTAGGATCCTTTTGGCAGGGAACTTTCCTTTTGGTCTTCTGTGTTTTGAGGAGTCGTCCTCCCTGTTGTGCTTCTGCTGGGGACTCCTCCTCTGGCCCACTTGTGTCTGCGACTCGGTCGCTCCCCGATTTGGCCTGGTGCCGGCAGTCAGGGGCTCATCTCCCAGCTAGGCTCAGTAGTTAGCAGTCCTTTTGAGTACCCTGTGGCAATCGTCTACCCTTTGTCCATAACATAAGACCTAGCTGCATCAGGGTTGGAGCGGGCCTAACTCCCTCCTTCAGACGCGGCGGCCACAGGTGAAGCCTAGCTCTGCAGTGGTTTACCATCTGCCTCAGGGTCTCAACAGAGTGAGAGTAGCATCCGCTGTGGCCATCCTAACCGGCGGTCCCGGCTGACCTCCTGCATTCATCAACCAGCCGTAATACCCAAGGTCCCCGTGGGCATCATAACACATGCATGGTGTCCAATAATAATTGTTCTCGCAATGTGCGAGTGCAACATCCGGACAGCTTCCAGTTTCGCTCCAGCACGCTGCTTTGTGGAGATGCGTGCGTCCATACAGCAAAAACTTCCTGTCAAGTGTGGCAAAGCTCTCCACAGTATAGATGGATTGTAATGCCGTAGTGTGATAGAGACAAAGCCCCACTTCCGGTAGAGTGTGGTGTATATGGATTTGTCCATATACTATTGGTGGAATAACAGAGTATTAGTAATGATTATATTGTGCAAACTTAGCTTATCTACTGTATATCAGTTTGGTGGTTTCCCTTAGAATTAATTTGAGCTGTGTATACTTGGAGAAGAGGAGCCCTTATATTCACAGAGGGACGTACGGTATTTATATACAGGCATTTGGCTTTTCCCATTTTGGAGAAGAGGCACGTTCCCCACTATACAGGAACATATTATCCTACGATATTGGCGCCAGAGGAGGATATATCAATCTGTTTTTTTCAGATGTTGGTTTCGAGTGGTTATAGGCTTACCACTATTTGATATAACCCCCACAAGGCAGCCAATCCAGCGCACATTCACCATAAACTTCCCCTTCTTTTGCATTGTATTGTTTACCCTATTAGTTTATTGGTAATTTGTGCTGCTATGATGTTTAATTACAGAGAACACAGAATGTCTCTATTTGAGAATGTATTTAATTATGATGAAGATCAAATAGAGTTACTTGATGAAAGTTTGGATAACATTATGAGGAAATTAGAAAGCACTCTTTTAAAAGAAAATCGAATATGGTGGGAAATAGTAACCTTAGAGAAATACCTCAGCCACCATTTGATACCTAGGGGACTTAAAATAAATAAACAAGCCTCCTTTAGCACCGTGAAACTTGGAATAGTGAAACTTTTAAAGAATAACGGGATAAAATCATAGAAAGTTGCTCTTTCAGATTGATAGAACTCATTATTACCAAAAGGAAGAGGGAACTTAAAAAACTTGGATGAGGAAATCAATAAATTCAAAGATCTTTTGAAACCCTTATCTACCCTCCCTGAATACCTAGAACATGAGAAACAGATACGTTATAACATAAAAAAATCAGAAAGAACACTAGTTGACAGAAAAGTGCGAAAATTCAAGAGGGAAGCTGATTCAAGTGATGATCCTGAGGAAATAGAGGATGTACCTAGCGCCCCCCCCCCCAAAAAAAAAAAAAAAACAGCCCAATAGAATGAGATCACCACCACGGAGGCAAAGGGATGAGAGCGACTATCATGATAGATCGAGTCTCCATCAATCACATCGATCATGCTCCCCATATAGGATTAATAAGAGGTTCAGAAATAGGCCCAATAACCCAAGGGTCGATAATTGGCGTACCCATCCCGAATCTGATAACAGGGAACCGCCTCCCAGTCATAGGGAGTCAAGATATGTTAACCACTATAATGAATTCACCGGTCACTCTAATAAATCTGAAAGAGTAGAGAGATCAAGACTTAGGGAAACATCTTTCTCACCCCTACATTTCAGAAATAGATTCCAACCTCTATGAAGGGAATCCAATCGGGTCCCTTTTTTAGGGGACGGAAACACAGATCCCCTGTGGAGACGTTAAAACCTACTAGAACTAGGAGGGGTAAACGAGCAGGGACAAAAAGGCCCAAAAAGACTAAGAAAAAGAGGAGGGCTAAAAGAAATACCCTGTCAGAACAACCTGCCGTGGTCCCAACAAGGGAAGAAACTCCTGCGATCAAAATATTGAACATCAGCTCCTATGCTCTTAACCCCTCAGAAATGTCGGTGTTAGAGAAAGGCCTTAAATATGCCCCTACTAACAATATCAACAGGTTCCAAACATTTGTGGACATCCATAAATATATGAGGAAGTTATGTCTCAAAAAGTTCTTACAGAAAGACACCAAAACCATAGTTTCTACACCTGTGGTCCCAAAGGTAGAGACAGGGAGTAGGTTCAAACCCAAATCCATCTTATACCCTATACATGTAAAAGGGAATTTCCTGGAGACCTTCAGTACTCTTATACAAGAGGATGTCAGGAACATACAATACACTGGCATTAGATATAATCTCACTAAAAAAGAAAGAGATGCCCTTCAACCAGGAAATTATTATCAAACCTGTCGATAAAGGGGGGGTATCGTACTTATGAATAAGGGGTGGTATGTTAGGGAAGAACTGTCACATATTGAGGACAGGACAACATACCAGAAATTGAGAGCAGACCTCACCGAGAACATGTCCAAGAAGTTGATTACATTATTAGATACATATAGACAACGTGGCGTCCTCGATGAAAACACCTCCTCAACCAGGAACCCTCCATTCCTGTAATCTACTTGCTTCCCAAGGTCCATAAAAGTATTACCCATCTGCCTGGTAGACCCATTGTGTCAGGCACAAACTCGATCATGGCCAATTTATCGGAGTATATTGATTTCAATCTCCAACCGTTAGTCCTGACCAATCCCTCCCATCTCAGAGACACAAAAAATATTTTAAATGTTTTCTCCACCATCCAATTTGAGGAAAATTTATTTATGGTGACTGCTGATGTCAAATCTTTATACACTATTATTAAGCATCAAGATGGCATCACTGCAGTCAAGAAATATCTCCAGGAGAGTAATATTGATGGTAACCTTCAGGATTTTTTAGGGAAAAGTGTAGATTTTATTCTTAACAAAAATTACTTTTTATTACAAGATTGCTTTTATTTACAAAAAAAACGGCACCGCGATGGGCACCAGATTCGCCCCAAGATATGCCAATATTTTTATGGGGCATTGGGAGCAAGAGAACATACAGATAGTGCAGGACTCATCCGTGCAGGGGATGGCGATGGCGACACCAGCCGCCAACCCCCTCCAGCCGCCATCTGTACAGTGTGAAGTGGACGCACCTGCACGAGATGCATGCGCGTCCCCTTCCGATCGATTCCCCCGAGTGTATATCTCAGTCAGATGGTGAGCTGGGCTGCTGGCGGATCGCCAGAGGTGACGTTCTGGCGATTCGCCAGCAAAGAAGAGCCCGACCCCATCTGTATGGACCAATAATCCATATGGGGCAAATCTGGTGACCTGGAAACGATACATTGACAATATCATGTTTTTATGGAGAGGGGATGAAGCAGATTTGGAAAAGTTTTGCCAACATCTAAATTCAAACAACAGAAACATAGAACTCACTTTTAATATTAGCAATAGCTCCATTGATTTTTTTAGATGTCAGTATTTATGTAGAAGATGGTATTTTTAAAACTAAAACTTTTACCAAACCAACCAATTGTCAGGCATACATCCAACGTGACAGTTGCCACCATACACAATGGTTGGATGCCATACCAGGGGGTCAGTTCAAGAGAGTGAGAAGGAATTGTACCGATGATACTGTGTACAAAGAACAGGTCACTAATATGTCACATAAATTTATTAAGAGCGGCTACGATACGACTATCATCGAAGAAAAATTAGCTGCTACTGACCTTTTCAATAGAACTGACCTCCTCACTGACACAGTGAGACAAATCAATCCAAATGAGGATTTTAAATTGGCTTTTATAACTAATTTTAATGCTAAGTATAAAACTGTTGAACGTTCCTTTAGGAAACATTCGAACATCCTCAAAAAGGACCCGATTTGGGAACCCATCTTCCTGCCCATCCTAAGTTAATTTATAGTAGGGCGCCCAATATTAGTAATCAATTGGTCCGCAGTGCCCTCATAACTTCTAAACTCACTGGGAATATTGCTACTAAGGGATTCCACAGATGTGGCAGCTGTAAAGGCTGCAGAACAGTGGATTATGGGGGCATTACCAAATATGCTGAAATAACCATCAATGGAGTACAACATAAGATTGGGGAATTCATGACTTGCAACAGCAAGAACATTGTTTATGCCATTGAATGTTCATGCCACTTATTATACATAAGGCGTACTTCCAGACCCTTGAAAGTGAGGATAGGGGAACATCTCAAAAATATAACAAAGGGTCTGGAATCTCATTCCCTTTCACATCATTTTAAGCTTAAACACTGTTCATCTACCAATCATATTGTGAGATTTCTGGGCATCAAACAAATGTATAGCAATGCACGCACCAAAAATCTCGCTACCAGATTGGCACAGGAGGAAAAGAAGTGCATATATAATTTTAACACATTGAAACCAGGAGGTCTTAACCTCGATTTTGAGGTTAAATGTTTTTTATGAATTTGCACTGTCACTTTCCGATTTTATTTAATCATTTACATTTTAACGTATTTTATTACATGTTTTTTATATATGTTATATATTGTATTCTGTATTTTACATATGCTTGGCAAATTTGCACAATATAATCATTACTAATACTCTGTTCTTCCACCCATAGTATATGGACAAATCCATGATAATGGCTGGAAATTATTCTGTGCATCTTCCACCAAACACTCTACCGGAAGTGGGGCATTGTCTCTATCACACTACGGCATTACAATCCATCTATACTGTGGAGAGCTTTGCCACACTTGACAGGAAGTTTATGCTGTATGGACGCATGCATCTCCACAAAGCAGCGCCGCGTTCAGGAGCGATACCGGAAGCTGTCACCCGCTAACTGGATGTTGCACTCGCACATTGCGAGAACAATTATTATTGGACACCATGCATGTCTATCTTTGTTTTCTATCTCTGGATTGGATGGGAGGGGTATTTAAGGTGCACTTGAGAGTCCTAATACTTGAAAAAGACTGCATCAAGCAGGCAAAAATGCGTTTGGAGTATTCAGGACTATTCTTTGGAGGATCTCTGGACTTATTGGACTTACCACTAAGCACCTAGAAGGAATGGTGGCTGTCATCCCGGTGTTAAAACAGAAATAACGCATCAATAATTCTATACTTTTGTTATACTCTGTTTTCTCAAATATTGTTATTTATTGCTGCAGGTGACTTTAGCTTGTTGCACAATGTACTATTCACTGCGTATGAGGCCTTCCCTTTGCGCTGAACAGTTATAATATGTCAGAAACGGCGGCCATTTTGTTAGGCATGACTTGCATAATAACATTATAAAATGGCTGATCATTCAGAACAGTTCTGTAAAAGTGATTTCTTATAGAGAATTGTTTTTGGTTTTAGAAGCTTAAGAATGTGATGTTGACAGTATAATGGAGCAAGTACAGACACCTAGACTTCACAAACATCAACTATATGGGAACAAGGCCACACATGCGTAGACCCCCAAGGCCACTGAAGTTGGGTGTTGGGTTAATTATGACATCATGATTGAAAGCAGAGCTTGCCAATAAACTTAATGCTTATGAGTAATTAATTAATGTGATTAGGGTTTAAATATCAGAGTTAGAGAAGGAGGAAAAGGGCAGTTGAGGAAGAACCAGCAAGCACGGGGGGCTGGAGGTAATTATGAAGGAGGTTTAATCATGGCTGATCACTGTCCTTGAAATGTGTCCATTTTGATTTGAGTTAGAATTACTGTTTAAGTATTAGCTAATAAATTGTATGTTTCTTGTGTTAGTCTGCATTTGCAAATACCTGTCATGAAACGATTTTTCAAGTAAAGCATTGTCATACATTTTATAACAAGGTTGGTGGGTGTGCAATCATTTCAGCGCTGCCGTTATATTTAAAGGTAATAAAGTAAATATATACAGGTTTGGGTTATCAATCATATCTAATCTTATCAAACAAATCTCTGCGCTATCACCGGGACCAGCCCCGCTCATCTCTGCTTAATTTGAGAACTTAGATTTTTGTCTGGTTCTCTAACATCAACGGTAATATGCCATTTATTTCAGCTGTCTTCCAATTTTAAATGTTAATTTTATCCAATAAATGATTTTACACTATATACCTCCCCAATCATCTTTTGTTTTGGGTCACCATCGAATGAGTACGGACTCTATGAGGGACGAAGTCTCAGGAAGCTTATCTATATCAGTTTGGTGGTTTCCCTTAGGATTCATTTGAGCTGTGTATACTCGGAGAAGAGGAGCCCTTATATTCACAGAGGGACGTACGGTATTTATATACAGGCATTTGGCTTTTCCCATTTTGGAGAAGAGGAATGTTTCCCATTATACAAGAACGTATTATCCTATGATATTGGCGCCAGTGGAGGATATATCAATCTGTTTTTTTCACAGTAATATGAATATCAGCAGACTATGCGTGGGATGGGGAATGGTTCTAAAAGTTCTAGCATGCCCTAGTTATTATTTTAGGCACTAGGAAAATCTGAAAGCGGTATTGTGCTAAAGATAAAAGGCCCCAAGACGATCGGAGCTTGTGGACCAGAAGCCAATCAGGAGCTAGTGCTATGGCAGCTCCTGATCAGCAGCCAGTCTGCAAGTTCTGATTGGCACACAACCTGCTCCATATGTAAAATGCAATCAGCAGGTGGCACCAATCAACACTGCTGCCACAGGAGGCACCTCCCCTCTGTTTGTGCCTGAGACACCAGGACCCACAGTACTGCCGCTAATGGTGGGCCTGCCCATTGCTATAAGGTTATAGAATGAGACCTATATCTACTGGCAATACATCTGGGTATACCTAGCAGTGGAACCAACTTCTCAGATACTACCAGGCAACCCAGGCCTGGGGCCAAATGGCATGGTGTAACAGAGGTACCCTCTGACTGTATATCTTTGCTGATGTCATGTAAGACAGCCCCGCTTGGCATGCCGTGTCTCATAGACTGCTAGCGTTGGGCATATTTTCTTTTGCATTTTTTTTCCGCTGCAAATTTAACATGGAAGATACATGAAGGATAATAATAATAATGCAGGTCATTTTGAAGGATAAACACATGTATATCTAACTCATACCGGTTACATTGGATATTTCCCCCTCGGAGCACTGGACACAGCTATAACAGCAGGAATATATAACGGACATCAGCACTTTCATAGCTCCTGGCTTACAGTTCTCTGAGCACTGAGACTTCGGGACCTAGAGATAAGAATGTCAATGTCAATGTATTTCCTTCTGATGATGCACACATGCCAAGAGGAGGGCGGGCACTTATTTTCCAGGCCTGGGGGGGCCTGGTTCAATCTCTGAGATAGGTATTGTTCCCATTTGCAGCATTAATAATATTTTTCACAAAGAAAAATATTAATGTACTCTCCAAAGGTTCTCGTTCATTGTTAGTAAAGCTGACATCGGCCATTAAAAAAGAAAAAAAAACATTTTGTCTCAATGGACCTCTCCAAAACAGGTCATAAAAATTTATTTGTCTTTTTTAAGGATTGGACGGCAGCTTTGTTGCAGAAAGAAAATTGGTGGGCAAGTTTTTCTTTATACCTGGCTTCCTTATGTTCATACATACAGGAGCTGATTTTCTCCCACAATAGGAGAGTCCCCTATTCAACGTTTCATCTTTGCTGTGAGGAGTGGATCAAATGGTGTTTGCCTAATAAACTGATACACTGGCTACCAGCAATTTCCATTCCATAACCTAGTAGAGCAACACAACAAAAGGAGACTCATGGGCTCAGTTAGGGAGGAGAACCAGAGCAGACAAGAGACCAGACTTAGAGATTGATACGGTCGTCCTCCTCATACACAGTGGATAATGTTTGACACTGAAGGTGTCCTTACTTCTTCTAATACGCTGCCATAAAAGCTTATTTTGTTCTGCATGATTTTGGGAAAAAATAGTTTCACGCGTTACACTTTTCTGGTGTATATATCCCTTGGCCCAGGACCGGGCTGAACTAGGGCATTTTATAGAACAGCAATCATTTGCAAGCAAAACCAAGCCTCGTAAATGATTGCCGCTTTAAAACTATGTCCGAGTTTGGCCGGTCTCTTGCACCTCCAGCAAACACGGACACTATTTCTTCCCGACATTTATTCTTTTTAAAGCGGTGTCAAAGTACATTGGGCCTGATTCGGCTTTGATCGCAGAAATGCAAAAAATCATTATTAGCCGATTTTTGCACTTCTTTTATATTCAGCCACGAAGTGTCTAACTGTGGTCACATCCCAGAACGATGCAAACATATCTTGTGTGTCGGGGAAGGGCGGCGATGCGGCATTGGGAGGGCGCAGTCCAGGCATCAGAAGTGGGTCCAATTCTGCAAATGTTTCCATGACAGTTCTACTAAGCATTAAGAGCTTGGCAGATTACACATTGTTATATTAAATAATAAATAAAAGGTGCATATCTGCCTGACCTCATTGTTTTTCCAAAAAATTTTATTCGGCTGAATAGAAAAGTTTAGGTGTTTTTCATCTTTTTCCATTGTATGACCGACATGTGTTATGAAGAAAGTCTCTTTGAAAAGTTGCCAATTTATAATTTTATATGAGGTAACTAAATCTCTATTGTTATTAAAAAGTGGATCCCCATCCATACGTCTCTCATTCCGCAGATAACGATGTAGCTGTAAAATACAAATAATATTTCCAAAAACTTTACTGTAAAAACTTTGGACAATAACATCTAGAACATCACTGTCTTCTGTATGTAGTGTAACAGAGAATACAAAGCACTGGAATTGCTATAAATACTTACACTCAGCAGTCCTGGCATCCGCAGTGGTGCAAAAATCACTGAGAAAATGGCATTGCGGCATTTTCTGAGATACCTGCGCATGTACACTGTAACGTAAGTGTGTACATTAGTGTGGTAGTGGGCAGAGCCCTCAGCCCGGACTGCCCGTTTAGGACGGCCATGTCACACCCTAAACTGACTCTGTTGACCTCCTTGGACAGGTGACCATAGTCTGCTGGTAACTAGGATTCTCCTATAGTTGCAGTGTTCAAAGGAGTGAGTTAGGACCGCTCCAACCCCGATGCAACCAGGTCTTACGTACAGGAGTATAGGATGGGAATGGTAGACAAGACTTGAACGGAACTAAAAAATCAGGCGCAGATTTAAAAAAATATACAGATAAGTTGCTTAAGTGGATATATATCCCAATTCACTGGGGTGCTTCGAAATTGGTATATATATGCAGCTCCCAACAAAAAACAACAATATTACAGAATAAACATTACTAAAATGAAAGCGCATGTATACCAATGTATGAAATTTATTAAAGGAACAATATTAAAATGACGTTTATAAGCAATCTTGGATAAAACTAATATATAGCGTACCCTTGGGCAATGTCCCTTAATTTAGTGTCAATGTCCAGAGACTGGTGTGCACCACAATCTCTATTTTAAATTCTGGGACTGATAAAAGTCAATAATCCTTTGTAAAGTCAGACAATATTATGATTATTGTAGAACAAGATATCTCACCACTTGTTGCTCCTTAGGATACTGGTTTGTGGGCATTAATGATCTTGTAGTTTCACGCACTTATGATGTTGAAAAGATCTCTGGCCTGGAGCTTACCGGACCTAGGCAGTACTCTGTGGGACGTTAGTAAGGCTCCAATAGATGTCTGCAGGGTGCGCTCCTCAATAATGGCATGGTAGGTGTTAGTAGAACGCCGTGTCTGGGAAGGTTTTATCAGCCGCTTGCAGATAGAAGCCCTCAGCGCCGCACATCAGGTGGCTGACGGTGCTGGATTGACGAGCCGGACTGCCCCTACCGCCGGGAAGATGTTGGATGACCACGGCTGGGGATTTCGACCTGTAGTGCTCTGTGCGTAGCAGCAAGGGTGGAGATAAAGTTTCTCTATAGCCCAAGGGGGTGCAGGGCTCTTTCCTGGGAGCGTTTCTCCATCTGTTATATCAGACAGTTTCCTCAGAAGGTGCGAGGAAACTGTCCGATATAACAGACAGAGAAACAGACGGAGAAACGCATCAAGGAAAGAGCCGTGCACCCCCTTCGGGCTATATAGAAACTTTATCTCCATCCTTGCTGCTACGCACAGAGCACTACAGGTCGATATCCCCAGCCGTGGTCATGAAACATCTTCCCGGCGGTAGGGGCAGTCCGGTCCGGCTCGTCAATCCAGCACCGTCAGCCACCTGATGTGCGGCGCTGAGGGCTTCTATCTGCACGCGGCTGATAAAACCTTCCCAGACACAGCATTCTACTAACACCTGCCGTGCCGTTATTGAGGAGCGCACCCTGCAGACATCTATTGGAGCCTTACAAACGTCCCACCGAGTACTGCCTAGGTCCGGTAAGCTCCGGCTAAGCTCCGGCCAAGAGACTTTTTCAACATCATAAGTGTGTGAAACTACAAGATCCTTAATGCCCGCAAACCAGTATCCTAAGGAGCAACAAGTGGTGAGATATCTTGTTCTACAATAATCATAATATTGTCTGACTTTACAAAGGATTATTGACTTTTATTAGTCCCAGAATTTAAAATAGAGACTGTGGTGCACACCAGTCTCTGGACATTGACACTAAATTAAGGGACATTATCCAAGATTGCTTATAAACATCATTTTAATATTGTTCCTTTAATAAATTTCATACATTGGTATACTGTACATGCGCTTTCATTTAGTAATGTTTATTCTGTAAAACTTGACAAGACAGGAACGCTGACCAGGACAGGACCAAAACAGGACCAGGACAAGACCAGCACAAGACTAGGACAAGACCAGGACAGCAGTAAGGCCAGGACTTACTGCATGAACAATATCATTGGTGGGACTGAGCTGGGCCAGATCCCTTAAAAGGGATACTCTGGCCAATCAGCCCCCTGTAATTACTATTACTCTCATGTGGCTGAGCGTGCGTCGCCCCGCACCCCCCGTTGCTAAGCAACCGCTAAGTGACGCTGAAACACATCCTGCACTGTCGTCCCCCACCCAGGGGGAAGTGTAGCCAGGGGGAAGGGTCCGGGCAGCCCTGCTCCGGGGGCCACCCCTGGGGAAGCCATCGGATGACTGCTGGGGACGGAGTGTGCCTCTCCCCTTCCCGCCGGTGCCTGAGATATGAGTGGCTGGGATGCAGCAGGCACATAGAAGAGACAGCGGGAGCAGCAGAGGGTATCCGCCTGGTGTGCGGCCAGGGGCTGGTGACAGTGCTACGGTGTCCACATGCAGGTGGAGGGATTCCCTGAATCTGCCTTCAGGTAATAGAGTGGTCGGGGTTATCTCCCCCCTCACACCAGAAAATTCAGGGATTAGGCTGGTGTAAAAGGGGCCAAACCGGGAATGTATCTGCATGATTCCAGGACTGTATTCCCGGGTATGTCCCTGCATTTTCTGGTGTGAAAGGGGTATTAGGCACAATGTTATATCCATTCACCATATTGTCTTAGGTTGGTCATCATATTTAGTAGGGATATCAGGTCACTATCTGCAGCTATGTGATAATAATACAATGTCTGTCTCTAGAGCCCTGGGTGGTGGGCATGTGGAAAGAAGTATCTGGAATACCAGATTAGATATGTCTTCTTTAATTCACTTTATACAGAGAAAAGAATACATTAATGAGGGTCAGTGTAATAGTTCCTCTGAGAGGACATATTGTAACATAGAAACATAGACTGTAACAGCAGATAAGAACCATCTAGTCTGCCCCTTTTATAACCATATTTTTACCTCTTAATTCTGTGTAAGCAGGGCTATTTTTCAGCAGGCTCCAGCAGGAACTGAGGCCCTTATTCTGGTTCACTCTTTCTGATAAAATATTTTTTAGATGGACAAAACCATGTGCACTGCAGGTGAGGCAGGTGTAAAACCCCACCCAAATCTAATTATTTCTGCACAAGTAACACCTGCCTCACCTGCAGTGCACATGGTTTTGTCCATCTAAAAAATATTTTGTCAGAAAGAGTGAACTAGAATAAGGGCCTCAGTTCCTGCTGGAGCCTGCTGAAAAATAGCCCTGTGTGTAAGTATTTCCCCATGTCTATCCCATGCATGTTAAAATTGCTCTACTGCCTTATCTTCTGCCACCTGTGACCGGAGGCTATTTCACTTGTCCACTACCATTTCTATAATGTAATTTTCCTCAAATTTCCCCAGAACGGCCCTCCCCCTGTGTCAGTGCATTTCCTCTTGTTCTAATTCTTCCCTTCATTTGAAAAAATATATCTCTCCTGGACCTTGTCAAAACCCTTGTTACTGTGTATTTTAAAGTTTCTATCATGTTCTCCCTTTCTCTTGTTTTCTCCAAATTATACATTTTTTTTTAGACTATCGGGTCATGTACCATTTAAGTTGGCCAGTCTCTAATGTACAGTCTCTAATGTATTTATATGCATCTGGAGACATGGGCGGAAATGGGGGGCCCAGGTGCCCCCCTCCCCCCTGTAATTTTTGACATAGCGCAACAAACCAAGCCCAGCATCGCTAGCCCTCTTGGAACCGGAGATACCGACGGGCAAAGCTGGAACGTTTTCCCCATAGGATAACATGGGACCCGCTAATTCCAACCCCCACCCAGTTCCAACAGCTGCCAGTCCCCCCCATTATCACAGAAGCTCATGGCTGATCTTATTCAAACCCATATAGTTGGGCCTGATACCAGGCTGGTCCATATGGGTCAATTGGTTTCGGAGATATTGCGGGTAAACCAATTTTTTTTTATTTCTGAAATGTAATTTCATGGTTGTTCATGTTGTTTGAGGGCAGATTTATCTGGAACCACATGGCCCAGTTTCACAGGACTAAAATCACTCCAAAGTTCTTCATTATGATACTGTTCTCATGTAAATGGGTCAGTAGGTTCCAAAGATATAGCCAGTTAAATGATATAGCCAGTTAAAGGGGGGGGGGGGTGGTTTTCTCTCCCACTCACACCAGAAAATGCAGGGACTAGGCCGGTGTACAAGGGGCCAACCTGGGAATGTTCCTGCATCATCCTGTGACCATATTCCCAGGTAAATCCCTGCATTTCCTGGTGTGAAAGGGGTATTATTTTAAATAGCCAGGACCTGTAGTGCTCTAAATATACAGCCGGGCAGCCCCCACTCTCTGCCTGGATGTCATTGGCTGTCACTTCTGCCTGGCGGCGGCGGTCCCTCGGTTACCGCGAGCATGTATTCCCACTTGGAAATGAGCATGGAACCCCTGGCAATGAGCATGGAACCCTTGGCAATGAGCATTTAGGTAAGCAGCACTTATGTAGCATAGTTTTTAATATGCACTATGATGTTTGTCATAATACGTAATGGATATTATGGTGTGTGGCTTAACATGTAATGGGCATTATGGTGTAAATTTTTAATGCGCGCCTTTGTCACGTAACGTCCCTGTTTATGGAGCATATTGTAAATTTTGGCTCAATCCATGTAGCATTATGTGAATTTTGGCTCAATCCGTGTGGCATTATGTGAATTTTGCACAATCCGTGTGGCATCATGTGTAAGGGGCTAGTGTATTGGGGTTTATTATTTTGTTGCATAATGTGAAGAATTTGTATATGGTGTGGTAATCTACACTCAAGGACATGCCCCCTTTTGTGTGGCCACAACTCCTTTTCTGGAGTGGGCCTTCGACGTACGCACAACTAAATCCTTCACTTTTGTCGCCAAGTTGGGCCTTTTTACTATAAAAGCCAGGGCCTACTTTCCACCCTCTCTCTTATCTCCTCTGTCTCACTGCTCTCTTAGCATGTACACTGGCACCTCTAACACCCTCCCCCTCCCAAACTCTCACGATCATGTTGCCCCCCTGTCATTTTCTCCTGGTTCCGCCCCTGTCTGGAGATATAGGTCTGTACCAGTGACCTATATACAACTGGACACAGTATCTAGATGAGCTTGTATCAATAACATATACATAACTGTGAACATTACTCTATATGAGGCCATACCAGTGGCTTATACAGAACTAGACACAGTATCTAGATGAGGTTGTACCAATGACCTATACAGTACTGAGCGCCGTATGTAGATGAGGCCACACTAGTGACCTATACAGAACTGGGCACAGCATCTAGATGAGGTTGCACCAGTGACCTATACAGAACTGGGCACAGTATCTAGAGGAGTTTGTACCAGTGACCTATACAGAACTGGGCTCAGTATCTAGATAAGGTCATATAAAATACTTATACAGTACTGGCCACAGTATCTAGATAAGGTCATATAAATTACCTATACAGAACTGCGCACAGTATCTAGAGGAGGTCATTTTAGAGACCTATACAGAACTGGGCACAGTATCTAGATAAGGTCATATAAATTACCTATACAGTAATGGGCACAATATATTGATGAGGCCGCACCAGTGACCTACAGTATACAGAAATGGACACAGTATCTTGATTAGGCTGCACCAGTGACCTATACATAACAGGGCACAGTATATAGAGGAGACCGTACCAATGACCTATACAGAACTGGGCACAGTATCTAGATGAGGCCGCACCAGTGACCTATACAGTGGCATTATTACTTATTTCTGCTGCTGAATCCTTTACTTGAGTACCAAGCATGACTTGCCTACTCATTGCTTTGTTACATTGTTTACCTGCCTTTATGACACCTGTAGTAGTGTCACCTAGATCCCTCTCCTCCTCAGTAGTTCCCAATATAGTGCCTTTAATACTATATTTAGCCTTTGGGTTTTTGTGACCAAGTGCATGATTTTGCATTTTTTTACATTAATCTGTTTTTTTTTTTTTACCATGCCCAGGAGCGCACGCAGGGGGGGGTTTCTGAGTACCCAGAAACCCCCCAGGAATCTGAGGGCCCTATTCTGAAAGCTGAGCGTCCCCTCTTTCCATGGGTACAAGAATTTTAAAAATCGGCCATGGGGAACCGGAGATATCTGACTTCAAATCAGTGGTCCCATCCAAGCCTGTTAATTGCTCTCCCCAGTCAGATATTTCAGGTTCTGTCTGACATGGAGTTTTTATGAGGGTATATTCCAAAAGCTGGAACTCTCCCTCTTTGATGTACACTAGAAGCTGGTCTCTACTGTGCCCAGAACAAGAGATATCAGCCTTCCAGCAGCTGGTTACTGCTCCAGCTCCACACACCTGGTATGTAGTTTTATAACCTCGTTGGCAGATTGCTCTGCCTCCTGAACTCTGATCCCCTAGTTCCCAAATAGCATTTGGTAGGTGGGATTCTCTAGTTTTCAATTCCATTTAAAGCTAAGAAATCTATTTCTGGGAACTGGAGATATCTGCAGTCAAGCAAGATGTACTCCCACCAGAAAATTATGAATAATAAGCCCACTCCACTATACACCCCTCCTCTGCGTATTAAACATCCTGTACCACCCTGGAAGTTATGTATTGGGACACCTTCATTCAGCCCAATGCCCCCTTCTCCCACCCCATCTCCCACAATCTGTACAGTAAAGGGGTAATTAGTGGAAATTACTGATCCAGGCCCTACATGCTGAGCGGTTGATATAATACCCCCTACCACCCTCGGGACATCAAAGCTTCCGCTCATAGCACCCACCCCTACCGCTGGAGGATAGGTAGGGGCCCCAATACATTGCTATGCCCAGGGGTCTACACTGCTGTTATGCATATATATATATATATATATATATATATATATATATATATATATATATAGCAAGGGGTTCTCAAAACGGCACTCTGTAGCATATGGTAACGTTTTGGTGCAGGGTCCAATTTAGTAGATAAAGAAAGCACTTACCCAACCTTGCAGCAGGATAAGAGACAGACCAGCACTCAGTGAACAGGTGAAAAAAATCTGTGTATTAAAGTTGTATCACAGCATAGTAACAATAGGTAATTACAACATCACAGCTGACCCGACAGCTGTTTCAGACTGGATCACACGTCCAGTTCTCATCAGGGGTACTGACAGTTACTAAGGCAGCTACATTTATAGTACAAATAAAGGCGCCAAGTACGCCCAGAATCCAGTACTAGCGCTGTCACTCAGCACCACGGGGTGTGCTGTAGCGTCCAGTTGCTAGGCGACCAAGAGGGGGCGTCTAGCTGCTCAGCGCGTCACAGGGGAATCCCAGTCACGGCTGTGTTGAACTGTCAGTGCGGCTAGATGTATTAATATCGGCAGATAGTAGCGCTAGCGCTATTGCCGTGCCTCTAGTGAAGGGGGGGTGAGTGTGCAGTGACCATGTTTCTGAAAGAACGGGGGTGGGAACAAGTCCACGGTACATGACTGAAATGGGAGCTTTATCAATGCAGCTGCTGGGACAGGGTGATGGAGCCGTCACTTTACAATTAAGCGTTGCGGTGTCAGCGTTCGTATTGAATGCTGGCACTGTGGAATCCATATTGGAGCACTGGTTTGAAATTATGGCCAAGTAACTGCTAAGTGTTGAAAGGTAGTATCCTGTGTATTTGCTGCATATATGCATAATTATAGCGCAGTCTGAGGAACAAACACCCGGACACACGGTGGTGTCAACTTTTTGAGTGTGTAGACAATGGGCAGCAAAGTCATTAGGGCGACTTAAATAAAACACGTATCTACAGGTTGATAACCATACTGACACACGGCGGTGTCAGCATATGCTAATGTCGACCATTTAAAGCATAATGTAGATATATTAAATCAGCCCAATTGGCATATAGCAGTGTTAGTACACAAAATCAACATGGTGGCTTTGATAAAGTACGAATCATCAGGTCAATGAATAACCTGACACACAGCGGTGTCAGCACAAAATTAAGTCGACCGATTATAGCATGACTTAAATAAATATGTATAGTCATTGAATCAGCCCAAAATGCATATAACAGCGTTAGTCCACAAAAGATAGTATAAAGACAACGTCCAGCTCTCTTGCCCACGGCGGGGTTAATATATAACATAGAGTCCAGCTCACATGCCCACGGCGGGGTTAATATATAGCATAAAGTCCAGCTCACATACCCACGGCCGGGTTATTGTAATGTGTCTGTTGTGCTTTTAAAAGAAAAGAATCACAAGCCATGGCATCAGAGAAGACTGCCCGACCTGTTCCCAATTCAGTTTGTGTACATTATTTTAGTGGTATGTGTTTAAGCGCTAGTCAAAAAAGGGGTTGGACATGTGTCTTAAGAATGTCCATAGATGAGTACACTCAGGCACTGTCCGTGAGGTGTCTGCTAGATGAAGCAGCCCATTTTAAAGTCCTCATTTAGGCCATGAGGAGTGAGGGTATTCAAACGATAAATCCATTTGAGTTCACGCTGTAATAGGAGTTTGTCTCTGTCCCCACCTCGCCTAAGTGGCGGTATGTGGTCAATGAGGTGACATTTGAGGTGTCCGATATTGTGTCCTTTTTCAAGGTAATGTCTTGCCACAGGGAGTTGTTTGAGGTCCACGGTTGCATTAGTAGTAGATGAGCTTTTCTTAATGGATGACCTGTGTTGTCCAAGTCTCTCTTTGATCATTCTGGTCGTCTTGCCGATATAAATCAACTTACAAGGACATATTAACGCATAGACTACGTATCTGCTATTGCAGTCTAGCCTGTGATGTAGTTTGTATTTCTGTCCAGTTGCTGGGTTTGTGAATTCATTCCCGGTGACCAGAAAGTTGCAATTGGTGCAACCTGAGCATTTGTATACTCCATGTTTGCGGGATAGCCAGGTCGTGGCATTCTGGGTATTAGGAGATACATCTGTAACCACACAGGATACTACCTTTCAACACTTAGCAGTTATTTGGCCATAATTTCAAACCAGTGCTCCAATATGGATTCCACAGTGCCAGCATTCAATACGCACGCTGACACCGCAACGCTTAATTGTAAAGTGACGGCTCCATCACCCTGTCCCAGCAGCTGCATTGATAAAGCTCCCATTTCAGTCATGTACCGTGGACTTGTTCCCACCCCCGTTCTTTCAGAAACATGGTCACTGCACACTCACCCCCCCTTCACTAGAGGCACGGCAATAGCGCTAGCGCTACTATCTGCCGATATTAATACATCTAGCCGCACTGACAGTTCAACACAGCCGTGACTGGGATTCCCCTGTGACGCGCTGAGCAGCTAGACGCCCCCTCTTGGTCGCCTAGCAACTGGACGCTACAGCACACCCCGTGGTGCTGAGTGACAGCGCTAGTACTGGATTCTGGGCGTACTTGGCGCCTTTATTTGTACTATAAATGTAGCTGCCTTAGTAACTGTCAGTACCCCTGATGAGAACTGGACGTGTGATCCAGTCTGAAACAGCTGTCGGGTCAGCTGTGATGTTGTAATTACCTATTGTTACTATGCTGTGATACAACTTTAATACACTGATTTTTTTCACCTATTCACTGAGTGCTGGTCTGTCTCTTATCCTGTTCTTTTATTGTACATGATATATATGTGTACCTTTTATATGTATTTTATATTAAATATACTTCTTTCTACAAAGTGACATTTATTGTTCTACTAGCGCACTCTGATCTCCCCCCCTTTCTATATATATATATATATATATATATATATATATATATATATATATATAAGGTAGGAGACAGGTATGACACTCGCAGACAAAACAGAGACACTTGCAAGCAGGTAGGCAGCAACGTTTCAATGCTTTACTAGCATTATCATCAGGCTCGAAATACAAATGAATGTACACATACCTTTATACACCTGTGCAGTGTTCAAACGGCGCCCACGCCAGCGAGTCCGGACTTCCTGGTCCGCGGCGTGTGACGTCATCGCGGGTACGGCGCACTGTGACAGCAACCCATCACCATGACAACCCCCTACACAAATGGGGGAAAACAAGACGGACAAAAATACACATTAAAAAACAAGCATTACAAGTCCTAGCAATAGATTGATATAAATATAGCACAGCAATGCATATAATTAGGTGGTTTACAGCTTACAATGAATACACAGCCGATACATGATGGAGTAGGGGAACGCTAGAAACCAATAAAATGAATTGGTTCATATATAAAAAAGGGACGTGTCCTGAATAGATTAAGATATATAATAATATAAATGCTTCTGACAAGCAGAAAGGACAAATGAACCAAATGGCGTATCCCCGATCATTTATCCAAATGGCGTATCCCCGATCATTTGGTTCATTTGTCCTTTCTGCTTGTCAGAAGCATCTATATTAGTATACATATCTTAATCTATTCAGGACACGTCCCTTTTTTATATATGAACCAATTCATTTGATTGGTTTCTAGCGTTCCCCTACTCCATCATGTATCGTCTGTGTATTCATTGTAAGCTGTAAACCACCTAACTATATGCATTGCTGTGCTATATTTATATCCATCTATTGCTATGACTTGTAATGCTTGTTTTTTAATGTGTATTTTTGTCCGTCTTGTTTTCCCTCATTTGTGTAGGGGGTTGTCATGGTGATGGGTTGCTGTCACAGATAGTGCGCCGTACGCGCGATGACGTCACACGCCGCGGACCCGGAAGTCCGGACTTACTGGTGTGGGCGCCGTTTGAACACTGCACTGGTGTATAAAGGTATGTGTACATTCATTTGTATTTCGAGCCTGATGATAATGCTAGTAAAGCATTGAAATGTTGCTGCCTACCTGCTTGCAAGTGTCTCGTGTCTCTTTTTTGTCTGCGAGTGTCATACCTGTCTCCTACCTTATGCTATCCACTAGTAAGGGCACCCAGCAAAGGACTTCAGCCTAGGAGCCTGTGGATTGCTGCCGGTCTTTGTGTTCTCTCTCTCTCTCTCTCTCTATATATATATATATATATATATATTCCATTGACAAAAAACCTTACGGTTTCACATGTCCCATTAAGGCTTCTTAAACATGATCTGGCATTTCTGAAACCTGTTGTAACTCTTCCACTCAAACTCCAAAAAGCAATGAAATTCCGATCATTAAGGCTGGCGCCTTAATGGACGTGTTCCTTGCGCAGTACAGATATGGTACGCCATCACAGCCTGTGGGTAAGTGCAGATTCAGCACTCTCACAGAGTGAGATTGCTGTCACTCACACAATGGTGGAGCTGCTAATTCACAGATTTGTGTGCTCATTGGAATACACACATGCAGTCTATGCAACTAAAGGTCTGAACAGTTATGTGGCGCACTCATCCTAATAAGTACCTGCAATCATCTAAAACGGTCTAGCCCACTGAGTTACTATAGTGTTCATTCTAGCACCCGCCATCTTTGAAAACCCATGCAGTTCCGCTTCCCTGCCTGGGGTGTATCTGTCTGCTGTAGTGCTTCTAGCACAGTGTGATCTGTATATCAGCACTGCAAACCAGACCTGTGCTAGAAACACTACAGCAGACAGCAACACCCCAGACAGGGTAGAGGAACTGCATGGGTTTTCAAAGATAGCGAGTGCTAGAATAAACACTATTACTAGAACTATCCCACTGAGAGTCCAACATCTTTCACACTCACTACATACTGTATATCCATTTCATTTAGTATTCACATGCAGTTACCAGAAACATCTTTCATAATTGCAAAAACTATAATACTCCCAACTACTATGCATCTACACTTTCTTCTCCCACCTTCATGCTGCTCTGTCTTCCCCGATACCTACTGCTGTGTGTATTCCCTCATCTGCACCAATGTGTCTTTCCCCATCTGCGCTGCCCTGTCTTTTCACACAGGTGCCACTGTTTCCTTCTATCTGTGCCACTGGCTTCCCCTCTATTAGTGGTACTCTGTCTCCCCCTCCATCCATGCTGCTCTGCCTGCCTCATCCATGACACAGTTTCCTTCCATCTGTACTGCTGTCTCCCCTCTCCATCTGTACTGCTCTGTTTTACCTTTATCCCCTTTGCTCCGAACCCCCTCCCCCATCAGTGCTGTCTTTCCTCCAACTGCTCCTCTGTTTCCTACCCAATTGCATCACTCTGTCTTACCTTCCCCAATCTGTGCCACTGTTTTCCACCCATCTGCTTAGTTAGTCCCCCATCAGTGCTGCTTAGCCTTCCTACCATCTACGCATTTCTATTCCCCATCCGCACCACACTGCCTCCTACCCCAATCAACACCACTTTTACCCCATCCTCTCGGCTCTGTTTACTGCTCAGACCTTCAGTTGCATAGACTGCATGTGTGTATTCCAATGAGCACACAAATCTGTGAATTAGCAGCTCCACCATTGTGTGAGTGACAGCAATCTCACTCTGTGAGAGTGCTGAATCTGCACTTACCCACAGGCTGTGATGGCGTACCATATCTGTACTGCGCAAGGAACACGTCCATTAAGGCGCCAGCCTTAATGATCGGAATTTCATTGCTTTTTGGAGTTTGAGTGGAAGAGTTACAACAGGTTTCAGAAATGCCAGATCATGTTTAAGAAGCCTTAATGGGACATGTGAAACCGTAAGGTTTTTTGTCAATGGAATTTCATAGCTTTTTTTCAATTTATTTATTTTTATTCAGAAATGTAAAATTTCACTGTTATAGTGTGTACACACGGTTCGATATGGCTTCCGATGTTGACGATATCGTCAACATCGGAAGCCATATCGTATACATATCGCATACTGATTGTATGCATTGTAAGGGCTTCCTAGCCCGATGCGCGCTCCCGTTTAAGGAGAGATCGGAGGGGAGATAGAGTGTGCTGCCCACTCTATCTAGCACAAATCGCAAGCATATCGCATGCATCGTATGTGCCTTGCGATATGCTTAAGATGCGATGTGCTATACGATTTCCAGGGCCCTGTCAGCCATCCTGTTGTTAAGTCAAAATCGCTTAGTCAAAATCTTAAGCAAATCTTAAGGCACATAGGAAATCGCATAGTAAATCAAATAGGAAATCGCATAGCAAATTGTATGGTAAAAAGTCAAAATCTTAAGCATATCTTAAGGCATATCTTAAGGAGTAGAGAAAAAAAAAAAAAAAAGGGAAAAGTAAAAATCGGACAAAACATCGAATCGTACATCGGATCGCACAGAACATCGAACCGTGTGTACACACTCTAAGAATAAACATTGGATTTTTAAAAATGTTTAACAATAACACACCCTTGGCAACAAGCATTACCACTGGCTACACGCATTACAAACCCCTGGCAAGGAGTATGACACCCGTTCCAGAGCATGAAAGCACTGGCAATGAGCATGACACCCAGTGTGTAGAAGCTATACTTTAGGACATAATGTATCACGGGCATTGCAGTGTGGGGCATATGGTGCAGGGGACATTACTGTATGGGGCTTAATATGGTGAAAAAATGTTTTTCCTGTGGTGGCAAAGGTCTGTTTGTGAAGAGCCAAAAACTGGGGTGTAAGGTAGTCTTCTCCGGTGAGGCCATGTCCATTTTAATGAGACCACGCCCCTTGCCTGGGGCAGAGATCAAATAACAAATGATATATACATGACACGCTGACCCTACCAGGTCATGGATCAGCTGCGGGTGTGTGAGTATGTATGGATAGGCTACATATATGTGTGTGTGTGTGCGCGTATGTATGAATGTATGGATAGGCTATGGGTGTGTGTGTGTCAATGATGCCTACCTATACATGACACGCTGACCCTACCAGGTCATGGAACTTTACCAGGCTGGGGGTTCCTCCCGGAGATGGGGACCAGTCTGCTCCTTCTGTCTGACTTGATGGTTTCCCCTCCAGCAGTGAGTTCCAGGCAGCCGCTCTCTTATTCCCCGGTGTCCGCAGATGCTGAGCAGGGAACACAGAGCAAGGCCTCCCCCTTCTGGCATGGCAGTGGTGCTGTCTCCAGAATGGATCGCCGGAGTTAAGGTGAGTGTCGATGGGGTGACCAGGGCAGCAGGCTCCCTGCGGAGGGCTGCTGCGCATGTGCCTCCTCCCATAGTCCTCCCTGCAAAGGACCAGGGCAGGAGCTATACACGACTCTTGCATACTCAGCAGCCCTCCCGGGGCCATTTTGGTTTTGTGCAATGATCAAGTTTGTTTTTTGGGTACGATCAAATTCTGCTAAGAGAAATGTGACCTATTTTAGTCTAAAAAAAAGGGAGGGAGGTAATGAGTCACACCATACCTCTGGTGCTATATTGAATAAAAATAATAATAGCCAAGGAAAGCCGCATATGACAACAAGCAAACCAGCTTGTAAGAAATAAAAGATAATTGGAAAGCACATACAGCATTAGCAATTATACCTTTGATTAAAGTTGAAAACTAAATGTAATATAGGTCCCCCTTTTCAATAATGGCACAAGACTCAGTTCAATTGAAATAACAAAAATATTTTATAAACACATAATAAAGTCATATACAAAAATATACATAAATCACATGTAATTAATGGTAAAACAATGTAACCTAAGGTGCTGGTGTCCCAATTAATTAAAAGTAATGAACGTATCAGCAGCAGACCTCACTTGAAGCTCAGGCAGGATGGTGATGGAGCCGGTGGAAAAGAGCTGGGTCATGGTCAGAGCCCACAGCGGGCAGAGGAATCCGCACTGGCACAGGCAGGTGCAGTGCCGGGGGTGCGGGAGTAGAAGGGGGGTTAGTTGAGGTCTGATAGAGCAGGCAGTAGTAGGAAGGAAGCCGCAGTGGGGGCACAGCGTACACACGGGGGCACAGCGTACACACGGGGGCACTGGGAGGGGGACAGCGCGAAAACGGGGGGCAGCATACACACGGGGGGCACTGGGGAGGGTCAACGTACACACGGGGGGCACAGCGTACACACGGGGGCATAGGGTACATACAGGGACAGTGGGGGGACAGGGTACACATGAATTCTATCATGATCTCCATATCTAAATTAAGTCTGCAATATATAAAAAAATGGACATAAATATGATTAGTTGGTATTTATACAGATGAGAATCAAAGGGTGAGAAAAAAATGGTGTGGGGTTCCCCCTCCTGAGCATAACCAGCCCCGGGCTCATTGAGCCTGACATGGTTCCAAAAATACAGGGGACAAAAAGTTTAGGGTTCCCCCGTATTTCTGAAACCAGCCCCGGACTCTTGGGCCGGTTCTAGTTCCAAAAATACAGGGGACTAAAAAACTGGGGGTCCCCCATATTTTGGAACCAGCACCGGGCTCCAACAGCCTGTGGTGTCATGCCACAGCCGGGGGACACTTTTTACGAAAGGTCCCCCGGCCGTATCATGCTCATTGTGGCTGGTCAGCCCTGGATGGGGTCACTGGGGGAGATGGGACCCCCCCAATAAAGGAGTCACCCCCCCCCCTAATAGGCTTCACCCTTCCAGGGCTGAAGCCCGGGGCTGTCCCCGGCGTCCCTGGGCGGTGGACGCCGGGCTGATATGGTACAATCACGCAAACAAAACATTGCTTTTTGCAGGTGAACTACAAGTCCCAGCAGGCATCCCCCCGCATGCTTGGACCTGGCGAACCACAAATCCCAGCATGCGGCGGGCCATTAATGGGAACCCTTGGACTTGTAGTCCACCTGTAAAAAGAATGTTGAAATAAAACACAGACACAGTGAAAAGTAAAAGTTTATTGTACACACACTAATTTTACACCTCTACTTATAAATTCCAGGTTCCAGCGTTGCCTCTCATGTCCTGCAGCAGCTCACCCCACACTGACTGGGGGGGGGGGGGGGGTGCTTTGGAAGCATTCAGCCCTGATTGGCTTTTGGTGTCTCCATGGAGATGCCAACAGCCAATCTGGCTCAAGGGCCGGTCCTTGTTACCAAAATACGGGGGACAAAATGAGTAGGGGTCCCCCGTATTTCAAGAACCAGCACGGGTCCAGCCAGAAAGCAGGGTAATGCCATAGCCGGGGGGAAACTTTTTATACAAGTCCCCCCTGCCAAAACATTTTCCCCCTGACCGGTCAGCATGGGCAGGAATCCTGGGAAAGTGGGGACTCCCCCTCTAGAACTTACCTGCCCATGCTGAAGCCCAGGGCTGTACCCATCGGGCTGATGTAAAATGTAAAAAAAGAACAAACTATTGTGTATTGCTGTGGAACTATAAGACCCAGCAAGCCTGCACCGCATGGTGGGACTTGGAGAACCACAAGTCCCACCATGCAGGGCAATAAAGGGCCTGCTGGGACTTGTAGTCCCACATCAGTACAAATAGTTAAATAAAAACACACACACACACACCTGAAAAATAAAACTTTAATGCATACAGAGCCCATTCATATAGACATACCTCCCAACCGTCCCGATTTTAGCGGGACAGTCCCGATTATTAGGGCCTGTCCCGCTGTCTCACCCGCGGGCGGCAGTGTCACGCGTTGAGGGGGGGCTGTTGGGAGTCCCCCCCTGTCGGCTGCTAAGCGGCGGGGAATAAACGCTGTGCACATGCCAGGGGACTGGGGGCATGGCTAGAGGCTCACAGAGCCTCTGGGTCATGCCCCCATAGTCCCGGGTCCGGCGCACAGAAAGTTGGGAGGTATGATTTAGATACTTACCTATGTTGCTAGTAGTTTGGTCCCCTTGTCCAGTAGTATCCAGGTGATGTTCCTGGAGGGGGGATGCAGAGTGGCGTAGGATGCAGGGAGGGGGGATGAAGAGTGCCGTAGGATGCAGGGAGGGGGAATACAGAGTGGCGTAGGATGCAGGGAGGGGGGATGAAGAGTGCCGTAGGATGCAGGGAGGGGGAATACAGAGTGGCGTAGGATGCAGGGAGGGTGGACGCAGGGTGGTGTAGGATGAGGGAAGGCAGAGGATGCAGGGAGGGGGAATACAGAGTGGCGTAGGATGCAGTGAGGGGATGCAGGGTGGTGTAGGATGCGGGGTGGCGTAGGATGCAGGGAGGGGGGACGAAGAGTGCCGTAGGATGCTGGGTGGCGTAGGATGCAGGGATGGGGATACAGAGTGGCGTAGGATGCAGAGAGGGGGGACGCAGGGTGGTGTAGGATGTGGGGTGGTGGAGGATGCAGGGAGGGGGAATACAGAGTGGCGTAGAATGCAGGGAGGGGGGACGCAGGGTGGTGTAGGATGCGGGGTGGTGGAGGATGCAGGGAGGGGGGATGCAGAGTGGCGTAGGATGCAGGGAGGGGGGATAAAGAGTGCCGTAGGATGCAGGGAGGGGGAATACAGAGTGGCGTAGGATGCAGGGAGGGTGGACGCAGGGTGGTGTAGGATGAGGGATGGCAGAGGATGCAGGGAGGGGGAATACAGAGTGGCGTAGGATGCAGTGAGGGGATGCTGGGTGGCGTAGGATGCAGGGAGGGTGGACGCAGGGTGGTGTAGGATTAGGGATGTAGGATGCAGGGAGGGGGATGCATGCAGGGAGAGGGGACGCATGGTGGTGTAGGAAGAGGGGTGGCAGAGGATGCAGGGAGGAGGAATACAGAGTGGCGTAGGATGCAGAGATGGGGGACGCAGGGTGGCGTAGGATGCGGGGTGGTGGAGGATGCACTGAGGGGGAATACAGAGTGGCGTAGGATGCAGTGAGGGGATGCAGGGTGGAGTAGGATGCAGGGTGGTGGAGGATGCAGGGAAGGGGGATGCAGAGTGGCGTAGGATGCAGGGAGGGGGGACGCAGGGTGGTGTAGGATGCAGGGAGGGGGATACAGAGTGGCGTAGGATGCAGAGAGGGGGGACGCAGGGTGGTGTAGTATGCGGGGTGGTGGAGGATGCAGTGAGGGGATGCAGGGTGGTGTAGGATGCAGTGAGGGGATGCAGGGTGGTGTATTATGCAGGGTGGTGGAGGATGCAGGGAAGGGGGATGCAGAGTGGCGTAGGATGCAGAGAGGGGGGACGCAGGGTGGTGTAGGATGCAGGGAGGGGGATACAGAGTGGCGTAGGATGCAGAGAGGGGGGACGCAGGGTGGTGTAGGATGCGGGGTGGTGGAGGATGCAGGGAGGGGGAATACAGAGTGGCGTAGGATGCAGGGAGGGTGGACACAGGGTGGTGTAGGATATTGGATGTAGGATGCAGGGAGGGGGATGCAGAGAGGCGTAGGATGCATGCAGGGAGAGGGGACGCAGGGTGGTGTAGGATGAGGGATGGCAGAGGATGCAGTGAGGGGGAATACAGAGTGGCGTAGGATGCAGAGATGGGGGACGCAGGGTGGTGTAGGATGCGGAGTGGTGGAGGATGCAGGGAGGGGGAATATAGAGTGGTGTAGGATGCAGAGAGGATAAACGCAGGGTGGTGTAGGATGTGGGGTGGTTGAGGATGCAGGGAGGGGGAATACAGAGTGGCGTAGGATGCAGGGAGGGGGGACGCAGGGTGGTGTAGGATGCGGGGTGGTGGAGGATGCAGGCAGGGGAGATGCAAAGTGGCGTAGGATGTAGGGAGGGTGGACGCAGGGTGGTGTAGGATGAGGGATGGCAGAGGATGCAGGGAGGGGGAATACAGAGTGGCGTAGGATGCAGTGAGGGGATGCAGGGTGGTGTAGGATGCAGGGAAGGGGGATGCAGAGTGGCGTAGGATGCAGGGAGGGGGGACGCAGGGTGGTGTAGGATGCAGGGAGGGGGATACAGAGTGGCGTAGGATGCAGAGAGGGGGGACGCAGGGTGGTGTAGGATGCGGGGTGGTGGAGGATGCAGTGAGGGGATGCAGGGTGGTGTAGGATGTGGGATGGCAGAGGATGCAGGGAGGGGGATACAGAGTGGCGTAAGATGCAAAGAGGGGGGACACAGGGTGGTGTAGGATGCGGGGTGGTGGAGGATTCAGGGAGGGGGAATACAGAGTGGCGTAGGATGCAGTGAGGGGATGCAGGGTGGTGGAGGATGCGGGGTGGTGGAGGATACAGGGAAGGGGGATGCAGAGTGGCGTAGGATGCAGGGAGGGGGAATACAGAGTGGCGTAGGATGCAGGGAGGGTGGACGCAGGGTCGTGTAGGATGAGGGATGGCAGAGGATGCAGGGAGGGGGAATACAGAGTGGAGTAGGATGCAGAGAGGTGTAGGATGTGAGGTGGTGGAGGATGTGGAGGATGCAGGGAGGGGGGATGCAGAATGGCATTGGATGCGGGGTGGTGGAGGATGCAGGGAGGTGGAATACAGAGTGGAGTAGGATGCAGGGAGAGGGGACGCAGGGTGGTGTAGGATGAGGGATGTAGGATGCAGGGAGGGGGATGCAGAGTGGCGTAGGATGCATGCAGGGAGAGGGGACGCAGGGTGGTGTAGGATGAGGGATGGCAGAGGATGCAGGGAGTGGGAATACAGAGTGGCGTAGGATGCAGAGATGGGGGACGCAGGGTGGTGTAGGATGCGGGGTGGTGGAGGATGCAGGGAGGGGGAATACAGAGTGGTGTAGGATGCAGAGAGGGGGGACGCAGGGTGGTGTAGGATGAGGGATGGCAGAAGATGCAGGGAGGGGGAATACAGAGTGGCGTAGGATGCAGAGAGGGGGGATGCCGGGTGGTGTAGGATGCGGGGTGGTGGAGGATGCAGGGAGGGGGAATACAGAGTGGCGTAGGATGCAGGGAGGGTGGACGCAGGGTGGTGTAGGATATTGGATGTAGGATGCAGGGAGGGGGATGCAGAGAGGCGTAGGATGCATGCAGGGAGAGGGGACGCAGGGTGGTGTAGGATGAGGGATGGCAGAGGATGCAGTGAGGGGGAATACAGAGTGGCGTAGGATGCAGAGATGGGGGACGCAGGGTGGTGTAGGATGTGGGGTGGTGGAGGATGCAGGGAGGGGGAATACAGAGTGGCGTAGGATGCAGGGAGGGGGGACGCAGGATGGTGTAGGATGCGGGGTGGTGGAGGATGCAGGCAGGGGAGATGCAAAGTGGCGTAGGATGCAGGGAGGGGGGACGCAGAGTGGCGTAGGATGCTGGGAGGCGTAGGATGCAGGGAGGGGGAATACAGAGTGGCGTAGGATGCAGGGAGGGTGGACGCAGGGTGGTGTAGGATGAGGGATGGCAGAGGATGCAGGGAGGGGGAATACAGAGTGGCGTAGGATGCAGTGAGGGGATGCAGGGTGGTTTAGGATGCGGGGTGGTGGAGGATGCAGGGAGGGGATGCAGGGTGGCGTAGGATGCAGGGAGGGGATGCAGGGTGGCGTAGGATGCAGGGAGGGGATGCAGGGTGGTGTAGGATGCAGGGTGGTGGAGGATGCAGGGAGGGGGGATGCAGAGTGGCGTAGGATGCAGGGAGGGGGGACGAAGAGTGCCATAGGATGCTGGGTGGCGTAGGATGCAGGGAGGGGGATACAGAGTGGAGGGGGATACAGAGTGGCGTGGGACGCAGGGTAGTGTAGGATGCAGGGAGGGGGATACAGAGTGGCGTAGGATGCATAGAGGGGGGACGCAGGGTGGTGTAGGATGCGGGGTGGTGGAGGATGCAGGGAGGGGGAATACAGAGTGGCGTAGGATGCAGGGAGGGGGGACGAAGAGTGCCGTAGGATGCTGGGTGGCGTAGGATGCAGGGAGGGTGGATGCAGGGTGGTGTAGGATGAGGGATGTAGGATGCAGGGAGGGGGATGCAGAGTGGCGTAGGATGCATGCAGGGAGAGGGGACGCAGGGTGGTGTAGGAAGAGGGGTGGCAGAGGATGCAGGGAGGAGGAATACAGAGTGGCGTAGGATGCAGAGATGGGGGACGCAGGGTGGTGTAGGATGCGGGGTGGTGGAGGATGCAGGGAGGGGGAATACAGAGTGGCGTAGCATGCAGTGAGGGGATGCAGGGTGGTGTAGGATGCGGGGTGGTGGAGGATGCAGGGAGGGGGCATGCAGAGTGGCGTAGGATGCAGGGAGGGGATGCAGGGTGGCGTAGGATGCAGGGAGGGGATGCAGGGTGGTGTAGGATGCAGGGTGGTGGAGGATGCAGGGAGGGGGGATGCAGAGTGGCGTAGGATGCAGGGAGGGGGGACGAAGAGTGCCATAGGATGCTGGGTGGCGCAGGATGCAGGGAGGGGGATACAGAGTGGCGTGGGATGCAGAGAGGGGGGACGCAGGGTAGTGTAGGATGCAGGGAGGGGGATACAGAGTGGCGTAGGATGCATAGAGGGGGGACGCAGGGTGGTGTAGGATGCGGGGTGGTGGAGGATGCAGGGAGGGGGAATACAGAGTGGCGTAGGATGCAGGGAGGGGGGACGAAGAGTGCCGTAGGATGCTGGGTGGCGTAGGATGCAGGGAGGGTGGATGCAGGGTGGTGTAGGATGAGGGATGTAGGATGCAGGGAGGGTGATGCAGAGTGGCGTAGGATGCATGCAGGGAGAGGGGACGCAGGGTGGTGTAGGAAGAGGGGTGGCAGAGGATGCAGGGAGGAGGAATACAGAGTGGCGTAGGATGCAGAGATGGGGGACGCAGGGTGGTGTAGGATGCAGGGTGGTGGAGGATGCAGGGAAGGGGGATGCAGAGTGGCGTAGGATGCAGGGAGGGGGGACGCAGGGTGGTGTAGGATGCAGGGAGGGGGATACAGAGTGGCGTAGGATGCAGAGAGGGGGGACGCAGGGTGGTGTAGGATGCGGGGTGGTGGAGGATGCAGTGAGGGGATGCAGGGTGGTGTAGGATGAGGGATGGCAGAGGATGCAGGGAGGGGGAATACAGAGTGGCGTAAGATGCTGAGAGGGGGGACGCAGGGTGGTGTAGGATGCGGGGTGGTGGAGGATTCAGGGAGGGGGAATACAGAGTGGTGTAGGATGCAGTGAGGGGATGCAGGGTGGTGTAGGATGCGGGGTGGTGGAGGATGCAGGGAAGGGGGATGCAGAGTGGCGTAGGATGCAGGGAGGGGGGACGCAGGGTGGTGTAGGATGCAGGGAGGGGGATACAGAGTGGCGTAGGATGCAGAGAGGGGGGACGCAGGGTGGTGTAGGATGCGGGGTGGTGGAGGATGCAGGGAGGGGGAATACAGAGTGGCGTAGGATGCAGGGAGGGTGGACGCAGGGTGGTGTAGAATATTGGATGTAGGATGCAGGGAGGGGGATGCAGAGAGGCGTAGGATGCATGCAGGGAGAGGGGACGCAGGGTGGTGTAGGATGAGGGATGGCAGAGGATGCAGTGAGGGGGAATACAGAGTGGCGTAGGATGCAGAGATGGGAGACGCAGGGTGGTATAGGATGCGGAGTGGTGGAGGATGCAGGGAGGGGGGATACAGAGTGGTGTAGGATGCAGAGAGGATAAACGCAGGGTGGTGTAGGATGTGGGGTGGTGGAGGATGCAGGGAGGGGGGACGCAGGATGGTGTAGGATGCGGGGTGGTGGAGGATGCAGACAGGGGAGATGCAAAGTGGCGTAGGATGCAGGGAGGGGGGACGCAGAGTGGCGTAGGATGCTGGGTGGCGTAGGATGCAGGGAGGGGGAATACAGAGTGGTGTAGGATGCAGGGAGGGTGGACGCAGGGTGGTGTAGGATGAGGGATGGCAGAGGATGCAGGGAGGGGGAATACAGAGTGGCGTAGGATGCAGTGAGGGGATGCAGGGTGGTGTAGGATGCAGGGTGGTGGAGGATGCAGGTAAGGGGGATGCAGAGTGGCGTAGGATGCAGGGAGGGGGGACGCAGGGTGGTGTAGGATGCAGGGAGGGGGATACAGAGTGGCGTAGGATGCAGAGAGGGGGGACGCAGGGTGGTTTAGGATGCGGGGTGGTGGAGGATGCAGTGAGGGGATGCAGGGTGGTGTAGGATGAGGGATGGCAGAGGATGCAGGGAGGGGGAATACAGAGTGGCGTAAGATGCAAAGAGGGGGGACGCAGGGTGGTGTAGGATGCGGGGTGGTGGAGGATTCAGGGAGGGGGAATACAGAGTGGCGTAGGATGCAGTGAGGGGATGCAGGGTGGTGTAGGATGCGGGGTGGTGGAGGATACAGGGAAGGGAGATGCAGAGTGGCGTAGGATGCAGGGAGGGGGGTCGCAGGGTGGTGTAGGATGCAGGGAGGGGGATACAGAGTGGCGTAGGATGCAGAGAGGGGGGACGCAGGGTGGTGTAGGATGCGGGGTGGTGGAGGATGCAGGGAGGGGGAATACAGAGTGGCGTAGGATGCAGGTAGGGTGGACGCAGGGTGGTGTAGGATATTGGATGTAGGATGCAGGGAGGGGGATGCAGAGAGGCGTAGGATGCATGCAGGGAGAGGGGACGCAGGGTGGTGTAGGATGAGGGATGGCAGAGGATGCAGTGAGGGGGAATACAGAGTGGCGTAGGATGCAGAGATGGGGGACGCAGGGTGGTGTAGGATGCGGAGTGGTGGAGGATGCAGGGAGGGGGAATACAGAGTGGTGTAGGATGCAGAGAGGATAAACGCAGGGTGGTGTAGGATGTGGGGTGGTGGAGAATGCAGAAAGGGGGAATACAGAGTGGCGTAGGATGCAGGGAGGGGGGACGCAGGATGGTGTAGGATGCGGGGTGGTGGAGGATGCAGGCAGGGGAGATGCAAAGTGGCGTAGGATGCAGGGAGGGGGGACGCAGAGTGGCGTAGGATGCTGGGTGGCGTAGGATGCAGGGAGGGGGAATACAGAGTGGCGTAGGATGCAGGGAGGGTGGACGCAGGGTGGTGTAGGATGAGGGATGGCAGAGGATGCAGGGAGGGGGAATACAGAGTGGCGTAGGATGCAGTGAGGGGATGCAGGGTGGTGGAGGATGCAGGGTGGAGGAGGATGCAGGGAAGGGGGATGCAGAGTGGCGTAGGATGCAGGGAGGGGGGACGCAGGGTGGTGTAGGATGCAGGGAGGGGGATACAGAGTGGCGTAGGATGCAGAGAGGGGGGACGCAGGGTGGTGTAGGATGCGGGGTGGTGGAGGATGCAGTGAGGGGATGCAGGGTGGTGTAGGATGAGGGATGGCAGAGGATGCAGGGAGGGGGAATACAGAGTGGCGTAAGATGCAGAGAGGGGGGACGCAGGGTGGTGTAGGATGCGGGGTGGTGGAGGATTCAGGGAGGGGGAATACAGAGTGGCGTAGGATGCAGTGAGGGGATGCAGGGTGGTGTAGGATGCGGGGTGGTGGAGGATACAGGGAAGGGGGATGCAGAGTGGCGTAGGATGCAGGGAGGGGGGACGCAGGGTGGTGTAGGATGCAGGAAGGGGGATACAGAGTGGCGTAGGATGCAGAGAGGGGGGACGCAGGGTGGTGTAGGATGCGGGGTGGTGGAGGATGCAGGGAGGGGGAATACAGAGTGGCGTAGGATGCAGGGAGGGTGGACGCAGGGTGGTGTAGGATATTGGATGTAGGATGCAGGGAGGGGGATGCAGAGAGGCGTAGGATGCATGCAGGGAGAGGGGACGCAGGGTGGTGTAGGATGAGGGATGGCAGAGGATGCAGTGAGGGGGAATACAGAGTGGCGTAGGATGCAGAGATGGGGGACGCAGGGTGGTGTAGGATGCGGAGTGGTGGAGGATGCAGGGAGGGGGAATACAGAGTGGTGTAGGATGCAGAGAGGATAAACGCAGGGTGGTGTAGGATGTGGGGTGGTGGAGGATGCAGGGAGGGGGAATACAGAGTGGCGTAGGATGCAGGGAGGGGGGACGCAGGATGGTGTAGGATGCGGGGTGGTGGAGGATGCAGGCAGGGGAGATGCAAAGTGGCGTAGGATGCAGGGAGGGGGGACGCAGGATACTGGGTGACGTAGGATGCAGGGAGGGTGGACGCAGGGTGGTGTAGGATGAGGGATGGCAGATGATGCAGGGAGGGGGAATACAGAGTGGCGTAGGATGCAGTGAGGGGATGCAGGGTGGTTTAGGATGCGGGGTGGCGTAGGATGCAGGGAGGGGGCATGCAGAGTGGCGTAGGATGCAGGGAGGGGGGACGAAGAGTGCCGTAGGATGCTGGGTGGCGTAGGATGCAGGGAGGGGGAATACAGAGTGGCGTAGGATGCAGAGAGGGGGGACGCAGGGTGGTGTTGGATGAGGGATGGCAGAGGATGCAGGGAGGGGGAATACAGAGTGGCGTAGAATGCAGGGAGGGGGGACGCAGGGTGGTGTAGGATGCGGGGTGGTGGAGGATGCAGGGAGGGGGGATGCAGAGTGGCGTAGGATGCAGGGAGGGGGGATGAAGAGTGCCGTAGGATGCAGTGAGGGGGAATACAGAGTGGCGTAGGATGCAGGGAGGGTGGACGCAGGGTGGTGTAGGATGAGGGATGGCAGAGGATGCAGGGAGGGGGAATACAGAGTGGAGTAGGATGCAGAGAGGTGTAGGATGTGAGGTGGTGGAGGATGTGGAGGATGCAGGGAGGGGGGATGCAGAGTGGCATTGGATGCGGGGTGGTGGAGGATGCAGGGATGGGGAATACAAAGTGGTGTATAATGCAGGGAGGGGGGACGCAGGGTGGTGTAGGATGCGGGGTGGTGGAGGATTCAGGGAGAGGGAATACAGAGTTGCGTAGGATGCAGTGAGGGGATGCAGGGTGGTGTAGGATGCGGTTGGTGGAGGATGCAGGGAGGGGGGATGCAAAGTGGCGTAGGATGCATGCAGGGAGAGGGGACGCAGGGTGGTGTAGGATGAGGGATGGCAGAGGATGCAGGGAGGGGGAATACAGAGTGGCGTAGGATGCAGAGATGGGGGACGCATGGTGGTGTAGGATGCAGTGTGGTGTAGGATGCAGGGAGGGGGAATACAGAGTGGTGTAGGATGCAGAGAGGATGGACGCAGAGTGGTGTAGGATGCGGGGTGGTGGAGGATGCAGGGAGGGGAAATACAGAGTGGCGTAGGATGCAGTGAGGGGATGCAGGGTGGTGTAGGATGCAGGATGGTGGAGGATGCAGGGAGGGGGGATGCAGAGTGGCGTAGGATGCAGGGAGGGGGGACGAAGAGTGCCATAGGATGCTGGGTGGCGTAGGATGCAGGGAGGGGGATACAGAGTGGCGTGGGATGCAGAGAGGGGGGACGCAGGGTAGTGTAGGATGCGGGGTGGTGGAGGATGCAGGGAGGGGGAATACCGAGTGGCGTAGGATGCAGAGAGGATGGACGCAGGGTGGCGTAGGATGCAGGGAGGGTGGACGCAGGGTGGTGTAGGATGAGGGATGTAGGATGCAGGGAGGGGGATGCAGAGTGGCGTAGGATGCATGCAGGGAGAGGGGACGCAGGGTGGTGTAGGAAGAGGGGTGGCAGAGGATGCAGGGAGGAGGAATACAGAGTGGCGTAGGATGCAGAGATGGGGACGCAGGGTGGTGTAGGATGCGGGGTGGTGGAGGATGCAGGGAGGGGGGATACAGAGTGGCGTAGGATGCAGGGAGGGGATGCAGGGTGGTGTAGGATGCGGGGTGGTGGAGGATGCAGGGAGGGGGATGCAGAGTGGCATAGGATGAGGGATGGCAGAGGATGCAGGGAGGGGGAATACAGAGTGGCGTAGGATGCAGAGAGGGTGGACGCAGGGTGGTGTAGGATGCAGGGAGGGGGATACAGAGTGGCGTAGGATGCAGAGAGGGGGGACGCAGGGTGGTGTAGGATGCGGGGTGGTGGAGGATGCAGGGAGGGGGAATACAGAGTGGCGTAGGATGCAGGGAGGGTGGACGCAGGGTGGTGTAGGATGAGGGATGGCAGAGGATGCAGGGAGGGGGAATACATTGTGGCGTAGGATGCAGAGAGGGGGGACGCAGGGTGGTGTAGGATGCGGGGTGGTGTAGGATGCAGGCAGGGGAGATGCAGAGTGGCGTAGGATGCAGGGAGGGGGGACGCAGGGTGTTGTAGGATGAGGGATGGCAGAGGATGCAGGGAGGGGGAATACAGAGTGTCTTAGGATGCAGAGATGGGGGGCGCAGGGTGGTGTAGGATGCGGGGTGGTGGAGGATGCAGGGAGGGGGAATACAGAGTGGTGTAGGATGCAGGGAGGGGGGACGCAGAGTGGCGTAGGATGCTGGGTGGCGTAGGATGCAGGGAGGGGGAATACAGAGTGGCTTAGGATGCAGAGAGGGGGGACGCAGGGTGGTGTAGGATGAGGGATGTAGGATGCAGGGAGGGGATGCAGATTGGCGTAGGATGCATGCAGGGAGAGGGGACGCAGGGTGGTGTAGGATGAGGGATGGCAGAGGATGCAGGGAGGGGGAATACAGAGTGGCGTAGGATGCAGAGATGGGGGACGCAGGGTGGTGGAGGATGCAGGGAGGGGGAATACAGAGTGGCGTGGGATGCAGAGAGGATGGACGCAGGGTGGCGTAGGATGCAGAGAAGGGGGACGCAGGGTAGTGTAGGATGCGGGGTGGTGGAGGATGCAGGGAGGGGGAATACCGAGTGGCGTAGGATGCAGAGAGGATGGACGCAGGGTGGCGTAGGATGCAGGGAGGGTGGACGCAGGGTGGTGTAGGATGAGGGATATAGGATGCAGGGAGGGGGATGCAGAGTGGCGTAGGATGCATGCAGGGAGAGGGGACGCAGGGTGGTGTAGGAAGAGGGGTGGCAGAGGATGCAGGGAGGAGGAATACAGAGTGGCGTAGGATGCAGAGATGGGGACGCAGGGTGGTGTAGGATGCGGGGTGGTGGAGGATGCAGGGAGGGGGGATACAGAGTGGCGTAGGATGCAGGTAGGGGATGCAGGGTGGTGTAGGATGCGGGGTGGTGGAGGATGCAGGGAGGGGGATGCAGAGTGGCATAGGATGAGGGATGGCAGAGGATGCAGGGAGGGGGAATACAGAGTGGCGTAGGATGCAGAGAGGGTGGACGCAGGGTGGTGTAGGATGCAGGGAGGGGGATACAGAGTGGCGTAGGATGCAGAGAGGGGGGACGCAGGGTGGTGTAGGTTGCGGGGTGGTGGAGGATGCAGGGAGGGGGAATACAGAGTGGCGTAGGATGCAGGGAGGGTGGACGCAGGGTGGTGTAGGATGAGGGATGGCAGAGGATGCAGGGAGGGGGAATACATTGTGGCGTAGGATGCAGAGAGGGGGGACGCAGGGTGGTGTAGGATGCGGGGTGGTGTAGGATGCAGGCAGGGGAGATGCAGAGTGGCGTAGGATGCAGGGAGGGGGGACGCAGGGTGTTGTAGGATGAGGGATGGCAGAGGATGCAGGGAGGGGGAATACAGAGTGTCTTAGGATGCAGAGATGGGGGGCGCAGGGTGGTGTAGGATGCGGGGTGGTGGAGGATGCAGGGAGGGGGAATACAGAGTGGTGTAGGATGCAGGGAGGGGGGACGCAGAGTGGCGTAGGATGCTGGGTGGCGTAGGATGCAGGGAGGGGGAATACAGAGTGGCGTAGGATGCAGAGAGGGGGGACGCAGGGTGGTGTAGGATGAGGGATGTAGGATGCAGGGAGGGGATGCAGATTGGCGTAGGATGCATGCAGGGAGAGGGGACGCAGGGTGGTGTAGGATGAGGGATGGCAGAGGATGCAGGGAGGGGGAATACAGAGTGGTGTAGGATGCAGAGATGGGGGACGCAGGGTGGTGGAGGATGCAGGGAGGGGGAATACAGAGTGGCGTGGGATGCAGGGAGGGGGGACGTAGGGTGGTGTAGGATGCGGGGTGGTGGAGGATGCAGGGAGGGGGAATACAGAGTGGTGTAGGATTCAGAGACGATGGAAGCAGGGTGGTGTAGGATGCGGGGTGGTGGAGGATGCAGGGAGGGGAAATACAGAGTGGCGTAGGATGCAGGGAGGGGGGACGCAGGGTGGTGTAGGATGAGGGATGGCAGAGGATGCAGGGTGGGGGAATACAGAGTGGCGTAGGATGCAGGGAGGGGGGACACAGGGTATTGTAGGATGCGGGGTGGTGGAGGATGCAGGGAGGGGGGATGCAGAGTGGCGTAGGATGCTGGGTGGCGTAGGATGCAGGGAGGGGGAATACAGAGTGGCGTAGGATGCAGAGAGGGGGGACGCAGGGTGGTGTAGGATGCTGGGTGGTGGAGGATGCAGGGAGGGGGAATACAGAGTGGCGTAGGATGCAGGGAGGGTGGACGCAGGGTGGTGTAGGATAAGGGATGGCAGAGGATGCAGGGAGGGGGAATACAGAGTGGCTTAGGATGCAGAGATGGGGGACGCAGGGTGGTGTAGGATGCGGGGTGGTGGAGGATGCAGGCAGGGGAGATGCAGAGTGGCGTAGGATGCAGGGAGGGGGGACGCAGGGTGTTCTAGGATGAGGGATGGCAGAGGATGCAGGGAGGGGGAATACAGAGTGGCGTAGGATGCAGAGAGGGGGGACGCAGGGTGGTGTAGGATGCGGGGTGGTGGAGGATGCAGGGAGGGGGAATACAGAGTGGCGTAGGATGCAGGGAGGGTGGACGCAGGGTGGTGAAGGATAAGGGATGGCAGAGGATGCAGGGAGGGGAAATACAGAGTGGCTTAGGATGCAGAGATGGGGGACGCAGGGTGGTGTAGGATGCGGGGTGGTGGAGGATGCAGGCAGGGGAGATGCAGAGTGGCGTAGGATGCAGGGAGGGGGGACGCAGGGTGTTCTAGGATGAGGGATGGCAGAGGATGCAGGGAGGGGGAATACAGAGTGGCGTAGGATGCAGAGAGGGGGGACGCAGGGTGGTGGAGGATGCGGGGTGGTGGAGGATGCAGAGTGGCGTAGGATGCAGGGAGGGGGGACGCAGAGTGGCATAGGATGCTGGGTGGCGTAGGATGCAGGGAGGGGGAATAAAGAGTGGCGTAGGATGCAGAGAGGGGGGACGCAGGGTGGTGTAGGATGCGGGGTGGTGGAGGATGCAGGGAAGGGGAATACAGAGTGGCGTAGGATGCAGGGAGGGTGGATGCAGGGTGGTGTAGGATGAGGGATGTAGGATGCAGGGAGGGGATGCAGAGTGGCGTAGGATGCATGCAGGGAGAGGGGACGCAGGGTGGTGTAGGATGAGGGATGGCAGAGGATGCAGGGAGGGGGAATACAGAGTGGCGTAGGATGCAGAGATGGGGGACGCAGGGTGGTGTAGGATGCAGGGAGGGGGGATACAGAGTGGCGTGGGATGCAGGGAGGGGGGACGCAGGGTGGTGTAGGATGCGGGGTGGTGGAGGATGCAGGGAGGGGAAATACCGAGTGGCATAGGATGCAGAGAGGATGGACGCAGGGTGGTGTAGGATGCGGGGTGGTGGAGGATGCAGGGAGGGGGAATACAGAGTGGCGTAGGATGCAGGGAGGGGGGACGCAGGGTGGTGTAGGATGAGGGATGGCAGAGGATGCAGGGTGGGGGAATACAAAGTGGCGTAGGATGCAGGGAGGGGGGACACAGGGTGGTGTAGGATGCGGGGTGGTGGAGGATGCAGGGAGGGGGATACAGAGTGGCGTAGGATGCAGGGAGGGGGGAGGCAGAGTGGTGTAGGATGCTGGGTGGCGTAGGATGCAGGGAGGGGGAATACAGAGTGGCGTAGGATGCAGAGAGGGGGGACGCAGGGTGGTGTAGGATGCGGGGTGGTGGAGGATGCAGGGAGGGGGAATACAGAGTGGCGTAGGATGCAGAGAGGGGGGACGCAGGGTGGTGTAGGATGCGGGATGGCAGAGGATGCAGGGAGGGGGATACAGAGTGGCGTAGGATGCAGGGAGGGTGGACGCAGGGTGGTGTAGGATGAGTGATGTAGGATGCAGGGTGGTTGAGGATGCAGGGAGGGGGGATGCAGAGTGGCGTAGGATGCATGCAGGGAGAGGGGACGCAGGGTGGTGTAGGATGCGGGGTGGTGGAGGATGCAGGGAGGGGGAATACAGAGTGGCGTAGGATGCAGGGAGGGGGGACGCAGGGTGGCGTAGGATGTGGGGTGGCGTAGGATGCAGGGAGGGAGGAAGGATGCAGGGAGGGGGGACGCAGGGTGGCGTAGGATGTGGGGTGGCGGAGGATGCAGGGAGGGAGGAAGGATGCAGGGTGGGGAGGACTTTGGTGAAATTGGGTGATGCAGGGTGGGGTGGACTTTAGTGAAGTTGGGTGATGCAGGGTGGGGTGGACTTGTGGAAAAAATAGGAGCATTGAAGTTCAACATACTGAGCATTAATTAAAATCCTATTTACCTGACTGGCTCCAGCGAGTCCAACAGCGGCAGGAAGGGACACCAAACGCAGGCACGTCAGGGCAGGGAAGGGACCCAGGCACACCCCACCTGGGTGCACGTTGGCGGTAGGAAGAGACCCGGGAGCACCCTGCACAGCGATTGAGGAAAGAAGCATTGTTAGCAGCAGCACTGCGACCACTACATTTATACATATAGATAGATATACCTAATATATAACACATATATAAATATACATCTAAAAAATATAAATAAATATGCATAAATATAGACATATAGATAAATATGCAGTTACATATATATAGCTATATAGATGTATATATATATATATATATATATATATATACACACATATACATATACATACATATACATACATATACCTATACATACATATTACATATACCTATACATACATACATATTACATATACCTATACATACATACATATTACATATACCTATACATACATACATATTACATATACCTATACATACATATACCTATACATACATATTACATATACCTATACATACATACATACATATTACATATACCTATACATACATACATATTACATATACATACATACATACATATTACATATACCTATACATACATATACCTATACATACATATTACATATACCTATACATACATACCTATACATACATACATATTACATATACCTATACATACATATTACATATACCTATACATACATATACCTATACATACATATTACATATACCTAGACATACATATTACATATACCTATACATACACAAACATACATCCATACATACATACATACATACATACATATATATATATATATATATATATACACACACACACATATATATACATATAAACATATATGCAGTGTCATTAGTAACCTGTACCGAGGGAGCAGAGGATGTTATGGCTCCTGCTTTGTAGCTGCTCCTGTCGGCTCCTGGTGATCGGTGGAAGCAGCTGGGGGACAGAGACCAGCTGCCTCGGGGTCCCGGTTCTTCAATGGGCAGATGGGTGACCGCTTCTGCTGTGGGGGACATAAACCAGCTGCCTCTGGGGGTCCTGGTTCTTCCTCAGCGCTGTTTCAGATATAATTGACGCAGTGATTGACGGGGACCAGGCTGCCAGGACCTGCTGCGGGGGGTCAGTGGATCTGCGCCGCAGTGGGATAGGTACCAGGCTGCCGGGACCTGCTGCAGGGGGGTCCTGGTTCTTCCTCAGCGCCGCAGTGGGGACGGAGACAGGCTGCCGGGACCTGCTGCGGGGGGGGGGGGGGTCTGCAGATCAGCGCCGCAGTGGGGACGGAGACAGGCTACCGGGACCTGCTGCGGGGGCGGGGGTTCAGTGGATAGGCGCCGCAGTGGGGGCTGCCTCCTGTCGGGAGTGCTGAGCGGCAGTGGGACAGGGGATCAGCTGCCTCTTGGGTCCTCCTGCCTGGTTCTTGTTCAGCGCTGCAGTGGGGATCATCAGCCTGCCGGGACCTGAGTGGATCAGCGCATCTATAAGGGCTGCCTCCTGTCGGGACCCGCTCCGATGCTATACTGAGCGGCAATGGCAGTGGGACAGGGGAGAGAGGGACAACGCCACTATAGCTTTGCGAAGCTATCGGGCAACAAGTTCCGAAAGAAAAATTATTTCGGAGCTTGATACATTTCAAGAGACAGCAGTTCCCATTATAAAGATGGGAACTGCGTAAAGTGTACAAATGCAAAATCTGTCACCTCATTCTTTCGAAAATACCTGCGATAGCAGCCAGGATGATATTGTCATGTCACGGTACTGCCTGTTTATCGCAAAGTTTTTCTCCCCCCTTGATAAATGCGGCCCCAAGTGTAATGTGCCTGGAGCGTCCAGCAGTTTTGAATTTCCCGGCAGTGCAGTGAATAAATTAATGACGTCACTCCCTCAGCTTACAGCCATATCTGGCACGGCACGGACCTTACCAAACTATATAATTACAGCCATGTCAGGGCTAATGATCACCCAGCACCCATCCTTACACCCACCCACACTCCCATGTATAACATAAACACCGCAAATTCCACTTACACAAAAGAATTTCTGTTCGTGAGCAGGAGTCGGCCATCTTGGTACACCAGAGAGAAGCCACTCTGTGTACTCCCCCAGCTGATAACTACTGCGGCTGCGCAACAAGTTGATAACTCCTATCTCTATAATGGGGGACGTTTCACTAAATTATAAAAAAACTGTACCTATCTGAAAATCCTCAACCCCAAAAGGCACTCCACTGGGACAATATCTACCTAATAAAACAAACCCCAAGTCTCAATTGTTCCCCTACCCCGAGTTATGCCTTCCCAAAAAAACCCTCATAGACTAACATGGGTGACAAAGTGTCATTTCTGAAGTGTCAGAAAAAAACTGGCAGTTGGAAGTTTAGATCGCTCCCAATTGGTCATTTTTTTATATTTCGCCCTGAAATTTGGCACGCAGCACCGGTTGACGATTCTACGCGTACATGCCAAATTTCAGCTCAGTACGCCCAGTCACTTTTGAGGTGCAGTCCCTCAAACACCATGCCCCCATCCGAAAAGTTCCCTATGGGAAAAATCCGTTCGTTGGATTCAGCCTTAATATAAGGGCACTACCGTGCCCTTATAATATATATATATACTGTATATATATATATTATTATTATTATTATTATTATTTATATACATTCGGTCCATCTATAATACTTTAACTGACCCGGCATATACTGAGTCACCTAAGTGTCCACCTCCGTGCTTTGCTCCGCCCCTCTGGAAACCCCCTTCTGAAAATCCTGCGTTTGCCCCTGATGCCCCTGACCATTCCTCTAGTCTACTTACAGATGGAGCCGGCTTTAACTTTCTATCACCAGCCCCGACAGTGGCCTGCTGCCACCAGGGGCGCACAAGACGCTCACGCGCCTCTTGGCAAGTGGCCCCCGCCTTCCCCGCTGGTCCCCCTTGTCGCCACGACACCCTGCCCCCCCGGACTGGGCAGCATCTCCCTGAAGCAGAGACGGGCAGGGAGACGCTGCTTTGCCGACGTGATACTGGGACACGCATGCGCGTCCCAGTCTCTATCACCGGCGCTCACCAGCGCAAGGGATCTGGCGAGCGCCGGCCAAGGATGGCTCCATCTGTAGATCACCCATTATTTGGGTTATTCCTCCTGGTGTGTCTACCCTGTTGCGAACCTTTGTGTCATTAGAAATAAGGCATACTTTCCCTTTAATACCATTTGCATTGTCACATGTAAAGATATTACAAAGCACTGGTCCCAGTACAGATCCCTGGGGTACTCCACTGGTGTGTTTGACATGATCTCCCCCGAGTAGATCCATGCTGTTTTGGATCCTGAAAGTTAATGGATTTGAGATAATCTATAGCTCTTTCTTTTAAGAGAGTTTCCATCATTTTCCGTACTACGGACTGTCATGAACCATAATTTGGGCACCCCCGCACCTGGATCATGAGGGGGTAGACACCCCAAAATTCCTAAATACAGCCCAGAGACACAGACACCCTCTTAGCTGAATTCATAGACTGCAACCTCCTGGGAGCCGTGCCTCTCACACTAATGGAGCTATCCACAGGACTGTGTGTTCTATAGTAATAAAATGTGACTTTATTAGATACCAGTTGTTTCGGGAAGTAGTCCCTTGTTCTTATAAGTGTTGTGCCTATCAGGGCATATACCCCTGAGCCTGATAGATGTCTGTCTCCGTAATGTACTGTTTATTGCATGTGTGCAATTTCCTGCCATCCAGTGTGTGAGTGATACATGGGAAAGCCAGGACTGACCCCCCCTCTCCCCCTGCGCTCACAACCCCCCTGCACAGGAAGCAGCAATCAGCTGAGGGGGCTGTGACATCACAAATGACTACAAGGGGTTAACATGGCTCATTATACAATCCCAAAGTGGACATTTTCCTTATCAGCATAATTACCTGGCCTTTGTTCTAAGGGCAGTCATTGCAGACTACATGTCTCCAAAACCACAGGGGGTCTCCACATAGCTCTGAGACACCTTCTAAAGAGCAGGATTGAAATCCCTCCAATCAGGACACTCCGTGAGGTCACCAGGGGAGCGGAGCATTCTGGGAGGATGGAAGTTTTGAAGAGGGCACGCACCAGGGGTGGGGGTTGTTGTTGAGTTTGAGAGACTGCAGAGAGAGGCGGCTGCCAGGAACCAAGCCTGTCCGCCTGGTGCTGGTAGATGGGGACACAGCCAAGCATACTGCCCCCACCAGAGCATCACAGGTGCCTGGCTTAAGTGTGCCAGCAGGAGCTGGGTGACTTTTCCAGGGTGCCCTACTCCCAGGAGTAGTGATTGGCGCAGGCCAAGATCAGCAGGACACCATCATCGCCCTCCCAGCAACCAACATCCAGCAGACGCAAGTATTCCCTGAGGTGGATATTCCTGGTATTGGGGGAGGGGTTCTTGCTTTGTGTGGTTCTAGTCATATTGGTCTATTCATAACTGTGTTTAATGTAATGCTACCTGTATATATATGTACATAGTGTGGTTACGGTTTACATGTTTATTTAGTCTCTATGTAATAAAGGTTCCGTTGGACCTTGCTATTGCGTGCTTTCTGTGTGATCGCAGAATCGTGTGTGGCCCCAGGACCCGTGCAAAGCTCTAAACGCTGCCTTTCTCAAGGCGGAAAATACATGAGGCAAAAGTAATGCACATTATGAGCCTGGGGTCGTCACAATTGGTGGCAAGCAGTGGGGATCACACAGGCCCGACGTCCGGGCAGAGCCAGGGGTCCGTATCGGTATGCGGCCAAGCTCTAAAGGCGCAATAGTCCGTAACCCAGTAGTATAGAACCACACAGAGCAGAGCTCTGATAAACCTAGCTGGAACACCGGGGAGGAAGAAAAAGGTTCCTGTGCGAGGGCATTACGCGAGGGAAGAATTCCGCTTAAGTGCCTGCTTGTCCAGGGGACTTTCCCTGCAAGCGTGAGAACGGTGGAGTGTGCCGTGGCCCAGAAACGGAAGCTGAAGTGAGGGGGTTCAGCAAGTGACGCTGGCCAAGCCCTACTAGTGCAGCACGTTTGGAGAATGGGGCCAGGAAAAGGACAGAAACGTCTAAAGAGAGGCAAGAGGTGCCCACAGTTGCCCAGAGCAGTGAGGCTCATAGATGAGGAATCGTCATGGAGTCGTCTGGCTGAGGAATGGGACCTGAGCAGTCCATCCACGCTGATGCAGCCCCTCTGGGAGGATTGGGAAGCAGCATATCGGTGGATTAATGTATGGACAGGAGCTACTACAGAGGAGAAAGCAGCTTACCTGACCGATGAATTTGAGCAGTATGTATTTGAGGCTGCTGCAGGGAACCTGCTGCATACGGTGGCGTGGAAGGCTTTTGTCACAGAAGTAAGTAACGCCACGCATCAGCTAATGCACAGAAGCCGGGTCGCTGAGGCCAGCGTGCCAGCACCGGGTAAAGTGGGTCCTGGGAAGGAGCCCGCGAAGAGAACTCAAAGGGAGGAGGAGTTGATGGTGCCACCGGGGTGGATGACCGAGGGGTCCACTACCGAGATCCCAGGGGGGGAGGCGGAGGATCTGTGGCCTGCAGAATTTGGAGCTCCATTAGCAAGAATGAGTCTGGAGGACCTAATTGCGGAATGGAGGCTACGATGCAGCACACCCCCTGAAGGCCGCTCACACTGCACTCTTATTCGATGGGTGTACGAGCAGCAAGAGGACCCGCTACATGCGTTCAGCGCGTATAGAAACTGGGTCCTGTGTCCAGGGGAACTGAGAAGTGTCCAGGAGCAGTTGCAGTGTCTCCTGCATTGCTATGAGAATGCAGAGAGAGTCGCCCTAGCACAGGGGCAGCTGAATTCTCCAGAGTGGCTGGACCAGTGTCAGAGGGTAGAGGCAGAGGAACGTCGGCTGCTGCAGCTTGTGCATCCGCACAGAGACACTGAACTAAATTCCCCTCTGACACCGGGAGAAATCACAGAACTGTTCCCATTCAGCGAGTTGGGAAATGAGGAACGAGCTGTGGAGTGTCCCTGCGATATCGCACCAGGGACCTGGGACTCTAAAGGAGCCCTATCATCATGGACTGTGATTGTGGCAGATGGATATCGGGAAGAGGATATTTATTCCCCCTGCATTGTGCCAAGTAGTGTGGCAGAGCTGGGCACTGTGGCCCCACATGGTGATGATGGACTGGTGCACACGGAGCCCGTGATAGATGGAGCAGTGCCAGTATACAGTGCAGGGGCTGCCCCAGAGAATAGCCCCAGAGCAGAGCAGACCTCGGAGGCTGGGGCTGTGATTGCTGAGTCCTCGCCACAGGAGGTACAAAGCAGTGGTCAGCCACTGCTCCAAGCAGCTAGCCAAAGGATGGGGGTGCACCCAAAAATGGCACCCCAGGAAGAATGGCAGTACATCTTCCCTTTTGCAGATGTGGGAGATGGAGACTTTGAAACTAGCGGCCAGGGGGTCTGCAATGATTGTGCCCCAGCCGAGGGGGCAGTAATTCTCCCTTACAGGACCACCAGCGGCCCAGCGAATGAGGGCATCTTGCCACAGGATCCCCAGCATATTCAGCAGGGGGAGATGGAAGAAAATGTGTCTGGTGTGTGCTCCGCCGCTCCACCCCCCCAGGAGGATTATCCAGGACTGTTCCCACTTAGCCATCAGAGCCAGGAGGATCTGAAGTTAAAAGGCAGGTACGTGACCGGGGTGCCAGAGCAGGGAATAGAGGCTGGGGTGCAGCGCTACTGTGAGTCCCCTGCAAGAGTGACTAACTGTAATTATGTGCCCGGGGAGCCACTGCAGCAAACAGGCAGCCAAGCAAGCAAACATGGAGGGGATGGTCAGAGGCATAGCTCATCACCCCCCTGCGCCTCAGAGGAAGACACCTCACTACCCAGCATGGCACGAGCAAGAGAATGTGAGTTTGCACCTGGGGCTGTAAGGGAGATGCCAGCAGTGCTGCCGTACAATGCCACCCCACCAGTCCCTCTCATAGCCAGGCTGGGGAAGCAGTGCACCCTGGGGAAGATGGAAGTTTGCCCAGGGGAGGCCCAGCAGTTGTTGTTCCAAGGGCTGGGGGAGGTGTTCGACCCAAAGGGGGAAGCTTTTGAGGGAAGAGCAGGAGAAGGATTGCGGATACCCCCTGCTCTTCTGCAGCCATGGGGTGGAGGAGAATTCCCTGGGCCACTGCCTATTGCTAGGGGCAGGTGGGGGCAGAGTGTGCGGAAGCCCTGCGAGGTGGATGAACAGACAGGGATGGAAGGTTGCCCAGTGGAGGCCCAACAGTTTCCGGGGCTGGGGGAGGTTTCCGACCCAAGTGGGGTGGATGTGAAGGCGTTGGAGGGAGGAACATTGTCGGTACCTACCACTCCTCTACAGCCAACATCAGCACTGTTGTTGAGAGCGGCCAGGTTCCATGATGCTGGTCTGAGTGTGCAGATCAAGCCCCTCCCAGTTGCGCCAGAGGCGGAGGGAGGAGGAACAACCAAAAGGGAAGGCGAGGAGGAAAGCTTTCCACATGACAGGGGAAAACCCGGTCACGGGGATGCGGGAAGGTGTGTTACAAATGGTAAACTGCTGACCTCAGACCCCACTCACCCGGACCAGGAGCCGGTCCTCCCCAAGGGTAACATATGCACACCTTGGGGTGACCCAGGCGGGAAAGGGGTGATGTCGGCCCAGGCCACAGGGGTAGTGGTTATACCTGACCCGCAGCCCCTGGGACGATTCGCCAAACCCAAGAGGAAGAAGGAACGCCCAAAGGGTTGTGGGTTGTCCCGACAGGATGAGCGGGATCATGCCCGCATGCGATCTCTGGGCCCGGTCATCCTGACTGGCTCCGATCGCGGAGCTAGCCCCTCTGACCGGATTTAGGAAGGGGGAGGTGTGTCATGAACCATAATTTGGGCACCCCCGCACCTGGATCATGAGGGGGTAGACACCCCAAAATTCCTAAATACAGCCCAGAGACACAGACACCCTCTTAGCTGAATTCATAGACTGCAACCTCCTGGGAGCCGTGCCTCTCACACTAATGGAGCTATCCACAGGACTGTGTGTTCTATAGTAATAAAATGTGACTTTATTAGATACCAGTTGTTTCGGGAAGTAGTCCCTTGTTCTTATAAGTGTTGTGCCTATCAGGGCATATACCCCTGAGCCTGATAGATGTCTGTCTCCGTAATGTACTGTTTATTGCATGTGTGCAATTTCCTGCCATCCAGTGTGTGAGTGATACATGGGAAAGCCAGGACTGACCCCCCCTCTCCCCCTGCGCTCACAACCCCCCTGCACAGGAAGCAGCAATCAGCTGAGGGGGCTGTGACATCACAAATGACTACAAGGGGTTAACATGGCTCATTATACAATCCCAAAGTGGACATTTTCCTTATCAGCATAATTACCTGGCCTTTGTTCTAAGGGCAGTCATTGCAGACTACATGTCTCCAAAACCACAGGGGGTCTCCACATAGCTCTGAGACACCTTCTAAAGAGCAGGATTGAAATCCCTCCAATCAGGACACTCCGTGAGGTCACCAGGGGAGCGGAGCATTCTGGGAGGATGGAAGTTTTGAAGAGGGCACGCACCAGGGGTGGGGGTTGTTGTTGAGTTTGAGAGACTGCAGAGAGAGGCGGCTGCCAGGAACCAAGCCTGTCCGCCTGGTGCTGGTAGATGGGGACACAGCCAAGCATACTGCCCCCACCAGAGCATCACAGGTGCCTGGCTTAAGTGTGCCAGCAGGAGCTGGGTGACTTTTCCAGGGTGCCCTACTCCCAGGAGTAGTGATTGGCGCAGGCCAAGATCAGCAGGACACCATCATCGCCCTCCCAGCAACCAACATCCAGCAGACGCAAGTATTCCCTGAGGTGGATATTCCTGGTATTGGGGGAGGGGTTCTTGCTTTGTGTGGTTCTAGTCATATTGGTCTATTCATAACTGTGTTTAATGTAATGCTACCTGTATATATATGTACATAGTGTGGTTACGGTTTACATGTTTATTTAGTCTCTATGTAATAAAGGTTCCGTTGGACCTTGCTATTGCGTGCTTTCTGTGTGATCGCAGAATCGTGTGTGGCCCCAGGACCCGTGCAAAGCTCTAAACGCTGCCTTTCTCAAGGCGGAAAATACATGAGGCAAAAGTAATGCACATTATGAGCCTGGGGTCGTCACACGGACGATAAGACTTTATCAAGAGTGAAAACTTATGACATATTTCTACAATTAAATTATATTGAATGTACAAAGAAGCATACAAATAAATTACTTAAAATTATACCATGTAGCCAATATACAGTAACAGTTTTAATTTGATTTTACATCCCAGGGGAACAGCATATTGTTTAATAAAAGTATTTCTTGGAAAATAATAACAATTTTCTGAACTTCTTTAGAACATTTTTTTCCTTTCTAGAATTAGACTAAAATAATTTTGCTGACAATCAAGTGAGGAAACATGAATATTTTTTCTTTCTTTTTGGCTCCTTTAAGAAAATGATGTTTATGATATATTTTACTTTGCAGATTTCACATTAGAGAATTGAAATCGTATCATATTTTATTGTTTGAAAAATAATATTTTATAGCAGTGATTCCCAAACTTTTTTGAATCATGGCACCCCAGAGTATCAGACATTTTTTTCATGGAACCCCTAGGCCAAAGATTTGCGAAAGTCGTAAAAAAATTAATGAAGTAAATTGTGATTATATCTCATTCTTAGGATCAGTTATGTGGTATTGGATAGGATTCACTTCTGTTTGTCCAATATTTGAGTATTACATTGATCTAGCCCTGTTGGGGCTTCTGGGGTCAGTCCATACAATGTAGTGCTCTACACCTTTATGGTTGTGCTGTTGGGCTTGTTTCCCAACTCTATGAGTACATTCTCTGCAGCAGCCCAATTTCCTTAATGTGAGATTGTGCTAGACCAGCTAGCTGCTCTAGTCCACATCCGAGATTTCTTATGCAGATATAAAGAGATATATGGTGGCAGATAAGGACCACTTGGCCCATCTAGTGAGCCCCTTTTTATCCATTAAGGAGCCCTACACTACTCCAATTTGGGCCGATTTGATCAGATCCCCACGGATCGGGCCGACAAACCGTACCAAATCAGATGCGTTAGACATTCCTCTCTAGTCCAATGTGATGTCCCGTGCGCATCAGACCAGAGTCGGAGGTCAGAACTACTGTCCGTCCAATCTCCGACTCAGCACCCCTCCCAGTGGTGGAGAAAGGGGTCATGTGCAATACATTTGTACTTTATTTTTCATTTAATGCATTTTACATTTTCAAACTTTTACTTAATTTTTCATTTAATATATTTTTGACATTGTATAGATTAAATCGGCATCACTCAGCACCATTGAATCTATCATATTCTAGCGGTACTTGATATTAACTGCTAATAAACCATGCTATTATAATAAAAAAGAGAGATGCCAGCACTGACCAATATTCAATGCATAACCGATGAAAGACCAGAAAGACGGTATCCAGATGATTGACAGGTGTATGGACACCAAAAGATAAACATAAACAAGGTCAACATGGACAAAAGGTACAAAACAATGTGTTTTTTCATCTTTAATTTTTAAATGTTTTCATATTTTGGCATCCACGTGGTTTCTGATTGGGAATGGTAAAGTGTGTAGCGGTGCTAGGGACCTTACCGATAGTATGTTGAGCAAAGCAAACCATGTCAAAGGATGAAGTATACTAAATGGGGATCCTCATGCTCGACCCTCTACCACACCGACAGCTACTTCTTTAGCATAACTGTGACATAGACAGGATGTTACATTACCTGTGGAACAAAAATATTTACCTGATGTCTATAGGCATTGGAAGGAGGGTTTCTATGGGGAGACTGTTCCCCTAGGTACATGTGCATATTATGTAATGCGTGGGCCATGGAATAAACCGCCTTATATACTTTATCAGTCAGTCCTGGGCATAAATGGTGAATGGTTCTGAAATCTGTTATACGCTCTGTCCCGGGACACTTGTAAAGTGATATATTATATATTCTGCTATATAACTGATTCGTTTTTCTATCTCTTGACAAACAACTCTTCCAAATTAACCATATATGTTCTAGTAACTTGTCCTCAGGGTGATTTATGGGCTGGTAACTGTCATAGAAACTTCTCATGTCCAGCATGGGGAACATTTTTGGTTCAATGGCCAAACTTCCGTTAAATACATCCATGTAATGTTCTGCTAGAAAAAATATTGAGGCAAAAGTCGGACCAAACACTAAGGTCTTATCCCTGAGCGTACCTCTCACAGCTGTAATAAAATCAGCTAAATATGAAGAGTATGTCCCACAGAGTATTATAACCTGGGCAGATGACTTTCTTATAATATCAGCTCTCTTCTCATTCATTTCATCGAAGACAAGCATTTTAGAATACTTCATTTTTATTGTGTAGGCAACACAGATGCTCCTGAGAGTCAGATATTCTGTCAGGAGCTGAGTTTCTTCATTACCACTGTCATCATCAGAAGCTAAAACTCCAACCCAAGTCCAGCCAAAGAACTTGATCAGATAAGACAGCTCATAGTAACTGGTCCGGTCACTTTGCACTGTGCGGTAAAACGTTGGGTAGAGGTTGCGGTCACTGAGAAGATGACTAGTTCCACCATAGCTGATCTACACAAAGCACAATGTTTGAAGAAAACAGTTTAAGTCCAACATGATGCGGAGAACATTACAATCGGTCCCTTGATGACCCTTATGACCTGAGTTTGTCTTAAAAACATTTTGAACATGGAAAGTGTGGCATTCAAAAACAAAATTAACTGCTTGATCTCTCTATAATACCCCTTTTACACCACACAAATAACCTGGGTCGACCCGGTAGTGTGAAAGGGACATTTTGAATATCCGGGATCCCAGCAATCCGAGTAAAGATAAAAGAAATGTTATTCCTGGGTCGGATCCAGGTTGCTGGGCAGTGTGAACGGGTTACCAGAGTTGAGCAATGCATGTCCCATTCTATTTTTGTAGGAGGGAGCAAGTTCTCCTCAGTGCTGCCTCCTCCCCAGCCCCCATCTGATGTACCACTCCCAGATGACTTCAACGATCCGGCAAAAAGCCGGGTTGCTTTGAGCAGCTAAACACTGCAAGTGCCGGGTCGCTCCCAGGACAGACCCATGTCCAAATTCTGAGTGTGACCCGGCATTTGCAATCTGAAAGCTGCATTCATTCTTTTTTTATTTGTTAATGGCTTCTTATTGTTACGAACTCGGCTCGACTCTGGATGATACAACAGCTGGTAGGAGGGAAAAAGGTCAGGCGTGAGCCCGCAGCTGGGACCGCTGTTTAGGACGGCCACAGCGAAACCTTCACTGACTCTGTTGTCCCCCGGGCAGATGGAATACCCCTGCTAGTGCTAGGCTTCGGCTGTAGCCGCCGCGTTCGACAGAGCCAGTTAGGCCAGCTCTGACCCCGATGCAGCCAGGTGTTATGTGATGACAAGGGGTGAGCAATCGCCAGGGGGTATCTCAAAAGGACCGTCTAACTAAAAGGGCCTAGCTGGGAAGAGGCCCCTGACTACTGGCACCGGGCCGAGAACGGGGAATTGCGACCCAGTCGCAGACACAAAAGATACAATGGGGAATCACGGAACGGGGACACACAAAGGAAAATGATCCCCCAAAGCCGGGAGCAGTGGGAAAGGGGTAAGCCCCTGCCTAAAGGAAGCTAGGGCCACAAGCAAAAACCAAACAGTATGAAACAGGTGACAGGAAGACACGAGAGCAATGAAAACTAGCCCACGGAGAGGAACAGCCACGGAGGGCAAACGAGCAGACCTGGTAGAAAATACCGGGCTCCAACGGAGAACTTACATGACCCACAGGTGGATGACCGATGTGGATCTGACACAGGCTCAGACCCAGGACAGGAAGGCTGACCCAGCCAACAGGGGCTGCAGGAACGCAGGAGCGGAAGATGAAGAATCCTGGAGGCGTCCAGGGGATCAGGCACTGGAGCTGTAAGGGCTCCGGGGACCGGGTAACAGTGCTATGCTGAAGCAGCAAGGAACTATAACCGGCGTCTGTGCCCAGCAGACGCCGGCTTCTTATTCCCTGCTGGCGCCGCCTGCGTGACATCAGGCGCACGCATAGGTTGCCGCTGGGCGGAAGTTTGGGGACGTTGCCTAGCCCGGCCTCAGAGAGAGGCTTGGGACGTTGCTGGGCAACGTCCCCAGCCCTGCCGCTCTGCTGCACATCCGCCGACCGTCCGGGTGCTGGGGATCCCGGACGGCGGCGTGCGACACTTATATAGCGCACACATACAGTATTCCACAGCACTGTACAGGGAATATTTGAACAATCACAACAGTCCCTGCCCCAGTGGAGTAAACCAACACAAAAATGGGGAGAATATACAAACTGCACAGCTATGGTGGGTATCGAACTCATGACCTCAGTGCTGTGAGGCAGAAATGCTAACTATTAAACCATCTGTGATGGCCGTGATTAATATGTTTGTTCATCCTATACTTAAGGACAATAACTGCAACTGAAAAGAACTTGATAGATAAAGCTGTAAAATATGGATCAGTTAAAGTACTTGACATCTTGATCTGTTTACTGAGTTAAATCGATATGTTAGTGTCCCGTGTAGAAGGAGATATTTTATCAATAAATCACTCAAACAAAAGGGAAAGGTTGCTATTACCAATTATATTGGATATATTAGACAATGAGGCTATCGATATCTCCCTCTTAGGTAATAAAATAATTAATCCTTGATATTAATACACATCAATATTACAAATACAGGTACATGGAGCAATCAGACGTTACCCTGGATTTTCTGAGAAAATCCCTTTGGCAATAAAAAAAGCTAACTAAAATGGAAGGAAATGCTTCAAGGATAATTTACACGCTAATGAGATGAGGTCCTTGAAAAGCCTGATGAAGAATGATTCCACTACAATAAGAGCATTTGGTAAGGCAAGAGGTACCATTATACAGAATTAAGCATATTATGTTACTAAAGCCTAAATACAATTATTCAAGAGTCTTCTGTCCAACCCAATTTAGATTTTTTTTTTGGATCAAGTATAATTTATTCTTTCTCACAATTATTTCCTATTTGACACATGGTTTTATTTACAAGTACATGGGATTGCCATGGGCACCAAGTTCGTAGAGTAATTCACCAATTTGTATATGAGACTCTTAGAGGAATTTTACATTTGTGAGGAGTCCTTTTATGTCAAACTTGGTTCTCAGACAGGTTTATTGAAGATCTTTTCATTATTTGGATGTTTAAATTTTACACATTTTCCTCCACCAAATTCCAATTATTTTGGGTTACATTTCAGGAGCATCTTAATCACTAATCTTTCGTGGATATTGCCCTTCAAATAAGAGAAGAAAGAATCATACCCATAACCCATATAAAATAGGTCCATAATAACGGCCTCCTTATCTACTCCATTTGTCATAATCAGGATTAATTAGTAAATATCCCTTGAGGGAAATATTTCAGCATTTACTGTAGATACAATTGTACTAAAGATACTCAAATGAGATAACCCCAATTGAATTGGGGGTGCCTCTTTTGCTTTGGACTCTGCCTGCCCTCCCTCCTCTATCCCTCTTCGATGCTCCAACCCCCAACCGTGGCACTCACCTATCACCCGATTCCTTAAAAAGTGCTCTCGCACTGCTGAGCGCTTCTGGAAGAAATCACGCTCCCTTGCGGATTATCTCCATTTCAAATTCATTCTTTCCTCCTTCAGCTCTGCCCTTGCTCTGGCCAAGGAATCCTACTTTAAGTCCCTCATCCTTTCCCAATCATCCAATCCCCGCAGGCTCTTCGCCACCTTCAACTCCTTGCTCTCCCCCCCTCCTCCAGCTCTTCCGTCCTCCATCGTAGCCGCTGATTTTGCTACCTACTTTTCAACCAAAATCTCCTCTCTCAGGACTGCCATCACTGCTGCCATGACCTCACCCTCTCCCTCCTCCCCTCCTACATCTCCACTCCCCTCCTTCCAACCCCTGTCCTCATTTTACCCCACCACTGCTGCTGAAGTCCACTCTATCCTCCAATCCGCTTCTCCCTCCACCTGCCCGCTCGATCCTATCCCCTCCAATATTATCCGTCGTCTCAGTCCATCAGTCTGCTCTCACCTGGCTCACCTCTTTAATCTTTCCCTATCCTCTGGGATCTTCCCTTCCTCCTTCAAACACGCTCTTGTCTCCCCAATTCTCAAAAAAACAAATCTGGACCCCAACTCTCCATCCAACTACAGGCCCATCTCCCTCCTCCCTTTTGCCTCCAAACTCCTAGAACGTCTGACCTATAATCGTCTCCTAAGCCACCTCACTGCTAACTCCATTCTAGACCCCCTCCAATCCGGGTTCCGCCCTTTACATTCCACTGAAACTGCCCTGACCAAAGTCACTAACGATCTACTATCGGCTAAATCCAAAGGCCTCTTCTCTATCCTCATCCAGCTTGATCTGTCGGCTGCCTTTGACACTGTTGACCACCCTCTCCTGCTCAACACCCTCCGCTCCTTTGGCATCACTGGCACGGTCTTCTCCTGGTTCACCTCATACCTCTCCGATCGCTCCTTCTCCGTCTCCACTCCGAGCTCCTCCTCTCCTACTACCCCCCAGCCAGTCGGTGTTCCCCAAGGGTCAGTCCTTGGCCCTCTCCTCTTCTCCCTCTACACCACCTCTCTGGGCACCCTCATCAGCTCCTATGGTTTTCATTACCACCTTTATGCTGATGATACCCTAATCTATCTCTCCTCCCCCGACTTATCCCCATCACTCCTGTCCAAGGTCTCCGAATGCCTCACGGCCATCTCAGCCTGGATGACCCAACGCTTCCTGAAACTAAACATGGCTAAAACTGAACTTCTAATCTTCCATCCCCCGAACATCCCCTCTTCTCCCACTATCTCCATCAGCATTGGTGAAACCGAGATCACGTCCACCGACCAAACGCGCTGCCTCGGTGTCATCATTGACTCCTCTCTCTCTTTCACCCCCCACATTCGTGCTCTCTCACAGTCTTGCCGTTTTCACCTACGCAACATCTCACGCATCAGACCATTCCTCTCCACTGACGCGACCAAAATTCTCATTCACTCTCTTGTCATCTCCCGCCTTGACTACTGCAACATCCTTCTCTCTGGGCTACCTCTCACCCGCCTCGCACCTCTCCAATCCATTCTTAACGCTGCTGCTAGGCTCATCTTCCTCTCCCGCCGCTCTACCTCCGCCTCCCCCCTCTGTTTATCTCTTCACTGGCTCCCCATTCCTTTCCGAGTTCTCTTTAAACTCCTCACCACCACCTACAAGGCTCTCTCCTCCTCCACAGCTCCCTACCTCTCTTCACTGATCTCTATCCACACTCCCTCCCGTCCTCTTCGCTCCATCGCTGACCGCCGACTGACCTCTCACCTAATCACCTCCTCCCACTCCCGTGTCCAAGATTTCTCTCGCGCTGCCCCCCTGCACTGGAACAACCTCCCGCCACCCATCAGGCTATCTGATTCCCTTACCTCCTTCAAGCGCTCCCTCAAAACCCACTTTTTTCGACTAGCCTATCCCTCCTCCTAACCTCTTTTGATCCTCCTATCCTGCCTCCGTTCCCCTCCATTTCTACTTATCCTATTGTATTTTGTTCGTCCACCCACCTATTTTTAGTATGTTAACTCTTATGAGCAGGGCCCTCCTTCCTCACGTACTCACCCTACCTCATTACCTCACCTGTGCTCCTGTCCTGTTCTTCCCTTCCTCTACTTTATCTTCAGTCTCCTTGACAATTTTGACACCTACTTCTGAACTGATGCTGATTTTAGTTCTACCAGCTATACCCCTATTTATACTGTATCTTTCAACACACCCTGTACGTTACCTTGTAATTTGTTTTTTTGTTTGCTATGTACGGCGCTGCGGACACTTTGCGGCGCCTTATAAATAAACGTACTACTACTACTACTTTACAATTCTAGGTTTAAATATATTAAACTTCTTTCAAAGTAGAACTTCCATATTTTGAAAATGGATAAAGCATTATCTTGTTTCTTAGGTGATAGAGTATAGATATGATTCTCACCTTTTATATACATATCAGGTTAAAGTTTTACATATGGGATTCAGTTCTATCACTTTCCCTTTAAGATGACTTTTCCTTAAAATGCTTCTAGCAGAACAGATTTTAATTTCAGCATAAGATGGAAAAGTTTGAGGTGATTTCAAGAGATGTTCCCAAGGTCAGAAGATATCGCACCTGCGACATGAAGATAGCGTTTTGGAATGTTGTGAGAATCAGAAGGAGGAGGCACAGTGACTGATTGCTTATCAACATTGATCCAATTATTTCTATTATAAACAAACTTTTGTTTTGACATCTTATTAAAAAGTGTAAATTTATTGCTTTAGCTCAAAACTTCAAAAGAAACATTTGGTACTTGTTTCCTAGCACGGCCACACCGATTCTAATCTTGGGCATCGCAGGTAAAAAAATCGGATCGGTCGCATCGCATGCGTGCTAAAAAATCGCATGCGATGGTCCCGACGCGATGCCCCCGATTTCCCATAGGGAACAATGTTGAATGCCTCAATTTACCCAAATCAACAGGGAACAATGTTAAATGGTCCAGAAACCCCCTAAAACACCCCTGAACAGTGAAATGGCCCCCCAAAAGTAGTTAACGCCACCCCACGATCAACGTGAACCCGAAGCGTGGCGAGCGCAGCGAGCCCGCGAGGGGCTGCGGTACGCGTCCTACGACCTTTTCATACCCCCACTATCCACGTCGGCGTGGAGTTGAGAATAGAATAGTGTGGCGAGCGCAGCGAGCCACCGAGCCCGAAGCGTGGCGAGCGCAGCGAGCCCCGCGAGGGTACGCGGATACCTTCACAGTTATACACGTCCCCTCGCGGGCTTCCCAGGTGTCCATGGCGACGCGGACACCTGTGAAGCCCGCGAAGGGACGCGTTTACCTGTGAAGGTATCCGCTTCCCCTCGCGGGGCTCGCTGCGCTCGCCACGCTTCGGGCTCGGTGGCTCGCTGCACTCGCCACACTATTCTATTCTCAACTCCACGCCGACGTTTATAGTGGGGGTATGAAAAGGTCGCAGGACGCGTACCGCCGCCCCTCGCGGGCTCGCTGCGCTCGCCACGCTTCGGGTTCACGTTGATCGTGGGGTGGCGTTAACTAATTTTGGGGGGCCATTTCACTGTTCAGGGGTGTTTTTGGGGCTTTCTGGACCATTTAACATTGTTCCCTGTTGATTTGGGTAAATTGAGGCATTTAACATTGTTCCCTATGGGAAATCGGGGGCATTGCGTCGGGACCATTTAATGCCTTTTTAGCCGCATGCGACGCGACCGACCCGATGTTTTAACTTTTCAATGCATTTCAATGGGAAATCGGGTCCATCGCGTCGGGGGCCATCGCATACCACTATTAAGGGCACAAGATCAATGCGATTGTGGCTGTGCTAGGAAACAAGTACCAAACATTTTATGAGCAATGACGTGGATTGCATTCCACATTTTTGGTATAACTATGAGCACCCTAAGATTAAACGTCAGATCACTGTCTGACTAGCATACTCCATTGGTGTGTGTGTGTGTGTGTCATTTCAACTGATCTCCGGCCGTCACTTAGAAGATGAATCCTCTGGCTGACATCGAAGGTTGATAAGTATAGCTGACCCTATCAGTTTGGGGGCGAGTCCGGGATATTCCATCATCTCTCCACCTGACAACAAACTCCTCTGATCTCTCAGGAACCGCTGAACAAAAAACCGGTAAGTGAGAATAAATGTGTAGATTTCTACCTGCTCACTGGTTCAGCGCTTCTTGTGTGTATCTGTGGAATGTCAGTTGGGAGGATCAGAGAATATCTCAAAGAACCCAATGTCAGTCAGAAGAAATTCTCTTTAAGGTAAATACTGTAAAGTGTTATATGGATAAAATAGATTATGATGCTTGTAAATAATTTGATTGTTACATAATGAGGGGTGTATGTAGACGGTGTATCTGTGTTGTTGTTTTAAGAATATAGGAGATCTGTGGTACCAAGTTTAGTAGCAAGTACAAGTACTAAAGTATCATTTGGTAATGTAGAAAATTATAATGAAGTATACTGCATAATAGGCTATCATTTAAAAAGGGAATTGTTGGAACAATACATTGAAGATGATTACTCTAATATCCTAATCTATTTGCCCAGGAATCATATAGTCCCAGGTTTAAAACCCATTTGTCAGTATAATATTAAGAAGCTGCCACATACTCAAGCAGCAGATGGTAAAAAATCCCTCATATTTGTAGCCCTTGGTTTCTGAAGGCTTTAGGAGTATAAAGCATATTTTTGTCTTGAGAACACTAAAAGAAAATTCAAATGACTGAACTGTTTGAAATCATGACTATCTGTACGTTATTGTTTATGGTTCTTATCTTCCTGGGATATGTGGGATACATTTTAGCAAAAGGATTTATGGGCATTAAGAAACTTCTTGGTGGAACTGAAAATATACAGTTGTATGAAGTCTGATAAATTATATATGCTCCACACTGCCACTGATATTTTCACTGTATTAGGTTGTGTATTGTTGATATTTCTATCACTATTCTTTTGAAGAATGCTACACTTTTTATAACAAGTTACGTCTGTGTTACTGGGAATCTAATATTCTAAACACAAGGGACTAGATATCTATATCTAGTTGGGATGGCTGATCATATTGCAACAAATAGTGTTTATCTAGGAGGTGCTACCAATCCTGATGTTAGATGTAATTTGACTATAACTGTGGGAACACATTGTGTAAATGCAGGTGACCTATTAGCAGTAATAGGAAGAACCTGGCATGAGGTACTGACATATCCCACTATACAGGAAAACGGGACAAATATCAGACCCTCACTCATTTGTCCAATATCAAATATAAGACACATATCACTCCTATCACCCAGGCAAAGCAACCAGCGCACTCAGACAGGGAGAGGAAATCTCCTCCCCCAGAGAATTAAAGATAACATTCCGACACTACATAGTGGATCAGGGGGGGCCATTCAGGCATATGTGCCCACCTGACTGCACAGGGTGTAAGGCAAAAGAACAAATAGACAGGGAGAACCAGATTTAATTGTCCAGCCTGCACAGCAAATATACTGTTGCAAACGAAAAAAAAAAGTGGGATTTCTGTTTTGAAAGGAATCTCTGGCGAACAAACAAAAGGAGGAATATGTGTGGCTGAAACAATGGCTAACCCATACAGCAAAATAACCATTTTAACAGGCACCCACAGTAATAACCCATTAAAACTCCTGCTGTACGGAGGATATACCTGACAAAAATTATTAGAACAGGAGTAAGCAGAAGATCCCACTGGTCCTTTATTCTGCCCACTGACAGACATTAAAGCTTCTCTTGGGGAAAGAATTACAGGAGTACTGACTAGAGCAGGTCTCCTGTAAACTTAAAGATACAGTACCTCCATAAGGTGAAGGAGATACTGACCAGAACAGGTCCCCAAGGAGAGGACTAAAGGATACATATACTCCCATACAGTGTACTCACATAAGGTACTGTAAACTAATACATCTAATTCGGTCTCCCATGAGGATTCTCACATCAGTGTTAGGGGAGATAAGGTAGGGTTCCGTGTATACAGTCCATAAACCTCCATAAGGTCTCCCATAAAGGTACTCACTTCAGTGAGGGGAGAAAAGGCCATAAGGTCTCCCATAAAGGTACTCACTTCAGTGAGGGGTGAAAAGGCCATAAGGTCTCCAATAAAGGTACTCACTTCAGTGAGGGGAGAAAAGGCCATAAGGTCTCCCATAAAGGTACTCACTTCAGTGAGGGGAGAAAAGGCCATAAGGTCTCCCATAAATGTACTCACATCAGTGTGAGGGGAGAAAAGGCCATAAGGTCTCCCATAAAGGTACTCACATCAGTGTGAGGGGAGGAAAGTCCATAAGGTCTCCCATAAAGGTACTCACTTCAGTGAGGGGAGAAAAGGCCATAAGGTCTCCCATAAATGTACTCACATCAGTGTGAGGGGAGAAAAGGCCATAAGGTCTCCCATAAAGGTACTCACATCAGTGTGAGGGGAGGAAAGTCCATAAGGTCTCCCATAAAGGTACTCACTTCAGTGAGGGGAGTAAAGGCCATAAGTTCTCCCATAAAGGTACTCACACCAGTGTGAGGGGAGGAAAGTCCATAAGGTCTCCCATAAAGGTACTCACTTCAGTGAGGGGAGAAAAGGCCATAAGTTCTCCCATAAAGGTACTCACTTCAGTGAGGGGAGGAAAGTCCATAAGGTCTCCCATAAAGGTACTCACTTCAGTGAGGGGAGTAAAGGCCATAAGGTCTCCCATAAAGGTACTCACACCAGTGTGAGGGGAGAAAAGGCCATAAGGTCTCCCATAAAGGTACTCACTTCAGTGAGGGGAGAAAAGGCCATAAGGTCTCCCATAAAGGCACTCACTTCAGTGAGGGGAGAAAAGGCCATAAGGTCTCCCATAAAGGCACTCACATCAGTGTGAGGGGAGAAAAGGCCATAAGGTCTCCCATAAAGGTACTCACTTCAGTGAGGGGAGAAAAGGCCATAAGGTCTCCCATAAAGGTACTCACATCAGTGAGGGGAGAAAAGGCCATAAGGTCTCCCATAAAGGTACTCACTTCAGTGAGGGGAGGAAAGTCCATAAGGTCTCCCATAAAGGTACTCACACCAGTGTGAGGGGAGAAAAGGCCATAAGGGGAGGATAAAGTCATGGGAACACGGTCTAGAAAGATGTCACGGCCAGACAAACCCATATATGTCATTAGGCAGCGTGAGGGGGAGAAGGCACTAAAAAGAATAAAAAAGGTTTTTAAAAGAGCTGGCTTTCCGCCAGAGGGCAGTGTACATGTTGACAGTTGGGAAAAATTTGCTTCCTGTAATAAAAATTGTATAGCAAAACATAAATGCAGTGACCAGGTGACCATTTGGATAACAGCAGCTAAAGAAAAAGAGACAGGAAATCAGGAAAAATTGGATAATGACAACCCATTACAATTAATACACCCTGTGCCGCCCATAATACCAGGGGCCCCACTTCTAGGTGCACCAATGAGAGAGATAGAAACAGCATCCTCTCCACCACCATCCTATGTCCATGCACTTACACAGATTATTACACAGGTTTATGCAAACAAATAATATACTCGCAGAACTATTGTAGATTGATATTTTTGTCTGGTGTCCTTAAACAGGGAGAACTGCTGATTGGTGATTTCATTGTTTAAACATTTATACTATTGCAGTTATCAAAATAAGGTTTTTGTTTATTTTAGTTATTTTCTAAAAATGCGTCCAAATCTTAATTATCTTGTTAATGAATTATCAGACAGAACTGTGCTATATATATTTTTTTTTGGGGGGGAAAGCCGTATTGTGTATATAAGAAATTTGTAGTAACTGCTTTTCAGTTACATGTAATTGCAGATATACTGGAATCGTTAGGTTGATTTTTTGTTTAAAGCCCATAATTATAACTCTTATGTTTGTCTAAATGAAGAGTATTTCTCTATCTTGAATTTTAAGTTCCCCTAGACATTGTTGTAGTTAGTAAGGTTAATTTGACTGTCAGCTAGAAGAAACAGGGTGTGTCACAAGGTTACAGTGACAAGATATATCAATTATAAGGAAAATGACATCATAAAGATATAGGTATGAAACATACCGACAGTTAGCACCCTTGACCCCCATGAGAATATGCACAGATTTTGGAAAGATAATCAGAAGGAGCAGTTAACAGTTAAAGAGTGTACAAGTTGTGTTGTCACAGAATTGTATCACACCACTAAAGTGGATACTGATTGTATACTTTCCAGAATATTTGTTAACACACTTGAACACTTAGCAAAATATTAAATGAAATCTTTAAAATACAGTATACATGTATGTGAGCTTAAGTCACATTGAATATAAAATGAAATAATTCCTGCAACTGATTATGGATTTCCAATCTTTGTGTGTCTGTTATGACCCAGTTTTGATCTATTATTTTGGTTTTGATTGTAAGGTGCAGCGGGATACCCTAAGTAAAAACTGTTAAATAAATGTGTATTTGATGCTAACCAAAGGAATTCCAAGGATGAGTTAAAAAAGGGGGGGTTGGCTTCTGTCTTAGCAAAATAATATATGTTGCTAGAACTTTAACTGTGAAATGCAAGCTGTAAGATCAGTGCTGAATACTTTAACCCTCAGATTTATCTTTAATGATATGAAACTCTTTTGCTAAGTATATACGTTATTTGTAAAGTTATTTGAATGATATCTGTATAATCTGTAAAGATTGATGCAAGTTTAGTTATTTGCATTTACAGCTGATTTGCATATCACATATCAGCACTTGACTAGTACTGTAATTTAAAGAAATGCTTTTGTTTTAGCTCCAATATAAAAAGCCCTTAAGAACAGTCAAAAAGTGACTCCCCAAAAATAATATTACATGTTATCTCAGATTATGCAAATGACTGTTCCCTGAATTCGGCAGAAGCTGTTCTTTTGTCTGTCCAAGGTGCTTGTATGATGTTTAAAGTCTGAAAATATACATAATTAATTCTGAAAATGTGTAAAAAACTTTTGTATATATCTCTTAACAGTTTTCTACCTCAACGTATGGTGTGTATTTAATAGAGCAAAACAGAACATTTGGTTAAAATCTGAACAGATCAACTAAAATCTATTTTATTTTGATTAATTTAACTGTGTTCAGTCATATCACAGTGTACAAAAGTGTCAGCAGGTGTGCACTTTGTAGGGAGGGGCTATGAGTCCCCGTGCATTGTATTATTTTCAATGCAGATGATTTGTTACTACAGATAAGATATTTGTCTGCAAAAAGATAAATAAAGTGTATTTCATCCTAATTGATTTAACAAAAGTTTTGTTTGTTTCATGTATTAAGAGAAATCAGCTACTTGTATTCATAAAGGTAATGACACACTCTTATAATGGTTATCAGAAAATTCCAATACTGTACACTGCATTATTTTAGTATGATAATGATTTACTCTTATAAACATTTAACAAACTAAATATGAAGTAGCGCTCCTAATGCCCTCCAATGTAATCCTTAAGTGCTGTACAAGTCTGAAACCAGCTTCATTATTTACACTAGAGTCAGAATAAAGGAGTGTATCGGGGACGCTGCAGATGTCTCACATACTGACTGTTACATTAGAAGCAGCCAAAGAGAGATAAGAGAAATGTGTACTGTAAATAATATTGCTGATAGATAGTGTTTGCTTTAGGTTTCATCATATTGATCTCAGCGGTATTGTACGCTGTGCTCAAAAGGGGGGAGGTGTTACAGAGAAATTGCAGAGCTCCATAATAAGTATAAAATATGCTGTGGTAACAGTATCTCAGCATAAGGAAAAAGAAGAAAAAATGCACCTTTAAAATTTTCCGAGATTTCCAAGGCATTGTGATAATGATATCCTATACATAATGTATAAAAATGGGAATTTCTACCCTTATATACTGTATGTCTACATAAACAGCAGAGCTGAAGGCTCTAGTACAAGGATGCTGTCTTTGTTGCCTGTCTAAGCCAGTTGTGGTGTAAGGTCACAGCACACTGAGGAGCAGACACTTATGACTATGGGCAATAGTATGGCTAATATCCTGCAAGGCAGGTAAGCCATGTTACAGTTATTGAATATACCCGACCATCAGATGGACATAGAACCCAAAAGTGCTAAGCCAGAAGACACACTTGTTGCTCCTACAATAAGCCTCTGAGCAAGGAGGTAAGAAACAAGGAGCTGAGAAAGGCTTTGACGAGTGGTGTCTGGGAAAAAGCGCTGTCTGCCAACAAGTCACTGGCAAATGCCCACATTATGCATGGCAGCATGTGTATAAAGTTATAGGTGGGAAACAATAGAGAACTCCTAGAGTCCACACAGGCCTTTGCAACAGGCTGAAGTGTGCATTATAGAACCTGAGAAAAGGTTGTAAACATACACAATGTACCCACCCTATTGATGGAAACAAGTGATCTTCACCCAGTTGCCCAGGGTCTTAAGATATGAATTTGCCCTTGTGTGAATACAGACATACAGACACTGGCTGGAGAAATGGCTTTACAAGTCAGCAAACACTGAGGCTGCAGTATAAAAACATATTCAAAGGTTATTTAATGATGGGAGAAATAAAGAAAAATAGATAAAATAATAGTTAATATCATATAAGGCATAATTTGAATATTTGAAGTTATAATGTATATATGATGATTTGACTAAATGTCCATTGTCAAGTTTTTTTTGTCTATCCAAGATACTAATGTAGATATAAGTTACAAGCTGCAACTTGAAGACTGAGTGACTCTAAAGGAAATACATCAGAAAAGTTCTTGATCCCTGATTTGAAAGTCTATGCCAAGGTCTGCTGACTGCACCGATTGTATCAAAAAGTGGCAAATAAGGACACTGGGATAAAAGAAAGCCTCAAAGGAAGTATTATCCAATCATTGTACTGTGCCATGCATAAATACAGTTCAATAGGTTCAAAATCTGATAAGGGTCTTTTGGGATGTATAATGTCTTCTGCTGCATTAATGGTGATTATTGTGACCCTTGTTTGGTCATTGATAATTAATCCAATGTAGTACAGTATGACAATCGCCAGAACTGTACATAATAAGCGAGAATGTGCATTGGTGTAAAAGAAGCTTGTTTTAATTACTTTAATGACACATATAAAGTTGTTGAAGCCATTGAGAACCACCTATTCCAAGTTAAAGAGTTAAAAAGCCAAGTTGCCAAAGTTTATAGTGAAAATAAATGGCTAAACTCATGGAAAAATCCAGTAACCTGGCTTAAAGGTTTTATTTATAGTTACCTATATTCTGGTAAAACTTGTATTATGACTGATAGGTAAAATACTCACACTTGGTTTTTGTTCCAGACACAAGAAAAAAGAATCGCACCCTGTGATGTACAAGATTTCGTCAATCGCATGAATTTTAATTATTGATGTGTTACAAGATAAAGTCGCCACAACATAGACAAGATGTTCTTTACTATTGGCAACAATGTACTAGAAGAACTCAACATGTTGGACTATGGTGGAAATCATAAGTGAAAGGACATTGCAAATGGACTTAATAAATGGACAATTAATTCTGAAAGTATATCTCACAAGATTCAGTGATGAGAAATCTGACAAAGAAAATGACATGTAAAAAGATAATGGAAACTATAGATGCAATGCTATAAACCTCAGTTTGAAACCTCCAGGTTTTATAACACTACACAAACACTTTACAGAGGGAAGAGCGGTAGATAGTTTACTATGATGGATATGTGTGAATGGTCATTACCCTCCACCTGAAGTGATGACAGCATCTGCTCGTGTGGACATAGCCATTAGCACCATCATGGTGGACTGTGTGCTCCTCGTTAGGCAGGCCAACTGTACTGATAGATTGTCACAAACAGGAGGAACTGAGAGAAGCCGCATTATGTTAAGCAACTATTTTGCATATATACTTTAGTTTTATAATGGATTATAACAGAGGCGTAACTAGAACTTTGTGGGCCCCATAGCAGAATTTATAATGGGGCCCCCCCCCTGCCCACATTATGCGACCCACCTCAGTGCCCGCCATTACACAACACAACGCAATGCCCATTACGCAACACAACGCAGTGGCCATTACACATTTTTGCGACACACTGCAACGCCCATTACACAATATGCAACACACCGTAATGCCCATTACGCAACACAACGCAGTGGCCATTACACATTATGTGACCCACCACAGTGCCCGACCCGCCATTACACATTATGCGACCCACATATGCAGAAAAATACAGTAATAAAATATATTGCCCAGTTCACCAGATATATTAGATGATGTTTTTTTAGGGGTCCTCACTCCGGATGATGGATCTAGACTCCAGATCCCTTTGCACGTGCGTCCACAGGCCCACTCCAGGCAGCAGGCAAAGGCAGTGTCCCTGACTCCCCCCTCCTGAGTCTCTCCCTAGCGCAGCCAGTGGTGTAGCTAGGTGCCACGGCGCCCGGAGCAAGGGCATGTTTCGCGCCCCCCCAATTTGTAGTAGGTGAGGCTCCTGCTCCGTGAAAAGTGGGCATGGCCCAACATTATACCACACACCGTAATGCCCATTGCACATTTTAGCGAACTTTGTAATACCCATTACACATAATGCCACAGCCATAACGCCAATTACACATAAGGCCACACATGATGCCAATTGCATACTATAGAACACACCATAATGCCCGTCGCATACTAACACACCGTAATGCCCATCGCATACTAACACACCGCAATGCCCATTGCACACTATTTAACAAACCGTAATGCCCATTACACATTTAACACATAAGTGCCACTTACCTACATGCTTGATGCCAGGGGCTTCATGCTTAATGCCAAGGGGAACTGAAATTGATCGTTGCCAAGGGGGACTGAAATTGAGCGTTGCCAAGGGGGACTGAAATTGAGCGTTGCCAAGGGGGACTGAAATGTGCTTGCAGGGAGGGAAGGTGTGAGTAAATGATAGTGCAGAACAGGGTGGGTGAGATAGTGCAGGGTGGCTGGGTGGGACACACACACTAGTGCACAGCAGGGTGGGTGGGTGGGACACACACTAGTGCACAGCAGGGTGGGTGGGACACACTAGTGCACAGCAGGGTGGGTGGGACACACACACTAGTGCACAGCAGGGTGGGTGGGACACACACACTAGTGCACAGCAGGGTGGGTGGGACACACACTAGTGCAGGGTGGGTGGGACACACACTAGTGCAGGGTGGGTGGGGGACACACACTAGTGCAGGGTGGGTGGGGGACACACACTAGTGCTGGGTGGGTGGGGGACACACACTAGTGCTGGGTGGGTGGGGGACACACACTAGTGCTGGGTGGGTGGGGGACACACACTAGTGCTGGGTGGGTGGGTGGGGGACACACACTAGTTCAGGGTGGGTGGGTGGGGGACACACACTAGTGCAGGGTGGGTGGGACACACACACTAGTGCAGGGTGGGTGGGACACACACACTAGTGCAGGGTGGGTGGGACACACACACTAGTGCAGGGTGGGTGGGACACACACACTAGTGCAGGGTGGGTGGGACACACACACTAGTGGTGGGTGGGTGGGACACACACACTAGTGCAGGGTGGGTGGGTGGGACACACACACTAGTGCAGGGTGGGTGGGTGGGACACACACTAGTGCAGGGTGGGTGGGTGGGTGGGAGACACACACTAGTGCAGGGTGGGTGGGTGGGACACACACACTAGTGCAGGGTGGGTGGGTGGGACACACACACTAGTGCAGGGTGGGTGGGTGGGACACACACACTAGTGCAGGGTGGGTGGGACACACACACTAGTGCAGGGTGGGTGGGACACACTAATGCAGAGATTATTGGCAGCAGCAGCAGCGGCGGTGCATTCCGCGAACCCCCTCCCCGCTATCGCCGGGCCTGCCCGCTCCCAGCTCCCCACTGTGCACGGTCAGGTGCTGCTATTTAAGTCACATCTCCCCCTGGACCGCGCTAGCCAATAGGTGCTCGCGGTCCAGCAGCCAATCAACTGGTGGCTGCTGGACCGCGAGTGTCTATTGGCTAGCGCGGTCCAGCGGGAGATGTGACTTTTAAATATACCACGTCTCCTGGACGCCAGCAGCAGCAGCAGACCCGCGGGATGATGACGCTACATCTCGCGGGTCAAAGTGCACGGCGGCGACGGCGGCGTCGTCCTCCCCCCTGCCTGCCTTCTCAAGTTCTCCCCCGGCCAGCCCAGCATAGAGCAGCACACTGCACAGGCAAGCCCAGGGGGGGCCTGCTTAATGGCGGCTCTGTATATTGGCGGTCACGGTGTGCAGGGGAGTGCTTGCTTGCTGTCCATGGGGCCCGGGCCCCCCCACCCGCCGGGCCCCATAGCAGCTGCACCCCCTGCACCCACGGTAGTTCCGCCACTGGATTATAACCAATAGTGATATTAAGTCAGTAAAAGGTAGAATCAACAGGAGGAAATTATAGAGTATAGATATGATTCTCACCTTTTATATACATATACGGTTTAAGTTTTACATATGGGATTCAGTTCTATTACTGTCCCTTTAAGATGACTTTTCCTTAAAATGCTTCTAGCAGAACAGATTTTAATTTCAGCATAAGATGGAAAAGTTTGAGGTGATTTCAAGAGATGTTACCAAGGTCAGAAGATATTGCACCTTCGACATGAAGATAGCATTTTGGAATGTTGTGAGAATCAGAAGGAGGAGGCAAAGTTACTGCTTGCTTATAGACATTGATACAATTATTTCTATTATAAACAAACTTTTGTTTTGACATCTTATTAAAAAGTGTAAATTTATTGCTTTAGCTCAAAACTTCAAAAGAAACATTTTATGAGCAATGACGTGGATTGCATTCCACATTTTTGGTATAACTATGACCACCCTAAGATTAAACGTCAGATCACTGTCTGACTAGCATACTCCATTGGTGTGTGTGTGTGTCATTTCAACTGATCTCCGGCCGTCACTTAGAAGATGAATCCTCTGGCTGACATCGAAGGTTGATAAGTATAGCTGAAACCTATCATAGGTAATGTACTTAAGATGGTTTTTAAGAAAATATATAATTAAAAAAATACCACAGGTATAGTTATTCTAATATATCTTCTGGAAAATGTAACCATTGTGCTCTGAGCAGATTTAGCATCAAGGGCTACATTTTCTAAAGCTTCTTAAAATGAAAAGAAAACCAATCCAATTCTGTCTATCACATCTCTGTTGTATCATAGAAAATGATAGGCAGTATCTGATTGGTTTCCATTGGCATTATCAGCTTTTCATTTTTAGAAGTTTTAGTAAATTTACACCTAATCCATGTAATTTCATGAAACAGTAGTTCCAAATTGTTGGGCGTCTAATTTAACATTCGGGTCTCATATCTTCTGACTCCATTGACCAAAAGTGAGGAACATGTTCCAACCACCGTGGAATTTCTTATTGGAGCATGCAGCAGTGTAATCCCTCCTTCCCTAGTCCACAGAACATTCTGAAATGAATGAATGATAATGACAGACACCATTCAGACACCACAGGACCAAATGCTGACATGTCAGGAGAACATTTGAATTGTTCTAACTTTTATTTGGCATTTCCTCATATTTATACTATAAGATAGAGGCATCCCCTCCCTTCAGGGGAGGGGATATTAGAAAAAACATACATATTTAAATATAATAATATAGGTGTATTAGGTGGGTTTAAAATCCAGATATTGGTTCTTGTGTGCTTTTTCGTCCCGTCTCTTTTGACATAATAGGAGTGAACTTCTAAGAATGGGAGTAATTCTTCCAGGAATCTAATTCACATTATACTTTCTTCAGTAACTACCCAAAAACATATGGGTTCCATTAAAATCTATTACCTTATATGGAAATGTACATTCTACTTTCAAATGTATATATATGGTTGGTCATTGCCAACGAATGTTCCTTCAGCAGTTTTCTCGTGACTAGGGCCTCTCAACATCTGTTTTTTATTCATGTTAATTGAGATTTCTAGCAAAGTCTGAAACTCAGAATATACATTGGTTCATGTTACAGATCCTGGAGGATGGGACCAATATATTGCTTAATTCTTGTAACTTTTAGTTCTTGTGATACCTTGAATCTTCTTATTATATAACTAATATAATCTTTACTAAGATATCATCCATCATTCTCCCTCCTTTTAATAATAATTAAACATTTGAGTTAATATTGTTTACATACAGTAGTAAACAAAAAAATTATTATAAATCTAGAAAACTCATACTGGTCAGACATCTTACAATACAAACTGCCTAACCACGCAAGGAAAAGTCTGATTGGATGGTTCTAGTGGGTTATATCCCTGAGACAGGGTAACTTCTTCCCTGAGGTCAGAGGGCAACTGGCCTTTCGCTCACATCCATCGGAATAGACTGATCCTCTGTTTTCTGTGCCCTTCCAGATATGAGTTTCTTGAACTTTGCTGTAGTTGCAGCAGACCGACAGCGTTTTTGACAGACAGAGAAAACACACATTAATATCTTGAAAGCAATATAAACTAGTATGCATAATCCTATAAATTTTATGCCGAACATGAGAATTACCATAGCCCATCCACTGATTCCTGAAAACCATGTGGATAGGTTCAGCAAAGATAGCCAGCCCCAATCACCTCCTAGAGTGTCAGGTGTATTATGCTTAGTGGCATAGATCCGTTTTTATTCTTCTTTCTCTTGTACATGTTTTTCTATTGTCTCTTGAGCATTGTCAGTCTCATTAGTAATAAATGTACAGCACAATATTCCTGTCTGTGTATGTAAAGTCATACAATAGCCTCCTGTCTGTGCTGTTAAATGATCAAGCAAAAGCCTGTGTTGTAACTGCTCTTTCTTCACTTCTTGAAGATCTTTTTCTACATATCTGAAAGTGTTGTCATATATTTCAGTAATGTTATCTAATAGTTCTGCAAGTGATTCAACTCTATAATATGATTTTGACCCAAATATGTCCAAGAATCCCATTCTCTCATGCCATGGTGTGTAGATTTTTTTTAGCCTTTTTTCCTGCTTTTTTATTTCCCTTCTGTCCCTGTGTGTTGGACTATACTTCCTCACCTGGCCTTCTTGGCCACTGATCATCTCTTTTAGATCCTCATGGTCTATGACTTGCGCTGCAGGTACTATGCATCCTAGGGTGCAATTTCCATAGCCGCCATAGGCAAGCCACTTGCAGGCGTATTTTGTGGTGTTAAGGGCGTTCCCTACCAAATTATGTAATTGCAGCAACATGTTTTGGTTTACTCCACTAGGGGCCTTAAACCATTCTATGCACGTTTCCTCAGGTAGATGTCCACAATACTCACAAATACACCTTGAGATGAGTGGCAAATTTCTACATTCATGGTTGGGGTTTGCAACTTCCCTTTTTCTCACATAATGTGATTTGGGGTAGACTATAGAGGTAACTGTGCTGTTCTTAGAAACATAATCTGGTGCCACTAGTACTGTACATAACCATTTTATTGCCACTATTGCAGCTGCCAAACACAGAATGCATCCCCATAGACCCTTATCGGGTTTGGGCCCGTGTAACATTTTAACAAACTGCGTCATCAAATTTAACTTTTAATTTTTTTGCAATGGGATGCGTGCACCCAGAAATCTCTGTCTTTCAGTTTTACTGATGTTGGTGTAGTCAGTAGGACCTGAAATGGACCATCACATCTCGGCTCAAGCGATTTTCAAACGTGTCTCTTGAGATACACCCAATCTCCTGGCTGGAGATGATGAGGATTGTTCTCTGCTGTAGAATATGGAAGTGAAGCATAAGCTGCAACATGAAGTTGAGTTAGTCTTTTAGTGAGTTATTTTACATAACAGGTTAGATCTGCATGCTTATGCACAAGTTCTTGTGGGTAGTAACATCCTATCCTAGGTATGCTACCAAATAGAATCTCATATGGTGAGTATCCTGACTTCTTGTGAGGAATGGTCCTCCTGCTAAAGAGTGCTAGAGGTAAACATTCTAACCATGTTTTACCTTTGTCCTTCATTGCCTTCATAACCTTGGACTTTAAAGTATAATTGGTTCTCTCCACCAATCCACTCGCCTGTAGTCTGTACACTGAATCCACTGAGAGGATTTTCTTAGCTGTGTTCCTTGCTGTGGCCTTTGCCACAGCGAAAGCTTCGACCCATTTTGAAAGAATGTCCACTATTGCTAGGACGTAGTCATACACTCCACACTTAGGAATCTGGATATTGTCAATCTGCATTCTCTGAAATGGAGCTGTTGCTTTTGGTATTGCCCCTTGTGGAGTTTTTACTCTTGTCCCTGGATTGCTTGTTCCACAGATCCAGCATGCTTGTGTGTAAAGTGCTGCTGCTGCTTGGAATCCTGGAGCGATCCATCTCTCATTAGTAATAGCAGTCATTTGATCCTTCCCAAGGTGGGTCTGTCCATGAGTGACTTGGCACATGGCTGGGTATAGTACTCTGGGTATGCATAACAGTTCATCTCTTTTCCAGAGCTCCGTTTCTTCATATTTTACTGCTCATTTCCTTTGCCACTCTGCTTTTTCCACTGGACCTGCTTGGTCTTGGAATTTCTTTAATTGCTGCATATTTGCCAAGTGTTGTGGTTCTTCCATTTCTGTCACGACCATGTAGTTTCTTTCTTTTACTGGCTGGGCTTTTGCTGCTCTTTTAGCTTCGGCATCTGCAAGATTGTTTCCTCTTGTTTCTTTTGTTTGATTCTTTGTGTGTGCTTGGATCTTGATGATGGCAACTTTGTGTGGTTTCATTAATGCTTGGAAAAGTTTTTTAATGAGGTCAGCATGCTGACCTCATTAAAACAGTTTACCTGTAACTGTTTTAAAATCTCTGCTTTTCCAGATAAACCCATAGTCCATTGCCCCAGCTGTATCTGGAATCTGTATAAATGTTTGCTGTTGTATGCTCCGCGTGTTCCAATGCTTTTGTGAGGGCCACAAGTTCAGCTGCTTGTGATGACAAGTGTGCTGGTAGGGCTCCAGATGTTACTACTTCAGTGTCGGTAGTGACGGCATATCCAGTGTAGGGTGTGCCATTTTCATAGTATCTGGACCCATAATGAGCATTGGATATGGGCATGTCTTGGACATGTGGCAATGGCTGGGTTTCTTGTTCCATCAAAGCAAGACAGTCATGGGGGAAATTTTGAGTACAAGTATCTTCCTCTTTATCCTCTGCTTCCTCACCTTCACCTCCTTTCTCTGAATCTACTTCCATTCTCTGGGCTGCTGTAGATGAGACTGTGCTGACAGAAGGTGCTTGTACCCTTATTCACCCTCCTTTTAAACATTGAAGTTCACACTCCTTCTGTTCTTGCAATAGGTCCGGTAAGAGTATGACAGGGCTGAGAGTGGTACACCTCTTGATTTTCACATTGGTTACACCGAATTGGGACACTTTGTATTTGGTGAGTCTAATTGCTGAGAGGTGTTTGGTTCTTGCTTGTTGTAAGAATTCTGTTACAGCATGTGGTACTTGTATAGTTAGTTCATGATTAAGAACAATGTCTGTACACTTGTCTTTTAATACAGCTGCCGCTGCTACAGCTCTGATACATGTAGGTGATCCTTGGATAATATTATCAAGCCTGCTAGAATAGTAAGCAAGAGGTCTTTGTCTTGTTCCGTGGACCTGTGTTAACACTCCCAGAGCATGTCCTCTTTCATCATGGCAATATAAGGTAAAGGGTTTAGTATAGTCTGGCAGGCCTAAAGCGGGTGAAGAGGCAATGGCCAACTTTAGTTGCTGAACTGCTTGAGCCATGTCTTCATCTGTTGGATGTGGAAACTCTGTTTTGATTGCATTGTATAGTGTTTGCATGTAGACTGATGCGAGAGGTATCCAATTCCTGCAATAGCCCACCAGGCCTAGGAATGACCTGACTTGTTTCACAGTCTTTGGTATCTTGGCTTGCAGTAAGAGTTCCTTCCTGTCTTCTCTCAGGTGTCTGGTGCCTTGAGAGATACAATGCCCAAGGAAGATTACCTTTTGTTTACAGAGCTGTAGTTTATCTTTTGAAGCCTGCAGTGTTGTTCCTCCAGGAACTTGAGTAGGGACACTGTTTCCTGCTGGCATTTGTCTTGAGAAGTTGTGGTTAACAGGAGGTCATCAACATACTGGATAATCTGGGTTTCTTCTGAGTAAAGGGGTCCCCAAGCCTGGAGAACCAGTGACATGGCTTAAGAGTAGTCACTGGCGCTGGTGGCGCCCCCCTGAGGCAATCTTTTCCAACAGTATTGTTTGCCATCATGTGTAAAGGCTAACAGTTCTTGAGAGTCTTTCGTGATGGGCACAAAGAAGAATGCATTGGCCAAATCAATCACCGTAACCCAAGCCCCTGAAGTGAGATTTGGTTCAGCAAGGTGTGTGGATTAGGCACAATGGGGCAGATGTATTAAGCCTTGACAAGAGATAAATGCAAGGGTGATAAGTAGAGATAAACGTCCAGCCAATCAGCTCCTTACTGACTTTTTTCAAACACAGCCTGTAACATGGCAGTTAGCAGGTGATTGACTGGACGTTTATCTCTCCTTAACACCCTTGCATTTATCTCTTGTTAAAGCTTAATACATCTGCCCCAATGGGACAATTTATTAACAGTCTCTTGTTTACCTCCCTAAGATCATGCACCGTTCTGAATTGGGTTTCTCCAGAACTTTTGATGTCACGTTTTCGGACAGGAAACAGAGGAGTATTCCATGGGGATCTACAACAAACAAGTATGCCAGACTGTAGGTAAGCTTGTAGTTGCTTCGTGATGGCGGCTCTTTGATCAGGATTCCGTGGATATTGGTTTATGGATACTGGAACTGTTCCTGGCTTTAATTGCAGTTGGACACGTTGTACATTAAGCTTTCTAGTGTCCATCTTCCCCTTAGACCTTACCTTGTCCGGTACTTGGGATGTGATCCAGTCTGGGATGATAACTTCAGCAGAATCTGTAATAGATGATTGGGAGAGAAACAGATACACAGCTGTCTCTATTTGAGGTAGTAAGTTTTTGGATATATTGGATTTATATTTTATGCCAGTCTCTGTATATTCGATTGATGCTTGCATTAATTGCAGAATGTCAGCTCCCAACAAGTTTACTGGACAAATAGATGAGGTAAGAAATTCAATAGGTATAGGCGTGCATTCATCATTGATAAGTAAAGGGGTTGGCTTACTTTTCCTGAGTGGAAGTGGCTGTCCACCCAACCCTGTACCTTGTATAGTGCTTCCGGGCAAAAGCTCACTTGGAACTTCTTCCTCTCTCACGATGGTGAGACTGGCGCCTGTGTCAATTAGGCATTCAAGTTTGTGTCCTGTGGGGAGGGTGAGAGAGACAGTACCTGCACCTTCGTTACCCCCAGAATCACGTTGTACCAGTCTTACCATTGGTGGTTTGGTACCTGCCATCTTTGGATCTTTAGTAGGGTCTTTTTGGTTCCAGGGTTGAATGACATTGACCTGAACAATCAGCGTCTTGTTGATCTTCTCTTTTTTCTCTCTTTCCGTATCTTCCTTGTCTTCCAGAATCTGCAAGATTGCACTTATGTCCATAAAGTTAGCTTTGGGTCGTATAATAAGCAGTTGAGCTCTCAATTCAGGACGAAGTCCATACAAAAATTTAGTTTTAAACAGTATTTCAATAGCTGGATTGTAAAGTGGGTAACCTTCATTCTCTTGCTTAGTAACAACCTTTTCATGGTATTCCTTTACTGGCATTTGTTTTTGTTGTATATCTGGCTGTGCTGGTGCCTGAGCTGCCAATCTATGACATCTGTGAGTTACTCTGTCCCCTAACTGTACCCCACTTTCTGTTGTGTATTTATTTTGTGGTATATTCTCTATGGCTGGTAACCCGGTGTGGAGGGCATCAATGGGGACATTTGGCAAGTTCTGTATTATATTCCATTCCCCACTGCCTGTGGTCGCTCTTACAACCTGTTCTAAATCCACCCAACATGGTCTGTGAAAGGTAATAGCTTCCTCCAATTTATATATGTATACCAACACCATATATTTTAACATGGAATGAAATAAATAAGTTTTATAGAACAGGTATCTGTTGTTCCATATATCGCAATAAAGGAGAATCGCCCCCAAACAACCTGTAAACATAATCTCCAAAAACTCCACAATTTAAGTATTTTGGAGATATGAAGAAACAACAATTGCTGCAATATTTCTTCAAAGGTGGAAATTATTTTATTCAACAGAATGCACTCATATGATGCATATGGCGCACTTTATATTTCCAAAAGGGAATAACAGCTGGGCTTTCCATCCAACTTTAACCTCTTCATATGAAATGTAGCATATCTGAAATCAGATCAGTCTCCAAAGCATCCAAATCTCAATGTTTTTTTTTTTTTTTTTAATTCAGTCTTTATTTATGGAAATTTTATACATAAGAACATACAAATACATACAAAACAAACACTTTTCACACAAGCTTGACGTGAAGACCATTACAAAACACATTCCTGTTTAAACTATGCATATCCCTTTTTTTTTTTTTTACCTCACCCTATTGGGTTTGTCTCTGTGTTAAATTCCCCCCCCCCCCCCCATAAATACGAATCTATGTCAACATGGCCGTTCAAACCTACCACCTTATCACCCTTTTTTGCCTATATTTCATCGATCCATACAGTCCTACCCAGTTGTAAACTGAATTTACCTAAACCATATAATCTGCACACTATGTAATTTCAAGTGGTTATATTTTACTATATATAAGTGCTATGTGCCTTCAGTGCTAATACGTCTTCTGTTGCTCCATTTTTCCAAAACCTATGGAGCTATCCTAAACATTTATACATTTCAAATAAAAGTGCTTTCCCACCCCCTTAGGTCACTAAAATATATTAATCACTCAGATTGAGAAAATAAAAAATAGAAAAAAGATTACTATATTATCGTACTTATAGATATACATGTGCAACCATCATTGAATATGTGCATCCCACCAAACATTGTTTCCCTATTATCCACATCTATACATCACCTTAAAGTGGCTTGACTGAGACCATGTTGCCCATATCCTTTGGAATTTCTGTATTTTCCCTCGTGAGGCAAATATGAATCTTTCATGGTCAAAGGTGTAATTCACCATGTTAATCCATTCATCCACCTTAGGGCCCTCGGCTGCCAACCAGTGCCTGGCTATAATCACCTTTGCCAAAGCCAATAAGTTCCCAGCCAGTTGGATTTTATCCTGCGTTAGGCGGCCTACCTTCCAGGTTCCTAATATTAAATTACATTCATTTAATGCGACCCTTGGTATACCCAGTGAAACCATAATGTCGCTTATCCCTACCCAGAACCTATTTACCAATGAGCATTCCCACAGGAGGTGCCAGAAGGTCGCTGCTCCTGCTCCACATTTAGGGCATGCATCCCGTCTTGATTCATTCAATCTTTTTAATTTTACAGGGGTCATATATATCCTGTGAAGGATATTAAACTGGATTTGTTGCACCCTCATCAAGTTTGAAAAAGACAAGGGAGCACATAGGGCGCCACGCCAGCTTATTTCCTCCAATTGTGGCATATCCCTTACCCACTTATCCCTTATTGGTCCGAGCATCTCCGTTTGTCTATGCATCCGTAAATATTTGTAGATTTTTGAAAGCCTTTTACCCGGCGCTAATTGTTTGAGGAATATTTTACATGGGGACTCCTCCAGCCGGAGGGGTTCATTCTTGCTAAATTTCCTTAGCGCGCTACGTAATTGGTGATAATTAAAAAACATAGTCGCCGGGACATCAAATTCATTTTGTAATTGAGGAAAAGATTTCATCGTGCCGTCATGGTATACCTGCCCCAAGGCGCTAATCCCCTGTCTACACCACACCGTCCTCCCTTGGGATGCGTTAATGGCTTTTACCGTATGTATGGAATAAATTGAGGTATCTGGGTCTATCCCCTGATAGTTGACTAGTTTATTGACCCATCTCCATACCTTAATTGCTTGAACGGTAATCGGAGGGAGATTCCGATGCAACCCCCTAACCATTAGTCTCTGCATAGGCGATATGCCTGGATCTGTTAATTCTATAAGCTGGGTCACTTCCCTGAGCCCTTCATCCTGCCGGATCCAGGAACATATGTGGACCAATTGTGCGGCCATGTAATATGCCTCTAGGTCCGGCAGAGCAAGCCCGCCCTTATCTCTATCTCTACACAGTGTCTCCAGCCTAATCCTGGAACTCTTATTACGCCACACAAATGAAGAGATCAAACTATTTATTCTTTTAAAAATATCCTTCTTTATAAATACTGGGGCCTGTTGCATGATATAATTAAACTTTGGTAAGATGGTCATCTTTATCAGGTTAATCCGTCCTACTTGAACGATCGGCAGTCTTGACCAACATCGGAATTTCCTCCCAACCTCCTCTATCAAGGGATTGATATTATCTTGAATGAAACTTGCTGATGAATTGGAGACGGTAATCCCCAAATATTTAAACTTGTCAACTATTTGTAGTGGAAAATTCTGTGGTAAATCTAGCCTACGCCCCCCTCCCATCTGCAGGACGTGGGACTTTGACCAGTTCATTGACAGACCTGAATATGTTCCAAATATTTGTATTGTCTCTATTACCATTGGAAGGTATTTATGTGGTTCAACCATCCCCACCAAAAGGTAATCCGCATACAGGGAAACCAGGCAATTACCCATACCGTCTCCTAATACCGACCTCAGCATACACGCCAGGGGCTCCACTGCCACCGCAAACAACAGTGGCGATAGCGGGCACCCCTGCCGTGTACCCCTAGTCAGGGAGAAGGGGGAGGACAAAAACCCGTTTATTGATATCCGAGCCGTTGGATTTTGATATAGCAAGGATATTGATCTAATAAATCTTTCTCCTACCCCGAATGCCTTTAGTGCAGCCCATAAAAATCTCCACTCAACGGAGTCAAACGCTTTATTTGCGTCAAACAACGCAAGTATTGACTCCGTTGAGCTCCACTCCATGCGTTGAACATACGCAAAGGCCCTCCGCAGATTTATCATGGTAGATTTTCCTACCATGAAACCAGTCTGATCCTGGTGTATAATCTGACCAAGAACTTTATTTAGTCTATTTGCCAGGATCTTTGCGTATATTTTGGCATCAGAGGTTATTAGGGAAATGGGTCTATAGGAATCCATCTTAACTGGGTCCTTGCCACTTTTCAACAGCATAATTATTGATGCTTCCATCATAGAGGGGGGAGTATCTCCTACCAACCCCATACCCTGAAAAACCTTAAACAGATATGGTCCCATGACACTCAGATGTTTTTTATACATTTCCCCGGGCAGCCCGTCTAACCCTGGGGCCTTATCCCCTTTAAGCGTTTTGATGGCGTCAACTACCTCCTCCATCCTAATAGGCTGCTCTAGGAATTCTCTAGCATCCGAGGATATTCTGGGCATATCAATTTTGCTTAAATAATGCTCTATTTCCTTATCCTCACAAGTAAGCTTGGTTTTATAGATTCCCTCAAAATACCGCGCAAATTCTGCCACAATTATTGGGGTTTCTGAACATATGTCATCAATGTTTAATGTTTTATTAGGATGAATTGGAGACCAAAAAGTAGAAAAGCAATTGGTGCAATATCTCAAGATGAACGATATGAATTTATTAAACAATGCACTCACATTTTCAAAGAATATAAATGCACAAGACATGTCCACATGGCAAATACTGCTGGGCCAATCCCACACCAGACTTCTCACCCACGATGGGATATAGGGAGATCACTGGAGACCAAGTGCCAGCTCAAGGATCCAGATGTCCAAGAAGTGGGATCAACAAGCAGCAACACCAGACGGGACCCTCACACACTTAATTTCTGGCGTTTCTGACGATATTGTCCTTCATCAGAAGTGTGTCTGCGGTCCCATCACTCATACTGCTACCATAAAAATGTCCCTTGCATAATGCCTTCGCCTCACAGTAGACAGTTATTAAGAATGCAAGAGGAGGCCGCCGCAATAACTGTCTGCTGTGAGTGATCAGCCATTTTGTGAGGGGCATTTTTAATGACAGCAGGCCTGTGGCTTCCACCTTAAATGTTTAATCCAATATGGTTTTTATCAAAAACATATACTGAACTATTGAAAAAGAAGCCACAGTCTGGTTGTTTTTCTTACTTGTTGAATAATCTATGAATGCCACCTTTATTAATACACACACACACACACACACACACACACACACACACACACACACACACACACACAGTGCTTGAAACTGTGTTATATGCCAGCACATCAAGCACTGAAACAGTATTTCAGATGGCTTTGGTGTTTCCAGTCACTGCTGACCACAGCCGATCACTCAGCCCACAGCACATCCTCCTCAGCCACCTGGCAACTAATGTAATGGAAATACAGCTGTGGCTTCTCTCTCCTGAGTTACCACCACTGTGGCCAGCAGTGACTGGAACACAGAGCGTCCCACTCACACATGTGCATCCCAGTTTCCGGCGGCGGGGGATGTGAACCCTTGCCATCTGTGCTGCAGGGAGATTTGCAAGAACCACGGGCTCTCCATCTGTATCTAAAGGATCATCCATCAAATGAATATTAACTTTAACTGATGAAATGACTGTAGATGAATGATATACTTTCCATACCTGTGTGTATCCGTATAATGCCAATATCTGAGCCATGGGCAGTGTCGTTAGGGAACTTTGATCTCCAATAAAACCAGATAACGTTCTACGTACCGTACAGGAATAGTTTGGAATCATCGTTCCTGATCCTGATAAAATCTGGAGGACACTTTTTACAGCTTTTTTAGTTTGAGTACATGAGTCATATACGTGATATCCCAGAGTAACATTGGGTAACAGCATCTGATCTTTGTTAATTTCCTCAATGACAAACATGAAAGTTAGAAGATATTTGTAATACAGAGGAATCGGCCTGTGGGGATAAAGTCATGAAACGCGTGAGTGTCTAATGACATCACTGTGAGTGACTAATGACATCACTGTGAGTGACTAATGACATCACTGTGAGTGCGATACATATATATTTCAGATGTAGTAATCGGCACTCCAGATTAATTAATAGAATGCCGCGGTGCCTTAAAACAAGTGATATTATAGGCAAATCACCCAATGTTACCCCAAAAGGATGATGAGATTGACAGGTGGCACTCCACGGACTTGAAATAAATCAATTTATATTTGTGCATAAAGAAAATCCACAGGGCTGACGTTTCAAGACTGGTGCGGTCTTTTCATCAGGTCTAATAATAACATATATAGTGCACAGACAATAAAGCACATTTCTTACCTCATTCAGAGACATATAGTGTGGTGACCAGCGTGAAGGTCCGGCTTCCGGGTTTCACCGTCAGTTACGGCACACCCCTCAAGAGGTGTGGTAATCCACGTCACTGTGTCCTTGGCCAGAGTCCTATGGAATTTCTTTATGCACTAAAATAAATTGATTTATTTCAAGTCCGTGGAGTGACGCTTGTCAATCTTATCATCCTTTGGGGGTAACGTTGGGTAATATGCCTAAATATATATATATATATATGTATATATATAGAGGACAGGGTAACCTGACGAAAATTTGAAGTAATAAATTGAAACGTTGCTGCTATCTCCTGTTGGCTAGCTTTGTTCTGGATTACAATTGCCACGAGTGCCTCACCACAAATCTCCTATATATATATATATATATAGGAGACAATCAGGAAATCCGCACACCATAAGGAATCATCATTCGGGTGCCAAACCACATAATAGGAGTAGTATTTGAGCAATTAGAGGTCAGCACAACCGGTAGTAGAAAAAAGTTTTTATAAGTGAAAAAAGTCATTCAAGACATCCATCTGACAGCGTTACAGCGTTACAGCGTTCAATTCAATGGTTCCATATACTTATCAACAACAAGGTGCAAGCATGAAGATGGCTGCCAGGGTGTCATGGTCAGGCGTGCTCTACAGCTGTTTCGGAGGGTAGGTATCCGTCATCAGGAGCATGCCTGACTGACCAAATTACCAGGTATATATAGCAGTATAATTAGAATAAGCATACTCACCTGTGATCACGTAACAACCAGGAAGTGACTATTCATGCTGACTTCCGCCCGCACTCATACGTCATTTCCTCTTACTAAAGTAATGGGTGTAGGAACGTTCTCGTCACCAGGCACGTCCTGCAGCGTATCCCGGCTTCGCCGGAAATGGCAACAGTCACCATGGGAACAGTAAACATCCATACCGTCGTCGTCACCGGAAGTGATGTATCGCGCTGTCAGGTATGAGCCGACAGACGCGTCCATCACCATGGTAACGTTACGGCGGCCGCAAGTACATGATACATGGTAGAAGCTACCACACAAAGTGGCAGCCACCACCCGCATCAGTGCTATTTAGCGCACCCAAAAGATTAAAGCCATATGAGTTACAGCAGTCCAGTCCTGCAACGCAGGGCAACAGACCAGTGTCCTCATTGGTATTAGATATAAGAAGGATCACAGGTGTTAAATACCAGCCTCACATGCCTTACATATATACCTGGTTTACATGAGATAATACAAAAAATCAACACAAAAAACGAATAATTGCCACAAAATTTCAAACATGATTATAAAAAACAGTTGAGGGAAAACTCCTCATTGAGTCCCACGGGGGACATACAAGAAAGTTGTTTAATCCAGAAACACTCTTTTTGCAGTAACATTTTTCCACGATCCCCACCTCTCCGTAGGGGGGGAATATGATCGATCGGTAAGAAACAAAAGTCCTTTAAAGTATGTCCATGTTGAAAAAAATGTTTTGCCACTGGTGGTGTGTCCGAATCAATTTTTATCATAGCCTTTTTAATTGAAGATCGATGAAGTCCAATTCTTTCCTTCAATGTGCGTATAGTTTTACCTATGTAAACTTTCTGACAAGGGCAGACAATGGCATAAATAACGTATCTACTATCACAGTTTAATTTAAATTTAATCTCATAAGACTTCAACGAAACTGGATCAACAAAATGTGTACTAACTCTCATAAACTGGCAATTAACACATTTAGAACATTTATATGCACCTTTTTTAGGAGTAAGCCAGTTAGAGGCAGTGGCAGTCACAAGATCAGATTTGGCTATGATACTTCTGAGGTTGTTACTTTTTTTGTAACAAAACCTAGGTTTTAACTGACATAAGTGCCCAATTGATTCATCTGTTTGTATGATGTGCCAATGCCTCAAAACGGTATCTCTGATTTTTTTAGAAGCTATGGAATAAGTAGATACGAAGGTCAATCTGTCATCATTTTTTGAATCGTCAGAACGTGCTAACAGTTCGTCTTGAGTAAGTTGCTCACAATGTAAAATGGCTTCATCTATCTCTGATTCAGAATAACCCCTATCCTTAAACCTGATACCCATTTCATTCAAAGATTTTTTGGTTTCTTCAGGAGTGGAGGTGATTCGGACAACTCTCATAAACTGAGATAGGGGTAAACCCCTTTTAAGTGGCGCAGGGTGAAAACTGTCAGCAAAAAGTATAGTGTTCTTGTCGGTAGGCTTTCTATACAGACTAGTGGACAATAGTCCTTCATAATTAGTGATACAGACATCGAGGAAGTTAATGGTGGTGGCACTAAATGCCAGGGTAAATCTGATAGTAGATTCTAACGAGTTTAAATGGTCTATGAAGTTTGTAAGGAGCTCTGTGCCCCCAGTCCAAAACAAAAATAAATCATCAATATACCTAACGTAAAATAAAATATAAGGTGAAAATTGAGCACTGCCAATGATGTTTTGATTTTCATATAAATGCATAAACAAATTTGCATATGCTGGGGCCATATTTGACCCCATAGCAGTGCCTTGGGTCTGCAAAAAAAAAGAATTCTCAAAAAGAAAATAATTTTTGTTTAACACAATTTCCATTAACAGTAGTAAATAATTAACGTTAGGCCCTTTGTAATGGGGACTGGAGGACACAAGGCTCCTTACAGCTTCTAACCCTTCATTATGGCGTATATTAGTGTATAAACTCGAAACATCGAGTGTCACTAAAAGTGCCGATGTGGGAAGCGTTCCTAGTTTCAGTTTTACCAAAAAATCGGTGGTATCCTTAAGATAATAAGGCGTATTTTGCACTACTGGTTGTAACCAGAAGTCTATGAATTGGGAAAGTGGCTGACAAATAGACCCACAGGAAGACACAATGGGTCTTCCAGGTGGACGTACCAAGGTCTTATGGACCTTGGGCAAAATGTAGATAATAGGGGTTCTTGGATGTGTCTGGGTAAGGAAGGAAGCAGTAGGTTCATCAATCCACCCGTTCATGAGTCCCATTTTAATTATAGAATCAACTTCTTTTTTATAGATGTACGTGGGGTCATATGTGAGTGGCTTGTAACAAGTATGGTCGATTAACTGCCGTTTAATCTCATCTACATAGTCAAGCCGATTGAGGAGCACAATAGCGCCCCCCTTATCAGCGGGACGTATTATTATTGCAGAGTTGCCTTTAAGAGTATTTATGGCTTTATTTTGATCCTTCGTTACATTAGAATAAGAAATTTTCTGATTTTTTATATAAGATAAAGTATCTCTTTTTATTAGTCTAAAGAAGGTGTCAATAGAGGGGTTCAAGCAAGGAGGGTCGAAGTTACTTTTAGGTTTGAACTGTGATATATCACGGTCAGGTGTAGGATGTTTAACAAAAAAATCTTTAAGTTTAAGTAATCTTTGAAAGCGGAATAATTCCACCTCAAAATCAAATGGATGTTGTCTAAAGGTTCTTACAAATGTAAGACCTTTGGTCAATACCTCAAGTTCACTGGCCGTAGGTTCATAATTGGACAAATTGAAAACTACCGTTTCCCTTTGTATTTTTGATTCTGCATTTTTGCTCCTCCCCCTGCCTCCCCTTCTGCAAGGTCTTTTACTGGTTGTACTTTGTATTTGGATCTTGTCACACTGCCCTTCCCAAAAACCTGTCTTTGTGACTGATCAGAATCGCTGGCCGACGTATGAGTATCAATGTCAGTAAAATTACGGTCATTCCTACCCTGACGTCTCCTCCTGGGTTTAGCACTTTCCCTCCATGAATTCCTAGAATCACTGCCCTGTAGCCACCCATACACTCGCATGTCTTTGTAGTCATCTTTCACAGTTTTATATTTACTTTTTTTAAAAGTCAAAAGATCTGAATAAAACACATTAATAGCCTCCTCCAACTTTACTGTCAGGTCTCCCGTGGAGTCATTTTTTAACAAGTCAATAGCTGCATCGTCATAAGTGCCTATTTCCTGCTCTAATAAACCCAGGTCGATGTTAACCTGTTCGATTACAAGTAACATTAATTGCAGAGAACACTCATTCAAAATTTGGCACCACTGTTTACAAAAATTAGTATTGGATCTCCCCACTGTGGGTTGATTCCTAATGCGAAAACCCCTGGGAATTAATTTTTCCTTGTAATATTGAGATAAAGTAAGTCCATGCAATGATAACTCTACTTTTCTTTTCCTTAATTTAAGTAAATCAGCATACATTTCACCAGGGGAGTCCACATGAAATTGCAGGGAGTCCGTATCAGTAAACAGTATTCTAGTGGCATCTTTAGTATCAAATCTCTTAACACCAGATAAAGCTTCAGCAAATGACGTAGTGGCATCCATCTTTGTGATGTTTAATCAATATTATTCCATGTATGTGGGTCCAATTCACACAAAAGGAATATAATAAACGTAAAAAACGTAGAAAAAATATAAAAAATATATACAAATTTGTATCCATAAGCCGGGTGCCAGATCACATAAACAGGTTCCAGGAGACAATCAGGAAATCCGCACACCATAAGGAATCATCATTCGGGTGCCAAACCACATAATAGGAGTAGTATTTGAGCAATTAGAGGTCAGCACAACCGGTAGTAGAAAAAAGTTTTTATAAGTGAAAAAAGTCATTCAAGACATCCATCTGACAGCGTTACAGCGTTACAGCGTTCAATTCAATGGTTCCATATACTTATCAACAACAAGGTGCAAGCATGAAGATGGCTGCCAGGGTGTCATGGTCAGGCGTGCTCTACAGCTGTTTCGGAGGGTAGGTATCCGTCATCAGGAGCATGCCTGACTGACCAAAATACCAGGTATATATAGCAGTATAATTAGAATAAGCATACTCACCTGTGATCACGTAACAACCAGGAAGTGACTATTCATGCTGACTTCCGCCCGCACTCATACGTCATTTCCTCTTACTAAAGTAATGGGTGTAGGAATGTTCTCGTCACCAGGCACGTCCTGCAGCGTATCCCGGCTTCGCCGGAAATGGCAACAGTCACCATGGGAACAGTAAACATCCATACCGTCGTCGTCACCGGAAGTGATGTATCGCGCTGTCAGGTATGAGCCGACAGACGCGTCCATCACCATGGTAACGTTACGGCGGCCGCAAGTATATGATACATGGTAGAAGCTACCACACAAAGTGGCAGCCACCACCCGCATCAGTGCTATTTAGCGCACCCAAAAGATTAAAGCCATATGAGTTACAGCAGTCCAGTCCTGCAACGCAGGGCAACAGACCAGTGTCCTCATTGGTATTAGATATAAGAAGGATCACAGGTGTTAAATACCAGCCCCTACATAGGCCCCAGCATATGCAAATTTGTTTATGCATTTATATGAAAATCAAAACATCATTGGCAGTGCTCAATTTTCACCTTATATTTTATTTTACGTTAGGTATATTGATGATTTATTTTTGATTTGGACTGGGGGCACAGAGCTCCTTACAAACTTCATAGACCATTTAAACTCGTTAGAATCTACTATCAGATTTACCCTGGCATTTAGTGCCACCACCATTAACTTCCTCGATGTCTGTATCACTAATTATGAAGGACTATTGTCCACTAGTCTGTATAGAAAGCCTACCGACAAGAACACTATACTTTTTGCTGACAGTTTTCACCCTGCGCCACTTAAAAGGGGTTTACCCCTATCTCAGTTTATGAGAGTTGTCCGAATCACCTCCACTCCTGAAGAAACCAAAAAATCTTTGAATGAAATGGGTATCAGGTTTAAGGATAGGGGTTATTCTGAATCAGAGATAGATGAAGCCATTTTACATTGTGAGCAACTTACTCAAGACGAACTGTTAGCACGTTCTGACGATTCAAAAAATGATGACAGATTGACCTTCGTATCTACTTATTCCATAGCTTCTAAAAAAATCAGAGATACCGTTTTGAGGCATTGGCACATCATACAAACAGATGAATCAATTGGGCACTTATGTCAGTTAAAACCTAGGTTTTGTTACAAAAAAAGTAACAACCTCAGAAGTATCATAGCCAAATCTGATCTTGTGACTGCCACTGCCTCTAACTGGCTTACTCCTAAAAAAGGTGCATATAAATGTTCTAAATGTGTTAATTGCCAGTTTATGAGAGTTAGTACACATTTTGTTGATCCAGTTTCGTTGAAGTCTTATGAGATTAAATTTAAATTAAACTGTGATAGTAGATACGTTATTTATGCCATTGTCTGCCCTTGTCAGAAAGTTTACATAGGTAAAACTATACGCACATTGAAGGAAAGAATTGGACTTCATCGATCTTCAATTAAAAAGGCTATGATAAAAATTGATTCGGACACACCACCAGTGGCAAAACATTTTTTTCAACATGGACATACTTTAAAGGACTTTTGTTTCTTACCGATCGATCATATTCCCCCCCTACGGAGAGGTGGGGATCGTGGAAAAATGTTACTGCAAAAAGAGTGTTTCTGGATTAAACAACTTTCTTGTATGTCCCCCGTGGGACTCAATGAGGAGTTTTCCCTCAACTGTTTTTTATAATCATGTTTGAAATTTTGTGGCAATTATTCGTTTTTTGTGTTGATTTTTTGTATTATCTCATGTAAACCAGGTATATATGTAAGGCATGTGAGGCTGGTATTTAACACCTGTGATCCTTCTTATATCTAATACCAATGAGGACACTGGTCTGTTGCCCTGCGTTGCAGGACTGGACTGCTGTAACTCATATGGCTTTAATCTTTTGGGTGCGCTAAATAGCACTGATGCGGGTGGTGGCTGCCACTTTGTGTGGTAGCTTCTACCATGTATCATGTACTTGCGGCCGCCGTAACGTTACCATGGTGATGGACGCGTCTGTCGGCTCATACCTGACAGCGCGATACATCACTTCCGGTGACGACGACGGTATGGATGTTTACTGTTCCCATGGTGACTGTTGCCATTTCCGGCGAAGCCGGGATACGCTGCAGGACGTGCCTGGTGACGAGAACGTTCCTACACCCATTACTTTAGTAAGAGGAAATGACGTATGAGTGCGGGCGGAAGTCAGCATGAATAGTCACTTCCTGGTTGTTACGTGATCACAGGTGAGTATGCTTATTCTAATTATACTGCTATATATACCTGGTAATTTGGTCAGTCAGGCATGCTCCTGATGACGGATACCTACCCTCCGAAACAGCTTTAGAGCACGCCTGACCATGACACCCTGGCAGCCATCTTCATGCTTGCACCTTGTTGTTGATAAGTATATGGAACCATTGAATTGAACGCTGTAACGCTGTAACGCTGTCAGATGGATGTCTTGAATGACTTTTTTCACCTATAAAAACTTTTTTCTACTACCGGTTGTGCTGACCTCTAATTGCTCAAATATATATATATATATATATATATATATATATATATATATATATATATAAAGTAACACAGTCTAAAAGAGCACTCACCAGATTTCCAACTGAATTGCAATTAAAAGGATTAATACATCACCAAAATGTTCAAAGGACGTCCTGATGCTGTGAAACATCTTGAACCTGGTCTTGACAAAGGGCCATGAGAGGCTCAGAACATTGACAGACCTAATACTGAACATTTGGTGATGTATTAAACCTTTAAATTTCAATTCAGTTGGAAATCCGGTGAGTGCTCTTTTGGACTGTGTTACTAGATTTGGCTGTTACCCTCTTTGGACTGCGGCCTAGGATTTGCACCCCAGTAGTTGGACCTGTGGATTGGGAGTGCCAGCAAATGGACTATGGCACAGTAAGTGGGCAACACGGGTGGTGTAATGGTTTCCCCCTATGACTGCTCCCATGATCCAAAAATATACTGGTTATTTGACCCCCCCCCCCAAAAAAAAAAAAAAAAACCCTAGTGTGACTGTGTGTATAGAGAATATATATGTAATATGTAAGCTCCACTGGGGCAGGGACTGATGTGAATGGCCAAATTATCTTGGTAAAGCACTGAGGAATATGTGTGCGCTATATAAATAATTGGTAATAATAGTATCTGTACAGCACTGCGGAATATGTGTGCGCTATATAATAACTGGTAATAATAGTCTCTGTAAAGCGCTGCAGAATATGTGTGCGCTATATAATAACTGGTAATAATAGTCTCTGTACAGCGCTGCGGAATATGTGTGCGCTATATAAATAATTGGTAATAATAGTCTCTGTACAGCGCTGCGGAATATGTGTGCGCTATATAATAACTGGTAATAATAGTCTCTGTAGAGCGCTGCGGAATACGTGTGCGCTATATAATAACTGGTAATAATATTCTCTGTACAGCGCTGCGGAATATGTGTGCGCTATATAATAACTGGTAATAATAGTCTCTGTACAGCGCTGCGGAATATGTGTGCGCTATATAATAACTGGTAATAATAGTCTCTGTACAGCGCTGCGGAATATGTGTGCGCTATATAATAACTGGTAATAATAGTCTCTGTACAGCGCTGCGGAATATGTGTGCGCTATATAATAACTGGTAATAATAGTCTCTGTACAGCGCTGCGGAATATGTGTGCGCTATATAATAACTGGTAATAATAGTCTCTGTACAGCGCTGCGGAATATGTGTGCGCTATATAATAACTGGTAATAATAGTCTCTGTACAGCGCTGCGGAATATGTGTGCGCTATATAATAACTGGTAATAATAGTCTCTGTACAGCGCTGCGGAATATGTGTGCGCTATATAAATAATTGGTAATAATAGTCTCTGTACAGCACTGCGGAATATGTGTGTGCTATATAAATAACTGGTAATAATAGTCTCTGTACAGAAAAAGGGGGGTTTTGGGGGTCAATCGCACAAGACTGAGATGTGAAAAAGGACCCCTATACATTCATCAATTGAAAATTATATTTATCAAAAGGCGGGGTGTGCTACCCTTGGACACGGAGATTTAAGGACAAAGACAAAGAAAGAGAAGAGTGTCCTCTTGGTGGGTGCACCTTGGAGAAAATTAGAATCAACTAATAAAATTTAACCTTTATTGTGATAATTTTAAAAGGCTGCGAAATGTTTTAAAAACATATAACATACAAGGGTGGGTGGACACACTTTAAAATAAGGTGGCAGGCAGTAGTTACTGTTGGACCTGTAATAATACAGTGAATGGTTGAGTTGTAGCGTGTGAGACAGAGATAGTTTCGAACAGTGGGTTCTGCAATTATATATACGAGCACAACACCCTCTTCTGTTACACTAAATCTCTTAACGGATTGGATTCGTAATCTCTAGTCCGAATGGATTGAATACGTGCTCCTAGATTGTGATTTGTTTTTGCTCATATGTCAGATGCCGTGTTTATGCTAATCACGGTCACTGATATTCGGGATATAGATCCTGGGGGTCATGGGATATGTACCCTATTTAGGTGTCAGTAGGATCTGAGCCTTGTGTCACAGGTTTATTAGTATTCACAGTAGGTGTATTAGCGTCTCAGTAGTATAGCCTTTTGTCCTGTGAATATCAGGACTTTGGGAGAGACGTTTGTAACACTGGAAATAGAAGAAACTCTATATATGGTATCCCTGTGACATTTGGTTGGAATCACCGAAATAGTTTGGTCTGAAACCTGGTCAGTGGGGTGTCTCTCTAGCACAAATGTCCGGGAGACCTCAACCCCAGGTGGCCAGTTAAAGAGTTTTTAAAGACGTATCTAAATGAGCAAAATTATTCACAATTAAAGTGGCGCCTCCGGGGTATAGAGCTGACCTGTATAAATGACAGGAGCACTAAAACCTCCAGGGCAATCTCCACTGTGCAGAATAAGGAAGGAACCCTGTGCAGGGTATTCCTACTGGGAGCACATAAGCAGGTATGAGCCCTAATAAGGGCTATTAGGTCTCACAGTGCGCTTAGATCAATCAATTATGAAAAGTATCAAAGTCAGCAACAGGAAACTGCCTGCGCACCGCTAGCCGGCACGCGCTTCGCAGTTTAGCTTCCTCAGGGCCGCTGCGGAATATGTGTGCACTATATATTAACTGGTAATAATAGTCTCTGTACAGCGCTACGGAATATGTGTATGCTATATAATAACTTGTAATAATAATCTCTGTACAGCGCTGCGGAGTATGTGTGCGCTATATAATAACTGGTAATAATAGTCTCTGTACAGCGCTGCGGAATATGTGTGTGCTATATAATAACTGGTAATAATAGTCTCTGTACAGCACTGCGGAATATGTGTGCGCTATACAATACCTGGTAATAATAGTCTCTGTACAGCGCTGCGGAATATGTGTGCGCTATATAATAACTGGTAATAATAGTCTATGTACAGCGCTGCGGAATACGTGTGCGCTATATAATAACTGGTAATAATAGTCTCTGTACAGCGCTGCGGAATATGTGTGCGCTATATAATAACTGGTAATAATAGTCTCTGTACAGCGCTGCGGAATATGTGTGCGCTATATAATAACTGCTAATAATAGTCTCTATACAGCGCTGCGGAATATGTGTGCGCTATATAATAACTGGCAATAATAGTCTCTGTACAGCGCTGTGGAATATGTGTGCGCTATATAATAACTGGTAATAATAGTCTCTGTACAGCGCTGCGGAATATGTGTGCTCTATATAATAACTGGTAATAATAGTCTGTGTACAGCGCTGCGGAATATGTGTGCACTATATAATAACTGCTAATAGTCTCTGTACAGCGCTGCGGAATATGTGTGCGCTATATAAATAACTGGTAATAATATTCTCTGTACAGCGCTGTGGAATATGTGTGCGCTATATAATAACTGGTAATAATATTCTCTGTACAGCGCTGTGGAATATGTGTGCTCTATATAATAACTGGTAATGATATTCTCTGTACAGCGCTGCAGAATATGTTTGTGCTATATAATAACTGGTAATAATATTCTCTGTACAGTGCTGCAGAATATGTGTGCACTATATAATAACTGGAAATTGTCTCTGTACAGCGCTGCGGAATATGTGTGCGCTATATAATAACTGGTAATAATAGTCTCTGTACAGCGCTGCGGAATATGTGTGCGCTACATAATAACTGGTAATAATAGTCTCTGTACAGCGCTGCGGAATATGTGTGCACTATATAATAACTGGTAATAGTCTCTGTACAGCGCTTTGGAATATGTGTGCGCTATATAATAACTGGTAATAGTCTCTGTACAGCGCTGTGGAATATGTGTGCGCTATATAATAACTGGTAATAATAGTCTCTGTACAGCGCTGCGGAATATGTGTGCGCTATATAATAACTGGGAACAATATAGTCTCTGTACAGCGCTGCGGAATATGTGTGCCAATATAAATAACTGGGAATAATATTCTCTGTACAGCGTTGCAGAATATGTTTGCGCTATATAATAACTGGTAATAATATTCTCTGTACAGCGCTGCGGAATATGTGTGCGCTATATAATAACTGGTAATAATATTCTCTGTACAGCACTGCGGAATATGTGTGCGCTATATAATAACTGGTAATAATATTCTCTGTACAGCGCTGCGGAATATGTGTGCGCTATATATATAACTGGTAATAATAATTTCTGTACAGCGCTGCGGAATATGTGTGCGCTATATAATAACTGGTAACAATATTCTCTGTACAGCGCTGCGGAATATGTGTGCGCTATATATATATATAACTGGTAATAATAGTCTCTGTACAGCACTGCAGAATATGTGTGCGCTATATAATAACTGGTAATAATAGTCTCTGTACAGCGCTGCGGAATATGTGTGCGCTATATAATAACTGGTAATAATAGTCTCTGTACAGCGCTGCGGAATATGTGTGCGCTATATAATAACTGGTAATAATAGTCTCTGTACAGCGCTGCGGAATATGTGTGCACTATATAATAACTGGTAATAATAGTCTCTGTACAGCGCTGCGGAATATGTGTGTGCTATATAAATAACTGGTAATAATAGTCTCTGTACAGCGCTGCGGAATATGTGTGCGCTATATAATAACTGGTAATAATAGTCTCTGTAGAGCGCTGCGGAATACGTGTGCGCTATATAATAACTGGTAATAATATTCTCTGTACAGCGCTGCGGAATATGTGTGCGCTATATAATAACTGGTACCAATAGTCTCTGTACAGCGCTGCGGAATATGTGTGCGCTATATAATAACTGGTAATAATAGTCTCTGTACAGCGCTGCGGAATATGTGTGCGCTATATAATAACTGGTAATAATAGTCTCTGTACAGCGCTGCGGAATATGTGTGCGCTATATAATAACTGGTAATAATAGTCTCTGTACAGCGCTGCGGAATATGTGTGCGCTATATAATAACTGGTAATAATAGTCTCTGTACAGCGCTGCGGAATATGTGTGCGCTATATAATAACTGGTAATAATAGTCTCTGTACAGCGCTGCGGAATATGTGTGCGCTATATAATAACTGGTAATAATAGTCTCTGTACAGCGCTGCAGAATATGTGTGCGCTATATAATAACTGGTAATAATAGTCTCTGTACAGCGCTGCGGAATATGTGTGCGCTATATAATAACTGGTAATAATAGTCTCTGTACAGCGCTGCGGAATATGTGTGCGCTATATAATAACTGGTAATAATAGTCTCTGTACAGCGCTGCGGAATATGTGTGCGCTATATAATAACTGGTAATAATAGTCTCTGTAGAGCGCTGCGGAATACGTGTGCGCTATATAATAACTGGTAATAATATTCTCTGTACAGCGCTGCGGAATATGTGTGCGCTATATAATAACTGGTACCAATAGTCTCTGTACAGCGCTGCGGAATATGTGTGCGCTATATAATAACTGGTAATAATAGTCTCTGTACAGCGCTGCGGAATATGTGTGCGCTATATAATAACTGGTAATAATAGTCTCTGTACAGCGCTGCGGAATATGTGTGCGCTATATAATAACTGGTAATAATAGTCTCTGTACAGCGCTGCGGAATATGTGTGCGCTATATAATAACTGGTAATAATAGTCTCTGTACAGCGCTGCGGAATATGTGTGCGCTATATAATAACTGGTAATAATAGTCTCTGTACAGCGCTGCGGAATATGTGTGCGCTATATAATAACTGGTAATAATAGTCTCTGTACAGCGCTGCGGAATATGTGTGCGCTATATAAATAATTGGTAATAATAGTCTCTGTACAGCACTGCGGAATATGTGTGTGCTATATAAATAACTGGTAATAATAGTCTCTGTACAGAAAAAGGGGGGTTTTGGGGGTCAATCGCACAAGACTGAGATGTGAAAAAGGACCCCTATACATTCATCAATTGAAAATTATATTTATCAAAAGGCGGGGTGCTACCCTTGGACACGGAGATTTAAGGACACGGAGATTTAAGGACAAAGACAAAGAAAGAGAAGAGTGTCCTCTTGGTGGGTGCACCTTGGAGAAAATTAGAATCAACTAATAAAATTTAACCTTTATTGTGATAATTTTAAAAGGCTGCGAAATGTTTTAAAAAACATATAACATACAAGGGTGGGTGGACACACTTTAAAATAAGGTGGCAGGCAGTAGTTACTGTTGGACCTGTAATAATACAGTGAATGGTTGAGTTGTAGCGTGTGAGACAGAGATAGTTTCGAACAGTGGGTTCTGCAATTATATATACGAGCACAACACCCTCTTCTGTTACACTAAATCTCTTAACGGATTGGATTCGTAATCTCTAGTCCGAATGGATTGAATACGTGCTCCTAGATTGTGATTTGTTTTTGCTCATATGTCAGATGCCGTGTTTATGCTAATCACGGTCACTGATATTCGGGATATAGATCCTGGGGGTCATGGGATATGTACCCTATTTAGGTGTCAGTAGGATCTGAGCCTTGTGTCACAGGTTTATTAGTATTCACAGTAGGTGTATTAGCGTCTCAGTAGTATAGCCTTTTGTCCTGTGAATATCAGGACTTTGGGAGAGACGTTTGTAACACTGGAAATAGAAGAAACTCTATATATGGTATCCCTGTGACATTTGGTTGGAATCACCGAAATAGTTTGGTCTGAAACCTGGTCAGTGGGGTGTCTCTCTAGCACAAATGTCCGGGAGACCTCAACCCCAGGTGGCCAGTTAAAGAGTTTTTAAAGACGTATCTAAATGAGCAAAATTATTCACAATTAAAGTGGCGCCTCCGGGGTATAGAGCTGACCTGTATAAATGACAGGAGCACTAAAACCTCCAGGGCAATCTCCACTGTGCAGAATAAGGAAGGAACCCTGTGCAGGGTATTCCTACTGGGAGCACATAAGCAGGTATGAGCCCTAATAAGGGCTATTAGGTCTCACAGTGCGCTTAGATCAATCAATTATGAAAAGTATCAAAGTCAGCAACAGGAAACTGCCTGCGCACCGCTAGCCGGCACGCGCTTCGCAGTTTAGCTTCCTCAGGGCCGCTGCGGAATATGTGTGCACTATATATTAACTGGTAATAATAGTCTCTGTACAGCGCTACGGAATATGTGTATGCTATATAATAACTTGTAATAATAATCTCTGTACAGCGCTGCGGAGTATGTGTGCGCTATATAATAACTGGTAATAATAGTCTCTGTACAGCGCTGCGGAATATGTGTGTGCTATATAATAACTGGTAATAATAGTCTCTGTACAGCACTGCGGAATATGTGTGCGCTATACAATACCTGGTAATAATAGTCTCTGTACAGCGCTGCGGAATATGTGTGCGCTATATAATAACTGGTAATAATAGTCTATGTACAGCGCTGCGGAATACGTGTGCGCTATATAATAACTGGTAATAATAGTCTCTGTACAGCGCTGCGGAATATGTGTGCGCTATATAATAACTGGTAATAATAGTCTCTGTACAGCGCTGCGGAATATGTGTGCGCTATATAATAACTGCTAATAATAGTCTCTATACAGCGCTGCGGAATATGTGTGCGCTATATAATAACTGGCAATAATAGTCTCTGTACAGCGCTGTGGAATATGTGTGCGCTATATAATAACTGGTAATAATAGTCTCTGTACAGCGCTGCGGAATATGTGTGCTCTATATAATAACTGGTAATAATAGTCTGTGTACAGCGCTGCGGAATATGTGTGCACTATATAATAACTGCTAATAGTCTCTGTACAGCGCTGCGGAATATGTGTGCGCTATATAAATAACTGGTAATAATATTCTCTGTACAGCGCTGTGGAATATGTGTGCGCTATATAATAACTGGTAATAATATTCTCTGTACAGCGCTGCGGAATATGTGTGCTCTATATAATAACTGGTAATGATATTCTCTGTACAGCGCTGCAGAATATGTTTGTGCTATATAATAACTGGTAATAATATTCTCTGTACAGCGCTGCAGAATATGTGTGCACTATATAATAACTGGAAATAGTCTCTGTACAGCGCTGCGGAATATGTGTGCGCTATATAATAACTGGTAATAATAGTCTCTGTACAGCGCTGCGGAATATGTGTGCGCTACATAATAACTGGTAATAATAGTCTCTGTACAGCGCTGCGGAATATGTGTGCACTATATAATAACTGGTAATAGTCTCTGTACAGCGCTTTGGAATATGTGTGCGCTATATAATAACTGGTAATAGTCTCTGTACAGCGCTGTGGAATATGTGTGCGCTATATAATAACTGGTAATAATAGTCTCTGTACAGCGCTGCGGAATATGTGTGCGCTATATAATAACTGGGAACAATATAGTCTCTGTACAGCGCTGCGGAATATGTGTGCCAATATAAATAACTGGGAATAATATTCTCTGTACAGCGTTGCAGAATATGTTTGCGCTATATAATAACTGGTAATAATATTCTCTGTACAGCGCTGCGGAATATGTGTGCGCTATATAATAACTGGTAATAATATTCTCTGTACAGCACTGCGGAATATGTGTGCGCTATATAATAACTGGTAATAATATTCTCTGTACAGCGCTGCGGAATATGTGTGCGCTATATATATAACTGGTAATAATAATTTCTGTACAGCGCTGCGGAATATGTGTGCGCTATATAATAACTGGTAACAATATTCTCTGTACAGCGCTGCGGAATATGTGTGCGCTATATATATATAACTGGTAATAATAGTCTCTGTACAGCACTGCAGAATATGTGTGCGCTATATAATAACTGGTAATAATAGTCTCTGTACAGCGCTGCGGAATATGTGTGCGCTATATAATAACTGGTAATAATAGTCTCTGTACAGCGCTGCGGAATATGTGTGCGCTATATAATAACTGGTAATAATAGTCTCTGTACAGCGCTGCGGAATATGTGTGCACTATATAATAACTGGTAATAATATTCTCTATACAGCGCTGCGGAATATGTGTGCGCTATATAAATAACTGGTAATAATATTCTCTGTACAGCGCTGCAGAATAAGTGTGTGCTATATAATAACTGGTAATAATATACTGTGTACAGTGCTGTGGAATATGTGTGCGCTATATAATAACTGGTAATAATATTCTCTGTACAGCGCTGCAGAATATGTGTGCGCTATATAATAACTGGTAATAATAGTCTCTGTACAGCGCTGCGGAATATGTGTGCGCTATATAATAACTGGTAATAATAGTCTCTGTACAGCGCTGCGGAATATGTGTGCGCTATATAATAACTGGTAATAATAGTCTCTGTACAGCGCTGCGGAATATGTGTGCGCTATATAATAACTGGTAATAATAGTCTCTGTACAGCGCTGCGGAATATGTGTGCGCTATATAAATAATTGGTAATAATAGTCTCTGTACAGCACTGCGGAATATGTGTGTGCTATATAAATAACTGGTAATAATAGTCTCTGTACAGAAAAAGGGGGGTTTTGGGGGTCAATCGCACAAGACTGAGATGTGAAAAAGGACCCCTATACATTCATCAATTGAAAATTATATTTATCAAAAGGCGGGGTGCTACCCTTGGACACGGAGATTTAAGGACACGGAGATTTAAGGACAAAGACAAAGAAAGAGAAGAGTGTCCTCTTGGTGGGTGCACCTTGGAGAAAATTAGAATCAACTAATAAAATTTAACCTTTATTGTGATAATTTTAAAAGGCTGCGAAATGTTTTAAAAAACATATAACATACAAGGGTGGGTGGACACACTTTAAAATAAGGTGGCAGGCAGTAGTTACTGTTGGACCTGTAATAATACAGTGAATGGTTGAGTTGTAGCGTGTGAGACAGAGATAGTTTCGAACAGTGGGTTCTGCAATTATATATACGAGCACAACACCCTCTTCTGTTACACTAAATCTCTTAACGGATTGGATTCGTAATCTCTAGTCCGAATGGATTGAATACGTGCTCCTAGATTGTGATTTGTTTTTGCTCATATGTCAGATGCCGTGTTTATGCTAATCACGGTCACTGATATTCGGGATATAGATCCTGGGGGTCATGGGATATGTACCCTATTTAGGTGTCAGTAGGATCTGAGCCTTGTGTCACAGGTTTATTAGTATTCACAGTAGGTGTATTAGCGTCTCAGTAGTATAGCCTTTTGTCCTGTGAATATCAGGACTTTGGGAGAGACGTTTGTAACACTGGAAATAGAAGAAACTCTATATATGGTATCCCTGTGACATTTGGTTGGAATCACCGAAATAGTTTGGTCTGAAACCTGGTCAGTGGGGTGTCTCTCTAGCACAAATGTCCGGGAGACCTCAACCCCAGGTGGCCAGTTAAAGAGTTTTTAAAGACGTATCTAAATGAGCAAAATTATTCACAATTAAAGTGGCGCCTCCGGGGTATAGAGCTGACCTGTATAAATGACAGGAGCACTAAAACCTCCAGGGCAATCTCCACTGTGCAGAATAAGGAAGGAACCCTGTGCAGGGTATTCCTACTGGGAGCACATAAGCAGGTATGAGCCCTAATAAGGGCTATTAGGTCTCACAGTGCGCTTAGATCAATCAATTATGAAAAGTATCAAAGTCAGCAACAGGAAACTGCCTGCGCACCGCTAGCCGGCACGCGCTTCGCAGTTTAGCTTCCTCAGGGCCGCTGCGGAATATGTGTGCACTATATATTAACTGGTAATAATAGTCTCTGTACAGCGCTACGGAATATGTGTATGCTATATAATAACTTGTAATAATAATCTCTGTACAGCGCTGCGGAGTATGTGTGCGCTATATAATAACTGGTAATAATAGTCTCTGTACAGCGCTGCGGAATATGTGTGTGCTATATAATAACTGGTAATAATAGTCTCTGTACAGCACTGCGGAATATGTGTGCGCTATACAATACCTGGTAATAATAGTCTCTGTACAGCGCTGCGGAATATGTGTGCGCTACTGTATATAATAACTGGTAATAATAGTCTATGTACAGCGCTGCGGAATACGTGTGCGCTATATAATAACTGGTAATAATAGTCTCTGTACAGCGCTGCGGAATATGTGTGCGCTATATAATAACTGGTAATAATAGTCTCTGTACAGCGCTGCGGAATATGTGTGCGCTATATAATAACTGCTAATAATAGTCTCTATACAGCGCTGCGGAATATGTGTGCGCTATATAATAACTGGCAATAATAGTCTCTGTACAGCGCTGTGGAATATGTGTGCGCTATATAATAACTGGTAATAATAGTCTCTGTACAGCGCTGCGGAATATGTGTGCTCTATATAATAACTGGTAATAATAGTCTGTGTACAGCGCTGCGGAATATGTGTGCACTATATAATAACTGCTAATAGTCTCTGTACAGCGCTGCGGAATATGTGTGCGCTATATAAATAACTGGTAATAATATTCTCTGTACAGCGCTGTGGAATATGTGTGCGCTATATAATAACTGGTAATAATATTCTCTGTACAGCGCTGCGGAATATGTGTGCTCTATATAATAACTGGTAATGATATTCTCTGTACAGCGCTGCAGAATATGTTTGTGCTATATAATAACTGGTAATAATATTCTCTGTACAGCGCTGCAGAATATGTGTGCACTATATAATAACTGGAAATAGTCTCTGTACAGCGCTGCGGAATATGTGTGCGCTATATAATAACTGGTAATAATAGTCTCTGTACAGCGCTGCGGAATATGTGTGCGCTACATAATAACTGGTAATAATAGTCTCTGTACAGCGCTGCGGAATATGTGTGCACTATATAATAACTGGTAATAGTCTCTGTACAGCGCTTTGGAATATGTGTGCGCTATATAATAACTGGTAATAGTCTCTGTACAGCGCTGTGGAATATGTGTGCGCTATATAATAACTGGTAATAATAGTCTCTGTACAGCGCTGCGGAATATGTGTGCGCTATATAATAACTGGGAACAATATAGTCTCTGTACAGCGCTGCGGAATATGTGTGCCAATATAAATAACTGGGAATAATATTCTCTGTACAGCGTTGCAGAATATGTTTGCGCTATATAATAACTGGTAATAATATTCTCTGTACAGCGCTGCGGAATATGTGTGCGCTATATAATAACTGGTAATAATATTCTCTGTACAGCACTGCGGAATATGTGTGCGCTATATAATAACTGGTAATAATATTCTCTGTACAGCGCTGCGGAATATGTGTGCGCTATATATATAACTGGTAATAATAATTTCTGTACAGCGCTGCGGAATATGTGTGCGCTATATAATAACTGGTAACAATATTCTCTGTACAGCGCTGCGGAATATGTGTGCGCTATATATATATAACTGGTAATAATAGTCTCTGTACAGCACTGCAGAATATGTGTGCGCTATATAATAACTGGTAATAATAGTCTCTGTACAGCGCTGCGGAATATGTGTGCGCTATATAATAACTGGTAATAATAGTCTCTGTACAGCGCTGCGGAATATGTGTGCGCTATATAATAACTGGTAATAATAGTCTCTGTACAGCGCTGCGGAATATGTGTGCACTATATAATAACTGGTAATAATATTCTCTATACAGCGCTGCGGAATATGTGTGCGCTATATAAATAACTGGTAATAATATTCTCTGTACAGCGCTGCAGAATAAGTGTGTGCTATATAATAACTGGTAATAATATACTGTGTACAGTGCTGTGGAATATGTGTGCGCTATATAATAACTGGTAATAATATTCTCTGTACAGCGCTGCAGAATATGTGTGCGCTATATAATAACTGGTAATAATAGTCTCTGTACAGCGCTGCGGAATATGTGTGCGCTATATAATAACTGGTAATAATAGTCTCTGTACAGCGCTGCGGAATATGTGTGCGCTATATAATAACTGGTAATAATAGTCTCTGTACAGCGCTGCGGAATATGTGTGCGCTATATAATAACTGGTAATAATAGTCTCTGTACAGCGCTGCGGAATATGTGTGCGCAACAGTATATAAACTAATGAAAATAATTAATTGAGTGTTTTGTTGTAATTGCATGAATGGCACTGAAGACTAGAACTCCCATAATGTAGAAGTGCGGTACTGAACCTGTGGCCCCTATGTAATCGGGGTCCATTTAGTTGTCAGGGTTGTATACTGTGTGTATACAGAGTCAGAGTTGTATACTGTCACTCTACTGTTTGTGTGCAGCTAGATTCCCTTTTTATAAGAGGAGGGTAAATATGGCCCGGTGGTCAGCATACCAATAATACTATGGGCCTTATTCTGGTCGATGCGTAATTTTCCGAATTCTTTCGGATGGCGTTTTTTAGCCGTCTGCGCATGCGTGGGTAACGCTATGCGCATGTGCCACGCAAGGTCTCCGTACTTGTTCTCACTAATACCGTACAGAAAAGTGCACGGCATTTACTCGCGAGATATTATGGGCGTCATTCAGAAGTACACAGGGGCTTATTTTCAAAGTGTTAACATGGACGTACACGAGGGAGTGCACTAATTCTGGTACGGGTACATTCGGACTGAACACTGACTGCAAACGAACCAAAAGGCAAGAAATATGCGGTGTCCATAAGCAAGTATTTATTTGTGGGCACACTCGGTCATGCGCTAGGCATTCGGAACGCCCAATTAGTACTCCCGCACCTTAACCAATGTCACCTGAACACAATACAATCCACTCCTCTACTCATTACTCATTAATTACACTCTTGTCATTGCTTCAATTGGAAACCTTGCAGCTTAAATGGACCATTACAAAACACACAAAGCTATGCTGAAAGCACGGCTGCATTTGTTACACACATTTACACTGCAAGCAATGGACAGAACTTGCTTTCACTAATATAAATATACATGTCACTTGTACATTTACCAATAAAACCACACAATAAAAATATAAATTTATTACACTAAGGTCAAACATAAAATTGAAAAAGCATGTTTTTTGCCACATGCCACAAATTAAAGGTACCATACCAGGAATTTTGGAAATAAAAAATAAAGTTCTAAATGTATTATTTACATACATAGCCACAGCAGAATCATTAGGAACACATCAGGTGGCGTCACAACAAAAGTATAGCACCAACACTTCAAGTACAGCAGACAGTAATGGCAGCCAAAAGAGGTCAACAGAGGAACCAAACACAGCATTCGAAATGAGGGCAAATGTGGGTACCCTGTGCAGGGGATTGGTTTGCACACAGGAGGCTGACACACACACAGCAAAATGAAAGATTTGGGAAGACATAAGGGTGGAGATTAATGTGGAAACAAGTTCATGTGCGGGGCTTTTTCACCTTGGAAGGGCCCTTGCCACGTGCAGCAGCAGCTCCTCGCCCACGGCCACAGCCACGTTGGGATGGTGGGGCAGGTGGGCCAGATGATGGCGAAGGGGTGGATGCTCTTCCCCTTCTGCCAGCAGGGAGTGCTGGTGGTGGGAAAGCACCAGAGATGGCTGCCAATAGGGCCCTATTGGTGGTAACTAGGTCTTGGAGGAGGTCATTAATCCGGCAGGATTGATCTGCCAGCACCTGCAGGCTGGCAGCTACGGACTGCTGGGTGCTGACAAGACCCATCATGACCTCCTCCGTCCTAAGCAGCCGCTCTGATGCTACCTCTCCCTGCTGGTGAATCTGGCCAAGCATCTCCACCCACCTGTCCACATCCTGTGTGTCCGGTGGCTGCTGCACATGTCTGGCAGTGGTGGCAGGTGGCACAGACTCCTCCACCTCCTGAAGACTTGCATGACCAAACGGCGGGGATGCTGGTGAAAGAGAAAATTACAATTACAACACATTCCTTGAAAATTAGTACAAACTACTTATGCCATGCCAAACAATTACCTTCTACATAAGCAGCAAAGACTTCCGCTGGGGCCTCGCTATCCATGTTGCTCACCCCCGGATCTCCTCTATAGCTATGCAGCCAACAGCCATCTCTTCCAGGGGGGTGAGCTTCAGTTTTCCTGGCATGGGGCCAGCCCCAGAGGTTTGGCTGTGGTTCCGGTGTTTGGTCAGCTTCTTCTTCAGGTTGGTTTTGAAGTCGTGCCACCTGCAATCAAAGTTCTCATATTAATACATGTCACCCCTGACGTTTGATGTAGCATGCATTGTAATCTGCTACAGATTTCAACGTGTGCTTCATTCTACACAACTTACATTATGTTAAACTATAAACACAACACTTAGAACAAACATTCCCACTCAGCCTCCAATAAATATAGAATAAGAGACATGCCAATCATGTCTGTTGCTCCTAGCAACGTGACCGACCATTCACCAACTCCATCTAAAATATAATACAAACATTACTGGTCTACTTCTGCACTAATGTAGCACACTTTAACTTGCCTCTTCTTCACATGCTCCCTCTCACGAACTTGTGGAGCTACCCCATTAATCTCCGCGGTTATGTCATCCCAAATCTTCCATTTCCTGGTGTGTGTCAGCTTCTCCTGTGGACACTCTATCCAATCCCTTGCACGGGGTACCAGAATGGCAAGCTCCTGCGGTTCGAATGCCATGTTCCTGGTGTCTGGATCCTCTGTTGGGCTCTTTTGACCACGCCCACGGCCACCTGTCGCTGTACCTGAAGTGCTGGCCATGCTACTATCTTGGGAAGCCACCTGCTGTGTTCCCAATGATTCTGCTGAGGCAGAAGATGGGCCAGCTGCTGATTGGCCATCTGTGCTTTGGCCTGATGTGGATGGGCCAGCTGCCTGCTCTCCTCCAAATTCCTGTTGTTAGTGGAGGGGCACATAGGAGGTGCTGGAGTCCAGGTGAGCCATGATGTTTTGCAACTCTTGCTCTCCCTCAGAATGAGAGCCAGCCATGTTTGCAACACCATTTTGTGGTTCTAGCACACCTTTATATACTATTTCTGTCAGTGACGTACTTCAGCCCCACCCTATGTTTTTTGCGGCAGCGTTCCGTGCGGCAGCATTCCATACGTCAGTGTACGCCGTGCTGTTTGTGCGGCGCATAGGTGGCCCATAGTAGCGGCAATTCGATTTCACATAACCTGGCGTACCTTCAAAGTCTAATTTAGGTGAAATGTTGTAATATTTCCTATAATGACCACCTCCAACGTTATAAAAACATAAATGCTATCTGTGAATTTTCATTAGTACTGTGCTATTGTTGTGAATGTACAACAAATGTAAGTAACCCAATCCATTTTGAAATCCACCCCACAAGTCATGCAATAGTCATCATTGATGTCATGCACAACACATGTGATAGGCCTATAAATAGTGGTTTGATGCTAGATTCATTTGTCTCCAGATCTGTATTGTGGCCAGGTCTAAGGTAAGATCTCCCATGGTCAATGTGGAGATGATATACATTAACAATGTAAGGGTAATAATGTATACAGTAAGTACTGCGAAGTACTGCTATGCGATGCCAAGCTATAGCACGCGTTGCTTGGCGGTGCAATGTTTTCGCCGATTGTTGGGCGCATACACAATATTCATGTCAATATGGATAATAAAGTTAATACCAAATAGTAAACTTAACAACCAATCACAGGACAAGAGTATTTATCATGCGCCATAGCGAAAATGGCTTCTTACCAAAGGGCACAACCTTTTAGCACCGCGGAGCTGCTGGCACTTGTTGCCGTCATGGAGCGGAGGCTGGGTCGTGCAGGCCCCTTCATATCTAATCGAGACAAGCGCCGGGCGTACCTTGCTGCCCGGCGCAGGATACTCGCACGCACAAATGTGCGGAGGACCGTCGCCCAGCTGGAGAGGCGATGGTCTGACCTGTGGAGGCGGCAGCCTGAATTACTCCAGCAGTTGAGGCGCCGTATAGAACGGTGTAAGTTTTTTCGCTATTCATACATGATTACCACTGAATCCTTTAATTTTCACATTAGTAACACATTTATTAACATGAGGTAAAGTGGGTGTTGATGATTGAGAAATGACATATACTATATGTGTGATACTTCCTCTATCACATGCATTAATGTGGATATGATATGTAATTGTAATAGTAATTAGAATGTCAAATGACACTCAACCATTTTGTTTGTTTAACCCACAGCGCGGGAGAGAGCCAGACAGGCCCGTGAAGAGGGCCGTGAGGAGGGCCATGAGGAGGGCCGTGAGGAGGGCCAGGAGGAGGCCCAGGAGGAGGGCCAGGAGGAGGCCCCGGAGGTGGCCCAGGAGGTGGAGGTAGAGGTGGAGGGCCAGGTGGAGGTGGAGGAGGAGGAGGCGGGACAGGTGGAGATGGAGGAGGAGGACGAGGATGAGAGCCGCCATGAGGCGGAAAACTTCACCTCCACTCCCCCTATACACACCCCTCCCCCTAGCCACTCACCAACCTCCTCATTCTACCTTCCTTCCCCACCCGTGTACCATGAGCAGGAGGAGCTATCCCTACCCCTCCCAAACTTCCCACCACCTCCCAACGTGGAGGATGATGATGTTGTGGAGCTGGCAGGCAGTGGTAAGTAGACGTAATGCCTCATTACTGACTTAGGTACAGTTTATTATGTTGCACCGCTGATTACATTTTGCTTTAATATACTAAAGCAGGGGTGGGGAACCTTTTTTGTGCCAAGGGCCGTTTGTATGGTGAAAAAATCCTTCGGGGGCCAGAAGTAAAAATTTATCTTACAAAATTGTCCTGCTGCAGCCGCCCCACACTGCCGCTGAATAGGACTTAAGCCCCGTACACACAGGGGAGATATATTGCTCAGCCATATATTGCTAGCAATATATTACTGAGCAATATATTGCTCAGTGTCCCCTTTTCATCAGCGACCAGAGATGGTCGCTGATGAAAAGGAACCTCAGCCGGCGGTACCGCAGAGGTAATCAGCTCCTGCGACCAGCGATTAGAATGGGGCAGAAAACTGGAGCGTGCACTCCCATCACTGGCAATATGGTCGCCAGCGACCATATTCCCAGCGATTTCAGCCCCTATCGCCCCCATCTGTACACAGCATGACAGTCTCCGGCTGCTGTTGATTAAGAGGAATCTTGCGAGAACTACCGGCCTCTCGCGAGAATTCCCCTGTACTTGACTCCCAGCAAAGCCGCCGGGTGGGTGGGAGGGCCACTCAGACTGGCTACGGGGGCCACATACGGCCCCTGGGTCTGAGGTTCCCCACCCCTGTACTAAAGACTAGTCAAAACAAATGGATAACAACAGACACACTTTAGGGTTATAGGGCCATGGTGCAAACGTTCAATCTGGAGGCTCATGTAGGTGATGAGTGTTTATTTATGGAGGGTCTTTCTATACAAGCACCATTACAACATAAATGGAGTATGTACAGGCCTGATTTATAATGGAGTCACAAGTGGACAGTTCCTCTGGGCCCCCCTCTAGCCAGTGGGCCCGTGTTGTTGCCATGTATGGTAGAAAGAAATTATGTAGGATGGATTTTGCTTAGGAAACTTTTGGTGCATGGAAGAGGATTAGTGCTGCACCTTCACCTATCTGGCAATGTGACAATGATTCATGAATTAAGGGGTAGAGGGACTAGCCTAGGCTTTTAATGTTCTATCTATCTATCTATCTATCTATCTATCTATCTATCTATCTATCTATCTCTCTTACAGTTTAGCATTGAGCAGCAGGTTTATATATATATGGCAAAATGTGACAAGTTCTAGTGAATGTAGCTTTCTAGTACATTGGTGAGTGTTAAGGCAGGAGAAGTGTGAGTGAGGCTCAAGTGTTGCTGGGAATTTTATACATACATTGGCAATTTTATCAGTCACATATTCTGTAGTGTAAGCCACTGTGTGTGTGTGTGTGTGTGTGTGGCACCATCATAGTTGTTTTTTTTTCCATTAGAAACACTATTGCCTATGTAATTGTTTGTATGTATGATTTCTCATGCTGTTTGTACTTAGGATTGACTGTACAAGGTCTACCTGAATAGCATAATTAATGTTGAACCCCCTTTAACATGCCCACAGATGATCAGCGGGAAGAAGGCGAGGGTGTCCGAGGGGCCCTCCTAAGGCTGCGCCAGCACCTGCTGATCCTGTGCAGGACCTATGCGACCTGCTGCTTTAATTAAAAAAAAATTGTAATTTAATAAATGTTTTTTGAAAGTTAGAAAACCAAAAACCTAACCTACCCCCCCCCCCATCCTACCCACCCAACTATAACTATACTATACTACAACAATACTAATCCAACCCATCCCTCCCCTTCCCACCCACCCACCCACACAGGTAAAGAAGGATATACAGAAGGATATTGGACATGTGGCTATAAGCTAATGGCCTTAGGAAAACTAGGACAAATGCTCTCACAGTATAAACAATATAAAATACCATAGCCCTCAGAGTTTAGAATAGTGTTGAGTGCAGACATGACGACAGGCTAAGTCAGAGCATACGTGACGGAATACACACAGCTGTGCCCCCCCTGCCACTGTACATGTGCAAGAAATATTAATCTGCCCAGGCCTGCAAATTCAAAGTCACTTGAGAATAAGTAGGAAACTAACTATACCAACCATGCCAACTATCCAATCCCATCCGCCCCTATTGTAGTGCCCATAAAAGAATACCCGGATAATAGCAGTAGCAAACCCCCCCCCCCCCCCCCCCTTTACTTACAGGATAATAGAACAGGAAATATATCAGGGGTAGTGGACTTGACCTTTATATAGAGACAACTCAAAATAAGAACACCTCCCCCACCATTACTCCCAGTGGTGTCATGCAGAATGTGTAATACAGGATCACATGGTATGCATTAAAAGTAAAATCAGGATATTTATATATGCATAACAGAATATTACTAATAGGAAGCTAAGAACGCTATTGGAGAAGAATGAGTAGGAACATGTCGGCGTGGAGTTGAGAATAGAATAGTGTGGCGAGCGCAGCGAGCCACCGAGCCCGAAGCGTGGCGAGCGTAGCGGACACCTGTGAAGCCCGCGAGGGGACGCGTATACCTATTCTATTCTCAACTCCACGCCGACGTGGATAGTGGGGGTATGAAAAGGTCGTAGGACGCGTACCGCCGCCCCTCGCGGGCTTGCTGCGCTCGCCACGCTTCGGGTTGGCGTTGATAGTGGGGGTGGTACACTCTAAAAAATGACATTTGGGGGCATTTAACATGTTTGCTGCACATTTCAATGCATTTGGATGCATTTCAGTGCAAAAACGCATGCCATCGCATCACATCGCATCGCATGCGATATGATCGCATGCGATGCGATGCGATTTCTTAGCATGCGATGGTCATCGGGGGAGCCGTGATACTCCACAAGTACCGTTTTCTTTTTAATTATTGCTTCATTCTTAAATAATTGTCATTGGTTATAGTGAAGTCCTGATACTTCATGGAAGAGAGGATGAGCAGTGCTGCTTATTTTATTTTTTTTGTTCTCTGTAGCTGCTCTACACATAAACAATGGTCGCTTAAAAGCTATAATCAGCGTTATATCATCCTTTTATCTGTATTCATGCATTTTCAGGTAGATTTACCCTATTACTGTATATATTAGTGCTGTAGAATTGTATTGGTTTTCACAAAAGGAAATATTGTTAAAATCGCACTCAATGGATAAAATAAACAATTAACCATTTAACAAAACTTTTTAACTAACATTAAGAAGCCTTGTGTGGGCATGACCACGGCAGTGAGGGAGTGAGGAGGGAAATAAATAGAGGCTCCACATTAGCAGCCATAACTTGGGACTCATTTAAGGCCTTTATAAGAGGTACTCTGAAGAAGCGAATTGGGGAGATAAAAAGAGACACTCGAAGAAGAATACAGGAATTAGAAAGAGATTGTATTACCTATGAAATAAATTATCTGACTAATAAATCGGAACCCTCCAGGCTTGAATGTCTGGAGGCTCAGAGGGAGTGGTTGGAGGCTTTAAAAGAACAAAATTTCAAACTGTTGTCAAATAACGCCCATAAGCGATACCAGCACTCCGATAGGCCAGGAAGGTACCTAGCCTACCTGGCCTAGGCGGAAGCCCCCTCAAGCTGTATTAGCAACATTAAGAAGGTTGACGGTGAAAGGGTATATACAACAGCGGAAATAGGACAGGAATTTCTACAGTACTTTTCTTCCCTGTATACTTCTAGAGTAAAATATAATCAAATGGAAATGAGTGAGTACATATCTAGCATAAGAATTCCATCATTTGATGATCAAGAGATTCTAGATATGGAAGCTCCATTGACCATTGAGGAGGTGCAGAGGGCAATTATGGACTTACCGAAAGGGAAAGCTTCGGGCCTAGATGGAATTCCAGCCGAAATTTATAAAAAATTCATAGATGTATTAGCCCCTCTCCTACTGGAGACACTCCTGTCCTGCTTCGAAGATAATAAACTGCCCCCATCTATGGTCGAGGCAAAAATAAGTGTCATCTTGAAGCAGGATAAGGACGGTAGTGAAGTCGATTCTTATCGGCCAATCTCAGTTCTTACAGTAGAAGCGAAGATATTGGCAAAAATCCTGGCAACCCGATTAAATAAGTATATATTAAAAATAGTCCACCCGGATCAGACCGGGTTTATGCCAGGGAAGACCACCTCCCTGAATCTTCGTAAGCTACAAAGTCACCTTCAGACGCCCAAAGATAAAGGTACTTTTCCGGCAGTCGTCTCACTGGACGCATCAAAAGCTTTTGATGTGGTCGAGTGGCCCTACTTGTGGATAGTCCTTAAAGCCTTTGGCTTTGGACCTAGCTTTATAAAGTGGATACAATTATTGTACTCTGAGCCATCGGCCCGTCTTTCAATCAATGGGTGGATATCCCCACCATTTACTCTGACCAGGGGAACAAGACAGGGATGTCCGTTATCTCCTGTCTTGTTTGCCCTGGCAATCAAGCCATTAGCTAGCCTTCTCAGAACACGTGCTAATATAACGGGATTTACAGTGGGGACAGATAGTGATATAATATCTTTATATGCCGATGACCTATTCATATATTTATCGGACTATAGAGTAGATCTCCCTAAAGCTCTGCAAATAGTAGATCAGTTTGGCGAATTTTCTGGCGTGAAAATAAATTGGAACAAATCCCACATTCTCTCCGTAAATCACTCTGGTCAGTCCCTTCCTCCACATCCACTCCCTCTGAAATGGGTTACGTCATTCAAATATCTTGGGATATGGATCTCCAGGGATCCAAGCAAATTTATTTCACTAAATATCCAACCTTTAGTAGCTCTTTTAGAAAGTAAATGTAAAACCTGGAGGAAATTGCCCCTTACGCCGTCAGGCCGTATTAACCTGCTGAAAATGGTTATGTTACCTAAAATGTTGTATGTGATCCAACAGTCTCCAATTTATCTTCCCACTTCGCTGTTTAGAAAAATTAATAGTATTATTTCATCATTTATTTGGAACAACTCTAGACCCAAGATTCGCTTAAAAGTCCTTATGGGTGAGAGAGATCAAGGAGGACTGGGCCTACCTGATATTAAAAACTATTATTTAGCGTCTCAACTGGCGCAAATGAGGGGATGGTGGGATGAAGATCCGGATAGCATGATGGTCAGGGACCTAGTAAAGGTATCAACACCAGGGATTAAACCACTTTCCAGATTGCTGCAGGGAAATATTACATCTAGAGATCCCCCCTTGGTAGTCCAGGCCATAAAAGTATGGAAAGAAGCGAATAAAGTAATTGACAGTAAAAAACTTGACCCACAACATCCGATTGAAGATAAATGCCTCTTTGGCGACCTAAAGGAACTCCAGATGAGTGAGGCGTGGGGTCCATATGCAATTCAGTATCTCAGCCAGTTATATCTGGAATCTGGACTAAAGTCCTTCACCCAGCTGAAGAGTGAATTTGGGCTTCCACAGACTCATTTCTTTCGTTACCTACAGCTTAGGAGTGTATTGGACCGGCGATTCCATAATGCCTCCCCAGTATTTGGGGAATCCCCGCTTAAAAAACTCATTATAACTAGTAAGAGTAAAAAGATATCCAAGATTTATAAAACCATGGCTAGAGAATCTACTCATGATCATCTAATTCTTTTGAAGACTAAGTGGGAGGATAATGTGGGGCCAATTTCAGAGGGGGAATGGCTTGTGGCCATATCCTCCATTCCTAAGTCTTCTAATGCTATAAGTGTACAACAAGTACAATTCTTTATCTTACATAGGGCGTACCTCTCAACTACCAGGATGGTCAAATACGGAGCAATGTCCTCATTAATTTGTAACAGGTGTAAAAAATTTCCTGGTACTTTTTTTCATTTGCTCTGGGAATGCCACCCAGTTGCGGAATTCTGGCAAAAAGTGATATGTATTATGGTAGAAACCGGAATAAGTAGAGAACGACTATCTCTGAAAAGATGTCTGTTGAATATACCTGTGGATAGCAAATGCGAATGGGGTCAAAAAATGTATATAACTGGTTTGTGCTCATTAGCTAAGGTTATCATCTCTAGATATTGGATGGGAAAAGAAGGCCCAGGTATTGAAGAATGGATAGCATTGGTTAATTATACCGTTGAACAAGAAAAATACCTATATATTAGTAGAAATTCACCTAACAAATTTGATAGAATATGGAATAGTTGGAAAGCCTCCAAATATTGGAAGTCACGGTGCACCTAATAGTAATATTTAAGTATGAATTATACATTTTTGCATATTAACACAAAAGGAAAGAGGGGAAGGGTTAAAAATAAAAAAATAAAAAAATAAAAGAAGGGCAATGGAAATTATATTTTTCCTCTTAATCACAAATTTAGTCACATTTACTCGAAAGTAACACGAACCTAACACTTCCTGCTAGATTTCACTATAAAAAGCAATTGAATATACACGCGTAAAGGTTTTTTAGTTATTGAGTATTTTTTTTTTCTTTGTATTACCTTTTATTGCTGTCTTCACTGGAAGGTATGTGTTCAGGGGAATGAGCAATCAGATGCAAAGTCACTTTTCAGCAAATAAATATAAACACAAGCCGAACACTTATTCCGAGCTCTAATGTAAACAGTAATTGTAGTTCTCTTTTTTATATCTAAAAGATACTTTGTCCAATCGATTGAACGGGTATAAGTAATTAGATAACCATAAGGGATTGTAGCAACAAGAGTAATAGCAGTGGCAATATAGAACGACAGATAATTGGATATATCAGATATGCCTAGACTATATGTGTAGAATCAGACTTGACTGTTTTTAAATTTTTTTTTTTTTTTTTATGTATTGTATGTACTGTTATGTAGGTATGTATTTATGTATTTTTTCTTCTTTGGGGACTATTTTTTTTTTTTCCCTTTACTTGTATTGTCTTCTCGGTGATATTGGAGTATGTCTGTAATGTCACTTATTTTGTAAAACGAAATAAAAAATGAATATGAAAAAAAAAAAAAAAACAATAAGAAGCCTTTTTTTACCCTTTTTATTTTTTGTATTCATTATTTTTAAATGTATTTATTTATTATTATTACTATTTTTTGTTCTATATACTTTATGAAATGTAGGATATATTTTATACACGTTTAAAAGGTTTTACTGTTCTGCTCTGTAGTAAATTGGATTGTCCTAAATATTATATATTAAAACCAGAAAGAAAATCAATTAAATATAAGGGTAATTTCAATAGACGATACAAAGGATTTTAAGAGTTTTATTTGGCTCAGAGAAATTAGAAAAACAGTGGACCAAGGTATGACTTTGAACTTAAAGTCGCTCAAAACAGCGCTATGCAAAGCCACCCTCCTTCTGCTGACGGCGCCGGACAGGGGGAAAGCCGCTCAGTGTGTATGCAGTGTGTATGCACTGAGCGGCTTCCCCGCAGCGATGAACACGATCATCGCTGTCCATACACGCTGGACATAGTCGCCCAGTGTGTATGGACCTTAATGATGACAAGCAAAGAGGACAGTAGAGTAGACAAGGAATGTAAATTCAAAATAAAGATTCAAGGAGGAATAATTGTTCTAAGCAAAGTTCAACTATAAGGATATTAAGTATTATTAATTGAAATTATTATCATTATTAATTAAAATGGCTGAGGGCTGCATAAGCCAGAGGCCATATAAGAGCCCTAGCTTCGGGTAATTTAGAGTTCAAGAGGTTAAAAAGTCAGCTGTAGTTTTCTGCCCAGTGATAGCCTGGTGACAGGGCAGGTTGGCCTATCAGGGAAAAAGGGGCGTATCAAGTTAGGGGGTATAAATAGCTTTTGCAGGTGACAAACTTCCTCTTACCTTTTTGGAAGCCCTCCCTGGATTTGTTTTGTTTTATGCTTGCACGTTTGGGTATTTTTTCGTCCTTACGGTGCTCAGTGATTTTTGGGGCTTTTCAGACAGATTGGCGGGAAGTCGCTACCAGCCAGCGGTCAAAGAAGGGCATAAGCGGACATTGTGGGGCACCACCCTTTTTGTAGGACGGTGGGTGTGTCCTCCCCATGCGGGTGGACAAGGGGCATTGCCCTGCGGGAGCGCCTATTGGCTCAGCCAGGTTAAGGGGTGGTGAGTCCCGCACAATGCAGGTTATGCAGGTAGGAGGTGGTGGTGAGCCCCTCCTGGAGTCATTTGTTTCGTAGATCAAGTTGACTGGGCTGGCGTTTGGTAGCGACTTATTTTTTGCCATCCTCCAAATTTTAATTTAAAGTTAGGGAAATCTAGTTTAAAATTCCAAATGACCAAATTTGAAATTTAGTTAAACTCGGTCACCAAACAATAAATAATTGTTGACCTTTTAAACTAAGATCTCAGTTGTCTGTGTCTTTATTTATGGTCTGTTTGAATATTGGTGTCTGTGTCCATTATTTTAGTTAAGCTGTTTTTCAATTAAAGTAAAGGTATGTCACAAGTAAGCTATGGGCGCCTTATCGTAATCATCATTTATTGTTATTATTCTTATTATTATTTACAGTTTCTTGTAAAGCGCATCAAATTCCAGTACACTTTACAATTGGAAATAGTATTGATAATAAATAGCTGCGTAACAGTGACGTGCGGTGGTGGCTGCGAACAGAGAGACACTGTCACAGCCACCTCTGCACCCCCATCCCTGGCCAGACCGATGGTGACATCCAACCCCCCCCAGCTAGCGGCAATGGGGCAATGGATGCACCCCATGCCACAACATCATCTAAACCTCCGCACAACCCCCCCCCCCAACATCTAAACCACCGCATCACAGCCTCCACAAGCAGCACCATTTTGCACAAAGTTAACACTGCTTACCTAAGCAGTACGGACATCGGTGACTGGCATCCAGAGCCAGAGCGCCGGGTGGGTGGCAGAAGAGAGACCCCAGAGAGGAGAGGGTAAGAGCCCGCATGGAGCACGAGCCGGTGCCCAGACAACAGCGGGAGCTGTCGACCCGGCTCCGTGCATCCCCCTTCCCCCACAACGACGGCAATACAAGTCGGGGGACGAGCTGTGCAGTGGTGCACTGTGCGGCTCGTATGCCATAAGCGGCACCTATAACAGAGCCTCGGTGTTAATAAGGGACGTGCTTTCTGCTAACAGCCTGTGGATACTAATTGCAACTACATGTGAGCCTACGATACACGCCCCTTGTTAGTGTGCTACATAGAGAAACGAGGAGACCCAAACGTAAAATTGCTGCTATTCGAGTTTATTAGTTTTTTCATTTATTATTATTTTCTTTATTGTGTACATTGTATCTTGTATTTTATGTGATATTTTTATGAACAATATAGGATATAAAATGTGATAATATCTGCAAACAGTGGCCCTTATTCAGAACTGATCGCAGTACAAATTTGTTCTCAAAATGGGCAAAACCATGAGCACTGCAGGTGGGGCAGATGTAACATGTGCAGAGAGAGTTACATTTGGGTGGGGTGTTTTGAAACTGAAATCTAAATTGCAGTGTAAAAATAATACAGCCAGTATTTACCCTGCACAGAAACAAAATAACTCACCCAAATCTAACTCTCTCTGCACATGTTAAATCTGCCCCACCTGGAGGGCACATGGTTTTGCCCATTTTGAGAACAAATTTGTACTGCGATTAGATCAGAATAAGGGCCTGTGTGTCCAGGTTCATTTTGTGCAGACAGAGATAATCTGAGTTTATTATATATATATATAGTATTCTGGTCTGTTCGGCACTCCGGACGAATGTCTTTATGTACCGCGGTGACCTTATGCTGTTTTGTAAAGGTACTCTGGATCCCCTGTCCTGAGCCCAGGCGCAGGGGAAGAAAACGGCACTCACGGATTTGGTAAAAAGGTTTTATCTATTCAAAGTGCAATGGATTACAGCATAATCTTCAACGTTTCAAGGCGTGTTGCCTTTTCGTCAGGATGCGCTGTTATGTGCAAATGGTGCCAAAGGTGCAGTGAATATATATATATATATATATATATATTATACCCAGCAGCGCAATACTCACCATTGAGGTTTTTCTTTTGTACGAGGATCATTCGATTACTATGAATCTGTTTAAGCAGAAATGGGTCAATGACATATATGTAGTGCAAAACAACTATCCTGTGGCTGGGGGTACTGTGACAGGGACAGCATACTTCCACATAAGGTGAATGTGGAAGATCCAGTCACGATTTAGAACAGCAGCAGCAGGGCTAGTGAAATCCCATCCAGGTTTTCCTAAGATGTATTGTGAATCACAGTCTGCTAATTAACAACACTTGTCACTTCCTGTTATATGTTTGTCCAGAGCAGAGAGTCAGTGTTCCCAATGCCTTTTAGTGGCTGGGCCATAGGCTGGGAGGAATGTGGGGATTATGTTAGGGATTCTCTGGAGTGTACCCCTATTGTGAAACCTGTGTGTTGACTGCTGAACACTGCCATTGCTGTAACCTAAGAATTGCCAAGCTGTTGTCCTGGTATGCTGTCTACCTGATACAAATAAAGAACCAGACTTTGTTTCAATCCAGTCAATGTGATTTCTTGTCACTGTATGAATTGTATTATTATCAGAAAACACTTAAACTTGGATGTTACTGTACAATACAAAAAAAGGTCTTAACCCAATGTGAACTACACAACATATATATACCTTGCTGTGGAGAGAATGGGGTATTAGTTATGGCTAGAACTGTGCACCAGCTAGGTGGTTTGTGAAACGTGACAGTTAGTAATGACTGCACCTTAGTGTCAACTAGTGGGTCTGGAAAAGATGACAGTTAGCAATGACTGCACCTGTGCCCCAGCTAGGTGATCTGGGAAATGTGACTGGTCTGGGAAATGTGACAGCTAGCAATGAGTATACCTGTGCACAAGCTAGGTGGTCTGGGAATTGTGACAGTTAGAATGACTTCACCCGTGCACAAGCTAGGATGTGTGGGAAATGTGACAGTTAGTAAGGACACCACCTGTGCCCCATCGAGGTGGTCTAGAAAAAGGTGAGTTGATAATGACTGCACCTGTGCACCAGTTAGGTGGCATGGAAATGTGACAGATAAGAAAGATTCTACCTCTGCACCAGCTAGGTGCTCTGGGAAATGTGACAGATAGTAATGACTACACATGTGCAACATCTAGGATGTGTGGGAAATGTGACAGTTAGTACAGTAATTACACCACCTGTGCCCTGTCCAGGTGGTCTAGAAAATGTGAGTTAGTAATGACTCCACCGGTGCACCAGCTAGGTGGACAGAGGAACGCGAACAGCTGGTAGATCTTGAGGACCCACTTGCTCCCCTGACTTAATACAATAAGTTCTCTGATAATACATTTTACATAACAGAATATGTTTTTATCACTGCAATCTTCATTAAAAAAAAACTCACCTCAAACAAATGTCTTCAATGACACCTCCTTCCTTCACCATGTAATTCATAAAATTATTGACACTGAAAACTCCTCCGACAATAATGTCTCCGTCTTGAAAATATTCATAATCTTCGAATGATTTGGCTAGTGTCAGGGAACAGGCTGGTGACTGAGTCTGGGTGACCGGTAGCACACACAGGACGCCCACAAATACCAGCATTGTTATTATGTGGGATGACGCTAAACATCTGAGAAACGCTTCCCCAGCTAACATGAACGTCTTAAGTATAGTGCAGAACCCGGGGCCGGTAGAGGTCAGGACGCATCCTGTATGAGCCTGTAGTATCTGTGTGACAGTGTAATAGGACTGATCCTCTCCCCTCCTTTTATACAGTATACTGTGATACAAGACAACGTGTGCTGGAATTAGCTGCAGGTGTTTGTGCCGGGAACTCTTTTTTTCTGTTACTAAAATATAATTTATAGCACGATAATCACTATCTTCAAAAAAGATTTAAAAAAATGAACAGAATAATAATATTTCACTATTTGGAAAGTGTCACATCCTATAGAGAATACTATTAAAACTAAGACAATATGAAATATCGATAAGAAAAGTTTTGTACTTTCCTAAAAGTTGTCCTAAAGGTTCCACAGTGAGAAATGTGTTGTGTCCTGAAGGCCACACTGTGACAAAAGTATTGACATTGCTTTAGCGGTATATGCCCAAAGTGTGTTATTTTTAATTTCCCAATACAAATACTGTAGAGATGCTGCAAAAGGACATTTTAAAAAACTGGATCTCAACGTCTTTCACTTCTACTTGGCAAAGTCATTATACTGAAACGCGTTGGTCACAAAGTGTCAGGGACTGTCAGATGGTTTAGCAATATGCTTAGAGCATCATATTTTGAATTGCAAGATGTATCCCAATATCCCACACTGCTAACACCAATGGCATTTGTTCAAAGGGGCCACTGGTCACATAACACCATGAATAACAATTGATACTTGAATGCCCCATTGCTTCTAGAAATTAATAACGTTATTGTGTAACCCAGGTCGTTCAGTTTTCTCTTCAGAGATCCAGAAGTGAGGTTCTTAAATGCTGGCAGTGAACGCCAGAGACCCCAGCATGGAAGTTTTGGCTTTTCTGCACCTGTCACACAGGTTATTGGCTCCCATCTGGGTTCTACCCATGGTGGCTGCTATGCTTTGGATATTCATTGCAATGCGTATAGACACAAAGATGACAGACTGGGTCAGAGCTGGACAGGAACAGGGGGCAGACATTAGGAATCAGGAATGGAGCACATGGAAGGCGGGAACATGGGATGGAGCACAGGGCAGACAGGAGCAAGGAGCAGGTCACACAGGCAGAGCACTGGAAATCCCTGGATGATGCTATGAAAGTCTATGCTCTCGCTTGTTGTATTCAAACGTAGAACTGCTCTTACTCCAATGCATGTCCTGGAAAAAGAGTTGAATAAACTGTTGAATACAATTATTTTGGAGCCAAGAAAGACCACATTTTGTTCTTCGTCTCTAGTACTAACATGATCATATTTACTGTGTACCAGATGATAGAGGCCATCCATGAGCAACAGGTGGAGTATGGGTCTCAGCACTGATAACAGCCAAAAAAAACAATGCGGCATCCTGACAGCCACAATCCTGATAGTTCTAGGGTAAGTATATTAACCTTCTCTCCAACCTCACCCTAACCCTCTTTTCCTGCAGCCTAACATTAACCCCTCTTGCAGCCTAACCCTTCCTCCCTCTCCCTCACAGCCTAACCCTAACCCTCTCCCAGATACATTCAGGATATCTGCTGTCTGTATTCTGACATCGGCATTCTGACAAATATGGCGGTTCAAGCAACATCTGCCGGAATCCTCAGCATAAAGATGCCAACTACATTCCTATGCAACACCAACCTCAATTTACATTTGGGGTAAGTTGTTCATCATTGAAGGTTAATAAAAGTTAGGACATTTCATTACGTTCAAGTACAAATATTAGTTAAAATATGTAAAATTGTATTAAAAAAAAACAGAAATGAACCAGTTTTTATAACTGTGTTTTGCCCAAAAAAAAAAAGATATGGAAATGTATGAAAACATATGAGTCATATGGAAAAGCCATAGTGCCAACTCCATGTAAATAAGTTTAGTAATGTTCTGAGTTGTGCCTCGAATTGTGATTTCTCAATAGTCTAGACTCCAGTGGTATCAGTCGTACAGATTCTTCTCTATACTCCATTAACTCATCAAATCCTGATATTGATGGCAGTGCAAGAAAGCAACATATTCATCTCAAAAGGTACCGTAGGACACAACAGGCCAAAACCAACTACCCATATTTGTCAGTGCAAAGATTTATGGCTGAATGATAGCCGGTACTGCAGGGGCTCACAAACTGTATTCTGTGGCATCCTGAGGTCCCTTGGGACCCTTACAGATGTGCCTCAGCTTGGTGGTCCAGGACCAATTCAACCTAGTTATGGTCAATGTAATTGGCAAACCAGTTCTTTTGGCTGCAAATAATAAAATATGTGGACATACAGGTGCAACATCTTGTCCCTCACTACATAAATAAACCTAAAGATGACATATGGATGAAATCTTTTGACCTAGGAGTGCCATGGATAATATTCTTATACTATAAGGTGCCTTCATTCAAAACAGTTTGGAAACCACTGCGGTAGTGCAAGATAAACCTCTCGTAACTGAGTTCTCTCTCAGGGAATAGTACCTACAGCACTGGAACAGAAATACATGTCATGAAAACTTTGGGCCTGATTCAGACCTGATCACTAAGCTGCATTTATTCGCAGCCTAGCAAACAGATCAGCACTGCTTGCCCCTCCCACCGCCCGTGATGCCCACATCACCTCATTAGCATGCGAGGGGATGTGTCCCAGAACACATCCCCTCGCATGCGGCCAAAGGGCAGAGGAAACATTCCATGGTCACCGAATGAATTCCCTCCCATTCAGAAATAAAAGTCGGTGAACACTGACTATTATTTCAGATGGAGATGGCTGACGTCAACCACTTGCCCTAAGTAGGCATTGGCCCAACTGTATTCCCAGGGAAGCGCCCAGAATTTCATGGGAGTGGAGACACCTGCCCCACCTCCAGTGCACATTGTTTTGTCCATCTAAGAAGGAATTTGCCAGAAGGAGTGAACCAAAATAACCCCCTTAATCTGGACTTTAATGGATGGAGTCCACCCTTACTCTCCATAGAAACCCCATGACCTCTTTACTGGCTTTTACCAAAAGCCAAAAAGTCAGGTTGGTTTTGCTTTCTGTTTTAAAAAAATTGGATAGACAAAATGACATACCTCCATCAACCAATTGTATGATTTGTAACAACTTATTTGTAGATTCTTGCGGAAAATAAATATTTGGACACCTACCAACCAGCAATGTTTCTGGCTCTCACAGACCAGTTACTTCTTCTGTAAGAAGCTCTTCTATCCTCCACCCGTTACCTGCATTAATGGCTCCTGTTTGAACTGGTTATCTGTATAAAAGACACCTGTCCACACCCTCACACAGTCAGACTGCGACCTCTCCACCATGACCAAGACCAGAGAGCTGTCTAAGGACACCAGGGACAGAATTGTAGAGCTGTACAAGGCTGGGATGAGCTACACAACATGATGCAAGCAGCTTGGTGAGAAGAGATCAACTGTTGGTGCAATTATAAATACATGAAAGAAACAGAAGATCAATGACAATCTCCCTCGACCTGGAGCTCCATGCAGGATCTCAAAGAGAGAGCTTACCCTTCTGGTATAATCCAAGGAGCTACTATGTGTCCAGGGTTAGGAAGCTTGAGAGACAATATTTGTTAAAAACTAAGAAAGAAAGATCTGATACCATTGGTCTTACTAGCAACGATGTTATGTTCAGCACACAATGTAATAACGAGGAGAAATAACTTAATCACACGTTTAGGAAACACTGGAATGTTTAAAATTAGATCCCATTCTGTCTGAACACATTCCAGGTGTTCTACTTATGGTTTATAGATGAGCCAGGAATGTGAAATCCATGTTATCAAAGAGTCAAGTTGAGTTCATGAATGATAGAGTACCAAATATCACCTTTTTGGCTATTAAGGGCTGCTACCCTTGCAATGGATGTGCCCATGTCAGCAAAGGTCCAATTATTGGTCCTTTACATTTTAAGGTATAGGATGTCATTAATTGCAACTCTACGGATGTCATACTGTATATCTTCTCTCATATATCTTCTCAGTTGTGGCTGTGGTCTCAACCATATTGGGAAGACTAAAAGGTATTTAAAGATTAGGATCCTTAAACACCTTGGCATGGTATCAATAATCCTAGTGTATCACGCCACTTCAGGGATCATCATACTTGTGACCTGTCCAGTTGGACATTTAAAGGCATTGAACAAGTCCGCCAAGGCAAGCGAGTAGGTGATATACAGAAATTTCTTTTGAAACGTAAAACCTTTTGGATTTTAAAACTAAACACCTTGATTCCAGTCAATGAGGGATATGAAATGCTGATATTTTATATGTATTATTAGTATTGTCTTGATACTATTGTTGTTTCTGTTTTTATATGTGTATTTTATATTTTTGGTGATTTTTTTTTTAATTTTTTTGGAGTGTATGTCCCTTTAAGGCACTTTTTTGTAAGGCATGTCATTTATTACCACAGCTTTGTGCTGCTTTTATATTGAGATAAATACACATTGTGCACATGTTCGTTATATTTTGAGCATGTTCATCTTATAATATCATAGAAATCATCATTAGCATATTTAGTATGAATTAAGTATAAACAACAATCCTACCCGGTGGCTGTTCTTGATTGACAGCCAGCTGTTATTTCAATCTCGTGATTGTGTGGCTTCACCTGACTCTCCCAACTCCGTGATCACCCAGGTGCTGCATCGCAATCTAGCGGGGGGACATGCGGTGGTGTCCTTGGACAGTATGAACAGTCTGTGAAGCAGCTTTGCCTTGGTGATATGTCTCACGCCATGTTGTAACCAGCCCACACAGTTTTTCATGTGGGAGGAGTAACTGTATGCAGTGTCGTGGCATTGCACTTTTTATCATTAAATTACCTATTTTAATGCCCCATGAAGCACACCTTCCCATTTGTCTTTGCTTAGATTTCCACCTCCTTGGATCCTGGAGAATTCACCATTTATTTATTTATTAACAGTTTCTTATATAGCGCACACATATTCCGCAGCACTTTACAAAGAATATTTGAACATTAACATCAGTCCTTGCCCCAGTGAAGCGTTGTCACGGACGGCCGCGGCGGGTCGCGGTACTCACCTCTCCGCGCCTGCCGCCGCCTGTCCATGCTGAGGCTGGATGCCGGGCGCCATCAGGGATCCAGGTCTCGGGCTGCTAGGGAGCGCTGCATGCTGGGGGCAGGTCCCGGGAGGCTTGCGGGAGTTGTGACTGAGGTGGTGCCAGGAGGCTGGCACCGCCATCTTGGTTTTGGGCAAAAGCAGATTAGCTGCCAGAATAAGTGTCCTGCCTCCCTGCACTGTCTAGCCAATGGCAGCCGCCCACTATGTATTTAGGGGCTCTGCCTTGGTCTACCTGTGTCAGTGCAAAGGTCTTTCTTGCCTAGTGCAGGTGGATACTTTTGGCTTACTCCTGGCCTCTGCTGGTCCGCAGTTCAGTCCGCCCTGCTTATGTCTCCGGTATCCTGACCTCCTCGCTGACTCTCTGGTCTCCAGTCCGTGATCTCAGTTCCCGGTCTCCGGTTACCACTCAGCCTCCATCTGTCGTACCCGACTTCCATGCTCGGATACCCAGAGACTTCCTACGCTGCAGTCTTTCCCATATATTTCCTGAATCATTACTCACTTCTTTCCCATGCCATTGCTGGACTCAGTTTCTCCATCCACGCCAGTCCTTCACCATAAACCCATCTATTCAGCCATATACCCCTCTTCACTGACAACTTGGGGTCTCCCTCAGTGCCGCTGGTTTTAGAGAGACTTTTTACAAGACGTATTGCCCCTTTCTTTTCTAGGATACCTCTCAAAGACTTTATTTGGGACTTTCCTTGTTTCAGTATTTCAAAGGCGTATTTGAAAAGTGTTCTTCTTATTATTTATGAAACCTTCTATAATAAAAACAGCTTGTTTCAACCCTACTCCTTCTGGTCGTCAAGTAGTTCCTGAGCACGAACCTACCTACAGTAGCCCTCCATCTGTGACAAGCATACAATCTATATTCCCTACCACATGTACACACACACACACAGGCATTCTTGGGTTAACTTTTGTTGGGAGCCAATTAACTTACCAGTATATTTTTGGATTGGGAGGAAACGGAGTACTCAGAGGAAACCCACGCAAGTACGGGGAGACCCATGACCTCAGTGCTATGAGGCACTAATGCTAACCATTACACCGTCCGTGCTTCACCATCAGTGAAGGTTGCTGCAGTCTCCTATTGGTCTGGACCCTGTTATGTTTATTCTGTGCTCCCCAGATGGTGAGTATGCATGCTCGGACTGGCCTGGCGGGGCACCATTCATAGCTCCTCACACTTTTAAAGGTGGGTGGGGCCTGGCGCCTGACAATGCGGAACACCGCTGGCCCAGGAAGACGCTGCCGGATAGTCAGTGAGCCAGCATCTAAAAATTGACAAGCTGCCTCTGCTGGGGCAGCGGGTGCCAGGCTAATTTCGGGCGGCTGCACAGTGCGGGCTGACATCATCCTTCACTGCACTGCCCGCGGCCCGCATAGCTTTACTGGGAGTGGGACTGCCATCTGGTGAATCTCCCCCATTCAACGGTCTCTTCCTCTTTCCTCCCCCCTGACCAGTCAGCACATGTCAGTGGGGGAGGCCTGAGACGAGGGATCGGAGCTGCTACTCATCGATGCCCAGCATTGGGATCTGAAGATCTGGAGCTGCTGCTCAGGGGGAGGACTGGCGCCGGAGAACATGGAGCTGCGGCTCAGCAGGTGCCAGGGGTCAAAAAACCTGGAAGTGCCAGTGCCTGGGAACGTGATAACCGCAGCTGCTGGTGAACAGGGGGGAGTGGGGGTGTTAGGAACAGTACAAAGTATTACTGGGTGCCTGCATAACCAACCCTGATCCCTCCCTGTCTCCCAGCTCCCCTTTCTCCACCCAGCACTCCTCTCTCTAGCCCACCCTGTCTTCTCAACTCCCCCTCCCTCCTCAACCCCCCTATCTTGCCCTTCCTGTGTCTGCAGCCCTGCTCTCTCTTCCCATCCCTCTCTCCCCAGCACCCCTATCTTATGCCCCCTCTCTCCTACTCCCTGTCTCCACTCTCCCCACCTTGCCTCTCTCCCCTGTCTCCCTTTTTTCCCAGTCCCCCTATCTCCCTATTCCTGTCTCTCCAGATCCCTTCTCTTGCCCTTCCCATCCCTGTCTCCCTAGCCCACCTCTCTCCCAATTCCTCTCATTCCTCCCCAGCAGCTCCAATGCCATCAGCAAAGTAAGGGCCTCAGTAAGGCTTACTTTCTTAAACAAACAGGGCTGTGTGATACTGTACATGTATTTAGGGGCCCCCACTGCACTACTTTGCTCAGGGGCCCATAATGCTGTTAAGATGGCCTTGGGTCCCTGTGACCCTCGCGGGCTGTGTCAGTTATCAGCATGCCCTGTGATGTTAGTGTCTGCACGGCTTTGCCTGAGGGAAGCCCGCACGCCCAGTATAGAGTGTGTCCCACGCTGTGAGGAGAGAGGATGGTGCAAAAATCAGCAGCACGTCCTGACCCCAGGCAGCTAGCCCCACTGGGAGCTGCCCAGTTAGTCCCCGCCTCACAGAGAGTTTCTAAAGATAGCGCTCCCGGACCATGAGCTCCTTTTGGCTTGTGGTCCAGTGTAGAAGAGCCGCTGACAGGACGGGCTGACAGCGCGCGGCGGCAGCCGGGAGGTGATCGGTGCAGGGCGGCATTAAAGAGGCAGCGCACCTAACCTGTAACTCTGGGTGCACCCGCACAGCGGGACCGCTGTTGGCGGCACCTTGCCCAGCATAAGCCAGGTACGGCAGCACACAGGCAGCAAGGGGACATGGGAGTCAGCCACACCAACAGCAGGACATACCTGGCCCTGACGACCCAGGGGAAGTGGACAGTGACCAAGGTACGGTCCATTCCCACTTGGGAACAAGCATGAAGCCCCCTTGGCATCGAGCTTGAAGCACCTGGCATCAAGCAAGAACCCCCTAGCAATGAGCATTAGGTAAGGGGCACTTATGTGTCAAATATGTATTATGGTTTGATATATACTGTAGTATGTAATGGGCATCATGATGTCTGGCACAATGTGTAAATGGCATTAAGGATTGTGGTTTTATGAGGAATGGTTATTACGGAATTTGCTAAAATGTGTAATGGGCATTACAGTGTGTGGTCTAATGTGTAAGACCACACCCATTTTTGTGATAACACGCCTCCTTTCCATGAGAACGACACTATAAAACCAATGTTTATAGGTGAATTTGAATACTTTTTTTAAAAAAAATTATTAGTCGTCTACACTTTCTGTGTCATAGATATTAAATATCTCATGCTGAATCTCCATTATGAATCTCTGGCCCAAATCTCTCCGTGTGTAGGGCCCTGAGATTGTTTTATATTTACTTAAGGTGCCCATATATGGTAAATTTTAACAGGTGTGATGCGTGCTTCTGCACACATCACATTGCACAGCACAAAAAGTATGTGCTGCACTACATTGCATTGCATCATGTACAAAACCTGCGATGCCTATCACACCAGGGCCCTCATTCTGACTGACCTGCAAAGCTGCATAATTAACAGCTTTGCCGGTAATGTAAACGCCGCCCGCATGTAAATTTGCATAAACATACACCCGCAGCTTGCGTGCGGGGCAGAAATAATTTGCTAGTCACTGACCATGGAATGATTTCTCTAGCGCTTGCAGATCTAAGACAATCTCTGGTGTCTTAGATCTGCTGGTCCCTGTGCGGAAAGATGCACATTTTGTTTTCTTTATATACTATGCGAGGGGAAACCTATGATGATTAGCCATTCCTCTCTGGTTAGGTGGCCACACCCCTTCAAAAAGACCACGCCCCTTGGTGGGCCCCTGTGAGTGCATTTCCCTGGTGGGCCCCTCATGCCCCAGTCTGACACCGAGTATATGTTTAAAATTGTCAGCTTTGACTGTAACCTTTTGTGTGTACACCTTGTATAGACTGTGTATATGTGTGTACACCTTGTATATACTGTGTGTGTATGTATACACCTTGAATATACTGTGTATATGTGTATACACCTTGTAGACTTCTATCACTTAATAAAATAACAATTTATTAAAACTGAGTCATCAATCATATGACGTTATTAATTTTTGGTACAATTCCATCGACAATGACAATACATTTAGCTAAAAACAGATACTGTATATGGTCCCTCACAGAGGGGAACCATTTTATGGGAAATATTGATCCACACTATAGGTGCTGGATCTGATGCCCGGTGTGATTCGTCATATACAGACTTCTTCAGTGGTTCCTTAATTCTGTCTTAATATTGGAGACAATAAATGATATTGAGATGAATTATGACTGTTAGTAAGATCAAACTTCCCGTAGCCGCAGAATACGCCTTAATAGATACTTTAATGGATCATCCAACGTGTCCACAATATGGTCCTCTATGTGGAATTGATCAACTTAATTTTCCCATAATGTAAGACAACATGATGAACTGTATCTATTATTAAATCAGTTTTCTCATAGGAGCAATAGATTATAAAACCTTTAACAATGCTTTGATGGGTCATCGATTATGCCCAAAGAGTAATCCATATCTCTAGTTCACCTTACACTAATTCAGGAAATGGTACAGTAGCTTTAGAGTAGAATTTGCTTTCTCTATAGTCCTCCTACTCTCAGATCATTATGGAGGTGTTATCTCTAGAGTCCTCCTACTCTCAGATAATTATGGAGATGTTATCTCTAGAGTCCTCCTACTCTCAGATAATTATGGAGGTGTTATCTCTAGAGTCCTCCTACTCTCAGAGAATTATGGAGGTGTTAACTCTAGAGTCCTCCTACTCTCAGATAATTATGGAGATGGTATCTCTAGAGTCCTCCTACTCTCAGCTAATTATGGAGGTGTTATCACTAGAGTCCTCCTACTCTCAGAGAATTATGGAGGTGTTATCTCTAGAGTCCTCCTACTCTCAGATAATTATGGAGGTATTCTCTCTAGAGTCCTTCTGCTCTCCGATAATTATGGAGTAGGTGTTATCTCTAGAGTCCTCCTACTCTCAGATAATTATGGAGGTGTTATCTCTAGAATGACCCTACTCTCAGATAATTATGGAGGTGTTATCTGTAGAATGACCTTACTCTCAGAGAATTATGGAGGTGTTATCTCTAGAGTCCTCCTACTCTCAGATAAATATGGAGAATATGTTATCTCTAGAGTCCTCCTCCCAGAAACAAATTTGGGAGATGGTACAGTAGTTCTAGAGCAGAATGTGCTTACTCTACAATCCTCCTACTATCAGATAATTTTGGAGAAGGTGTTATCTCTTAAGTTCTTCTTCTCTCTCAGATACTATTTGTGATGGTACCAGTTGGTACATTCAAATAGTGAAGCAGATGTATTATTTCATTATGGGGAGAAGGGGTATCAGAGAACGTTATGAGAGAAATAGAAGCTGTCCATATCGGCACTGCTATTTAAAAGATAACAGGTCAACATGCTGGGGAAATGCAACTTCCGCCCACTGTCACTATCACCTTAGACAGCTGCTGGATGGAGATGACTAGTGGACTACATGCTGATCTGAAAATGCAAGCCACAGGTTTACACTGAGCAAGGATTAAAACGCGTTGGAACAGGCATCCAGCCCCCCCCCCCCCCCCCCCCACACACCATTTTCTGCTGTTCCAGTCACCACCTGACCATCCTGGAGAAATTTCCACCTGAGAACATTAGCGGAGATCCAGACCACGATTGACCATTTACCACACACTTGAATATGGTACCAACCATCTGAAGGCAAGACACCTCTCTAAGGTACCCATCTTGGTCATCCAGTGGATCCCCCACGGCTTCAGATATTCCAACTGGGAGGAACGCCACCCCCCACAGCTTGCATTGGAGGAGGCATTACAAGGGTAACCACGTTCAATTATCTGGAGGAAAATTCCACCTTCCATTCTGCCCTCTCCCCACCTAACTGTGGACTAAGGTGATGTTACAACTGGATGCAGCCTTCTCAATCCACCTGCCATTCCCGATTTTTAATATTTTCATTATATTTGTATCAACTATAGTGTGGTTTATTTACTTATTAAAGTGCTTTTAATTTTAAACACATACCTTGTTCTGCCATCAATTTAGCGCAATCTATACCCACATTTTTTTTGGGGTTTCCATACAGGGACTGACAATCCCTTTCTCAGATTGCTGCTGGCCGTACAACTCACACCGGCTACTCCGGTACCTGTTTTTCTCCAGCTGGATGGAGATGCCCTATTCCCACAGCAGGGACAGTGCTGTCCCTGCTGCCGCTCCAGGCTATGCAGGAGATTTTGTGTGAGTAGCGGGATCTTGTGATTGCTTAATACAGCTGGTCGGTGGGTGGGGGGGGGGGGGGCGGCACGTCAGTATTAGCTGCTCCATAGGACATCGCCACTGCTTCGGCGGACAAGATATTAGTACATCTTGTTGGTGTCTCTGTTTTGCTTAGTTAATGAGGAGAAGCAGGGGGTGTTGTAGTGCCGCAATAAGCGCCGCTAGAATACATCTGCCCCTCTGTTACCTTCTGGACAACTCTTCCAGTGCAAAACTTTTCAATATTTCAGATTATTTCAATTTGGTTTTTATGATGTTTGCGGTATTCTCTATGGGATGGGACAGTTCCTGAATAGAGACATATTATTATAATATTCATTCTGTTTATCTTTCTTTAAAGATAGTGATTATCGTGCTATAAATTATATTTTAGTAACAGAAAAAAAGAGTTCCCGGCACAAACACCTGCAGCTAATTCCAGCACAAGTTGTCCTGTATCACATTATACTGTATAAAAGGAGGGGAGTGGATCAGTCCTATTACACTGTCACACAGATACTACAGGCTCACACAGGATGCGTCATGACCTCTACCGGCCCCGGGTTCTGCACTATACTGAAGACCTTCATGTTAGCTGGAGAAGCGTTTCTCAGATGTTTAGCGTCATCCCACAGAATTACAATGCTGGTATTTGTGGGCGTCCTGTGTGTGCTACCGGTGACCCAGACTCAGTCACCAGCCTGTACCCTGACACTAGGTGAATCAATCGAAGATTATGAATACTTTGAAGATGGAGACATTATTGTCGGAGGAGTTTTCAGTGTCAATTATTTTATGAATACAATTATAAAGGAATATGTCAAATTTGAAGACATTTGTTTGAGGCAAGTTGAATTCAGTATAAATATAATTCCTTTGCATTTGTTCATTTTTGTGCATGTAGGTTTCTATTGAAATCTCATTAGTAACTCTCCCGACCGTCAACATGCCAACAGAGGTGTCCTTATGATCAAAATCCTGATGAGCCCCAGTAAGTATTTGAACTCTTCCTTTAACCCTAATCAACCCCTCCTGCAGCCGAACATTAAACACCCCCTGCAGAATAGTCCTAGCAAGCTCCCAGCCTATCCCTAACAGCCCCCCAGCACAGCCTAGCCCTTACCAAACCCCTAACTCTAACTGCTGATCAACTATGAACCGATGACACTCAACCTTCAGGTCCTCTTATCCCAGACGGGCCCTCTAGCACCTTTTTTTTAATAATGGAATTTTTACCAAAAATGTATGGCATTTTTTTAAGTGTGTGTAATTGTAGTGATCACTCATTTTGTTTGTGCATTTGAACACCAATGATGGGCTGTAATACAGTCCATAATACAGTTGGATGGGCTGTAATACAGTTCGCCGGAGGTCCATTAAGACTGATGCCAACTGAAGATTACTAAAGCTGCCCAGTCAGAGTGAAAACCCACCCTGTGGGTAAAGGATTGGCAAATGGGTCACTATTCACTACAATTCCATATGCTGTTCAATCGTCATCAAATGATTTCCCAGTCAGTTCAAATGTGAGTATATCTGAGCCTTCCACAACTGCGCGACAAAATCAGGATGATGTCATAGCCCTCATTGAAAATGCCTGGGTATCTTTCTGGACAGTCCCATAGAACAGCCGGTTAACATCTCCAAATGCCAACTTCCTCTCAGTGAAATTACAAGGGGATTGCAAAAAGATTCAGCTGCCTTTTCTTTGCTTTTTGTGCTCACGCATGTGTGTTTCAATCCATGCACAGTGTAACGTAGTTAATAAGATTTAAAAAAGATATTAGTCCATCAAGTTCACACCTGCGGTCCCCAACTAATATTTCTAAATGAAGCAGATGAAGTACCCACTTATTTCGTTCTAAACAGAATTAATCATTGACCCAAAATAACAGTCGTACTTCTCTCTGGGTCCACTACTATATTATACTTAATGATTATAACACTGGATACTCTTTTCCACTAATAAAATGTCTATTATCTTAAACATATTAATTGAGTCTGCCATGACAGCCTTCCTTGGAAGAGCACTGTATTCCATTTCTTAACCTTGCCCTTTATGTAAAGAAACCCTTGCTTCACTGGTTGCAAAACTTCCTCCTCTCTAACTTTAGGTAGTAACCACGTATCCTGTGTATAGTCTTTGGGGTAAACAGTCCACCTGATAGTTCTCTGTATTGACCCATAATGTATTTGTATAAATTAATCATATCTCGTCTTAGATGCCTGTTTTGAAATATAACCATAACTAACCTGGCTAGCCTTCCCTTATAACCCAATGTAACCAAACCTAACCTTGCTAGCCTTTCCTTGTAACACAATGTAACCATACCTAACCTGGCTAGCCTTTCCTTAAACCCAATGTAACCATGCCTAACCTGGCTAGCCTTTCCTCATATCCCATTGTAACCACACCTAACCTGGCTAGTCTTTCCTCATAGCCCAATGTAACCACACCTAACCTGGCTAGCCTTTCCTCATAGCCCAATGTAGTAGTAGTAGTAGTACGTTTATTTATAAGGCGCCGCAAAGTGTCCGCAGCGCCGTACATAGCAAACAAAAAAAAAAAATTACAAGGTAACGTACAGGGTGTGTTGAAAGATACAGTATAAATAGGGGTATAGCTGGTAGAACTAAAATCAGCATCAGTTCAGAAGTAGGTGTCAAAATTGTCAAGGAGACTGAAGATGAAGTAAAGGAAGGGAAGAACAGGACAGGAGCACAGGTGAGGTAATGAGGTAGGGTGAGTACGTGAGGAAGGAGGGCCCTGCTCATAAGAGTTAACATACTAAAAATAGGTGGGTGGACGAACGAAATACAATAGGATAAGTAGGAACGGAGGGGAACGGAGGCAGGATAGGAGGATCAAAAGAGGTTAGGAGGAGGGATAGGCTAGTCGAAAAAAGTGGGTTTTGAGGGAGCGCTTGAAGGAGGTAAGGGAATCAGATAGCCTGATGGGTGGCGGGAGGTTGTTCCAGTGCAGGGGGGCAGCGCGAGAGAAATCTTGGACACGGGAGTGGGAGGAGGTGATTAGGTGAGAGGTCAGTCGGCGGTCAGCGATGGAGCGAAGAGGACGGGAGGGAGTGTGGATAGAGATCAGTGAAGAGAGGTAGGGAGCTGTGGAGGAGGAGAGAGCCTTTTAGGTGGTGGTGAGGAGTTTAAAGAGAACTCGGAAAGGAATGGGGAGCCAGTGAAGAGATAAACAGAGGGGGGAGGCGGAGGTAGAGCGGCGGGAGAGGAAGATGAGCCTAGCAGCAGCGTTAAGAATGGATTGGAGAGGTGCGAGGCGGGTGAGAGGTAGCCCAGAGAGAAGGATGTTGCAGTAGTCAAGGCGGGAGATGACAAGAGAGTGAATGAGAATTTTGGTCGCGTCAGTGGAGAGGTATGGTCTGATGCGTGATATGTTGCGTAGGTGACAGCGGCAAGACTGTGAGAGAGCACGAATGTGGGGGGTGAAAGAGAGGGAGGAGTCAATGATGACACCGAGGCAGCGCGTTTGTAGTTGTAACCACAACTAACCTGGCTAGCCTTCCCTCATAGCCCAATGTAACCACCCCTAACCTGGCTAGGCTTTCCTCATAACCCTCATAACCCAATATAACCATACCTAACCTGGCTAGCCTTTCCTCATATCCCAGTGTAACCACACCTAATCTGGCTAACCTCTACTCATAACTCAATTACTCCATATGCTTAATAAGTTTTGTTGCTATTCTCTGAACCCTTTCTAGATCCAAGATGTCTTTTTTATGGAGTGGTGTCCGGAACTGTACATTGTATTCAACATGAGACATTACCAATGATTTATATAGTGGCAAAATTATAGTGTCTTAACTTGCTTCTATGCCCCTTTTTATGCATGCTATCAACGCACGTACACACGTACAGATTTTCTGTCTGATCTATCTGGTGGGAACAAAAACCTGGAAATGTATGGGAGCAACTGACAATTAAAAATTTGTTCCCAAACACTTGAAAACAGACAGTTATCAGTCAGACAAATTGTTTAAATCATTCTGATTAACACATTTATATTTTTTTTCTCTTGTCCTGCATTTGGGTGGAAATGTTTGATTGTCATATGCTCCCATACATTTCCAGGTTTTTGTTTCCACCAGATAGATCAGACAGAAAATCTGTACGTGTGTGTACACACCTTTAGCTGTTGCTGCTTGACATTGAGCACAGTTTACTGTCAATGAGCACCCAAAAATCCTTCTCCATAAAAGATTCCCTTACATTTACTCAATTTAAATGATATATGGCATGCTTGTTTCTGGTCCCGAAATGAACAATCTTACATTGATCTATGTTAAACCTCATTTTCCATTTTGCCACCTAATCCTCCAGTTCAAGTTTTTCTCTAGATAAAATACTGATTTAATTAATACTCATTAATAAATCTATTTCAAAAAGTGGCCCTAGTACAGAACCTTGAGGAACACCACATTTCAACCAGTTTGAAAACATTCCATTTACCACAACGTTACCTTATTTTGTAGACCAACCTCATGTGAGGCATGGTACCAAAAGCCTTAGCAAAATCTAAGTTGACCACATCAACTGTACTGTCATGGTCTAAGTTCCCACTCCCTTCCTCATAGAAGCTAATTAGATTAGTATGACGTGACTTATCCCTCACAAATCCATGCTGGTTCCCATTAATAATATTATTGCACAACAAGTATCCCTGAATATTATCCCTTAATATAGTCTCTAGTATTTTCCCTAATATTGATTAAAGGTCTTTATTTCCCTGATTGTGTTTTTCTTCCCTTTTTTAAACAATGGCACCACATCTGGTATTCACCAGCACCTTTTTACTGAACCTGATGAAATTGAAGCTGTGAGAATTAAGTATAATGGCCTAGCTATTTCTGAGTTTAGCTCCATAAGAAGCCCTGGGTGTATGTCACCTGGACCTGAAGCTTAATTTGACTTAATTGTGCTTAGTCGCTTTCAGACTTATTCCTCCATCAACCAAATATTTTATTTATATATTTATTAATAGTTTCTTATATAGCGCAGCATATTCTGTTGCGCTTTACAAAAGGAGACAGTGATACAACAAACAGGGTATTTACAGACAGTCAAAAGGTAGGAGGGCCCTGCTCGCAAGCTTACAATCTATAGGGAAATAGGCATTGATACATAAGGATATATACTGTATTCTTTATTGCATCGATTCCACAAGAATGCAAGGTTCTGTGACTGGTTCTGGAATTTTATAAGCTTGCCTGAAGAAATGATTTTCAGGGAACGCTTATAGGTTTGGAGACTGGAGGAGAGTCTTATTGTGCTTGGGAGTGCCCAGACCCATACCCAGTATTAGGGACCCCCAGTGACACAGACATCTCGATGTACGGCCTGGGGGCTTAGCCCTAAATCTGCAGATATATGCAACCAAGATCTCTGTATTATCTGATTATTATGTAGTTAGTTCTCACTCAGGGGGAGATTCTCTAAACTAAAAATGTGGTAAAAACCCCTTTTATCTGGGTTTTTACCGCATTTTGGGATGCTCTAAGCACGACCCACCGCCGCTTCGCACCGACCCCCCCTCACCTGTGTCCGGGCAGCACAGAGCTATGCTGCATGGACCTGTGACCTCCTCCTCACTGCACATTACATCCTCTTCCGGGTGCAGGGAGGAGGAGAGCCAGCCCCCCTGCAGCAGCAGCAGGCAGCAGCTGGGTAAGAGAGGGAGGGGGGAGCCGCCGGGACCCCCTCATCGCCAGCTCATCGCCGGGTCAACGGAAAAAAACAGCTCTTAATGCAAGAGCTGTCTTTTGTGATAATTATCGCATATGTTAGATGATATGTGATAATTATGTTTGCGGTAGCCGGCGATGGGTGGCGGTAAGGGGGTGTGGATGTTAGAGCATCCCCCCCTCAGTGTGCAATTTGGATACAAAATGCTTGGGAGGGAACTCCACAGAGTGGGTGCAGCCCGAAGAAAGTCCTGCAATTGGGAAGGGAATGGGAGCGATTAATGAGTGTGGATGAGAGACGCAGATCTTGGGAGGAGCGTAGAGATCGTGTTGGATGATATTTTGAGATAAGAGAAGATATGTATGTTGGTGTAATTTGGTTTATGACTTTGTGTGTAAGTAAAATAATTTTGTATTGAATACGGTAGAATACAAGTAACCAATGAAGTGACTGACAGAGTAGCTTTGCCGATGATGAACCTATGCTGGAGAGAACAGATCGTCAGAATCCAGCGGATTCCGCGACTTCAGGGATCAGATGGAGATCCTGTTTAATGTACATGGTCTGAACGAAATGCAGAAGATTGGAATTCTAATGGCACAGTTGAAAGGGTTTGCCAAGAGGGAAGTAAAGTCATGGCCGGCAGATCAGAAAGGTTCAGCAACAGCAATATTGAACAAATTGGCAACAATCTTCGATTAAAACAGACAAAGAATGGTGACTATTAAACAGCGCTCAGTGTATAACCAACAATAAAGGTTTTTTATATCACCATAGGTTTAAATGGTTCAAATGGTTTCAGCATTCAGATACCCTGAAATGAGAATACACCCCTCCACACGGACAGTGTGACAGGGGTGACAAAATAGAATACACAAATAGTGCAGATTATCCTTGGTTAAAAAAGGTTTTAATACAGATGTCTACTTACAAGCTGTAGACAAATAAAACAGCATGGGTGGTATTTCCACAGGGGCAAACACAGCACGGCACAGATGGTTAACAGGCAGATCCAAAAGAGTCCAGTAAGTCTCCCGTCCGGAATAGGGGCTCAGCGGTACTCGATATTCTGCAGTCGCCGATAGCTGTCTTCTCTCCTCCGTGGCACCTCCCAATAATACACTCAACGCGTTTCAGATAAAAGTCCTTCCTCAGGAGTGTATTTTTCTGAGGGATTATTACCCTCTTATATAGTCACCGCAATCAGCAAAAAGTCCCGGTGTGTTTCACACATTGAAATGGCGCGATGTCATATCCGGCGGAAACAAGATGGCCGTGCGTGTCACGGTCTTAATTCCTCTGGAACGCGGAAACACAGTGTTACTTGCGCTTCACTGTTATGCGTTCCAAACCAGACGGTTACTAAGTGTGTGTATGTATAAGTGCTACCGCCATCTTGCTTTCGCGTTTGGATGCAATATACATTTTAAAAGACATTTAAAGAGACAGTTTCTTTTTTTGCGGTTTCTATGAATAAAAGATAAAAAACGTCAATACATATAGATACAATAAAATACATTACATTTAAAACAGAAAAGAAGAATAAAAGGATGAAAGAGAGGTGACCCCTTCTATTTATTTTATTAAACCAAGAACGGTTTGAGCTCGAACTCGCCGTTGAGTCCCTGTGGGACCAGGGTACCCAAACGGTGAATCCACCTCATTTCCGTTCTTGACAAACGATTGTCCATGTCATTAGACCTCCAGTTTGGGGTGATGTGATCTATTCCCCAAAAACCGGATATCTTGCATGGGTTACAATCGTGTATATTTTTAAAGTGCGTCGACACAGTATGTGTCATCAGACCTTTTTTAATGTTGTATACATGTTCTGCGAGGCGGGTTTTCATTTGTCGAGATGTTTTACCAACATATGACAACCCGCACTCACATTGTAAAACATATATAACTCCTTTAGTATGACAGGTTATAAAATGTTGAATTTTATAAGTTTTTCTCCCTATAGTAAAGTCAATTTTCTTTTTTACATCTGATTTAACTGTTTTGCACATGAGACATGTGCCACAGCGATGGAATCCATTTGTTCTGGTGCTCTTCCTAATGGCTACTTCAGATGAGCTCTTTACTAAATGGTTTCTGCATGGAGAAAGAACCAGGGTCCCTCAAACAACTATAGAGAAAGACCACAACAACACATGTGGAAAAATCAAGGGCGGAATTCCACTCCAGTCCGTAATAATAATTATAATCAAAGGTATCACTTCGACAACAGGGATAGATTCTACCAAAATTCTAATAACAACTTTAGAGGTAGAAAAAATACCTATGATCGATATAGTGAGAGATCTACCAATAATAAAAAAACCTATGACCAATCACAATTATCTCTTACAAACAGGTACACACCTTTAAATAGAGAAAATGAAAGACAAGCAGTGTACAATGGAGAAAACGAGGGAATAAATACACCAAGAAATAATCCTTCTTTTTTATCCAGGGGGAGGTGGACAAATCGAAGGTTTTGATATACAAAAAAATTAGGAGAGGAAAAAGAGGCGGAACCAATAAAAACAAAAAGAGAAATATAAAAAGGAAAAATAAAAAAAGAACAGTAGCTACTAATTCCGAGTCAGAACCTGACAATATAGGAAAAATATTTAACCTCACAGACAGGGAACTCACATCGGATGAGCTCAAAATCCTAACTAAGGGTTTAAGAACGGAAATGAGGTGGATTCACCGTTTGGGTACCCTGGTCCCACAGGGACTCAACGGCGAGTTCGAGCTCAAACCGTTCTTGGTTTAATAAAATAAATAGAAGGGGTCACCTCTCTTTCATCCTTTTATTCTTCTTTTCTGTTTTAAATGTAATGTATTTTATTGTATCTATATGTATTGACGTTTTTTATCTTTTATTCATAGAAACCGCAAAAAAAGAAACTGTCTCTTTAAATGTCTTTTAAAATGTATATTGCATCCAAACGCGAAAGCAAGATGGCGGTAGCACTTATACATACACACACTTAGTAACCGTCTGGTTTGGAACGCATAACAGTGAAGCGCAAGTAACACTGTGTTTCCGCGTTCCAGAGGAATTAAGACCGTGACACGCACGGCCATCTTGTTTCCGCCGGATATGACATCGCGCCATTTCAATGTGTGAAACACACCGGGACTTTTTGCTGATTGCGGTGACTATATAAGAGGGTAATAATCCCTCAGAAAAATACACTCCTGAGGAAGGACTTTTATCTGAAACGCGTTGAGTGTATTATTGGGAGGTGCCACGGAGGAGAGAAGACAGCTATCGGCGACTGCAGAATATCGAGTACCGCTGAGCCCCTATTCCGGACGGGAGACTTACTGGACTCTTTTGGATCTGCCTGTTAACCATCTGTGCCGTGCTGTGTTTGCCCCTGTGGAAATACCACCCATGCTGTTTTATTTGTCTACAGCTTGTAAGTAGACATCTGTATTAAAACCTTTTTTAACCAAGGATAATCTGCACTATTTGTGTATTCTATTTTGTCACCCCTGTCACACTGTCCGTGTGGAGGGGTGTATTCTCATTTCAGGGTATCTGAATGCTGAAACCATTTGAACCATTTAAACCTATGGTGATATAAAAAACCTTTATTGTTGGTTATACACTGAGCGCTGTTTAATAGTCACCATTCTTTGTCTGTTTTGGTCTATCTCTTAAGGCAACCTTTTGGATGTGTGCCTTTTGGTGTACTGTTTTAGCTGCACTGTGTATTTAATTGCGCACCTGTGTTTGTCAAAAAATCTATCTTCCAACAATCTTCGATGGTAAGATGCTATCGGAACTGAAGACGCATTTCTACGCTCGGAAGCAACAACCGCATGAGACGTTACGAGAATTCGCTGTCGAATTGCAGGAGGCACTTCAAGCCATCAAGGAGTATGCCCCTACTGAAGTCATAGAAGAGAATGAGACACTTGCCAACCAGTTCCTGGATGGGATATATGATGAAAACACAAAGGGTCAACTAAAAATGCTACACCGACAGGAAGCACCCATCGGCTTTGCCAAATTCAAGGAACTGGCGGTCAAGGTTTTCGGGGACAAGCCTAGAAAAGGGAAAGTGGCTATGAGTTTTGAAGTAGCTGTTCGGCAGCAATCCCAAGCCACCGCTGCGAAGGACCTGATGGCAGAAATGAAAGGACAGATCGCTGATTTGACCCAAGGGATGACCGACCTCTGTCAAGAACTGAGAACCCTGAAAGAAACCCCTCCCCAACAGAGATCTTGGAGGACGGAAAGAGAACCCTGGTACAGTAATGAAGAGAGGAATACTCCGTGGAACTCCCGTCGCCTTCCATCGGACTGGTTTGACAAAGAGGGAAGGCCGATATGCAGACGATGGCAGGAAAGAGGACACATTAAGAGGAATTGTAGACAATCCAAACATTTAAACAAAGAACTCCCAGAGGTCCAGGACCAACCATCAGCAGACTCTTCAGTAGAAGGTCCCACATCGCAAGAATGGACATCAAAATTTGTCAGGTGTTGCCCTATCATTGAAGTCAAAGTGAATGGAGTCAGTCTACCAGCATTGCTGGATATCGGGTCACAAGTGACTACAATTTGATGGGATGAGTTTATTAAGCATTGGAGGGAGGAAAGTATCATAACCCCACCACCAGCCGGGTTGAATTTGTTAGCCAGTAATTGAGTGTCGCGGATATTGGGAGGTTGAGATCGAGATAGGACAAGATCAACTCTTCAATCAAGAATGTTTAATTACGGCCATTAAAGATCAATGGTTACCGCCCATAATTATTGGAATGAATGTCCTAAGAAATTGCCCCGAAAAACTAATCTCGACACTGGCACAAGATCTGTTCAACCGACCTCAGACTGTGAGACAAATCATGCAGTACACCATCTATGACCGGAGAAACCAGGAGGGGAAGAGAGTGCTAGCTACACAGGTACAAGGAACTGTCAAGTGGTTTAATGTCCGGAAGAGGTATGGCTTCATCAACAGGAATGACACAAATGATGATGTCTTTGTCCATCAGACGACCATAAAGAGAAACAACCCCCGGAAGTTGCGCAGTGTTGGAGATGGCGAGGCGGTGGAATTTGATGTGATAGAAGGAGAGAAGGTTGCGGAGGCAGCCAACGTGACTGGCCCTGGTGGTGTACCGGTTAAAGGAAGCTGGTTTGCTCCCAACAGACGTCGGTTCCATGGACGGTCCTACCAGCCAAAAGTAGAGGATGCTGCAGAATCTGGTGGAGAAGGCATAAGTACGGACCAAGCGAGTGAAGGGGAGAGAGTGGAGGAAGCGTTCCCTCAGCAGAGACCCGTCCAGTGCAGAAGTACACCGCCATTCTTCCACCGACTACATTTTGGTAGGGGAAACAGAGCAGCGAATCAGGAACTTAACACCCTCCCCGAGGGGATGGAGGTTATACAGACCGACTGGGTGAATGAACACGAGCATCGGCGTGAACTGGCCGAGGAAGTAGTGGAAGTAAGAGATGGAGATGACCACCAAGTTCTCAAGATGGCACACAGAAACCAACTCGAGCTATGCCAGGGCAGAATGAGTCTGGAAGATGGGGTACGAGACCATACAAAAGAAGACGCAATACCGCAAGTCACCGATCATCTTCTGCAAGACCCAGCATACTTCCAACGCATTGTGGGAGTACTCTAACAGCACGGTATGAAGTTGCCGCAGAGGAGAGGCCGAGGAACGTGGCCCATTCCACCACGAAGAGGGTGTAGAACAGATGTCCGGCAGATCTGTCCAGAGTATAAGAGGGGTCAAACCCCTCCGATTTAGAGAGTAATTGTAATGCTTTACGTAGAATGTAAAAGTATCATCTAAGATATGTGTGTTATATATATCTGCCAGAAGTACTGTATTCCATTTTACTTATGTACGTTTTGTATTGATATAAGAGAAGACATGCAAAGTTTCTGAAGGGAAGAATGTGATATACACATATATTAAAATGTTTAATTAATTGGGACTGGAAACTGTTAAGACAGAGGAGGTCGAACAAGACCCCCCTCCAGGACGGAGGATTGGTCTGCCCGATTTAATTGTACTTTGGGCATTTGTCCATGTTAAATAAAGTTGCAGGAGGACAGATAGAAAAGCCAGGAAGTTGCTGGGCTCATGAGAGCAGAGAGAGAGGAGACAGGTCAGAGACTGAACATGCAAAAATTCAGGACTGTGGTGAGTCAAACCCAGGGAGACTTCTTGCTTAAAAAAGACAGAGTACTGTTCACAGCAGGTTGTACTGGGATCTCATGTGAGTTGTTTAAATGGACACTTTAAGAAGCTGGGCAAACAGAATTCATCTTTAAGTGACCCTCCCCAAATCTAACCAGCCACATCAAGAAAGACTTGCATGTTAATAGACTGTATGGAATAACTCCAGAATTGCTCAGTGGCAGAGGATGAAAGTATCATTGGCCCATGTTGTTACAGCTTATAGAAGAGGCAGCTGAGTTAACCAATATCCTACTGCATTGGTTTGTGTTTAACCTCTTAAAGTTGGATCCTCTTGAACAAAAGACTGCTGCAGGAAAGACATTTATTATCTCACTAAGTATGTCCAAAACCCAGTGGATTACAAATACCCAAGACTCCATTTGGATATACAAAGGAAAGGACAAATTAGGGTAAAGACTTACTGTGATATCACTCAGGTACTAGAAGTGCACATAGGAACATTCATTATTGCGTAATAATTATAACTTTCTGTTTATCTTAATCTATGCAATAATAATAATAATTATCTGTGTTATTCTGATTTATGTGAATATGATGCCCAAGGTTATGTTCATTTGAGAGTACATCTTTGACAGTATTACAGTTACCAATAGCAAGAAGTGACCTGCATTGATTATTTGCAAAAGGGATGAGGGGACCTGCGCTAATATAGTCTCTAATAAGTCATGTGCTACTGTATTGTACCTTATGACAAATAAGATGAGACAGGTGTGTGCTGCAAACAATGAGGATGGTTTATTGCACGTATCTAGTCAATCACTAATAGATGCATACATACGAAATTGCTTAGTGGGGCTTGTGCAGGGTGGGAACGGGTTATCCAGGTAACCAGGCTCAGTCCTGGTTGTGGGTGGGCAAAGTCACGTGGCAAATGGGGGTGGGGGTATACCAAATGCCGGATAGTCTCTCGGTGTATATGGCAGAAATACACTGCTGGGGTCACGGAGCAGTGTGTTAATCCAATGTCTGTGAGTGGCTGGCGGGGTGGGCAGGTGTGGGTAGGCACAGGCTGGTGGTGCGGGGGGCTGGCGTCCCGTCCCCTCCGCAGTACACCTCTCGCCTGTGCTTCCCGCTGGTTCTTCTTCTGGTCCTCCGTCTGTCCCTCGGCGTCTTAAAGGAATCCAAGCCGCAGCTTGATCATGCAAGCGCTGCACAGATCAGCCGGGCTCCACAGGGATGTATAAAGACCTCGACTTCCGGGTGCTGGTCTCGCGAGAACCGAGCGCCCGGCATCACAGTCTCTCCTGCAGGCTCTACTCCCAGCCGGGAGGAGACTTAAGGTGGTCGGTGATGCAGTTGTAGATGGGCTGAATGTAGCTTCAATGTAGCTCCAACGCGTATCGACCACTAGGGTCTTCTTCAGGGAGAGTGTCACTGCAGTAAAAGAAATTGAAACTGCTACTTTTTACAAACTGGTGGACTGCAATAGCTATCTACAGTTTGATAGTTGTCATTTAGATTCTTGGAAAAAGAACATACCTTTTTCTCAGTTCATTAGACTGAGGAGGAATTGTTCATCTGTTACTAAGTTCGATACTCAGGCTAATATTTATTCTGGCAGTACAATGGAATGAATTGATACCGGCGCTTTAAAAGGTCGACTCTTAGAGGTTAGGTTTCCAAATATGTCCAGTACCAGGAGTAGGAGTACATAGGGTGATTACGGATATGATAATCCTCCAGATATGAAATGAAGCAGAGAAAGAATATAGTGCATAACGTTTAAAACAACAAATTTAATGTAGGTAATGCACTCACAATTGGTAGGGGTTAAAAAGGCATGTAACATTTGGGTCCCGGGGCACAGCAGGAGGTATGCGGTCCGTCCCAAAGGCTAATCAGTTCCGGATACTGATATAGCCCTGATGCGTCCGTCCACAATAGTCCCGATGTCCAACACAGGTATAAAAGTCTGTAGAAGTGAAATGGCAAGGCACGCCAAACGCGTTTCGGATCCTCAATGATCCTTCGTCAGTAGCGTGCTCTTGCCCTGCCATTTCAGCGTTTAAATAACGCTGCAGATAAGCTGACCGGGTGACGCTTCCGCCTATACCCGGAAGTAAGATGGCCGTGCGTTCCAAGCGCAGGCTATTATGCGTGTCAAATGTACGAGGTAAATCCCGGAAGTAAGATGGCCGTGCGTTTCACAGCGCGGACCATTGATACTATCACACACATGGATATACATAATATTCTAACTATTTAAGAAACATATCACCGCTAGAGTCAATATCTTTCTAACAGTACAGGTCATCAATACATCCATAAAGTGCAAAGTGCGTGGATCTTATTAGTGTTAATAACGAGTATATAAATAACATTCCTTAGGGATATACATTTTTTTAAAAAAGACATCTGGATTTTACATTTAAAACAAGAGAATAGAGAAATATAAAAATGATTACATAAAGATGCATATTTCACAAAAGGAGAGACGGTCAGGGATAAAAGAGATAAAAATCATGTTAAAAAATGTTTCAACTCGAAATCACCATTTAAACCACCAGGCACAAGAGTGTTTAATCTATAGATCCATCTCATTTCATTTTGTGCGAGGCGTTTATCAATGTCCCTTGTTCGCCATTTTGGTGTAATTAATTGTATCCCCCAGAAATTGATTAGGGAACATTCATTGGATTGGTGTTTTTTATGAAAATGGTCCGAAAGTGTATGAGTAAGTAAACCTTTGCGTATATTATATACGTGTTCAGCCAGACGTGTTTTAAGTGGTCGACTCGTTCTGCCGACATAAAAAAGATGGCACGAGCACTCTAATAAGTATACAATATTTTTGGAGTGACAAGTAATGAATTCGTTAATTTTATAGGTTTTTCCTTTCACTTTAAAATCTGCTATCTTTTTATTTGTTCCTTTTACAGTTTTACACATTAAGCAGTCTCCGCATCTATGAAACCCCTTGGTGCGGATGCTTTGTCTTGGGGCCTCATCTATAGTGCTTTTCACCAAGTGGTTTTTTAGTGATGCTGATTTTCTATAAATAAAAATAGGTTTATCTGGTAAAACATTTCCTAAAATTGGGTCTTGCTTTATCATATACCAATTATTTTTAAAAACATTCTCTATTTTAAAATGGAGACTATTGTATTGGGTGATAAATGCCCATTGATATTTATCATCTTTCTCTTTTTTTGTTTTTTCCTTTAGTAGGTCTGTTCTTTCTATATTATCGATTCTTGTTCTTGCTGTATCGAGTGTGTCAGTTGTGTAACCTTTGGACGTTAATCTTTCAGTTATTTCTTCTATTTGTTGGTTACAGATTTCCTGATTTGAACAATTGCGTTTAGCTCGTGTAAATTGACTAAAGGGGATACTTTTTAACCAGTTAGAGTGGTGTTGGCTGGTTACTTCGATATATCCATTAGAGTCTGTGGGTTTTCGATACATTTTGGTGTTTAATTTCCCATCCTCTATATATATGGTTAAGTCGAGAAATGAAATTTCTTTTATACTATTTACAAAAACCAAATTAATAGACATATCATTCATATTAAGAGTATTACAAAAGGTAGAAAGTTTTTCCTGACCGTCTCTCCAGATAAATAAAATGTCATCAATAAAACGCCGCCATAGTACCAGACCCGCCCCCAGTTGGCCATTATGCCAAACTGCCGTTAATTCCCAGTAGGACATAAATAGATTGGCGTAACTGGGAGTGAATCTGGTACTCATGGCGGTTCCCACACACTGCAGATAAAAGCTTCCATTATGATAAAAATAGTTATTAGAAAGGATAAAATCAATGCTTTTTAAAATAAAATCCTTTAAATCTGCATTAAGTGTTGATAAATTTAAAAAATATGAGACTGCTTGTAAACCTATATCTTTCTTTATTATGGTGTACAGAGTACTCACATCTGCACTGCACAAGATATCTCCATCTTTCCATTCATAGTTGTCAAGGGTTCTTAATAAGTCTCCGGTGTCTTTCAAATATGCATTGGTCTTTAAAACAAGTGGCTGTAAGTAAAAATCGACCATTGCAGACAAATTGCTGGTGAGGCTATTACAGCCAGAGACAATAGGTCTCCCAGGGGGATTTTTTTCATCCTTATGGATTTTCGGGAGAATATATAGAGAGGGCACTGAGGGTTCTTTTATATTTAAGAAGTTAAATTCTTTTTTAGAAATAGTGCCTTTCGAAAGAGCATCAGTGGTGAGTTCTAATAAACCATTAGTGATGCGTGCAGTAGGATCGCTTTTCAGTTTTTTATATGTATCTCCTGTCGTTAGTTGTTTATCTATTTCTTTTAGGTATAAATCTTTTTTCATCACTACCACACTCCCACCCTTATCGGCGGGTTTAATTATTATGGATTTATCATCTTTTAGAGATTTTAGAGTCTCATATTCTTTTTTTGTCAAATTGCATTGTTTTCCAAATTTGTTTCCTTTTTTATCTAAAATTTTAGTGATTTCATCACATACAACTTGGTTAAAACAGTCCAAAAAGCTCCCTCTGCAGTGTGTGGGATAAAAAGTAGATGGTGGTTTAAAAGGTGTGGACAATGTGATTGGTTCCGCAATTTCCCCTGAGTCTTTGGACTCAAAAAAAACGTTTAATAGTCAATTTGCGGATACATTTTTGAATATCTATAGATTAAAACTATTCGGTTTACAGCTGGGGGCAAATTTTAGTCCTTTCTGTAATATCTTGATTTCTATTTCAGTTAGATCGCGATCAGTTAAATTGAATACTCTTCCTGTATTATTATTGGTCCTAGGGTTAGTGGGGATTTTTTTAGTCTTTCGAACTCTTTTTACTCCCGCTCTTTTTCCTCTTTTAGTTTTTGTTTTATTTTTTCGTTTAACAGGAAGAGGATCTTGTTTTTCCACTATCTCCTCCGGTAATTCTGATGGTCCTGGTCTAAAAAAGGAGACAGTTCTCTTTCTCGATGTCTAGGGTTAGGGTCTAAATGAGAAAAACGATTAGATAATCTTAATTCATGCGTCTCTGTATTTCTAAACTGTGGTCTATAGGGGCGTCTTGGGGTTTGCCACTTTTGTGTATTATTCGTACCTCTATATTAGTTTGACCAATTATATCTATTTGGCTGTCTGTAATGTCTAGGTGTATCTACATCATAGACCGGCATTTGCATTCTCTCTTCTAAAGGTACATTGAATCTTTTTTTCCTCCATACTGGGGCTTTCTTTTGTGGGGTGTATGATTTTTTATTTTCATTTTGGATACGTTTAGGTGTTTTAGGAATTAATGGTATGTTGATCTCTTTTTCGGGTATGGAGTCCCTGAGGAATTTTTTACCTTTCCTCTCTCTTAATTCTCTTGTACTTTTTCCAATTTTGTCAAGGAGTGCCTCCTCATATATTGAGAAGTCCTCGAGTTCTTTAAATGGTTTTACAGATTCCTGTAGGACAACTATTTCCTCATTTAATTGTTTCAAGGAGTGTGTTCTATCCTTGATTATTAGGTCAATCAAAGCAAGAGAACATTTTGTGAGAATAGAATCCCACTCTTTTGTAAAGGATTCATCTGTAGATAGAAATGATGGGGGTTTGGTGATTTTAAGCCCCTTTGGGATTATTTTTGATGTTAAATAATGTTCAAGGGTGACCACCTCCCACCATAACTTATTTTCTCTAAGCATTACTGATTCCAGTTTAAAAAAGACTGAACCCAAATTCTCATCGCTGATATCAATATTAGCATCCTGTGATGAGAAGGTATTTTTTACTAGTTGATTACGTATATCTCTAAAAGCAAACATGATTGCAGCACTCAACACACAGTTTAAGAATAAACAAAACGTGATACAAAGAAGGGGTTAACTGTGGTGGGTGCGCATACAGTGCTCTCAAGCAGCCTGTTACAATTCAAGGTGTTATTCTTATGGCACCTTAAAAACAGAATGGCAGTACAATGGAATGAATTGATACCGGCGCTTTAAAAGGTCGACTCTTAGAGGTTAGGTTTCCAAATATGTCCAGTACCAGGAGTAGGAGTACGTAGGGTGATTACGGATATGATAATCCTCCAGATATGAAATGAAGCAGAGAAAGAATATAGTGCATAACGTTTAAAACAACAAATTTAATGTAGGTAATGCACTCACAATTGGTAGGGGTTAAAAAGGCATGTAACATTTGGGTCCCGGGGCACAGCAGGAGGTATGCGGTCCGTCCCAAAGGCTAATCAGTTCCGGATACTGATATAGCCCTGATGCGTCCGTCCACAATAGTCCCGATGTCCAACACAGGTATAAAAGTCTGTAGAAGTGAAATGGCAAGGCACGCCAAACGCGTTTCGGATCCTCAATGATCCTTCGTCAGTAGCGTGCTCTTGCCCTGCCATTTCAGCGTTTAAATAACGCTGCAGATAAGCTGACCGGGTGACGCTTCCGCCTATACCCGGAAGTAAGATGGCCGTGCGTTCCAAGCGCAGGCTATTATGCGTGTCAAATGTACGAGGTAAATCCCGGAAGTAAGATGGCCGTGCGTTTCACAGCGCGGACCATTGATACTATCACACACATGGATATACATAATATTCTAACTATTTAAGAAACATATCACCGCTAGAGTCAATATCTTTCTAACAGTACAGGTCATCAATACATCCATAAAGTGCAAAGTGCGTGGATCTTATTAGTGTTAATAACGAGTATATAAATAACATTCCTTAGGGATATACATTTTTTTAAAAAAAGACATCTGGATTTTACATTTAAAACAAGAGAATAGAGAAATATAAAAATGATTACATAAAGATGCATATTTCACAAAAGGAGAGACGGTCAGGGATAAAAGAGATAAAAATCATGTTAAAAAATGTTTCAACTCGAAATCACCATTTAAACCACCAGGCACAAGAGTGTTTAATCTATAGATCCATCTCATTTCATTTTGTGTGAGGCGTTTATCAATGTCCCTTGTTCGCCATTTTGGTGTAATTAATTGTATCCCCCAGAAATTGATTAGGGAACATTCATTGGATTGGTGTTTTTTATGAAAATGGTCCGAAAGTGTATGAGTAAGTAAACCTTTGCGTATATTATATACGTGTTCAGCCAGACGTGTTTTAAGTGGTCGACTCGTTCTGCCGACATAAAAAAGATGGCACGAGCACTCTAATAAGTATACAATATTTTTGGAGTGACAAGTAATGAATTCGTTAATTTTATAGGTTTTTCCTTTCACTTTAAAATCTGCTATCTTTTTATTTGTTCCTTTTACAGTTTTACACATTAAGCAGTCTCCGCATCTATGAAACCCCTTGGTGCGGATGCTTTGTCTTGGGGCCTCATCTATAGTGCTTTTCACCAAGTGGTTTTTTAGTGATGCTGATTTTCTATAAATAAAAATAGGTTTATCTGGTAAAACATTTCCTAAAATTGGGTCTTGCTTTATCATATACCAATTATTTTTAAAAACATTCTCTATTTTAAAATGGAGACTATTGTATTGGGTGATAAATGCCCATTGATATTTATCATCTTTCTCTTTTTTTGTTTTTTCCTTTAGTAGGTCTGTTCTTTCTATATTATCGATTCTTGTTCTTGCTGTATCGAGTGTGTCAGTTGTGTAACCTTTGGACGTTAATCTTTCAGTTATTTCTTCTATTTGTTGGTTACAGATTTCCTGATTTGAACAATTGCGTTTAGCTCGTGTAAATTGACTAAAGGGGATACTTTTTAACCAGTTAGAGTGGTGTTGGCTGGTTACTTCGATATATCCATTAGAGTCTGTGGGTTTTCGATACATTTTGGTGTTTAATTTTCCATCCGGGACTATTGTGGACGGACGCATCAGGGCTATATCAGTATCCGGAACTGATTAGCCTTTGGGACGGACCGCATACCTCCTGCTGTGCCCCGGGACCCAAATGTTACATGCCTTTTTAACCCCTACCAATTGTGAGTGCATTACCTACATTAAATTTGTTGTTTTAAACGTTATGCACTATATTCTTTCTCTGCTTCATTTCATATCTGGAGGATTATCATATCCGTAATCACCCTACGTACTCCTACTCCTGGTACTGGACATATTTGGAAACCTAACCTCTAAGAGTCGACCTTTTAAAGCGCCGGTATCAATTCATTCCATTGTACTGCCATTCTGTTTTTAAGGTGCCATAAGAATAACACCTTGAATTGTAACAGGCTGCTTGAGAGCACTGTATGCGCACCCACCACAGTTAACACCTTCTTTGTATCACGTTTTGTTTATTCTTAAACTGTGTGTTGAGTGCTGCAATCATGTTTGCTTTTAGAGATATACGTAATCAACTAGTAAAAAATACCTTCTCATCACAGGATGCTAATATTGATATCAGCGATGAGAATTTGGGTTCAGTCTTTTTTAAACTGGAATCAGTAATGCTTAGAGAAAATAAGTTATGGTGGGAGGTGGTCACCCTTGAACATTATTTAACATCAAAAATAATCCCAAAGGGGCTTAAAATCACCAAACCCCCATCATTTCTATCTACAGATGAATCCTTTACAAAAGAGTGGGATTCTATTCTCACAAAATGTTCTCTTGCTTTGATTGACCTAATAATCAAGGATAGAACACACTCCTTGAAACAATTAAATGAGGAAATAGTTGTCCTACAGGAATCTGTAAAACCATTTAAAGAACTCGAGGACTTCTCAATATATGAGGAGGCACTCCTTGACAAAATTGGAAAAAGTACAAGGGAATTAAGAGAGAGGAAAGGTAAAAAATTCCTCAGGGACTCCATACCCGAAAAAGAGATCAACATACCATTAATTCCTAAAACACCTAAACGTATCCAAAATGAAAATAAAAAATCATACACCCCACAAAAGAAAGCCCCAGTATGGAGGAAAAAAAGATTCAATGTACCTTTAGAAGAGAGAATGCAAATGCCGGTCTATGATGTAGATACACCTAGACATTACAGACAGCCAAATAGATATAATTGGTCAAACCAATATAGAGGTACGAATAATACACAAAAGTGGCAAACCCCAAGACGCCCCTATAGACCACAGTTTAGAAATACAGAGACGCATGAATTAAGATTATCTAATCGTTTTTCTCATTTAGACCCTAACCCTAGACATCGAGAAAGAGAACTGTCTCCTTTTTTAGACCAGGACCATCAGAATTACCGGAGGAGATAGTGGAAAAACAAGATCCTCTTCCTGTTAAACGAAAAAATAAAACAAAAACTAAAAGAGGAAAAAGAGCGGGAGTAAAAAGAGTTCGAAAGACTAAAAAAATCCCCACTAACCCTAGGACCAATAATAATACAGGAAGAGTATTCAATTTAACTGATCGCGATCTAACTGAAATAGAAATCAAGATATTACAGAAAGGACTAAAATTTGCCCCCAGCTGTAAACCGAATAGTTTTAATCTATAGATATTCAAAAATGTATCCGCAAATTGACTATTAAACGTTTTTTTTGAGTCCAAAGACTCAGGGGAAATTGCGGAACCAATCACATTGTCCACACCTTTTAAACCACCATCTACTTTTTATCCCACACACTGCAGAGGGAGCTTTTTGGACTGTTTTAACCAAGTTGTATGTGATGAAATCACTAAAATTTTAGATAAAAAAGGAAACAAATTTGGAAAACAATGCAATTTGACAAAAAAAGAATATGAGACTCTAAAATCTCTAAAAGATGATAAATCCATAATAATTAAACCCGCCGATAAGGGTGGGAGTGTGGTAGTGATGAAAAAAGATTTATACCTAAAAGAAATAGATAAACAACTAACGACAGGAGATACATATAAAAAACTGAAAAGCGATCCTACTGCACGCATCACTAATGGTTTATTAGAACTCACCACTGATGCTCTTTCGAAAGGCACTATTTCTAAAAAAGAATTTAACTTCTTAAATATAAAAGAACCCTCAGTGCCCTCTCTATATATTCTCCCGAAAATCCATAAGGATGAAAAAAATCCCCCTGGGAGACCTATTGTCTCTGGCTGTAATAGCCTCACCAGCAATTTGTCTGCAATGGTCGATTTTTACTTACAGCCACTTGTTTTAAAGACCAATGCATATTTGAAAGACACCGGAGACTTATTAAGAACCCTTGACAACTATGAATGGAAAGATGGAGATATCTTGTGCAGTGCAGATGTGAGTACTCTGTACACCATAATAAAGAAAGATATAGGTTTACAAGCAGTCTCATATTTTTTAAATTTATCAACACTTAATGCATATTTAAAGGATTTTATTTTAAAAAGCATTGATTTTATCCTTTCTAATAACTATTTTTATCATAATGGAAGCTTTTATCTGCAGTGTGTGGGAACCGCCATGGGTACCAGATTCGCTCCCAGTTACGCCAATCTATTTATGTCCTACTGGGAATTAACGGCAGTTTGGCATAATGGCCAACTGGGGGCGGGTCTGGTACTATGGCGGCGTTTTATTGATGACATTTTATTTATCTGGAGAGACGGTCAGGAAAAACTTTCTACCTTTTGTAATACTCTTAATATGAATGATATGTCTATTAATTTGGTTTTTGTAAATAGTATAAAAGAAATTTCATTTCTCGACTTAACCATATATATAGAGGATGGGAAATTAAACACCAAAATGTATCGAAAACCCACAGACTCTAATGGATATATCGAAGTAACCAGCCAACACCACTCTAACTGGTTAAAAAGTATCCCCTTTAGTCAATTTACACGAGCTAAACGCAATTGTTCAAATCAGGAAATCTGTAACCAACAAATAGAAGAAATAACTGAAAGATTAACGTCCAAAGGTTACACAACTGACACACTCGATACAGCAAGAACAAGAATCGATAATATAGAAAGAACAGACCTACTAAAGGAAAAAACAAAAAAAGAGAAAGATGATAAATATCAATGGGCATTTATCACCCAATACAATAGTCTCCATTTTAAAATAGAGAATGTTTTTAAAAATAATTGGTATATGATAAAGCAAGACCCAATTTTAGGAAATGTTTTACCAGATAAACCTATTTTTATTTATAGAAAATCAGCATCACTAAAAAACCACTTGGTGAAAAGCACTATAGATGAGGCCCCAAGACAAAGCATCCGCACCAAGGGGTTTCATAGATGCGGAGACTGCTTAATGTGTAAAACTGTAAAAGGAACAAATAAAAAGATAGCAGATTTTAAAGTGAAAGGAAAAACCTATAAAATTAACGAATTCATTACTTGTCACTCCAAAAATATTGTATACTTATTAGAGTGCTCGTGCCATCTTTTTTATGTCGGCAGAACGAGTCGACCACTTAAAACACGTCTGGCTGAACACGTATATAATATACGCAAAGGTTTACTTACTCATACACTTTCGGACCATTTTCATAAAAAACACCAATCCAAAGAATGTTCCCTAATCAATTTCTGGGGGATACAATTAATTACACCAAAATGGCGAACAAGGGACATTGATAAACGCCTCACACAAAATGAAATGAGATGGATCTATAGATTAAACACTCTTGTGCCTGATGGTTTAAATGGTGATTTCGAGTTAAAACATTTTTTAACATGATTTTTATCTCTTTTATCCCTGACCGTCTCTCCTTTTGTGAAATATGCATCTTTATGTAATCATTTTTATATTTCTCTATTCTCTTGTTTTAAATGTAAAATCCAGATGTCTTTTTTTAAAAAATGTATATCCCTAAGGAATGTTATTTATATACTCGTTATTAACACTAATAAGATCCACGCACTTTGCACTTTATGGATGTATTGATGACCTGTACTGTTAGAAAGATATTGACTCTAGCGGTGATATGTTTCTTAAATAGTTAGAATATTATGTATATCCATGTGTGTGATAGTATCAATGGTCCGCGCTGTGAAACGCACGGCCATCTTACTTCCGGGATTTACCTCGTACATTTGACACGCATAATAGCCTGCGCTTGGAACGCACGGCCATCTTACTTCCGGGTATAGGCGGAAGCGTCACCCGGTCAGCTTATCTGCAGCGTTATTTAAACGCTGAAATGGCAGGGCAAGAGCACGCTACTGACGAAGGATCATTGAGGATCCGAAACGCGTTTGGCGTGCCTTGCCATTTCACTTCTACAGACTTTTATACCTGTGTTGGACATCGGGACTATTGTGGACGGACGCATCAGGGCTATATCAGTATCCGGAACTGATTAGCCTTTGGGACGGACCGCATACCTCCTGCTGTGCCCCGGGACCCAAATGTTACATGCCTTTTTAACCCCTACCAATTGTGAGTGCATTACCTACATTAAATTTGTTGTTTTAAACGTTATGCACTATATTCTTTCTCTGCTTCATTTCATATCTGGAGGATTATCATATCCGTAATCACCCTACGTACTCCTACTCCTGGTACTGGACATATTTGGAAACCTAACCTCTAAGAGTCGACCTTTTAAAGCGCCGGTATCAATTCATTCCATTGTACTGCCATTCTGTTTTTAAGGTGCCATAAGAATAACACCTTGAATTGTAACAGGCTGCTTGAGAGCACTGTATGCGCACCCACCACAGTTAACCCCTTCTTTGTATAATATTTATTCTGAACAATTCATGGAGAGGGGTTATCCTAAATATACCATCGCTAGAGCGAGGGAGAGAGCAAGAACCCTTGAACGTGATAATCTTTTAGAATATAAAACTCACCCAAAAGATCCACCCGACAAGAGTGATTGTTTATTTATTACTCAATATAATGCTCAAGATAGAGATATCAAACATATACTGGACAAAAATTGGCATATTCTGAAGTTGGATCCTGTACTTAGTAACTGGGTATCTGATAGACCTAAAATTGTTTTTAAAAAGGCCAGGACTGTTAAGAACATGATATCTAATCATCGACTGGAACCTATTTCTACAGGTCCCTCTGACACTTTTCTAAGGGTTAAAGGATGTTTTCCTTGTAATGGTTGTAAGGTGTGTAAATACTTAGGGAAAAGTGCAGACTTATTGAAAATGAACCTGTCCTGTGTTAAATTCCATCATTTTATGAATTGTAACTCAGTATATGTTATTTATGTAATAAACTGTAGTTGCAATTTGCTGTATGTAGGGAAGACCAAGCGGGTTTTTAAAATAAGAGCACTTGAACATCTAAGAAATATCAAAAATGGCTTAACCGATCATAGCGTACCGCGCCATTTAAAAAATTTCCATAACAGTGACCCAGGTTGTTTTAATATCAGAGCGATTGAACACATACCTGTACCTAAAAGAGGCGACGATAGAGACAAAATGCTGCTAGGTCGAGAGACCTTCTGGATACTGAAGCTCAATACTGTAACCCCGTACGGTTTAAATGAGGGGTACGAAATAACGCCCTTCATTAATCGATAGTATGTTCAGTGTGCTGTATTTTTTATCATTGTTCTCATTTCAAGTGTTTTATTATACTTTTAAGGGAGACACATACTTCTTTTTAAGAATATATATGAAATAATTTTTATAATTGTTTCTCTGTTTATGTATACATGTATGGTACTATATATTATATATTTATTGTACATGATCTACATATAATTATTTAAGTATTTTACTAAGAATTGTATTTTTTACTGTGCAGTATTTTGTATTGTATATTTTGTGATTTTTTTATAGACATTATTGTTGTGTATGATTATTATCATTCCTGTTCTTTTTGCACCAAAGTGTGTAAGCAATTAGCTATATTGAATACTATATGTTGGGCTTTGCTTTTTCTCATTAACGGAGTTGCTCCGTTGGAAACCACAGCCTATTGGTTGAGGCTCCTTTTTAAACAACCCGGGTGATCACAAAGCCACGCCCTCTGACGAAGTCTCTGACGAAACGCGTTAGGGCGTGGCTTGTGACACCCGTGTCTGCCTCTCACCTAGCGTCTCTCCACTTGAGCGTGCCCCTGACTCCGTTCTCCGGTGATCCTGTGGCGCACTCCAGCGTCTCTGCATCCCTTGGATTCGGTGCATTTGGAGGTCCCCAGTGGAGCAGTTTGCCTTGGTATTTGTATACATCTCATGTGGTAATCAGCCCACAGTGTTGATTATTTCGGTACGAGCATTTGCTTTTTTAAACCTGGAGTAATTGTTGTCTCCTTAATAAACCTCGTTTACCTGCACCATGGAGCGCACCTTTCTCCTCTGTTTTTTTTAGAATATATATATATATATATATTTATATATATATATATCCCATGAGTGTAATGTGTATCCTCACTCACAGTGATGTCATTAGTCACTCACGCGTTTCATGACTTTATCCCCACAGGCCGGTTCCTCTGTTTTACAAATATCTTTTAACTTTCATGTTTGTCATTGAGGAAATTAACAAAGATCAGACGCTGTTGCCCAATATTACTCTGGGATATCACGTATATGACTCCTGTACTCAAACTAAGAAAGCTGTAAAAAGTGTCCTCCAGATTTTATCAGGATCAGGAACGACAATTCCAAACTATTCCTGTATGGGACATAGAACATTATCTGGTTTTATTGGAGATCAAAGTTCCCTTACGACACTGCCCATGGCTCAGATATTGGCATTATATGGATACATACAGGTATAGTAAATACAGTATATATCTTCATCACCAGCTGGTTCACCAGTTAAAGTTAATTCTAATCAGTCCTCCTGTTCCTCTAATCTCTCCTACTGTCCCAATAAGCCCTCTCGCTTCCCTACTAAGCCCTCACACTGCCAGTCTAAACTCTCCTGCTGCTCCACTAAGCCCTCTCACTGCCCTTCTAAGCCCCTCCACTGATCCTCTTAACTCTCCCTGTGTCCCAGCTTTTTTACTGTCCCACTATGCCCTCCCATTACCAATCTAAGGTCTTCTTCCACCTCACTAAGCCCTCCCATTGCCAATCTAAGCTCTTCTGCTGCCACACTCTGGGCCGCTGACAGGGGGTGCCCTGGGTACAGCTGTCCCTGGCCCCAGCCTCTGGAGCGGCCCGGGCAGCTTCCCACAGCCCCCTACCCCTGCACCCAGCGATCCTCACCCAGCAGCCAGCCCTACCTCCCCCCTGCGCACCCGGAGGCCAGGCATGCACAATACACAGTGTAGCCTGCAGAGCACCATGCCTAGGACACAGAGGGGCTCAGCGCTGAACTGTGCAGTGTGCGCTTGGACTGTGGAGGCTGAAGGAGCCAGAGGACGCGGCTGCGACATGATGGTAAGTAATGGGGACGGAGTAGGGGGAGGCAGAGGGCTGGCAGACAGGGTGCTGGCAGGCGGGAATGCCCGGGGGGGTCGGAGGTATGGCGCTGTGCAGTTGGGGGCCCGGACTGTAGGTCAGTCCCGGGCCCCAGCATTTCTAGTGGCAGCCCTGGCCACACTAAGCCCTCCTACTGCTCCTTTAATCACTCCTGCTGCCCCTCTAAGCCCTCCCACTGCAGCTCTAAACTCTACCGGTGTTTCTTTATTTCCCTGTCCAACTAAGACCTCCCTTTGCCATAAAAGCCATCCTGCTGCCCCTCTAAGCCCTACCACTGCCACTCTAAACTCTCCTGCTGTCCCTCTTAGCCCTCCCACTGCTCCTCTAAACTGTCGAGCTGCCCCTCTTAGCCGTCCCACTGTAAACTCTCCCAATGCCCCACTAAGCCATCTTGCTGCCCCGCTAAGCCCTCCCACTGTCACTCTCCTGCTGTCCCTCCTAGCCATCTCGCTGCATCTCCTGCTGCACCACTAAGATGTCTCAATGTGCCACTAAGCTCTCCTGCTGCCTTAATAAGCCCTCCCGTAGCCTATTTCTCACCGAACCCTAACTTCACTCGGCACCTGATGAGTCCGCGTTAAAAGAGATGCGGGACCATAAGGTGTCAGCAAATCAGTGGCGTTCCTGCAAATTAATAGAGATTTCAGTCAGTTGATGCTATTGTAGAAAAAAACACAAAAATCAAAATTATTTTAGGACAATTACAGATTCAGTTCCCTGGGGTCATCAAGGGACCACTTTTCATATTCTCCACCTATCTGTAACACTACTTTCTTGGGAATACTGTATTTTCTTTGTAGATCAGCTATGGTGGAACCAGTCATCTTCTCAGTGACCGCCACCTCTACCCAACGTTTTACCGCACAGTGCAAAGTGACCGGACAAGTTACTCCAAGCTTTCATGTCTGATGAAGTTCTTTGGCTGGACCTGGGTTGGAGTTTTAGCTTCTGATGATGATAGTGGTAATGAAGAAACTCAGCTCCTGACTGAATATCTGACTCTCAGGAGCATCTGTGTTGCCTACACAATAAAATTAAAGTATTCTAAGGAAGATGTCTTCGATGAAATGAATAAGAAGAGAGCTGATATTATAAGAAAGTCCTCTGCCCAGGTTATAATACTCTGCGGGACATACTCTTCATTTTTAGCTGATTTTATAACAGCTGTGAGAGGTGCGCTCCGGGATAAGACCTTAGTGTTTGGTCCATCGTTTTCCACCATATTATTTCTAATGGAACATTACATGGATGTATTTAATGGAAGTTTGGCCCTTCAACCTGCAACTCTCCCCATGCTGGATATGGAAAGTTTCTATGACAGTTACCAGCCCATAAATCACCCCGAGGACAAGTTACTAGAACATATATGGTTGGTGTGGAAGAGATGTTTATCAAGAGATAGAAAAATTAATCACCTATATAGCTTCATATATGGGAAAACACTGCGCAACTGTACCGGGACGGATCGTATAACAGAGTTTAATACTTTTCACAGCCCCGGACTGACTGACCGAGTATATAAGGCGGTTTATTCCATGGCCCATGCATTACATAATATGCACATGTACCTAGGTGCTCAGTCTCCTACACAAATCCCTCAATCCTGTGGTTATATGCAGCAGGTAAGTACATCAGGACCCGAATCAGTATCTGTTGCAGGCTTGCAATATATAAACCCTGCAAAACTGCAACAGTTTTCTTTAACATTGCAAAAGAGGGGAAGTTTTATGGGGGATGTGCGCTGGATTGGCTGCCTTGTGGGGGTTACAGTATGTCAAAATAGTGGAAACCCTATAACCACTTCTAACCATCATATGCAAAAAAGACAAATTGATATATCCTCCACTGGCGCAAACTAATACGTTCCTGTATAGAGGGGAATGTTCCTCTTCTCCAAAATGGTAAAGCCAAATGCCTGTGTATAAATACCTTACGTCCCTCTGTAAATATGAGGGCTCCTCTTCTCTGAGTATACACAGCTTAAATGAATCCTAGGGGCAACCACCAAGCTGGTAAGGATAAGCTTCCGGAGACTTCGTCCCTTATAGAGTCCGTACTCATCCAATGGTGACCCAAAACAAAAGATGATTGGGGAGGTATATAGGCCCTTATTCAGATCTGAGCTCAGTACAAATTTGTTCGGAAAATGGACAAAACCATTCTTGGGGATCGACCCACCCCATTTAAGCAGCTGCTATAAGGAAGCAAAACACATCAAAGCGCTCTTCAGTAAGAGGCGATCTGTCCCTGACTTTTGTATTCTGTTATGATGTAATGTACTGGTATATGGAGCAAATTTTGGATGAGAAGTAGGTGGCAAGTCAAGGGCAGAGTGTGAGGAAGGGAGTCATGGTGGAGGTTGGTAGAGGAGTGAGTTGAAAGTATGAGACATAAGGGTGCCAATATGAGGCTATTCCATTAAAATTGCATAATTTTGGCCATGCCCCCTCCAGATAGACCCACGAATCACTGCATTATTCAAATACATTTTTTGAATATATTATTAAAAAAATGCTTTTAAGACTTTAATAATAAATTTAAAAGAAAATCAATTTCTGTGAAGTTTTGCAGGAAAACAAATCAGCAGATAAGTGGATAACAGTTGTGGGTACATAATGTTTTTAGGAGTTATTCACAAATATTAATTGGTAAATAGGACCCAAGGTTAGGACCCATAGGACTGCATGTTATTGTCCAACGTTTGTAAAATAAAGTTCTTAGACATATCATGTGTATTTCCCAGCTCCATCGATACTTGCGGAAGGAGAGACGTACCGATGGGGATCTGGTTTTCAATAATAATGGAGATTTTGTTACCCCGTATAAAATTGCAAATTGGAAAATTTTCAATAATCGCTCCTTGTTTTTAGTATATGTCGGCCAGACAAGAAACGTGGATGAAAATCACCAAAACTTTTCTATTCAACTGCAGAAAATTGTGTGGAAGACTGACAACAATGAGGTTACATTATATTTATGTATTATTCTTATTCATGTCCTTATAATGGAAACATTTATCCTTTCCTTATATTCAGACCTGATCACCAAGTTAATCTAGTCCTACTCTGAGCTGAGTGCAGCGTCCCTTCCTTCCAACAGCTGGGAGCCAACTGCATTTTAAGGGCACTACTAGAAAACGCCAGCGTGCCACCCACAAACTGGCTTTGTTTGAATGGACGGCTCATGCAGGCACACTACAATTCTATAACACTCCTTCTATAATCAGCATTGGTTGTGAATTCACTGCCCTGCATACACATCTGAATCGGCTGCTTAGTTTTGATGTATTTTCCCCGTTTGTTATGATTACGTTCCTATAATACTTTCATTAAGTCTGGCACTAGGCTGATATATTTCTGTTATTAGTGGTGGAGGAGTCTACAATATCCACTTCTATGTAATTTATATTGTCACATAGGGAATTGGAGGTGCTATCCCCTGGTTTTAGTTAAAATATAGTCATAGTAACGAAGCCAAGAGATCTCGGATGAACTTTACCTACCACAAATATATAATATATATAACAGCGGGATGGACGAGCACTCTCACCAACTCCAGCAATAGCCTGCATGCCCTTGCGAATATCGTACACCAGCAGGTAGGGAACACCAGTTTCCTCAATGTCCCCAGGCACGGCACTGACAGGTCTTTCACAAAAATAGAAAATTTATTCTCAACGTTTCAAGGAACATATCCCCATCGTCAGGAGTAGTAGACACACAAACAAATACCACATTGCTTACCTTATATAGCGTCCACCACGCTGCATCCACCGCCTACCCGCGCCTTCATCACGAGAATCATCGGCACCTGAACAGCGCGCACCCGGATGACGTCACAGCGTCTCTCCCGGCCGCGTTGTAGGCAGCCACAGCGTCTCCAGTGATTACAGCGCGGACAGCGCACGTTAGCAGACAATGGAGGCACACTATACAGGTTTACATATAATACAAAGATATAGTACAATAAAAACATTGAAACACATTATACATACATAATAAAAGAATAAAAATAGCAGCAGTATCTCCAGCAATATAATCAAAATATGTAGCAATCAAAAATAGCACAACATGCATATCGCACAGTGGATGAAAACCAGAAGCATTACATGAGAGTGTTCCATGCAATGCGCTCGTTGAGGCCCCTAGGAGCCACAGTATCTAGTCTGTGGATCCAGGCGGCCTCCAGACGGAGCAACTTCTTGTTACGATCTCCACCCCTAATACTTTCAGGGATGTGGTCGATTATTTGATATTTAAGTGAGCAAAGCGAATGGCCGTGGGTTTTAAAATGCACCGCTACTGGCTGGTCGTTACTTTTGCCACTCAGTGCCGCTTTGATGGCTGAGCGGTGTAGGGCCATGCGCTCTTTAAACTTCCTAGATGTTTTACCTACGTAGTAATATCCGCAAGGGCAGATGATAATATAAACAACATAGCGAGATTCACAGGACAATACATGTCTGATTTTATAGTTAAAGGCACTGTGTGGGTGCTTAAATGTATCACTTGCTATCAAGTAGCCACATGTGACACATTTAGGGCACCTATAACAGCCAGGTTTTTTAACTGCTACATTAGGTGTGCTCTGGAATTCGCTAATGTCAGAATGAACAAGTAGATCCCTGAGATTCTTGCCCCTCCGGAAACATGGTAATGGTCTCATTTTTTGGAAGCAGCTTAAACTTTTATCAGATGCCAGAACAGGCCACAGAGCTCTAGTGGCGATGGGCACAACGGGGCTTGAGGTGTCAAAATTAGTTACCAAGGGGAAGACAGATTCCTTTTTCTTAACTACCGGTTTTAAGAGATTCCTTCTCTCTAGATTTAGGACCCTGTTTTTAGACAACTCAAGGTCCTTTAAGGCGTATCCACGCTCATGAAATTTAAATATAACCTTATCCAATTCACATGGTAACGTGGACCAGTCACTACAGATTCAGGACACTCTTACCATTTGCGAATAGGGTAACCCTTTCTTGAGGGCGGGGGGGGGGGGGTGATGGCTGTTTGCCATTAACAGGGTATTCCTATCAGTACTCTTAAGCTGGGTACACATATGTACAATTAAATTTTTCTTGCGACCGTTCGATCGACCGAATACACGTTCGACCGTCCAAAACATACGACCGATCTGCGCGTACACATATGTACAATTTTACTTGCGACGTCCAATGTACTCCCGTCCAAACAATCGCAAGAAAAAGATTGTACCACCGTACACACTCTCCCGATCTGGCTATTCGCACGATAAAAATGTACACAAAATTATCATATTGGGCTGGGTTAAGGGCATACCAAAACAAAGAGGCGTGATCACAGAACAAAAGAATCGATCGTGCAGTACAGTGAATAGAGCCGTGACTTTTCAGAGCAGTGCTAGCTGTGCATGTATACGGACGTTCGTTTGTGTTTTGTTGCATATTTGGCCTTTTTTTGCCTTTCAATATGAGCTTGAGGAGAAGGCAGGCTCGTGCGTGCATTTTTGCTGCTATGGCCACTAGATTGCAGGCTATTAAAAAAAGAAAAAGGACCAAGTATCGGAGCTGCTGGACCAGAGACTGGCTTCTGAGGAGAGACACCTTCTCCCACATGCCATTGCTACAGGAGATACGGGAGAACAATCCTGATGACTTCAGGAATTATCTTCGTATGGATGACGCTACCTTCATGGAGCTGCTGGCACTCGTTACCCCTTTAATAGAAAGAGAGGACACCTATTTCAGGAGGCCTATTTCTGCAGAGCAGAGACTGGTGGCAACGCTGCGTTACCTGGCAACAGGAAGGACCCTTGCCGACCTGAGATTCAGCACCGCAATATCATCGCAAGCGCTGGGGCTGATAATACCAGACACCTGTGATGCCATCGTCCAAGTTCTACAGGACAAATACATGAAGGTAAATATGGAAATTACATACATGTCCCCCATATGTATAGCTGTGCACATACCTGTACCCTATATGTATATCTTTACAATGCCTGTTAATTTAAACTTTTACACGGACACCAAGATTATATTTTAACAACAAATTTTAATTGAAACTGCACAACTTAAATTTATAAAATTATAAAAGCAATAATAATAAATCTAAAAACTATGTACATTACATTTGGTGGTACCGCGGTGGTTCCATCCCAGAGTCCCCTGTGTCCACTGGTGGATGTGAGGGAGGTGGTGTTTCCCCCATACCTTGCATGTGCCCACCAGATGGACCAGGTGCAAATGTTGGAGGTGGGGGCTGGTGGTAACATTGACCAGTGGGTGGGGGGTAATTTTGATAAGGCGGGTAATAGCTTTGAGGCTGCAATGGGGGAGGGCTGATGGGTCTAAAATCAACCCAACAGATTATTAATACGCATATACTTTTATATTGCAGTTTCCATCGTCCAAGGAGGAGTGGCAAATTATTGCACGTGATTTCCGTGATCTTTGGAATTTCCCTAATTGTGGTGGAGCTATCGATGGCAAACACGTCAGAATCATGCCCCCTGCAAAGAGTGGCTCTTTTTATTATAACTATAAGGGGTTCTTCAGCATTGTTCTAATGGCCATCGCTAATGCCCGATACGAGTTTGTATTTGTGGACATTGGGAAAAATGGTAGAGTTTCAGATGGAGGAGCCCTGGAGAAGACCTTTTTCCATGACAAACTGAAAAAAAAATGAACTGAATCTGCCAGAGCGGACTGAAAATGAGCACAGTTTGAACTTTGTTTTTGTGGCGGATGAGGCCTTTGGATTGCACCCTAATGTCCTTAAACCCTACCCACAAAGGGCACTGAACAGGGAACGACGCATTTTTAATTATAGCCTGTCACGTGCCAGGTGAGTGGTTGAAAATGCGTTTGGGATTCTGAGTAATAAATTCAGAATTTTTCACAGTGCCATCAATCTGCGCCTAGATAAGATTGACAAAGTGGTGATGGCCTGTTGTGTGCTGCACAACTACCTGCGCAGAAAAGCGGTGCACACACAACATCTGGGGGCTACAGTGGACGAAAGCCAAGTTGTTGACGAGCCTATTGGTCTGACAGTTTTGGAAAATAATTTAAACACCAGAAAGGCATCAATGCGTGCAAAGTTGACAAGAGACGAGTACTTGAATTATTTCAATGGTGTTGGGGCTGTGGAGTGGCAGAATGACATGATTGCTTAAAAATGTACGTTTTTGTCATTGTAAATATATTGTTTTTTGGTGTGTACAGTTACAAAACAATATTTTGACAATAAAATTTGTATACTCACAGTGCCGCACAAGTTGTCCTCCGCGTCTTCTTGCAGCAAGGAGGAGGAGGTGGAGGCCGTAGCCTGGTCTTGGGCCAGATTACTGACCGAATCACGGCAAGTGAGTGGTAGTACTCAGGTGCCAGGCATTCCTGGAGGGCACAATGCCACGACACCTGGAGTGCAGACTGTACCCAGTACTGGTGTTTATGTACTAGCAAGTAGTGGCTCCACCACACCTATTTCTATGCCAATTTCTCCTGGTACTTTTGTACAGTCTCCAGGAGCAATACATGAAGGTAAAAATTGAAACAACATACATGTACCCCATATGTATATCTGTGCCCTATAGTCACCCTGCATGGTAAATTATATTTTCACACGGACACCAACTAGATTACAGAATGTTAAATTTTTATATAAATTATTAACTTCTAAACTTATAACAAATATAATATAAATAACAAGGAAATAAATAATAAATAAATACTTAAACATAAAAATATTTAAACTATATTATTAAACCAATTATACAATGAAAGCAACTATATACAATTTTTACATTTGGTGGTATACTTGTTCCACCCCATAATCCCCTGTATCCATCGCCGGTTGTGAGGGAGATGGAGTTTCCAACAAACACTGGAAGGGGCCACCAGGTGGACCTGGTGGGAGTGTAATAGCTGACGGTGCCGGTTGGTGCTGCCTTTGCCCGGTTGGTGGCTGGAACTGCTGGTACGGCTGATATTGCCCCGGGTAAAATACCGGTTGTTGGGGTATAGGGGCAGGGCTGATGGGTTTAAATTCAACCCTAGGCAGAGGGGTGTCATCAGTGAGCCGTGTGTGCCGGGACAGAGTCCCCACACGGGCCCGGTACAGAGTCTCATAGAAGATCCGCTCTACCTCAACCCTTGTAGCCGGGTCTAACTTGCGCAAATTGTCAGCTAATACACTCCCCACATGGTCCGCATCATCTTCCTCCATGGCCATCAATCGGTTAGCAGACTCCAGGATCTTGGTGGTCGCCACGTCCGAAGCATCTGGAGTCTGCCGCTGCCTTTTGCGCCCTCTTCTAGATGTTGCTTTGGGTTGAGGTTGAGCGCTGGGGGTGGCGGTTGGTGTGGGGGTGGAGCAGAGGGCCGGTGAAGGCAGCTGTGATGCAACCTCCAGCGATGGTGAAGATTCCTCCTCGGCAAATAGCGATGGCTGTAACAAAACAAGATGTAACAATGATGTATCACTATCGATTTTTAAGACTTGCATATATTTTTATATCTGCGCAGAAGAACGCAGCCCACACACCACCATGTTGCTGCCATGGATGAAAGTGAGCTAGTTGAAGAGGCGTTAAGACTGGCATCTCTGGAAACTAATTATTTAGATACCAGAAATACCTAATACTAATTTAAATACCAGAAATGCATCTATGCGTGCCAAATTAACCAGGGATGAATACATGCAGTATTTTATTGGTGTTGGCGCTGTGGATTGGCAGAATGATATTATTTCGTTAATTTTACATGTTCACAATTTTTATACTGTACTTGTTGTTATATTTATCTGCTTTAATAAAAAAATATTTAAAATAAAATCCGTCTACTTACTGTGCCGCAAAAGGTGTCATCAGAAACCTCTTGGTTGCACGAGGAGGTGGAGGGGGCAGGCTGGTCCCTTGCAGAATTGCTGACTGATTCCCTGGGCAGCTCCTGGTCCACCATGAAGGCCAGCAGGTCGAAGTACCACAGCCTGGGCACATAGACTTGGTCTGCCCCTGCCCCAGACCGCTTTGAGGACTCAACCTTATTAAGTTCTTTTTTAAAGACGGTCCTCATATTGGCAATCCTTGTCCGGACCCACTCTACGTTTGCTGTGGGGTAGTAGGTCTGGCTCACCCTCACCAGCTCCTCCAGAGCAACTAGCCTCTTCTGGCGATTGGAATAGTCTCTGGATTTTGTGTTTCAGAGACAATTTTGATCCCTGTAGGCCTCGATGAAGTCCTTCATGAACTCTACATTTTTCTCTGCCATGGTGGAATTTCTGTTCAAAAAAATACAATAAAAAGGCATATTATTTTCTTGATACACAAAGCACAACATAAACCATTTAATGTACAGGTGTTCAGTCTGTGGGCCACTAGATATACTGTAACTATAGTACAGGAGTTGAAACTCTGTGGGACATAGGATACACTGTCACTACAAGCCCCAGCATACCCATGGGCCACAGATTAAAGTCCCTGTCATAGAAAACTCCAAATTTTGTTTTAATACTCACCGAAATAAATGTCGATATAGACTACGGAAAATTCGCAGCGCAGCTCCGATCACTCGAACAGCAACGACAGAATATTCTTTCGTGCTGAACGTCGCTTGAAACCCAGTGATTGGATGAGCGCAGGAATCTCCGCCCCACTCACGTGCTTGGCGTCACACAGACAAGGGACATCGAGGAGCCATGTCGGAGGGTCTGGCGCCACCGCATATGGCAGAGGAGACGACTACAGCACCTTTGAGCCCCAATTCAGCACCGATAATGACAACAGATAAAGAAATCGCTGAGAGACAGGACAACAAGGAGAAAAAAATGACGCGCGCCTCCGCCATGTCATCTGCAGAGGTAGAACTGATGGTAAAAATGCTGGATAGAAGGGACTACGATTGTTTGCGGAAAACCTACCCCAAGACGAATTATAGAAAAAAAAATATTATGCAGCGTGTATGCAAGGAGATAAAGGAGAAGTTTGGGAAAAGAAGGTCAAAATACCAGCTACAGAAACGGTGGTCGGACCTGAAGCACAAGGAGCAGGCCAAGCTAAAGAAAATTCGTGGAATTATTAAAAGAAGTGAGTACAATGCCCTAGGTGGCTTTATTAATAGACTGTCTTGATCCATTACATTTTGTGTGTTTTGCTGACATGTTGCTTGTTTTTACTCAGAGGAAATCCAATCCAGGAGAAGACATGAGGAAGGCAGAGACAGGGCCTCCAAACTGAAAATAAAGAAGGAGAGTACAACAGGTAAGGTTTTGTACCAGCACACCACCACAACAACACATGTTTTATACACAAAACAAGGGGTAGTAATACGTCACTTACCTTGTCACTGTAGATGATATCCAGGCAGCGCAGCCGATGGAAGGGACCACAGAGGGCCACCAAGTGATTGCGATCACCAGCAGTGTAGATGGTGAGTGTATAGTGCAAATCATCTTTATGGGATAGTGACGTATCATTTGTGGAAAGGTAAACATTTCTTTATCTGTACTTATTATAGATATCATCGAGATTTCAGATGTCAGTGCAGAGGGGGAGAAGAACACACCATCACCTGACACGTCCAGCGACGAAAGCACAATTCAAGAAAACATGACACAAGTCCATAAATGTCTACAAGAACTAAGCGGAAAAGTCCATACCGTAGCCCAAAAAATTTCAAAAATCCAAAAAGGCGTAGCAGTAGTACACTCTTTATACGAAAATATTTATAACGGTTTGCATTATAAAGTCAAAAAATAGTTTGTGTACTTTATTTAACATTTTTTCACCTTCTTGGTTATTTGGAGGCCAGCAGCATGCACCTTAAAATGGTGTATGTCGTGGAAAGCAGTCTCACGGCAGCAATGCATCACATGTGAGCAGGCCGGGATGTTCCCATGTGATGCGTTGCTGCCGTGGGACCGCTTTCCACTACATACACCACCATGTTCCAATGTGTTTGATGTTTTTTGGGTGGGTGGGCGTTCCTGCTACACCATCACGTGGCACTTATGTCATGGCAAGCAGTCTCACAGCAGCAATGCATCACATGTGAGCAGGCCGGGATGTTCCCATGTGATGCGTTGCTGCCGTGGGACCGCTTTCCACTACATACACCACCATGTTCCAATGTGTTTGATGTTTTTTGGGTGGGTGGGCGTTCCTGCTACACCTTCACGTGGCACTTATGTCATGGCAAGCAGTCTCACGGCAGCAATGCATCACATGTGAGCAGGCCGGGATGTTCCCATGTGATGCGTTGCTGCCGTGGGACCGCTTTCCACTACATACACCACCATGTTCCAATGTGGTTGATGTTTTCTGGGTGGGTGGGCGTTCCTGCTACACCTTCACGTGGCACTTATGTCATGGCAAGCACCTGTATGTGACACTCTGTTCAGGTCCGACCACCGTTTTACCTCAAATAAACAAAGTGTTCACAGTATTTTTTGTCAGTATTTCTTAATAAATGTTAAGTGTTTATGTAGAACAATGAACATCACATATCTATCTATCTATCTATCTATCTATCTATCTATCTATCTATCTATCTATCTATATATCTATCTATCTTCTATAACTATATCTGTCAGGAATGCACACACAACGATTATTTATTTCAAAAGGAATGCACACACAACGAATATTCTTTAACAGCATGGCGCGGAAAGTACGGGGGAGAAGACTTCCTGTTGTTTACATGCTGCGCTGATGGAGGGATGACGCAGCTAGTCAACACCCACATGGGCGTGCTGCTTTTGGGAGGAATGATCGCAGGAACGGGCTGCATATCGATCGAACGTGCGTACACATGTCACTTTTCTTTCGATATGGAGCCGTCCTGTCGGAAGAATATTAAGCAGCAAAGAACCTTCGACCGACCGACCGTGGACGGCCAAGAGCGTTTTTGGCCAATTATCGATCGCAACGAAGGGATCGGGACTGCGTACATATATATACAATCGACTGGCCGTTCGTCCGCAGAACGGAAGAACGGCCCGACGATTGTACATATGTGTACCCAGCTTTAGAAAAAATAGTAGTGGAAATGCGACCATTGTTAAGTTGTACTAAAACATCTAGATACGCAATTTCATTGGTGCTACATTTAAAAGTAAATTTAATAGGCGTATCCATAGCGTTAATTTCCTGCATCATTACCTCAAAGGAATCCTTTCCCCCTTCCCACAACATGAACAGATCATCAATATACCTGCAGAACATCCGGATCTGTTTGCTAAATCTATGCTGAAAAAACATTTTTTGCTCTAAACCGAATATATAGTTGTTCGCATAGGACGGCGAAACCGCCGCCCCCATTGCACACCCGGATGTCTGCAGGTATATTTTGTTATCAAAAACAAAGTAATTACGAGTCAATATTAATTTGAGTAAAGTCAGAAATAGGTCAGCATCAAACCCAAAATTGGTAACCTTCTGGCACAGAAACTCCTTCATGGCCAACAAGCCATCAGTGTGCGGAATGGAAGTATATAGGCTTGTGACGTCCATGACACAAAGCATAGTGCCAGGAGTCACCTCGCCTACTGCTTCTAATTTGGTCAAAAAAGATGTAGTATCTTTAAGATGTGTCGGCTGTACCACAATATGTGCTTGTACCAGCATGTCCAGCAGTTGTGAAACAGGTTGGTACAGACTCCCCCTGGCCGAAATGATAGGTCGACCAGGGGGGTTCTGTAGACACTTGTGGATTTTAGGTAGTGTACAGTATATAACACTGGTACAATAGGGCATAGTACTTTCAATGCTGCACAACACTTTTTATCAAGCAAGCCACCACTACAAGCGAGGTCTAGAAGTTTGAACAATTCATTTTGATATTCAAGCGTGGGATCTCTACGTAGCATACAATATACCGTATCACAGTTCAACTGACGTAGTACCTCATTGCGATACTCTGCAATATCTTGTATCACTATCCCGCCCCCCTTATCGGCAGGGCGGATAGTGATACTTCTATCAGTGCTAAGGTTTTTCAAAGCTCGGAGCTCACTACTAGATAAATTACAGTGATGTACATTATAAGCGGCCGTGTATTTATACATAGACTCACCCAGCATTCTGCTAAAGGTTTTAATAGAGGCATTATGACTGATGGGATCATAAGTAGATAAATGCTGTTTACTCACAAAAGACTGAATAACAGATGATGTAATGTCCCGTTCAGAATTCTTAAAATGTTCTTTAAGACGTAGATTACGTCCAATGCGGTGGTGATCCACCTGCCACTCAAAGTCATTATGCCTGTTAGTGGGGATAAATGATAATCCCTTGTTCAATACTGTCCTTTCAACTTCCAGAAGCGGCCTGCTTGACAAATTATAGATCAACTCTTGGACTTGGTGCGAGCTTTTGAAGATCCTTTCGCATTGGCCCCCTCTCCTAGTTCTTTGTTTTTTACACCCTTGCCTCGGGTGTAAATCTAGAGAAGGAATCTCTAGAGAGAAGGAATCTCTTAAAACCGGTAGTTAAGAAAAAGGAATCTGTCTTCCCCTTGGTAACTAATTTTGACACCTCAAGCCCCGTTGTGCCCATCGCCACTAGAGCTCTGTGGCCTGTTCTGGCATCTGATAAAAGTTTGAGCTGCTTCCAAAAAATGAGACCATTACCATGTTTCCGGAGGGGCAAGAATCTCCGGGATCTACTTGTTCATTCTGACATTAGCGAATTCCAGAGCACACCTAATGTAGCAGTTAAAAAACCTGGCTGTTATAGGTGCCCTAAATGTGTCACATGTGGCTACTTGATAGCAAGTGATACATTTAAGCACCCACACAGTGCCTTTAAATATAAAATCAGACATGTATTGTCCTGTGAATCTCGCTATGTTGTTTATATTATCATCTGCCCTTGCGGATATTACTACGTAGGTAAAACATCTAGGAAGTTTAAAGAGCGCATGGCCCTACACCGCTCAGCCATCAAAGCGGCACTGAGTGGCAAAAGTAACGACCAGCCAGTAGCGGTGCATTTTAAAGCCCACGGCCATTCGCTTTGCTCACTTAAATATCAAATAATCGACCACATCCCTGAAAGTATTAGGGGTGGAGATCGTAACAAGAAGTTGCTCCATCTGGAGGCCGCCTGGATCCACAGACTAGATACTGTGGCTCCTAGGGGCCTCAACGAGCGCATTGCATGGAACACTCTCATGTAATGCTTCTGGTTTTCATCCACTGTGCGATATGCATGTTGTGCTATTTTTGATTGCTACATATTTTGATTATATTGCTGGAGATACTGCTGCTATTTTTATTCTTTTATTATGTATGTATTATGTATTTCCATGTTTTTATTGTACTATATCTTTGTATTATATGTAAACCTGTATAGTGTGCCTCCATTGTCTGCTAACGTGCGCTGTCCGCGCTGTAATCACTGGAGACGCTGTGGCTGCCTAGCAACGCGGCCGGGAGAGACGCTGTGACGTCATCCGGGTGCGCACTGTTCAGGTGCCGGTGATTCTTGTGATGAAGGCGCGGGTAGGCGGTGGATGCAGCGTGGTGGACGCTATATAAGGTAAGCAATGTGGTATTTGTTTGTGTGTCTACTACTCCTGACGACGAGGATACGTTATTTAAAACGTTGAGAATAAATTTTCTATTTTTGTGAAAGACCTGTCAGTGCTGTGCTTGGGGACATTGAGAAAACTGGTGTTCCCTACCTGCTGGTATATATATATATATATATATATATATATATATATATATTTGCGCTGAGTCCGGCACTCCCTATTACTCCACATACACTTGGCCCAGGTGCCCATCCAGGGGGGAACGGAAGCTCGCCACCACATATACCGCACACAAAAAAGATGTCACTCCAGGTCTTGTTGAAAAGTGCAAAAGTTTTACTGTCAGATGTCTACGCCGTTTCGGGACTCACCCGTCTTCAGGACATGCATATATATATATATAAAGAAGGTGTAGAGGTGCGCTCAGAAGGTGGTTTCACCAGTCCACAATTGTAAAAATACAAAATATTTATTCGATACAATAAAACAATTTAAAATACATTTGTTTGAAATCGTTTACAGAGATTGTCGGTGGATCATTGTGATTCAATATAATTTCAATCATAGGTGTAGAATGATCATGCAGAACCCTACGCGTTTCGTCCACTTCTTCAGGGGTAATACACCAGGATCTATGGATTTTATATACCTTGATTCAATATATATATATTGAGAAACACTTTTAGGAGTTATTTAGGGAGATGTGGTCACCGTTGTTACTCTGATAACCCTGTGATGCTCCACTTAATGATAAATGTAATGGAATCAGAACAAAGGGCGCAATATAACACCTCTCCAACAGATGACTTTTTTTAACTGTACAGTCAATTATGTATAACTTTGAACCCTCTCTGCTGATCACCAAACGTCTGCAAAGCATCACAATAGAGATCCAGGAAAACACTCATGAGGTCTCAGGCGTCCAACAGACCTGGCCTCCCCCTGCAGTGTGTCTGCGCACACAGACAGCTCCTTGTCTGACAGTAGCTCCTCCAGCAGACCACTGTCTACAGCCAGTCTAGCTCTCACTCTCTGACACAAGCACAAGCAGCAGCAACAGCAGCTACTGCTGTAGCCAGTGGCGTAACTATAAATTTTGCTCCCCCCTGCCAAAATAGTATCTGGCGCCCCCCCCCCCCCCCCCCCCCCCCATAATGCTGCTTACACCATCATTTCACGTACACTGTATGCCACACACCGTAATGCCACTTACACTATACTTCACACACATAATGCCACTTACACTGTATGCCACACAATGTAATGCCACACAACGTAATGCCACTTACACTGTACAGCACACTCATAATGCCACTTACACTGTACACCACACACATAATGCCACTTACATTGTACACCACACCGTAATGCCATTTAAACTGTACGCCACACACCATAATGCCACTTACACTGTACGCCACACACCATAATGCCACTTACACTGTACGCCACACACCGTAATACCATTTAAACTGTACGCCACACACCGTAATACCATTTAAACTGTACGCCACACACCATAATGCCACTTACACTGTATACCACACACATAATGCCACTTACATTGTACACCACACACAATGCCACTTACACTGTATGCCACACACCGTAATGCCAGTTACACTGTACGCCACACACATAATGCCACTTACACTGTACGCCACACACCGTAATGCCACTTACAATGTACGCCACACACCGTAATGCCACTTACAATGTACGCCACACACATAATGCCACTTACACTGTATGCCACACACATAATGCCACTTACACTGTACACCACACACATAATGCCACTTACACTGTACGCCACACACATAATGCCACTTACACTGTACGCCACACACATAATGCCACTTACACGGTAAACCACACACATAATGCCACTTACACTGTACGCCACACACCATAATGCCACTTACACTGTACACCACACACCATAATGCCACTTACACTGTACTCCACACACATAATGCCACTTACACTGTACGCCACACACTGTAATGCACCTTACACTGTACACTAGACATAAGGTAACACTCAATAGATAACAGGCAGTAAGCCCCCATGGGGAGAAGGAGCAGAACCCTCCCCACATCCACACAGACCCTCCCCAGTGCTTTACCAATAAAAAATTGTGCTTACCTGCATTCTTCAAATGTGTGGCGCTGTACATGGTCTTGTGTTGGTCTTGCAGAAAACAGCCATGGAGGGGAGGCATGGGTACACATAAGGACATAGCAGAGCTGCAGAGGTACAGATGGGGAAAGCAACAGAGGAACACATGGGGGGTCAGAGGTAGAGATGGCAAAGGGTCACACATGGGGTGGAAAGGACATACATGGGGTGGGCAGGAGCAAGGGCACACATATGATGGACAGGGGCACACATGGGGTGGGTAGGGGCACACATGGGGTGGGAAGGGGCACACATGGGGTGGGCAGGAGCAAGGGCACATATATGATGGACAGGGACACACATGGGTGGGCAGGAGCAAGCTGCACACATATGGCGAACAGGGGCATACATGGGATGGGTAGGGGCACACATGGGGTGGACAGGGACACACATGGGGTGGGCAGGGACACACATGGGGTGAACAGGAAAACACATGGGGTGGGCAGGGACACACATGGGGTAGGCAGGAGCAAGAGCACACATATGATGGACTGTGGACAGGGACACACATGGGGTGGGTAGGGGCACACATGGGGTGGACAGGGACACACATGGGGTGGGCAGGGGCACACATGGGGGACAGGGACACACATGGGGTGGGCAGGGGCACACATGGGGTGGACAGGGGCACACATGGGGTGGGCAGGGACACACATGGGGTGAACAGGAAAACACATGGGGTGGGCAGGGACACACATGGGGTAGGCAGGAGCAAGAGCACACATATGATGGACTGTGGACAGGGACACACATGGGGTGGGTAGGGGCACACATGGGGTGGGCAGGAGCAAGGGCACACATATGATGGACAGGGACACACATGGGTGGGTAGGGGCACACATGGGGTGGACAGGGACACACATGGGGTGGACAGGGACACATGGGGTGGGCAGGGGCACACATGGGGTGGGCAGGGGCACACATGGGGTAGGTAGAGGCAGTGGCACAGCTGGGGATAGAATCTAGACTTACAGTAAGCAGGGGAGGACAGCAGCAGAACTGAGAAAGTGTAGAAGGAGATCTGGGGGCGGAGCAACACGTACAGGAGGAAATGCAGAGAGGAAGCTTCTTAGCTGCTGCTGGGACTGGAGGTTTAAGTGCGTGCGAGACTCCAGAGTGGGGGAGGGAAGGTATACAACCTGCCATAGAGGGGGCAACTCTGATTGTAACAGCCTCAAGGTTACACTGCAGCAGTGGGGAGCCTGTGTGTGTTTACCTGAGGGGGAGAGGACCGGCCAGGGGGATCGGGCTGCAGAGCTTTCATCTCCACCTCTGTAGCTTGCTGCTGCCTGTCAGCTGTTTGACAGGAGCAGCAGGGACAGTGCTTTTCCATGTCGGTGCATTCCTGCACTGCAGAGGTGCTGAGCAGCCAACGCCAGCTCTGTGTGCAGTCAGTGACCTTTCTTCAGTTCTCAGTGCGCCCAGCAGGCGCTGGCTCCTCCAAGCCATGGCGGGGGCTGCCTCAGCATAGCTACGCCCCTGCTGTTGCTGCTGCTGCTTGTGCTTGTGTCAGAGAGTGAGAGCTAGACTGGCTGTAGACAGTGGTCTGCTGGAGGAGCTACTGTCAGACAAGGAGCTGTCTGTGTGCGCAGACACACTGCAGGGGGAGGCCAGTTCTGTTGGACGCCTGAGACCTCATGAGTGTTTTCCTGGATCTCTATTGTGATGCTTTCCAGACGTTTGGTGATCAGCAGAGAGGGTTCAAAGTTATACATAATTGACTGTACAGTTAAAAAAAGTCATCTGTTGGAGAGGTGTTATATTGCGCCCTTTGTTCTGATTCCGTTACATTTATCATTAAGTGGAGCATCACAGGGTTATCAGAGTAACAACGGTGACCACATCTCCATAAATAACTCCTAAAAGTGTTTCTCAATATATATATATATATATATATATATTGAATCAAGGTATATAAAGTCCATAGATCCTGGTGTATTACCCCTGAAGAAGTCCCTAGTGGATGAAACGCGTAGGGTTCTGCATGATCATTCTAACACCTATGATTGAAATTATATTGAATCACAATGATCCACCAACAATCTCTGTAAACGATTTCAAACAAATGTATTTTAAATTGTTTTGTTGTATGGAATAAATATTTTGTATTTTTACAATTGTGGACTGGTGAAACCACCTTCTGAGCACACCTCTACACCTTCTTTCTTCATACTTTACGTCAGACTCCCATTAGCGGCGGAGCCTTAAGAGTAGTGCTGCTCACCTATAAGCGCAGGATAGGGTCACAACCCCCCCTTCTTTCTATATATATATATATATATATATATATATATATATATATATATATATATATATATATATATATTCAATACTTTATTAACATATGTAATTAAAAATAATTATCTAAAGTCCAATACCAACTGTAAAGTTGAAATAGTATATATTTAATATTAATGCACCCTATATTGGGAATATTCCGAGTGAAGTAAAGTAAAGGTATAATAGAATGTGTAATGAAGAAGAGATTCAATAATGCAAAAAATAAAGATTGAGGGGGTTATTCTGGTTGCTTCACTCACATGCGAATTCGCAGAGGAGCTCGATGTTTTAAAAGTGCACATGTGCAAGTTGCTGGTGTGGGCGGCCATGCCGAACAAGGTGTTCACACACACCCAACACTTCGAGTCGGGGTGAGTGGAGTCAGTGGCTAGTCGCGTCAATGGGAGTTCCCGTGCTAATGCGGCCGTGTGGGGGAGGGCGGGCAGCTGACATCACCAGATGTCAGTTGCCCGCCCAGTTCCTGTCAAGGGTGCACGCATATGTCTAGGGATGACCTATACATTGTGGCTATCACAAAGACATGGTGTAATGAGAATCATGACTGGGACATAGCTATACCAGGATACAATTTATTTAGGAAGGATAGAATGGGAAGAATGGGAGGAGGGGTAGCAATGTATGTAAAGAAAAGCATAAATGCTACTTTAATACAAAACAACTCTCAAGCAATTGGTGTGGGAGCCTACTCGCAAAGACTCAATATTAGATTTAATACTCTCAAATGGTGACAGGATATCAGACATATATGTAGGTGAGAACCTAGGATCCAGTGATCATCAAGCAGAATGGTTTAGTATCAAGGCAGGTCCCAACTCCAGTCACACAAGAACTAAGGTGTAAAAGCAAAAAAAGATGGCCTTTAGGACATACAAGCAGACTCAAAAATAAAAACGACAAAGAAGTGTATCTTGCCAGACGCAAGGAGGCTAAGAAAATGATCAGGCGTGCCAAGGCACAAGCTGAGGAGAAAATGGCTAAGTCAGTAGATAAAGGAAGAAAAGCTTTTTTAAGTATATAAGTGAACGGAGAAAATCAAATGGAGGAATAATAAGACTGCGGACAGACACTGAGAATTTGGTGGAGGGAGACAAGGCAATTGCAGATCATCTAAATCAGGGGTGGGGAACTTTTTTTCTACCGAGGGCCATTTGGAAAATTTGAAAACCTTCTGGGGCCATATAAAAATTATCAATTATCAGCATATACGTGTGGGCATTATACACAGGGCAGCGGCATAAACATGTGGGCATTATACACACTGGCAGCAGCTTATACATGTGGGCATTATACACAAGGGCAGCGGCATATACATGTGGGCATAATACACACTGGCAGCGGCATATACATGTGGGCATTATACACAGGGCACCGGCATATACATGTGGGCATAATACACAAGGGCAGCAGCATATACATGTGGGCATTATACACACTGGCAGCGGCATATACATGTGGGCGTTATACACAGGGCAGCGGCATATACATGTGGGCATAATACACAAGGGCAGCGGCATATACATGTGGGCATTATACACAGGGCAGCGGCATATACATGTGGGCATTATACACACGGGCAGCGGCATATGCATGTGGGCATTATACACAGGGCAGCGGCATATACATGTGGGCATAATACACAAGGGCAGCGGCATATACATGTGGGCATTATACACAGGGCAGCGGCATATACGTGTGGGCATTTTACACAGGGCAGCGGCATATACATGTGGGCATTATACACACGGGCACTGGCATATACATGTGGGCATTATACACAGGGCAGCGGCATATACATGTGGGCATTATACACACGGGCAGCGGCATATACATGTGGGCATTATACACACGGGCAGCGGCATATACATGTGGGCAGAGACACCATAAAAAGTGACAGTGTGGAGGAAGGGGGGGTGTCACCCCCAAACAGGTTAATGTGATTATGTCTGATTATGAGAATCAGATATAATCACATTAACCTGTTTGGGGGTGAATCCAGGGGTAAATGACAACCCCTGGATGTGTCAGTCACTGGGTAAAGGAGGGTGAGAGAAGCAGCATTGGCGGGCGCGTCTTCTGCACATCTCCCCAGCCACCCGCCCGGCTATATTACCGATTAATCAGCTGCCCGCCCGCCTATATAACTGATGTATCAGCCTCCCGCCCGCCTATATTACTGATGTATTATCATCCGCCCGCCCTCCTATATTACATACCAGGCACCGGGGATGGCTGCTGCTGCTGCCGCCGGGGAGATGTGTAGAAGATGCGCCTGCCAATCACAGTGGCTGTGGAGGGGATGCGCCGGCAGTGATTGGCGGGCGCGTCTTATGCACATCTCCCCGGCGGCAGCAGCAGCAGCCATCCCCGGCGGCTGGTATGAATGAAATATAGGCGGCTGGGCGGATTATACTTCTGTAATATAGGCGGGCGGGCGGCTGTAATATAGGCAGGCGGGCGGGCCGGACATACTGGGTGCGGGGGCTGTATCCGGGCCGGAGGTTCCCCACCCCTGATGTAAATAATTACTTTTGCTCCGTATTCACTATAGAAGGAGAAGGAAAGGGACCACAGTTAAGTTGCAAGGACATTCATAAAAATAAGGTAGATGGAAGTACATTTACTAAAGAGAAAGTCCTAACAGAACTTTCAAGACTGAAAGTGGATAAATCAATGGGGCCAGACAGAGTGCATCCAAGGATACTAAAAGAACTAAAAGATGTGTTGGTAGCGCCATTAACAGATTTATTCAACCAGTCACTAGATACAGGTGCAGTTCCAGAGGACTGGAGAAGAGCAAATGTAGTTCCACTGCACAAAAGCGGAAGCAAAGAAGAAGCAAGTAACTACAGACCAGTGAGCCTTACATCAGTAGTAGGGAAATTAATGGAAACACTATTAAAATAAATAATAGTGGACTATCTTAAAGTAAACAACTTACAGGATCCAAAACAGCATAGTTTTGCTGCAGGGAGATTATGCCAAACAAATTTTATTGACTTTTTTGACTCCGTGACCAAAATACTAGATGAAGGGGGGGCCGTAGATGTGGCTTATCTAGATTTTAGTAAGGCATTTGACACTGTCGCACATCGCAGACTGCTAAAAAAACTTGAAAGTGTGGGATTGGATTATAAAACAATTAAATGGATAAGAACCTGGTTGCAGGATAGGAAACAGACAGTTGTAGTAAATGGAGTGCATTCTATGGAGGGACATGTTACCAGTGGAGTACCCCAGGGATCTGTACTTGGACCAGTGCTCTTTAATATCTTTGTTGGGGACATTGCAAATGGTATTGAAGGGAAAGTATGCCTTTTTGCAGATGACACAAAGATATGCAACAGAGTAGACACACCAGGAGGGGTAAATCAAATGACTGATGATCTAAGTAAACTTGGGAATTGGTCAAGAGCATGGCAACTACAGTTTAATGTTAAAAAATGCAAAATTATGCACTTGGGACTCAAAAACCCAAAGGCTCAATATAGTATCAAGGGTACTATAATGGAAACTACTGAGGAGGAAAGAGATCTAGGAGTCACTATTTCAAGTGACTAGAAGGCAGGAAAGCAATGTAGCAAAGCAATGAGGAAGGCTAGTCCGATGCTTGGTTGCATAGGGAGAGGAATCAGTAGCAGAAAAAAAGACATAATAATGCCACTTTATAGGTTTATTGGTACGACCTCATCTGGAATACTGTGTCCAGTTCTGGAGACCATATCTTCAGAAGGATATAAATACATTAGAGAGTGTACAAAGAAGGGAAACTAAAATGGTGCATGGCCTACATCACAAAACTTACCTGGAAAGACTAAAAGATCTTAACATTTATAGTTTGGAGCAGAGAAGGGAAAGGGGGGACATGATAGAAATCTTCAAATATATCAGGGGTTTTAACATAGTACAGGGGGGAAATTTTGTTCAAAGGAAAATAAGTAATAAAACACGAGGACATGCACTGAAACTGGAGGGAGGTAGGTTCAGGGGAAATATTAGAAAGAATTACTTCACAGAAAGGGTAGTGGATAAGTGGAATTGCCTCCCATCAGAGGTGGTAGCGGCTAAGACAGTAGAACAATGTAAACATGCTTGGGATAGGCATATGAATATCCTTACAAAGAAATAAGGATTAAAAAGGGGTGAGATTACCTGAAGGGTAAAAAAGGGGCTGACTAGATGGGCCAAATGGTTCTTATCTGCCGTCATATTCTATGTTTCTATGTTTCATATCTAAGTGACCTGAGAGTCATTTAGATATACGTGTACCTTCCACATCATTCGATAATCAGCGACCATCGAAGGATGTGGGTTTGGCCCATAGGCTGCGAATGGATGTTTATGCAAAACATCCAATATCACCCTCTGTTGGCCGCTTATTTGTGTCTTGTTTCTCCTTATCAACAAGGTTTCTTATCAACAATTATTTGTACACTGCTGAGATTCGTATTAAAAAAGGTCCCTTTAGGTTAGTTTTTTGGATTTATTGGTCAATATGTGAATAATCAGACGTATGTTGTGCGTCTTTTAACAAGTAGGAAATTCGTTTTGTGCATAAATATTCAATATTTAATCTCCAGGTGTCTCCAGGTGGCCAAAAGGTCGACATGAGTTTTTCACGGTTTTGTTGTCCCAAATTTTGACATAAGTCGACATGGACACGGCATCAATGTACCAAGTCCCCTCACTGCGCTTGGCACACTATTTTATTCTGAATTCACGCCCTAGTCGATGGTAGGGTATGTTCTTTACAGCAATCAGACCTGACAGATATCAGGGATTGAAGGTCCCTAATTACCCCATAGCATTATGGGAAATACAGTTACATATATATTTTTCTTATTTCCAGATCCCTAAGTCTCAGTGCTCGGAGAACTGTAAGCCAGGGACCAGGAAAGTGCTGAAGTCTGCCCTATATTCTTGCTGCTACAGCTGTGTCCAGTGTTCCGAGGGGGAAATATCCAATGTGACCGGTATAATATTATTATCATTACTATCATCCTTTATTTGGTGCCACAAAGGGGTCCAAAGCGCCTTACAAAGTACAAAAAAACAGAATGACAAACAACAAAGAGACGTGCCATACATTGCATAAACATTCCTTCATAAGAAGTCACAGTAATACTCAAGTAAACAGCACGGTGGCTAAACCCAAGGGTTAGGTGTCAGTGTAGGCACTGTGGAGATGGTTATATAAGTGAGGCAAGGAACAGCACCTGCAGAGAGAGGGCCCTGCTCATGAAAATTTACATTCCATAGGAAAGGGGCACACAGACAGGGGTGACACAGATGGGTTGGGCCTTAAGCATGGGACAGAGGGTTTATGATGGGGACTGAACATTTTTTAAAAATAAGTGTAATTTAAGGGAGTCTTTGAAGTCTTGTAGATTGAGAGTCTGATAGGGAGAGGAAGTGAGTTCCAGAGGTAAGGAACAGCATAGGGAAAGTCTTGGAGTTGCGAGTAAGAGGAAGTAATCAGTTGAGAAGACATGCAGAAATCATTAGTGATCTGAGATGAGCAGGTGGGAGTCTAAATGACAGAAAAGGTCAGAGAAGTAAATAGGAGAGGATTTGGTGTGGGCTCTGTACTTTAATTGAATGAGAGAAGTTTGAGTTGGGTTTGAAGGGGAGCCAGTATATGGCTTATAGAAGAGGGAAGGATTAATAGTAGCAGTGAGGACAGTGTGTTCTGCAGAGAGATGGGAGTGAAGGAGGCCAAATAAGGAGCCTGATATAGACATGGGCACTGATGCATTCATACCTGTGAATTTGGACACAGTGGGTTTGTGGAAATATGCAAATTCTTAATTTATCTGGAAATGTATTGAGACACCCACAGGAGTATTCACTAATTCAATCAACTGCTTACAAACATGCAAGGGTGGTCTCCGATCCTTCAAAAATCAATCATATGAGTAACAAACTGGCCACTCAAAATGTACACAGGAACTGAGATGCACAGTTATAGGCGGAAGCATGCTCTGAATACGGTCATGACACCTCGATCGCTCCATAACTGCCCCCAAATAGTTCCTGACTGTCAACAACTGTGCACGGAAAGTCTACGTTTGAGTGGCATTGCTAAGGTGTTTTCATGAAGCAATCACAGTTGGCCAATACTCACTCTACTCCATAAATATCAACAATATCTGTTACAGGCCCTTACTTTCCTCAAGGGTGAGATAGGGTCTGGAGATCCTGGATATAATTTTCATAGATGGAAATGTCCAGGCCGAGTAAGATACTTAATGTGAGGTTTGAAAGAGAGAATTAAGGATAACTACAAGACAGAGCACTTGGGAGCTAAAGGATATAGTGGTGCTGTCAGCAGATAAGAAGGTTGTAGGAGGGTGGGAAGATGAACAGCTCAGTCTTAGACATGTTAAACTTAAGAAATTGCTGGAAAATTTAGGAAGAACTAGCACAGAGACAGTTGGAAGCATGAGTAAGGAGAGATGGGGAGACATCAAAGGATGGGAGATAGTTCGAGTGTCCTCCTGATAGATTAGAGTGTCCTCCTGATAGATTAGATATTGGAGGCCAAAATAGTGGTTGAGCTCACCTACTGTATGAGGATATATAGAAGTAGAAAAGGAGAGGTTCAAGATAAGAACCTTGGGGTTTACTTACTGGAAGAGGAAATGAGGAGAGTGATGTCATGAGAAGAGATGGAGAATAAATGTAACAGGGGTAGGTGGTTAGCAAGAAGGAGGCACAAGGATAAGGCGGTCCACAGTGATGAAGCAGCAGAGAGATCAAGGAGACTGAGCAGGGAGTAGTGGCCCCTGTATTTTTCATCAGGAAAGTCATTGTTGACTTTAGTGAGGACAGTTTATGTGGAATGAAGAAGAAAGCCATACTGAACTTAGTCAGGCAGGGAGTGGGAGGAAATAATGGCAATCAGATGGTTGTAGTCATTAAGCTCAATGTGTTTGGAGGCAAATGGAAAGAGAAAGATTAGGCAGTAATTAGAGAGCATGTCAGTATAAAGGGTGGAGTTTTTAATAATGAGGAGACAAGATGAGGAGAGATTGGAGAGATAGGCAGGATAGAAACAGGCAATGGTATAAACGTAGTGGAGTAGGTGAAGTCAGAATTGGTCAAAGGTTTGGGAGGAGTAGGCTGGAAAAGGTAGGTTCATGAGGGTCTGGTGGGATGACATAGTCAATTTAGATGTGAAGTGGTTGACAGGGTATAAGAGATGAAAAGCATGATCATTGGCTATGAACAATGAAATTAATACTTCTGATGGTATTAGTTGGTAGGTGAAGCTGAAGTGAAGAAGGTCCCCCAACACCACCATCATGGTGACCTCTGGGGGCTTTTAGAGAATGTGCGCCCCCAGATGAGAATTCTGCAGAAGAAATGGTGATAGAGTGGGATATTTGGATTTTGGTGATGCCTATTGATGGACATTTAGTTAGTTGTAGGTGATTTAATCATGGTTAAGAAAGTTTTATTACAGATAGACCAGGCATTCCATAGGGCACAACTGAGGAGAAGTTAAGCACTGCACACACCTAGCAATTTCTCCTAGTCTGCATGCAGAGCAATGGAGGCTAGAGAAATGTGAGAGATGTGAGAGATGTGAATAAGATTATAAAATTTGCTATAGCACGGAAGATGTAGCAATGTCATTAATCTACATATTTTTGTCTGCTGTTTTATTTTTCCAGACAGTGAAAATTGCTTTAAGTGTGCTGACCATGAGTGGCCTAATGAGAAGAAGACTCAGTGTGTTCCCAAAGTGGTGGAATTTCTGTCCTACACAAATGACACAATTGTTGTCTTTATCTTAATATCAATATTTATGCTTTGTTTTTTAACTTTTATGATACTTATTATATTTATTTTGCACCATGACACACCTCTGGTGAAAGCCAATAACAAGAATCTGAGCTTCCTGCTCCTGGTCTCCATCATGCTGAGCATTCTCTCTGTGTTCCTGTTTCTCGGACATCCTGTAGATGCCACCTGCATGCTCCGTCAGATATCCTTTGGAGTCCTCTTCTCAGTGGCCATATCTTGTGTCTTAGGAAAAACTATCATGGTTTATATTGTTTTTAAAGTCACCAAACCTGGAAGTCCATGGAAAAATTGGGTCAGCACCAAGCTGTCTAATTGTGTAGTATTGTTGTGCTCATCCATCCAAATAGTAATCTGTGTGAGTTGGGTGACTATCTCTCCACCTTTCCAGGAGCTAGACACTCATTCTTATAAGGGAAGGATCATTGTTCAATGTAATGAAGGATTAGTTGTTGGATTCTACTCTGTCCTGGGTTATATGGGAATCCTGGCAGCCATTAGTTTTATTACAGCTTTCTTGGCCAGGAAGTTACCGGACAGCTTTAATGAGGCCAAATACATCACCTTCAGCATGCTGGTCTTCTGCAGTGTTTGGACTACCATGATCCCAGCTTATCTCAGCACCAAGGGGAAATATATGGTGGCTGTGGAGATCTTTGCGATACTAGCTTCATGCGCTGGACTTTTAGGTTGTATATTTTTCCCAAAATGTTACATTATCCTATGGAGACCGGAACTAAACACAAGAAAACATCTACTTGAGAAAGAAAATAATCTGTGTTATTCATGAATAATAACTTTATTATTATTATTATTATTATTATTATTATTATTAGTAGTAGTAGTAGTAGTAGTAGTAGTAGTAGTAGTAGTAGTATTATTAGTAGTAGTAGTAGTAGTAGTAGTAGTATTTTAAAATTATGATCATTAGGGATTAAAGACATTGATAATAATCCAACTATTGCCCAAATCATAGCTGTATATATTAACAGTTTCTGGGTAAATGTAAGGTGATAAAGGACAATTATAATGTTTTTTGTTAGGTTTTGTTATATTATCAAATAAACCTAATGTAGAGAACATGTTAATCTCACTCAGGAAGCTTGCAGGGTGGTCTTTAAAGCTTTATTAAAATGTACAACCCTTATGTCATCTTAGTCAAAAGGGTTAGATATCCAAGGGAGGATATCGAAAAAAGACTCCCGAGTGGGGCACAGCCTTCTAATGAGAATGGATTACTGTTAATACAAATTTTATTAGTTAAAACATGGCCCTAATTAAGGGTCAAGAGAAAACAAAGGACAAAGACAAACAGATAACACTGATGAACAATATACATGAGAAAATGGTGAAATATTATTTCTAAGTATGTCTGTCTGGGGATTCAATGGAGAGAAATACTCCAATCAATCACGGTATGTACATATACACATATGGAATCCTAATAGACAGTAAAAACCTCAAATACCAATTTATATTGGAAATAAATGTCAAAATTAGCTAGATTCAGTTAGTGCTTGTATTTCCTGTAAGTGACAGAATTGTCTGGACTGGATAGGTCTGATTAGCTGGTCGATAGCAATAAATATAGAGACACCTGAGTATGGGTATGCTAAGGGAGTCGCTGCTGCCTGTGCATGTGACGTTAATCAGTGAATGCGCAGTTGAGCGGACTCCGAGAGCGTCACAGGTGTCAGAGTGTAGATAAGAGAGTTTCTGCTGTTTCCAGGGGTGACCTGTCTGGCTCTGTTATACAAGGTACAGCGCAGAGTCGGATCCAGGGTCCCTCAGAAATGAGAGAACCCTGAATAAAAATAGAGTGTAAGGTACCCCTTCACCCTGTCCCTGGTGTTTGCTGCTATCCTCTGTGTACAGTATTATCTGTAGTGAACAGAAGTTGAGCGATACCACCAGGGTGGTGAAGTGTAGAAGGAAGTCAAGTTTGCACGTGGATGGGTGGTAGCACGGTTGCTTGTGCAAGACACAATAAGATCAGGGACAGTTTTATAAAGAGAAGGATGTCCAGGGATCTTAGGCTAATGGTACTGGTATGAAACTTCAAATTATAGTGGCCAGAACAAGTGTAATGGTTAGTGCAGATAGTAATTCTGGCATGAATACAAAATATGCTACAGGTAATTGGATTAATGCGCTGCACAATAGTTATCAAATTCACCAAAGTGTGAAATGTCTACAATGGTGGATTAATATTCAATGTGTCATAATTTAGCTGTAATTAGTTACACTAAGAAATGTAACAAAAAACACAAGTTAATATAATGCTATATTCAGCGCAAGAAACACAGGTAAATCCAATGTTAATTTAGGCGTTAGGATTTAAACATACTGTAAGGTGATCACCACAGCCCAACAGTCAGAAATTCAATAGAGGTAGCAGGTGACTGCAACCTTTCGTAACAATTTAATTAATGCCACTTAGAATTATATAAACTAATGGTAATTAGGGCAAATATAACCCAATTTAACGAAAATTAGCAGTCACGATAGATACCAACAGTAGATAGGGACTGCTGATTAGAACTGTAGGTAATGTTCCTTGCACTCTGTAATAAGAATACACGATTTAGCAGTGTAACAAACAGCAATTATAGGTTCCGTGTGAAGATTCATTTAATACCACAGATAATTGGATTAATGCGCTGCACATTAGCTATCAAGTTCAGCAAAGTGTGAATACCTACAATGATAGGTTAATAGTCAGTGTGATATAGTAGAGATATAATTGGTTACACTGGAGAAATGTTACAAGAAATAGCAAGTTAATGCAATGCTATATTTAGCGCAAGAGACACAGGTAACTACAATGTTAATTTCAGCGCTAGGTTTTGGACATGCAGTAAGGTGATTACCACAGCCCTTCCTGATAAAGCGTCCTGCAATATTGTATAGGTGATAACAATTAAGTAAGCACAAATAATTGGGCAAGTACGAATTACACAGTATAATAGGGCTGAAATGCATATATTAAATTCAGCCAGCAGATGATATTGCGCTATAAGATAATGCCCAGGTTCTATACACAGTAAGAATAGATAATCAGCGCAGGTAATCAGTTAGTTGCCACTGGGGCTGATACACTCACGGCACTTGGACCTCTAATTTGTGCAATAGGGTCACTAGGGATACAGAGAACTTTATGTATACCTTTACAATCACTATCTGTCCCAGTGCGTGTCCGTACCATAGTTTCCCATTCTCCTTAAAACCCTCCCATCTCTCACCTGTCCCCACAGGGGATTGGCCACAGACCATTTAAATAATGAGTGGCCATACATACCAGACACCTGATTGAGAAAGCCTTAACGGTGAAACGTACGTCTCGTGCGGCTCCCGCTGTGCACAAGCGGGACCTCTACTGCCTCATCTACCTGCTAGACAGTCTTCCTGTAAATGACAGACGACGCCAGAACACGGAGCACATTTCCCACAGACTCCGGATACCTTTGGAGCTGACAGCTCACCCCTAAACACACTGCTGATTCTCCACGGCTCAGCACACAGACTATATCCGCCTCAGGATTGACGCCAGACCGGCAGCTCATTTTTGAGTACATTGCCGGTTCTTGTACTTAACCTCCTTGACCGTGCATCTATTGAAGAACAGACACAGCGCAGCCCTACCTGTTGGCCCTCGCTGACACTTAGTGTCGGCACACTGACTTTTTTGGACACCAGTATCCCAGCGCTCTCAGAGCACATGCTCTATCTGCCGGTCCCCGCAGAGACCAAGTGTCGACACACTGACTGTCGGGCACCCGGACTCCAGCGCTCACAGAGCACACAGCGCCGGCTCCCTCTACTACACATAACAATGGGATCCCGACATCTGTAAAAGATAGAGGCATACGTCTCTCCTGGCTGTACCTGAGCTCTCTCTATCATAGTGCCTTCTCCCTGTCTGCATACACCTGGCAGACTGGTTGGATTACCTACAACGCGACTACTGCAGGTCCAAGTGCCGTGAGTGTATCAGCCCCAGTGGCAACTAACTGATTACCTGCGCTGATTATCTATTCTTACTGTGTATAGAACCTGGGCATTATCTTATAGCGCAATATCATCTGCTGGCTGAATTTAATATATGCATTTCAGCCCTATTATACTGTGTAATTCGTACTTGCCCAATTATTTGTGCTTACTTAATTGTTATCACCTATACAATATTGCAGGACGCTTTATCAGGAAGGGCTGTGGTAATCACCTTACTGCATGTCCAAAACCTAGCGCTGAAATTAACATTGTAGTTACCTGTGTCTCTTGCGCTAAATATAGCATTGCATTAACTTGCTATTTCTTGTAACATTTCTCCAGTGTAACCAATTATATCTCTACTATATCACACTGACTATTAACCTATCATTGTAGGTATTCACACTTTGCTGAACTTGATAGCTAATGTGCAGCGCATTAATCCAATTATCTGTGGTATTAAATGAATCTTCACACGGAACCTATAATTGCTGTTTGTTACACTGCTAAATCGTGTATTCTTATTACAGAGTGCAAGGAACATTACCTACAGTTCTAATCAGCAGTCCCTATCTACTGTTGGTATCTATCGTGACTGCTAATTTTCGTTAAATTGGGTTATATTTGCCCTAATTACCATTAGTTTATATAATTCTAAGTGGCATTAATTAAATTGTTACGAAAGGTTGCAGTCACCTGCTACCTCTATTGAATTTCTGACTGTTGGGCTGTGGTGATCACCTTACAGTATGTTTAAATCCTAACGCCTAAATTAACATTGGATTTACCTGTGTTTCTTGCGCTGAATATAGCATTATATTAACTTGTGTTTTTTGTTACATTTCTTAGTGTAACTAATTACAGCTAAATTATGACACATTGAATATTAATCCACCATTGTAGACATTTCACACTTTGGTGAATTTGATAACTATTGTGCAGCGCATTAATCCAATTACCTGTAGCATATTTTGTATTCATGCCAGAATTACTATCTGCACTAACCATTACACTTGTTCTGGCCACTATAATTTGAAGTTTCATACCAGTACCATTAGCCTAAGATCCCTGGACATCCTTCTCTTTATAAAACTGTCCCTGATCTTATTGTGTCTTGCACAAGCAACCGTGCTACCACCCATCCACGTGCAAACTTGACTTCCTTCTACACTTCACCACCCTGGTGGTATCGCTCAACTTCTGTTCACTACAGATAATACTGTACACAGAGGATAGCAGCAAACACCAGGGACAGGGTGAAGGGGTACCTTACACTCTATTTTTATTCAGGGTTCTCTCATTTCTGGGGGACCCTGGATCCGACTCTGCGCTGTACCTTGTATAACAGAGCCAGACAGGTCACCCCTGGAAACAGCAGAAACTCTCTTATCTACACTCTGACACCTGTGACGCTCTCGGAGTCCGCTCAACTGCGCATTCACTGATTAACGTCACATGCATAGGCAGCAGCGACTCCCTTAGCATACCCATACTCAGGTGTCTCTATATTTATTGCTATCGACCAGCTAATCAGACCTATCCAGTCCAGACAATTCTGTCACTTACAGGAAATACAAGCACTAACTGAATCTAGCTAATTTTGACATTTATTTCCAATATAAATTGGTATTTGAGGTTTTTACTGTCTATTAGGATTCCATATGTGTATATATACATACTGTGATTGATTGGAGTATTTCTCTCCATTGAATCCCCAGACAGACATACTTAGAAATAATATTTCACCATTTTCTCATGTATATTGTTCATCAGTGTTATCTGTTTGTCTTTGTCCTTTGTTTTCTCTTGACCCTTAATTAGGGCCATGTTTTAACTAATAAAATTTGTATTAACAGTAATCCATTCTCATTAGAAGGCTGTGCCCCACTCGGGAGTCTTTTTTCGATATCCTCCCTTGGATATCTAACCCTTTTGACTACGATTACCCTACTCCCTGGGAGCACCTCCACAATTCTTTTGTATCCAATTATATTTTATCACATTGATTGGAGTATGCCTTCTTACCCTCTGTCATTATAGCCCAGTGCCCTCGGCCTCTCCCCTTTTCCCTTCCCTCTTTTTTGCCTTATGTCATCTTGTCAGCAGTAAAACTAAATTACCTGGACATGATAGGTAAATATGGTCTTATGTATATGTTTGCATATTGATTACTAAGTGCGATGTAGCTGGCAGCAATCGCAGCAGAAACAAGCACTCAGCCGCCAAAATTTGAGCAGAGGTCAAAGTCTAACCATATTGGATCTGTTTGGACCTTAAATTATTATTTCTACAATAGCTAGGAGCTTCAAAAATCATAGAAATATACCTGAAGGGTGTGGTTTGAGAAAATCGAAGATGTATTGCTTTGGAGAAAGCAGATATATGAGGCTTGGCAAAGTGTTAGAGTGGTGATAAATTGGAAGGTGATAAGATACCAGCCAATTAAATCCTAACTGTCATTTTGCAATACAGCTGGTTGTTGTGTTATCACCTTCCACGTTACCACCACTCTATCACTTTCCCATGATTAATAAATCTGCTCCACTGTATCTTAAATAATAGAGATTTATGTGAACACACCATGTTACATGTAGCTACTCAACAGTGCAAATTAGGTCATGCAAATAAGGTACTTGTACTTTTGTTACACATGGCAAGTTTCCTTGGCTAATTGACAAGGCAGACATTTATCACAGACATGTTTATGACATACTTGCCTACCTGACCCTCTCCAGTAGGACACAATGCTCTGCTCCTGGGCTTCCCTGGTAATGTATGATTGCCAGCACCTGTGGTGACACCTTTCTTATCAGTTACCTAGCTCCCCACAGGTGCTGGCAATCATACAATATCCACCTCCCAGCATGCCCCTCTCCAGGAGGACACAATGCTCTGCTCCTGGACTTCCCTGGTAATGTATGATTACCAGCACCTGTGGTGACACCTTTCTTATCAGTTACCTATCTCCCCACAGGTGCTGGTAATCCTACATTATCCATACCTCCCAGCATGCCCCTCTCCAGGAGGACACAATGCTCTGCTCCTGGGCTTCCCTGGTAATGTATGATTGCCAGCACCTGTGGTGACACCTTTCTTATCAGTTACCTAGCTCCCCACAGGTGCTGGCAATCATCCATTATCCATACCTCCCAGCATGCCCCTCTCCAGGAGGACACAATGCTCTGCTCCTGGGCTTCCCTGGTAATGTATGATTGCCAGCACCTGTGGTGACACCTTTCTTATCAGTTACCTAGCTCCCCACAGGTGATGGCAATCATACATTATCCTTACCTCCCAGCATGCCCCTCTCCAGGAGGACACAATGCTCTGTTCCTGGGCTTCCCTGGTAATGTATGATTGCCAGCACCTGTGGTGACACCTTTCTTATCAGTTACCTAGCTCCCCACAGGTGATGGCAATCATACATTATCCTTACCTCCCAGCATGCCCCTCTCCAGGAGGACACAATGCTCTGTTCCTGGGCTTCCCTGGTAATGTATGATTGCCAGCACCTGTGGTGACACCTTTCTTATCAGTTACCTAGCTCCCCACAGGTGATGGCAATCCTACATTATCCATACCTCCCAGCATGCCCCTCTCCAGGAGAACACAATGCTCTGCTCCTGGGCTTCCCTGGTAATGTATGATTGCCAGCACCTGTGGTGACACCTTTCTTATCAGTTACCTAGCTCCCCACAGGTGCTGGCAATCATACATTATCCATACCTCCCAGCATGCCCCTCTCCAGGAGGACACAATGCTCTGCTCCTGGGCTTCCCTGGTAATGTAGGATTGCCAGCACCTGTGGTGACACCTTTCTTATCAGTTACCTAGCTCCCCACAGGTGATGGCAATCCTACATTATCCATACCTCCCAGCATGCCCCTCTCCAGGAGGACACAATGCTCTGTTCCTGGGCTTCCCTGGTAATGTATGATTGCCAGCACCTGTGGTGACACCTTTCTTATCAGTTACCTATCTCCCCACAGGTGCTGGCAATCCTACATTATCCATACCTCCCAGCATGCCCCTCTCCAGGAGGACACAATGCTCTGTTCCTGGGCTTCCCTGGTAATGTATGATTGCCAGCATCTGTGGTGACACCTTTCTTATCAGTTACCTAGCTCCCCACAGGTGCTGGCAACCCTACATTATACATACCTCCCAGCATGCCCCTCTCCAGGAGGACACAATGCTCTGTTCCTGGGCTTCCCTGGTAATGTATGACTGCCAGCACCTGCAGTGACACCTTTCTTATCAGTTAGCTAGCTTCCCACAGGTGCTGACAATCATACATTATCCATACCTCCCAGCATGCCCCTCTCCAGGAGGACACAATGCTCTGTTCCTGGGCTTCCCTGGTAATGTATGACTGCCAGCACCTGCAGTGACACCTTTCTTATCAGTTAGCTAGCTTCCCACAGGTGCTGGCAATCATACATTATCCATGCCTCCCAGCATGCCCCTCTCCAGGAGGACACAATGCTCTGTTCCTGGACTTCCCTGGTAATGTATGATTGCCAGCACCTGTGGGGACACCTTTCTTATCAGTTACCTAGCTCCCCACAGGTGCTGGCAATCATACATTATCCATACCTCCCAGCATGCCCCTCTCCAGGAGGACACATTGCTCTGTTTCTGGACTTCCCTGGTAATGTATGATTGCCAGCACCTGTGGTGACACCTTTCTTATCAGTTACCTAGCTTCCCACAGGTTATGGCAATCATACATTATCCATACCTCCCAGCATGCCACTCTCCAGGAGGACACAGTGCTATGTTCCTGGGCTTCCCTGGTAATGTATGATTGCCAGCACCTGTGGTGACACCTTTCTTATCAGTTACCTAGCTCCCCACAGGTGATGGCAATCATACATTATCCATACCTCCCAGCATGCCCCTCTCCAGGAGGACACAATGCTCTGCTCCTGGACTTCCCTGGTAATGTATGATTGCCAGCACCTGTGGTGACACCTTTCTTATCAGTTACCTAGCTCCCCACAGGTGCTGGCAATCATACATTATCCATACCTCCCAGCATGCCCCTCTCCAGGAGGACACAATGCTCTGTTCCTGGGCTTCCCTGGTAATGTATTACTGCCAGCACCTGCAGTGACACCTTTCTTATCAGTTACCTAGCTTCCCACAGGTGATGGCAATCATACATTATCCATACCTCCCAGCATGCCACTCTCCAGGAGGACACAATGCTCTGTTCCTGGGCTTCCCTGGTAATGTATGATTGCCAGCACCTGTGGTGACACCTTTCTTATCAGTTACCTAGCTCCTCACAGGTGATGGCAATCATACATTATCCATACCTCCGAGCATGCCCCTCTCCAGGAGGACACAGTGCTCTGCTCCTGGGCTTCCCTGGTAATGTATGATTGCCAGCACCTGTGGTAACACCTTTTTAATCAGTTACCTAGCTCCCCACAGGTGCTGGCAATCATACATTATCCATACCTCCCAGCATGCCCCTCTCCAGGAGGGACACAATGCTCTGTTCCTGGGCTTCCCTGGTAATGTATGATTGCCAGCACCTGTGGTGAAACCTTTCTTATCAGTTACCTAGCTCCTCACAGGTGCTGGCAATCCTACATTATACATACCTCCCAGCATGCCCCTCTCCAGGAGGACACAATGCTCTGCTCCTGGACTTCCCTGGTAATGTAGGATTGCCAGCTTCTGTGGTGACACCTTTCTTATCAGTTACCTAGCTCCCCACAGGTGCTGGCAATCATACATTATCCATACCTCCCAGCATGCCCCTCTCCAGGAGGACACACTGCTCTGCTCCTGGGCTTCCCTGGTAATGTATGGTTGCCAGCACCTGTGGTGACACCTTTCTTATCAGTTACCTAGCTCCCCACAGGTGCTGGCAATCATACATTATCCATACCTCCCAGCATGCCCCTCTCCAGGAGGACACAATGCTCTGTTCCTGGACTTCCCTGGTAATGTATGGTTGCCAGCACCTGTGGTGACACCTTTCTTATCAGTTACCTAGCTCCTCACAGGTGATGGCAATCATACATTAATAGGGAGGTCCAGAAACAGAGCATTTTCTCCCTGAAGGAGAGGGTCAGGTAGGCAAGTATGGTTTATGACGTAATGATGGGGGAAAGCATGTTTATGTCTGTCAAAGGGGATCAGTTACAAGCTGATGCCTACAACCCCCCATACACACACACACACACACACACACACACTACAGCTCAACCAGAAAAAGTCACATGTATTTATTTGCAAGCTTATTCTTTTTCATTTAAAATTGTAACACACGTCTGTCTAAGTACTCTGTATTCCTTATTAATTATGCTTTTTCCAGCAGCGGTGAATTGATATACGGTACAGTGCAGATGGATCCGTGTCATTCGCAGATAATCGGACACGTCCGTGTGAGACGCTTGCATGTCCTAGTGCTGCAAATGGAGAGCATGCGTGTCTCATTCTCTGCAAATGGCGGCTCCATCGGTGCAATACGGTACAATAAAAGTTCTGGCAAATGGACCTTGACAACTGAAAAGTACAGTAGTGAAAGTGAAAATAAAAAAAATATTCGAAATCAGTAAATAAAATTAGAGTTCCGACATAAACGAATGTTTTAAATCAACAGTTATTCACGTTGGGCTTTCGTGTGCATCTGTGACCCCTAGGTAAATAATTTCATAAAACTTGCATCATGTATATATTGTAAATGCAAACCAGCATGTTGCAACAATCTTCCTGAGCCGATAAAGCATAACCGATGGCAAGGGAATACTCTTTACATTAATTCATGAGCTTGGGCTGCTATCACCAGGTGTCATATGCTAGAGGATAAGTGTGCTGCTACTTGAAAAACCCGGTTCAATTTTTAGAGTGAGATATTTTTTTTTTTTTACTAAAAACTTTTTTATTTTATATAACTAAGCACATAAAAAACCTGTTTCTATAACTAACTTTCTGAGCATCTCAATATGCAAATCCACAGCGTACTGTAGTACTGAATTCTTAAACATACAGAACTAGTGTAGAACGAGAAAATAGACTTTTGCTTGCGCTATAGGTAGTAGCAGCTCTGTATTGGTCCTGCTTTTTAGTGGAGGGCGGAAATGTAGATATAGAAGAAAAAGTATAGAGTGCGCTCAGTGATATCCACCACCTTTTGATTATAATTACCCGGTAGACAAAACACTTTGAAAAATAAATATTTATTTTTATCAAATTTTAGACACAAGCTTCATATTTCAGAATTTCAACAAAACAGATACCCGACGCGTTTCGTCATAAAAGACTTCATCAGGGGATAGTTTCTAAATGATGAAAGATATACGAACATGTAACCACTTGTACATTTAAAATGTAAACATAAAAATTTTTTAAAAGTTGATTCCGTAACCATGTTAGAATATTAATACATACCTAAACCCTTTAAACACAGGTTTAAGGGATGGATCCTGTTTAAGGACAACTTTTGTGTCAGAAATTTATTCTGAAAAAAAAAAATGTATAGATTCGATTTAGAGGATGAGCATGACTGAGGATAAAGGTACATATGTGTAGGCTTTTTATATCTATACATACCCAGCCGGAAAAATTTCCCAATGAAAATAATAATGGAAATGGAATTTTCAACAGGTTGCGAACAGTGACCTAAATAATACTTGAGATCCTGTTACCACCCAATTTGGGAATGGAGTGTGTATCACTTATAAATAGCATTTTGCAAAAAAAATGATCATTTTACAAAAAATTGCATTTTGCCTAAATTGCGCTTTAGGAAAGTCACTTTAAAAACAGAATTTTATACATTCGTAGATGAACAGACCTTTTATGGATAAACAGAATTATTTAACATCATGAAAATATATGTATACATGAAGAACCTTTCAAGGTGCAACCTACCTGGATCACATAGACCGGATCCTGTATAACCAGTGTCTGAATGCAGACTGATAGATTCCCCTACCCTGATTAATATAGGGTAGGACGGGTGACATCACTTCCTGTATGGCTCCTATCATTAAATAGCAAATAAACGGTCCTCACGACCCCTATATGTAATGGAGATGGATATAGACTCTGGCACTAAGTACCCTAGTGGAGTGGAAATAATTCACCCACTGCTCTTATGAAATTTAAGAGGATATCGAGAGAAAATAGGGCGTGCCACTCGTACGAGTTTCCTGTAGTGCTTCTTTGTAGTGTCTTGCCCCAGCCAAGTGACTGAAGTGCTGTATCAGCCCTTCATTTACTTTCACATTGGCCTCCTTCTCTGTGAAAAGAGCAGTCTCCCAGGAAAGGGTAGAGGGGGAAGGGGGTGGGTGGTAGTTTAGCCAATCAGCATTAACCAGCTGTATTCACTGAAATTGTCTTAAATCGGGCTTACAGTACTGTATGTGTGCATCCAAGTCCCCTAACAGTACAGTATACTGTGACAACTGTAATTTTACTGTGCTGTATACCTTACAAGCAGACCAGTGGTCAGGTGGAGAGACTGAAAAAAAGAAAACAGTACTCTAAAACAGTAAATTAAATTTGTGTATTCAGATGCAAATGACCATATAAAGCATAAGCCTATTGACGTTAGGTTTGTGTGTGCATCCGGGTCCCCTAGGCAAATAATCATATATATTATTTCTAAAAAGTGATTTATTTTTTTATGACACATCCTTTTTCTCCCTTCATACTTAACCAAAATCCATATTGTGATGAATTGTTAATTTTCAATTGCACATTGTATTGTTTGTTTACGTTATGGTAATTTCTGTGTTGGGTTGTCACATATCTACCCGCTGGAATTATGCGTGTCCCATGCATTGCATAACATGAGCAAATAATAGAACCATAATCATATATATTATTTCTAGGTGTTTTTTGGTGATGATCCCTTTTTCTCCCTTCATACTTAACCAAAATTGATAAATGAGGTACCATTTTGAAGATTATGGTCTCCGATTCTGATGAATTGTTAATTTACAAGTGTACATTGTATTGTTTGTTTAAAACTCTAAGTTAAAAATGTACTTTGCCACAGTAAACTCCGCCCTCCACTTTCCTGCTGCCCCAGATACGCTCAGAGTATGAAAAACATGGATTCCACATGCTAATAACACTAGCAGCGCTGCAACATTACGGACAGTGTGCAGTCTCTGTCCCCCTGCACCTGATAACTAAAACAGAGCCTGTCTCCTGAGACACTGGAACTGTATATGATGTGTCCTAAGACTGAGAAGGCATGGTTGTCTGCAGGGGTGCCGAGAGGGGGTAGGGGGAGCAGGTACTAATTACCCGGGCCCAGGCTTGCTAGAGGGGCCTGGCGATGGCCCTGGTCTGACACCCCCCTTTCCCACTCCGTCCCTCCCAGGCAGCTGCAGCACACATCTACAGCATGTGCTGCTGCTGAGGTGGGGTGGGGGGGCAATAACCCTCCCCCCTCGACTTTGGAGTGTTTTTCACCCACCTTAAAATGTTTGGGCGTGGCCTAATTGGGGGATGTGGCCACACCTCCTGCTATTAGGCCACACCCAAAAATTTTACCGGGGCAGCCTTCCTCTCAGCGGCCCTGGTTGTCTGCTGTCTATATTACATGAGGCAATATTACGGATTTGAGAGTTTTTCTTATGTAATAATTATTTAATATAATAATTTTATTTATAAAGTCCAGCATGACTCAAAGCAATCCTCCAAACAGCAGTTAGGCAGTAATGTGGGGCAGTAATAAGGGGCATTAAGGCTGAGATATGGGACATTAATGTGGGGCAATAAGGCAGTGACGTGGGGCAGTGATGTGAGGCAGTAATGTGAGGAAGTAATGTGAGGCAGTAAGGCAGGGATTTGGGGTAGTAATGCCAGGCAGTGATGTGAGACAGAGATGTGGGGAAATCATGTGGGCTGTGATATGGTACAGTAATGTGAGGCAGTGATGCGGGGCAGTAATGTGGGGTAGTAAGACAGGGATGTTGGCGAGTAAGGCAGTGATGTGAGGCAGTAATCTGGAACATTAAGGCAGTGATTTGAGGCAGCAATGTGGGGCAGTAAGGCAGGATGTGAGGCAGTGATGTGAGGCAGTGATGTGGGGCAGTAAGGCAGTAATGTGGGGCAGTAAGGCAGTGATGTGGGGCATGAATGTGGGGCTGTAAGGCAGTGATGTGAGGCTGTAATGTAAGGTTGTAAGGTAGTGATATGGTGCATTAATTTGGGGCAGTAAGGCAGTGATGTGAGGCAGTAATGTGGAGCAGTAAGGCAGTGATATGGGGCATTAATGTGGGGCATGTATGTGTGGCTTTAAAGCAGTGATGTGAGGCAGTAATGTGGGACAGGAAGGCAGTGATATGGGGCATTAATGTGGGGCAGTAAGGCATTGATGTGAGGCAGTGATGTGGGGAAGTAAGGCAGTGATGAGGCAGTGATGTGGGACACTAAGGCAGTGATGTGAGGCAGTGATGTGGGGCAGTAAGGCAGTGATGTGGGTTAGTGACTTGGGGCAGTGAAGTGCGGCAGTGATGTGAGACAGTTATGTGGAACAGTAAGGCAGTGATGTGAGGCAGTGATGTAGAGCATTAAGGCAGTGATGTAAGGTAGCAATGTGGGGCAGAAAGGCAGTGATGTTGGGAAGTAAGGCAGTGATGTGAAGCAGTGATGTGAAGCAGTGATGTGGGGAAGAAAGGCAGTGATATGGGGTAGTGAAGCAGTGATGTGAGGCGTTAATGTTGGCCAATAAGGCAGTGATGTGAGGCAGTAATGTGGGGCAGTAAGGCAGTGATATGGGGCAGAAAAGCAGTGATGTGAGGCGTTAATGTTGGGTAGTAAGGCAGTGATGTGAGTCAGTGATGTGGGGCAGTAAGGCAGTGATGTGGAGGAGTAAGGCAGTGATGTGAGGCAGTAATGTGGGGCAGTAAGGCATTGATATGGGGCAGTGATGTGGGGCAGTAAGGCAGTGATGTGAGGCAGTGAAGTGGGGCAGTAAGGCAGTGATTTGGGGCAGTAAGGCAGTGATGTTGGACAGTAAAGCGGTGATGTGGGGAGCGGTTATGTTGGGCATTGATGTGGAGCAGTAAGGTAGTTATGTGGGGCAGTGATGCAGTACAGTGATGTGGGGCTGTAATATGGGCAGTGATGTGAGACAGTTAGGCAGTGATGTGTTGCAGTGATCTGGGGCAGGGATGTGGGGAAAAGATATAGGGCAGTGAAGTGAGGCAGCAGTGTGAGGCAATGATGTGGGGAAAAGATATAGGGCAGTGAGGTGAGGCTCTGCTTGAGTGTGCACTCTTGTTGCCTAGCATCTCCTTTGCTTGGGTATACACTCTTGTTACATCCGGCAGTGTATTGAGTGTGACTGGGCCAGGACAGGACCAGAACCTGAAATATCATGAAATGTGGCTGGAAATACTGTGCACCTATAAATAATGACGGCACAGTGTAGGCTGAAGCTTGATTGTATAATATACCATACAGTATATACATCCTGCAGAACAGGGGTGGTTTAGCTCATAGACAATACCTAGGTAGACAGTCAATAGGTCAAAACCAAAATGTCAACATGCTTACATTATGTCTACCATGACAAAAGGTTGACATATGCAAAGGGCTAAATCATACGTGTCTACTTTAGAAAATTAATCTCAGGGAGATTCTAGAGTGTGCGAGTTTGCCCGGCACGCCGGTAGGGGCATGACATGCTCCACCTTTGGGTGTGCCCATTGCTGATCAGGGAGATATCATGTAGTGGCAGGTGGAAACTAAGGTCCTGATTCAGTATGAATTGTATATGCTGCAAGCCTGAGAAAGTCAGGCCTTACTTACTACCAGCCTACACACACACACACACACAGGGGGCACTACCAGCCCACACACACACAGGGTTCCCTACTAGCCCACACACACCTAGGGGTCACTACCAGCCCACACACACCTAGGGGTCACTACCAGCCTACACACACACAGGGGTCACTACCAGCCTACTCTCTCACACACACACACACAGGGGTCACTACCAGCCTACACACACACACACAGGGGTCACTACCAGCCTACACACACACACACACACACACACACACACAAACACACATGGCTCACTACCAGCCTACACACACACACCCAGAGGTCACTACCAGCCTACACACACACAGGGGTCACTACTATCCCCCCAACACACACAGGGGTCACTACTAGCCCACACACACAAACACAGGGGTCACTACCAGCCTACACAAACAAAGGGGCCGCTACCAGCCTGCACACACACACACACAGGGGTCACTACCAGCCTACACACACACACCGGTCACTACTAGCCCCACAACACACACAAACACACACACACAGGGGTCACTACCAGCCTACACACACACAGGGGTCACTACTAGCCTACACACACACACACACAGGTCACTATTAGCCCCCCAACACACACACAGGGGTCACTACCAGCTTACACACACACACACACACACACACACACGTCACTACTAGCCCCCCAACACACACACACAAACAGAGGGGTCACTACCAACCTACACACACACACACACACATACACACACAGGGGTCACTACCAGCCTACACTACCAGCCTACACACATACATACATACATACATACACACACACACACACACACACACACACACACACACACACACACACGGCTTACTACTATCCCACAAACACATACCAGCCTACACACACACACACACACAGAGGAATCACTACCAGCTAGGGCTACCACCTTTGTGTTGAGAGATTCCTAGACAGTGGCCCACCCCTTGACACACCCACAGACCACCCATTGACCCACCCCTTGACCATTTTTATCATTTTTTTAAAAACTTTGCTTCAATTCTATTCTTGATTTTGCACACCACAATGCCCATTACACATTATGCCACACACATTGATGCACATTACACATTATGCCAGGACTCAACAATGAAAAAAAAAGGGATAACATGGACAGTGATTGCCAAAGGTCTGCACCAAAATTTACACCGTAATGCCTATTACACGTCATACAACCATTACACATTATACCACATGCCATAATGCCCATTACACATAATACCAAACACCCTAATGCCCATTACACATTATACTAAACACTATAAGGCCCCTTACACATTATTCTACACACTGTAATGCTCATTACATATATCACACACCATAATGTCTATTACATATTGGGCCTTATTCTAGTTCTTTCTGACAAATTCCTTCTAAGATGGACAAAACCATGTGCACTGCAGGGGGGCAGATGTAAAATGTGCAGAGAGAATTCGATTTGGTGAGTTATTTTGTTTCTGTGAAGGGAAAATATGCAGTGCTTTATTTTTACACTGCAATATAGATCTTACTTTGATGTAAAACCCCACCCAAATCTAAGTCTCTCTGCACAAGTAACATCTGCCCCACCTGCAGTGCACATGGTTTTGTCCATCTAAGAAGGATTTTGTCAGAAAGAGTGAACTAGAATAAGGCCCATTATGCCATATAAGTTCTGCTTACCTTCATTTAATTTATAGTGGTGTTTTTTTGCTCAATCCCAGGGCCTTCATGCTTGATGACAGGGCATTCATGCTCATTGCCAAGGGGGAGTTTATGTAGGCGGCAGGCAGCCAGCTGGGTCGAGTTTAGATTAGAAGAGAAAATATTTTGTTCCCTTAGAAGGAGAAAAATTTTCACGGTCAGGGCTGCCAAACTTTGGAACTTTCTTCCTGGTGAGGTGGTGTCAGCAGACACAATAAATACATTTAAACAGTGGAGTAACTACTGTAAGGCAGCCCCAGCAGCCGCTTGGGGGACCAAGCAGCAGTGGGGTCTGTGTGGGCGCCGGCACCCGCTCGACGCACCAACTTGCTGCTGCCTGCCGCTGCCCACTGACTGAGCACTGGAGGCGAGTCAGCCACAGCACGGGTGCGACCATGGCAGAGATGACAAATCCTTCTACTGATGCAATTGACTGTACACAGAGCCAGCTATTGGATACTGTGTACAGGATGGGCGGGCAGATGGGCGTGCTAGGGGGGCCTGGGATGAGTTGGAGCCAAGGGAAGCAGCAGTGTATGCTGGTCTCTCTTCCTCTCTCCTGCTTCAACTTCTCCGTTATGCGTGTGATGTCATCACGTCACATGCTAGGGAAACATGCTGGAAAGGAGCCTTGGGAAGGAGGGGGGGGCACAACAAACTTTTTGGCAGGGGGGAGCAAAATGTATGTTACACCACTGCGTTTAAAATAAAGTTGGACAAACATTTATTGATTAAAAACATAGATTCAAGAGAAAGAAATGCCAATGTTAGACGCACACATATGAAAGACAGATATTTGGAATAAAAATTCACTTTTATTGATATCAATTTAAAAAATCTCTTTGTTTCCTCCTTTTTGGGGAACACAGAGGGAATTCCCTGAGGGTGAAATAAGAATTAAAACTTTTTTGACATTCACAACATTTAATTTGTGTTCATAAAGAGAAGAAAAGTGTAATAGTGTTAAAAATACTGGCCCTGGCTATGCTGGTTGTCACCAAATTTTGATCGAGTGTGCCCTAGTGGGATTCATGGGGAATATTGCTGTATTGCAAGTTTTTGGAGTATAGGGATTAATCTTTCTTATTCATGGAATGAATACAGACAGATGGGGTCAGAGGTAGTAAAATCGGTGCTCCTTATATGTTTAATTTCCTGACATAATGGGGGGAATTTATTAAGATAAATTCGTGAAAAAAAAATCGTATTTTCATACGAAAATACGATTTTTTTGGCGTATTCGTATTTTTGGCATTTACTATGCCAAAAATACAAATTTTCGTATTTGTATTGATGGGACATTCGTATTTGTATTTACAAATACGAAGGATTACACCATCGATGGAATACGACAGAAATCATCATTCAAGAAAAATGGTGGAACCTGATTTACTAAATAAATACGGCCGCTAATTGGCGTGAAACGTCCGCGAATGGCTGGCCAAATACGGCAGGAAAATACACTTGTGACCGGACGCCTGCCCTAACGCTCTGGCTACGCCCTTCGGGTCCACAGATAGCGGTTCCCGGTTTCACGGGACCTGGTTAATAGGGGATTCCCTGTTACCGTCAGCAACCGCCTGTTACTGACTCCACCCACTACGCAGTGGGCGGGGATATTGCTGCCACCCCCAGACTCCTCCCATGTGGCATCTGGAACCACAGATACCGGCTCAGGCCCAACCGCTTGCACCTGAGTACTACCTGCTGTACCGGCTCAGGCCCAACACGCTGCTGACACACCCCCGACTGGCCTCGCTTAGGGGTTTATTCTAGTTCATTCTTTCTGACAAAATCCTTCTTAGATGGACAAAACCATGTGCACTGCAGGGGGGCAGATGTAACATGTGCAGAGAGAATTAGATTTGGGTGAGTTTTTTTGTTTCTGTGCAGGGAAAATACTGACTGCATGATTTTACACTGCAATAAAGATCTCACTTTGAAGAAAAACCCCACCCAAATCTAATTCTCTCTGCACAAGTTACATCTGCCCCACCTGCAGTGCACATGGTTTTGTCCATCTAAGAAGGATTTTGTCAGAAAGAATGAACTAGAATAACCCCCTTAGTTCCCCACTGGTCATAGACCAGACCTCTGCTTTGGTAGCTGGCAGGGTGGAGACTGGGAGGACGCTGGATACTGGTACCCAGAACAGCCGGAGAACGGAATTATTGCAGTAATTCTGTTGGTCGCAAGATGAAAGTAGTCTTCTTGGGCAAAAGATGGTTAATTGCCAATAGATCTGAAAAGATCTCTTCCCCTACCATAGGAGGCACAGCATACAGATGTTACAGCTCTCAGATACAGGCAGAAGTACAACTTTACAGGAAAAACTTGTGCCTTTTTATCCAAAATCCACACACATCACCACAGGGGGTAATTCCACCCTGTTCTCCCCACCCACCCACTCAGCATTGTGCAGGAGGTGTACATGCCTGCGGCATTTACATTCACATATCAATTGGAACATTGTCCTGTCATAAATAGATCCAGATTACGGGGGAAATTTACTAAAGGAAATTTGTAAAAAAATAGGTGTATTTGTATCCAGAAATACACTTATTTTTGACATTTACTATCCTTAAAATACGGCAATTCATATTCGTATTGATAGCACATCAATACGAATACGAATTGCCGTATTTTCGGGTTAGTAAATGTCAAAAATAAGTGTATTTCTGGATACAAATACACCTATTTTTTTACAAATTTCCTTTAGTAAATTTCCCCCTACATGTCAAAGGGTTCACTCCAACTTCCTTAGAATGTTTACCAAATGGACAGGATGGCATAGATTCAGTGACCCATCACATACAAAAGTTTCCTTATTAACACCTTTTACACAGGGATTCAGACACAAAGCCTACTCCCTGCTGTGTATTGGCCACTCACAGACCTTCTGACAGGAGGAGGCTGTTTAGCATCTCATTTCCTCATCACAAAGATAATTTCCTTCCTCCAGAAATGTACAAAGTGAAATTGTAAGTGTAGGATGCATTCCTCAATATTCAATACAATATACACAATATATGATGCGGTCCCAGCTCAGTGCCAAACATATATTTCATAAATACATATACTTTGTGCCTTGTGCCCAGCAGCAGGCTACAACTACATCAGCACTGCAGGAGGGGTCCTGTCCCAGCTCAGTGCCTGGTGCCCAGCAGCAGGCTTCATCTCACATCAGCACTGCAGAAGGGGTCCTGTCCCAGCTCAGTGCCTTGTGCCCAGCAGCAGGCTTCATCTCACATCAGCACTGCAGGAGGGGTCCTGTCCCAGCTCAGTGCCTGGTGCCCAGCAGCAGGCTTCATCTCACATCAGCACTGCAGAAGGGGTCCTGTCCCAGCTCAGTGCCTGGTGCCCAGCAGCAGGCTTCATCTCACATCAGCACTGCAGAACGGGTCTGTCCCAGCTCAGTGCCGCTCATACAGTTTAAAACATGTCAAGTGCCTTTGTTCTGAATAACAGCGAAGCACGGAGAGTTAACCCCTTCAGTGCTGTGGCCGCTATTAACCCCGTGTGCCGGGCTCTCCTGCCACAGCACTGTAGGGGTTAACTCTCCGTGCTTCGCCAGTATTCAGAACAAGGGCACTTGACATGTTTTAAACTATATGAGCTCACCTGCTCCATGGGGGGATGCAGCCCCCACTGCTTCGCTCCAGGGGAGGGGTTGAGGTGGCGGCTCGAGATGCGGCGTAGTAGGGGGGTGTTAGAGATGTGGCAAAGGCCAGGAGGGTCTGTGCTGGCGCTACCCCCGCTGCAGAGGGACGCAGACAATGAATAGCACGGGGGGATGCTCCAGGGGAGCGGGTCACCTACCTGCTCCCAGCTCCTTTATTCTTGCTGCTCTCCTCAGCCGGAGCTTTGCCGCTGCTCACTACCGCCCTCCAGTGGCCGGTGCCCTAGGCAAATGCCTAAAGCTGCCTAGTGGTGGCGCCGGCCCTGCTGGTATATACTGTGTATATGTGTGTACACCTTGTATATACTGTGTGTATGTATACACCTTGTATATACTGTGTATATGTGTATACACCTTGTAGACTTCTTTCACTTAATAAAATAACAATTTATTAAAACTGAGTCATCAATCATATGACGTAATTAATTTTTGGTACAATTCCATCGACAATGACAATACATTTTGCTAATAACAGATACTGTATATGGTCCCTCACAGAGGGGAACCATTTTATGGGAAAGATTGATCCACACTATAGGTGCTGGATCTGATGCCCGGTGTGATTCGTCATATACAGACTTCTTCAGTGGTTCCTTAATTCTGTCTTAATATTGGAGACAATAAATGATATTGAGATGAATTATGACTGTTAGAAAGATCAAACTTCCCATAGCGGCAGTTGGTAATACGCCTTAATAGATACTTTAATGGATCATCCAACGTGTCCACAATATGGTCCTCTATGTGGAATTGATCAACTTAATTTTCCCATAATGTAAGACAACATGATGAAATGTATATATTATTAAATCAGTTTTCTCATAGGAGCAATAGATTAAAAAACCTTTAACAATGCTTTGATGGGTCATCAATTATGCCCAAAGAGTAATCCATATCTCTAGTTCACCTTACACTAATTCAGGAAATGGTACAGTAGCTTTAGAGTAGAATTTGCTTTCTCTATAGTCCTCCTACTCTCAGATCATTATGGAGATGTTATCTCTAGAGTCCTCCTACTCTCAGATAATTATGGAGATGTTATCTCTAGAGTCTTCCTACTCTCAGATAATTATGGAGGTGTTACCACTAGAGTCCTCCTACTGTCAGCTAATTATGGAGGTGTTATCACTAGAGTCCTCCTACTCTCAGAGACTTATGGAGGTGTTATCACTGTAGTCCTCTGTGAAGATACGAGTTCTTCAATCACTCAGACACCGAGCAGATGAAACCAAAATATGGTTTATTTTTATCACAGCACACACAGGTAGACAAACACAGGAACAAGAGGCAAATGTAGCATATAAACGTTATCGGGTAGCAGTCCAAAATGGCAGTCCTTGTAGCAGCAGTTCCAAAATGGCAAAACTATTACTTATTCCACACAGCAGTGATAGCCGAAACCTGTGTAAATCCACACAGCACAGATGCTCCACACTAGAGCTTGGTAGGATGCCCCCTTCCCGGGCAAACGATGTGTTCCACAAGATCCATTGGAGGGTAAGACCCCTGAGCCAGGATTGCGACTAACATGAGGAGCCGGCATGTGTACAAGTCATTTTAAAACCTTCTAAATTCCCACGCGTGCAGAAACCAAAAGTGGGCTTGCAGTGGGTCTTGATTGGTGGATTCAAGAGTCAGGTATATCCCCCTCCCAGCTACTGCTGCTGCCCCCCCCCCCTGCTGGGTCAGGCTCCAAACAGTCTACTAGAGTCCAGAAAGGCACATAGGAGTGTAAATACAAGGAACAAACACCAGCTGATTACGTTGTGTGCTGATCACCCCCTGTGAAGATTGTCCCTCAGCTATCACCCTCCTGTAAATAGCAGGAACAATAGTATGGTAATTGGACATAACATTTTGGTGAAATCATACACTGTTCTTGCCTGGGTATTTCCTGTCCGACCATATTTGGGTAACAGCATTTGGTATAGAGTGTAATACTATATGATATACAGTGTACTACTATGGTTCTGGAAATACACACAGATTTGGGGGATAGAAATATCTACGGAGAGGAAGAGGGTACAGACGGACTAAAAAGTACATTAATCACTACACCTAATAAAATATAATAATTCCAGTCTTACAGTGAATCTTCACATCCTCTACTCTCAGATAATTATGGAGGTGTTATCTCTAGAGTCCTCCTACTCTCAGATAATTATGGAGATGTTATTACTAGAGTCCTCCTACTGTCAGATAATTATGGAGAAGGTGTTATTACTAGAGTCCTCCTACTCTCAGATAATTATGGAGGTGTTATTACTAGAGTCCTCCTACATTCAGATAAATATGGAGAAGGTGTTATCACTAGAGTCCTCCTACTCTCAGATAAATATGGAGAAGGTGTTAATCACTAGAGTCCTCCTACTCTCAGATAATTATGGAGATGTTATTACTAGAGTCCTCCTGCTCTCAGATAATTATGGAGTTGTTATCACTAGAGTTGTCCTACTCTCAGATAATTATGGAGGTGTTATTACTAGAGTCCTCCTACTCACAGATAATTATGGAGATGTTATCACTAGAGTCCTCCTACTCTCAGATAAATATGGAGAATATGTTATCTCTAGAGTCCTCCTCCCAGAAACTAATTTGGGAGATGGCACAGTAGTTCTAGAGCAGAAGGTGCTTACTCTACAATCCTCCTACTATTAGATAATTTTGGAGAAGGTGTTATCTCTTAAGTCCTTCTTCTCTCTCAGATACTATTTGTGATGGTACCGGTTGGTACCATATCATTATGGGGGAGAAGGGGTATCAGAGAACTTTATGAGAGAAACAGAAGCTGTCTATATTGGCACTGCTACAGTATTTAAAAGATAACAGGTCAATATGCTGGGGAAATGCAACTTCAGCCCACTGTCACTATCACCTTCGACAGCTGCAGGATGGAGATGCCCTGTTCCCATACTTTTGTGTGAGTAGCAAGATCTTGTGTCTGCTTAATAAAGCTGGTCGGGGGGGCGGGGGCAGCACGTCAGTATTAGCTGCTCCATAGGACATCCCCGGAGCTTCGGCAGACAAAATGTTAGTACATCTTGTTGGTGTCTCTTCCTGTTTTACTTAGTTAATGAGGAGAAGCAGGGGGTGTTGTAGTGCCGCAATAAGCGCCACTAGAATACATCTGCCCCTCTGTTACTTCTGGACAACTCTTCCAGTGCAAAACTTTTCAATATTTCAGATTATTTTACTTTGGATTTTTATGATGTTTGTGGTATTCTCTATGGGATGTGACAGTTCCTGAATAGAGACATATTATTATAATATTCATTCTGTTTATCTTTCTTTGAAGATAGTGATTATCTTGCTATTCTGTATATTATAGGAACATGAAAAAAAGAGTTCCAATCACAAACACCTGCAGCTAATTCCAGCACACGTTGTCTTGTATCACATTATACTGTATAAAAGGAGGGGAGAGGCTCAGTCCTATTACACTGTCACACAGATACTACAGGCTCATACAGGATGCGTCATGACCTCTTCCGGCCCCGGGTTCTGCACTATACTGAAGACGTTCATGTTAGCTGGAGAAGCGTTTCTCAGATGTTTAGCGTCATCTCACAGAATTACAATGCTGGTATTTGTGGGCATCCTGTGTGTGCTACCGGTGACCCAGACTCAGTCACCAGCCTGTACCCTGACACTAGGTGAATCAATCGAAGATTATGAATATTTTCAAGACGGAGACATTATTGTCGGAGCAGTTTTCAGTGTCAACTATTTTATGAATGCAATTATAAAAGAACGTGTCAAATTTGTAGACATTTGTTTGAGGCAAGTTGAGTTCAGTATAAATATAATTCCTTCTGTTTAATACTAATTATATTTATTCATTTTTGTGCATGTGGGTTTCTATTGAAATCCCATTAGTAACTCTCCCGACCGTCAACATGCCAACAGAGTTGTCCTTATGATCAAAATCCTGATGAGCCCCAGTAAGTATTTGAACTCTTCCTTTAACCCTAATCAACCCCTCCTGCAGCCTAACAAATAAATGCCCCCTGCAGAATGGTCCTAAGCAAGCCCCCAGCCTATCCCTAACAGCCCCCCAGAACAGCCTAGCCCAGGGCTGGGCAACACCGGCCCTCCAGATGTTAGTGAACTACACATCCCAGGATGCTTTGCATTAGTTTTGCTATGTGGCCATGCTGAAACTGATGCAAGGCATGCTGGGATGTGTAGTTCACTGACATCTGGAGGACCGGTGTTGCCCAGCCCTGGCCTAGCCCTTACCAAACCCGTGCAGCCTAACTCTAACTGCTGGTCAACTATGAATCGATGACACTCAACCTTCAGGTCCTCTAATCCCAGAGGGGCCCTCTAGCACTTTTTTTAATAAGGGAATTTTTACCAAAAATGTATGGAATTTTTTTAAGTGTGTGTAATTACATAGTTACAGAGTAGATAAGGCTGAAAAAGACTTGTGCCCATCTAGTTCAACCTAGTTAATTAATTGTAGTGATAGAATCATCACTCATCTTGTTTGTGCATTTGAACACCCATGATGGGCTGTAATACAGTCCAGCTTCGCCGGAGGTCCATTAAGACTGATGCCAACTGAAGATTAGTAAAGCTGCCCAGTCAGAGTGAAAACCCACCCTGTGGGTAAAGGAATTTCAAATGGGTCGCTATTCACTGCAATTCCATATGCAATTCAATCACCATCAAATGATTTCCCAGTCAGTTTAAATGTGAGTATATCTGAGCCTTCCACAACTGCGCGATAGAATTAGGCTGACGTCATGGCCCTCATTGAAAATGTCTGGGCATCTTTCTGGACAGTCCCATAGAACAGCCGGTTAACATCTCCAAATGCCAACTTCCTCTCAGTGGAATTACAAGGGGATTGCAAAAAGATTCAGCTGCTTTTTCTTTGCTTTTTGTGCTCACGCATGTGTGTTTCAGTCCATGCACAGTGTAACGTAGTTAATGAGATTTAAAAAAGATATTAGTCCATCAAGTTCAGTCCTGCGGTCCCCAGCTAATATTTCTAAATGAACCAGATGAAGTACCCACTTATTTCGTTCTAAACAGAATTAATCATTGACCCAAAATAACAGTCGTACTTCTCTCTGGGTCCACTACTATACATTATACCTAATGATTATAACCCTGGATACTCTTTTCTGCTAATAAAATGTCTATTTTCTTAAACATATTAATTGAGTCTGCCATGACAGCCTTCCTTGGAGGAATATTCCATTTCTTAACCTTGCCCTTTATGCAAGGAAACCCTTGCTTCACTGGTTGTAAACCATCCTCCTCTCTAACTTTAGGTGGTAACCACGTGTCCTGTGTACAGTCTTTGGGGTAAACAGTGCACCTGATAGTTGTCTGTATTGACTACCAAAGAAAAGAAAAGAAAATCAGTTTATCTAGGATTCACTCCTCATCCACATAGTCTTATAAGACTTAGAATGGCAATTTGTAATATCTTTATTAGGATTTATTAACAATTAAAGGTTTAAGAGGCCGTCATTCACTATTAATCATGGTTAATTGTATAAATTATATACGGAAGGGAGAAAAAAGATCGGGAGCCCTAATGGTCTAAACCAAAAGGTTTCCTCTGTCTAATACCTGGCGCTTGTTATAAATTAAATAAAGGTATTAAAGAAAGGTATAAGCACCCAACCTTTCTCCCAAACCTAAAGCATTTTCAGGCTACTAAATAATATTGGAGGCAATATTCTAGAGTGGAGACTTTGTATCGGATGTGAATTCTCATTTAATTTAGATTGTAATTTGATTGTATGTGATTATCGGCACTTCTCTAGAGTGGCACAGATACCTCCATATAACACCCTCCTATATTATAAAGCATATCACATAGTCTTAGGTGTAACACCTATTAGACTCGCATAAGTGATAGTGTATGGGATGCTGTATGTACTGTATGCACCATATGTTAGAGACACTACAGTGGTATGAATCAGTGATACCACATACCATGCGGACTGCAGGATAGGATAGGATAGCGGAGTTATGCACAGGTGGGTTACGGAGCCCCTAATGTCTTATTCTCCAGACCAAAGCACACTCGCAGCCCAGGGATCTGTTCCCTTGCTTGGCTGTGTGTGCCGGCGCATGTAGCCGCGCTTCTCTAATATAGCGCTTGTAGCTCCGTGGTACGCTTCCTATCTACAACATAAATCACACATTTGCATTCTAGCACACAATGGTATATATAATGGTTAACAGAAATGATGATGCGCATTTCGCTCTCTTAAGCTTTGTCAAGGCTTAATCTAAGTTTCCGGCGCTTCCACCGTTGGCTTTATTTAAGGGGTAAGTCCTCCCAAGGGAGTTTTTTACCGCCGCCAATCAGTGCTCGTATTTGGAGATTTTAAATATTGTTATGCCTTTGATTGGCTTATCTTATTCTCTGATACTGACGCAATACAATTACCCCTACCAGAGATGGGGGTTAATGCGTTATTATCAATTGTGTCATATTCTCTCTATTATTAAATGCAAAAATTAAATGTTTTACATTTTATATTATAAACTGGCTGTATATAGCTAAATATAAGTGCTGCAGGATTCACATATTTACCGATGCTTTCTCCTACCCATATTGCTTATCTGTTCACATGAAATATTTAGTAATATGTTGTTTCTATTTTCTACACGAATGATTACTGATGTATATGTCTCTTTCCTTGGTTCCCTATTAGATATATGTGCCCCTGGTTGCGGTAGTACTCCCGTGTCCTAATGGGTTAATTTGTGGACTTTGCATATATGAAAAAATGTGAAAAAGCATAGTGTAAAATTAAATAGTGAACCATGGTGATTTAAAATTTGTGAAACTTTAAGCAGACTGCCAAATCATATTGTTCCGTGCTAAATATACTATAGTGCTCTGTGCCTCTACTTATGCGTTGTAAAAGTGTCCTAATAAAAAACGTTATTTTGACTTCGTCTTCCCTGTTGAGATATAAATCAGTGTTGTGATTATGTTAGTTATATGAATGTCGTGTATATTTATGAAAGTCTGTGATGTTATTAATCGTGCTGTGAGCTCAGAACATAACATTGTATGTGCAACATTGTATGCTAACACAGGAGATTGTAGCACAACCTCAAGAGCTATATAAATAGCAATAAAGCAAAGTACTAAATATATATATAAATCCTAATAAAGATATTACAAATTGCCATTGTAAGTCTTATAAGACTATGTGGATGAGGGGTGCATCCTAGTTAAACTGATTTTCTTTTCTTTTCTTTGGTAATCTATATTTTAAATCATTTGAGAGCCCCCTCATCCAGGGGGATAAGCATATATAAAAATCCCCTCCAGTTGGAAATTTCTACGTCCACAATTCTACACACTTCGCACATTGTATAAGGTGCGGGTCCTCTGCCTCTCTGTGTATTTCTCTGTATTGACCCTTTTTTTTTTTTATATATAATCTTTATTTATTTCAAATTTTCTTATCCTTCCAATCAATTGGACAGTACACATACATACATAAATATAAAAACGGTTTTTGATGTATTGACAATCGCTTGTTTGTCATATCTCCTCAATACAATGTATTTGCATCAAGTACATACAGCGGCGTAGCTACGTTTTGGGCGCCCCCCCGCCGTTAGGGGGGGCGCCCCCCCGCCGCCCATTCAAACCCCCCCAATCCCCCGCAGCCTTACCTTTCGCGCTGGTCCTGGCAGCTCCGTTATTCTGCTGAGGACCACCACAAAATGGCCGCCCCCATACAGCAGACAGTTTCAGAGAACTGTGTGCTATATGGGTGCGGCCATTTTGTGGTGGTCCTCAGCAGAAGAACGGAGCCGCCGGGACCAGCGAAATAGGTAAGCCTGCGGGGGATGGGGGGAGGTGTAACTATAGCACCGCAGCCCCCGGCGCCCCCATATGCACAGCGCCCCCCCACGGTGGCGGGGGCTGTGGTGCTATAGTTACGCCAGTTAGTACATATAATAATTCCCGTAATTTATATAATCATACAACAACTTATATCCCAACATACAATTTTAACACCCCCCCCCCACCCCCACTCATACCACCCCCCATCCCCCACCACCCTGGATCTGCCATATTTCTCTAGTGTCAGACATTTTCTACCTCCTCCTATACCTATGGTGCTCTCACCGTAACTACCGCCTGTGTATTTTCTTATGCTCCTTGTTTAATTTACTTCTTGTGTTAATTTGTGTCTACTCACCCTCATATAACTTTGATTCGAGCCAAAGGCCCCAGATTTGGTGAAATTTATTTAATTTATCTCTTTTTATATACATATACCTTTCGTGATGAATAGTGCTATTTACCAATTGTTTCCATTGTTTAATATTTGGACTATTATGTGCTAACCATTTCCTGGCTATTAATACCTTCACTAGTGTCAACAGTTTAATAATACACTGTGCTTTATATTTATTTATATCTCTTTGTGTTACTATATTCAATAAACTTATTTTTTCATTTATTTTAAATTCTACCACCCCTAGTTGCTTTATTTTTTGTCCCACTTGTTGCCATATTTTTTGTATTTGATCATATGTATGAAAGTACTCTGTCCCGTGCTACACTTTGGACATAGATTATTGCTACTTCTATCATATTTTCTTAATTTAACTGGGGTCACATATACTCTATGAAGGATGAACAGTTGAATTTGTTGATACCTTATTGAATATGTTGCTCTTGTTGGGGATATTAGTGCCTGTACCCATTCCTGTTCTGTTATATGCCCTATGTCTCTAATCCACTCTGCTCTATTTTTATCCATTTGGTCGTTTCTTAAATTGTCAATTAATGTCTTATATATTCCAGCAACCCTTATTTTCCTCCTGGGGTCCAGTATTGTTTTAATTCAGGGCTGGGCAACACCGGCCCTCCAGATGTTGATAAACTACAAATCCCAGCATGCCTTGCATCAGTTTCAGCATGGCCACATAGCAAAACTAATGCAAAGCATCCTGGGATGTGTAGTCCATTAACATCTGGAGGGCCGGTGTTGCCCAGCCCTGTTTTAATTGGTGAGTTTTGTATGATTACCCCTTCCCTGCCAAATGTGGCATTCAACCCATCCCTTAGTTGTAAATATCGAAAGGCCATCTTTCCCTCTACCTTAAATTCTCTTGCCAATTGGTCAAATGTTTTAAGCCTACCTCCCTCATACACTTATTTTATACTTTCTATACCATACTTCCCCCAGCATCTCTTTATTTCATTACTTCTTATTCCCCTATCTTTATCTCCACCTTTTATTGCCCATACTGGGGTTTCTAGATCTACCCCTTCATACTCCATTAGTTTGTTTGTTACCTCCACTATTTTTTTTTGCCTGTTGTATAAGTGTTATTTGTTTTCCCACTATTTTTATCTAGTAGTATTTGTTTGGGGGAGTATCCTACCTTTGCCTGGCTGATCAGCTCTTTTATATTCTCCTCCCCTTCGTCCACCATCCATTCCTTTAGATGCCATATTTGTGCCGCCATGTAATACAGTTTAAAGTGGGGTAGACCTAGTCCCCCCATGATTTTTGTTTTTCACTAATGTATCTATTTTTATTCTCGCCCTTTTATTTCCCCAGACGAACGATGATGTAATACTATTGATCTTTTTAAATATCCTGCCTGGGATTTATGTAGGAGCTTGCTGGAATATATACAACATTTTTGGCAAAGCCACCATTTTTATTAAGTTGATTCTACCTGTTATTGTTAAAGGCAATTTTACCCACGTTTTTGTTTTCCCTTCATACCATTTGATCAGAGGTTCCACATTTAATTTTACAAAGTGTTCCGCATTGTTTGAAATATGTATCCCCAAGTATTTCATACTGTCTGCCCATCTCAATGTTCCACTCCTTTCCATATTTGGTGGACTTTTTCCTTTGGCAAGCATTATGTTATATTTACTCCAATTATTTCTATCCCTGATCTCTTGCCAAACTCTTTCAGACAGGACAGTACGATTGGCATTTCTGTTCTATGGTCCGATACATATATCAACATATCATCTGCGTGCAAGGATATTATTTGTTTCTTATTTCCCACTCTCCCTTGTCCAATACCCTTTAATCCAGGGTTCTGCCTAAGGGCGCATGCCAATGGTTCTATTGCCAATTTTAACAATCCAGGGGAAATTGGGCACCCCTGTCTTGTTCCTCTTGCCAATTCAAATGTTTCTGTCAGGTATCCGTTCACCTGTACTCTGGCTTTTGGGCTACTATACAGGGTTTTCAACCATCCAATAAATTTTTCCCCAAACTTAAACCATCTCAACACCTCCCACAGGTACCCCCAATCTATGCTGTCATATGCTTTTTCAGCATCGAGTGAGATGATGGCCAAGTTCCCTTCCTGTGCTTGTTCAACCTGCGTGTTTACATAGAATCTCCTGATATTGATTGCTGTGCTCTTATCTCGCCTGAACCCAGTCTGATCTCTATGTAGGAGTTTGGACATAACACCCTCCATTCTATTTGCCAGTACCTTAGTTAGTATTTTAGCATCTGAGTTCATTAGGGATATCGGTCTGTATGCTTCAAGTGTTTTGGGGTTTTTACCCTCCTTTGGAATCAGCACTATTATGGCCTCCCTCATAGACTCTGGGTTTTTTTTATTTTCCAGGCTGTTATTGAACATTTCTGCCATTCTGGGGGCTACCTGATTGCAGTACTTCCTATATACTTCGGATGGCAAGCCATCGCACCCGGGTGCTTTACCCTTCGGGGAGGTGTTAATGGCTATTTTCACTTCCTCTATGGAGATTGGCTGTTCTAATATCTCACTCTCTTGGCTGTTTAGGGCGGGTAGCTCTATTTCTGTCAAATATGACACTATATCTACCTCTGTATCCGTCACTGTGGACGTGTACAGTTGGTCAAAATATTGTAGGAAGGCATTTACGATTTTTGGGGTTTTATCCAATATCACCCCTTCTCCATTCTCTATTTGCATGATGTTGTTTGATTTTTTATCCTGTTTGGCCAATTGTGCCAGATAGCTACCAGGTCTGTCGTACAGTATGTATTTATTGTGTGCTAAAAAAGACTCTTGCTTGACCGCCCTCTTCTGAACTTCTTTCAGCCACACTGTATTAGCTTTAAGCCATTCACCTTTGGCCTCTTCTGTTCTATCTTGCCAGTACTTCCTTTCCATAATTTTACTGACCATTTGTGCCTCCACATTTTTTTCCCTGGCCCACCTTTTTATTTGTGCAATTCTTTTAATTAATGACCCCCTTATGTTTGCTTTACCAGCATCCCAAACTACCTCAGGGTTTGCTGACCCTTCATTATTTGTATAATATACATCCCAATCCCCTATCACCTCCGACCCAGCCCCCACCTGATCCAGCCCTGATGGATGACATTTCCATATTCTAATCCCTATCTCACGTTGTTCTTTAATATGGATCAGAATGGGAGCGTGGTCAGAGATTCCTCGGGGCATACAGTATATTCCACCTGTTCCACCTGGGAGAATAATATTGGATCCATAAAAGCCATGTCTATCCAGGACAGCGAGTCATATGAATGTGAATAACACGAATATGTATTCGTTTTGGGATTCTTTTCTCTCCACCAGTCCTTCCATCCTATATCTTCTATAAAATGTTGTAACCCTTTGTTTCCTATGGTCTTACTTGGATTCCCTTTCCTCCACCTATCAAGGTTGGGATTCAGGACTTTGTTAAAATCTCCCAGACATATGACCACTGCACCTTCGGACCCGGCTGCAAACTCCGCTGCCTTCTTCAATACATCATACTGGAAGGGTGGCGGAATATACACCGCCAATATACATATACGCATTTTATTTAATTGTCCCCGCAGGAACACATATCTTCCCATATCATCTATTTCTTGCTTCTGACATATAAATGAGACATTTTTGTGAATTAACACGGATACTCCTCTAGCGGCATTAGTAAAACAGGAATGGTACATACTTCCTACCAGGGCCGGCGCCACCACTAGGCAGTTCTAGGCATTTGCCTAGAGTGCCGGCCACCGGAGGGCGGCAGTTCGCCTCTCGCCCCCCGTGCAAATGGGGTGAATGCCGGCTACTGACAGGAGCCTGCCCTGCAGTGGTGTCCTTGCAGCGCTGGTACCTGCAGCGCTGAGTATAAAGCTGGCGGCGGTGGGGTTCACTTCAGTGAATAAGAAATCACTAGCGCTATGCGGCGGCGCGGGAAGCGCTTCTGTTTTGAAAACACTGGCCGCACGGCGCACGCTGATTGGCTGAGATTCGCCAAGCATAGCGCTAGTGATTTCTTATTCACTGAAGGGACCCCCCACCGCCGCCAGCTTTATACTCAGCGCCGCAGGTATGTGTAATGGGCATTACAGCATTTGGCTTTATGTGTAATGGGTATTACAAAATTCGCTAAAATGTGCAAAGGGCATTACGGTGCGTGGTATAATGTTAGGCCGTGCACTCTTTTCGCCACGCAAGGGTCCCACCTACTACAAATCGGGGGGGGGGGGAGGGGGCGCAAAACATGCCCTTGCTCCAGGCACCATGGAACCTAGCTACACCACTGCTGTCATGGTCTAAGTTCCTACTTCCTTCCTCATTAGAAGCTAACTAGATTAGTATGACATGACTTATCCCTCACAAATCCATGCTGGTTCCCATTAATAATATTATTGCACAACAAGTGTCCCTGAATACTTTCCCTTAATATATCCTCAAGTATTTTCCCTAATATTGATTAAAGGTCTATATTTCCCTGATTTTGTTTTACTTCCCTTTTTAAACAATGGCACCACATCTGGTATTCACTAGCCCCTTTTTACTGAACCTGATGAAATTGAAGTATAATGGCCTAGCTATTTCTGAGTTTAGCTCCATAAGAAGCCCTGGGTGTATGTCACCTGGACCTGAAGCTTAATTTAACTTAATTGTGCTTAATTGTTTTCAGACTTATTCCTCCATCAACCAAATACTAAATAAAGGTATGTTAGCATTTTCTATTTTTATGCAATATTCTTACTATGTGTTCCTCTCTGGTAAACACTGAAGAAAACAAAGTGTTCAATAACTCTTCTTTTTCCTTATAATCTTTAATAAAACTTCATGTGTCACTTCTTAGGGGTCGTATATTGTCTTTCTTTATTATTATTTTTCGATTTATATACTTAAAACCCTTTTTAAGGTTTTTTTGTCTTACTTTCTCTTGCCATTTGCTTTTTGTAAAGCCAATCTGATTTCCTTTTTGTATGTTTTATGACATTCCTTGGAGATATGAAAGGACTCCTTATTACCATAAGACTTAAACAATTTAAATGCTCGCTTCTCCCCTCCCATTTCTTCCATTACCTTCTTATTTATCCACATTGGTTTAAATTAAATACTTTTACAGTTGTTTCCCATGGGAATGTGTATGTTTTCAGCAACATCTGACATTTATTCAGTGTTTTTCCTTGAAAACTGCATATTAGTGCACTTTAAAGATTGCTTTATCATATTAGTATGATATTGGTATGGGATTCTCTTGTGGCCTCCTGTGGTGAGTCTGTGCAGCTCAATCCTGTGCGATGTTTTGCACACAAGGCTGTTGGCTAATTAGCTAACCTGCAGGTATTCTGTGCTTCAGGAGGCTTGTGCCATTTCAGCAGTGCTGATTGGTGCTTGCTCCCTTTATACTCACTTCAGACCCAGACGCTGATGCCGACTATAGCTTCTAGTTCACTGCTTCCAGTTACTAGCGTCTAGCTTTCTGCTTCCAGCAGTCTGGTCAGTTCGATCCAACTTGTGTCTTATGTTCCAGGCCTGTTTCTACTTGCATACAGCCAACTTACAGCTTCCATTAGGTGTCTAGCATGCCTCCTCTCTGCTCCACTCAGTCCCGGCTGGGCTAGTGTCAGCTATCCTGGAGATTCATCTATCAGCTCCTGGTTTCTTCAGGTGTCCATGAGTTTTCCTTCTGGAAGCCTGGTTCTTTATATACTCTGTTATTCTGCTTCATGTTAGATCATGCTCTCTGGTGTGCCATCTCTTGTTTGTGGAGCATGCCTCAGGATATATATACAGTAAATATATATATACATTGCGCCACACTCTGCGCTATACTAAGTTCTGGTGCCATAAGGGCTTCTCCCTCTTAGCGGTATTATTTTGTATTCTGTGTGGAGTGTTTATCTGTTGTGTGTATTGCTATGCTTTGTCTTGTCAGTTTCATTGTGTATGCAACTCGGTCGCTTTAGCCTTTTTTCTGTGACTAGGTTGCTTGTGCGATTAGATCGCTTACTTTTTGCGGCAGTCTGGCCACTCCCTTTTGTTTCCATTATCTTGTTTAGGATTACTTTAGTTAGTTCTCCTTTTGTACTTTCTCTAAGGCTCTTTGTCCCCTGTAAGACCTAGTGGCACCGGAGCTGGGGCAGACCTAATTGCCCCTTCAGACATCGCTATTGTAGGTGAAGCCTAGTATTGCAAGAGCCAGTCATCCCTGATAAGGCCAACAGTCAGTGTAGGAACAACTGTGACCATTCTAAACAGTAGTCATGGTTTTGGGTTACACCAACATCATAAAAATTGCAGGTGTAGATTTTCCTTCTGAATAGAAACATAGAAAAATATAATTTGACAGCAGATAAGAACCACTTGGCCCATCTAGTCTGCCCCTTTTGAAAACCTGTTACCTCAAACCATATTTGATCCTTATTTCTTTGTAAGGATATCAATATGCCTATCCCAAGCATGATTACATTGTTCTACTGTATTTGCCTCTACCACCTCTGATGGGAGGCTATTGCACTTATTCACTACTCTTTCTGTGAAGTAATTCTTCCTCAAATTTCCCCTGAATCTTCCTCCCTCTAGTTTCAGTGCATATCCTCGTGTTCGGCTGCTCCTCTTCCTGTGAATAATGTCTCCCACCTGTACCTTGTTAAAACCCTTGATATATTTGAAAGTTTCTATCATGTCCCCCCTTTCCCTTCTCTGCTCTAAACTATACATATTAAGATCTTTTAGTCTTTCCTGGTACATTTTGTGATGTAGGCCATGCACCATTTTAGGTGTCCTTATTTGTAAAGTTTCTAATGTATTTATATCCTTCTGGAGATATGGCCTCCAGAACTGAACACAATACTCTAGGTGAGGTCGTACCAATGACCTATACAGTGGCATTATTACTTCTTTCTTTCTACTGCTGATACCTCTCCCTATGCAACCAAGCATCTGACTTGCCTTCTTCATTGCTTTGTTACATTGCCTACCTGCTTTTAAGTCCCCTGAAATAGTGACACCTAGATCCCTCTCTTCCTCTGTAGTTTCCATTATAGTGCCATTTATACTATATTGAGTCTTTGGATTTCTGAGACCCAAGTGCATGATTTAGCATTTTTTGGCATTAAACTGCAGTTGCCATTCTCTTGAACATTCCTCTAATCTACATAGATCATCAATCATTTGTTTTACCCCTCCTGGTGTGTCTACCCTGTTGCATACCTTTGTGTCATCTGCAAAAAGGCACATTTTACCCTCTATTCCATTTGCAATACCACCAATAAAGATATGAAAAAGCACCGGTCCATGTAAAGATCCCTGGGGTACTCCACTTGTAACCTTTCCCTCCTGTGACTGTACTCCGTTTACTACAACTCTCTGTTTTCTGCAACCAAGCTCTCATCCATTCAACTATCTTAGAATTCAATCCCAAACTTTCAAGTTTATTTAACAGTCTGCAATGTGGGACCATGTCAAAAGCCTTACTAAAGTCTAGATAAGCTACATCTACAGCCCCACCTTGATCTATTGCTTAGTCACCCAGTCAAAAAAGTCAATAAGATTTGTTTGACATGATCTTCCCCCAGTAAACCCATGCTGTAAGATCCTGTAAGTTGCTGGCCTTGAGATATTCTACAACTCTTTGTTTTATGAGTGTTTCCATCAATTTCCTTATGTAAGGCTCACTGGTTGATAGTTGCTTACCTCTTCCTTGCTTTCACTTTTGTGAAGTGGGACTACATTTGCTGTTTTCCTCTGGGATTACTCCAGTAGCTAGTGACTGGTTGTATAAGTCTGTTATTGGTTTTACCAGCTCCCCTTTAAGCTCTATTTGTATCCATGAATATGGCCTCCAGTGTCAATGAGGAAGCATCTGTGTACACAAAACTTTAGGGATGAGCCCATTATGTGCTCATAACATGGACCATCTCTGGGATGTCCAGTACTTTCCCAATACATTTATGATACCGTTTGTCTTGATTGCAACAGCGCCTTTGTGTCGGGAATGCACTGTAAAAGTTTTTCGGGATTTTTGAACATGCCAAGTAGCAAACCTCTGCTTTGCATGCCACTTTTTATCAAGCACTATAACTCTCTGTACACTGATGTTCCTAAAGCCATGGGATAGCAGCATGTAAAAGTTATGGTAGGTGATGCTGCTGTAACATGAGGCCATGTACACCAAAGCAACAAGGCACCGTGCAGATTTCAAAATGGTGTGGGGTGTGCTCACATGGCAAGGGTTAGGTCCATTGGTCATTGGCACGTACCAGCTGTGCTTTATTACCTGGTGACCAATTACAGCCTTCATGCATTCCCACAGATTGTTCAGCAAGATAATGTGCCATGTTATTGGTACATTATTGTTTTGAGGAACATTCTTGTTAGTTCAGAAGAATGGTCAGCATGTTTGAATGACATATCTCCAATCGAGCATTTATTAGACATGGTGGAAATTTCCATTTGCTCCCAATCCCTGCACCTACAATAATCAGATAGCTGAGGAAGCTATACATATGGTATGGGTCAATACATCTCTAGAGGTCTTATGTCCATAGGCGAATCTAGGGGGTGGTCCGGGGGTGCACAGGACCACCCATTAGCCCATTAGTAGTAGAGGTCAGGGGCTTTCCAACAAGCCCAGCCCCGTGTCTCTAGCCCCCTGGGAACCGGAGATACTGCCAGGCAAAGCTGGAACGTTTTCCCTATAGGATAACATGGGACCCGCTAGTTCCGACAACCACCCAGTTCAACGGCTGTCAGTTCCCCCTTCGGCATCACTGAAGCTCGAGGTTGATCTCAGTCGAACCCAAATCCATGGGCCTTCAATCTGATACCAGGCTGGATACATATGGGTTTATTGGTTCTAGGGATATTGAGGTTAAACCGTTTTTTTTTTTCATTTCTTAAATGTAATTTCATGACTGTTTATGTTCTTTGAGGGCAGATTTCTTTGGAACCAAATAGCCCAGTTTCACGGGACCAAAATCATTCAAAGCCAACTCAAAAGTTCTTCAATATGATACTGGTCAGATGTAAATGGGTCAGTTGGTTAAAGGGGGATAGGGAGAGGGGAGTGGTTGTCTCTCCCCCTCACACCAGAAAATGCAGGGAATGTCCCTGCATGATCCTGGGACCATATTCCCGGGTAAATCCCTGCATTTTCTGTTGTGAAAGGGGTATTATTTCAAACAGCCGTGACCTGCTCTCTGCCCAGCTGTCAATGACTGTCACCCCTGCAGCTTCCGCTCCAATTATTCTCCCCGCTTTCACCTTAGCACGCCCCCCTTTAATCATGTGGTGCCGGTGCCCGGCTGCTCCCCCGACGTCACGCACAACAACAGCGCGCACAACATTTGAATTGTCCACTCGGCTAGAGGGGACACCAGGAGGGGAGTGGGAGCGTGCTCTGCGCTGTGCTCTGCTCCTCTCCCCATAGAAGCAGCTGCACCGCTCTCCATCTCTCCCTGCAGCAGCAGCGAAGGCTCATATAAATATTTACAGTAAGTGGCACTTTTGGGGGCATTGCTTAAGGGACACTACAAGTGGCGGTATGTGGGGGCATTACGCACAATGTGTGGCTTAATGTGTAATGGGCATTATGTGTGCAGCATCATGTGTAATGGGTACTATGGTGCGTGGCATCATGTGTAATGGGTACTATGGTGTGCGGCATCATATGTAATGGGTACTATGGTGTGCGGCATCATGTGTATTGGGTACTATGGTGCCATCAAGCAAGAACCCCCTACCAATGAGCACGTAGGTAAGCAGCACTTATGTGGCAAATATGTAATGGGCATCATAATGTGTGGCACAATGTGTCCTTCCCATGAAGCCACGCCCCCTTTTTCCTCGCGGCTACGCCACGCAAAGGTCCCCCTGCTATTATGTCTAGATCTGGGACCACCCATTACCATAATTCTAGATTCGCCTATGCTTATGTCCACTTGTGGAATAAATGTCACATTGAGTCATTGCACTTCGCACTTAAGTGTTTGTCTCAAAGCTTTTCCTGTACTCAGAGTTGACCTTACAAAAGGTCGACATTGACAAAATGTTGAAACGCAAAGGTCAAAACTGACAAAAGGTTGACACATGAAAATGTCAACATGAGTTTCTGTTAGGATCTGTCAGACTGGAAACCATGGGTGACATTCTATGGGATGAGATAAAAGCGCATTTTTTATATCTCGCTCCACATCGCCGCTCATCGCACTTTCTGAAATCGCAATTTTAGTAATAAATCGCATATTTAATGGGACGCGCTTTGGAGGCTGAAAAGTGCGATGTAGTGCGATTTGCGGCGAAGTGGTGCGATTTTATGACACATAAAAGTGCTATTTCTTCCGCCGGTCATGTGCGAGTTTTGGACCAACCGGAGTGCGATTTACAAGACTGTCTCCGCATGACTAAGAACCCCCTAACCTATTGGCCCACCTAGGTCCCCTCCATTATGCATCACACCCCATATATAAAGGGGCAGTGGCGCCATTTCACTCTTTGATAGGAAGTAAGGAGCATGGAGAGGAGCAGTGGCAGTGTGAGCAGAGGAAGAGGTGTTGGTGGCAGAGGGAGCAGTGGCAGCAGCCAGCCAAGTGGGAGAGGCAGCAGAGGACTGCTGAGGTCGTCCTCCATTACAGGGAGTGGCAGCAGTGTGGCAGGCAACATGGCCACAGCAAGGCCAGCCCCATACCAGGCCCTGCCAGACCAGCCCCAGCAGGAGGAGGTAAAGGATCTGCTGGCATCCCCATCCTATACCCAGGACCTATTTCATACCCCAGAGCAGCTGCAGGAGGGCCACATGTCAGAGGTGAAGGAAGATGGACGTGAGGAGGAAGACACTGGCATGGAGGAGGGGTACATGTCTGGAGTAGAAATTGAGGAGGAGGTTGAAGCTGGCCGCACAAAATGTGGCAGAAATGTGAGATTCTCCTACAAGGAGAATGCTGGGCTATCATACCCCTGTTTGACCGGTTACTGGGGAAAAGCCACCACAAGACCACTGCACAGCGTAAAAGGGCTATGTGGAAGGACATCACCCACGCTGTAAGTCACCACAAGCACCTGGTCAGAAACGTCAAGAAGAGGTTCAAAGACATAAAGAGACACCTCAAAAGTAAAATGGCTATGGAGTTGGAGGAGGCCACCATGACTGGCGGAGGAAGCCCCACCACTGTCTGCTACACGTCCTATGAGGTCAAGCTAAAAAGAATCATACCCCCTGAGGTCCTGCCTGGCCTGCACGTCGCGGATACCGATAGGCCGGCGATGCCACCTAGAGCTGGTAAGTGTGACCACATGCAATCTTAAACATACATGGCAATGGAACATGCTGTGGAACTACATAGCCCAGCAAGGTCAGACAAAAAAAATTGCCTGCTCCTACTTTCAAATTGGTCATAATGCTGGGCCTTGTAGTTCCACAACTGCTGATATTGATCAGCACGTTAACATTCTTTCTAGCAGCTTAACATGTATGTGGCCCAAAAACATTGGTGGGTACTTGTGTACAATCACGGCTCCCACGATGTCCATCGCATAGTAAAAAAAAAAATCGCATCGCATGCGATTTTTAACAGAAATGCATCCAAATGCATTGAAATTAGTATCAAACATGTTCAATGGCCCCCAAATGTCATTTTTCAGGCTGTACCACCCCCACTATCAACGTGAATCCGAAGCATCACATTCTTTTAGTTCAATAATACACAGACAAAACACAAACATACATAAAACATGAAATCAACCCCAGGGTATCTATACCCAGAAGTTGTTTGCAACAATTCTTCAAAGAGGGAAACCATTACTGTGCTTCTCTCCCTGCTCCACTGATCCCATACCAATTTTTTTTTTAGAATGGTATAAAAATAAGAACGCGGAATTATCAATCATTGAATGTCCTGATATTGTATAAATGGCTAGTGTCCATCAGAGTCCAGTAATCACAGGAATACATTGAACGATGCATGCTCGTTGAGTCCCTTGAGCATGTGTCCAGCTGTTGGATCCACTTGAGTTCCCTCTGTTTCAAGAGTCTCTCCCGATCCCCTCCACATATTGGAGGTAGAATATGATCTATAATCATGCTTTTTAGGCTAGCAGAGGAGTGTCCTTTTTGAAAAAAGTGGCGAGCCACCGGTTTGTCCGAGGTTTTTTTCTCGAATGCCTCCCTGATCAAATGCCTATGGTTGGCCATTCTCTCACGAAATGTCCTTGTTGTAAGGCTGATATAATAAAGGCCACAGGGGCAGACCAGGAAGTAGATGATGAAAGTCGACTTACATGACACCCTGTGGCGTATGCTGATCCTTTGGTTGGTATGAGGGTGTGCAAAGGTAGTACCAGCCATCATCGACCTACACGTCATACAATCTGCACAACGGAAACATCCTTTTCTTGCAGACTGCATCCAATCGCTGTTACCACATGAGGTCAACATCGTGGACCTCATTAGAAGCTGTTTAAGGTTAGGACCTCTCTTATAGGAGATCATAGGAGGTGTACTATTGATTGTGTCCAACGTGGGGTCTCTGGTGAAGATTGACCTTGACTTATGAATCGATTTCTGTAGTTTATGCGAAGCCGTATTGTAGGTTGTCGAATAGATCATCCGTGTGCCATCAAAAGGGACTTTTTTGGTCTTCACTTGGTCTCGCTTTTGTCAGGCATCGATCAACCACAGCTTCATCATAACCACGAGCCAGGAACCTCCCGGTCATTTCGATAATCTGTCTCTCAGCTGTTTCGGGATCCGAGTTATTACGGAAAACCCATAGAAACTGTGAGATAGGCTGTCCCTCCTTCAATCTCTCTGAATGATGACTCGTCGCAAACAATAATGAATTGCGATCGGTTGCCTTTCTATAAAGTCTATAGCCAAATCCCCTGGTTTGTCTGAAGACTGTAACGTCTAGAAAATTAATCTCTTTGGAATCAATATGCAAGGTAAATCTGATTGGGGAGTCCAGTAGGTTGAGATACTGGATCATATCCCTGAGTTCAACCAGAGTACCGACCCACACAATAAAAACATCATCATCATCATCATCATTATCATCGATGTATCTCATATAACTTGCCATGGCTTTTATGACAGACACCACACACTGATCTGTGAGAAGTGTGTGTAAAAACGATCTGGCTCATTCATTCTATTACAGACGGAAACAAGATGGCGGTGCGTTCCACAGGGTTGGAACGCACGCCAGGTCTGTGTATACAGCGTTTTACAGTGTGCTTTTGGTCTCATTTATCCATACCCTCATTAGCTTATTATTGGGGCTGTGGTGGCTTGCTTGACCCCTATGGTTAGAGATGTGTAATGATATCATTTGATACGTTTGTACACTGTTTAAGTTAAATTAAACTCATTGGTGGAAAAGAGCAACTTCCTGTATGGGTGTGTATAAAAACCTGCTGAGGGGCCAGTCTCAATTAGGTCTCTGTTGGAGAAGGATCTTATGTTTGTCTGGCTGATTGTCTTGAAAAAGGTCTGAGATGCAGACCGAAACGTTGACCAAGTTCAATATTTTAATTGATTAAATAAAAGTTGAGTTTTTATCTGCAAAATGGTGAGTGCCTTCCATCAAAAATAGTGTTTTGTGGTCTTGTGCCTTGGAGTGAGCAACACCTGGATGAGCAAATTGAATTGCATGCGGATTCCCTGTATACAGTATATATATATATAAATATATATATATATATATATATATATATATATATATATATATATATGGAAAAAAGGGTGAAAAGAGCGCCTCCTAGTGTAGTATTTAGTGTAATCAAAAGACACTTCCACCAATTTTACAACACCCCAAGTCGTGAAGGTGTACCATTTATGGTGGTATCCAACCACCTTGTGTATCACGTTTCTGTTTGTCGCTTTCAAGCCACACTCAGTCAGCAGAGGGAGGATATTAAAACGGACGAAACGCGTTGGGCAGAGGGGTACACCGTGGAGGTTACCCTATGAATCCAATACTTGCTTGTGGACGATAAGCAATTTACAGATAAGCTTCATTTGTTTTATATCTTGTACGGGCATTTCATTGTCTTTTGATTAAATAAATTCATTTTATGATATTATTGCACTAGGATCTCTCCCTTTTTGTCCTTTCCCTGTGCTGTATAAAGGGACATCACTGTTGATCTCTAGGCTGAGGAGGCTCCCTCTGCTGACTGAGTGTGGCTTGAAAGCGACAAACAGAAACGTGATACACAAGGTGGTTGGATACCACCATAAATGGTACACCTTCACGACTTGGGGTGTTGTAAAATTGGTGGAAGTGTCTTTTGATTACACTAAATACTACACTAGGAGGCGCTCTTTTCACCCTTTTTTCCAGATTTGTACATGAACAGGGCTAAATTGGACTAGCCCACTGGAAAAGAGCAGCCGCCCTGGAAAGAGGGAAAAGTGGTGTAGAAGAAGAGACTGTGTTCCTTCTGAAAAATATTTGACACTCTTTTTAATAAGGACTTTTGTGAGAAATAGTGGGACTAGCGCGGGTACCATTACTTGTTTTCCATATATATATACATATATATATATATATGTCATGTGTATCTAGCATGATCTTTTTCTATGCTAGATACATAGACGATATTTTTTTAATAATGGAAATGAGGACACATTTGTCAACATGATTGGTCGGCATAACCAGTCGGCATCACCTCTTAAGTTGACCTTTTCCATTCATCCTCATGTTGTTAATTTTCTGGATGTCGCTGTCCGATTAGATTCTGGCTGTATCAGTACCTCATTGTACAAGAAGGATACTGATCGGATCACCATATTACATGCTGCCAGTCATCACCCCAAACCCTTGAAGTTCGGGTTGCCTTATTCCCAGTTTATTAGAGCATGTAGGATTTGTAGTGATGCCACTGAGGCCAGTCTTCAGATTGATGCCATGATCCAGAATTTTCTGGTTCGTGGTTATGATTTGGATCTTCTTATAAGTGCTAAGCAGAGAGACTTATCCTTACCCAGGTCCGCTTTATTCATGCCTAAAACTAGAGAGACGGCAGCCACCAAGAGAATGCCATGGGTCAACCATTATAGTACCGCTAGTGATGGGATCCGTAGAATTTCCAAGCAGCACTGGCCTCTTGTTACCACTGATAATTCCTTAGGGCTTAAGGATGTTTCTTTGATGCCCTGTTATACCAGGGGCAGGAACATTTGGGACTGGGTGGTCCAGACGGACACTACCCCACGCTCTAATGTTCCTGTGAATACTGGTTTCCTAGGCCGATGCAATGGTTGTTTCAGGTGCTTAAATTGCACCACCTGCAGAAATTTGACTGTTGGTGACACTTTCTGTCACCCTTTTTCTGGTAAAAGATATTCCATCAGACATCGTGTTACCTGTACCACCCATTATATTGTTTACCTTATTTCTTGCCCGTGTAGGCTCCATTACGTTGGTAAATCTGAGAGAACCCTACGTGAACGGATGGCCGGGCATAGGGCTGCAATTCGTGCTGCCTTATCCTCCGGCACCAGTGACCAACCAGTAGCTAGACATTTTGCGCTGGCTGGCCATAGTATGGCCAACTTAAGGTACATTATAATCGATCATGTCCCACACAAACTACGTGGTGGTAACAGGCCATTGGCTCTCCTCCGGTGTGAATCCCATTGGATTCACCGCTTAAGGACTATGGTACCCCATGGTCTTAATGATCATTTGGGTCTCCATGCATTTTTGTAATTGATTATGTCTGATCTGCTATGGTATACTCGGGCTTGTGATTATGATATTTTCAATATTGATACTTTGTCTTGATGTCTAGGTACCTTGTACTTCTGCTACTGTCTTTTATTGTATTTTTGTATATGTTACTGTATTTATCTTATATGTGTATTTTTTCATATGTTGGAATCTATGTATATACTGTTCTGATTTAATTGCTGATACGGTGTCCTTACCGGTCTTCTTTCTTCAGCCGTTTTAATCACTCTTATCAGTACAGCTTTCCGTTGCACCGTCACTTTGCCTGACAGCTGTGACGTCACTGCACATGGACCATTGCCGCGTTACTGGTATTGTTTATTGATGCCGATTTCCATGGTTTCATTCCATGCAGTGGCGCCTGCTTGATGACGCAGTGCTGTTGCCGCGGGAAATGTGCTGTAGCGTGCACGGTGAAGTGGGGATATAAGGTAAGCTGTTAGCTGTTCAGATTGTGCCTGATGACGATTTTGAAACAATAAAATTGAAATGTTGCATGACGTTCCGGACTGAAGTATGATTTACTTACCATGTGCCACCTTCTGCTATGTGAGACAGTGTTACTATATATATATATATATATATATATATATATATATATATATATATATATATATGTCTAAAACGAAAGAAAGAAGCGCTCCATAGTGCAGTTTATCCTAATAACAAAAGTTTTATTCTTTAAAATGTTCCCAGGTTTGGACAACAAAGGTCACGTACCACAATAGGCGGTATCAGTACCGCACATCAAAAGCATGTATTACAGTATCTCACTGTTTGTTGGAGCGGTTGCACTCTCCTCTCCGTCTCCGTCTCACTCGTTTGAATGACGCTAGGCCACGCCCCTACGCGTTTCGTCACTTCGGACTTCGTCAGAGGGCTCTGACGAAGTCCGAAGTGACGAAACGCGTAGGGGCGTGGCCTAGCGTCATTCAAACGAGTGAGACGGAGACGGAGAGGAGAGTGCAACCGCTCCAACAAACAGTGAGATACTGTAATACATGCTTTTGATGTGCGGTACTGATACCGCCTATTGTGGTACGTGACCTTTGTTGTCCAAACCTGGGAACATTTTAAAGAATAAAACTTTTGTTATTAGGATAAACTGCACTATGGAGCGCTTCTTTCTTTCGTTTTAGACACAATTTCTCCTGTGGATCCAGGAGCCCTTACGGGCAATAAGAAGCAGCCGGTCCTAATCACGGACTCTAGTGCTAGGGAAGAGAGGAAAAATTTCCCTTCCCAATTTCTGGGACTTGTAGTCTCTGTGAAACGAACAGACGGATATTGACACTTGGTTTTGCGCATCTTCCAATTGTTTTTTTGTGAATATATATATATATATATATATATATATATATATATATATATATATATATATATATATATCCCATGAGTGTAATGTGTATCCTCACTCACAATGATGTCATTAGTCAGTCACAGTGATGTCATTTGCCACTCACAGTGATGTCATTAGTCACTCACAGTGATGTCATTAGTCACTCACAGTGATGTCATTAGTCACTCACGCGTTTCATGACTTTATCCCCACAGGCCGGTTCCTCTGTTTTACAAATATCTTTTAACTTTCATGTTTGTCATTGAGGAAATTAACAAAGATCAGACGCTGTTACCCAATATTACTCTGGGATATCACGTATATGACTCCTGTACTCAAACTAGGAAAGCTGTAAAAAGTGTCCTCCAGATTTTATCAGGATCAGGAACGATGGTTCCAAATTATTCCTGTACGGGACGTAGAACATTATCTGGTTTTATTGGAGATCAAAGTTCCCTTACGACACTGCCCATGGCTCAGATATTGGCATTATATGGATACACACAGGTATAGTAAATACAGTATATATCTTCATCACCAGCTGGTTCACCAGTTAAAGTTAATACTAATCAGTCCTCCTGTTCCTCTAATCTCTCCCACTGTCCCAATAAATCCTCTTGCTTCCCTACTAAGCCCTCCCACTGCCAGTCTAATCTCTCCCTCTGTCCCAATAAGCCCTCTCACTGCCCTACTAAGCCCTCCCACTTCCAGTCTAAAGTTTCCTGCTGCTCCACTAAGCCCTCTCAGTGCCCTTCTAAGCCCCTCCCCTGATCCTCTAAACTATCCCGCTGTCATACTAAGCCCTCCCACTGATGATCTAAACTCTCCCTGTGTCCCTCTAAGCTTTTTATACTGTCCCACTATGCCCTCCCATTACCAATCTAAGCTCTCCTGCTTCCACAATAAGCCATCCTACTGCTCCTTTAATCACTCCTGCTGCCCTTTTTAATCCCTCCAACTGCACCTCTAAACTCTACTGGTGTCTCCCTAATCTATTTCTCTTTCCAAATAAATCCTCCCTTTGCCAATATAAGCCATCCTGCTGCCCCTCTAAGCCCTACCATTGCCAATCTAAACTCTCCTGCTGTCCCTCTAAGCCCTCCCACTGCTCCTCTAAACTGTTGAGCAGCCCCTCCAATGCCCTCCCACTGTAAACTCTCCCAATGTCCCACTAAGCCATCCTGCTGCCAATGTCCCACTAATCCCTTTCAATGTCCCACTAATCCCTTCCACTGCCAATCTAAACTCTCCTGCTGTCCCTCCTAGCCATCTCGCTGCATCTCTAAACTATCCTGCTGCACCACTAAGATGTCCCACTGTGCCACTAAGCTCTCCTGCTGCTCTCCATAAGCCCTCATGTAGTCTAACTCTCACCAAACCCTAACTTCCCTTGGCACCTGATGTGTCCGGATTAAAAGAGTTGCCAGACCATCAGGTGTCAGCAAATCAATGGCATTTCTTCAAATTAATAGAGATTTCAGTCAGTTGATGCTATTGTAGAAATAAAACACAATAATCTAAATTATTTTAGAACAATTACAGATTCAGGTCCCAAGGGTCATCAGGGGACCACTTTTCATAATCTCCACCTATCTGTAACATTGCTTTCTTGAAGATACTGTCTTTTCTGTGTAGATCAGCTATGGTGGAACCAGTCATCTTCTCAGTGACCGCCACCTCTACCCAACGTTTTACCGCACAGTGCAAAGTGATCGGACCAGTTACTCCGAGCTGTCTTATTTGATCAAGTTCTTTGGCTGGACCTGGGTTGGAGTTCTAGCTTCTGATGATGACAGTGGTAATGAAGAAACTCAGCTCCTGACTGAATATCTGACTCTCAGGAGCATCTGTGTTGCCTACACAATAAAAATGAAGTATTCTAAATTGCTTGTCTTGGATGAAATGAATAAGAAGAGAGCTGATATTATAAGAAAGTCATCTGCCCAGGTTATAATACTCTGCGGGACATACTCTTCTAATTTAGCTGATTTTATAACAGCTGTGAGAGGTGCGCTCAGGGATAAGACCTTAGTGTTTGGTCCATCGTTTTCCACCAAATTATTTCTAATGGAGCATTATATGGATATATTTAATGGAAGTTTGGCCCTTCAACCTGCAACTCTCCCCATGCTGGATATGAGAAGTTTCTATGACAGTTACCAGCCCATAAATCACCCCGAGGACAAGTTACTAGAACATATATGGTTGGTGTGGAAAAGATGTTTCTCAAGAGATATAGAAATGAATGACCTATATAGCTTCATATATGGGAAAACACTGCGCAACTGTACCGGGACGGATCGTATAACAGAGTTTGATACTTTTCACTGCCCCGGACTTACTGACCGAGTATATAAGGCGGTTTATTCCATGGCCCATGCATTACATAATATGCACATGGACCTAGGTGCTCAGTCTCCTACACAAATCCCTCAATCCTGTGGTTATATGCAGCAGGTAAGTACATCAGGACCCGAATCAGTATCTGTTGCAGGCTTGGAAGAAAAAACCCTGCAAAACTGCAACATGCCAAGGTCCAACCAGCACAGGGCAAAGTTGCCCAGCATGCCAGGTCCCGACCCGCAATGCAATTTCAAAACATTTACAATTGCATCACAGAAAATGTGGGCGCATTACATGTACAGTGCAGTTGTGAAGGCGGGCACCGGGATGCCATGTTCTGTCTCTCAGCAGATGCATCTGATATCAATGTTGCATTGACCCACCCAACACCAGGTCGCCACTAAGCAAAAACACTGCATTGCCAACCCCCATCTGTAGCTCAGATTGTGGTTTGCAGTTAATGATTTTTGTTATTCTACAACTTATGATGAATCGCTCCTATAATACACACACACTGGGGACACGGAGATTTGCCATATACTAGTACCTGGAAATGCATTTTACTCACTGGAGGCAGATGCCAGATCCTGCAGCAGAGAGACCAAGAATAATAAGCAGAGTAGTGGCTTTTAGATTGGAAGCGTGGATGTCACTGAAGACTTTTTCGAGGGCAGTTCTAGTGGAATGGAGAGGACAGAGACCAGACTGGAATTGGTGGAGTGGGGGACGGAAAGGAATTAAAGTGGTTACAGACAAAACACAGTTTGGAGTCAAAAGAGAGAAGAGAGATGGGTCAGTAGTTGGAGAGAGTGTTCGGATCAAGAGTAGGCTTGTAAGTATAAGGGGTATGATTGAAGGCAGAGAGGACAGTGCCCGATTAGAGGAACAGTTTGAGGAGGGGGCAAGTTGGAAACAGACAAGAGGAGGAGGGAGGGGCTTGGGTCTAGTGGAGAGATTAAAAATCAGTAAAGGGTTAATACTTCACCTGAGAAAAGGGAAGAGAAGTCAGAGTTGTTTAGATGGATGGGGAGGTGCGGTAGGGAATGGATGGGGCTGTTATGATGTAATGTACTGGTAAATGGAGCAAATTTTGGATGAGAAGTAGGTGGCAAGTCAAGGGCAGAGTGTGAGGAAGGGAGTCATGGTGGAGGTTGGTAGAGGAGGGAGTTGAAAGTACAAGAGACTTCAGGGAGGAGTCTGGGAGGAGATAAGGGTCTGGAAGTATTATGGTTTAGCAATGTAGGATGGGAACATATATTGCAAATGGAGGTAGTCTGTCATAGAGCGTGATTTCTTCCACTGTCACTCAGCGATACATGAGCCTTTTTTGCAGATATTTAATTATTCTTTTCTTCCTCCTATTTCTTCATAAAGTGACAGTGGTCTCATAAGGAAAGGGCGTGGTCACACAATAGTACCCCCAATTAAAGTTAGACAATAACAGAAGCTTATACATGTTACATCACATGTAGTGCCCCTGATTCATAAGGGCACATATTATTCATGTAACATCACTCAGTATCCCCCCTATTCACATTACGCTACACAGTAGTACCCTTTATACACAATGCTCACAGTAGTGTCTCTCATACACAGTTCTCACAGCTGTAGTGCCCCTTACCCATAATACCCACAGTAGAAGTGCTGGTAATACACATGGGGACCCAGTCCAACATACTCCACCCAGCAGATGCCCCCCCCCACCCCGCCCAGAATGCAAGGGGGATGCAAAGGGACTTGAACAAGATCCATAATGTCCACAGTAGTCCCCCTTACTCAAAATGACAAAACAGTAGTGCCACTTACACTTAATGCCCACAGCATTGTTATACTCATAATTCCCTCAGTACTCCCTTTTACACATCATACCCACAGTAGTGCCCCTTATACACATCTCTGCCTCTGTCACACCAGCAGCTCCATGCCCTGTGCCCCACCTCTCTGTGTCCCAGCAGCAGCTGGAAGCTGACGTCACAGGTCTCCACTGACTTATATTTGCTTGCCCTGGAGAAATCATTCGATGGTCGACGACCATCGAATGATTTCTCCTGCTGCGGGCACTTGCGACGGGATGTGTCTTCATGACCCACTTCCTTACATGGCTGCAAGGGAATATGGTGGTGGTGATTCCACGGGTGGCGGGGCAGCCTCCTAGGACTCGGTAAGCTGTGAGCTTCGCACCTTACCAAGTAAACCAGAATCAAGGCCTTTGTGCGTTCATGCTCCCATCGCACTCAGTGCCCATGCCCATCCCATTCTGTGCCCACACACCCATGCCGCTCAGTGCCACACATATCCCACTGATTCCACACACCCATCCCACTCAACTCAGTCACCGCAACCATCACATTGGATTCAAGCATCCCTCTCACACCCTACATTCAGTATCTACCTTCATTTTCCAAAATACTTAACATGTTGCTAAATAGTCAACAGGGAGGTGGAGCCAATATGAGGTGATTCTATTAGAATTGCATAATTTTGGCCCTGCCCCCTCCAGATAGACCCACGAATCACTGCATTATTTAAATACATTTTTGAATATATTGTTAAAAAATGCTTTTAAGAATTTCATAATAAATTTGGTAACTAGCACCCATAGGACTGCATGTTAATAGTTAAAATAAAGTTCTTAGACATATCATGTGTATTTCCCAGCTCCATCGATACTTGCGGAAGGAGAGACGTACCGATGGGGATCTGGTTTTCAATAATAATGGAGATTTTGTTACCCCGTATAAAATTGCAAATTGGCAAATGTTAAATAATGGTTCCTTGTTTTTGGTATATGTCGGCCATACAAGGAACGTGGATGAAAATCACCAGAACTTTTCTATTCAACTGCAGAAAATTGTGTGGAAGACTGACAACAATGAGGTTACATTATATTTATGTAGTATTCTTATTCATGTCCTTATAATGGAAACATTTATCCTTTCCTTATATTCAGACCTGATCGCCAAGTAAATCTAGTCCTACTCTGAGCTGAGTGCAGCGTCCCTTCCTTCCAACAGCTGGGAGCCAACTGCATTTTCAGGGGCACTACTAGAAAACGCCAGCGTGCCACCCACAAGCTGGCTTTGTTTGAATGGACGGCTCACGCATGCACACTACAATTCGTCCTTCGATAATCAGCATTGGTTGTGAATTCACTGCCCTGCGTACACATCTGAATCGGCCCCTTAGTTTTGAAGTATTTTCCCCGTTTGTTATGATTACGTTCCTATAATACTTTCATTAAGTCTGGCACTAGGATGATATATTTCTGTTATTAGTGGTGGAGGAGTCTACAATATCCACTTCTATGTCATTTATATTGTCACATAGGGAATTGGAGGTGCTATCCCCTGGTTTTAGTTCAAATATAGTCATAGTAACGAAGCCAAGAGATCTCGGATGAACTTTTCCTACCACAAAAATATATATACATTTTTTTTTTATAAAACCAATACTACATAACATTTGTACATTACAAATAGTTATCTAAAGTCCAATACCAACTGTAAAGTTGAAATAGTATATATTTAATATGAAGGCACCCTATATTGGGCATATTCCGAGCGAAGTATGTAAAGGTATAATAGAATATGTAATGAAGAAGAGATTCATTAATGCAAAATATAAACATTGAGGGGGTTATTCTGGTTGCTTCACTCACATACGAATTCGCAGAGGAGCTCAATGTTTTAAAAGTGCACATGTGCAAGTGGCTGGTGTGTGCGGCCATGCCGAACAAGGTGTTCACACGCACCCAACACTGCGGGTCGGGGTGAGTGGAGTCAGTGGCTAGTTGCGTCACTTTAGCGCGGGAACGCACAATGTTTTCAACACCCATGAAACGCTAGTCACGTTAATGGGAGTGGCCAGCGTTTCATTGGTGTTGAAAACATTGGGCGTTCCCACACTAATGCGGCCGTGATGCAGGTGCGGGGGGGGGGGGCAGATATAGCTGCCCACCCAGTTCCTGTCAAGGGTACACGCATACCTTTAACATCATTCAATGGTCGTCCATCGAATGATGGAATCAACAATCGAATGATGTGGGTTTGGCCATCCAATATCAGCCTCTGTTGGCCGCTTATTTGTGTCTTGTTTCTCCTTATCAACAATTATTTGTACACTGCTGAGATGCGGATTAAAAAAGGTCCCTTTAGGTAAGATTTTTGGATTTATTGGTCAGTATGTGAATAATCAGACGTATGTTGTGCGTCTTTTAACAAGTAGGAAATTCCTTTTGTGCATAAATATTCAATATTTAATTTCTAGGTGTCTCCAGGTGGCCAAAAGGTCGACATGAGTTTTTCACAGTTTTGTTGTCCCACATTTTGACATAAGTCGACATGGACACAGTATCGACGTACCAAGTCCCCTCCCTGTGCTTGGCACACTATTATATTCTGAATTCACGCCCTAGTCGATGGTAGGGTATGTTCTTTACAGCAATAAGACCTGACAGATATCAGGGATTGAAGGTCCCTTATTACCCTATAGCATTATGGGAAATACAGTTACATATATATTTTTCTTATTTCCAGATCCCTAAGTCTCAGTGCTCGGAGAATTGTAAGCCAGGGACCAGGAAAGTGCTGAAGTCTGCCCTATATTCCTGCTGCTACAGCTGTGTCCAGTGTTCCGAGGGGGAAATATCCAATGTGACCGGTATAATATTATTGTCATTACTATCATCCTTTATTTGGTGCCACAAAGGGGTTCAAAGCGCCTTACAAAGTACAAAAAACAGAATGACAAACTACAAAGAGACGTACAATACATTGCATAAACATTCCTTCATAAGAAGTCATACAGTAATATAAACATAGTAAAACCAAAGGATTAGATGTCACTGTAGGCACTGTGGAGATGGTTTTATAAGTAAGGCAAGGAACAACACCTGAGGAGAGAGGGCCCTGCTCATGAAAACTTACATTCCAAAGGAAAGGGGCACACAGACAGGGGTGACAGATATTTTGGACCTTGAGCATGGGACAGAGGCTTTAGGATAGGGACCGGACATTTTTAAAAAAAAGAAGTGAGTCTTAAGGGAGCCTTTGGAGTTTTGTAGATCGAGAGTCTGATAGGGAGATGAAGCGAGTTCCAGAGGTAAGGAACAGCATAGGGAAAGTCTTGGAGTTGCGAGTAAGAGGAAGTAATCAGTTGAGAAGACAGGCAGAAATCATTAGTGATCTGAGATAAGCAGGTGGGAGTCTAAATTGCAGAAAAGGTCAGAGAAGTAAATAGGAGAGGATTTGGTGTGGGCTCTGTACTTTAATTGAATGAGAGAAGAGTGAATTGGGTTTGAAGGGGAGCCAGTATATGGCTTATAGAAGAGGGAAGGATTAGTAGCAGCAGTGAGGACAGCGTGCTCTGGAGAGAGATGGAAGTGAAGGAGGCCAAATAAGGAGCCTGATATAGACATGGGCACTGATGCATTCATATCTGTGAATTTGGACACAGTGGGTGTGTGGAAAGATGCAAAATCTTAATTTACCTGGAAATGTATTGAGACACCCACAGGAGGATTCACTAATTCAATCAACTGCTTACAAACATGCAAGGGTGGTCTCCGATCCTTCAAAAAGCAATCATATGAGTAATAAACTGGCCACTCAAAATGTACACAGGAACTGAGATGCACAGTTATATGCGGAAGCATGCTCTGAATACGGTCATGACACCTCGATCGCTCCATAACTGCCCCCAAATAGTTCCTGACTGTCAACAACTGTGCAAGGAAAGTCTAAGTTTGAGTGGCATTGCTAAGGTGTTTTCATGAAGCAATCACAGTTGGCCAATACTCACTCTACTCCATAAATATCAACAAAATCTGTTACAGGCCCTTACTTTCCTCAAGGGTGAGATAGGGTCTAGAGATCCTGGATATAATTTTCATAGATGGAAATGTCCAGACTAAGAAAGATACTGAATATGAGGTTTGAAAGAGAGAATTAAGGATAACTACAAGGCAGAGCACTTGGGAGCTAGAGGATATAGTGGTGCTGTCAACAGATAATAAGGTTGTAGGAGGGTGGGAAGATGATCAGCTCAGTCTTAGACATGTTAAATTTAAGAAATTGCTGGAAAATTTAGGAAGAACTAGCACAGAGACATTTGGAAGTATGACTGAGGAGAGATGGGGAGACGTCAAAGGATGGGAGATAGTTTGAGTGTCCTCATGATAGAATAGATATTGGAGGCCAAAATAGTGGTTGAGCTCACCTATTGTACGGGGATATATAGAAGTGGAAAAGGAGAGGTTCAAGATAAGAACCTTGGGGTTTACCTACTGGAAGAGGAAATGAGGAGAGTGAAGTCATGAGAAGAGATGGAAAATAAATGTAACAGCGGTAGGTGGTTAGCAAGAAGGAGGCACAAGGATAAGGCGGTCCACAGTGATGAAGCAGCAAAGATATCAAGGAGACTGAGCAGTGAGTAGTGGCCCCTGAATTTTGCATCAGGAAAGTCATTGTTAACTTTTGTGAGGACCGTTTATGTGGAATGAAGAAAAAAGCCATGCCGAACTTAGTCAGGCAGGCAATGGGAGGAAACAATGGCAGTCAGTTGGTTGTAGACATTAAGCTCAATGCATTTGGAGGCAAATGAGAATAGAAAGATTGGGCAGTAATTAGAGAGCATGTCAGTATAATGGGTGGATTTTTTAATACTGAGGAGACAAGACGAGGAGAGATTGGAGAGATAGGCACGATGGAAACAGGCAACGGTATAAAAGTAGTGGAGTAGGTGAAGTCAGAATTGGTCAAATGGTTTGGGAGGTGTAGGCTGGAAAAGGTAGGTTGATGAGGGTCTGGTAGGATTACATAGTCAATTTAGATGTGAAGTGGTTGGCACAGTCAAGGGCAGAGCATGAGCAGGGGAGGTGAGAAGGGAGAGAGATGAGAGAGTTGAAAGTGGTGAAGATATTATGAGGGTTAGAGGATCAGAAGGACATAAGAGTTTTGTAATATGGATCACTTTCTGGTTCCGGCATGGAGGAGTAGACAGCTTCTCCTCATTGCTCCGTCACCCGCTCCAGCTCTGATCATTCCCATGCTGTCGGCTACCCTCAGAACCCGGTCCCATCCCCCCGGAGGTTGGCTTTGGGCATAGAGAAATACTTGGAACCCCAGACGGCCGCCAAATAGGCTCCCTCTCAGCTACCACAGCGCCAAGAAAAACGGTGTGTGGAACAAAACATGGCACCGAATGCGGACAATGACCCGGGGACACCAGTGGCTAAGAAGCCGATCATCAATCAGACTCCTGAAGGGAGAGAATCTCCTGCCAATACAGGCAATTATGAAGATCTGATTTCTGCCATTCAAGGCTCTATGGCTCCTTTAATCCAAAAAGCAGTATCTGACATTACAATGCAGATTAACCGCCTAACAGACAGGCTAACTGAGGCTGAAACACAGATCAGCACAAATATGGATGATATACACTCCTTACAACAATCAGTGAAGACACTGAAAGGAGATAATAAACGTCTGTCTGACAGATTAGAAAACATTGAAAATAGAACAAAGCGAAACAATCTTAGAATAACAGGGATCCCGGAATCCATCAAGGGGCCACAGCTTGATCACTGTGTTTGTAATACCATACCAAAACTCTTACACATAGAATCTTCATGTTCGGATATGGTGGTCGAGCGCGTGCACCGACTGGGCACATTATAACAGCAAGAACATGATAACCAACCGAGAGTGGTCATTCTGAAAATTCTCATTTTCCTCCATAAGCAAATGATTTGGAATGCCTCTAGGAAAATGACTCCTATCAAATGGGAGGAACACATTCTAGTGAAGTCTCCAAAGCTAGGCACTTCTGTTTTCTCCGCAATGGTGAAATCCGATTGTATATTTTATATGCTTTTCCCAGCATGTTTAAGAATCATCACAGCGTCTGGGTCACATGACTTTCTTAATCCTAAAGAATATTTCGCCGCTTTATCTTTTAATAAAATCAAATAAAGGTTACATTTTATAAATTTTGTCTATTAGGTGCACCACATAGAAGACATTCTTCTCTTTTTCTTGTTTGAATTCTCCGCTGTGTCCAGTGGTAGCACACCCTCCCGATATAATTATTTAAATAAATACCATACTGAGGGTCCTATTAAAAAAACATTAATATCTTATTTTTCCTGTGCGACTGACTCCTCCCCCTTCCCCATTCCCTGGTATTTAATCCTAAAGAAGCAGAAGACTTTCTTCTAAAAATTCGCCTCATTAGGATTCAGGCTGATACATAATTGTAACAATGGTGCTGACCGTTGGTTAATAGTTCTGCCTTTTACTGTAGGAATGGTTTAATACTTATTGCCGAGTGTTTGTGTATATTATTCTATTTTATATATATATATATATATATATATATATATATATATATAATTGTAGCAGGGTCCGGCACTCCCAGTAACAGCTGAACTTGGGCCGGTGCCTTCGCAGCCAATAAATTTAGCACGATGTAGTAGTTGATGGCGCGGCACTCGTACCTCTAATAATGAATTCAAACAGCAGCCAGCTTAGTAGTCAACGTTTCAAATCTCTTTAATTTGTCATCAGGATAGAGAAGTAACAAACAGTATCATTTAAATAGCAAAACCACGTGGAGGCGGGAGAGGTGAAAGCCAATCGCAACACAGTCTCCCTTCACATCTAACTGACGTCATCCAAAGGAGACGCGCCAGTAGTGACATAACAAACCATCACCATAGTAACAATAAATAAAACAAATAATTAAAAAATGGATGCAGCAACTGAAAAAAGTCTATGCAGAAGAATACAGCATACTACATAAATATAATGCATATAAATATACATAAAAAATGACAGTAGTCAGATCAACAAAAGCACAAAAAAGAAAAAGAATTTATTTGCGGAATATCGCTAATGGCAACAACTCATTAAGTCCCCGTGGTGCTATGCAATCTAGCTGGTTTGATTGCATAGCACCACGGGGACTTAATGAGTTGTTGCCATTAGCGATATTCCGCAAATAAATTCTTTTTCTTTTTTGTGCTTTTGTTGATCTGACTACTGTCATTTTTTATGTATATTTATATGCATTATATTTATGTAGTATGCTGTATTCTTCTGCATAGACTTTTTTCAGTTGCTGCATCCATTTTTTAATTATTTGTTTTATTTATTGTTACTATGGTGATGGTTTGTTATGTCACTACTGGCGCGTCTCCTTTGGATGACGTCAGTTAGATGTGAAGGGAGACTGTGTTGCGATTGGCTTTCACCTCTCCCGCCTCCACGTGGTTTTGCTATTTAAATGATACTGTTTGTTACTTCTCTATCCTGATGACAAATTAAAGAGATTTGAAACGTTGACTACTAAGCTGGCTGCTGTTTGAATTCATTATTAGAGGTACGAGTGCCGCGCCATCAACTACTATATATATATATATATATATATATATATATATATATATATATATATATATATATATATATATATATATATATAAAATACAACCCAATAGTGTTATTCGGCACCCATAAACAATTTTATAGTGAATTCAGTCTTTCCACAATTTGTACAGTTATAAAATTATCAACCAAGATATCTTTTTTAGATATAAAATATTTATTATAAAACATATAAAACACAAATGCTTTTGTAATAGAAGTATCCTCTTGGGATTGGGATCATACCAAGTACCCGACGCATTTCGTCTCTTTGTGAGACTTCATCAGGGGTTTTGATACTTATAGTATGAATCTTTAAAGATGTTATAATTCCCAAAAAATCTAATTAATTTTTCACAGTGGTTTTTCTCAATGGGACGATGGTATTTACTGTATTAATTCTTTAGATAAGATTTTTTGGTCAGATTTTTTAGATCAGATTTTTTAGTAATCATCAATTTTCTCTATTACGATAGTAATACTGTGCCAATTATCCTCTTTTAAAATGGTAACACTGTACCGTTTAAGAGTGTGACATAATCTCCTAATCTCATTCTTTAGTGAATTTTTCATATGCGAATGATACTTGATGTGGGTGAACCGTATTAATATGGGTGAGGGTAGCCACAATTCTGGCCTGATTCCTCACAATCCAGCCTCCAAAAGTGAAAGTGGTCGCTTATTGACTTTTAGGCTTAAACCATGATTAAAAACAGGTATATGGAACCTTAATTCCTGCATCAAAACAAGTGACGTGATCACACTCTAATATTCTTTGGGGGATCGGAGTTAAAATCCCCTCAATGTGGCCTGAGCATGTGCACTCTCCAATGTCCAAAAGGCAAGTCCATATACCTGTTTTTACTCATGGTTTAAGCCTAAAAGTCAGTAAGTGACCACTTTCACTTTTGGAGGCTGGATTGTGAGGAATCAGGCCAGAATTGAATTGTGGCTACCCTCACCCATATTAATACGGTATCATTCGCATATGAAAAATTCACTAAAGAATGAGATTATGAGATTATGATACACTCTTAAATGGTACAGTGTTACCATTTTAAAAGAGGATAATTGGCACAGTATTACTATCATAATAGAGAAAATCGATGATTACTAAAAAATCTTATCTAAAAAATCTGACCAAAAAATCTTATCTAAAGAATTAATACAGTAAATACCATCGTCCCATTGAGAAAAACCACTGTGAAAAATTAATTAGATTTTTTGGGAATTATAACATCTTTAAAGATTCATACTATAAGTATCAAAGCCCCTGATGAAGTTTCACAAAGAGACGAAACGCGTCGGGTACTTGGTATGATCCCAATCCCAAGAGGATACTTCTATTACAAAAGCATTTGTGTTTTATATGTTTTATAATAAATATTTTATATCTAAGAAGATATCTTGGTTGATAATTTTATAACTGTACAAATTGGTATTTACTGTATTAATTCTTTAGATAAGATTTTTTGGTCAGATTTTTTAGATCAGATTTTTTAGTAATCATCAATTTTCTCTATTACGATAGTAATACTGTGCCAATTATCCTCTTTTAAAATGGTAACACTGTACCGTTTAAGAGTGTGACATAATCTCCTAATCTCATTCTTTAGTGAATTTTTCATATGCGAATGATACTTGATGTGGGTGAACCGTATTAATATGGGTGAGGGTAGCCACAATTCTGGCCTGATTCCTCACAATCCAGCCTCCAAAAGTGAAAGTGGTCGCTTATTGACTTTTAGGCTTAAACCATGATTAAAAACAGGTATATGGAACCTTAATTCCTGCATCAAAACAAGTGACGTGATCACACTCTAATATTCTTTGGGGGATCGGAGTTAAAATCCCCTCAATGTGGCCTGAGCATGTGCACTCTCCAATGTCCAAAAGGCAAGTCCATATACCTGTTTTTACTCATGGTTTAAGCCTAAAAGTCAGTAAGTGACCACTTTCACTTTTGGAGGCTGGATTGTGAGGAATCAGGCCAGAATTGAATTGTGGCTACCCTCACCCATATTAATACGGTATCATTCGCATATGAAAAATTCACTAAAGAATGAGATTATGAGATTATGATACACTCTTAAATGGTACAGTGTTACCATTTTAAAAGAGGATAATTGGCACAGTATTACTATCATAATAGAGAAAATCGATGATTACTAAAAAATCTTATCTAAAAAATCTGACCAAAAAATCTTATCTAAAGAATTAATACAGTAAATACCATCGTCCCATTGAGAAAAACCACTGTGAAAAATTAATTAGATTTTTTGGGAATTATAACATCTTTAAAGATTCATACTATAAGTATCAAAGCCCCTGATGAAGTTTCACAAAGAGACGAAACGCGTCGGGTACTTGGTATGATCCCAATCCCAAGAGGATACTTCTATTACAAAAGCATTTGTGTTTTATATGTTTTATAATAAATATTTTATATCTAAGAAGATATCTTGGTTGATAATTTTATAACTGTACAAATTGTGGAAAGACTGAATTCACGATAAAATTGTTTATGGGCGCCGAATAACACTATTGGGTTGTGTATTAGATTGTGTAGACTCCTCTAGTAGGGGGTCTAGTGTTATTGGCGACCGTTTCCGATATCTAGCGCAACTTTTAGTGATATTGTTTTGTTGTGAGATATATATATATATATATGTATATAAGAGCTGGATGGGTGGCTTAACCTTGCCTTTATTCTTTAGTTTTTCTATATATTTGGTTCTACAAATTCCTGTAATATGCAAAATATCCGCACACATCAGGGCACATCGGAATTCCGAGATTATTGTTAATATAGCTGTATACCTTTTTAAGTTTTCTTTATCCCCTGTCTGTGTGTTAAATGTTACCCTAATGTCTCATCCCTTTCCTTTTTTATTAGTTTCAGTAGTAGGTATGATTTATTCTACACTAGTATTCACTGATGTCTATTAACATAGGCTCGTTAAACATTAGGGGTATACATACACAAAAGGCGCAAGTTATTAATGTATTTTAGCAAACAAAAGGTGGATTTAATCTGCCTTCTGGAATCACAGAAAGCTCTAAATGCTAAACTGGGTGTTGTTGGGTTTGGCATCTCTAAACTCTAAATCATGTGGGGTAGTAACACTATACATACAGATAGTGGTAGATGCTCAATTAGTTCAGTAATATTACTCAGGTGCATGAGGGAGTGGTTAATACTGAGTAAGTAAACAAGACATTTTCCCCCTCCCCCAGCACACAGAGTGGTATTAGTAACCAATCTTGAACACTACATGACAATAGAATTCAGTGGTAATAACACTAGCAAGAAAATCCTTATGTGTACAAGTTTCATCAGTAGTAGCAGACCCCAATGGTAGATATCTGATGACTACAATTGATATTGGAGGCACTATCTTCAACGTGTGTAATATTTATGCACCTACTCAATATAAAAAATATTTTTTCATTGATCTACTCACCAAACTTTACACATACGATCCAACCACATTAGTTTTATGTGGGGATTTTAATTTGATAACCTCACATATCCTAGATAGATCTCCCCCTCCGAGAAACAAGGTCACACTTCCAAAAATAGGGGTATCCTATATAACAAAGTCTCTTAATTTGATTGATACTTGGAGAGCACTAAATCCAATAGAAGAATAATTTACTTGTATTTCATTAACCTAGAGAAGACTACATTTTGATAGCTGAACCTCTGTTTCCTTAGATAAAAACAGGTGAAATTGCTCCTCCAGTTCTCTCTGACCACGGACTGGTATCTATATAATTAGATCTTTCAAAAAAGACTCCTATAAAACCTTTTCTCATCTTTCACAATCCCAAGGCCTGCGAGTTAAGCTTCTGGAGACTTGGCAGAGATATTGTATTGATAACTCTATCGGAACATCCTCTGACTCGGCTTTGTTCTGGCAGGCAGCCAAGGCTGTGCTCAGGGGAGAAATTATCGCCTATGTCTCCAGGCTTAAAAAGCAGCAGAATTCCAAATACATTGAATTACAAACTCAACTGTCTGATGCATTCCAATCTTTTAAACAAAACCCTTCTAGGGAAGCTAGAACTAATTATCAGACCGCTAAGATGCATTATGATGAATATTTACAGATTCAGGGAGACAAATACCTTTTTAATATAAATTCCAAATTTTATAAATTTGGGAATAAAGTGGGATCAATGCTTACTAACCTGCTAAAGGGTTCCAGACAACGCACAGTAATTCACCCTTTGTTAAAGAAAGATGGTTCTACTACGGAATCAGATGGCAGATGTAATAAAGGATTATTATGAACAATTATACTCACCTCCTCCGGCCTTGCCAGATGAGTCAATGGGTGTAGATGGTTCTCCTCAACCTTCTACAATTTCTGAGTCTCTTTCGTTTTGGGACACTCTCCCGTTTGTACAAGTACTGACCCATTTGAAGCAATCTTTGCTGACCCCTATTACTACTGAGGAAGTCTCTTGGGCTATTGGCCAATCAAAACTCGCCAAAGCACCGGGCCCAGATGGCTACTCAAATGAGTTTTACAAACTAATGGAGCCACATATTGTTAAGCCAATGATGACTTGTTTTTATTCCATTATGGACCAAGAGACTCTCAAAACCTTTTTCTCTGATGCCTCTTATAAAAGTATTACCTAAGGCGGGTCGCAATTTAAATTTGGCAGGATCATGTAGGCCGATCTCTCTGCTAAATACAAATTGTTTACAAAAAAATATTAGCAGAGAGATTGAAACCTATATTACCCATGATAACCCACAGAGATCAATCAGGGTTTATAACAGGGCGGCATTCTGTATTAAATGTTCATAGTACTGGCAGCTATTTAACAGTCGGATGCTCTTTCCACATCCGGGGGGATAATAAACTAGGTCCTAACGCTGGTTGTGGAGAAAGCATTTGATATGGGACTATGGCCACAATTGCTTAAGCCATTAGAGACATTAGGATTGCCCTCCCAATAATTAGGACAATTTATACAACTCCTAAATCTGCTATAGCATTCAACAGACTCCTTTCTAATTTCTTTCAGCTAGGAAGAGGAACCCATCAAGGGTGTCATCTATTGCCGCTATTATTTGCGATAGCCATAGAACCATTGGCGGTAGCAATAAGGTCTTCTCCTCTTATACAAGGGATCAAAATTAGATCAGAAGAGCTAAAAATTGCATTGTTCACTGACAATACTTTGATTTTTATTTCAAACCCCTCACATTATATTCCAGCATTGCTGCGTCTCAATGACTCATTTGGGAAGGTTTCAGGTTATAAAGTAAATGTTTGGTACTTGTGTATTATCACGGCGCCCATCGCATCGCATACCAAAAGGCATGCGATGGTATGCGATGCGATATCGCGCAATGTTGTACAATGTCATACAATTTTAAAATTGTATGACATTGTATATGGCATACAATGCCATACAATGCGATGTGATGCGATTAAAAATTGTACAAGCACCCTAATGGGTGCTTACACTCTTAAATGCACCCTAATGGGTGCTTACAATGTTAAATGCACCCGCACACCACCCCCCCACTATAAACGTGAACCCGAAGCGTGGCGAGCACAGCGAGCCTGCGAGGGGCGGCGGTACGCGTCCTACGACCTTTTCATACCCCCACTATCCACATCGGCATGGAATTGATTTTATAAAGTGACCGAGCCCAAAGCGTGAAGAGCGCAGCGAGCCCCGCGAGGGGAAGCGGATACCTGTGAAGCCCGCGAGGGGACGCGGATACCTGTGAAGCCCGCGAGGGGACGCGGATACCTGTGAAGGTATCCAAGTCCCCTCGCGGGGCTCGCTGCGCTCGCCATGCTTCGGGCTCGCTGCGCTCACCACACTTTATAAAATCAACTCCACGCCGATGTGGATAGTGGGGGTATGAAAAGGTCGTAGGACGCGTACCGCCGCCCCTCAAGGGCTCGCTGCGTTCGCCACGCTTCGGGTTCACGTTTATAGTGGGGGGGGGGGGCGTGGGGATGCATTTAACATTGTAAGAACCCATTTGGGTGCTTATACGATTTTTTATCGAATAGGGGGCTAAAATCGCGTAGCATCGCATGTCATCGGGTGCATGGCATGCGATGCGATGAAAACATTGCGCGATCAATATCGGGAGTGCTGTGATAATACACAAGTACCAAATGTTTCATAAACAGAAATTTTACCGTTTAGGCAATATTAATCCTTCCACACTAAAACATCTAAATATTCCATTTGCTTTCACTAGTTCACATTTCAAATACTTGGGGATACAGATTAGTGCTAAGCTATCTAAGTTGTATTCATTAAACTTCTCTCCAATTATTACCCAAATATCAACCAAATTAGAGGCATGGAAGGATCTTCCTGTTTCACTAATAGGTAGACTCGCTATTATACAATAAATTATTTTCCCCAAAATATACTATTGTATACAAACGCTCCCTATAACACTACTAAAATCAGACATCGCTCGCCTGGAATCTTTGTTAACTAGATTTATCTGGCAAGGGAAACGCCTTAGAATTGCAAAAATGAAACAATAGACCGCTAAATTAGAAGGTTGTCTTGGCTTTCCTGACTTAAAGAGCTATACCGCAGCTATCATTTTTAGATATATTTCTGACTGGGTACTGAATAATTCTACTTATACTTACTCTGTATTAGAACGAGCAATCTTTTATCCATTTGCACCTGGGGCATTGATCCAGTCTAAACATTCGGACATCCGGTTAGAAATAAAGTAGCATATTTTATTCAAAGACACTTATTTAACTTGGTTGTCTATTAATAAACTTATTATTACTTATTGCATCTTTTCCTCCCTCGTTAACTAATTCACAATTTAACTTGTGGAGAGATAAAGGCATAGACACTCCAAATAAAGTATTTGACCGAGGAGGATCTATCTATACTTTTTAAGACCTCTCACAACGTTTTGAGCTGCCCCACACAAACCGGTTAATGTACTTTCAGGTGTCAACACTTTCTGACATCAATAAAAGCCCCAGGTCCAAGGAGTGGCCGCCCTATAATGCTACCTCAGGTTACACCAATAGACCTACTCTTTAATTTTCTTTTAACAAAACAGTATAAAGTGAAATATTTATATATATTATTGATGAAACAAAGTTGTGTAGGCCATGCTTAATGGACAACATTACTTAATAAATGGATAAAGGACATACCGAGCATAACCGGTCTAGAAGACATTGTTGGACTTCACTCAACATCACTAAAAGCATTAAACTCTGTTAATTTACAAGAAGTGTACAGTATTTGCAAACATCACATAGAGCATATATAACTCCTCAAAGGTGCAAATATATGATACCAGAGGAGACGGGTCAATGCCGCAAATGTGGAGCAACCATAGCGAACTTGGATGTGGAATTGCTATAAAATGAAAAAATTCTGGAACAAAGTTATTGCCTTTCTCTCTACTACATTCCGGTGGAAATTTACTAAAGGAAAAATTACCGAAAATTCATAGTCGTATTGATGTGCTATCAATACGAATATGAATTGCCGTATTTTCGGGATAGTAAATGTCAAAAATAAGGGTATTTCTGGATACAAATACACCTATTTTTTACAAATTTCCTTTAGTAAATTTCCCCCTCCATGTCAAGCTCTTTCCAGAACCTTTAGCACTTATTGGACTTTCCTTTCACATGTGGACAATGGACAAAATAAAAAAAAAAACACCCTCTCACTGTTCATCACTATAAGTACGGTGGCGAGAAAATGCATTTTAATACATTGGATGGAGAAAACTGCCCCATTGCTATCGACGGTCAAGCAAAAATTACTTCAAATTCTTTATTTTGAAAGGAAATACACTAGAACAGATCTATCCGCTGGAGCTAGCAAATTTTATCAGAAAATGGTCCACATTTATACTGTAGATACTCTTGAGACGAATGTCAAAAGTCATATTCTCTTGATATTTGAAAATGTTTAAAAAATAAATTTTTTGTAATGCTTCTTGTCTATTTTTGTATTATTATAGATGACAGTAATGTAGTATTAAGATGTATAGCCAAATGTTTTAAAAAATCGATATTATCGGTGATTGTACGGATACTATATACGTTTCCTCTATTGAGATATTCCTGAATCTTGATCCCCCCCCTTCATCCTTCATGACACCCTCTCGTTTCAGTCCTTCGTCAACCTTTTCATTTGTTTCGTATGTTGGATATAATTAGATATACGTATTGTATCGTTAACAAAGATATGCCACATAAGATTATTGTTACTGGTTGACACATTTAATCTGTGTAAGAGAAAGTTGTGACATATTGTTGTTACCTAAAGAAAAGAAAAAAGTCCCAAAGCGCTACCCAACGCCTTCTGCCAAGCCTTCAAATTAGGACCACCACACAGTCCTTTTTCAACGACAATCTTCACAACAAATCATGCATGCGGCGATGGCGGTTGTTCTTATACCAGAATCTCCTCTTTAGCTTCCACAATCAATCATATATATGAAAGAGAAAGAAGAGAACAATGCAATGTCTAGTACGTCTATAAATCAGATCATACTCAGGAGGGGGGGGGGGGTGTTTATATGGTGACCCCAGAAAGATGCGTACCCTAACTCACGTCAAAAGAAGTGAGAACCTGTGTATAAAGGTATCTTTATTCCGGGTCACTCTGGTGATGTTAGTAATAGTTCCCTCCACCAGATGGTATTAGACAGACGTACCGTACTCACATAACGTACACTTTGATAACTCCTATAATGGTATCTTTAGAGTCACAAGCCCGGCCTCCACGGACTAGGATATTCACTCCATGGGCATAGACTCAGGCATATATTGCAAATGAAAAATAAAGACAGAATCTCTCTTATTTTCAAATTTTTTATTCAAGGTGCATAAAACTAAATAGTGGCTGGAAGTTGGAAATAATAGGCGGTACCTGAAAGTGCGCAGCGGCCACATGCGCAAACACTTCACCGCCCAAATACAGATCACAGTCCACAAAGGTTGGCACCCCTCTCCATTTATAATAGTGTAGAGGGATGTTACGTCTGCAGTAATTAAAAAGATATGGTCCTCCCATTCTATACCTTTTAGTTTATTTAAAATATCCTTTGTATCTTTAAGGTGAGATTTGTTAGAAATGACGAATGGTTGGAGATGATGGTCAATCATATACGAGAGGTTAGAGGGCAGATGTAACATCCCTCTACACTATTATAAATCATAATGATGGGATAGAGGCTGTTAGAAAAACTCTACAAAACACCTCTATGGAAACCAACCTCCAAAAGTTGATTTTAGATGGCATCCATTTTATTTTAACTAATAATTATTTTAATTTTAATGGCGTCTTTTATAACCAAGAAGTCGGTACCGCCCTACAAGTTAGAACCTCTCTCCAGCCTTGACAAAGATAGGAGTACCTATCGAAACGCGTCGGTGGAAGGGGTGCAACCTTTGTGGACTGTGATCTGTGCGGTGAAGTGTTTGCGCATGTGGCCGCTGCGCACTTTCAGGTACCGCCTATTATTTCCAACTTCCAGCCACTATTTTGTTTTATGCACCTTGAATAAAAAATGTGAAAATAAGAGAGATTCTCTCTTTATTTTTCATTTGCAGTATATGCCTGAGTCTATGCCCATGGAGTGAATATCCTAGTCCATGGAGGCCGGGCTTGTGACTCTAAAGATACCATTATAGGAGTTATCAAAGTGTACGTTATGGGAGTACGGTACATCCGTCTCATACCATCTGGTGGAGGGAACTATTACTAACATCACCAGAGTGACCCGGAATAAAGATACCTTTATACACAGGTTCTCACTTCTTTGACGTGAGTTAGGGTATGCATCTTTCTGGGGTCACCATATAAACCCCCCCCCCCCTGAGTATGATCTGATTTATAGACGTACTAGACATTGCATTGTTCTCTTCTTTCTCTTTCATATATATGATTGATTGTGGAAGCTAAAAAAGGAGATTCTGGTATAAGAACAACCGCCATCGCCGCATGCCTGATTTGTTGTGAAGATTGTTGTTACCTGTTACAGCTATTCTGGTAATTTCTGAACAATGTACATGTTGCAATTTTTTACTTGTTTCGTCCTATTGTAAGAAAATTATTTCAATAAAAAGTATTTAAAAAAAAAAGAGTTTTGTAGTATGACGCTTCAGAGAAGGAGAGGGCATAGGCATAGAGAATACATGTACAATTTAAAAGATGAAGGGGGGATTTACGAAAATGAAAATTCTATTTCACATAGGATGTTGCTATGGGCAACGAATCAGATCAACTTCTTCTTTGTTTTGCACCTTCTACAAGATTAAATATAGAATCTGATTGGTTTCTAATAGCAATAGCCTATGGGAAATATAACTCCCATCTTAGTAAATTTCCCCTGAAGTATGTGGTTAGAAAGTCTAAGGATGGGTAGTGACAGCTGGCACAAAAGAGTCAAGAACTGAAACAAGGAAGACAGTGTATAGGGAATTGAATTGGTCAAGGCATGAGGGATACACTGGGGAGAGGAGTGGTTTGAACAGAGAGGATAAGGTTATGGTGCTCAATGATTCCTTTATTGATGGTATTCTCCTTGGGAGGAAGATGGGAAGGAGGAGTGAGGGATATGATAAAAGAGAGAATATTATGGTAAGTGAGGGGTAAAAGAAGAATTCATCAATTAAAATAGGAAAACGGTGGTTGATAGATGCCAACTACTTGAAGGTGAATAGGGTATAAGAGGTGAAAAGCATGATCATTGGCTATGAACAAAGAAATTAATACTTCTAATGGTATTAGTTGGTACGTGAAGCTGAAGTAAAGAAGGACCCCCAACACCACCATCACGGTGACCTCTGGCTGGGGGCTTTTAAAGAATGTGAACCCCCAGAAGAGAACGCTGCAGAATAAATAGTGTTAGAGTGGGATATTTGGGTTTTGGTGATGCCTATTGATGGATATTTAGCTAGTTGGAGGTGATTTAATCATGGTTAAGAACGTTTTATTACAGATAGACCTGGCATTCCATAGGACACAATTGAGGAGAAGTTAAGCACTGTACATTGCACAGAGAAATTGCCCCTGTGCTTTCTCGTGGCTTGTTGCCCATACACACGCAACTATGTGTGTAAGGGCAATCTGTGCTAATTGGTGTTCTGGTTAGCACAGGCTGGTAAATGGACTCGATTTTGACTACATGAAGCCAAAATCTAGTCAGACGATGGAGTCGTGTGGACCAAACATCGCATCGCTTGGGGGTATGCACACCAAGTGAACCAAGCATAATTTGTAAGCAGCCTGTGTGTATGCCCCTTTAGTATGAGAGACGTGAATGCGATTATCAAATTTGCTATAGCACGGAAGATGTAGCAATGTCATTAATCTACATATTTTTGTCTGCTGTTTTATTCTTCCAGACAGTGAAAATTGCTTTAAGTGTGCTGACCATGAGTGGCCTAATGAGAAGAAGACTCAGTGTGTTCCCAAAGTGGTGGAATTTCTGACCTACACAAATGACACAATTGTTGTCTTTATCTTAATATCAATATTTATGCTTTGTTTTTTAACTTTTATGATACTTATTCTATTTATTTTGCACCATGACACACCTCTGGTGAAAGCCAATAACAAGAACCTGAGCTTTCTTCTCCTGGTCTCCATCATGCTGAGCATTCTCTCTGTGTTCCTGTTCCTCGGATGTCCTGTACATGCCACCTGCATGCTCCGGCAGATCTCCTTTGGAGTCCTCTTCTCAGTGGCCATATCTTGTGTCTTAGGAAAAACTATCATGGTTTATATTGTTTTTAAAGCCACCAAACCAGGAAGTCCATGGAAAAATTGGGTCAGCACCAAATTGTCTAATTGTGTAGTATTGTTGTGCTCATCCATCCAAATAGTAATCTGTGTGAGTTGGTTGACTATCTCTCCACCTTTCCAGGAGCTAGACACTCATTCTTATCTGGGAAGGATCATTGTTCAATGTAATGAAGGATTAGTTGTTGGATTCTACTCTGCTCTGGGTTATATGGGAATCCTGGCAGCCATTAGTTTTATTACAGCTTTCTTGGCCAGGAAGTTACCGGACAGCTTTAATGAGGCCAAATACATAACCTTCAGCATGCTGGTCTTCTGCAGTGTTTGGACTACCATGATCCCAGCTTATCTCAGCACCAAGGGGAAATATATGGTGGCTGTGGAGATCTTTGCGATACTAGCTTCATGCGCTGGACTTTTAGGTTGTATATTTTTCCCAAAATGTTACATTATCTTATGGAGACCGGAACTAAACACAAGAAAACATCTACTTGAGAAAGAAAATAATCTGTGTTATTCATGAATAATAACTTATATTATTATTATTATTATTATTATTATTATTATTATTATTATTATTATTATTATTTTAAATTATTATGATTCATTAGGGATTATAGACAGTCAGGGCATTGCAGAGAGAAAAGACAATGCATTGACAATAATCCAACTATTGCCCAAATCATAGCTGTATATATTAACAGTTTCTTTGTAAATGTAAGGTCATAAAGGACAATTGTTTTTTGTTAGGTTTTGTTATATTATCAAATAAACCTAATGTAGAGAACATGTTAATCTCACTCAGGAAGCTTGCAGGGTGGTCTTTAAAGCTTTATTAAAATGTACATCCCTTGGGTGACATTTAATAGAATAAGAGTTTTTTGCACTTTCAAAATCGCCCATTATCGCACTTTTTTAAAATCACATTTTTTCTGCGGATTCGCATATTTATTTTAATGAGGTGCGTGTTCTGGAAAGAAAAGTGTGATTAAGTGCGATAATATGCGAATATTAGGCATGAAAATGTGCGAATATGAGGTAATGTGCGAATTTGTGTTTGTAAAAAAAAAAAAACGTGTGAGGGTCCCCCCTCTTGAGCATAACCAGCCCCGGGCTCATTGAGCCAGACCTGGTTCCAAAAATACGAGGGACAAAAAGCGTTGGCGTCCCCCGTATTTCTGAAACCAGCCCCGGACTCTTGGACTGGTCCTGGTTCCAAAAATCTGGGGGACAAAAAATCTGGGGGCCCTTGTATTTTGAAACCAGCACCGGGCTCCAACAGCCCGCGGTGTCATGCCACAGCCGGGGGACACTTTTTACATAAGGTCCCCCGGCCGAAACATGAGCACCATGGCTGGTCAGCCTTGGATGGGGTACCTGGAGGAGTGGGGACCCCCCCAATAAAGGGGTCCCCCCAGGCTTCACCCGTCCAGGGCTGAAGCCCAGGGCTGTCACCGGCGTCCGTGCCCAGTGGACGCCGGCCTGATAGGGTTAAATTTCACATTTGTAACATTGCTTTATCCAGGAGAACTACAAGTACCAGCAGACCTCCATCAGATGCTGGGACTTGGAGAACCACAAGTCCCAGCATGCGGGGCATTAATGGGCCCGCTGGGACTTGTAGTCCACCTGTAAAAAGAATGTTAAAAGAAAACACACACAGAGAAGTATAACTTTATTACATACACATACACCCACCTCACTTTTACACCAACATACTTACTGATCCAGGATCCAGCGCTGGTCTCCCTTCTGCATAGCCGGCTACCCCCGCACTGACAGCGGGGTTAGCCGTCTATATCCGGCACAGCTAAGAGCCTCTGTAGCGCTACAGAGGCTGATAGTGTGATTGGCCGATGCGTCTCCATGGAGAGCAGAGAGAGGACAGGAATGGGATTATAAATAAGCCCTGGCATTCAGGGTCGTCTTAACAGCAGTGTGGGCCCCTGGGCAAAGCAATTCACTGGGGCCCTTAGCACCCCCCACCGCTAGGAGGAGAGAATGGGTATCAGCAGCAGCTTTGATGCCCCACGGGTGGCAGGGGGTGCTCTGTCTTCCATTCAACATGTAGGACCTGGAGCAGTAACTGCTAATTACTCCTTTACTGCACAGGTGGTGGGAGGGAGAACACTAATGTGTGGAAGGAGGCACTGAGCTGAATGAAGGGTCCCTTGTAAATGACTGCCAGGGAGGTAGGGGGTGTTTTATACGCATGGCAGGGTTGGATAATATTCGTCATTTTCCGGTGGAAGGGCAGCTTGTTTGACTGCAGATATCGCCATTATCTAGAAATAGATTTCTTAGCCTTCAATAGTATAAAAACCTAGAGTCCCATACTTCACTCCCCGCACTATACGATATTATTAAAGAATATGGACAAATCTCAGGATATAAAATCAACTTCTCTAAATCTGAAGCCCTTTCCCTCTACATCCCCAACAACTTAAAAGCATCCCTAGCCTCCAAATTCCACTTCAATTGGCAGGACCGTAAAATTAAATACCTTGGTATTTACATCACCCCCAATTACGAATCTCTCTTTAATGAGAACTACCCTCGCCTCATCAATAAAATTTCTAAGGATCTCACAAAATGGAGAACGTACATTATCTCCTGGTCAGGTACAATAACTGCAGTAAAAATGTCTATCCTCCCCCAGCTGCTCTACCTATTCCAGACCCTCCCAGTTAAAGTCCCTGACAAAATTCTAAGAACATTACAATCCTCCATCTCTAAATTCATTTGGAATAACAAACCTCCAAGACTTGCATTTAGCATCCTAAGACTGTCCAAGTCGAGTGGTGGTAGAGGTCTCCCGGACGTGAAATGCTATTACCTGGCTAGCCACCTGAGCCAGGTGGTGGCATCGTTTGCACCACTGGGCACTACCTCTTGGATAGACCTTGAGTCCTCTGTTCTGGAGGTCGACCCCCTCTCCTCGATATGGTTCCTGAATAAATGCTCAAAATTTACCCCCCCTACAGCCCTTCCGTCTGTTAGGTTCCTCATATCACTCTGGAATAGCTCCAACACTAAATTTAACCTTTTCTCCAATCCCTCCCCCCTCTCACCTCTCTGGGGTAATCCAGACTTCCCTCTAGGATGCTCTCCTAACAACTTTAAACCCTGGAAGAATGCAGGTATCACCCGGTTCACTGACCTTCTGGAGGGGGCAGGGTTGCACCCCTAGAGGTCATCAAAGAGAAACATCCCTCCTTAAGTATTAAACTATATGAGTATTTCCAAATTCGCCACTTCATCAATTCCTATTCCCGATCAGCCCTCTACCCGCCTCCCACCGTGTTAGAATCGGAGTGCCTGAATCACCCCTTGAACCGTGGTATGATCTCGGGGGTTTACTCGCTCCTAGTCACCGCAACAGCCCCTCCCTCGCTAAGACACGAATTAGACTGGGAGCGAGACCTGGGCCCCCCACCCGATGGAGCTTGTTGGACAGAGATCCGGGAAGCCATTGCTAAAAGCTCAATCTCCACCCGCATTAAGGAGACATCATACAAGCTTTACTATAGATGGTACTATACACCGGTCAGACTCTCTAAGATGTACCACCTTGCCAATCCTGCTTGCTGGAGAGGTTGCGGAGCAAGAGGTACTTTGCTTCACATCTGGTGGGAATGCCCGGTGATCGTTCCCTTTTGGAACAAAGTGAAAGATTTGTTGTGCTCCCTTTCAGGAATACCAATTCCCCTAGATCCGTGGTCGTACTTATTAGCCCGCCCGATACAGAACCTTGACCCCCACATGAATAAACTCTTATCTCACGTATTGGCAGCAGCCAAAATCCTCATAGCAAGAAATTGGAAATCCGCCGCCCCTCCCTCCATGCAAGCCCTACGTAACTATATGAAATTCATTGCCAATATGGAAAAGATATCCTCTTATCTCCACGACTGTCCGCTAGGGTTCGAACGAGTATGGGGCCCTTGGACTCAGGCATCCCTTCCCTCTCCCCCCTTGACCCAGCCATCCCATTAAGTGTGTACCCCTATCATGTATAGGTTTTACCATCGGCATTTATTGTGCATAGAATCAACTCCACTCCCCTTCCACTCCCGTAACGAGCTTGTACCTTTCATCCCCCCCCCTTTTTCCTTCTCTCGGTCCCCCCTCTTTCCCCCCCCCCCCCTAATGACAGGTAGCATAATTGTTTTTTTTCAACTGTCTGATCGCGAATTGGACACTGTGTTACTTATTTCATTGTAAAATTTTTCATTTCTGTCAATTATTATGATGTGCTACTGTATCACAAAATTCTAAATAAAGAGTTTAAAAAAAAAAAACTAGAGTCCCAACTTTCAGGAGGTGCTGGGAACTTGGGGATCAGAGATCAGGAGCCAGAGCAATCCATTGACAAATATATAAAACTGTACACCAGACGTTTGGAGCTGGAGCTGGAGCAGGGACCGGCTGCTGGAAGGCTGATATCTCTGGTTCTGGGCATGATAGAGACAAGCCACTAGTGTCGACAGAAAGGGGAGAGTCCCAGCTTTTGGAGTATATAAGGAAATTTACCAAAATGGATTCGTAGAAAAAAGGTGTATTCGTAGGGAGAAATACACCTTTTTTTTACGAATTTGTATTTTTGGGATTTACAATCCCAAAAATACAACAATTCGTAGTCCTAAAGATGGAACATTCGTATTTGTATTTACAAATACGAATGTCTACACCATCGATAGGATACGACAGAAATCACCATTCAAAAGAATGGTGGTTTCTGATTTACTAAGCAGCCGTACTGACAATACGGCTGCTTAGTGGTGTGAAACACCCACGCAAATACGACAGGAAAATAGAACACCATTTTCCTGTTCTATTTGCGTTTTAGCCTGCACGGATCAGTCAGATCCGTGCAGGCTACAGTGTAAAAAAATAGAAAAATAAATAAATAAAAAAAAAAAACGACGTGGGGTCCCCCCCACAGCCATAACCAGCACCAGGCTGAAGGAGCCGGGGCCGGTAATTAAAAATCAGGGAGCCCGACAAATAGGGGCTCCCCGATTTTTAACAACCAGCCCCAGGCTCCAGGTCCGGGGCTGGTTCCCAAAATACGGGGGACAAAATGACTAGGGGTCCCCCGTATTTCAAGAACCAGCCCCAGGCACAACCAGCCGGCAGGGTAATGTCACAGCCGGGGGACACTTATAATATAAGGTCCCGCGGCCAAAACATTCTCCCTACCGACCAGTCAGCCTGGCCAGGGGCCCTGGGGGAGTGGGGACCCCCCCAATAAAGGGGTCCCCCCCCTCCAGGACTTACCTGACCAGGCTGAAGCCTGGTGCTGTCCTCGATGCCCCTGGGCGGTGGGCATCGAGCTGATAAATGTTGTAAAAAATAGATAAACCATTGTTTTTTACTGTGGCACTACAAGTGCCAGCAAGCCTCCCCAGCAAGCTGGGACTTGGAGAACCACAAGTCCCAGCCTGCTGGGCATTAAAGGGCCCGCTGGCACTTGTAGTTCTACAGTTAAAAAAATAGTGCACAAAACACACTGATACACTTTTAAAATAAAACTTTATTACACACAAAGCCCACACATACTAATACTTACCTATCTTCTCTCCGTAGGTAGCCCTGATGTCCTGTGTCTGCGTCTTCTGGTCCTGTGTCGTCTTCTTCCTCCATGTCGACGTCACTGTCGGCGATGGTGTCCCCGTCCGGATCCGACGAAATCCATGGAGGAAGCTGTGGAAGGAAACCATACTCACCTGTCCCAGCGCGACGTAGTCCAGGTAAGTGTCTTTGCAAAAAAATAAACCGAAAACCCCGAAACCAAACCGGACTGACGGAGACGCACGTGTGTTTGTTTACATCGTGCGGCTCCGCCTCCCGAATGCCGCTATTGGCCGCCTTGCGGCCTAGCGGCTCCTGATTGGCCGCTAGGCCGCAAGGCGGCCAATAGCGGCATTCGGGAGGCGGAGCCGCACGATGTAAACACCGTGCGTCTCCGTCAGTCCGGTTTGGTTTCGGGGTTTTCGGTTTATTTTTTTGCAAAGACACTTACCTGGACTACGTCGCGCTGGGACAGGTGAGTATGGTTTCCTTCCACAGCTTCCCAAATGGATTTCGTCGGATCCGGACGGGGACACCATCGCCGACAGCGACGTCGACATGGAGGAAGAAGACGACACAGGACCAGAAGACGCCGACACAGGACATCAGGGCTACCTACGGAGAGAAGATAGGTAAGTATTAGTGTGTGTGGGCTTTGTGTGTAATAAAGTTTTATTTTAAAAGTGTATCAGTGTGTTTTGTGCACTATTTTTTTAACTGTAGAACTACAAGTGCCAGCGGGCCCTTTAATGCCCAGCAGGCTGGGACTTGTGGTTCTCCAAGTCCCAGCTTGCTGGGGAGGCTTGCTGGCACTTGTAGTGCCACAGTAAAAAACAATGGTTTATCTATTTTTTACAACATTTATCAGCTCGATGCCCACCGCCCAGGGGCATCGAGGACAGCACCAGGCTTCAGCCTGGTCAGGTAAGTCCTGGAGGGGGGGGACCCCTTTATTGGGGGGGTCCCCACTCCCCCAGGGCCCCTGGCCAGGCTGACTGGTCGGTAGGGAGAATGTTTTGGCCGCGGGACCTTATATTATAAGTGTCCCCCGGCTGTGACATTACCCTGCCGGCTGGTTGTGCCTGGGGCTGGTTCTTAAAATACGGGGGACCCCTACTCATTTTGTCCCCCGTATTTTGGGAACCAGCCCCGGACCTGGAGCCTGGGGCTGGTTGTTAAAAATCGGGGAACCCCTATTTGTCGGGTTCCCTGATTTTTAATTACCGGCCCCGGCTCCTTCAGCCTGGTGCTGGTTATGGCTGTGGGGGGGACCCCACGCCGGTTTTTTTTTTTATTTATTTATTTTTCTATTTTTTTTACACCTTGCAGCCTGCACGGATCTGACTTGATCCGTGCAGACTGCTAGAAATAATTCGTATTAGCAGCCGTATATACGGCCGCTAATACGAATCATTACACCATCGGAGGGTTACAAAGCAGTCGTATCTGACTGCTTTGTAAATCCCCCTCCGGAACACGACTTTGCATACGACTTAAACAGTCGTATGCAGTCGTAGGGAAACAACCAATACGAAAAACTAGGTTTTTCATATTGGTAAATTTCCCCCATACTCTTAGAAAAACTCAAAGTCAGAGAAAACCTGAGAAATATGACTGGGAATTGCAGTTAACAGGTCGGATGTGGACTGCTGCTTTGAAGTTGGATATCTCCAGTTCCCCAGGGCCGATTTTCAAAATTCTGATATCCCTGTAAAAAGGGGATCCTCAGCTATCAGGAAAGCGCCACTATACACCTGGGGGCCCCTGAGAAAGTGACCATTAAGCCCATACGAAAAGACAGCCCTGCTGGCATTTAAAGTACACTTGCTGGCCCACCTTGGCGTCAAAAGGGGCGTGTCCTTGAGTGTAGTGTACCACATCACTACACACCTTCTACACATTATGCAACAAAATACTAGACCCCATTATACTTGTTCCTTACACATAATGCCACACGGATTGAGCCAATATTCACAATATGCACCACAAACAGGAACATTGCGTGCCAAAGGCACATAAACAATTTGCACCATAATTCCCTTTACATTTTAAGCCACACACCAATTTAATGTCTATTACGTATTATGCCAAACACCATAATGCCTATTACAAATTATGTTACATAAGTGCTACGTACCTACATGCATATTGCCAGGGTTTCCATGCTCGTTGTCTTGTGGGATTACATGATCATTGCCCTGTGGGATTACATGCTCGTTGCCAGGGTTTCCATAATTGTTGCCATGTGAGGTTCCATGCTCATTGCCATGTGGGATTACATGCTCATTACCATGAAGGATTACATGCTCATTGCCAGGTGGGGTTCCATGCTCATTGTCATTGCTATGTGGGGGGAAAAAATTCCCCCGCCGGACCAGCCGATGAGCTGCCGTAGTAGAAGTACTCCCCGTATGTAGGCCCAATAACATTAACTGTGCCCCCTTAGTGCTTAATTATTACCCTCTGAGCCCTTCCATCCAGCATCAGTAATGGGCATCGGCATTCCGAATGCAAGTAAGCTACTGAATGTCCTATATATACACATTGTCATATATTTGCACTGTATTCGCAATTACTATATTAGCAACGTGAACCACAAATGCAGATAAAGTCAATCTCTCACTGTTAGCAAGTAACCTGAGTATAGCATGCACTCCGGTTTTGCTGTTTCAGTAGTGACAGACAATCTGTTCACAGCAGGGACTCCGGTACTGGTTTTTGTGTTCACATTCTGTGATGTCTGAGTGGGGGCGTGGGCAGCCCCTGCTTTATAAGTCTTCCTTTTTGGCTAGACAAGTGCTGCTGAATTTGTCTCACAGCTCCCTTTCAGTGTTACTTTAAACATCTGCCAGTTCAGTTAGAATCCTTACTAGTTAGTCAGGATAGCAACTGTTTAGCCTGTGTTTGTCAGTTAGATTTCTTGCTAGCTAGTCAGGATAGAAACTGTTTAGCCAGTGTTTGTCTGTCAGTTAGAATCCTTGCTAGGTAGACAGGATAGAAACTGCTCAGCCCGTGTGTTTGTTTGACTCTGGAGTTTCTCTGGTTACAGCTTAGGCAGGCTGCTGGGATCAGTGGTGTCACCTTACAGACCCAGAGCTTGGTTGTAACTTGGCAGCCCGCACAATAGTCGTTCACCTCCTCCAGTGTATTGGGTATTCCACCTAGCCTTTACATTGGAGAGGTCATTGTGTGGCTGTTTCTCCTTAACCCCTTGTGGGCATTAAACAGTATCATTTATTTTGTGAACCACCTTTTGAGTATTGTTACTCCTGTGTATTGCACTTAACACCTTGCTACACCATATACTTATTGGTACATCAGCAGTTCATGTGTCGACACCACCACTGCCTTAACACTCACCTGTATAGATAAGCAGGCTACAATATGGAAACTAATATGGATGAGCAGTCACTGAACAATTTTTCCCATCCTTGTTATGTCAGAGCACTGCAGCAGCCTAGGTCCAGACTCCCGGCTATTTTAAATCTAGCACTGCTGCGGCTGCCTGCCATGCAAACAATTAATAAGGTACAGAAAGGTAAGACAAAAGAAGAAAAAAAAAACATTCAGGGAAAAGTAACATAAAGGAAGAAAGTAGAAGGAACACATATATATCATAAGTGTAAGTATAGATCAACCTAAAGTATATGTATCAGTCAGAAGGCACATAAAAAGCAATAAGTGGCGTGGAGAGACTAATCAGTAACCCATTCTGTAATAGTCCGATATGAATTAAAGTCTAGAGGTCCAATATTCAGTCCATCCAAGCCATTTGATTAATGGTTTGGAGGTCAAGAAGGAGTAACGCATTCCAGCTGATTCATATTTACAGTGGCTTTGAACTGCTTGTTCAATTTGAGGGATAGTAGGGATTTGGGTGGAGCGCCATTTCTGTGCAGTCAGAGTTTTAGATGTGATTAGGATGTGGCCCATAACACATCTGTCATTATTAGTCAGACCTCCGTTATATAAATGAAAAATTGCCAATTTTGGGATCGGGGAAATAGGGCTTTTTAAAACCGTTGAGATTAGTGCAAACACAGCTGTCCAGAAGCTGGAAATATATGGGCATTCCCAGAATATGTGGAATAGGGAGCCTACATATCCACATCCTGCCAGCATAGATAAAGATTAGCTGGGTTGAATTTATGCAATAAAATGGGAGTCATGTACAGTATAGGCGGTGGTGTAATTTATAGTATTGTTCGGTATGGGAAATACATTTAGACATTTTGAAACAAATTTGGAAGATTTGGTGCCATACCTCTTCATTAATAGTTTTGGTCAAATCCCGTTCCCATTTCAATAAAGAGGGAAATTTTACAAAGCCTGACGGTTTTACCAATAGATTATACCACCAGGTTATAGCTCCTCTACTATTTGCACAAGTTAGTTTATTTTGAATGTACAAAAGGAGTGAGGATACAACATGGGGAGTAGGGGTTATATCAAATAGCCAATGCCTAACTTGAAGGAATTTAAAAAAGTCCTTCTGGGAGAGAGAACATTGGGATTGGAGCTGTGAGTAAGATAAAAAAAGTACCTGAAGCTGTAGATTCAGTGAGTGATAACACCCCTCTAGAGACCCACGATGTAAAAGAGAGGTTCGGTATCAGGGAGGCTATGGTTGGAAGAGATAGCTGAGTACAGGGTAATAAAATATCTAAGGATAACTATACTGCCTCCAACCAAGCCTTATGGGTATGTAGGACAGAGGAAACCGATACCAATGGGCGTATATCAATCGATATGGGGAGCCACAGGCAGTCTATGAGTGGTTAACGGGAGATTAAGTTACGTTCCATGATCACCACAAACCAAGCCCCAATTTGGGAGAGAAGACTAGCAATTTGGTAATTGTGCAGGTCTGGGTACGCCACCTCCCCACCCGTTTTGATAATAAGGGATCTTCTAGCCACAGATTAGCCCCTTTCCACACATATTTACTAGAGGCTGAATGGAATTTATTTAATAAAGAGGTAGGGAGTAGAAGGGGAATGGTTCTAAATAGATATAGGATCTTAAGGCCGCAATTCTGCCAAGCCATGAGATGTGCAACATCATCCAATCAGTGGACATCAGTGAGATCTTGTGGAGAAGAGGGACATAGTTGGCTTGAATCAATTAGTCTATTATGGGGGTAATGTGAATTCCCAGATACTTTAGGCTACCAGCTTGCCAGGAATATTGGAATTTAGCTTGTAGAGATTGAAGGAGGGCAGGGGGAAGTTAAGTTCTTCGGTTTTGGACCCGTTTAATTTCTAATAAGACACCACAGAGTATTCGTCTAGGATTTTATGTAAATTGGGTAGGGAATGATCTGGGTTAAAAGGGAGAGCAAAACATTGTCCGCAAATAAGCATATTTTATATGACACGCCCGATATTCTCGGACCTATAACAGCTTCCGATGATCGTATAGTCTTGGTCAATGGTTCAATAGCTAGTGCAAAAACTAAGGGGGACAAAGAGAAGCCCTAGAGAGTTACATTATAGATCAAAAAGGAGGAGGAAATCAAACTAGTCACAAACACTCTGGCTGATGGAGAAGAATATAAGGCAGATATGGACGTCAGAGCTCGGCCCATTATCCCAAACTTACACAGGACTGCATATAAATAGCCCCAGTGGAGTCGACCAAAGGCCTTTTCTGCATCCAAGGACAGCAGCAATAACGGTTTCCCCAACCCAGAGAAGGCCTCGACCAGATTAATCATTCTCCTAGTATTGTCAGGTGCTTGTCTACCCTGTACAAATCCAACTTGGTCTTGATTAATGAGAGGGAGGAGCAGAGGATTAAGTCTGTTAGATATCAGTTTGGCATAAATTTTAGCGTGAGTTAAGCAAAGCAATGGGGCTGTAGTTAGTTATAATAGCGGGATTTTTTCCTGGTTTGGGGAAAGCAACTATCCTAGCTTCTAGCATTTATTTTGGGAAACTGCAAAGGTAGATGCTTCATTAAATTTTGAGCCAGAATAGGGGAAAGGACATCTTTAAAACAGGAATAAAACTTGTTAATGTAGCCATCTGGTGCGGGAGCTTTTTCGACTGGGAGTGAGTTAATTAATGAAGTAATCTCCTCCAAAGACTAGGGCTGTGTTAGCCTGTGAAGGGCATTCTCACTAAGGGAAGGTAGATTGATCCGAGCCAGAAATTGGTCTCTGGCAGAATCTAGGGTTGCTGGATCATCTGCCAGGTTGTAAAGGTCAGAATAGTATGCAGCCATGGCGTTAGCTATATCTGCTGGGTTAGACACTTTAATGCCTCGGATGTTCACAATTAATCGTATACGATCCTTTGCGAGTTTCCCCCTCAGCTTTCTAGCGAGGAGTCTACCCGCTCTATCGCCTTGTATGTAACATTTTTGTTTTAGCTTAGATAAGGATCTATGAACATCCTGTATGGCTAGGACATTCCATTATTCTTGGACCCGTAAAAGCTCTTGATAAATTTTACAATCAGAGTGTGACAGTTTATGTCTAGCTTCCAAATCCTCCATACGGGATTTGACATCTGCTTGATGAGCAACTGCTAGGAGAGAGCTGTTTAAACACAGTCTCAGCCAGTATGGAGCTGCTGAAGAATGACTATCACTAACCTGGCAATGGAGTACTCCTACTCCTCACCCAGCCTCTCCTCCCAGCTCCCTGGGCTGTCAATCTCCCCACAACCCCTCCTGGATGTCTCCAGCATGCAGCTCTGAGTCCCAGGTGAGGGGAAGAGGGGAGAACTCCGCTGCTGCTGCCACAGCTGCTAGTAAAATCTCCCTGGTGGTTGAGGCTCTGCTGGGCGGCTCTAACAGGGACTATGCATACTAGTGCTAAGCTCTGCCCTCATCGCACTGGAGAGCAGCCATTCATACCCATTCAATCTGAATTGTGGTCGGGTCCCAGGTACAATCAGCTGAATGCGGCTGATCAGCCATATGTATATACAGTCAGGTCAGCCATATTTGGCTGTTACGAATGCATAAACCACCGATAGAACTCGGCCATATGTGGCCATAGTGTGCTATCAGATTGGCACAATCATTCGTACTGGGGAATTTGGATACAAATTCACCAGTAAATACGGCTGTCAAATAGAACAAGTTCTTTGTTTGTATTTGACCCTAGCCTGCATGGATCAGTTAGATCCATAGGCAAATGCAGGGGGTTTCTGGTTGCCCGCAAACCCCCTCCTCTTGTCAAGTGTCAAATTATGACAATAGTAATGGTATATTAATATGATTACTAGAGCTGCCACCACACCATGCAGTGTAAGGGACAGGGCAGAGCTGCCACCACACCATGCAGTGTAAGGGACAGAGCAGAGCTGCCACCACACCATGCAGTGTAAGGGGCAGAGTGGAGCTACCACCACATCATGCAGTGTAAAGGACAGGGCAGAGCTGCCACCACACCATGCAGTGTAAAGGACAGGGCAGAGCTGCCACCACATCATGCAGTGTAAAGGACAGGGCAGAGCTGCCACCACACCATGCAGTGTAAAGGACAGGGCAGAGCTGCCGCCACACCATGCAGTGCAAGGACAGGGCAGAGCTGCCACCACACCATGCAGTGTAAAGGACAGGGCAGAGCTGCTGCATATGCCCAGTGGTAACAGCTTATTTTACCAAGTTTTATGTGTGTTTGTGGATCTGAGCATTCAATCAGTGCACTGGACCAGAGAGCAGCTTCCAGGGAGAAGCGACAGGAGCCTTAACATGAGGTTGGAGGATGTGAGCTTAGAAAGTGCAGCACTGGTTCTATTATGTTTGTGTATTTGTTATGATATGTTTAACCTTTTCCTCACCACTTATTTATAGAAACATAGAAACATAGAATTTGACGGCAGATAAGAACCACTTGGCCCATCTAGTCTGCCCCTTTTTTTAAACATGTTACCTCAAACCATATTTGATCCTTATTTTTTTGTAAGGATATCAATATGCTTATCCCAAGCATGTTTTAATTGTACTACTGTATTTGTGTGAGGATCCCGGGATCATGCAGCAGCGCAGCGCGACTTATGCCTCACGCAGAGCCCCGGGGTCACTCCGAGTTCCAAAGATCGCACAGGAATACACAATAGCAAAGGTACAAAAGTATTACCTTTATTTTACACACGGGTTATACATGTAAAATCAGCAATTACAGTCTATATACATTATATACAGAAAGGCCATCAGTATTAGCCACGTTATCAGAACCTTACCACGTTACCTTCAGATTAAGCTCAGATGGGCAGGACACGCTAGTCCATGACTCCCAGCGCTGGCTCTCATTCACATCTCTCCCCTCTCTCCCTGCAAACACCAACTTACATCCCAAAGGCACCCCTCTCCCCCTCCCTCAGGAATTCTTAACCCTTCCTATGCTGGGTGCAGTTGTATGAATGTAACAGGGTCTCCTATTACCTGTCCAGGGGCTGATTAACTTACTCCCTTCATCTGGCTTTGAAGCTTGTGTATGTGAGGGGTTTCACACCTTCATGTAAACAGATCTCTTCTCTGGAGACTGACCCTGGTGTTATCCATCCTTTAGCTTCTTGTTATTTGGGGGGGAAGTGTATGTCTCTGCCACTACCTGTTGTCTCTGTTACTAAACAGCCTATAAAGAGGCCCTTTGATCCCTGAAACAAAAACTATACACAAACTGACCAGATTCTAATCTAAGCATTTGGTCACTTCTAGCCGGACCATTTGTCTCCACATATACAGTTACAATATTTAAGTAATATGCCTTTGGGAAGACTGCCATAATTAACTTCATAGTCACAAATCCCTTATTCATGATACCATCGCAGTTTACTAAGAACAGGACCTGGAGGCAGTGACGTAACCACGGGCAACGCTGATCCTCCCTACCAGTTTCTCCTGTGCCCAGAAAAGTATCTTCTTGCCTTCATATGCATATGTAACAGTATGGGATACAGTATACAAAGCTTTGGGAACATATTACAGTCATTTACATAACATGAGAGAATATTTCCCTCCAGTAGCACACATACTCATCCTAATGAAATAACCTGTTTGGATTATTCAGTATAACATCCTATTATTGTCCGACATACAGCCCTGTGATGTCCCCTGTATACAGCAGTCTGGGGAACACAGCTCAGATATGAATACAGTCAGTGATAATATCCGGTTATCGCCGGCATTTCGCAATTCTCTTTGCTGAAGCGCAGAAAGAGGCGGGAGAACAACATATGACGGAAAGGGGCGTGGCCTGGTTTCGTCACAATTTGCGTCTACCACCTCTGTTGGGAGGCTATTCCACTTATCTACTACTCTTTCTGTGAAAAAATTATTCTTCACATTTCCCCTGAATCTTCCTCCCTCTAGTTTCAGTGCATGTCCTCGTGTTCTGTTGCTCCTCTTCCTGTGAAGAATGTCTCCCACCTGTACCTTGTTAAAGCCCTTGATATATTTGAAAGATTCTATCATGTCCCCCCTTTCCCTTCTCTGCTCTAAAGTATACATATTAAGATCTTTTAGTCTTTCCTGGTACGTTTTGTGATGTAGGCCATGCACCATTTTAGTTGCTCTTCTTTGTACAGTCTCTAATGTATTTATATCCTTCTGGAGATATGGCCTCCAGAACTGAACACAATACTCTAGGTGAGGTCGTACCAATGACCTATACAGTGGCATTATTACTTCTTTCTTTCTACTGCTGATACCTCTCCCTATGCAACCAAGCATCTGACTTGCCTTCTTCATTGCTTTGTTACATTGCCTACCTGCTTTTAAGTCCCCTGAAATAGTGACACCTAGATCCCTCTCTTCCTCAGTAGTTTCCATTATAGTGCCATTTATACTATATTGAGTCTTTGGATTTCTGAGACCCAAGTGCATGATTTTGCATTTTTTGGCATTAAACTGTAGTTGCCATTCTCTTGACCATTTCTCTAATCTGCCTAGATCCTCAATCATTTGTTTTACCCCTCCTGGTGTGTCTACCCTGTTGCATACCTTTGTGTCATCTGCAAAAAGGCACATTTTACCCTCAATTCCATTTGCAATATCACCAATAAAGATATTAAAAAGCACCGGTCCAAGTACAGATCCCTAGGGTACTCCACTTGTAACCTTTCCCTCCTTTGACTGTACTCCGTTTACTACAACTCTCTGTTTTCTGTCCTGCAACCACACTCTTATCCATTCAACTATCTTAGAATCCAATCCCAAGCTTTCAAGTTTATTTAACAGTCTGCGATGTGGGACAGTGTCAAAAGCTTTACTAAAGTCTAGATAAGCTACATCTACAGCCCCACCTTGATCTATTACTTTAGTCACCCAGTCAAAAAAGTCAATAAGATTTGTTTGACATGATCTTCCCCCAGTAAACCCATGCTGTTTTGGATCCTGTAAATTGCTGGTTTTGAGATATTCTACAACTCTTTGATTTAAGAGTGTTTCCATCAATTTCCCTACTACTGATGTAAGGCTCACTGGTCGATAGTTGCTTACCTCTTCCTTGCTTCCACTTTTGTGCAGTGGGACTACATTCGCTGTTTTCCAGTCCTCTGGGATTACTCCAATAGCTAGTGACTGGTTGAATAATTCTGTTATTGGTTTTACCAGCTCCCCTTTAAGCTCTTTTAGTATCCTTGGATGTATCCCATCTGGTCCCATTGATTTATCCACTTTAAGTTTTGAGAGTTCTGTAAGGACTTTCTCCTCTGTAAATGTACTTGTCTCTCCCTCAGTTTTCTGACTATACTTGCAACTTAACTGTGGCCCCTTCCCCTCTCTTTCAGAAGTGAATACTGAGCAGAAATAATTATTAATATTATCTGCTATTACATTGTTCCCGTCAAGAAAACTTCCACTCTCTGTCTTCAGTCTAATTATTCCACTTTTTGTTTTTCTCCTTTCACTTATATACCTAAAAAAGTTTTCCCCCATTACCCACTGACTGGGCCATTTTCTCTTCAGCCTGTGCTTTTGCACATCTGATTACCTTCTTAGCCTCCTTCTGTCTAACAAGATACACCTCTTTGTCCTCATTCTTCTGCGTCTGATTAAATTTCTTAAAGGCCAACTTTTTTGCTTTCACAATACTTGCTACTTCTTTTGCAAACCACAATGGCTATTTTTTTTCTTGCGTTTTTCCTAACTCTTTTGACACAAAGTTCTGTTGCTTTTAGAATTGCACTTTTTAATTTTTCCCACTTATCCTGCACTCCTTCCAAGTTCTTCCACTCTGCCAAAGAATCCCTTACAGAGTTTCCCATCTCTAAAAAATTAGCCTTTCTAAAATCTAACACCTTTGTTTTTGTGTGCGATGAGTCAGTCTCTGTCTTTATTTTGAACCATACTGCTTGATGGTCACTGGATCCCAGATTTTCACCCACATTTATGTCAGATATTCTGTCACCATTTGTAAGTATTAAGTCTAATATTGCGTCCTTACGAGTGGGCTCCCTCACCAATTGCTGGAGGGATGCTCCTTGCAAGGAATTCAGCATGTCCCTACTTCTGGTGGAACTTGCAACAGGCAGCTTCCAGTTTACATCAGCTAGATTAAAGTCTCCATGATTATCACCTCTCCTTTTAATGCCATTTTATTGATGTCCTGCAATAGGCTCTTGTCTAGTTCCTCTTCCTGACCTGGTGGTCTGTAGATCACCCCTATACGAAGAATCGCCTTCTCCCCTGTTTCTATGGTCACCCAAAGGGCCTCCGTTTTTTCTTCAATACTTTGTATTAAGGTAGTCTTTATATATTTTTTCACATATATTGCAACCCCTCCTCCAATTTTTCCCATTCTGTCCTTCCTAAATAAAGTATATCCTGGTATAGCTATGTCCCAGTCATGATTTTCATTGCACCATGTCTCTGTAATAGCCACAATATCCAGTTCATCCCTTGTCATTATTGCAATTAGTTCTGGGATTTTATTTCCTAAGCTCCTAGCATTTGCACACATAGCTCTTAAAGTTGTGTTTGTGCTTCTCCTGCTGCTAGCTATGTTCATCTTTCTGCCTATATCTATTTGGTTTTGATCGGCATTATCTTCTGTTGCAGTGGATAGGCTTTCTGTTCCATTTGCCTGCAGAGACAATACGTCTAGGTTGGGGGAGCAGATTTCTTCATTCTTATTTGTTTCACTGCCCCCCTCTGCTAGTTTAAATAGTTGCTTATGAAGCTTCCAAACTTCTCACTTAATATTCTCGTTCCCCTTGTAGATGGGTGCAGGCCATCACTTTTATATAAGGCTCTGTCTTGCCAGGTAGCTTGACTTTGACCTAAATATCCAAATCTTTCCTCGTTGCACCAATTCCTTAGCCAAACATTGAAGTTTCTAATTCTCAGAGTTCTATCTTCCCCTTGGTGTACTGGCAATACTTCTGAAAAAGTTACAGTGGTTGCCACCTGTTTTTTTTTTAAATTATGTTTATTTAGAACAAGGTATGAATAGTACAACAAGGTAAACATCCAGATATTCACATATGAGCATGGTGGGGCCTTCACAGAAGAGCCTATCACCAAGTCTGAATTTAACATTGGGTTAACGCATTGGGCCACAGTTGTCTAAAAAGGCTAAGTATACAGTGTTAAGGGTAATCACATATCTCTCTCCGTGGCCTGAGCATCTTCTATGTTATGTGTTACTCCAGAGTAGCGGCGAATTAAAACATATCATACCCTTGTCCTAACTTTTTTCAAATTTTCAACTAGTGGATCATAAACATAACATTAAAACAATCTCTAACGGGGGTGGAAGGGAGGGAAAGACAGAGGGGAGGGGGGGGTGTAGCCTGTCAGTCTCTTATCCAACTCTTCATGGGATTATCCTCAAAGAGGGGGTTATAGTTCTAGAGCAGTTTCAGGTAGTTCTAGGAGTTTGCAGATATCTCTTTTCTGAGCTAAGGGGCGGCTGTTGATAAAAGGGGCCCAGGTCAAACAGAACTTCCCGTGGGAAGTGGGCGAGGAGTTTCTCAGGAGGTCATATTTGTCGTAATATAGGTATTTAAGGAGCAAAGTTTCTACTTCCGTCACTGTTGGTATGTGGGAGGTTATCCATGAATTAAGAATGGTCTTTTTGGCCACTGTGACCAAGAGGGTGAGGATAGGTATGAGTCTAGTTGTGGGGGGTGGTATCGGCCATGTTTCAAAATTGGCAAACAATAGGGGTAGGGGGTCAAGGGTTGCTTCAATATGAAAATTACATCTTATATATGTTACTACCTTATTCCAGAATCTCGTTATGTGCCTGCAGGACCAGAAATTGTGAATAAATGAAGCTTTTGGAGAGCGACACTTCAAGCATGATCCATCTTCTTCTTCCACGTAAAAGCTCTGTTGGTGTTGAGACACATACGCTCTATGTATAAATTTTATATGGACTTCCTGAAGCACGGATGACTTCAGAGTCTTCAGTGTTTGCTGGTGATGTGCGAATATCAAGCTTAAATCTGCTAATAAAATATTATCTTTCATCCATGAGTCTATTATTTATTTATGGTATTTGGCTCCTGGGAGGGCCACTATTGGGTCATAGAACAATTTGGATTTGAACTTACCCTTTTGGAATTTGGCCACAGCTCCAGATACTAACAACATAGCAGGCTCAGCTTGTGGAAGTGGGGGGAGAGATCGGATGTAGTGACTGAGTTGTAAAAGGGGGAATGTCGAGGAGTGTGGAAGATTGAATAACCTTTGTAACTCAGGGATTGTGTGGGGGTGCCCTCCTGGGTCAAACACTTGGGAGATGCTTTTTAACCCTTTATGGGTTAAACGTTTGAAGCCTGTGCAGTCCAGGCTGGGAGGGAACGCAGGATTGCCCCATAGAGACATCCATGGTGTAATTAGTGGGGAGAAGCCTAAAGCTTTTGTAGTAGCCCACCAAGCGGAGTGTATGTCAATAAAAAGTTTGTTTTGGGATATCTGTTTAGGTAGCTTGGTTTTGGGGATGTGTAGTAGAGCGTTTGGGGAGAAGGGCGCAAAAAGGGCACAGTCTAGGGCGTAATCTGAGTAGGTTCCCGTTTCTGTTAGCCATCCCAGTGCGAATCTACATAGAAGGGATTTAGAATAGAGTTTGAGGTCTGGGATGTTTAGGCCTCCCAGGTGTTTGGGAGTGTGAAGTTTGTGTAGGGCTATTTTGGCTCTTTTACCGTTCCACAAGAATTTTGTTATTTTAGAATTGATCTTTTTAGCATCAGTGTTGGAAATTTTCATGGGGATCATTTGAAGGACGTATAGGAGCCTCGGGATTATTATTGATTTAATGACCTCCGCTCTTCCCAGCAGAGACAGGGGTAAGGTCACCCATGTTTCCATGGTGTTTGTCATCTGTGCTATCAGAGGTTCAAAATTACAGGAGTATAATTTGTCCAGCTGATCTGGAATTTGAATTCCTAGATATTTTATCTGTGTGGGCTGGTGCTTAATCTTGTATAGGTCTGAATCTGCCGGAAAGAGCGGGGGGGGGGGCCTTTTAACATTAGGAGTTCGGATTTTGTTATATTAATTTTGTAGCCTGAGAAGGAGCTAAAGTTTCGGATTAATTTGAGGGCCTCGGGTAGGGAGTGTTCAGGGGACGTGAGGAAGAGGAGCATGTCGTCAGCAAATAGTGAGACACATAGGTCGACATTTCCTATTTGGATGCCTCCAAATGTGGGGGCTTGACGTAGCGCAGTGGCGAGGGGTTCTAGTGCCAGGGCAAAAAGTAGGGGTGATAATGGGCAGCCTTGCCTGGTCCCACGCTGTATGGGGAAGGGGTCAGAGAGTAAGCCATTGCACATTATTCGGGATGAGGAATTGGTGTAGAGGGCGCGGATTAAATTTATAAATTTGTCAGGGATCGAAAATTTGTTTAGGGTGTCGAATAGGTGTTCCCAGAGGACCATGTCGAACGCCTTCTCCGCGTCCAGGGAGAGTATCGCCAGAGAGGCGCCCGACATGGACCCCCGGGCTTTGTATAAAGCTGACAATACCTTCCTGATATTTGTTGCTGGGTTACGGCCAGATATAAATCCGGTCTGATCTGGGTGAATCAGTGAAGGCATTAGGAGCTTCAGCCTTTCAGCTAGTATTTTGGTCAAAATTTTGTAATCAATATCCAGAAGGGATATAGGTCTATATGAACCCGGGTCGGTCAGGTCACGGCCTGTTTTCGGAAGGACTTTGATAGTGGCCAGATTGAAATGAGGGGGGGCGTTGTTGGTAGGCATAATTTGGTTGAACACATCCTTTAGTATGGGGGATATTTTTGGGGATAATAATTTGTAGTAGTCGGGGGTGTATCCATCTGGGCCAGGGGCTTTTCCAGAATGTAATCCTGCAATGGCTTTTTGTACTTCCTCTAGAGTGACAGGGGTGGACAGGGTATCAGCCTCAGGAGAGGTTAGGTGTGGTATGTGGAGACCTTCCCAGAAACGTTTGGCTTGGTCAGAGTCTGGGTGTGGGGCCGCGTATAAAGTGGAGTAGAATGTGGTCAAGGTTTGGGCAATTTGTTTGTTAGAGGTGGTCATAGTGCCATCAGGGCGCTTTAATGGGTGTATTACCGATGGGGCTTGGTGGAGAGGAGCTTGCTCGATTTGTTGCCATATTTATAAAAGCGAGCATAGGAAGCAAAGGTGTGTAAGGATTCTGACTTTATAAACAGGGCTTCAAAGGTTGATTTAGCTTTTTGATATTCCGTTTTGGTACCTGGTGTTGGTGTGTTTTTATATGTCACATATGCAAGAGATAGTTCTGATTGGGCTTTTGCAAACTCTTGGGCAATGGTTCTCTTTTGAAAGGAGGTATGGGATATGATTGCTCCCCTCACTGTGGCCTTAGAGGCCTGCCAAAACAGAGCCGGATTGGCTGATGCAGTGGGTTGATTGTGAGAGGAGAAATCATCCCAAGCATTATGTACTACCTCTTTTAGAGAGGGAGACACCATAAGATGGGACGGGCACCTCCAAGTTATGACCTCTCTCTTTTCCGGGGTTAAGCGTAGTTTGAGCCAGATGACTGCATGATCGGATAGGGCTATGGGTTCGATAAATGAGGTAATTACTGTTGGGAAGATGGAGGTGGAGAGGAGAATATAATCTATTCGCGATAGGGTTCCAGCAGAGGCGGAGAGGCATGTGAAGTCTCTCTCTGTAGGGTGGAACACCCTCCAGATGTCCATTAGCTGTAAACTCTCGGCCAGTGCTGGGACCCCTAGTTTAGGTACGGGTCTGTGGGTTGGGATTTGTTTGTCTAGGTCAGGGTCAGATATGAGGTTTAGGTCACCGCATAAAATAATTGGTAAGTGGATGTATGGGGTCAGGATCTTAATTATATTTAGGAGGAACTGCTTGGAGTAGATGTTGGGGGCATAGATATTAAATATGTGATATTGGGATTTGGCCATGGTAATACGGCAAAGGGTGTATCTACCTTCTGGGTCTGTGAGTAGGGTTTCAGCTGTGATTGGAAGTTGTGTTTTCGCCAGGATGGCCACTCCTCTGGATTTGGAGTTGTAGGAAGCTGAGGAGAGAACCTGCCAGTTGAGCATCCGGAGCTTGGCCGTTTCGGGTTGTGTAAGGTGGGTTTCCTGCAGGCACATAACATCGACATGGATCTTGTTAAGGTACATTAGTATTCTTTTCCTCTTTTGAGGAGAGTTGATCCCACCCACATTCCAGCTGCCCACCGTCAAAGTAGACATTTGTGGGGGTCGGGTGTGGATGGGGTCAAGCCTAACATAGGTATCACATTTTTAATCAAACAAGCAATCAAATTGGAGACAGTATGACTACACCATAACTGGGGAAAAGGATGGAGCAGGGGGAGGAAGGGGGGGGGGAGGGGAGAACTTATGAAGTAGACTTCCATAGGAGGTAACCTAGCGTCCTTTTCTTGCATCAGGAAGCTTAGGTTCACGGTAAATGGGCGTTAAGGCAGCACCCCCACCAAGGCGCTACCTCCACGCTAAACAATTTGTAAGAAAACAATAGCTAGCTCTAAAGAATATTCATTCACATGAATATTTTCAAACTTATCAAACTTGTCGCCCGCCACAGGCGTGTGTAACAGGGGGGGGAGGTAGGGGGAGGGGGGAGGGGGTTGGGGAGGGGGAAATGGCATGTTTAAAATTTGGCAACAGGGTGAGGGTATGAACCAGGGGGAGGGGAAGGGGTTTCAGGATGTCCCATGAAAACGTAGATTCATATGTCTCTGATGGATTCCCTTGGTGGCTGGGTATTTGGCAGGAGTGCCGAACTCTCGAGTGGAATCTTTCTGGAGTTTCACTTCAGCCTGTCCATCTTGGTTATGAAGAGGGGGGTAGGTAGGTGGTAGTGGGGTGAGTGATTGGGGGAGGGGTAGAAGTGTAGAGGTTGGCTTAGGCAGATCTTCTCGGTAGTATACCCCATCCATTTGCCCCATTGCTATAGCTCTGCGACCAAGGGGAGGGGAGGTGGAGGGGGTGGGAGAATAAGGATTGGTGAGAGGTAGTACGGAAAGCAAAAAGATCTAGGGGATCCCGGGGTGTACGGGAGTAGGTGGAGGAAAAGGAGATGATTAGTTGAGGGAGTTCTTTCTTTGCGGATTAGTGTTGCTTATAGGAGGGTCATCTCAGCTGGTTTATTCACGAGTTTTCATCAGCCCAGGTATGGTGCGGTCTGGATTCTTCTTCCTGGTCTGTAAGGAAAGCCTCAGCGTCCAGGTGAGATGTGAAGTCTTTATATGAATTATCCTTAAATATGCGGAGTCTCGCCGGATACAGCATGGCAAATTTTACTCCGTCTCTGATTAGTTTTGCGCATGTGGGGGCGAAGTCTCTGCGTGCCTTGGATAATTCGGCCGAAAAGTCCTGAAAAATCAGGATTTTATGATCCTGCCAAGTAATGTCCCTTTGTTTTCTTGATGCAGTCCATATTAGTTCCTTATGCAGGAAATTCAAAGGTTTAAATATAACTGCCCATGGTTTGGCGCCATCTTGTGGTCGAAGTGAGCCTAATCTATGGGCTCTTTCTATAATGAGGTCCTCACATCTGTCAGCAATTTTTAAAAGATCAGGGAGGGTCACTCTTATGAAGAAAAGATCTTGACCATGAATTGATTCAGGCAGGCCTATAATGCGCAAGTTGCACCTGCGCGAGCGGTTTTCCAAATCTTGGACTTTATTGTGCAGGTAGGCTATTTCCTTCTGGGATTGCTTTGCTGCATCTTTCAGCTCAGCTATGTCATTAAAGTTCTCTGCAGCAGTCTGTTCTGTGGCTTGTATTCTGTGTTGCAGTTGAGTAATCTGCCCACTAATATCTGCTGTGACTTATTTTAATAAGGGGCCTATGGCAGCCCTTATGGCAGCCACCATATCCCCATATGTCACTGGGGCTGTTAGCGGGGGCAGCGGGGTGTCAGGAGCGCTGTACTCACTGTCTTGGATAGGTTTTTCATCTGTTGGCGAGCCTGGGTTGCTGCTGATGGGAGCCTCCTTCTGTTTGGAGAGCGGGGAAGCAGGGGGAGCCGTCCGAGTCCCGGCGTCCGGTGCCATCTTGGATCCCGGGAGCGGCTTGTCTCTGTCTCTCCTCGGGCGGTTTGCGGTGCTGGGCATCGGGGTAAGGTGGCGTTTCATGCGCCAGGGGGTCCAGGGAGGTAGTAGCGGGTGGCGGGCGGATTTTTATCCGATTCAGAGCCGCGATAATTGCGGCGTGGTGTGCCCGGGCGGAGGAGCTCCTGTCTCCCACTACCACTGCATGTGGGGGCGGAACCGAAAGTCTGGTTGCCACCTGTTTTAGAGCAGTTCCTAACTTTCTAAATTCATCTTTTATGGCCATAACTTCAGCATTAACCAGGTCATTTGTGCCTAGGTGGACGATGACATCCACCTCCCCATCTTTTCTTGCTGCCTTTACAATTCTTAGAATGCGTTCTTTATCTCTTGGAGCTGTGGCTCCAGGTAAGCACCTTACTTGTTTTTCTACTTTAGTAGCATTTCCCAGATTAACTCCTCTAATTATGGAATCTCCCAAAAGAAGTGCAGTCCTTTTTGGAGGTGAAATTTTCCTGGTCCTACAGTTAGAAGAGGTAGAAGTCCTCATATAAAATATTAGTTAAATGTCTATAGCCCAGTGGTTCCCAAACTTTTTCAGTTCATGGCATCCTTGCAGTCTCCATGATTTTTTCAAGGCACCCTAAAGGCAAAATATTTAGCGAGCGGTCCCTTCTTTAAAGTAGTTGGGTCAAAATAACCTAATTATTGCATAGATCAGGAAAAAAATAATTGTTTGCAAAAATAATACACATAAATCCAAGAAACAAATGTAGTTGTCAGGGTTAGGTGGCAGGGAGGGAGGGCTAGGAACTAAGAAGGGGGGGTTAGGCAGCTGGGAGGGGTGGCTGTAGTTGTAGTGGTGGGGGGGGGGGGGGGGGTAGGGTTGGGCTTCAGGAAAGGAGGGCTGAGGGGTGGACAAGGAGAAGGTATATATACTTATTGGACCTCTGTCAGGATTCTCTCTGTCGGGATTCCAGCCTTGGTATTCTGATCATCGTTAATCCCGTCTGCTGATCTTCCATATAGAGTGCTGGCTGTATGGCACCCAACACAAACTGACAAACTATAGCAGGAGAGGTTCTGCACACCACGGCAATCCACATAAGAAGAAAGGGCTGTTTATTCTTATGCCAACGTTTCAGATGTGTTTCATACCTTTTGTCAAGGATCCTTCCATGTATATATATATTGGAAGAGTGTGGATATTACTCCAGGTGGTTAACCTCCCAGTGGTTAGGATACTGGCGTTCAGAATACAGATGTTGGCATCTCGACTGTTATTACAACACCGGTGGGGAAGCATGGAATAGATCAGGATTCCGATGCCAAAATACAGGAGAGTGGGGGCGGACACACATATACACACACAAGCAGGGCCAGACTGGCCATCTGGAAAATGCCAGAGCGGCCCGAATTGTCACTCTAAGGTGGAACCACCACCTCCTGATCGGCGCACAGAGAGAGTCGCTGGACTTGTGGTGGGTCCTCCAGCTCTCTCTGTGTGCCGATCGGGTCCAGGAGAGAGGGAAGCATCACATGCGGCTATCCCCCCTCTCTCCTGCAAGCCAGTATCAGTAGTGCACGCATGCCAGGCGTGTGTGTGGGCCGGCATGTGCACTTGCACAAATGACATCGACAATTCTGCTTCCCCTTCCATCCCTGCACACAAGGTAAGCCATGAGCTACAGCTGCTGTATGGGGAAAAAAAAACATTATCTTACTGTGGGAAGCAGCTAGGGATGCCAATCCCAGGGCTTTTATTTTAATCCTGGGATTGGCATCCCTAGAAAAAACACACCCCTGTCCACCCAACACTGGAAGCCCTGCAGATTTATTTACATGGGTGGGCAGCCGGGAGTGGGGCAGAGACCAGCGGTGCCAGGTGCCACCGGACAGGTGGCAGGAGTATCAGCTGGGCAGGATGTGAGGGCAGGAGTGGAGGTGTTACAGTGCGGCCAGGAGCGGTGATACAGTCATACGGTCACGCTCTGCAGGCTGCATGCTGGGTCAGGAACAGCTGGGCAGCGTCTGAGTGGGTGTTCTGACGCTGCCCGGCATTAAACTGTGTATGAAATCCAATCCCGAAATCCCAGGATACTCTAATCCTAGGATAGAAATCATGGACATTTTGGGGCCAAATCCCAGGATTGGCCACCCTAGTAGCAGCTGCATGCTCCTTATCACTGGGAGCCCCCTCTTTCCAAGCAGCAGCACAGACACATTAGCAAAAGCTCTTGCATGCTTATTGGAGGGGACAGTGGAAAGGAAGTCTGCCTGCATCCAACAAGACAGCCAGGCAGTGCTCAGTGCTGCACAACACATGATGGGCAGGGGGCACCCTAACTCCCATCCCACTGCATGTTCCACTAATCCCCGTCCACCATGGCCCACTAAGCCATGCCCATCGTGCCCTAACCTTGCCCCTTTTTATGTAGGTTCACGGCACGGCATTCAGCGCCTGCTGCAACAGCCGCAGTCTGACCTTGACAGACCGGAGGCACTAGGGCAGATGGAGAATTTTTCCCAGCTGTCTGGTATATGCTGCTGCTATGAATCCACCCCTGGGGAGTGCTCTAGCACGGAGTTTGTGCTCCACTGGAACCGCACTCCCTACAACCCTGTCAGTGTGCTCCTATGGGCTTGTAGCCCGCAGGGGTTCTCTCTGTTGCTCGGCATCTCTTCCCTGCCCTCCGCCTAGATCACCGATCAGGCAGCTTCCTAAGCACCACCAGTCACGGCACCCCAGTGACAGCGCTGTGGCACCCCAGGGAGTCACGGCGCACAGTTTGGGAACCGCTGCTGTAGCCGATCTATAGTGTTATGTGTTATTACTGTATTCCATACAGGATCCAGTGTATAAAGAGACCATTGTGTACATTAATTTCCGCTCCCCAGACTCCGGAACTTGCTCCAATGTTCTGCAGAGTGGGTGATTGCGGACTACATTGGGAAACCCCTCTCTAGAAATCCTGCATTTGCCACTAAGGTCAGTCACTACAGTCGTATCAGTCAGATCCGTGCAGGCTTCTTAGCGAAAAGAATAAATAAATAAATAAAAAACAGCTAGTGGGCCATTTTACCAATCAGATTACATGTGGATAGTAAAGCGTGAAAAATTCCAATAAAAGGGAAAAAACACGAGAAATTCCTTTTGACCTTTTCATGTTGACGCTTTGGTGTTGACCTGTTGATTGGCTTTGTAGATATTCCCATAAACGTGAGTGTGAGGTTTATGTTCTGCATGTATAATATTGTAAACTCATTTGATGTATTTAGACTTTGTGCTGTATAATTCACATGGGGGGTATTAGTGATACAGGAGGGAATTCACCATCAGTGCTCAGCTGTCAGGGAATTGCCGAAGTGTGTGTGACATTGTGCCTCAGACTACAGGAGGGGATGGCAACCCCCAGTGGGATTCCCTGCATGCACCTTGGAGGCTTACATTTAGAGATTTCATTTTAACTGTATGAGCCACCTGGCACCTCTATTCCAAGGAAAGTGACTGTTCTACAGCCTCTGACACACGGTAACACTGACTCTGCCATCATTGTATGTGTATATGAGGATATAGTATAATAGCAGTGTCCTGCCAGCCTCTGACACACAGTAACACTGACTCTGCCATTACTGTATGTGTATATGAGGATATAGTATAATAGCAGTGTCCTGCCAGCCTCTGACACACAGTAACACTGACTCTGCCATCACTGTATGTGTATATGAGGATATAGTATTATAGCAGTGTCCTGCCAGCCTCTGACACACAGTAACACTGACTCTGCCATCATTGTATGTGTATATGAGGATATAGTATAATAGCAGTGTCCTTCCAGCCTCTGACACACAGTAACACTGACTCTGCCATCACTGTATGTGTATATGAGGTCATAGCATAATAGCAGTGTCCTGCCAGCCTCTGACACACGGTAACACTGACTCTGCCATCACTGTATGTGTATATGAGGTCATAGCATAATAGCAGTGTCCTGCCAGCCTCTGACACACGGTAACACTGACTCTGCCATCACTGTATGTGTATATGAGGTCATAGCATAATAGCAGTGTCCTGCCAGCCTCTGACACACGGTAACACTGACTCTGCCATCACTGTATGTGTATATGAGGTCATAGCATAATAGCAGTGTCCTGCCAACCTCTGACACACGGTAACACTGACTCTGCCATTACTGTATGTGTATATGAGGATATAGTATAATAGCAGTGTCCTGCCAGCCTCTGACACACGGTAACACTGACTCTGCCATCATTGTATGTGTATATGAGGATATAGCATAATAGCAGTGTCCTGCCAGCCTCTGACACACGGTAACACTGACTCTGCCATCACTGTATGTGTATATGAGGATATAGCATAATAGCAGTGTCCTGCCAGCCTCTGACACACGGTAACACTGACTCTGCCATCATTGTATGTGTATATGAGGTCATAGCATAATAGCAGTGTCCTGCCAGCCTCTGACACACGGTAACACTGACTCTGCCATTACTGTATGTGTATATGAGGTCATAGCATAATAGCAGTGTCCTGCCAGCCTCTGACACACGGTAACACTGACTCTGCCATCACCGTATGTGTATATGAGGTCATAGCATAATAGCAGTGTCCTGCCAGCCTCTGACACACGGTAACACTGACTCTGCCATCATTGTATGTGTATATGAGGATATAGTATAATAGCAGTGTCCTGCCAGCCTCTGACACACGGTAACACTGACTCTGCCATTACTGTATGTGAATTTGAGGATATATTATAATAGCAGTGTCCTGCCAGCCTCTGACACACGGTAACACTGACTCTGCCATCACTGTATGTGTATATGAGGTCATAGCATAATAGCAGTGTCCTGCCAGCCTCTGACACACGGTAACACTGACTCTGCCATCATTGTATGTGTATATGAGGATATAGTATAATAGCAGTGTCCTGCCAGCCTCTGACACACAGTAACACTGACTCTGCCATTACTGTATGTGTATATGAGGATATAGTATAATAGCAGTGTCCTGCCAGCCTCTGACACACGGTAACACTGACTCTGCCATTACTGTATGTGTATATGAGGTCATAGCATAATAGCAGTGTCCTGCCAGCCTCTGACACACGGTAACACTGACTCTGCCATCACTGTATGTGTATATGAGGATATAGTATAATAGCAGTGTCCTGCCAGCCTCTGACACACAGTAACACTGACTCTGCCATCACTGTATGTGTATATGAGGTCATAGCATAATAGCAGTGTCCTTCCAGCCTCTGACACACGGTAACACTGACTCTGCCATCATTGTATGTGTATATGAGGTCATAGCATAATAGCAGTGTCCTGCCAGCCTCTGACACACGGTAACACTGACTCTGCCATCACTGTATGTGTATATGAGGTCATAGCATAATAGCAGTGTCCTGCCAGCCTCTGACACACAGTAACACTGACTCTGCCATCATTGTATGTGTATATGAGGTCATAGCATAATAGCAGTGTCCTGCCAGCCTCTGACACACAGTAACACTGACTCTGCCATCATTGTATGTGTATATGAGGATATAGTATAATAGCAGTGTCCTGCCAGCCTCTGACACACTGTAACACTGACTCTGCCATTACTGTATGTGTATATGAGGTCATAGCATAATAGCAGTGTCCTGCCAGCCTCTGACACACGGTAACACTGACTCTGCCATCACTGTATGTGTATATGAGGTCATAGCATAATAGCAGTGTCCTGCCAGCCTCTGACACACAGTAACACTGACTCTGCCATCATTGTATGTGTATATGAGGATATAGTATAATAGCAGTGTCCTGCCAGCCTCTGACACACTGTAACACTGACTCTGCCATCACTGTATGTGTATATGAGGTCATAGCATAATAGCAGTGTCCTGCCAGCCTCTGACACACGGTAACACTGACTTAGCGTAGCGTCTCTTTCAGAATCGGCCTCGTGTTCCCCCGACCAGCGTAGTCAGTCAGAAGTAGCGTAGTGTGTTCCGCGCGACCAGCATAGTCAGCGTAGTCAGTCAGAAGTAGCGAAGTGTAGTCAGCGTAGGCAGTACGTAGTCAGCGTAAGCGTTCCTGTCAAAATCGGCGTAGTGTTCCCGCGACTAGCGTAGTCATCCTAGTGTCCCTGTCAGAAACAGCATCTAGTTCTCCCAACATAGTCAGTCAGCTGGTAGATTGAGCGGTACGCAGTTAGCGCAGTCAGTCAGCTTTTGCTTAGTCAGTCAACTGGTAGATTGAGAAGTATGCAGTTAGCGCAGTCAGTCAGCTGTTGCTTAGTCAGTCAACTGGTAGATTGAGTGGTACGCAGTTAGCGCAGTCAGTCAGCTGTTGCGTAGTCAGTCAGCTGGTAGATTGAGCGGTAGGCAGTTAGCGCAGTCAGTCAGCTGTTGCGTAGTCAGTCAGCTGGTAGATTGAGCGGTATGCAGTTAGCACAGTCAGTCAGCTGTTGCATAGTCAGTCAGCTGGTAGATTGTGTGGTATGCAGTTAGCGCAGTCAGTCAGCTGTTGCGTAGTCAGTCAGCTGGTAGATTGAGCAGTATGCAGTTAGCACAGTCAGTCAGCTGTTGCATAGTCAGTCAGCTGGTAGATTGAGTGGTATGCAGTTAGCGCAGTCAGTCAGCTGTTGCGTAGTCAGTCAGCTGGTAGATTGAGCAGTATGCAGTTAGCGTAGTTAGTCAGCTGTTAGATTCTGTGAGAGTCAGACCCATTTCAGTCATAAATGGGGATATAGAGAGCGCACTGTGTTGATTTAACACTTTATTAAATATAAAAATAAATAATAATAAAAAGCAATTTAATAAGTACACAATATATATATACCATACACACAAAACACAATTAAAAACAATTAGGCACTAAATTATCCAGCATTAGGTAATGGGATAACGATGTGATATTATAAAGTCCCATCCAAATAATAGCAGCTCATGTAAATGTCTATATTAGACTCCAATGTCCAGACTTATTTAGATTCAAATAGCTTTTTAGATCAATGTATTCTATTATGAACGGATATAATTACCAGTCCCGCTGAGCCCCGTGAATTTAGGAGATGGAATAGGGGAGAACTTGGAAGAATCCACCGATGCCCGCTAACAACCGGCGGGGCTTAGTTGTGATGAAAGCCACCGTCGGGAGCAGGTCTCCAAGGTTTGATATGGCTTGCAGGAGGATTCCTCTGCCCTCCGCTTCCACCGGCGGGGCTCAGATGTAGTGTGTGCCACCGTCGGGAGCAGATGGGCCGTCTCCCTTTACCTGAATTCGCCAGGTGTTGATGGAAGGAGGAGAGGGGAGCTCAGACACCGGCCTGATGTTCCGTATCGCTGTTGAGATCGCCGCAGGTCACTCGCAGCAGACGGCCCGGGTAGCGGTAATCACTGGAGAACCGTGAAAGTAGTCGTGCTTCTAAGACGTGCTTTTAAGACGGAGAAACGCGTCAAGATAACTACATATCCAGCAAAGCTCTGCTAATTCTACCTCCAATTGAGTTCCAGCTTAATCTACTACTTTCACGGTTCTCCAGTGATTACCGCTACCCGGCCGTCTGCTGCGAGTGACCTGCGGCGATCTCAACAGCGATACGGAACATCAGGCCGGTGTCTGAGCTCCCCTCTCCTCCTTCCATCAACACCTGGCGAATTCAGGTGAAAGGGAGACGGCCCATCTGCTCCCGACGGTGGCACACACTACATCTGAGCCCCGCCGGTGGAAGCGGAGGGCAGAGGAATCCTCCTGCAAGCCATATCAAACCTTGGAGACCTGCTCCCGACGGTGGCTTTCATCACAACTAAGCCCCGCCGGTTGTTAGCGGGCATCGGTGGATTCTTCCAAGTTCTCCCCTATTCCATCTCCTAAATTCACGGGGCTCAGCGGGACTGGTAATTATATCCGTTCATAATAGAATACATTGATCTAAAAAGCTATTTGAATCTAAATAAGTCTGGACATTGGAGTCTAATATAGACATTTACATGAGCTGCTATTATTTGGATGGGACTTTATAATATCACATCGTTATCGCATTACCTAATGCTGGATAATTTAGTGCCTAATTGTTTTTAATTGTGTTTTGTGTGTATGGTATATATTTGTGTACTTATTAAATTGCTTTTTATTATTATTTATTTTTATATTTAATAAAGTGTTAAATCAACACAGTGCGCTCTCTATATCCCCATTTATTTTGTCCTATTGAATTTGTTTTCATATGGGAGCAGCCTTAATTATATTTAGCTGTGGCCTTAAAGAGACCATTACCAATTTGCGCCCGATTTACTTTCTTTCTATAGAAGTATCTCTGTCCTATTTTTCCATTTCAGTCATGGCTGCTGAAAAGCTGACTCTTTTCAACCTGCCCCAGACTAAGGAGGAGTCGGTGGCATTTCTGCAGAGCCACAAATTCCTGCCTGACACCCACACCTGACCCAATGGGCACCCTATGAGGCTCAGTGTCAGGGAGTAGATATGGCTCTGCCATATCTGCAGCTGTGGCAAGAAGGTCAGTGTCAGGGCTGTGCAGTGGTTCAGAGGGTGCCATCTGACCTTTGTCACCCTGATCAGATTCATCTTCTGCTGGGCAGAGGAGCTGATGAGCATCCACTTCTGTGAGCGACACCAGGCCATCTCACAGGCAACCACTGTCCTCTATAACAACTTAATGCGGGAGGCCTGCACCGTCGACCTCCTGTCGCAGCCTCACCCGGGAATTGGCGGCCCAGACACCATCGTGGAAGTCGACGAAAGCCTGTTTGTGAAACGGAAGAACCACTTTGGCCGCATGCTGCCCCAGCAGTGGATCTTTGGAAGGCATCTCCAGGGAGACGGCAGTCGAGAGACGTGATGCCAGCACCCTCATGGCTGCCATCGAGAGGCACGTGCAACCGGGGACCACAATTTTTACAGACTGCTGGCCTACAAGACGGAGCAGCTGGAGCAGGCAGGTACCCACCCACCACGCCAGGGTGAACCACCGGTACCACTTCGTGGATCCGGAGAGCGAGGTTCATACCCAGAACATTGAGAGGCTGTGGGGTTCCTGCAAGTGGCGCAATAAGCGTCAAAGGGGCACTGCACGCTATCAGCTGGACTTTTACTTGCAGGAGTTCATCTGGAGGAAGACCCTTGAGGCAGAAGACCCCTTCCAGTGCATCTTGCACGTGCTGACCCTGCTCCCCAGGCAGAGAAAGGCGCCGCCGCCGAGGCAGAGACAACTGCGTCGACTTCCGCTGCTGTTTCTGCAAATGCAGTTTCCGAGGAATTACTTTTTCTCATTTTTTGTGTCTTTTTTCTTCTTATTCATTGTATTGTTATTTCATAATTTTTCCTTGATTCTTCTTCTTAATCATAACTACAATTCAGTTACCAGTTAACACTTGTCGTCATTACTGTCTCAGGTGTATGAAATGGCAGGTGTGAATGTGTTCCTGAAACACCACCACTATCCACACCAGCCTGAAGCATGGCGAGCGCATGCATTAAGCGTCCTACCGACCTTTTCATACCCACACTATCCATGTCGGCATGGAGTTGATTTTATAAAATGTGTCAAGCGCAGCGAGCCACCGAGCACGAAGCACAGTGAGCCCCGTAAGGGGACGTGGAATACATGTGAAGTTACCCCCGTCCACTCGCCACGCTTCGGGTTTGGTGACTTTCTGCGCTCGCCACACTTTATAAAGTCAACTCCATGCCGACATGGATAGTGGGGGGTATGAAAAGGTCGGTAGGACGCTTTACGCATCCCCTTGGTGCCTTGGTTCTGGTGCCTTGGTTCTGGGGCTGGTCCAGGGCTCCAGGGCTGAAGAGTCCAGGGTCCTGGATCCGAAGAATTCCATGGGGGACCTGTGGAAGGATACCTACTCACCAGGTCCTCCGGTGAAGATCCCGTCATCTGCTCCGTCTCCACCATAGTCCACCGTATCAGCCGCCGATACCCGATTGGAATGAGAGGTGCAGAGATGTTCATCTTCCGCGCCTCTCATCCAAATGATTCTATTGGCCGCCTAGCGCCCAATCAGGAGCCGACTTTCTCGGCTCCTGATTGGCCGCTAGGCGGCCAATAGAATCATTTAGAGGAGAGGCGCGGTAGATGAAACCATAGGCGTGCGCAGTCCGTTTTCTTAGGGGGTGCACCATTGGAGGGGCGTGGCCATCACTACCTACTGGGCGTGTCCATCATCGCCTATTATTACACATAATGCAACACACTAATGCCCAGATATAATGCCACGCACAATAATGCCCATCACAAATGTCATACACCGTAATGCCCATTACACATAATGTCAGGGCTTAAAAAAATATTAGTAAAACAGGGACAATAGGGACTGTGCGCGTCGAAGGCGCGCGCCAAAAATTTACACCGTAATGCATATTACACATCACATAGCCACCACATTCAATAATGCCCATTACACGTTACGCCTCACACCGTGATGCCCATTACACGTTACGCCTCACACCGTGATGCCCATTACACGTTACGCCTCACACCGTGATGCCCATTACACGTTACGCCTCACACCGTGATGCCCATTACAGGTTACCCCTCACACCGTGATGCCAATTACAGGTTACTCCTCACACCGTGATGCCCATTACACGTTACGCCTCACACCGTAATGCCCATTACAGGTTACGCCTCACACCGTGATGCCCATTACACGTTACGCCTCACACCGTGATGCCCATTACAGGTTACGCCTCACACCGTGATGCCCATTACAGGTTACCACTCACACCGGGATGCCCATTACAGGTTACCCCTCACACCGTGATGCCCATTACAGGTTACCCCTCACATCGTGATGCCCATTACAGGTTACCCCTCACACCGTGATGCCCATTACAGGTTACCCCTCACACCGTGATGCCCATTACAGGTTACCCCTCACACCGTGATGCCCATTACAGGTTACCCCTCACACCGTGATGCCCATTACATGTTACGCCTCACACCGTGATGCCCATTACACGTTACGCCTCACACCGTAATGCCCATTACAGGTTACCACTCACACCGTGATGCCAATTACAGGTTACCCCTCACACCGTGATGCCCATTACACGTTACCCCTCACACCGTGATGCCCATTACAGGTTACCCCTCACACTGTGATGCCCATTACAGGTTACCCCTCACACCGTGATGCCCATTACACGTTACGCCTCACACCGTGATGCCCATTACAGGTTACGCCTCACACCGTGATGCCCATTTCAGGTTACCCCTCACACCGTGATGCCCATTACACGTTACGCCTCACACCGTGATGCCCATTACACGTTACGCCTCACACCGTAATGCCTATTACAGGTTACCACTCACACCGTGATGCCAATTACAGGTTACCCCTCACACCGTGATGCCCATTACACGTTACCCCTCACACCGTGATGCCCATTACAGGTTACCCCTCACACTGTGATGCCCATTACAGGTTACCCCTCACACCGTGATGCCCATTACACGTTACGCCTCACACCGTGATGCCCATTACAGGTTACGCCTCACACCGTGATGCCCATTTCAGGTTACCCCTCACACCGTGATGCCCATTACACGTTACGCCTCACACCGTGATGCCCATTACACGTTACGCCTCACACCGTAATGCCCATTACAGGTTACCCCTCACACCGTGATGCCCATTACAGGTTACCCCTCACACCGTGATGCCCATTACAGGTTACGCCTCACACCGTGATGCCCATTACAGGTTGCGTCTTACATCGTGATGCGCACACACACACATACATACAAAGAGCCCCCCAACACATATGCACAGCCCCCCTTTGCGCACCCATATACACACACAGCCTGCACACATACAGATGTAGTATACACATACACATCCCCCACACACATAGTATACATATATATATAGCCCCCCCTACAGTATGCACACAAAATATATACTATATATACATACAACATACACACAGCCCCTCAATACACACACACAGTATACATAGGCACAGATATACACAGCCCATACATATATATACACACATAGTATACATACAGGCACAGCATGCACACACACACAATGTACTGTAGTATACACAGTGCCCCCTCCCACACACATAGTATACATATACACAGCCCCCCTATATATATATATATATATATATATATATATATATACACTCACACACACACACGCAGTATACTTACAAAAAGCTGATAAACACACACCTTTATGACATAAAAGCAGGCAGCATTATTACACCAATAAAAACACAACATTTTATACCATCCCCCCTCTCCCTCTAAAACAAAGTCATATCCTGCTCATATAACATAACCCCCCCTATTCTAGCTCACCTGCAGCACATTTCATATACCAGGAAGTCCAGGCTCAGCCTCACTCTTCACCCGGCCAGCACTATTCAGTAAGGCCTGAGAGGAGCTGTCTGTGCACTTCAGCTCCCCCTACAGGCAGCCGGCTCCAGGAAAAAAAAAAAAGCTTTTCTGTGCTGTCGGACCTTACTGCAATCGTGCGTGCGGGGGTGCCTGTCATTAGGAGGTGCCTGTGCACCCCCGGCACCAACTGTGCGCACGCCTATGGATGAAACATCTCTGCGCTTCTCATTCCAGTCGGGTACCGGCGGCTGATGCGGTGGACTATGGTGGAGACGGAGCAGATGACGGGATCATTGCCAGAGGACCTGGTGAGTAGGATTTCCTTCCACAGGTCCCCCATGGATTTCTTTGGATCCAGGGCCCCGGACTCTTCAGCCCTGGAGCCCCGGACCAGCCCCAGAACCAAGGCACTGGAACCAAGGCACCGGAACCGGACCCTGGGACCCACCGACGGGCTCAAGATAGGTAAGTATCAGTATGTATGGGCTTTGGATGTATTAATGTTTTATTTTTATTGTGTGTCTGTGTGTTTATTTGACTATTTTTATTACTGTGGAACTACAAGTGCCAGCGGGCCCTTTAATGCCCCACATGCTGGGACTTGTGGTTCTCCAAGTCCCTGCATGTGGTGCAGGCTTGCTGAGACTCATAGTTCCACAGCAATACACAATAGCTTTTCTATTTTTTACACAAGTATCAGCTCGGTGCCCACCGCCCAGGGGCATCGAGGACAGCCCTGGGCTTCAGCATGGGCAAGTAAGTTCTGGAGGGGGGGACCCCTTCTTTGGGGGGTCCCCACTCCCCCAGGACCCCTGCCCATGATGACCGGTCAGGGGGATGAATGCTTTGGCCGGGGGGACTTGTATAAAAAGTCCCCCCCCCCCCCCGGCTGTGGCATTACCCTGCTGGCTGGTTGGGCCCGGTACTGGTTCTTGAAAAATGGGGGACCCCTACTCATTTTGGCCCCCATATTTTGGAAACCAGGACCGGCCCTTGAGCCTGGTGCTGGTTTTATCAAATCCAGGGGACCCCTATTTGTTCAGCCCCGTGATTTTATGAAACCAGGACCGGCTCTTTGAGCCGGGGCTGGTTATGCTCATGAGGGGGGACCCCACACATTTTTTTTTTTACTTTTTTAATTTAACTCTTTTTTTAGCACCAGAACCATGCACAGATCGCAATGATCTGTGCATGTTTCTGACAAATTCGCCAGTCAGAACCTGGTCTATTTTTTTGCCGGTTTTGCAAATTTTTGGGGGGCGAATTCCAAATTCGCACCCCATTAAATTTGCGAATTGTATGTTTTTCAATGGGAAAACATCTGGATGCGAATTGAGAAATCGCCACTTCAGAATGTGCAAATTCGCGGCAAAAAGTGCGCTTTTTGCCGCAATTCGCACCTCATTAAGTTGGCGATTTCTGAAAAACGGCCAATTTCGGCCATTTTTGCACTAAAAATTGCCAAAAGCAGCAAATCACTCCCTATTAAATGTCACCCTTTATGTCTGTACCAGATGCAAGCAGGTGATTGCTATGGAAGCCAAGGTCAAGGATCTAGAGCAGGCATGTTCAAACTATGGCCTTCCAGCTGCCATGCCACAGTTTTGCTATTTGGGAATACTTAAACTATGGCACAGCATGCTGGGAAGTGTAGTTTCACAACAGCTGGAGGGCAACAGTGTGGACATGCCTGATCTAGAGCATCACATTGCAACACAGAGGGACATATTTAACCTGAAGCAGAATTTGCAGCTTACCATCACTGTATTAAAGGAACAGGGGGCCCATGGGGGGTCGGAGGTTATGTCTAATGGGAATGAGAGGATTGGTAGCTGGGTAACAGTTAGGGGGTCTAGGAGAAATAGAAGATGGAGGAAGCAACAGGCAAGCTCTGAACTACCAAACCCTAGTAGAGATATGCCTGAATGGATGCAGAAACTATGGTTATGCGTGAGGAGCTGTGGGAGCTGGCAGCAATGGGTTCCTCTAGCAACCAGAGGAATAACCCCTCTGTCAGGGAGGGTAATTCAGAGAGGAAGGGCCCAAGGCAGATGGTGGTGGTAGGGGTTTTAATTATTAGGAAAGTTGATAAGGCAATCTGTTATCGGGACCACAATAGGCGTACAATCTGTTGTCTACCGAGGGCTCGGGTACATCATATCGCAGATTGGGTGGACAGTGCTGGGGAAGACCCAGCGGCCTTGTTGCATGTTGTTGCATGTGGTTGGCACCACTGACAAAGTCAGTAGATGGGATGTCCTCAAAAAAGACTTTAGGGATCTAGGCAATAAACTTAAGGCGAGGACATCTAAGGTAATAATAAGAAATTACCCCAGGGAGACAGAGGGAGATTAGGGAGGTTAACGTGTGGCTCAGAGACTGGTGCAGGAGGGAGGGATTTGAATTCCTAGAAAACTGGGCGGACTTCTCGCTCAGGCGCCATTTCTTTTGCCGTGACGGATTGCACCTGAATGAAGAGGGGGCAGGGGTGTTCGGGGGTAGAATGGTGGGAAGGCTTGAGAAGATTTTAAATTAGGCGGGTGGGGGAAGGGTATAGTAGGAAACCCTAAACCAATAAATGAGTGTAGAATAGAGGGCAAAGACAGCTACATTGTGGAGGAAGCAAGGGGAAGGGAGGAAAAAGGGAACAAGGTATACGAAAGGTGTATGAGACACACAGCCAAGTACAGATATTGTCCATGATACAGATTTATCATTTCAGGAACCTTTGCAACTGTAACAGGTAACATGAGAAGGGCAAAGGAAAGACGAGATCTGGAATGCCTTTATCTGAATGCCCAGGGGCGAAATGTAATAGGGTGCGATTTTTTAGACTAAAAAAAAATCGCACCAAATCGCACCTTTAAAAATCGCATTTTTTGCCGCGAATTCGCATATGTAATGAGATGCGAATTTGCGGCAAAAAAATGCGATTTGCCGTGATTTCGGGCGATTTTTAGTCATGAAAATGTGCGCATTTTCATAAATGCGATTTTGTGCTAAAAAAAAAAGTTTTAAAAAAACGGCGTGGGGTCCCCCCTCCTAAGCATAACCAGCCCCGGGCTCATTGAGCCGGACCTGGTTCCAAAAATACGGGGGACAAAAAGCATAGGGGTCCCCCGTATTTCTGAAACCAGCCCCGGACTCTTGGACCGGTCCTGGTTCCAAAAATACGGGGGACAAAAAATCTGGGGGTCCCCCGTATTTTGAAACCAGCACCGGGCTCCAACAGCCAGCGGTGTCATGCCACAGCCGGGGGACACTTTTTATACAAGGTCCCCCGGCCAAAACATGAGCACCAAGGCTGGTCAGCCTTGGACGGGGTACCTGGAGGAGTGGGGACCCCCCAATAAAGGGGTCCCCCCCCCCAGGCTTCACCCGTCCAGGGCTGAAGCCCGGGGCTGTCACTGGCGTCCGTGGCCAGTGGACGCCGGCCTGATAGGGTTAAATCGATCATACGTTACATTGCGTTATACCGGAGAACTACAAGTGCCAGCATGCGGGGCATTAATGGGCCCGCTGGTACTTGTAGTCCACCTGTAAAAAGAATGTTTATAAAAAACACACACACAGAAAAATAAAAGTTTATTACACACACACACCTCACTTTTACACCAGCGTTACTTACCATTCCTGGATCCAGCGCTGGTCTGGCTGCTTCACAGCCGGCTCCCCCCGCACTGACAGGCAGCGGGGAGAACCGGCTTTCTCCGTTTCTCCTCTAACAGCTTCTGTAGCGCTGTCCCAGTGCTACAGAGGCTGAGAGCGCGATTGGCTGAGCTATGCGTCTCCATGGAGACGCATAGCTCAGCCAATCAGGACTGAGCTATGCGTCTCCATGGAGACGTATCGGCCAATCGCGCTCTCAGCCTCTGTAGCGCTGGAACAGCGCTACAGAGGCTGTTAGAGGCAACGGAGAAAGCCGGTTCTCCCCGCTGCCTGTCAGTGCGGGGGGAGCCGGCTGTGAAGCAGCCAGACCAGCGCTGGATCCAGGAATGGTAAGTAACGCTGGTGTAAAAGTGAGGTGTGTGTGTGTAATAAACTTTTACTTCTCTGTGTGTGTGTTTTTTATAAACATTCTTTTTACAGGTGGACTACAAGTCCCAGCGGGCCCATTAATGCCCTGCATGCTGGTACTTGTGGTTCTTCAAGTCCCAGCATGTGGGGGAGGTCTGCTGGCACTTGTAGTTCTCCGGTATAAAGCAATGTAACGTATGATCGATTTAACCCTATCAGGCCGGCGTCCACTGGCCACGGACGCCGGTGACAGCCCCGGGCTTCAGCCCTGGACGGGTGAAGCCTGGGGGGGGACCCCTTTATTGGGGGGGTCCCCACTCCTCCAGGTACCCCGTCCAAGGCTGACCAGCCACGGTGCTCATGTTTTGGCCGGGGGAACTTGTATAAAAAGTGTCCTCCGGCTGTGGCATGACACCGCTGGCTGTTGGAGCCCGGTGCTGGTTTCAAAATACGGGGGACCCCCAGATTTTTTGTCCCCCGTATTTTTGGAACCAGGACTGGTCCAAGAGTCCGGGGCTGGTTTCAGAAATACGGGGGACCCCTATGCTTTTTGTCCCCCGTATTTTTGGAACCAGGTCCGGCTCAATGAGCCCGGGGCTGGTTATGCTTAGGAGGGGGGACCCCACGCCGTTTTTTTTTTAATAAAAACACTTTTACACATTTTTATTAACAGGACCATGCACAGATCTCAATGATCTGTGCATGGTTCTGTCAAATTCGCCTGTCAGAACCTGGTCTATTTTTTTTGCGATTTTTGGTAGCATTTACCTAAAATCGCACCCTATTACATTTGCGAGTTGTATACTTTATAATGGGAAAACATCTGGATGCGATTTGAAATGTGACTAAAAATCGCCACTTTCAAAAGTGCGATTTCGCGGTAAAAAGTGCGATTTTTACCGCGATTTTCAACCTATTAAATGTGCGATTTTCGGAAAATGTGCGATTTCGGACGTTTTTGACCAAAAATCGCACATGTCTAAAAAATCGCACCCTATTACATTTCGCCCTAGGAGTTTAACTGGTAAAATGGGGGAAGATTTTGATCTCATAGGTATTACTGAAACTTGGTGGGATGAATCACATGAGTGGGAGGCTAACATAGAAGGTTATAGTCTTTTTAGAAAAAAGTAGATTAGGTAGAAGGGGGGGTTTGTTTATATGTTAAACCATCCTTAAAATCATACATAAGGTAAGACATAAATGAGAGCACAATAGAGTCAGTAGAATCGTTATGGGTAGAAATCACAGGTAATATTAAAGGGGCTAAAATACTTATACATCCAGCTGCCCATTGAGCCCATACGTGGCCCTTTTTTGGTGTGTTGGTTATGGGTTATGGGACAAATTCATCCCCGTGCCCAATGTTCCTTGGCAGTGAACCGCTACGGTGAGTTTCACACTTGCCGAGTGTCACAACGGGTTGTTGTGGATCCACTGAGGGCGATGGCTCCGATACGGAGGGAAGAGGTGGAGAAAGGATTGCCGGTCTAATATACTGTCTTCGCATGCGAGGAGTCCCCTAAGAGTTTGTTGAAACTCCCAATCAGAGGCGCGGAGTCTAACTGGGTGGCGGGCTTCACCAGAGATCCCCGCAAGGGAATTTGGACTTTACGGCGTCCACCCAGCAGGTCGCGGCCCTCTGACGGAAGCCTCCGAGGGGACTTGGGCACTTGGCTGGAACCGGATGAACTTGCCTAGGATGTATCGAAGCGGTAGTTAAGACGTAACTTCAGGAAATCCTCTGATGTGGCGAAGCTTCAGATGGCAACTTGTCAAATAGTAGCAGAATATAAAGTAACGGAACTCAGGATACACTTGGTAGAATAACGGAACTTAGGAGGCACACTTGGCGGAATAACGGAACTTCGGAGGCACACTTGGCGGAATAACGGAACTCAGGAGGCACACTTGGCGGAATAACGGAACTCAGGAGGCACACTTGGCAGAATAACGGAATTTAGGAGACAGACTTGGCGGAATAACGGAACTCAGGAGGCACACATGGCGGAATATCGGAATTCAGGAGGCGTACTTGGCTATATCCCTCGGCAGGGTACAGGAACTACGGGTGCGAGAACAAAGCAAAAGAGAGAGGTCCAGGCAGAGCACACTGAATAACTGGCTGTCAGCCAAGGACTGACCAAAGCCAGAAGTAGCAGCAGCACTGGAGACTAGGCAGACCTGCCTTTTATTCCCCCAGGCTGTGACGTCACGGGTCCAACCTCCAACAGAGGTTATATCAGACCCAACCCCTAGGTGGCCTTGCCAGACCAATATGGCGGCGCCCGTCCTGAGAGCCGGCCACGGGAATAGCCGGACCCCCGGAGGAATCACCCCCAACCATGGAGGTGACAAAGGCAGCGGGGACCAGCCGAGGACTTCGGTGACAGCGCCAGGATGACAACGCCCGCTTGGGTGAGTACACAGCGTGGCGCAATGCTCTGTAGACATGGCGGCCGCGGCGGGACCTGACAGTACCCCCTCCTTTAAGAGTGGACTTCGGACACTTATCAGAGTTATTCTTCCAGAATTTTTCAACAAGTCGAGGGGCATGTACGTTAGAGGCATCGATCCACATTCTTTCTTCGGGACCATATCCCCTCCTGTCCACCAAGAATTGAAATTTTCCTTGTCGTCGCCTGGCGTCAAGAATTTGTCTTATTTCAAATTCCACATCCCGCTTTACTTGAACATTGGAATTTCTCGGTGGTGCCTTTTGAAACTGATTGAGAACCAAAGGTTTTAGAAGGGAGACATGGAATGTGTCCGAGATCCGTAAGAAAGGCGGAAGTTTTAAGCGAACGGCTACAGGGTTAATCACTTCCTGAATTGAATATGGACCGATGTACCGTGGAGCTAATTTCATGGACGGAACCTTGAGATGTATGTGCCGGGTTGACAGCCACACTCGGTCACCCACTTTATAGAGGGGAGCAGCACCTCTCCTCCGGTCAGCGATGACTTTGTATCTACTGGAGGCTTGTCGTAGAGCACTTTGAACATTCTTCCATATACTTGAAAAGAATTTTACTGAAGACTGGACTGCTGGTAATTTGTTATCAGAGAGTTTGGAAAATTCTGGGACACGGGGGTGTACTCCATAGACAGTGAAGAAAGGCGTGGTTTGGCTGGAGGAGTGATACGTGTTATTATGGGCAAATTCCTCCCAGGGTAGAAGCTCCAGCCAATTGTCCTGGGATAAATTTTTCCAAATTCTGGTTTACCCTTTCAGTTTGCCCGTTGGTCTGGGGGTGATAGGCCGTTGAGAATTTCAATTTAATGTGAAAGGCTGCGCATAGAGATCTCCAGAAGCGAGCCACAAACTGGACACCCCGATCAGACACGAGCTCTGATGGTAATCCATGTAGTCAAAATATTTGAGAAATAAAAAGACGAGCCAGCGTGGGAGCACTTGGTAGACCCTTTAGCGGAACAAAATGGGCCATTTTAGAAAACCGGTCGACCATTACCCATATCGTATCATACCCGCTGGAAGAGGGCAAATCCGTGATAAAATCCATAAATATACTTAGGTCTTGATGGTATGGGAAGAGGCAGAAGTTTCCCCACGGAAGGCTGGCGAGATGATTTATGCCGAGCACATACTGGACAGGAGGACACAAAACTGTGGACGTCCGATCTCATTGTTGACCACCAGTACTTCCTTTGAAGAAATTCGAAGGTTTTCCTTGCCCCCGGGTGTCCGGAAAACTTGAAATAGTGAGCCCAATGCAGTAGTCTCTTACGAAGTTTTGGGCTTACATAAGTCTTGCCTCTGGGAATACTGATTATTTTAGTGGCAGCAAAAACTGAAGAGTCCAGAATAGGATAGGGCTGTTTTTCTTCAGCGTCAGGGGAACAGGAACGGGACAAAGCATCTGCTTTGACATTTTGAGATCCCGGACAAAAAGATAGCTTGAAGTCAAAGAGGGTGAAGAACATTGCCCATCTTGCCAATCGTGGGTTTAGACATTGGGCGTTTCTGAGATAGACTAAATTTTTGTGATCTGTATAGATTTGAATTGGAAATTGAGCTCCTTCCAGAAGGTACCGCCATTCTTCTAGTGCCAGCTTGATCGCCAAAAGTTCCTGTTCACCTATAGCATAGTTTTTCTCGGCTGGTAAAAACTTCCGGGAAAAGAAACCACAGGGATGTGTGGCACCATCTTCGTATGTTTGAGACAGGATCGCACCCACAGCCTCGGAGGAAGCATCCACCTCCAGAATGAAAGGTCTCGAGAGATCTGGCTGATGGAGAACGGGAGCTGAAATGAATGCTTGTTTTAATTGCTGAAAGTCAGACAAAGCTTCAGACGACCATACTGCAGGATTGGCGGATTTCTTTGATAGCGCGGTTATAGGTGCCACGATGGAGGAGAAACCCTGAATGAACTTGCGATAATAATTGGCGAACCCTAGAAAACGCTGCACCGCCCGAAGTGTAGTCGGTTTAGACCAGTTCAGGATGGCTTGAACCTTCTCTGGGTCCATTTGCAGGCTTTGTCCGGAGATTATATAACCTAAGAAAGGTACGGAGGCCTGTTCAAAAATGCACTTCTCAAGTTTGCAGTATAGATGATTGCTACGAAGTCGTTGGAGGACCTCCTTCACTTGCACCCTATGAGTCGCCAGATCTCTAGAAAAAATAAGAATATCATCCAGATACACCACGACTGACTGATATAGCAAGTCTCTAAAAATTTTATTCACAAAATTTTGAAAAACTGCAGGGGCATTGCTCAGGCCAAACGGCATGACCAAATATTCATAATGGCCATCTCTGGTATTAAAGGCCGTCTTCCACTCATCTCAATCCCGTATACGGATGAGATTATAGGCTCCCCTTAGGTCCAGTTTGGAGAAGACTGCCGCTCCTTTAATACGATCGAAAAATTCTGGAATCAAGGGTAACGGATACTTGTTTTTAATTGTAATTTCATTCAATCCCCGATAATCAATGCAGGGTCTTAGAGTCCCATCCTTCTTCTTGACAAAGAAAACCCCAGCACCGGCTGCGGAAGAGGAAGCCCGATAAACCCTTTCTGCAGGTTCTCGGAAATGTAGTCGCTCATAGTTTGCGTCACGGGAATTGACAGAGGGTACCTTGCCGGGAACCAGGTCGAAGGGGCAATCCCATTTGCGGTGTGGTGGAAGGACCGTGGCTGCCTGTTTGTTGAACACATCAGCAAAGGACAAATACGGAGATGGAATCTGATCTTCCACACCAGCGCTGGTAGATCTCAGGGGCGTCACTTTAGCCAAACATCTTCGAGTACACGATGACCCCCAGGCCATAATCTGCATAGTGGGCCAGTCGATTTGGGGATTATGTCTCTGGAGCCAGGGAAGTTCTAAGACCATCGGGAAAGTGGTTTGAGGAATTACCAAAAATTCCATTTCTTCCTGATGCAGGACCCCAATGCCCAGGGATAAGGGCGTTGTGCAGTATGAAATTAAACCATGAGGAATGTAACTCCCATCAACAGCAGTCAGACGCACCGGATTTTTTATAGCTTTAATGGGTACAGAATACAACTCAACAAAACTAGACAAAATAAAGTTCCCCGCAGCTCCGAAGTCTAGAAGAGCATGGGTCTTCAGCGTCTGACCTGCGAAACAAAGTTGGACTTGAATGACGGAATCAGACAATACGGAGGAGGCAGAAAGTTGTCCCAATCTTACCTCTCTATCCTTGCCTTGTGGTAGTCGATTGGAGCGTGAGAACACTGAGCAACTTGGTGACCGGTCTCTCCACAATACATACAGAGTCTCTCTTGGAATTGACGTTGTCGCTCTTGGGGAGTGAGCCGGGCTCGGTTAATCTGCATGGGTTCGTCGGATGTGGACGGGGACGATGTTTGGAATAGAGGTGGAAGAGAGCCCCTGTAATGATCACCTCTTGATTTCTCCACCTGACGTTCCCTGAACCTCATGTCAATCTTATTAGCGAGGGAGATGAGATCTTCTAGCTTGGCAGGCAGATCACGGGACACTAGGTAATCTTTCAACGTATCGGAAAGGCCTCTCCAGAATGCAGATAGTAATGCCTCTTCGTTCCAGAAGACCTCTGAGGCCAGGGTCTGAAACTGGACCACATACTGCGCAACTGAACGATTTCCTTGCCTCAGACGCATGATTTCCTGGGCCGCCGATGTAGATCGACCCGGTTCATCGAATATTCTTCGAAATTGTGCTATGAACTCTTCATAACTTGAAAGGAGTGGATCATTCCTCTCCCAGAGAGGGGATACCCAGTCCAGGGCTGCAACTGACAGGAGGGACACAATGTAGGCTACTCGAGATTTATGGGTCGGAAAACTGGAGGCCAGCAGCGAAAATTGTACATCACATTGGTTGAGGAAACCCCTGCACAATTTTGGGGTTCCGTCGAATTTACTGGGTGCTGATAAATGTAAATGCCTGGGAGCAGCTGACGGAAGAGTCACCAGTCGAACCGGTTCTGGAGCAGGCGGGACCGGAGCCTCACGGGAAACAGATGCCTGCATTACCTCCTGACGATGGGCAATATCTTGAAGCCCTTGGGTGAGTTGCCCCTGGGAAACCTCCAGACCCTCAAGGCGGGCCACGATTCTTTGCAGTAGCTCCGTATTGAAGTCGACCCCTGCTGTGGAATCCATGTGGCTGCCGCTAACTGTCACAATGGGTTGTTGTGGATCCACTGAGGGCGATGGCTCCGATACGGAGGGAAGAGGTGGAGAAAGGATTGCCGGTCTAATATACTGTCTTCGCATGCGAGGAGTCCCCTAGGAGTTTGTTGAAACTCCCAATCAGAGGCGCGGAGTCTAACTGGGTGGCGGTCTTCACCAGAGATCCCCGCAAGGGAATTTGGACTTCGCGGCGTCCACCCAGCAGGTCGCGGCCCTCTGACGGAAGCCTCCCAGGGGACTTGGGCACTTGGCTGGAACCGGATGAACTTGCCTAGGATGTATCGAAGCGGTAGTGAAGACGTAACTTCAGGAAATCCTCTGATGTGGCGAAGCTTCAGGTGGCAACTTGTCAAATAGTAGCAGAATATAAAGTAACGGAACTCAGGATACACTTGGTAGAATAACGGAACTTAGGAGGCACACTTGGCGGAATAACGGAACTTCGGAGGCACACTTGGTGGAATAACGGAACTCAGGAGGCACACTTGGTGGAATAACGGAACTCAGGAGGCGCACTTGGCGATATAACGAAACTTAGGAGAATCCCTTGGCAGGGTACAGGAACTACGGGTGCGAGAACAAAGCACCAGAGAGAGGTCCAGGCAGAGCACACTGAATAGCTGGCTGTCAGCCAAGGACTGACCAAAGCCAGAAGTAGCAGCAGCACTGGAGACTAGGCAAACCTGCCTTTTATTCCCCCAGGCTGTGACGTCATGGGTCCAACCTCCAACAGAGGTTATATCAGACCCAACCCCTAGGTGGCCGTGCCACAACCAAGATGGCGGCGCCCGTCCCGAGAGCCGGCCACGGGAATAGCCGGACCCCCGGAGGAATCACCCCCAACCCTGGAGGTGACAAAGGCAGCGGGGACCAGCAGAGGACTTCGGTGACAGCACCAGGATGACAGCGCCCGCTTGGGTGAGTACACAGCGCGGTGGTATGCTCTGCAGACATGGCGGCAAGACCTGACACCGAAGCATTTGCTCCTGGAAGGCGGGTCGAGGGCGGCAGCAGGGTTTTATGGGAGTCCTCATGCAAACACTGGGCGTTCCCCTGCAGAACCAGGCATGGGGTGGGTGGATGACGTTACATGTCGTCAGCGCCTACCCCGAATTTTGAGAACAGCTGCTGCTAGAAAGTCATTCCAGGCAAAGGCAGGGGAGAGCATTTGATTCTGAGAGACCATTGAGTACTTTCTCTTTGTGTTAGTGTTCCCTCGTATTATAGAGAGAGATCCGTGCAGTTGATGGGCGGCAGGCGAGAGTGTTCGGCTCTGAGCGACCATCGAGTAATTTCTCCTCCTTGTGTTAGTGTCCCCTCGTATGATAGAGAGAGATCCGTGCAGTTGATGGGCGGCAGGCGAGAGCGTTCGGCTCTGAGCGACCATCGAGTACTTTCTCCTTGTGTTAGTGTCCCCTCGTATTATAGAGAGGGATCCGTGCAGTTGATGGGCGGCAGACGAGAGCGTTCGGTTCTGAGCGACCATAGAGTAATTTCTCCTCCTTGTGTTAGTGTCCCCTCGTATGATAGAGAGGGATCCGTGCAGTTGATGGGCGGCAGACGAGAGCGTTCGGTTCTGAGCGACCATCGAGTACTTTCTCTATGTGTTAGTGTCCCCTCGTATGATAGTGAGGGATCAGTGCAGTTGATGGGCGGCAGGCGAGAGCGTTCGGTTCTGAGCGACCATCGAGTAATTTCTCCTCCTTCTGTTAGTATTCCCTCGTAATATAGAGAGAGATCCATGCAGTTGATGGGCGGCAGGCGAGAGTGTTCGGCTCTGAGTGACCATCGAGTAATTTCTCCTCCTTGTGTTAGTGTCCCCTCGTATGATAGTGAGGGATCTGTGCAGTTGATGGGCGGCAGGCGAGAGCGTTCGGTTCTGAGCGACCATCGAGTAATTTCTCCTCCTTCTGTTAGTATTCCCTCGTATTATAGAGAGAGATCCGTGCAGTTGATGGGCGGCAGGCGAGAGTGTTCGGCTCTGAGCTACCATCGAGTACTTTCTCCTTGTGTTAGTGTTCCCTCGTATTATAGAGAGAGATCCGTGCAGTTGATGGGCGGCAGGCGAGAGTGTTCGGCTCTGAGCGACCATCGAGTACTTTCTCTATGTGTTAGTGTCCCCTCGTATGATAGTGAGAGATCCGTGCAGTTGATGGGCGGCAGGTGGTGTTTAACTGTTCGCTAGGCCATGAACATACGCAGCCTAGCAGACAGGACTGAATCAGGCCCCAGAATTCTGGACACAAGGACTAGCATTTCCCCAATGCTCAGACTTTGCACTAATCCTCACATGCCCGTGGTCACCAAGGACAGATAATGACATTAAATGACACCGAGTTGATAATTGCCTCTCATTACATATAGAGCTGCCATGCTTTGCCTGTGTTATGTATTCATCCCTCGGGGGATTCCAGAGAAAATGACTGTGCCGTCCCCCGAGGTGCAAACTCCCCTCCAGCAGAAGCGATTATTCTCCATATAAATAACATATAGCTTCATGCTGTGTATATATATTAATGCGGAATTCTACAGCTATGCGCTTACTATGTATACAGATTTCTGATATGGTCCATGAGCCTATTGTGACAGCAACATGTCACTGACCCCTCCAATCTAACTCCTATCAGCTCTGACAGGTGAACGATATATCGATATAAAACAAAGTAAGTTCCACAAGATTTACGTCTTCTGTGTTATATTACATAAGACGTCAGATCTGCACATGTCTATTAATAAATCTTAGTTAATTCATCTTGCATCTCACATTTTATAGCTGTACTTTATCTTGTACTTAGTCTTTGCTCAATGTGTTTTATTTTACAGATTACTTCATTTTTGTGTATATTGATTTATAATCAGAGGTGTATACTTGTCATGGTTCCCCCATTGCAGCCCAGTTCTGCCTCTGTGGTAATAGACAAATATATCAATGTATTTTTTGTGGGGGCTGCAATGGGGCCTGAGGTAGCCTATGGGCAGGATGCTGGACGATCTTGGATGCTTTTTAAAGGGGCAATAATTTAATGCAAAACCATGCAAGATGAGCTGACATCCTGTATCCAGCATGTCGGATTACATTACATCCCACCCTACATTTCACAAATGCGCAATATAGCATTTATATAGTACAGCATATACAGCTATCATACCAAAAAAGGTCATACCAGCTCGCTGAAAGTCCAATTCCACTAGTAAGGGGAAGAGATAATGTTATGCATATGGGAAGTTGATAATGTTATGCATAAAGGGAGTCGATAATGCAATGTTCCATGGGAAGAGATAATGCAATGTTCCAGGGGAGGAGGTACTTCTATGTGCAAGGGGAGGAGATAATGCAATGTTCCAGGGGAGGAGGTACTTCTATGTGCAAGGGGAGGAGATAATGCTATGTACAAGGGGAGGAGGTACTTCTATGTGCAAGGGGAGGAGATAATGAGGTGAGCAAGGGGAGGAGATAATGCTATGTACAAGGGGAGTAGATAATACTATGTGCAAGGGGAGGAGATAATGCTATGTACAAGGGGAGTAGATAATGCTATGCGCAAGGGGAGGAGATAATGCTATGTACAAGGTGAGGTGATATTGGTATGCGCAAGGGGAGGAGATAATGCTATGCGCAAGGGGAGGAGATAATGCTATGTACAAGGTGAGGTGATATTGGTATGCGCAAGGGGAGGAGATAATGCTATGCGCAAGGGGAGGAGATAATACTATGTGCAAGGGGAGGAGATAATGCTATGTACAAGGGGAGAGGATAATGCTATGCGCAAGGGGAGGAGATAATGCTATGTACAAGGTGAGGTGATATTGGTATGCGCAAGGGGAGGAGATAATGCTATGCACAAGGGGCATACTTGCCTACTTTTGAGAACGAGTTTCAGGGAGATTATAGTTGGTAGTAGAATTTTGCACAGCGCCCCATTGAGGGGGCGTGTCATGCTCCACCCAAAGGGCGTGTCTAGTTCCATACATGGAGAGATTGTGAAAAGAGATTGTGAACGTGGCACCTAGAAGTGTGGGTGTGTACTGCTACATCTGAGAGGAATCTTTTATAAGGACTTATATCCAAATGTAGATGATCCCCAAAGCAGTTAGTAAGAGATACTATACTTGGTAAAGTGCTGGGAAATGGCGCTGATGATTCAATGTAAATGTATCTGTCTCTCATTCCTTTTTCTCCCCAAAATGTAACAGTGTAATGTGGTCTAGGTGACATGAGGGAGATTGCTAGACTAATGAGGGAGAGAGGGAGATTGCTGCTTTTGCAGGTAGTCTCCAGCAGAATGCAGGAGGGGAGATAACTATGATGTAACAGTGTAATGTGGGCTAGGTGACATGAGGGAGATAGCTAGACTAATGAGGGAGAGAGAGGGAGATTGCTGCTATGTCAGGGAGTCTCCTGCAGAATGCAGGAGGGTAGGTAACTATGATGTAACAGTGTAATGTGGGCTAGGTGACATGAGGGAGATTGCTAGACTAATGAGGGAGAGAGGGAGATTGCTGCTATGTCAGGGAGTCCTCTGCAGAATGCAGGAGGGGAGGTAACTATGATGTAACAGTGTAATGTGGGCTAGGTGACATGAGGGAGATTGCTAGACTAATGAGGGAGAGAGGGAGATTGCTGCTTTTGCAGGTAGTCTCCAGCAGAATGCAGGAGGGGAGATAACTATGATGTAACAGTGTAATGTGGGCTAGGTGACATGAGGGAGATTGCTAGACCAATGAGGGAGAGAGGGAGATTGCTGCTATGTCAGGGAGTCTCCTGCAGAATGCAGGAGGGGAGGTAACTATGATGTAACAGTGTAATGTGGGCTAGGTGACATGAGGGAGATTGCTCACTAATGAGGGAGAGAGGGAGATTGCTGCTATGTCAGGGAGTCTCCTGCAGAATGCAGGAGGGGAGGTAACTATGATGTAACAGTGTAATGTGGGCTAGGTGACATGAGGGAGATTGTTTACTAATCAGGGAGAGAGGGAGATTGCTGCTATGTCAGGGAGTCTCCTGCAGAATGCAGGAGGGGAGGTAACTATGATGTAACAGTGTAATGTGGGCTAGGTGACATGAGGGAGATTGCTAGACTAATGAGGGAGAGAGGGAGATTGCTGCTATATCAGGGAGTCTCCTGCAGAATGCAGGAGGGGAGGTAACTATTATGTAACAGTGTAATGTGGGCTAGGTGACATGAGGGAGATTGCTAGACTAATGAGGGAGAGAGGGAAATAGCTGCTATATCAGGCAGTCTCCTGCAGAATGCAGGAGGGGAGGTACATATGATGTAACAGTGTAATGTGGGCTAGGTGACATGAGGGAGATTGCTCACTAATCAGGGAGAGAGGGAGATTGCTGCTATTTCAGGGAGTCTCCTGCAGAATGCAGGAGGGTAGGCAACTAAGACAAGGGGAGGAGATATTGCTATGCACAAGGGGAGGAGATAATGCTATGCACAAAGGGAGGATATAACGCTATGCACAAGGGGAGGAGAAAACGCTATGCACAAGGGGAGGAGATAACGCTATGCACAAGGGGAGGAGATAATGCTATGCACAAGGGGAGGAGATAATGCTATGCACAAGGGGAGGAGATAATGCTATGCACAAGGGGAGGAGATAATGCTATGCACAAGGGGAGGAGATAATGCTATGCACAAGGGGAGGAGATAATGCTATGCACAAGGGGAGGAGATAACGCTATGCACAAGGGGAGGAGATAATGCTATGCACAAGGGGAGGAGATAACGGTGTGCGCAGTCCTCTCAGAGACAATGGCCCTTATTTTGATCTGAGCGGTACGGACCGCGTGCGGCCGTACCGCCGATGTTTACACTCTGCACATGCGCAGAGGTCACTCTGCGCATGTGCAGGGGAATTCGCCGAGTAAAAAATTTAGACGCCGCAAAGGGGGCGTATAGGGGTGTGAGGGGCTTAATAGCCTCATTACCCTATGTATACGCCCAGCGTTTCATGGGCGTTCCCATGCAAACGCGGGGCGTATGCATGGTAATGAGGCTATGACGCCAGTGATGGGGGCGGAAAGCTGACATCGCCGGATGTCAGCTGCCCGCCCCAATACAAGCTTTCACACGGACGATTGTCCGTGTGCTCTAAGCTTGCGTGAGCGGGGGGAGCGTGCGGCCCTGCCTTCGATGGTCATCGACCATCGAATGCAGGGGGCAGCTCCCAACATGGTGGAGGCGTACGCCCCGCCATTTTCATGCGGATCGTGTACGGACGGCCGTGCCGATCCGTCTTGTAGGCGGGGATTCGTCTGGTGCGGTCGGAGCCGCATATGCGGCTCGACCGCACCAACCAGAATAAGGGCCAATGTGTGGAGGCTCAAATTGCAGTCGCATACCGGAAGCATGCAACTGCAATATGAGTGATTTCAGGAGCCAAGATAAGGTGGCAACAGGGTTGTAACATGTTGGCGATGCGGCATTGGGTGTACCCGGTTTGGATGACTGCGCAGGCAAGGGGATACCATAGGAGGAGGACTGTGTCCTAACCAGGAGAGCAGCACTGAAGTAGGCCCAATGTGCTTAGCTGCCAGCTGTCGCTGATTCCCTAGGGCAGTGCCAGGTGTATGGGCTCAATGGAAATGTCCCTGTGTTTAAACTTCACAGAATGCCAATAAAATCCTCCATTTATCTGATGTCCTTGTTATGCTCATATCTGAGTATTCATTGAAGAATAGAATTGGAAATGCAGAACAGAGTTTATAATTAAATACAATTAACAGGAAGCGCTAGAGGCTATAATGCTGGCTCCCAGGAGACGTGTAGCCTGGCAGGGGCTCAGCCGCCATGTGTCCTGGGACTAGCAATCTGTTATATGTTATTGTGAGTCACAGGGGACTATCAGACAAGACTGGGACTCAGATAATAATACACAGTATACAAGGTGTAAAGAGAGGAATAATCCCTGATGTGCAGTATAACAGGAACACACAGAACCTCGATATCATTAGACAGCAAATCTCCCAAAAAGTTAAAGAAAATACAATCTTGTTCTGCCCAAATATTTTTCATGGGTTTTCAGTCACAGGGGCACTTAAAAAATGTTTCTGCCAATTTTTTTTTTTAAATAAACGGTAATAATTGACTTTAAGGGGGAAATTGACTAAGATGAATTTGTAGAAAAAAAATTGTATTTTCATAGGAAAATATGAATTTTTTTGGCGTATTCGTATTTTTGGCATTTACTATGCCAAAAATGCGAATTTTCGTATTCGTATTGATAAGACATTCGTATTTGTATTTACAAATACAAATGAATACACCATCGATAGTATACGACAGGAATTACCATTCAAACGAATGGTGGTTCCTGATTTACTAAGTGGCCGTATTGAAAATACGGCCGCTAATTGGCATAAAACGGCCGCGAATGGCCGGCCAAATTCGGCAGTAAAATACAGTATACTTCATTTTCCTGTCGTATTTGGCTTTAGCCTGCACGGATTAGTCAGATCCGTGCAGGCTTCAGTGTTAAAAAATAGGAAAATAAATTAATTAATTTTAAAAAACGGCATGGGGTCCCCCCCACAGCCGTAACCAGAACCAGGCTGAAAGAGCCAGGGCTGGTAATAAAAAATCAGGAAACCTGGCAAATAGGATTTTTTTTTTTAAATTCTTTATTTTGGCAAGGAGAAAGATGTACAGATTCACATAAATGCAGGAATATAACACATTGAGAAAGCACATGTTGAATGAATCAGGTGCAAATGGAAGCGACAATACATAAATAGATCTCCTTACATTTTTAACGTTTTACAGGGAAGAAAAACAGTAGTTAACCAGATGTATATAAAACAAAAGAGGGGGGTGTGTCGGGGGGGGGAAATGTGTGTAGCTCTTGTAGGGAGAAGAGCGAGTGTTCCCTCTATATCCATAGGCCATAGACTAGTGGAATGACTGCAAGGCCGAGGGGGGTTTAGTTTAGGAGGACAGAGTTCCAGCTAGGAAGGGTAGGTCCCGGGGGTTTGAGGGGTGAGGGGGGGGGGGGGTTTGGGATTGTCTGATATCCAGGTTAGCCAAGGGCTCCAGATCTTGTCGAATTTGTGGGGGCAATCATGTAGGTAGTACGTAATTTTTTCCATGTGTGCCACAAATCCAACGTAATTAACTAGGGCGGCGAGGGGCGGGGTGTTGGGGGACTTCCAGTGCTTAGCTATTAGTGATTTTGCTGCGGTCAGAATATGGGAGAAAAGTTTGTTCAAGGACGGGTCTAAATTGGGAAAAGGGCGAGATAGAAGGTAAGACCAAGGGTCTAGGGGTAGGTTAATACCAGACAGGGATACAAATATTCTCGAGACCTTTTCCCAAAAAGGGGTGATCATAGGGCAGTTCCACCATATGTGAAGTAGGGAGCCCCGTCGGCCGCACCCCCGCCAGCACGCAGGAGTCGAAGAGGGAAACATCTTGGATAGTCTCTCAGGGGTGTAGTACCACCTGTAGTACAATTTGTAGGAGGTTTCTTTTAATCTGGTGGAAATGGAGCATCTTGCAATACTGTCCCTAATCTCCGCCCAACAAGATTCGTCAGGTGGAGGGCCAAGATCTTTTTCCCATTCCCGTTCGTGGCGAGGGGGCGCGACCGACAAGGCACCCACTAAAATAGAGTATGCGGAGGAGATCATGCCTCGATTCAGTGGATTGTCTATGCATAGTTTCTCGAAAGGTGTGGGGTCTCTGCGGGTGTCGTGTTGGGGGAGCGAGAGGAGGAAGTGATGGATTTGGAAAAATTCAAAGAGGGGAGGGGATATAGAGCAAAATTTCTGTTTAATTTCATCTAGGGATGCCCAGGATGTATCGCTTCTAAGGTCATGTACTCTATATATCCCTGCTGATCTCCACTGTTGGAATTGGGCAGAAGAGAGGCCAGGGGAGAAAGCTGGGTTATCCCAGAGGGGCGTGAGGGGAGAGTGAGGGGAGGAAAGTTTATATTTCTTGAGAGATTTGGTCCATAGGGTGTGATGGAATCTAAGGGGAGGGAGGGAGTTGATCCGGGAGGTTGGTGGGAGCTTATGTAGACCCCACAGGGAGGCTAAAGAGTTGAGCTTTAAGTAGGCCCTTTCCAGATCAAGCCATGCCAGGATGCCCTGGTGCGCAAAGGAGGAAGCTATTTGGCTTAGGTGGGAGGCTAGGAAGTAAAGTTTGACATCCGGGAGTCCCCTCCCTCCCTCCGATCTCGGTCGTCTGAGAACATGGAATGCCAGTCTTGGGGGTTTATCTTTCCAGATAAATTTTCTTATAGAGGCTTGAATGTCTTTAAGGGCAGAATCTGGGACTTTGACGGGTAAGGTTTGAAAAAGGTAGAGGAGTTGGGGCATTAAGGTCATTTTTACCGCGATGATCCTGCCGAGCCATGAGATAATGAGGGACTTCCATTTAGCTAAATCGGACTTAAGTTTATGGAGTAGTCGAGGGAAATTCTCCGCATATAGGGAATTGTAGTTAGAGGTGATGTATACTCCTAAGTATTTAATCTTAGAGTCCTGCCACGTGAAGTTATATGATGAGAGTAAGGCTTGACTTATGTTATTAGGGGTATGTAGGAGCATTGCTTCTGATTTGGAGTAGTTAATTTTATAGCCGGAGATGTTTCCATATTCCGCTATTATGTCAAACAGGGTTGGGAGGGATTGCTGGGGGTTGGTAAGGGTTAAAAGGACGTCGTCTGCAAACAGTGATATTTTGTAATTATGTGGGCCAATCTGGACACCGTGTATGTCGGGAGATGATCTAATCAGGGATGCTAGGGGTTCAATAACCATGGCAAATATCAGGGGAGAAAGGGGGCAACCCTGTCGGGTTCCGTTGGATAAGGGGAAGGGCGTAGAGATAGTGCCGTTCGTCATGACTCTAGCTATAGGGGAGGTATACAGAGCTGAGACTCCTGTCAGGAACTCGTCTGTTAGTCCAAACGCTCTGAGCGTCTGCATAAGGAAGGGCCAGGAGATGCGGTCGAAGGCCTTCTCGGCGTCTAGGGCTAGAATAATGGAGGGAGTGTGTCTGTTATTAAGAATTTGGATAAGGTCTATAGTTCTTCTGGTGTTGTCCCTAGCCTGACGACCGGGGATGAAGCCAACTTGGTCGTAGTGGATCAGGCCAGGGAGAACGCCATTAAGTCGGTTTGCAAGGATTTTGGCATAAAGTTTTATGTCTATATTGAGCAACGAGATTGGCCTATAACTGGCACAGTTACGAGGGTCTTTGCCTGGTTTGTGTATAACAATGATCTTGGCTTCAAGCATTGTGCTGGGAAATGAGGAGCCATGTATAACAGAATTGTATACCTGTCGGAGATGTGGGATTAGTATATGGGCAAATTTTTTATAGTAGGCTGCGGTGAACCCGTCTGGGCCGGGGGCTTTGGAAGACTTTAAACCCTTTATGGCACTAGCAATTTCCTCCTCAGTAATGTCCCTATTTAGGTCTGTAGTTGCTTGTGTCGATAATTTTGGGAGGTGGGCGCGGTTGAGAAAGTCTGCAATCAGGGTGTCAGGGGGTGTCTGTGCACCTGGCTCTTCCTTAAGGTTGTATAATGAGGCATAGAATTCTTGGAACTCCTTATTTATACCCTCTGGACTAAAAGAGGTTCCCCCCGATTTCGTATTTATAGCAAGGATATTATTTTGGGTGATTTTTGAACGGAGTCTAGCGGCAAGCATTTTATCTGCTTTGTCCCCTTTTTCATAGAAGGATTGATTAAGTCTTTTTAAGGTGTTAGCTGTGCGTTCAGAGAGGAGGGCCTCTGTGTCGGCTTTGGCTTTTTGTAGAAGTTCTAAATTAGTCTGAGTGGGGGATAACTTGTGTTGACGCTCTAGGTGCTGTAATTTTAATGAGAGGGATAGGAAATTTGATTCACGGGTTTTTTTGAGTTTAGAGGCGTAGCTGATTAGATGTCCTCTCAGAACAGCTTTATGGGCTTCCCAAAGCGTAGTAGGGGACGTTTCGGGTAAATTATTATAGAGGAAGTATTCTGTGAGGTGGGTGCGAGTTAGTTCAGAAAATTCTGGGGAGTGTAGTAGAGAGTCATTCAGCCTCCAGGTGGTGGGAGGGGGGCGTGGGACAAGAGAATTTAGTTCTGCTGAGATTGGGCAGTGGTCTGTCCAAACCATGGGGGCTATGCTCGTAGAGTTGAGTTGGTAGGACAAACCTCGGCTGAGTAGGATCATATCAATCCTGGAATAGGAGTTATGGACATTTGAATAGAACGTGTAGTCACGGGTCAAGGGATCAAGCAGTCTGTAGGAGTCAAATAGGAGGTGGTTTTTCAGGAGCGAAGTCAATGCTAAGGAGGCCGGGGGAGGGGTTCTACGGGGCCGAGGTGTTGTGGGAGAGGACCTGTCTAGTGAGGGGTCTAAAACCTCGTTAAAGTCGCCTGCTACTATTAGTTCTCCTTTGCTATACTTGGTCAGAAGAGAGTCTAGTTTTTTAAAAAAGCTAGATTGGTTTTGGTTTGGGGCGTATACATTGACCAGGGTACAGAGGGTTTGGTTGAGTTTGCCGACTAGGATGAGCCACCTGCCTTCCTTATCTACGTGGGATTCGACCAGGTCGAAGGTAATATGAGACGCCAATAGTATAGAGACGCCCCTCTTCTTTTGTTTAGAGTCACAGGCATGGAACGTTAGTGGAAAGTGTTTAGATTTTAGTTCTGGGTGGAGGGATTTTTTAAAATGGGTCTCTTGCAGGAAGACTACATCGCTTTTAGAGTTTTTAATAGTAATGAAGAGTTTGGTGCGTTTCGTGGGGGAATTCAGACCCTTAACATTAAGGGAGAGAATCTTAAGGGTCATGGATTATGCAGGGGGGAAGGTTCGCTTGAAGAGGTGGGGGCAGATCCAACCAGGTAGAATCGATTTAGGGGGGCCAGTCCGTGAGATGTTGCAGAGTCATCCCAGTATAGAAGGCGGAATGTCAGAACAATGGAACAGTTCACAATGGAGTACACACATTTAACTTGGGGTGGAGGGGATGTTTGGAGAGGAAGGGGGGGGAGTTGGAGACCAGAAGGGACTAATACTGGTCCGAGGTATCGGTCGGGAAAGGAAGGGACAGTTGGTAGTAACGACCGATTGCGGGTACAGTGCCCGCTAATGGGGGCATGGCCTGGGGCGTCCATCAGTAAACTGGTGGAGCTAGGGTTAGGGGGGTGGTATCCTGGGTCAGGTTTTAGAACAGAAAACGGTAAAGTCTACTAACGCGTAGAGATGTACTAACACTTTTTACAACAAGGGGGGTGTTGATGCTACGCACTAAGATAGTGCAGATGAGGTATTGTAATTAATTGTAACATATGAAACTCACGGGACATAGTGGGTAAAGTTCAACCAAACTATAAACTAAAACTTGAAATAAGAGGAAGAGTTCACACTTTACCAGTCCCGGTGTAGGGTTCACCACGTGGGTGAGCAATATGGTGAGAAGCAGGTACAAACATGTATTGTTCAAGTTGGGGATTGCACCGACGAAGCTTTTCTGGAGTCTGGTATCTTCGTCCAGTCTCGATTTAGGGGTCGTCTTGGGGTAGCTAGAGGATCAGATGGAGAAGATGTATGGGGACGTTGAAGCGGAGTGGACACTGGATCAGGCAAGGGGCAGTCCAACGTAGATAGGAGTTGTCTGGCTTCTTCCAATGTTTTGGCCGACAAGAGACGGTTTTGATGCCAGACCAGGATACGGAAGGGAAATCCCCATCTGTAACGGATCCCCTTCTCCCGGAGAGCTGTGGTTATTGGCTTAAAGTCTTTCCTCTTGAGCAGTGTAGTTGGGGCTAGGTCTTGATATATTTGAAGAGAGTGGCCTTGGAACTGGAGGTTCGGATTTTTCCTAGACTCTCTCAGGATATCTTCTTTAGTGGTAAAGTAATGGCAGCGAAGTATGACATCTCTAGGCTGGGAAGACTCTTGAGAGCGAGGCCGCAGTGCTCTGTGTGCTCTATCCAGTAGGAGCTGGTCTTCAGGGGTTGCCGGGGAGATGTAGGTAAAGAGTTTTTTAAGGTAGTCACTCAGGGAAGTAAGCTCGACCTCTTCAGGAATACCTCTGATGCGCAGATTGTTACGTCTGGCTCTGTTGTCTTGGTCCTCTTGGCGGTCCTTTATATCTTGGACTTCGCGTTTTAGTACCTGAAGTTCGTCGGACTGTTCTTGTTGGGCGTCTACTATTTCGTCTACTTTATTTTCCAGGTGGTCTGTTCTTGAGCCCAGGTCATTTATATCGGCTTTCATAGAATTGATTGCCGTACGGACCTCGGATTGGACCGCTTGTACGGATTTTCTGGTCTCCTGGATCTCCCGGAAAAGGGAGTGCAGATCTTTTCTGGTTAAGGGGGAGTGGTCGGACTCTTCAGAGTCCGAGGCTTCTAGCAGGGAGGTTGTAGAGCCTGATGTGTGTTTCCCTGAGGTAAAAGCAAATTTTTTAAGGTTTTGGGAGGGATCTGTCCCTGAGGGCTTTTTGTTACTTTTAGGCATCTTGGCGGGGACGAAGATAAAGGGCGTCGGTGCAATAGTCCCGGTGTTGTATTTTGACAGGCAGGTGCGTTAGAGGCGTGCGTCTGAGTGACCCAGGGGGAGGCCCCAGAGGTATGTTACATCTTCAGATCAATTTAATCAAATGAGGAGATACGTAGGTAGGGTACAAACTTGTGGTGGGCGGAGATCAGAAGGACCCGAGGCGTACCATAGGGGGTTGTGGCGGGCTGTATAGGGTCAAAGCCAGCCGCAGTGAAACGGCTTTAGTGATGGAGCGTGCGTGGGTCTGACAGTTGTGATTTTTCCTTAACCATATGAGGTTTTCCACGCAGAGGAGGGCCGGTGGGGAGGTGATGCTAGTCACTTTTGCAGGGGGCAAGCAGAAACTTTCAGAGTGAAAACACTTTAGTATAATTGAACATGCAGGGAGTAAGCAGCACAGTCTCCTATTGCCACAACCAAGATGGCCGCCGCACTATGCAGGCTTATGGAGGAGTAGAAGCATGAGAGGCAAACAGGGGCTGTTCTGGGACTCCCAGGCACTCACCCAGGGCTCCAATAGGTCTGGGGGGCTATGCAGGGAGGAGGCCGCTTGATTGGGAGTCCAGGGGTGCCTCCGTTCTCTCCGCCGCTCGTCGCGCCCGCTCTGGAGCCCAAATCGCGGGTACGCGAATCACGCGAGGCCGCGGCTTCAGTCGCGGGGTAGGCCGCAGTCCGCAGATGGCTGTATATAGCTGTCCCGACTCCGCTGCCACCCGCTGACCACTTGGGGGGTCCTTAGGAGCACCAGGGACCCTCTCCTATCCGCTCTGGGTGCTTGGAGAGGGGGTGGAAAGGGCAAATAGTGGGCTGTTTTGGAGGAGCACTTGTAAAGTGCTGCTGCTCACTATGGCGTCCAGGCCACGCCCCCCGGCAAATAGGATTTTTAACAACCAGCCCCAGGTTCCAGGGCCGGGGCTGGTTCCCAAAATACGGAGGACAAAATGACTAGGGGTCCCCCATGTTTTAAGAACCAACCCCAGGCCAAACCAGCCAGCATGGTAATGCCACAGCCGGGGGGAGATTTTTATACAAGTGCCCCCGGCCAAAGCATTAACCCTACCGACCAGTCAGCCAGCCAATTGCTTCTTATCAACATTACATCCTATTGCATTTCTCCTTATTCACACGACACCACACAGTAGTGCCCTTTACACACATTACGCCACACATAATGGAACACAGTAATAGTGTACTTATACACAAAAAAGACACACAGTAACACCCTTACACATTATACCACACACTTGTAATACACTTGTACACGTAATGCTACACAGTAATTTCCATTACATATCATGCTGTCCTTATACACATAATGCCATACAGTAATGCTACTTCCACATTATCACAACCAGGGCCGGCGCTACCCACTCAGCAGGGGATGCAAAGCAGGGAGGCGCCAGTCTGCAGAGGCGCTCTCCTTGCCTTTGCTATCCTGCTGCTGATGATGCTGCACCTAGCCTGACCTGACAATCTATAAGGCAACCTGCGTTGCCTGTAATGGGTATAGTGAAGCAGTGCGGCTCCCTGGTTCCTCCAACTTATCTCTCCTCGACGTACTCACCCCTACCCCTTGCCCACACAACAATCAGTCGAGCCAGCTGAGTGGAGCTGAAAGGAGAGCAGGGAGGCTGTGTAGAGCTGCATGTAGGCGGCGCTGCAGTGCACAGCTCCTCTGCCCTAAGGCATCTTCTACTCCGTGAGATAGCGACCACATGGGGTTTCAGATGTAGCTGATGCTGGGCAAGCTGGCCACTGGGTGATGACTATTCATGTGTGTGACCCTTGATGTGGGAGGCGGGGGCTGGGAGTGGGGAGTGTGGGTACCTAAATATAACTGTATACCGGCCCAGTGAGCATTACGATATCTTTGCAGGTGCAGGGAATTTTCTATGATTGCTTGTGTGGTTTATTTGCTCTAATAACAAGTATGCTGTGTGTATGACTGTACTGTATATATATATATATATACAGTATGCTGTGTGTATGACTGTACTGTATATATATACAGTATGCTGTGTGTATGACTGTACTGTATATATACAGTATGCTGTGTGTATGACTGTACTGTATATATATACAGTATGCTGTGTGTATGACTGTACTGTATATATATACAGTATGCTGTGTGTATGACTGTACTGTATATATATATATACAGTATGCTGTGTGTATGACCGTACTGTATATATATATACAGTATGCTGTGTGTATGACTGTACTGTATATATACAGTATGCTGTGTGTATGACTGTACTGTATATATACAGTTTGCTGTGTATGTGTCTATAGCTTGTGTATGTTTATAAAAATACTGTACTGTGTGTATGTTTGCCTACTGTATATGCCACATGTGTGTGTATGTATGGTACATGTGCATGTTTGCCCTGTGTGTGTGTGTGTGTGTGTGTATTTAAGGTAGGTGGGCATGTATGCCCTGTGTGTATGTATGGTACTTTTATGCCCTGTGTGTATGTATTGTATGTACAGTATGAGTGTATGCAAGTGGGGGAGGGGCGGTGTTAGTGGTGCCAGTGTCAGAGGCGGGCTGGGCCGGGGGGGCAGGGTGCCACATGCCCCCCAGGCCGGTATGTACTGGCTGGACCCGGGCCAGTGGGCTATCCCCTGCTGCCGCAGCCGCCTCCTCCAGGCTCCATGTCCACTGCCGCACTGTGCTTCCCGGCCGCCCGAATGTAAGGCGACGGCCCCTGCAAAAATGGCCACCGCCTTGATGGAGACAGACACTAGAGGTACTGCCATACCTCTAGTGTCTGTAAGATGAGAACAGCGCGGTCAGCGTTACCCGGAAGTGCGGATTCGGGTAGCGCTGGCGTGCTATTTAAAGGTAGAGAGACTAGATGGAAACATGGAACCCCTTGACAACGAGCAAGTACCCTGTCTCCCACCTGACAAAAAATATCACTCCCCATGGCAACAGCACTCACCCTATGGAGCGTTACATGCCCCTTCCTCCAGCAAAGAGCATGTAGCACTTCATAGCAACAGCATGTCATTTCCACTAGCAATGAGGATGTAAAACCCCCATGGCAACAAATGAAACCCCTGGCAAAAAGCATGTCACCCCTGGCAACGAGCGATATTCATCTAATAATGAGCACGCAGGTAAGAAGCAGTTAAATGGTATAATATGTAATAGGCATTATTATGTTTAATGGGTATCACGTTGTTGGCATTATGTGTAATGGGCAGTACGGCAAGTGTCATTATTTTTTATGGGCATTACATTGTTGGTATTATGTGTATTGGGCATTACGGTGTGGCATTATATTTAATTGGCATTAAGGTGTGTGGCATTATGTGTAATGGGCATTACGGTGTTGGCATTATGTGTAATGGGTATTACGGTGTGTGGCATTATGTGTAATGGGCATTACAGTGTTGGCATTATGTGTAATGGGCATTATGGTGTTGGCATTATGTGTAATGGGCATTACGTTGTTGGCATTATGTGTAATGGACATTACGTTGTTGGCATTATGTGTAATGGACATTACGGTGTTGGTACTATGTGGAATGGGCATTACGTTGTTGCCATTATGTGTAATGGACATTACGTTGTTGGCATTATGTGGAATGGGCATTACGTTGTTGCCATTATGTGTAATGGACATTACGTTGTTGGCATTATGTGAAATGGACATTACGTTGTTGGCATTATGTGTAATGGACATTACGGTGTTGGTACTATGTGGAATGGGCATTACGATGTTGGCATTATGTGGAATGGGCATTACGGTGTCTGGCATTATATCTAATTGGCATTACAGTGTGTGGCATTTTGTGTAATGGACATTACGGTGTTGGCATTATGTGTAATGGGTATTACGGTGTGTGGCATTATGTGTAATGGGCATTAGAGTGTTGGCATTATGTGTAATGGGCATTATGGTGTTGGCATTATGTGTAATGGGCATTACGTTGTTGGTACTATGTGGAATGGGCATTATGATGTTGGCATTATGTGGAATGGGCATTACGGTATCTGGCATTATATCTAATTGGCATTACAGTGTGTGGCATTTTGTGTAATGGACATTACGGTGTTGGCATTATGTGTAAGGGGCATTATGGTGTGTGGCATTATATTTAATTGACATTACAGTGTGTAAAATTATGTTTAATAGGCATTATGGTGTTGGCATTATGTGTAATGGGCATTACATTGTAAATTTTTGCACCACGCCATCCGCGGTCACTGTCCCCATTTCTGGTGTATATGTGTGTGTGGAAAAGTGAGAGGCTAGGGTGGTGAAATGATGGCGATGGTGGTGGGCCACTTGCTTGTGTAGCCCCCCCAGGCTGAAAGTTGCCAGCCAGCCCCTGGCCAGTGTACATGCTAAGAGAGCAGCAGAGAGAGGGTGGGAATGGGATTAAAAATAGGCCCTGGCATTTAAAATACGCAGGCCCACCATGGAGACAAAAGTGAAGGGTGCAGTTGTGTGCGCACCGAAGGCGCACTCCGGAAAATGGGTGTGGCCACTCAACAGGGGGTGTGTCCTTGAGTGTAGTGTACCACACCATATACAACTTCTACACATTATGCAACAAAATACTAGACCCCATTATACTGTACTTGCCCCTTATACATAATGCCAAATGGAATGAGCCACTGTATTCGGTGTGTGTATGTATGGGCTCTGTAGAAAGGGCAAGCAAGGGTCTGGGCAGGAGAAGGCAAGAAAGGTTAAGCAAGAACAAAGGCTGGGCCAACAGTCTTGTTTTACTGAAAAGAGAATCTCCAAGTCCCTTCCACACCCTGCTTCTACCCTTATCATAATAAACATTGTTCTTTTTTTTATAAAAAAATACAGTAGCCTCAATGCGGAGATTCCTTCAGCTTCTTCTGCTTCTCTCCTCACTGGGGGATGGACAGTCATTGCCTGGCTGCAGCCTCCCGCCTTGGACGATGGAGCCCTTCACTCAACCTGGGGATATCCTTTTGGGGGCAGTTTTTGTTGTCCACTCCGGCTTCGAGTTTGAACAACCAACATTCCAGGAGCAGCCAAAGCCCGTTTTATGTACTGGGTAAGTGCTGAGGGACATTTATCAGTATTGGTTTCTATGGAGAAATTATCAAAATATGGAGTACGGAAAGAAAAATACAAAGGGGTACATTTGCTTGCCAGCCGGTACATTTATTTGCCAGGCGGTACATCTGCATGCCAGCCGGTACATTTATTTGCCAGGCGGTACATCTGCATGCCAGCCGGTACATTTATTTGGCAGGCGGTACATCTGCATGCCAGGCGGTACATTTATTTGCCAGGCGGTACATCTGCATGCCAGGCGGTACATTTATTTGCCAGGCGGTACATCTGCATGCCAGGCGGTACATTTATTTGCCAGGCGGTACATCTGCATGCCAGGCGGTACATTTATTTGGCAGGCGGTACATCTGCATGCCAGCTGGTACATTTATTTGCCAGGCGGTACATCTGCATGCCAGCTGGTATATTTATTTGCCAGGCGGTACATCTACATGCCAGCCGGTACATTTATTTGCCAGGCGTCACATCTGCATGCCACCCGGTACATTTATTTGCCAGGCGGTACATCTGCATGCCAGCTGGTACATTTATTTGCCAGGCGTCACATCTGCATGCCAGCCGGTACATTTATTTTGCAGGCGGTACATCTGCATGCTAGCCGGTACATTTATTTGCCAGGCGGTACATCTGCATGCCAGGCTCACCAAATTTACAAAAAAAAAAAAACATTTTATGATTCCAATCTGCGGTATAATTAGGCTTTAAACAATTTCTGTGTAAACATATTTCCAGCAGTCACTAGACATCGCTGCTTACCGATCGCCTGAGATGCCGCCCTTAAATGACTTCTCCTGTCATCGCAAAAAAAGTCAGTCTCAACTGACTTTTATTTGCGAGCGATAGGATGAAGACGGGGCGGCAAGCCGACGTCCAACTGCATGCAGGCATCATCCTACCCGCGTACCCAGGGGAACACCCAGTGTTTTTATGTGGATGCCCATAAAACATTGGCCAGTCCCCTGATCCGGTTTTGTGTCCGCCCCCAGTCGCCCTGGCCCTCCTTCCTTCTCCTTCCCAGCCACGAACCGCCTGGCGAGTCTGAAACTCGCGGAAGCTATTCAATGTCATGGTTTGCACATTAGCAGAAATGAGCATGCGAAACCCCGACCATTGGGGCTGAATTCTTACCGCTACGAGCGATCCTGAATCGGCCCCAATATCTCTATACAACCCAGTGCAACTATCATCCAGCGCACAAATCTGCTTCTTCCCACTCCAATCCATCCAATGCCAAACATGAAAAGCTTGAATGACTGTATAATCTTCTGGTTCCCTTCAGGTTCCATATCCGTTATTACCGGGATGTGCTAGGTGTCATGTTTGCCATTGATGAAATCAATAAGTCTGCAGACCTGCTGCCTAATATCACCCTTGGCTTCAGCCTTATGGACTCATGCATGTCTGAACTTCGGGCTGTTGGAGGAGCTTTGTCCCTGCTGTCAGGGGCGAGAACACCCTCCCTAGGATTTGACTGTCACTTCAGCTCTCACATTGTGGGGATTGTAGGAGAGCTGGTATCTGCCTTGTCGCTTCCAATTGCCCAGATCCTTGGAGTCCTCCATTATCCACAGGTATAGTCCATGTACAGTTTATGTGTATTTACTTATAGATAGAAACCTCAAAAAATTGTCTATAAAAATATACATATTGGACGTGATTACCACTGAATGAGATGGGTCACTCACCATGCAGCCCTGAATGCCTGTCTTTATTCTAAGCTTCCACACTGCCCCTGCCCACCGGCAATGAGAGCATCACTGGTATTATCACTTACCGTGACCCCCATGTTTGCTGCAGAACATACAACTGAAAATGGAGTAACCTCTGCATATGTTCAACTCTATTTGCACACCCATACCTCACCCACGGGGTATTTCTCCTACATGCAATTGGCCCATCGTGACCAGATTGCCATCCAGTGATGTCCACTCATCTGACAGTGTGTACTGAAGCTGTAACACGTGCACTGTTTGTCTAGAATTTTCACTCGGACTTGAGTTCAACTCAGAATCAGGTCCATTGTTAATATTTACCTTTTACTCTTTTCAAGATTACTTTCTTTAATACACTAAAAAACTAAAATGTTGGCTTTCCAGATCAGTCATGGAGCAACCCTGGCAGCTCTTAGCAATAAAATCAATTTCCCGTCATTTTTGAGAACATCTCCCAGCAACAGGTTTCAGAGTAATGCTTTCACTGAGCTCCTCCGTCTATTTGGTTGGACATGGGTGGGGATGCTGGTTGTGGACAATGATGTGGGGAACCAGGGCGGACAGGCCATCCAAGCTGCCATAGAGAGAAGTGGAGTTTGTGTAGAATTTTTGGCGAAAATCCACCTGAGTTATTCAGCAAAGCAGGTGAAGAAAGCGGTAGATGCCATTAAGGAAAGTTCGGTCAGTGTCATCATACTCCACAGCCCCGAGGTCCACTTGAAGGATCTATTTGATACAATGTTTGATGAGGGGGTGACTGGAAAAATTTTCATGTCTTCAGCTTCTTTTGGAATGACGCCCGGCCTCTTCTCCAAAAAAGCTTGGAAAGTCTTGAATGGGACCATTGGGTTTATTGCTAGTACGGGAACTATGCTAGGCTTTGAGGAATTTCTCCTTGACCTTCACCTAACTGGCGGCAACTCTACAAATCCATTCATGAGGCTCTTCTGGGAGAGTGCATTCAACTGCAGGTGGCCTGGAGAAGACTTAGAACCTGATACTTCAGATGTTTCTGATACAGAGAAGAAAGTGATCTGTACAGGGTCAGAAAGGTTTGGAGAGAAAATGACATATTTGTTTGAGACAAATAACCTCAGTTATACCTATCATGCCTATCTGGCTGTATACGCCTACTCCCACACACTACACTCACTTCTTGGTTGTCATACCAAAGGGAACGGGAATTATAATAATAGAACCTTTAAAAAAATGACTGATGCTCAACCCTGGAAGGTAGGTGGCAGAATCTGATGGACCCATGCTCTATAGAGTTTGAAATAAGTGCTTGATCCTGTTTTAATTCTGTATAGTGAATAAGGTAATTCAATAGGGTGGTGATATGTGAAGTTATCACCTTTAAGAGGTGCACCCAAAATATAAAAAATACAACAATATTTATAAAGATATATATGTATAGTAATTTATTAAGAAATACAACTAAATTAATATAATTAAAACACAATATACAAACATGACATACTACATATAACATAGAAAATAATATGCATGCAATGCTATCACTCTCCTGGATTTCTTGTTATGAGGCATATATAGCTTAAATTAAAAGTCCCAAATGGATCATTGGCTGAGGCTTATGCAGAAAAAAATCACTGAATAATTACCAGTCCCACTTATGATGTAATTGTCTCCAGTGACCGTGCAATGCTTGTAATTGGTCCTTGCTTGGACCAATTACACTGTTCAAGTCTCTCCACTTGCAGGGTGTAATCTCCAGACAGCGTGGTGTCAGTAAGTTACAAGTGCAGGTCACAAGTAAGGTGGAGCAAGGGGTATTGCCAACAGCAATAACCAAGGGGGACCAGTCAGTGTAGAGCTCAGTATTAAGCGTTTCTCCGCCTGTTTGTCCACTCAGAGGCTTCCTCAGATGACTTAGTGAATAAGGGGTTTTATTCTACAGTTTTCTTATAGTTAATGAGAGCATATTTGAAAAAGTGGACGGAATCATCCTGCAGTGGCTCAAAGAGAACCGGTACAATTCTATGTAGTTAAGATGTTTTATTTATAATTTATGTATGCAGGCGTTTGTCTTACTGAACTACTGAATCACCCCTTAGCCTCGACCACACCTCTGATGGGAGACTATTCACGGCACTTCGCATTAACTTCAACTGTGTCCAGGGCTTAAAGTGGTCCTGTCCACTAACACAGCCCCCCCCCCCCCCCCCCCCCATTATTAAGCAGGGCATAGACCAGTGCCAGGGAATTTGTGCCTTACCTCCCATAAAGAGATAATGGAAGGGGCTTTGGTCATCCAATAATAACTCCATTTAAAATGACAACACACAGTAGCACAATCATATGCACATTACACCACAAGTAGTAACCATGATTCATATTAAATCACATATTAAATATTAAATCACACAGTAGCCAAAAGCCACTCAAAACAGCAAGTTTTATTGGCTTTTAGCTCAAAGCCGACCAGTGTGTATGCCCGGGCGTTGAGCGCTGCTGCGTGCTCCCACATCATCTCCGGGAAAGCCGTTCATCTGCAGGTATTACCAGCAAATGAGCGGCTTTGAGGACGGCTTTGCATAGCACTGCGCTATGCAAAGCCGTCCTCCCTTGCTGACGGCACCGGGCAGGGGGAAAGCCGATCATCGCTGTCCATAAACGCTGGCCATAATCCCCCAGTGTGTATGGACCTTAAGAAATCTTTGGGACAGGCTTTTCTGTTGGAATTACTGTCCAGAGCTGTGGTAGAGGTGGAACTCAGTTATAGAGGTGGTGGAACCCAGGGGTTTATTCTGATCGGATCGGTGAAACGTACGTACGGTCCGTCACACCGTACGTTTCCCGTATGCGGGCGGTGAGCGTAAGTCCGCCCACAGAACAGCCGCACACGGACGGTCACAGACACCGACAATGGGGAGTGGCGTACACTTGAGCGTACGCCACCGTGCACGGACGGATCTCCCTCTTAGCCACCGATACCTGGCGTACATCAGAGCGTACGCCACCGTGCACGGACGGATCTCGTCCGTTTTCCCACCAACACCTTCCGTATATCTGAGCGTACGCCACAGTGCAAGTAGAAATTGAGTCCAAAAACATCCTTGTTGCTCTTAGACGTGGTTTATGTGTCTTTTTCCTAATAAAAAACTGGTATGTTTGTGTTACAGTGAAAAAGTTGACACATGTCGACTTCTGTGCATTGAGTGTCCTGCTTTTTAAAGTAGACAAAACACTTTCTGAATGGGTGAGATGGTTATTGCAGCATTGCTTATTGCATTCAGTTGTATGTAATTTACTTGTATTCGGCGTTAATTAGCAGACCCAGGCGTCCGCTCTCATCTGGTCAGGAGCACTCTTTGGCGTCCGCCTGTTTTTGGTCCAAAATGCACGGTGCGTTTGGCGATCGAGGCAGTTGTGGCACCGTGCATTTTGTGTGCACACCCCTCTTTACGCCCATGTTTACGCCCAGTTTTCCTCATTATTCCGGCCGCTCTCCTAAAAACGCCCACATGCCGCCCACAATAACCGTGCTCTTGTGGACAGGATTTTTCGCACGGAGAGACCCGTCCATGAGCGGTGTGAGGCCGCCGCACATGCGCATAGCGAAAGCTATGCATGCGCAGTTGAAAAAAAACCCTGAACCGACCGCATACGGTCCCACCGCACCAACCAGAATAACCCCCTCATTTCCATTAGAGGTGGTGGAACTCAGTTCCACCCCTTCCCCCTCACTTTAATCCTTGACTCTGTCTCAGCTCTATGCTTCATCTGCAATTTAAATGACCAGAAAATCATTTGATGCTACATGTTTTAAATATCTATTACTGACTGTGGTTTATTCTTTTTAATTTATTAACAATAAAAATGAATAAAAAAACTATAGTATATTGCCAGGGATTCTATCATGTAAGAATCTAACAGTCCTCAGCATTCCACATACAGCAACATGTATGGTAACATAGAATCATTACCACCTTCATGGCTCCCTGCCGGGGGGGGTGGGGGGGGTCTCACTGAAGCACCTATATGTCTATTCTGGGATCAGGTACAGTATGTACCCTGTCCTAGATCATGAGTATGGAAGCCAAAAATGTTTTGGGTTAGTTGTTTCTGGTGAGCTAGACACAGCCCACAGATCCTGCATAATAGGAGGAGCAGACCAATAGGTCTTATTTACAGGCAACCATACCTTGGAATAGGAGGGCAGAGAGACATCAGAAATGATGGTATGCTGAAGGGATCAGTAGGATGATAAAGCAGCAGAGGTTGATAGTTAAGTGATTGTGAAAGAGGGACCAGCAACCAAATTGCCAGGACCATAGTAACATAATAGTTTAGGTTGAAAAAAGACTTACGTCCATCGAGTTTAACCTCTTACAGGACCCCCTAGAGGGTGTTGTCTTATTGTTTATTGCTTCCCTAACTTTTTGTTCTACCATGATGGGTTTGTTCTGTTGATATTACTCTTATTTCCCTTTAGGATGAATTGATTTGTTAGTGTTTCCAGCAACTTTCTGAAAGCTTCCCACATTTCCCCCCTTGAATAGAGCATTCCGCTTTATTTTTTCAAAAAGTGTCTCTAAACAATTTTCTGAAATTAAGTATTTCAGATGGTCCCTTAAATAGCTAATTTCCAGTGAATCCATTGTGTTCAGCATAATATATCTTTCTTCCAAGAGAAAATAATGCCATCAGTTGTCCAAAGGCCAACCATCCCACCGGTAAAGGTCCTGATGAGATCTATGGCCATTATCTCCTGAAAATACAGATTAATATAACCTACAGATGGGGCGAGGCTCAGCATGGCCACCAGACCACCATCCGTAGGTTTCTGGCAGATGGCAATCTGGCGGCAGGGGCACCACAATAATGGGGTGCTCAAGCATCTCAATGTGAGTACGCCCCATTCTGTCGCAGGATATCGGAGAGCGGATGGAGGGTGGTGCAATGGGTGCCGCTGTAAATGGACAGAAAAATGTTTGTTTGTGTTTCTCAGGTGCTTCAGTACCTCAAGAAAACTAGTTTCCGTGCCAGGTCAGGTGGAGCTGTAATGTTTAATTCTGACGGGGACCTGCCACCTTCCTACGACATAATCAACATTCAAATCATCAATAATAGTTTTTATCTGATGAAAGTTGGGAGATTTAATCCGGAGGCTAAATTCCTGGAGGCCAAGCTCACTGTGAACATCAGCGCTGTCTTGTGGAATGAGCACTACTCACGTGTAAGTTTATTCTCTTCAATATGAATACTAATCCATACAAATAAAAATTTGACCACTGACCACTAGAGGACACATGGCAGACCAAATTACTCCTCATTGTGCTAAAATATGTCACAACAGAAAGTGAAAGCAATTTGTGCAGGGACACATATTTGTTTCAAACTTGCTGGATACAGAGAGGGTGAGCTTTGAAGACAGAGATTGGAGGGAGGAGCAGATAGTGACTGGGGGTGCAGTTGGAGATTCTAGGCTAAAATCTGTCACAGCTTAAAGTGAAATTAAAAACTGTCACAGCTGAAACTAGTTAAAGATAAAAAGATCTCTCCAGGAAAAAGGAAATATCTGTTCTCTTCTTATTGTCATTTAGGTGGAAATTTACTAATATGAAAAACCTAGTTTTTCGTATTAGTATTTCCCCTACGACTGCATACGACTGTTTAAGTCGTATGCAAAGTCGTGTTCCGGAGCGGGGTTTACAAAGCAGTCAGATACGACTGCTTTGTAACCCTCCGATGTCGTATTAATTCGTATTAGCTGGCCATATATACGGCCGCTAATACAAATTTTTCTAGCAGTCTGCACGGATCAGTCAGATCCGTGCAGGCTGCAGTGTGTAAAAAAAATAGAAAAATAAATAAATATAAAAAAAAAAACGGCGTGGGGTCCCCCCCACAGCTGTAACCAGCACCAGGCTGAAGGAGCCGGGGCCGGTAATAAAAAATAAGGGAACACGACAAATAGGGGTTCCCCGATTTTTAACAACCAGCCCCAGGCTCCAGGTCCGGGGCTGGTTCCCAAAAGTACGGGGGACAAAATGACTAGGGGTCCGCCGTATCTTAAGAACCAGCCCCAGGCCAAACCAGCCAGCAGGGTAATGCCACAGCCGGGGGACACTTATTATATAAGGTCCCACGGCCAAAACATTAACCCTACCGACCAGTCAGCCTGGCCAGGGGCCCTGAGGGAGTGGGGACCCCCCCAATGAAGGGGTCCCCCCCCCCTCCAGGACTTACCTGACAAGGCTGAAGCCTGGTGCTGTCCCTGATGCCCCTGGGCGGTGGGCATTGGGCTGATTCTGGTGTAAAAAATAGAAGAATAAACTATTGATTTAAACTGTAGAACTATGAGTCCCAGCAAGCCTCCCCTGCAAGCTGGGACTTGGTGAACCACAAGTCCCAGCCTGCGGGGCATTAAATGGCCCGCTGGGTCTTGTAGTTCCACAGTAAAAAAATAGTTAAATAAAAACACACTGACACCTGTAAAATAAAGTTTAATACATACATTACACACACACTGATACTTACCTATCTTGATCCCATAGGTAGGTCCCCATGTTGCCATTCTTCTTCATGTCGATCTTCATGTCTGCGTCATCGACGCCAACATGAAGATCGACATGAAGAAGAATGGCGACATGGATCCGGAACCAGGACAAGGCACCGGATCAAGACTCTGGGACCTACCTACGGGATCAAGATAGGTAAGTATCAGTGTGTGTGTAATGGTTGTATTAAACTTTTATTTTACAGGTGTCAGTGTGTTTTTATTTAACTATTTTTTTTACTGTGGAACTACAAGACCCAGTGGGCCATTTAATGCCCCGCAGGCTGGGACTTGTGGTTCACCAAGTCCCAGCTTGCAGGGGAGGCTTGCTGGGACTCATAGTTCTACAGTTTAAAACAATAGTTTATTCTTCTATTTTTTACACCTCTATCAGCCCGATGCCCACCGCCCAGGGGCATCGGGGACAGCACCAGGCTTCAGCCTGGTCAGGTAAGTCCTGGAGGGGGGGGACCCCTTTATTGGGGGAGTCCACACTCCCCAGGGGCCCCTGGATAGGCTGACTGGCCAGAGGGCTAAATGCTTTGGCCGGGGGGACTTGTATAAAAGTCTCCCCCCGGCTGTGGCATTACCCTGCTGGCTGGTTTGGCCTGGGCTGGTTCTTAAAATATGGGGGACCCTCCCCTAGTCATTTTGTCCCCCGTATTTTGGGAACCAGCCCCGGACCTGGAGCCTGGGGCTGGTTGTTAAAAATCGGGAAACCCCTATTTGTCGGGTTCCCTGATTTTTAATTACCGGCCCCGGCTCCTTCAGCCTGGTGCTGGTTACAGCTGTGGGGGGGGGGGGGGGGGGGGGGGGGGGGCACGCTGTTTTTTTTTTTATATATTTTTTTACACTGCAGCCTGCACGGATCTGACTGATCCGTGCAGGCTAAAGGCAAATACGACAGGGAAAGCAAGGTGTATTTTCCTGTCGTATTTGCGTGGGTGTTTTACACCACTTAGCAGCCGTATTATTCAGTACGGCTGCTTAGTACATCAGGAACCACCATTCTTTTGAATGGTGATTTCTGTCATATCCTATCGATGGTGTAGACATTCGTATTTGTAAATACAAATACAAATGTTCCATCCTTAGGAATACGAATTGTTGTATTTTCGGGATTGTAAATCCCGAAAATACAAATGTGTAAAAAATAGGTGTATTTCTGCCTACGAATACACCTTTTTTCTACGAATCCGTATTAGTAAATTTCCCCCTTAATGTAAAAGTAGTTAGAGAAAGGAATAGGTTTACGTATTTATTATAAATGAACATGGGCAGACTAGAGTGGCCCCGAGGTTACTATCTGCCGTCACATTCTATGTTCTATCTAATTAGCACCCACTCGGTGCGGGACAAATTCTCTACCCCGGTCCATTGTTGGGGTTTGCACCTGCGAAAATGTGCACAGGAGCAAACTCCCGGAGCAAACGCTTTCAGTGAGTTTCACGCTCCAGGAAGGAGCGAACAGGAGGCTGGCAGGGGGCGGGCACAGGAGACTAGCATTTCATGGTGGGCGTGCATGTAGAAATGTTGGGCGTACTCCTACGATAGCAGACATGTCTATGGCGGCTGACGTCACATGATGTAAGCGCCTGCCCTGATATCAGCCATCTTTAGCAAATATAAAAGTAAAATGTTGAGCGACCATCTAATTATTTTTCTTCCGTGTGGCGGCACGCTAGCGGATGTGTATGCGAATGCAGCAGCTTGCATGCTAGTAAGGGGGGGCTGACAGGGCAGCATCTACCTGCTTACTGGGCAGCAAATATACGCAGCCTAGCGAGCAGGCCTGAATCAGGCCCTTTGCTAGAAGGATTTCTAAGATTAGTTAGACCCCTCCCTGTTTCTATGTGTTCAACTTGTTCTTATTCCTCCCAAACAAACCCACCCCAAAATAATACAAGGTCATTTATGTCAGAGAAGTGGGAAGATGGACGGATGGACCTCACGCTTCTTTTATGGGGGCCACGGTGCATAATGAATTGAATGCCAACAATGTGTCAGGCGGTTCAAGACGACATCATGGTTGCTATGTGCCACTGGACACTGGCAGAGTATGGTCGCTATGTGCCACTGGACACTGAAAGAGTATGGCCGCTATGTGTCACTGGACACTAGCATAGTATGGCCGCTATGTGTCACTGGACACTGGCAGTGTATGGCCGCTATGTGCCACTGGACACTGGCCAAGTATGGCCGCTATGTGCCACTGGACACTGGCAGAGTATGGCCGCTATGTGCCACTGGACACTGACAGAGTATGGCCGCTATGTGCCACTGGACACTGGCAGAGTATGGCCGCTATGTGCCACTGGACACTGGCTGAGTATGGCCGCTATGTGCCACTGGACAATGGCTGAGTATGGCCGCTATGTGCCACTGGACAATGGCTGAGTATGGCCGCTATGTGCCACTGGACACTGGCAGAGTATGGCCGCTATGTGCCACTAGACACTGGCTGAGTATGGCCGCTATGTGCCTCTGGACACTGGCAGAGTATGGCCGCTATGTGCCAATGGACACTGGCAGAGTATGGCCGCTATGTGCCACTGGACACTGGCAGAGTATGGCCGCTATGTGCCACTGGACACTGGCAGAGTATGGTCGCTATGTGCCACTGGACACTGGAAGAGTATGGCCGCTATGTGTCACTGGACACTAGCATAGTATGGCCGCTATGTGTCACTGGACACTGGCAGTGTATGGCCGCTATGTGCCACTGGACACTGGCCAAGTATGGCCGCTATGTGCCACTGGACACTGGCAGAGTATGGCCGCTATGTGCCACTGGACACTGGCAGAGTATGGCCGCTATGTGCCACTGGACACTGGCAGAGTATGGCCGCTATGTGCCACTGGACACTGGCTGAGTATGGCCGCTATGTGCCACTGGACAATGGCTGAGTATGGCCGCTATGTGCCACTGGACAATGGCTGAGTATGGCCGCTATGTGCCACTGGACACTGGCAGAGTATGGCCGCTATGTGCCACTAGACACTGGCTGAGTATGGCCGCTATGTGCCTCTGGACACTGGCAGAGTATGGCCGCTATGTGCCAATGGACACTGGCAGAGTATGGCCGCTATGTGCCACTGGACACTGGCAGAGTATGGCCGCTATGTGCCACTGGACACTGGCAGAGTATGGCCGCTATGTGCCACTGAAAACTGGCAGAGTATGGCCGCTATGTGCCACTGGACACTGGCAGAGTATGGCCGCTATGTGCCACTGGACACTGGCAGAGTATGGCCGCTATGTGCCACTGGACACTGGCAGAGTATGGTCACTATGTGCCACTGGATACTGGCAGAGTATGGTCGCTATGAGTCACTGGACACTGGCAGAGTATGGCCGCTATGTGTCACTGGACACTGGCAGAGTATGGCCGCTATGTGCCACTGGACACTGGCAGAGTATGGCCGCTATGTGTCACTGGACACTGGCATAGTATGGCCGCTATGTGTCACTGGACACTGGCAGAGTATGGCCGCTATGTGCCACTGGACACTGGCAGAGTATGGCCGCTATGTGCCACTGGACAATGGCAGAGTATGGCCGCTATGTGACACTGGACACTGGCAGAGTATGGCCGCTATGTGCCACTGGACACTGGCAGTGTATGGCCGCTATGTGCCACTGGACACTGGCCAAGTATGGCCGCTATGTGCCACTGGACACTGGCAGAGTATGGCCGCTATGTGCCACTCGACACTGGCAGAGTATGGCCGCTATGTGCCACTGGACACTGGCAGAGTATGGCCGCTATGTGCCACTGGACACTGGCTGAGTATGGCCGCTATGTGCCACTGGACAATGGCTGAGTATGGCCGCTATGTGCCACTGGACACTGGCTGAGTATGGCCGCTATGTGCCACTGGACACTGGCAGAGTATGGCCGCTATGTGCCACTGGACACTGGCTGAGTATGGCCGCTATGTGCCTCTGGACACTGGCAGAGTATGGCCGCTATGTGCCACTGGACACTGGCAGAGTATGGCCGCTATGTGCCACTGGACACTGGCAGAGTATGGCCGCTATGTGCCACTGGACACTGGCAGAGTATGGGCCGCTATGTGCCACTGAAAACTGGCAGAGTATGGCCTCTATGTGCCACTGGACACTGGCAGAGTATGGCCGCTATGTGCCACTGGACACTGGCAGAGTATGGCCGCTATGTGCCACTGGACACTGGCAGAGTATGGTCGCTATGTGCCACTGGATACTGGCAGAGTATGGTCGCTATGTGTCACTGGACACTGGCAGAGTATGGCCGCTATGTGCCACTGGACACTGGCAGAGTATGGCCGCTATGTGCCACTGGACACTGGCAGAGTATGGCCGCTATGTGCCACTGGACAGTGGCTGAGTATGGCCGCTATGTGCCACTGGACAATGGCTGAGTATGGCCGCTATGTGCCACTGGACACTGGCTGAGTATGGCCGCTATGTGCCACTGGACACTGGCAGAGTATGGCCGCTATGTGCCACTGGACACTGGCTGAGTATGGCCGCTATGTGCCTCTGGACACTGGCAGAGTATGTCCGCTATGTGCCAATGGACACTGGCAGAGTATGGCCGCTATGTGCCACTGGACACTGGCAGAGTATGGCCGCTATGTGCCACTGGACACTGGCAGAGTATGGCCGCTATGTGCCATTGAAAACTGGCAGAGTATGGCCGCTATGTGCCACTGGACACTGGCAGAGTATGGCCGCTATGTGCCACTGGACACTGGCAGAGTATGGCCGCTATGTGCCACTGGACACTGGCAGAGTATGGTCGCTATGTGCCACTGGATACTGGCAGAGTATGGTCGCTATGTGTCACTGGACACTGGCAGAGTATGGCCGCTATGTGCCAATGGACACTGGCAGAGTATGGCCGCTATGTGCCACTGGACACTGGCAGAGTATGGCCGCTATGTGCCACTGAAAACTGGTAGAGTATGGCCGCTATGTGCCACTGGACACTGGCAGAGTATGGCCGCTATGTGCCACTGAAAACTGGCAGAGTATGGCCGCTATGTGCCACTGGACACTGGCAGAGTATGGCCGCTATGTGCCACTGGACACTGGCTGAGTATGGCCGCTATGTGCCACTGGACACTGGCAGAGTATGGCCACTATGTGCCACTGGACACTGGCTGAGTATGACCGCTATGTGCCTCTGGACACTGGCAGAGTATGGCCGCTATGTGCCAATGGACACTGGCAGAGTATGGCCGCTATGTGCCACTGGACACTGGCAGAGTATGGCCGCTATGTGCCACTGGACACTGGCAGAGTATGGCCGCTATGTGCCACTGAAAACTGGCAGAGTATGGCCGCTATGTGCCACTGGACACTGGCAGAGTATGGCCGCTATGTGCCACTGGACACTGGCAGAGTATGGCCGCTATGTGCCACTGGACACTGGCAGAGTATGGTCGCTATGTGCCACTGGATACTGGCAGAGTATGGTCGCTATGTGTCACTGGACACTGGCAGAGTATGGCCGCTATGTGCCACTGGACACTGGCAGAGTATGGCCGCTATGTGCCACTGGACACTGGCAGAGTATGGCCGCTATGTGCCACTGGACACTGGCTGTGTATGGCCGCTATGTGCCACTGGACAATGGCTGAGTATGGCCGCTATGTGCCACTGGACACTGGCTGAGTATGGCCGCTATGTGCCACTGGACACTGGCTGAGTATGGCCGCTATGTGCCTCTGGACACTGGCAGAGTATGGCCGCTATGTGCCAATGGACACTGGCAGAGTATGGCCGCTATGTGCCACTGGACACTGGCAGAGTATGGCCGCTATGTGCAACTGAAAACTGGCAGAGTATGGCCGCTATGTGCCACTGGACACTGGCAGAGTATGGCCGCTATGTGCCACTGGACACTGGCAGAGTATGGCCGCTATGTACCACTGGACACTGGCAGAGTATGGCCGCTATGTGCCACTGAAAACTGGCAGAGTATGGCCGCTATGTGCCACTGGACACTGGCAGAGTATGGCCGCTATGTGCCACTGGACACTGGCAGAGTATGGCCGCTATGTGCCACTGGACACTGGCAGAGTATGGTCGCTATGTGCCACTGGATACTGGCAGAGTATGGTCGCTATGTGTGACTGGACACTGGCAGAGTATGGCCGCTATGTGCCACTGGACACTGGCAGAGTATGGCCGCTATGTGCCACTGGGCACTGGCAGAGTATGGCCGCTATGTGCCACTGGACAGTGGCTGAGTATGGCCGCTATGTGCCACTGGACAATGGCTGAGTATGGCCGCTATGTGCCACTGGACACTGGCTGAGTATGGCCGCTATGTGCCACTGGACACTGGCAGAGTATGGCCGCTATGTGCCACTGGACACTGGCTGAGTATGGCCGCTATGTGCCTCTGGACACTGGCAGAGTATGGCCGCTATGTGCCAATGGACACTGGCAGAGTATGGCCGCTATGTGCCACTGGACACTGGCAGAGTATGGCCGCTATGTGCCACTGGACACTGGCAGAGTATGGCCGCTATGTGCCACTGAAAACTGGCAAGTATGGCCGCTATGTGCCACTGGACACTGGCAGAGTATGGCCGCTATGTGCCACTGGACACTGGCAGAGTATGGTCGCTATGTGCCACTGGATACTGGCAGAGTATGGTCGCTATGTGCCACTGGATACTGGCAGAGTATGGTCGCTATGTGTCACTGGACACTGGCAGAGTATGGCCGCTATGTGCCAATGGACACTGGCAGAGTATGGCCGCTATGTGCCACTGGACACTGGCAGAGTATGGCCGCTATGTGCCACTGAAAACTGGCAGAGTATGGCCGCTATGTGCCACTGGACACTGGCAGAGTATGGCCGCTATGTGCCACTGAAAACTGGCAGAGTATGGCCGCTATGTGCCACTGGACACTGGCAGAGTATGGCCGCTATGTGCCACTGGACACTGGCTGAGTATGGCCGCTATGTGCCACTGGACACTGGCAGAGTATGGCCGCTATGTGCCACTGGACACTGGCTGAGTATGGCCGCTATGTGCCTCTGGACACTGGCAGAGTATGGCCGCTATGTGCCAATGGACACTGGCAGAGTATGGCCGCTATGTGCCACTGGACACTGGCAGAGTATGGCCGCTATGTGCCACTGGACACTGGCAGAATATGGCCGCTATGTGCCACTGAAAACTGGCAGAGTATGGCCGCTATGTGCCACTGGACACTGGCAGAGTATGGCCGCTATGTGCCACTGGACACTGGCAGAGTATGGCCGCTATGTGCCACTGGACACTGGCAGAGTATGGTCGCTATGTGCCACTGGATACTGGCAGAGTATGGTCGCTATGTGTCACTGGACACTAGCAGAGTATGGCCGCTATGTGCCACTGGACACTGGCAGAGTATGGCTGCTATGTGCCACTGGACACTGGCAGAGTATGGCCGCTATGTGCCACTGGACACTGGCTGAGTATGGCCGCTATGTGCCACTGGACACTGGCTGAGTATGGCCGCTATGTGCCACTGGACACTGGCAGAGTATGGTCGCTATGTGCCACTGGACACTGGCAGAGTATGGCCGCTATATGCCAATGGACACTGGCAGAGTATGGCCGCTATGTGCCACTGGACACTGGCAAAGTATGGCCGCTATGTGCCACTGGACACTGGCAGAGTATGGCCGCTATGTGCCACTGAAAACTGGCAGAGTATGGCCGCTATGTGCCACTGGACACTGGCAGAGTATGGCCGCTATGTGCCACTGGACACTGGCAGAGTATGGTCGCTATGTGCCACTGGACACTGGCAGAGTATGGTCGCTATGTGTCACTGGACACTGGCAGAGTATGGCCGCTATGTGTCACTGGACACTGGCAGAGTATGGCCGCTATTTGCCACTGGACACTGGCAGAGTATGGCCGATATGTGTCACTGGACACTGGCATAGTATGGCCGCTATGTGTCACTGGACACTGGCAGAGTATGGCCGCTATGTGCCACTGGACACTGGCAGAGTATGGCCGCTATGTGCCACTGGACACTGGCAGAGTATGGCCGCTATGTGCCACTGGACACTGGCAGAATATGGCCGCTATGTGCCACTGGACACTGGCAGAGTATGGCCGCTATGTGCCACTGGACACTGGCAGAGTATGGCCGCTATGTGCCACTGGACACTGGCAGAGTATGGCCGCTATGTGCCACTGGACACTGGCAGAGTATGGCCGCTATGTGCCACTGAAAACTGGCAGAGTATGGCCGCTATGTGCCACTGGACACTGGCAGAGTATGGCCGCTATGTGCCACTGGACACTGGCTGAGTATGGCCGCTATGTGCCACTGGACACTGGCAGAGTATGGCCGCTATGTGCCACTGGACACTGGCTGAGTATGGCCGCTATGTGCCTCTGGACACTGGCAGAGTATGGCCGCTATGTGCCAATGGACACTGGCAGAGTATGGCCGCTATGTGCCACTGGACACTGGCAGAGTATGGCCGCTATGTGCCACTGGACACTGGCAGAGTATGGCCGCTATGTGCCACTGAAAACTGGCAGAGTATGGCCGCTATGTGCCACTGGACACTGGCAGAGTATGGCCGCTATGTGCCACTGGACACTGGCAGAGTATGGCCGCTATGTGCCACTGGACACTGGCAGAGTATGGTCGCTATGTGCCACTGTATACTGGCAGAGTATGGTCGCTATGTGTCACTGGACACTGGCAGAGTATGGCCGCTATGTGCCACTGGACACTGGCAGAGTATGGCCGCTATGTGCCACTGGACACTGGCAGAGTATGGCCGCTATGTGCCACTGGACACTGGCTGAGTATGGCCGCTATGTGCCACTGGACACTGGCAGAGTATGGTCGCTATGTGCCACTGGACACTGGCAGAGTATGGCCGCTATGTGCCAATGGACACTGGCAGAGTATGGCCGCTATGTGCCACTGGACACTGGCAAAGTATGGCCGCTATGTGCCACTGGACACTGGCAGAGTATGGCCGCTATGTGCCACTGAAAACTGGCAGAGTATGGCCGCTATGTGCCACTGGACACTGGCAGAGTATGGCCGCTATGTGCCACTGGACACTGGCAGAGTATGGTCGCTATGTGCCACTGGATACTGGCAGAGTATGGTCACTATGTGTCACTGGACACTGGCATAGTATGGCCGCTATGTGTCACTGGACACTGGCAGAGTATGGCCGCTATGTGCCACTGGACACTGGCAGAGTATGGCCGCTATGTGCCACTGGACACTGGCAGAGTATGGCCGCTATGTGCCACTGGACACTGGCAGAGTATGGCCGCTATGTGCCACTGGACACTGGCAGAGTATGGCCGCTATGTGCCACTGGACACTGGCAGAGTATGGCCGCTATGTGCCACTGAAAACTGGCAGAGTATGGCCGCTATGTGCCACTGGACACTGGCAGAGTATGGCCGCTATGTGCCACTGGACACTGGCAGAGTATGGCCGCTATGTGCCACTGGACACTGGCAGAGTATGGCCGCTATGTGCCACTGGACACTGGCAGAGTATGGTCGCTATGTGCCACTGGATACTGGCAGAGTATGGTCGCTATGTGTCACTGGACACTGGCAGAGTATGGCCGCTATGTGCCAATGGACACTGGCAGAGTATGGCCGCTATGTGCCACTGGACACTGGCAGAGTATGGCCGCTATGTGCCACTGAAAACTGGCAGAGTATGGCCGCTATGTGCCACTGGACACTGGCAGAGTATGGCCGCTATGTGCCACTGAAAACTGGCAGAGTATGGCCGCTATGTGCCACTGGACACTGGCAGAGTATGGCCGCTATGTGCCACTGGACACTGGCTGAGTATGGCCGCTATGTGCCACTGGACACTGGCAGAGTATGGCCGCTATGTGCCACTGGACACTGGCTGAGTATGGCCGCTATGTGCCTCTGGACACTGGCAGAGTATGGCCGCTATGTGCCAATGGACACTGGCAGAGTATGGCCGCTATGTGCCACTGGACACTGGCAGAGTATGGCCGCTATGTGCCACTGGACACTGGCAGAGTATGGCCGCTATGTGCCACTGAAAACTGGCAGAGTATGGCCGCTATGTGCCACTGGACACTGGCAGAGTATGGCCGCTATGTGCCACTGGACACTGGCAGAGTATGGCCGCTATGTGCCACTGGACACTGGCAGAGTATGGTCGCTATGTGCCACTGGATACTGGCAGAGTATGGTCGCTATGTGTCACTGGACACTGGCAGAGTATGGCCGCTATGTGCCACTGGACACTGGCAGAGTATGGCCGCTATGTGCCACTGGACACTGGCAGAGTATGGCCGCTATGTGCCACTGGACACTGGCTGAGTATGGCCGCTATGTGCCACTGGACAATGGCTGAGTATGGCCGCTATGTGCCACTGGACACTGGCTGAGTATGGCCGCTATGTGCCACTGGACACTGGCAGAGTATGGTCGCTATGTGCCACTGGACACTGGCAGAGTATGGCCGCTATGTGCCACTGGACACTGGCAGAGTATGGCCGCTATGTGCCACTGAAAACTGGCAGAGTATGGCCGCTATGTGCCACTGGACACTGGCAGAGTATGGCCGCTATGTGCCACTGGACACTGGCAGAGTATGGCCGCTATGTGCCACTGGACACTGGCAGAGTATGGTCGCTATGTGCCACTTGATACTGGCAGAGTATGGTCGCTATGTGTCACTGGACACTGGCAGAGTATGGCCGCTATGTGTCACTGGACACTGGCAGAGTATGGCCGCTATGTGCCACTGGACACTGGCAGAGTATGGCCGCTATGTGTCACTGGACACTGGCATAGTATGGCCGCTATGTGTCACTGGACACTGGCAGAGTATGGCCGCTATGTGCCACTGGACACTGGCAGAGTATGGCCGCTATGTGCCACTGGACACTGGCAGAGTATGGCCGCTATGTGCCACTGGACACTGGCAGAGTATGGCCGCTATGTGCCACTGGACACTGGCAGAGTATGGCCGCTATGTGCCACTGGACACTGGCAGAGTATGGCCGCTATGTGACACTGGACACTGGCAGAGTATGGCCGCTATGTGCCACTGGACACTGGCAGAGTATGTCCGCTATGTGCCACTGGACACTGGCAGAGCATGGCCGCTATGTGCCACTGGACACTGGCAGAGCATGGCCGCTATGTGCCACTGGACACTGGCAGAGTATGGCCGCTATGTGCCACTGGACACTGGCAGAGTATGGCCGCTATGTGACACTGGCAGAGTATGGCCGCTATGTGCCACTGGACACTGGCAGAGTATGGCCGCTATGTGCCACTGGACACTGGCAGGGTATGGCCGCTATGAACCACTGGACACTGGCAGAGTATGGTCGCTATGTGCCACTGGACACTGGCAGAGTATGGTCGCTATGTGCCACTGGACACTGGCAGAGTATGGCCGCTATGTGCCACTGGACACTGGCAGAGTATGGTCACTATGTGCCACTGGATACTGGCAGAGTATGGCCGCTATGTGTCACTGGACACTGGCCGAGTATGGCCGCTATGTGCCACTGGACACTGGCAGAGTATGGCTGCTATGTGTCACTGGACACTGGCCGAGTATGGCCGCTATGTGCCACTGGACACTGGCAGAGTATGGCCGCTATGTGTCACTGGACAGTGGATAAGGCACCGGCTGAGCATGGATGCTATGTGTCACTGGACAGTGCATAAGGCACCGGCTGAGTATGGCCACTATGTGTCACTGGACAGTGCATAAAGCACCAGCTGAGTATGGCCGCCATGTGTCACTGGACAGTACATAAGGCCCCGGCTGAGCATGACCACTATGTGTCACTGGACAGTGCATAAAGCACCTGCTGAGTATGGCTGCTATGTGTCACTGGACAGTGGATAAGGCACCGGCTTAGTATGGACGCTATGTGTCACTGGAAAGTGCACAAGGATGCTTAATAGACATCACCTTAAGGGAATAAGGCACAGCTCCATTTTGTGTATTGAGGACATAAAGACATAGCTATCACCACAAATCAATGCACTCTTTCTTCTTGTCAGTTCAATGATCCTGGATTTACCTCTGTGTTACAGGTGCCAGTATGGCCGCTATGTGTCACTGGACAGTGCATAAAGCACCGGCTGAGTATGGTCGCTATGTGTCACTGGACAGTGCATAAGGCACGGGCTGAGTATGGTCGCTATGTGTCACTGGACAGTGCATAAAGCACCGGCTGAGTATGGTCGCTATGTGTCACTGGACAGTGCATAAGGCACCGGCTGAGTATGGCCACTATGTGTCACTGGACAGTGCATAAGGCACGGGCTGAGTATGGTCGCTATGTGTCACTGGACAGTGCATAAAGCACCGGCTGAGTATGGCTGCTATGTGTCACTGGACAGTGGATAAAGCATTGGCTCAGTATGGCTGCTATGTGTCACTGGACAGTGGATAAGTCCCCAGTTGAGTATGGACGCTATGTGTCTCTGGACAGTGGATAAGGCCCCAGTTGAGTATGGACGCTATGTGTCTCTGGGCAGTGCATAAGACACCAGCTGAGTATGGCTGCTATGTGTCACTGGACAGTGGATAAGGCACCGGCTGAGCATGGATGCTATGTGTCACTGGACAGTGCATAAGGCACCGGCTGAGTATGGCCACTATGTGTCACTGGACAGTGCATAAAGCACCAGCTGAGTATGTCCGCTATGTGTCACTGGACAGTGCATAAGGCACCGGCTGAGTATGGGCACTATTTGTCACTGGACAGTGGATAAGGCACCGGCTGAGTATGGCCACTATGTGTTACTGGACAGTGCATAAAGCACCAGCTGAGTATGGCCGCTATGTGTCACTGGACAGTGCATAAAGCACCAGCTGAGTATGGCTGCTATGTGTCACTGGACAGTGGATAAGGCACCGGCTGAGTATGGACGCTATGTGTCACTGGACAGTGCATAAGGCACCGGCTGAGTATGGTCGCTATGGGGGAAATTTACTAAAGGAAATTTGTAAAACATAGGTGTATTTGTATCCAGAAATACACTTATTTTTGACATTTACTATCCCGAAAATACGGCAATTCCTATTCGTATTGATAGCCCATCAATACGACTACGAATTGCCATATTTTCGGGCTAAAAAATGTCAAAAAATGAGTGTATTTCTGGATACAAATACACCTATTTTTTTACAAATTTTCTTTAGTAAATTTCCCCCTATGTGTCACTGGACAGTGCATAAAGCACCGGCTGAGTATGGCTGCTATGTGTCACTGGACAGTGGATAAAGCATTGGCTCAGTATGGCTGCTATGTGTCACTGGACAGTGGATAAGTCCCCAGTTGAGTATGGACGCTATGTGTCTCTGGACAGTGGATAAAGCACCAGCTGAGTATGGCTGCTATGTGTCACTGGACAGTGCATAAGGCACCGGCTGAGTATGGCCACTATGTGTCACTGGACAGTGCATAAGGCACGGGCTGAGTATGGTCGCTATGTGTCACTGGACAGTGCATAAAGCACCGGCTGAGTATGGCTGCTATGTGTCACTGGACAGTGGATAAAGCATTGGCTCAGTATGGCTGCTATGTGTCACTGGACAGTGGATAAGTCCCCAGTTGAGTATGGACGCTATGTGTCTCTGGACAGTGGATAAGGCCCCAGTTGAGTATGGACGCTATGTGTCTCTGGGCAGTGCATAAGACACCAGCTGAGTATGTCCTACTATGTGTCAATGGTCAGTACATAAGGCACCAGCTGAATATGGCCACTATGTGTCACTGGACAGTGCATAAGGCACCGGCTGAGTATGGGCACTATTTGTCACTGGACAGTGGATAAGGCACCGGTTGAATATGGCCACTATGTGTCACTGGACAGTGCATAAAGCACCAGCTGAGTATGGCTGCTATGTGTCACTGGACAGTGGATAAGGCACCGGCTGAGCATGGATGCTATGTGTCACTGGACAGTGCATAAAGCACCAGCTGAGTATGGCTGCTATGTGTCACTGGACAGTGCATAAGGCACCGGCTGAGTATGGCCACTATGTGTCACTGGACAGTGGATAAGGCACCGGTTGAGTATGGCCACTATGTGTCACTGGACAGTGCATAAAGCACCAGCTGAGTATGGCTGCTATGTGTCACTGGACAGTGGATTAGGCACCGGCTGAGTATGGACGCTATATGTCACTGGAAAGTGCACAAGGATGCTTAATAGACATCACCTTAAGGGTATAAGGCACAGCTCCATTTTGTGTATTGAGGACATAAAAACATAGCTGTCACCACAAATCAATGCACTCTTTCTTCTTGTCAGTTCAATGATCCTGGATTTACCTCTGTGTTACAGGTGCCAGTATCTGTCTGCAGTAACCACTGCCCTCCTGGGCACAGAAGAGCCCCTCAAACACGGAAACCCATCTGCTGCTATGACTGTATTGCTTGTTCTGCTGGTGAGGTGGCCAATGGCACAGGTGGGAGGGATTACTTAATATGTGCTTACTATGGATGGCAGCAGTTTTATACATTAGGATAAATTCTATTGTAAAAAGAAACAAGAGGCTGAAATTTGGTGGGATATTCGCCTGAGATGTAACAATGAAATTATTCTCTAAGTGTTTCACTACATGATGGTGGCCAGTGGCGGCTCCAGAGGTGGGGTATAGCAGTCCAATATTTAAATAAGGGAGCCACCTCAACTTCCCATGAGTCCTGGCCGGTGATGTTTGGCATTTTGGGGTGGCACCTTTGTATGAATTATTAGACTTCTCGACAGTCACAACTATGGATCTCTGGAGCCACCACTGATGGTGACTTCTAGAAAATACTATATTTACTCCTAGAAGTCTATAAACACTCTTCACATATGTGGTATCCAAGAGCAAAATGACCCACAATAATATTATTTTGACTTTTACAATCTACCAGTGCATCAATGCACAAAAATCTCAATCAAAGATGGATCTTTATAATATAGTCCCAAGCAGTGGTGGATCCACCCAGGGCCCCCACACATCAGGAGGGTGGGTAGCAGGCAGCGGGGTCAGGGCAGCGCTACCTTGGGGTCCAGGCAGCGTGGGGCGGGCAGGAGGTCTCTGCGGAAGCTGGACAGTCAGCGGCAGGGTCTAGTTCCCATCCGCCGCAGAGACCCTGCCACTGCCCATCCACCGCAGCGTGGGAAGCATTGCAGCAGTGCTGGGGGATAAATGCTGTGTTTTCCCACTCACCTGCCAGCCCCACATCTCCCCACTGCCCTGCTCTCTTGTCACACTGTCTCCAGGGGGACCTACCCCGCTCTCCCCACCTGACCACCCCATGTCCCAGGTGCCATGAAGAGGCCATGTCCATGCAGCAGCTCCGACTCCGATGGGCAAAGAGAACTACTCCGATGAGTGCTGGGGGGGAGGGGAGAGGAATTGAGGGGGTGAGAGGGGTGCCCCCACAATTTTGTTGTCCAGGGCCCCCACAGACCTTAATCCGGCCCTGGTCACAGGGACTTCAAACATCAATAAAAGTTGAACAGTTAGACAATGAGAACCTGGCAGGACACTTAGCAATACCATTATAGAAACTCAACACCTAATCTGCAGGAAGTAATCTAGCATTTACCTTTTCCCCCCTTTGTAGATTGTCCCTATTTCTATTAGGGATGTGCACCGGCCACGTGTTTTGGGTTCTGATTACCTTCAGGTTTTGGGTTCTAATGGGTTTTGCCAAAACACCCCCTAAACATTTTGTGTTTGGATTTTTGGGGTTTTGGGTTCTGATTTTTTTTTTTTAAAGCATAAGCATAGTATTCCTCCTACGTTATTATTGACCTCAATAGCATTCATCTCCACTCATTTCCAGTCTATTCTGAACACCTCACAATATTGTTTTTAGCCCAAAAGGTTGCACCGAAGTAGCTGGATAACTATGCTAAGCCACACAAGTGGGCGGCACAAACACTAGACTGATACGGCACACTTAGCATCACCCCTGGACTGATATGGCACACAGCATCACCCCTGGACTAATATAGCACACTTAATAGCACCCCTGGACTGATACGGGACACTGGGCAGCACAGCTGGACTGATATGGCACACTTAACACCCCTTGCAGGTTAAGGGAAAAAAACAACCTTTTTTATTTATATAATGTCCCCCACAGTAGTCCCATATAACAGCCCCCTTTAGTAGTAGCCTTAGTAATGCCCCCTTAGTAGCTGTAACCGGAACAGTTTTCCACTTAGTAGTTCCCCTTTTGTAGATGTACAAAAGTTCCTGCACCATTAGTTCCCGCTTAGTAAATGTACCTTTAGATTCCCGACTTTTACAGTTGTCCCCCTTGAGCAGCCCCACTCAGTTTATGCAGCCTCTATTTGGTCCCCCATTAGTTGCCCCTCCTTATATATAGTATATCCCCCCACACTGTTTTTTGTCCCCTATAGGTTTTTCTTCTGTGCAGACAGCACGGCCACATCCGTGCTGTCTGACTTCTACGTGCAGAATGAAGATGGCGCCGGAGCCGGACCTTTTATAGAGATCCAAATCTGACGCAGGATGATGATGTTTTGGCCTCGATTTGGACTCCTGAAAATGGCGGGACCCGGCGAACTCCTCGGATCCGGCCTCGGATAAGGTTAGTTTGTGGGGGTTCGGAACTCTAGGATCCGAACCCACTTATCCCTAATTTCTATTGATGTTATGTTCCCCTGGTGGTGGATAGTTTTATATTGTTATTCCTACAGAGGATGACAGACAGTGGAAGAGGGTCACAGGGAGAGGCAGATAATGACAAGGAGAAGCAGATGGTGACAGGGAGAGGATTTGGGTGGGAAGAAACTGACAATAAAGCCAGAAGGAATGTATGAAAAGTAGTGAAAGTGGGAGATAGGGAAATGCAGATGCTGACTTTGAGAGGATGACAGGAACAAGAAGAGTATATCAGGGAGAGGGTGAGAAAGTAACTAAGAGTGAATGAAATGGAAAGGTAGAGAGTGTTAGGAAGAGGCAGAGTTTGACAGGCTGAGGTTGAGAGGGAGAGAAAGAGGGTGACAGTGTCACGATACAGCGTGGTTTTCGCCCAGGGATCTGCTACTCAATTGTCCAAGGGCGCCGGTCCTTGCATCAGACCAGTGTAAGGTTGGTGATGTCCAGAGGGAAGTAATCGCTAATTCTGGCTTGTTCCTTGTTGGGTCCGATGGAGTCACTCTGGCTGGCTCACAGGCATGGGTGCAGCCATCTTGAATAATCACATGATATTCTATGACCTGGGATATTCATAACCTCTGCTAATTGGTCACTATCCAATGACAGTTCTCCCTGGGTGCAGCCTTCCTCTCCACTGGGACAATTTCAATTGTTGCTGTCTGTGCTATTCGTGCTACTAAGACGCTACCGGTATCCAGTCATTCTACCACCCATCGCTGTTTGCAACTAACTTGCTATTCCATCTTCAGCGGTACATCTCACCAGTTTGCTGTTAGCTGCTTAGTCACTGTTCAGTGTCCACCTGACCATCCAGTCACTGTAAGCGGTTCCTCTGGTAATCCGGACCCTGAACTTTTACCTGCAGCAACATATTCCAGCATCCCCGGATTCTACCTCCGGCTACATATTCCAGCATCCCCGGATTCTGTCTCGGGCTACATACTCCAGCATCCCCAGATTCTGCCTCCAGCCACATACTCCGTCATCCCCGGTTTCTGCCTCCAGCCACATATTCCGTCATCCCCGGATTCTGGCTCCAGCCACATATTCCAGCATCCCCGGATTCTGCCTCCGGCTACATATTCCAGCATCCCCGGATTCTGTCTCCAGCTACATAATCCGACACCCCGGATTCTGCCTCCAGCTACATATTCCGTCATCCCCGGATTCTGGCTCCAGCCACATATTCCAGCATCCCCGGATTCTGCCTCGGGCTACATATTCCAGCATCCCCGGATTCTGGCTCCAGCCACATATTCCAGCATCCCCAGATTCTACCTCCGGCTACATATTCCAGCATCCCCGGATTCTGGCTCCAGCCACATATTCCAGCATCCCCAGATTCTACCTCCGGCTACATATTCCAGCATCCCCAGATTCTACCTCCAGCTACATATTCCAGCATCCCCGGATTCTGCCTCCAGCCACATATTCCAGCATCCCCGGATTCTGCCTCGGGCTACATATTCCAGCATCCCCGGATTCTACCTCCGGCTACATATTCCAGCATCCCCGGATTCTACCTCGGGCTACATATTCCAGCATCCCCGGATACTGCTTCCAGCCACATATTCTGGCATCACCGGATTCTGCCTCCAGCTACATAATCCGACACCCCGGATACTGCCTCCAGCTACATATTCCAGCATCACCGGATTCTGCCTCCAGCTACATATTCCAGCATCCCCAGATTCTACCTCCGGCTACATATTCCAGCATCCCCGGATACTGCTTCCAGCCACATATTCTGGCATCACCGGATTCTGCCTCCAGCTACATATTCCAGCATCCCCAGATTCTGCCTCCGGCTACATATTCCAGCATCCCCGGATACTGCTTCCAGCCACATATTCTGGCATCACCGGATTCTGCCTCCAGCTACATATTCCAGCATCCCCAGATTCTACCTCCGGCTACATATTCCAGCATCCCCGGATACTGCTTCCAGCCACATATTCTGGCATCACTGAATTCTGCCTCCAGCTACATAATCCAACACCCCGGATTCTGCCTCCAGCCACATACTCCGGCATCCCCGGATTCTGTCTCCAACCACATATTCCAGCATCACCGGATTCTGCCTCCAGCTACATATTCTGGCATCCCCGGATTCTGCCTCCAGCTACATATTCCAACACCCCGGATTCTGCCTCCAGCTACATATTCCAGCATCCCCGGATTCTGCCTCCAGCTACATATTCCAGCATCCCCAGATTCTGCCTCCAGCTACATATTCCGGCATCCCCGGATTCTGTCTCCAACCACATATTCCAGCATCACCGGATTCTGCCTCCAGCTACATATTCCGTTATCCCCAGATTCTGCCTCCAGCTACATAATCCGGCATCCCCAGATTCTGCCTCCAGCTACATATTCCAACACCCCGGATTCTGCCTCCAGCTACATATTCCGGCATCCAAAGATTCTGCTTCCAGCTACATATTCCAGCATCCCCGGATTCTGCCTCCAGCTACATATTCCTTCATCCCCAGATTCTGCCTCCAGCTACATATTCCGGCATCCCCAGATTCTGCCTCCAGCTACATATTCCGTCATCCCCAGCTTCTACCTCCAGCTACATATTCCGGCATCCCCGGATTCTGCCTCCAGCTACATATTCCAGCATCCCCGGCTTCTGCCTCCTGCTACATGTTCCAGCATCCCCGGCTTCTGCCTCCTGCTACATATTCCGTCATCCCCTGCTACATATTCCAGCATCCCCAGATACTGCCTCCAGCTACATATTCCGTCATCCCCGGATTCTGCCTCCGGCTACATATTCCGTCATCCCCAGATTCTGCCTCCTGCTACATATTCCAGCATCCCCGGCTTCTGCCTCCTGCTACATATTCCAGCATCCCCGGCTTCTTCCTCCTGCTACATATTCTGTCATCCCCGGATTCTGCCTCCTCCTACATTTTCCGTCATCCCCAGATTCTGCCGGCTACATATTCCAGCCTCCCCGACTTCTGCCTCCAGCCAAATATTCCAGCATCCCCGGATACTGCCTCAAACTACATATTCTGTCATCCCTGGATTCTGCCTCCGGCTACATATTCCAGCATCCCCGGATACTGTTTCCAGCTACATATTCCGGCATCCCCGGATTCTGCCTCCAGCTACATATTCCGGCATATCCTGGATTCTGCCTCCAGCTACATATTCCGGCATCCCCAGATTCTGTCTCCTGCTACATATTCCGGCATCCCTGGATTCGGCTTCCAGCTACATATTCCGGCATCCCCGGATTCTGCCTCCAGCTACATATTCCGGCATCCCCAGATTCTGTCTCCTGCTACATATTCCGGCATCCCCAGATTCTAATTCCAGCTTCATATTCCTGCATCCCCGGATTCTGCCTCCAGCTACATATTCCAACATCCCTGGATTCGGCTTCCAGCTACATATTCTGGCATCCCCAGATTCTGCCTCAAGCTACATGTTCTGGCTTTCCCGGATACTGCCTCCAGCTACATATTCCGGCATCCCCGGATTCTGCCTCCAGCTACATGTTCTGGCATTCCCGGATTCTGCCTCCAGCTACATGTTCCAATATCCCTGGATTCTGCCTCCAGTCACATATTCCGGCATCCCCGGATTCTGCTTCCAGCTACATATTCCGGCATCCCAGGATTCTGCCTCCAGCCACATATTCCGGCATCCCCTGATTCTGTCTCCTGTCACATATTCCGGCATCCACAGATTCTGCTTCCAGCTGTATATTCTATCCATTTCATATTCAGATCAGGAAGAGGTAGAGGGTGATGGGCAGTGGGTATAATTGAGAGGCAGAAGGTGATGATGAGAGGAAGATGGTCACAAGGAGATAATGACAGGGAGAAGAAGTGGGAGATGGAGGAGATGATAATGTGGAGGGGATAAGAGTGAAGGTGAGTAGCAGTGGGTCAAAAGGAGAGTCAAATAATGACTGGTAGTAGGTGATAGTGTCAAATAAAGAGGGAAAGGCAGATAGTGACAGAATGAAGGTGACAATTTACTTAACTGGGCCCATGGTAGAGCTCCAGTGTGTCAACCGATAGCCAGAAATGGTTGCAAGGGAAGCTGATGATTTTCTTCAGAGAGCAGACAGGCAGTTACAGGCAGATAAAGGTAGGAATCACATGGGACTCAGAGAGCAGACAGGCAGTTACAGACAGATAGAGGTAGGAATCACAAGGGACTCAGAGAGCAGACAGGCAGATACAGACAGATAGATGTAGGAATCACAAGGGACTTGGAGAGCAGACAGGCAGATACAGGCAGATAGAGGTAGGAATCACATGGGACTCGGAGAGCAGACAGGCAGATACAGACAGATAGAGGTAGGAATCACAAGGGACTCAGAGAGCAGACAGGCAGTTACAGGCAGATAGAGGTAGGAATCACATGGGACTCGGAGAGCAGACAGGCAGTTACAGGCAGATAGAGGTAGGAATCACATGGGACTCGGAGAGCAGACAGGCAGTTACAGGCAGATAGAGGTAGGAATCACATGGGACTCGGAGAGCAGACAGGCAGATACAGGCAGATAGAGGTAGGAATCACAAGGGACTCAGAGAGCAGACAGGCAGATACAGGCAGATACAGGCAGATACAGACAGATAGAGGTAGGAATCACAAGTGACTCAGAGAGCAGACAGGCAGATACAGGCAGGTAAAGGTAGGAATCACAAGAGACTCGGAGAGCAGACAGGCAGATACAGGCAGATAGAGGTAGGAATCACATGGGACTCGGAGAGCAGACAGGCAGATACAGGCAGATAGAGGTAGGAATCACAAGAGACTCAGAGAGCAGACAGGCAGATACAGGCAGGTAAAGGTAGGAATCACAAGGGACTCAGAGAGCAGACAGGCAGATACAGGCAGATAGAGGTAGGAATCACAAGAGACTCGGAGAGCAGACAGGCAGATACAGGCAAATAGAGGTAGGAATCACATGGGACTCGGAGAGCAGACAGGCAGTTACAGGCAGATAGAGGTAGGAATCACATGGGACTCGGAGAGCAGACAGGCAGTTACAGGCAGATAGAGGTAGGAATCACAAGAGACTCAGAGAGCAGACAGGCAGATACAGGCAGGTAAAGGTAGGAATCACAAGGGACTCAGAGAGCAGACAGGCAGATACAGGCAGATAGAGGTAGGAATCACAAGGGACTCAGAGAGCAGACAGGCAGATACAGGCAGATAGAGGTGAGAATCACAAGAGACTCAGAGAGCAGACAGGCAGATACAGGCAGGTAAAGGTAGGAATCACAAGGGACTCAGAGAGCAGACAGGCAGATACAGGCAGATAGAGGTAGGAATCACAAGGGACTCAGAGAGCAGACAGGCAGATACAGGCAGATAGAGGTGAGAATCACAAGAGACTCAGAGAGCAGACAGGCAGATACAGGCAGGTAAAGGTAGGAATCACAAGGGACTCAGAGAGCAGACAGGCAGATACAGGCAGATAGAGGTAGGAATCACAAGGGACTCAGAGAGCAGACAGGCAGATACAGGCAGATAGAGGTGAGAATCACAAGAGACTCAGAGAGCAGACAGGCAGATACAGGCAGGTAAAGGTAGGAATCACAAGGGACTCAGAGAGCAGACAGGCAGATACAGGCAGATAGAGGTAGGAATCACAAGGGACAAGAGAGATAATAGGAAAATAATTAGAGAATTAGGTGGGATAGTGGTGCTACTCCTCTCCTCTCTCTGCATACCACCTGTCACACTCTGAACTCTTAGGGGGTATATATACTAAGGTGCCGGTTTATAGATTGTGGAGAGGTTGCTCATATCAACCAATCGAATTTCCCTTCTTATTTACACCTTGTAGAAGATGATAGCTGCAATCTGATTGGTTGCTATGGGCAACATCTCCATTTCTCTAAACTTGCACCTTTGTAAATATACCCCTTATTGTGAGGTTCCTACCACTGAAGTGTACGTCCCAGCTGGGGCAGTGATTACCTCATCGCCCCTAGCTGTCCCCACAGAGTGTTCATCACCTGGCATGGATGTTCCGGTCTATGATTCTTCTCCATGCTCTGAATCTGCTGAGTGTCCTGAATGCTGGAGTTTCCACTAAAACACATGGTATTGGTGTTGCCATCTTGGATGTAGTCAGATGACTCACCAGAACCTATCCGGCACTGTTCCAAGACCAGCTGACTGCATTTTCCAATCATTCCTACTCAGTGCTATAGAGGGGACTTCTGGCAGGACCAGAAAGTCCCTGTACAGCATCACTTCTACCAAGGAGACAACTCAGTGCTGTGCTATCGATCTCTGTGCTCTAACAGCTTCCAGACTTATTTTCTAGTGTAGATCCCCTACCACTAGAGTCAGGTAACCTGTACCAGTGTGCCCTATTCTACAGAGCAGTCCAGTAACCTGTACCAGTGTGCCCTATTCTACAGATCCAGTCTGGTAACCTGTACCAGTGTGCCCTATTCTACAGATCCAGTCTGGTAACCTGTACCAGTGTGCCCTATTCTACAGATCCAGTCTGGTAACCTGTACCAGTGTCCCATATTCTACAGATCCAGTCTGGTAACCTGTATCAGTGTGCCCTATTCTACAGATCAGTCTGGTAACCTATACCAGTGTGCCCTATTCTACAGATCAGTCCAGTAACCTGTACCAGTGTCCCATATTCTACAGATCCAGTCCGGTAACCTGTACCAGTGTGCCCTATTCTACAGATCCAGTCTGGTAACCTGTACCAGTGTGCCCTATTCTACAGATCCAGTCCGGTAACCTGTACCAGTGTGCCCTATTCTACAGATCAGTCCAGTAACCTGTACCAGTGTGCCCTATTCTACAGATCCAGTCTGGTAACCTGTACCAGTGTGCCCTATTCTACAGATCAGTCCAGTAACCTGTACCAGTGTGCCCTATTCTACAAATCCAGTCTGGTAACCTGTACCAGTGTGCCCTATTCTACAGATCCAGTCCGGTAACCTGTACCAGTGTGCCCTATTCTACAGATCATTCCAGTAACCTGTACCAGTGTGCCCTATTCTACAGATCAGTCCAGTAACCTGTACCAGTGTGCCCTATTCTACACAGATCCAGTCCGGTAACCTGTACCAGTATGCCCTATTCTACAGATCAGTCCAGTAACCTGTACCAGTGTGCCCTATTCTACAGATCAGTCCAGTAACCTGTACCAGTGTGCCCTATTCTACAGATCCAGTCTGGTAACCTGTACCAGTGTGCCCTATTCTACAGATCAGTCCAGTAACCTGTACCAGTGTGCCCTATTCTACAGATCCAGTCCAGTAACCTGTACCAGTGTGCCCTATTCTACACAGATCCAGTCCGGTAACCTGTACCAGTGTGCCCTATTCTACAGATCAGTCCAGTAACCTGTACCAGTGTGTCCTATTCTACAGATCAGTCCAGTAACCTGTACCAGTGTGCCCTATTCTACAGATCCAGTCTGGTAACCATTACCAGTGTGCCCTATTCTACACAGATCCAGTCCGGTAACCTATACCAGTGTGCCCTATTCTACAGATCCAGTCTGGTAACCTGTACCAGTGTGCCCTATTCTACAGATCCAGTCTGGTAACCTGTACCAGTGTGCCCTATTCTACAGATCCAGTCCGGTAACCAGTATCAGTGTGCCCTATTCTACAGAGCAGTCTGGTAACCTGTCCCAGTTTGCCCTATTCTACAGATCCAGTCTGGTAACCTGTACCAGTGTGCCCTATTCTATAGATCCAGTCTGGTAACCATTACCAGTGTGCCCTATTCTATAGATCAGTCTGGTAACCTGTACCAGTGTGCCCTATTCTACAGATCAGTCCAGTAACCTGTACCAGTTTGCCCTATTCTACCGATCCAGTCTGGTAACCTGTACCAATGTGCCCTATAATACAGATCCAGTCTGGTAACCATTACCAGCGTGCCCTATTCTACAGATCCAGTCCAGTAACCTGTATCAGTGTGCCCTATTCTACAGATCCAGTCTGGTAACCATTACCAGTGTGCCCTATTCTATAGATCAGTCCAGTAACCTGTACCAGTGTGCCCTCTTCAACAGATCCAGTCTGGTAACCTGTACCAGTGTGCCCTATTCTACAGATCCAGTCTGGTAACCTGTACCAGCGTGCCCTATTCTACAGATCGTTCTGCTAACCTGTACCAATGTGCCCTATTCTACAGATCCAGCCTGGTAACCTGTACCAGTGTGCCCTATTCTACAGATCCAGTATGGAAACCTGTACCAGTTTGCCCTAATCTACAGATCCAGTCTGGTAACCTATACCAGTGTGCCCTATTCTACAGATCAGTCCAGTAAACTGTACCAGTGTGCCCTCTTCAACAGATCCAGTCTGGTAACCTGTACCAGTGTGCCCTATTCTACAGATCCAGTCTGGTAACCTGTACCAGCGTGCCCTATTCTACAGATCGTTCCGCTAACCTGTACCAATGTGCCCTATTCTACAGATCCAGTCTGGTAACCTGTACCAGCGTGCCCTATTCTACAGATCGTTCCGCTAACCTGTACCAATGTGCCCTTTTCTACAGATCCAGTCTGGTAACCTGTACCAGTGTGCCCTATTCTACAGATCCAGTATGGAAACCTGTACCAGTGTGCCCTATTCTACCGATTCAGTCTGATAACCTGTACCGGTGTGCATTATTCTACAGATCCAGTCTGGTAGCCTGTACCAATGTGCCCTATTCTACAGATCCAGTCTGGTAACCAGTACCAGTGTCCCCTATTCTACAGATCCAGTCTGGTAAACTGTACCAGTGTGCCCTATTCTACATATCCAGTCCGGTAACCTGTACCAGTGTGCCCTATTCTACAGATCCAGTCTGGTAACCTGTACCAGTGTGCCCTATTCTACCGATTCAGTCCGGTAACCTGTACCAGTGTGCCCTATTCTACAGATCAGTCCAGTAACCTGTACCAGTGTGTCCTATTCTACAGATCAGTCCAGTAACCTGTACCAGTGTGCCCTATTCTACAGATCCAGTCTGGTAACCTGTACCAGCGTGCCCTATTCTACAGATCATTCCGCTAACCTGTACCAATGTGCCCTATTCTACAGATCCAGTCTGGTAACCTGTACCAGTGTGGCCTATTCTACAGATCCAGTCTGGTAACCTGCACCAGTGTGCCCTATTCTACAGATCCAGTCTGGTAACCTGTACCAGTGTGCCCTATTCTACAGATCTAGTATGGTAACCTGTACAAGTGTGCCCTATTCTACCGATTCAGTCTGGTAACCTGCAACAGTGTGCATTATTCTACAGATCCAGTCTGGTAACCTGTACCAATGTGCCCTATTCTACATATCCAGTCTGGTAACCTGTACCAGTGTCCCCTATTCTACAGATCCAGTCTGGTAACCTGTACCAGTGTGCCCTATTCTACATATCCAGTCCGTTAACCTGTACCAGTGTGCCCTATTCTACAGATCCAGTCTGGTAACCTGTACCAGTGTGCCCTATTCTACCGATTCAGTCCGGTAACCTGTACCAGTGTGCCCTATTCTACAGAGCAGTCTGGTAACCTGTTCCAGTGTGCCCTATTCTAGCGATTCAGTCTGGTAACCTGTACAAGTGATCCCTATTCTACAGATCCAGTCTGGTAACCTGTACCAGTGTGCCCTATTCTGCAGATCCAGTCCGGTAACCTGTACCAGTGTGCCCTATTCTACAGATCCAGTCCGGTAACCTGTACCAGTGTGCCCTATTCTACAGCTCCAGTCTGGTAACCTGTACCAATGTGCCCTATTCTACAGATCCAGTCCGGTAACCTGTACCAGTGTGCCCTATTCTACAGAGCAGTCTGGTAACCTGTACCAGTGTTCCCTATTCTACCGATTCAGGCTGGTAACCTGTACCAGTGTGCCCATTCTACAGATCCAGTCTGGTAACCTGTACCAGTGTGCCCTATTCTACAGATCCAGTCTGGTAACCTGTACCAGTGTGCCCTATTCTACAGATCAGTCCGGTAACCTGTACCAATGTGCCCTATTCTACAGATCCAGTCTGGTAACCTGTGCCAGTGTGCCCTAAGCTACAGATCCAATCTGGTAACCTTTACCAGTGTGCCCTATTCTACAGATCAGTCCAGTAACCTGTACCAGTGTCCCATATTCTACAGATCCAGTCCGGTAACCTGTACCGGTGTGCCCTCTTCAACAGATCCAGTCTGGTAACCTGTACCAGTGTGCCCTATTCTACAGATCCAGTCTGGTAACCTGTACCAGTGTGCCCTATTCTACAGATCCAGTATGGTAACCTGAGCCAGTGTGCCCTATTCTACCGATTTAGTCTGGTAACCTGTACCAGTGTGCATTATTCTACAGATCCAGTCTGGTAACCTGTACCAATGTGCCCTATTCTACAGATCCAGTCTGGTAACCTGTACCAGTGTACCCTATTCTACAGATCCAGTCTGGTAAACTGTACCAGTGTGCCCTATTCTACATATCCAGTCCGGTAACCTGTACCAGTGTGCCCTATTCTACAGATCCAGTCTGTTAACCTGTACCAGTGTGCCCTATTCTACCGATTCAGTCCGGTAACCTGTACCAGTGTGCCCTATTCTACAGAGCAGTCTGGTAACCTGTTCCAGTGTGCCCTATTCTAGCGATTCAGTCTGGTAACCTGTACAAGTGATCCCTATTATATAGATCCAGTCTGGTAACCTGTACCAGTGTGCCCTATTCTGCAGATCCAGTCCGGTAACCTTTACCAGTGTGCCCTATTCTACAGATCCAGTCTGGTAACCTGTACCAGTTTGCCCTATTCTACAGATCCAGTCTGGTACGCTGTACCAGTGTGCCCTATTCTACAGATCCAGTCTGGTGACCTGTACCAATGTGCCCTATTCTACAGATCCAGTCTGGTAACCTGTACCAGTGTATCCTATTCTATAGATCAGTCCGGTAACCTGTACCAGTTTGCCCTATTCTACCGATTCAGTCTGGTAACCTGTACCAGTGTGCCCTATTCTACAGATCCAGTTTTGTAACCTGTACCAGTGTGCCCTATTCTACAGATCCAGTCTGGTAACCTGTACCAGTGTGCCCTATTCTACAGATCCAGTCCGGTAATCTTTACCAGTGTGCCCTATTCTACAGAGCAGTCTGGTAACCTGTATCAGTGTGCCCTATTCTACAGATCCAGTCTGGTAACCTGTACCAGTGTGCCCTGTTCTACAGATCTAGTCCGGTAACCTGTACCAGTGTGCCCTATTCTACAGATCCAGTCCAGTAACCTGTACCAGTGTGCCCTATTCTACAGATCCTGTCTGGTAACCTCTACCAGTGTGCCCTATTCTACACATTCAGTCTGGTCACCTCTACCAGTGTGCCCTATTCTATAGATCCAGTCTGGTAAATTAGGGATTTATTCCATTCAGCACTTGTCCAGTTCCACTCTCCAGCTAATAATTCCAGTTCCAGATCAGCTCCAGTTTATGTTCTGGTTCAAAGTTATATTTAGCTAACACTACAAACCAAGACCAGTTCTAACATGGTTCCAGCCAGTTGAGTTCCACAACTTTCCAACCACTGTTACTATACAATAACGTTAACCTTTGTTCTGTAAACACATTCAGTTAATACATTGCTTAAACTTCCTCAACACCATCAGTCCCAGCTAGCAGTACTCATTACCATCTAGCCCAATGAACAAGAGCTGGATCAAGCATCCCCACTTTGTTCATACACCCTCAGCTCCAGCACCACAGATTGAACCGAGTCTAACCCAAACCTCAGGCATAACACCATGCCTTACTCTTTTACTCCCTGGTTGAGTTCCAGGCCCAGACAAAATGGGGCCCCAGGTATCAATGGTGTGGATAGCACTGGGCTGCCAGAGTTGCAGCTAGTGCACCAGCCAGAAGCAGCTTGGTAGAGACAATGACAGTGGCATTTGTATTGTGGCACCAGCTGTAAGCCAATTAGAGCTTAAAGACTGGCATCTAATCAGGATCTGCTGGCACTGGTCTGTATTACCTGATTGGCAGAGGCGGATTTAGGGATGAGGGCGCCCCTAGGCACAACAATAATGTTTACTAAGTAGGACAGTTTATAGGGGCAGTATCTACATGTCCCATACATTTACACTCTATTTAAGATGGAATATAGTACAATACAGTGGATATTTTGCAGTTATTGGTACATTTTGGGCTGACAGTACTATCACAGACATCCAAGTGCCGCGCCCAAACATGTGCCGCCCCTAGGCCGGTGCCTCACGTGCCTAATGGGAAATTCGGCTCTGCTGATTGGCTGCTAGAGTCAGTTGAACCCAGAGCAGCCTGCAATTGGAGAATGACATGTCAGCTATTAGGAATCAATATGGGGGGACCTGAAATGAGAGAACATTGTCACTGATTTGCAACATAATAAACTCAGGGAAGTCTTCAGTGGCACACAGGAGCCACCAGTGTAAGGAGGGTTATAATGCACTTTCATATTTATAATGATACTGTACAAATGCAGAAATGAACCAACACTCACTGGTAATGATTATTTGCCAGGTGCCTTCTGATAGCATTGCCAAACCGATGGCTTGATATGCACACATAAGCAGTTTGCGCTCCGGTCAATAGATAACACATCACAGACAGAAAACATCCTGGGTGAAATGTAATAGAGGAAGAGAATCAGAAAGTGAGAGATTTGGTAAGAAATGTACAGTTTTTTTAAAAGTGGCGGTACTTGTTACCTAGAATGGCGCCCATCGCGGGTATCGCATGTACATCGCATGCCATTATAATGGCATGCGATGCGACCGATGCGATGCCCGCGATTTCACATAGAAATAAATGGTAAAAGGTAAATCGCGTCGGTCGCATCGCATGCGGCCAAAAAATCGCATGCGATGCGACCGACGCGATTACCGCGATTTACATAGGGAACAATGTTAAATGGCCCAATTGACCCGATTTTACATAGGAAACTATGTTAAATGGCCCACAGACCCCAAATAGCCACCCACCAGGCTCGTTAGATCGCTGCGCTCGCCACATTTTTTATTCTCAACTCCACGCCGACGTGGATAGTAGGGGTATGAAAAGGTCGGAGGACGCGTACCGCCGCCCCTCGCGGGCTCGCTGCGCTCACCACGCTTCAGGTTGACGTTGATCGTGGGGTGGCGTTAACAATTGGGGGGGCCATTTCACACTTCAGGGTGGCTATTTGGGGTCTGTGGGCCATTTAACATTGTTCCCTATGTGAAATCGGGTCAATTGGGCCATTTAACATTGTTCCCTATGTAAAATCGAGGTAATCGCGTCGGTCGCATCGAATGCGATTTTTTGGCCGCATGCGATGCGACCGACGCAATTTTTTCCTTGCGATGCCTAGGATCAAAATCGTCGGCGCCATTCTAGGTAACAAGTACCAAAGTGGCAATCATTGGCACTGCAAAACCAGTTTGATTTTGCAGTGTAAATGATTGTCACTTTAAAAAAAAACAACTGGAGATTTCTTACCAAATCTCTCCTTTTCTGATTCTCTCACCCTATTATATTTCACCCCCTGTGCCGCTAATGAGTTTGAATGTAAAATGAAGAACATATATACAGTATGTATAGCAATAGAATAATATTAGGTTTTTGTTTCCTACTTAACGGTGGGGAAAAATATTCTAATATGTGTTTTATATTTTATTCAGGAACTCCATAAATGTTTTATGCTAAATGTTAAATCGTTGCTATTGCTGATGTCCCAGTATTTCCTTTTAGATTGTAAAAATGATGAATCTGTTTTCTTATTCTATGTACCCCATTCTCACGTTGTCTCATATTGTTTATTATCCATTGGTGCATTTTGTGCTATTACGATACACAATACAGATAGAAAATTAAAATATTAAAAGTTAAACAAAAAAAGTTTTGGCGACATAATCACATGTATAATAGAGACTACTAAGACATTTATATTACTACTTGACATCCACATTTCATCTGATATACACAATTACAGTAGAAGTGATATGGGGAATATCTGACTGTCCTATTATTGTTTAGATACAGACAAGTGCCTTAGATGCCCTCCGGACCAGTGGTCAACTGATGAACGAGATCGATGTATCCCAAGGGTGATAGAATTCCTGTCTTATGAAGAACCATTGGGGATTATATTGGTTACAATAACCATTTATTTCTCAATACTCACTCTCTGCATCTTAATTGTGTTCATTAAACGGCAGGAAACACCAATAGTCAAAGCTACAAACCGGGAACTGAGCTACACCCTACTTTTGTCTCTCATTCTCTGCTTTCTTTGCTGCCTGGTCTTCATTGGACAACCGTCCACCTTCAGTTGCCTTCTGCGGCAAACACTTTTCAGTGTGGTCTTCTCAATTAGCATCTCATCAGTCCTGGCTAAAACTACTGTGGTCATCTTGGCATTTAAAGCTACCAGACTTAACAGCCCCTTTCGGAAATGGATGGGTCCTTCTATCCCTCGTAGTGTTGTTGGATTTTGCTCTATTCTGCAAATTGTAATTTGTTCAGTCTGGCTTTACAACTCCCCCCCATTCCCAGCTCTGAACAATAACCCAGAAACCCATAAGATTATATTTGAATGTAATGAAGGTCATAATTTTTTTTTTTATGTGACATTGGGTTTTCTTGGCTTTTTAGCCATGGTAAGTTTCTTTGTAGCTTTTCTTGCAAGAAACCTCCCTGGGAGCTTCAATGAGGCCAAACTGATTACCTTCAGCATGCTGGTCTTCTGCAGTGTCTGGGCATCCTATATACCAGCCTACCTAAGCACCAGTGGGAAATATACTGTGGCCGTGCAGATATTTGCCATCCTGACCTCCAGTGCTGGACTCCTGCTCTGTATATTTCTTCCCAAATGCTACATTATTATTCTGAGGCCGGACAAAAACATCAAAAAAGACTTGACAAGCAGAAGAGGCTATATGAGTTGTGTTAAATAAAATGTTGCCAATTGTTTTATTTGTCATAATTCTCTAATATTCTCTAAACATATGTACCTTGTGCTGGAAGTCACTTGCCGGACAGAATAGTGCCCATCTTCAAAGAGAAAACCACTGCAAAGCCATCCAAAGCATATTAGAAACTTCTGTCTATGAATTCAGTCATATAGTATATACATACATATATATATATATATATATATATACGTAAAGGATATATAGCGCTAAGCCAAATAGTCTCAGTACAGCACAGATTAAGCCTATATCATAGGCCAATAAACAGCACAAAAGTCCCAATTTATTCGGACTGCAGCTCCCTCATATAGGATTCCTAAGGAATAGTGGATGTCTGTTGAAAATAGAAGAACAGAGGGGCGCTCCATAGTGCATAAAACTATTTATTTACATAAAAGCACACAGCAAAGGGTTAACAAGCCAGTAATGGCTCGTACCAAGGGTTACATCAGGGTGGGATGGATACCACAAGGTTCAATGTTTTTAACAAGCCAGGCAAAGCTCCAACCTTAGTCCGAGCACCGACAGGAACTCACAGCCCACGCTACTCTCCCCTCCAGGGGTTACACAGCGTGCCGGGAACCTCGTACGGGAACAGACAACAGAAGGACAGCCTGGAAAGCATACAGCGAGCGTCTCCGTAGCCACGCCCAACGCGTTTCGTGGAACACTACGTCAGAGGGTGTGGCTACGGACGCTCGCTGCCAGAATAAGACAATCATAGTGTCCAATAGTTTTACCAGTTTCTTGACAAGCAGATGCTGCGACCAATCAGAGTGGGAACCCCACTTACCATTCCCATTGGTCGCATTTAGCCAATCGTGCTAAACACAGTAGTGACACACCAATGGTGCGGCCAATCACGTACAGTATCTAGCCAATCATACTGGACATCATTGTGACAACTCTCCGTGCAGCCAATAGCGCCAACTCATATTCTGACGGACGGGAAAACCTGCCAGTCACATCATACTTATATTACTGAGCGGCGTATCTTATTGTCAGACAAAGAACCTTCACTAAATCTCGTATGAGCAAAATACATATTCAGATATTTTTAAGGCGGCACTAACATTATTTCTGATTCCCATATACATTTCATATTAGAGATTGTCCGCCATAATACATAATAAAAAATAATAAATAATAAATATACCCCGCACAATGTATACCATAATTACAGGATACCATGATTAAAAAGCACATATATATATATATATATATATATATATATATATATATATATATATACACAATAATAAACGCATATTCATATATACACACAATAGTAAAAAAACTTCATAAAAAACTTAACATATAAATTACTTTAAAAAAGGTGTAATTTCATACCCTTCATTCATCCCGACCGGGGTATGGGTATTAAGGGTCAGAATCCAAAATGACTCCCTCTTTATCAGATCCTGATCCCTATCCCCCCCCCCCCCCCCCCCTCCTATTCGGGTATACAATTTCTATCCCTTTTACTTTTAGACTTGTGGGATCTCCATTGTGAAATAGTTTGAAGTGACGTGGTACGGTATGGTTTAAAACACCGTTCTTTATATTTCTTATGTGTTCCAAAACAAGAATTTTTAGATTACGTTTAGTTTTGCCCACATACGATTTCCCACATCCACATGTTAACAAGTAGACCGAAAAAACGGAGTTGCAATTCACAAATTGCTTGATGCACATATTATCTCTTATTTTGTCACCTCTATCAATATGAGAGCAGACCTTGCATCGTCCGCATGGAAAGCACCCTTTGATGTCCAACATATTTCTAGAGGTGACACTGTGCCTTGGGTTTATCAATTGGCTTTTAGCCACCATTGATTTTACTGTGTTGGCCCTTTTAAAGACCACTTTCGGCCTATCTTCAATATATTCATTGAGTTCTGGGTCCAATTTTAAAATTGTCCTCAAAAAAGGTCTTTCTTTCGCGCCATCAAGGCAACCAACTAAGTTTGACTTAAATATTGACTTAAACCTCTTTGTAAGGAAACTTACTATTAAGAGGAATTTCTTGAGAAAATGAGATGCTGCCATAAAGAACTGGGAGAGTAATACCCAATCCCAGACTCAAGAAAGACCTCAAAACTCCTCTGGACTTAGACCCAGGTCCCCCTTTTATCCGGTCGAATCCAAAGGAGCTCATATATATATATGTTTTCGGAGCTAGTGAAGTGTGACTTCGAAAAAATATATGAGAAAAATCCTGAAAGGAGTAATTCTAATCATGGTCAGACACACCCTAAAGACCTTAATAAACGGAATCTGAGGTGTTAAAAAACCTAGCATCAGATATTAACATTGTAATCAAATGTGCGGACAAAGGGGGGGGGGGGGGGCATAGTTTTGATGGACCGTGAATACTATGTCAATGAGGCCTATAGATTGCTGAATGATGGTATTTCCTATAAAAAACTGGGGAGTAATCCCACTAAACAATATATAGATGAGTTGCAGGTCCTACTCAAAAAAGGTCTTGACACTCATGTTATAGTGGGAGAGGAATATAAATATTTGTTAAATATGGCACCCTATTATGCAACGTTTTATCACCTGCTGAAGGTGCATAAAGACCCAAAGGCACCTCCCGGCCGGCCAATAATAACCGGAATAGGGTCCCTGACATCGAGGGTCTCTGAATATGTTGACGTGTTTTTGAAAAAATATGTCCCAAGCCTTAAGTCGTATGTGAGAGATTCGACACACATGTTGCAGATCCTCAAAGATGGGAGTCAGGTTTGAAATTAGTAACCATTGATGTTGCATCACTATATACCTCAATACCCCACATTAAAGGTATAGAGGTTATAAAGAAAATCCTTAGAAAAGGATAGTGATATATCTCAAGAGAAAAATGATTTCATCTGTGACTGTTTGGCATTTGTGCTCAGCCACAATTACTTAGAATTTTTGGATGAGTGGTTTGTCCAGGTTTGGGGCACGGCGAATCTATATATGGGGGACTGGGAAACATCTACTGCCCTCATATCCCAAAATGATAAGAAAAAATGTTTAAAAGATATATCGATGATATATTAATCATTTGGGGTGGTGAAGAGTCTGAATTTGTACAGTTTATGGAGGACCTGAACCTTAATGATTACAATCTCAAATTTACTTCAAACATACAATCCAGTAAGATTGAATTTTTAGATTTGTGTATCAGTGTTGAAATTTTTCCAGCTGTAACGTCCATAGAGACATCAACCTTTTTTAAGGAGGTAGACAGCAATAGCTACCTAGAATACTCCAGTTGTCACCTAGATTCCTGGAAAAATAATATTCCATTTTCGCAATTCCTTCGCCTGAGGTGGAATTGCACTAATCTGGAAACTTTTGACAAGCAAGCAGAAATTTACAAGACAAGGTTCCGCGAACGGGATACCCATCAAGTCTGATACACTCAGCTTGTTTAAAAGCCAGATCAGCAGACAGAGAGGAAACCCTCACTTACAGAGAAAAAAACCCCCAGAGAAGATAATGAGAAACTTAACTGTCTTTTTATTACTAAATATAGTGATAGACAGAGTGAAATTAGGGGTATAATGGAAAGAAACTGGCACATTTTAAAATTGGACCCAGTACTCAATGAATATATTGAAGATAGGCCGAAAGTGGTCTTTAAAAGGGCCAACACAGTAAAATCAATGGTGGCTAAAAGCCAATTGATGAACCCAAGGCACAGTGTCACCTCTAGAAATATGTTATACATTAAAGGGTGCTTTCCCTGCGGACGATGCAAGGTCTGCTCTCATATTGATAGAGGTGACAAAATAAGAGATAATATGTGCATCAAGCAATTTGTGAATTGCAACTCCGTTTTTGTGGTCTACTTGTTAACATGTGGATGTGGGAAATCGTATGTGGGCAAAACTAAACGTAATCTAAAAATTCTTGTTTTGGAACACATAAGAAATATAAAGAACGGTGTTTTAAACCACAGCGTACCACGTCACTTCAAACTATTTCACAATGGAGATCCCACAAGTCTAAAAGTAAAAGGGATAGAAATTGTATACCCGAACAGAAGGGGAGGGGATAGGGATGTGCTTTTTAATCATGGTATCCTGTAATTATGGTATACATTGTGCGGGGTATATTTATTATTTATTATTTTTTATTATGTATTATGGCAGACAATCTCTAATATGAAATGTATATGGGAATCAGAAATAATATTAGTGCCGCCTTAAAAATATCTGAATATGTATTTTGCTCATACGAGATTTAGTGAAGGTTCTTTGTCTGACAATAAGATACGCAGCTCAGTAATATAAGTATGATGTGACTGGCAGGTTTTCCCATCCGTCAGAATATGAGTTGGCTCTATTGGCTGCACGGAGAGTTGTCACGATGATGTCCAGTATGATTGGCTAGATACGTGATTGGCCGCACCATTGGTGTGTCACTATTGTGTTTAGCACGATTGGCTAAATGCGACCAATGGTAATGGTAAGTGGGGTTCCCGCTCTGATTGGTCGCAGCACCTGCTTGTCAAGAAACTGGCAAAACTATTGGACACTATGATTGTCTTATTCTGGCAGCGAGCGTCTGTAGGCCACGCCCTCTGACGAAGTGTTCCGCAAAACGCGTTGCGTCATTGCTACGGAGACGCTCGCTGTATGCTGTCCAGGCTGTCCTTCTGTTGATTGTGCCCGTACGAGGTTCCCGGCACGCTGTGTAACCCCTGGAGGTGAGAGCAGCGTGGGCTGTGAGTTCCTGTCGGTGCCCCGGACTAAGGTTGGAGCTTTGCCTGGCTTGGTAAAAACATTGAACCTTGTGGTATCCATCCCACACTGATGTAACCCTTGGTACAAGCCATTACTGGCTCGTTAAGCCTTTGCTGTGTGCTTTTATGTAAATAAATTGTTTTATGCACTATGGAGCGCCCCTCTGCTCTTCTATTTTCAACAGATAAATATATATATATATATAAGGGGTCATTGGAATGATGAAAATATGACTACATAAGAATGAAATATTGCTGAAAAAAATATTTTTAATAAATTGTATAAATTACGAAAAAGTGTCAAATTTACACCTGCTTTATGGTGGTGGTGGTGACATACACAAAGGCGCACTCTATATCTTTGTTGCATTTTCCATTCTCTTTCCCCCACTAACAGGGGGGACTTATAGAGGTGCGGCCTACCATTTCAGCGCAGTGAAAGGGTTATTTCTTTTTATATATATATATATATATATATATATATATATATATATATATATATATATAATGCGAGAATCCGCACTCCCAATCCAGAGAACAACAGCGGGGTGCTCCACTTAAAGTACCACTAGTGTACCAAATATAGTTCCAGGGGGCTGATTCAGGTAAATCAACCAAGTGTGCACACTCCAAAAGTACCAGCAAAAAGTTTATTTTAATACATCACCACAGTGAGACCAGTCAATTAGTCGACGTTTCGGACATAAGTCAGTCCTTTGTCAAGACGACATCTGGGACAGCAATACAGCTCCACAGCCATACAGGAGGTAATGTGGCATAGTGTGCCTGGTGCGCCCCGTATAAAGGTCTGTACTCACTCAAATTGTCAACACCTGGACCAATCAACATAATTAACATAAGGGTGCCTACAAGGCTCAACCCTCTATATCTATATAGCAGTCCGCACTAACCTTAATCACCTCTATAAGAGCGTGTCAGCAGCGCCGGGTATTCAGCAGAATAAACCAGGAAGCGCCCGCCAGTAAGTGATGTCAGTGCGTTCCACCGACCCTCCACTTCCTGTATTTGCGTTCCATAACATGTATAGTGCAGTCTGCATGCGGCGCCGGGTATTCAACAGTTTAAACCCGGAAGCACCGACCCGGAAGTGACGTCAGTGCGTTCCATTGGCTCTCAACTTCCCCTATTTGCGTTCCACAGCGTCTCTGCAGCGCTGTCAGCCTAAAACAGCTAGTGGTCAGGTTGCTGCTATATAGAGTACATCTAGTGGGCGTATTTAACTCAAGCCCATATCATGACCAGCATTACACTGCTGAAAGGAACAGGGTTATGACCCGAGTGAGGAGGCGGGGTCACAAAGATTTGTACCCACACCCCAACCAATACAGAGGCGCAATCAGGCTACACCTAAAACCCATAACAATAAAGTGCTATACCATAAAGTGCATTATAATACAGTGCAATACTTGGCCACTAAACATGTAACATAACATACATAGACAATATTTACATAACGTACAACGAATACAGATAGACATAAAAATAACAATAACAATATTAATCAATGGTCAGAGTATCACACTTCATGTGATAACCATCAGTGATCTGGTAACTCTGCGTCAATCGATAACTACTACCCACAGCCAACAATGCGTCACTATTCATGATGACAGAAAACAATTGAGCGGATCATGCTCATTAAGTCCCCGGGGGGCGACTGTATTAAGTTGGTGAATCCACCGTGCCTCGAGTTGGCGTAACCGAAGGTGTCTATCACCTCCTCTTGTGGGTTTAGGTATGTGATCCACAAGCATGCATCGCAATGTGGCTATCTGGTGTCCAGCCGCCAGATAGTGTTTGGCTACTGGTTTATCCGACGTCCCAGATGAGATGGCCGTCCTGATGGAAAAGTGATGATTCGCCATGCGCTCGCGGAAGGTTCGGCTTGTCATGCAGACATAATACAATGTGTACGGGCAGATCAGCACATAGATGACAAAAGTGCTCATACAGGATAATCTGTCGGATTTTTATCCTATTGCCATTGTGCAGATGTCGTATAGTGGGTCCGCTGATCAGCGCATGGCAGGTCGTGCACCCAGTGTACCGGAAGCAGTCTCCCCTTAATGTCCTTGCGGACTGACTATTCTCCAACGGAGGGTATAGTGTGGGGAACATCAACATTTGTTGTAAATTCCGCCCTCGTCTGTATGAATTCAGAGGCGGTTTTGATTTGTTCAACTTCAGGGCTGTGTCGCTTGCCAACATCGGCCAATGCTTTTTGTATAGATCTTGCGTCATGTATGCAGTATGGTCGTAATTACCCACACGGACCAGTTGTGATGCTGTATTAGGCCTTGTGGTTGGCTGGTCAATTGGAGTGGCATGCCTAGTCCTCGCCTTTCCGAGGCATCTTTCAATAGTGCGATGGGAGTAACCCCGGGCCAAAAATCTACCAGTCATCTCTTCTATCTGTTGTTCGGCCAGTGCTGCTGAAGAGTTTGTGCGTAGAACGCATAGAAACTGGGATATAGGTAGACTCTCTTTAAGCCGAACTGGATGTTGGCTGCTGGCTTCAAGAAGTGTGTTTCTGTCTGTCCTTTTCCTGAAGAGTGTATACCCTAGTTTATTATTTTCGCGAAGGACCGTGACATCCAAAAAATCGACTGATTGTTGGCTGTGGGTGTACGTAAATCGAATTGGCTCAGACACAGAGTTTAGCCAACTGACCATTGACAAAAATGAATCTTGCGTTCCCGACCAAATCAAAAAAACATCATCAATAAAACGAAGGTAACAGATCAGATGTGTATGGAATTTGGGCAAAATATATTTCCGTTCATACCAATCCATGTACAGATTGGCGTAACATGGGGCCAAATTTGACCCCATGGCCGTCCCATTAACCTGGGCATAATAGTCTGATCCGTACATAAAAAAATTCTTGGTCAGAACTAGTTCAATTAATGACATAAGGAATTTGACAGGTGGTCTCGTCTGTTTATGCATAATGAACTGCTGTCTAGTAGCCTCCATACCTGCCCCATGAGGTATGACTGTGTATAAGGACTGAATGTCCATAGTCACAAGCCACACCTCTATCAATGGCAGACTGATCTGTTGGATTTTACGAATAAAATCAGGTGTGTCTCTCAAGTAGCTCTGGGTGGCTGCAGGAAGCCATCGACATAACGTGCCAAGGGTTGTAGCACAGACCCCCTGGCCGAGAACGCAAATAGGGGAAGTTGAGAGCCAGTGGAACGCACTGACGTCACTTCCGGGTCGGTGCTTCCGGGTTTAAACTGTTGAATACCCGGCGCCGCATGCAGACTGCACTATACATGTTATGGAACGCAAATACAGGAAGTGGAGGGTCGGTGGAACCCACTGAAGTCACTTCCTGGCGGGCGCTACCTGGTTTCTTCTGCTAAATACCTGGCGCTGCTGACACGCTCTTATACAGGTGATTAAGGTTAGTGCGGACTGCTATATAGATATAGAGGGTTGAGCCTTGTAGGCACCCTTATGTTAATTATGTTGATTGGTCCAGGTGTTGACAATGTGAGTGAGTACAGACCTTTATAAGGGGCGCACCAGGCACACTATGCCACATTACCTCCTGTATGGCTGTGGAGCTGTATTGCTGTCCCAGATGTCGTCTTGACAAAGGACTGACATGTCCGAAACGTCGACTAATTGACTGGTCTCACTGTGGTGATGTATTAAAATAAACTTTTTGCTGGTACTTTTGGAGTGTGCACACTTGGTTGATTTACCTGGATCAGCCCCCTGGAACTATATATATATATATATATATATATATATATATATATATATATATATATATATATATATATATATATATATATATATATATATATATATATATATATACAGTGGTCGAAGTGGAAATTTTGAAGTGGGGGTATGGAAAAGTAAAGAGTGAACTTAGCACGTGCCGTGCTCCAGGAAAGGGGGTGTGGCCACATAAAAGGGGGTGTGGCCTTACATGTAATGTACCATGCCAAATAATATATTATGCAACAAAATATCCAAACACACTTCCCGTTTTGCCTCCCATCACCCCCACATACTGTACATTCTGGGTAGTGAAAGGCCCCCTTGCCCGCACACACATACTAGCTAAAGGTAATCCCAAACCTCGAGCCACCCACACACCCATGCACCCACGCAGGCTGTTATGCTATGCTCAGTGGGAGCTGCTGGGTCTGCTGTGGGCGCCAGTGGGAGCCGGGACTGCCAGGTAATGCGGCGCTGCAGATGGTGGATGCGGTCGCGTGCCGGGGCCAGAGCTGTCACTCACCACTCCTGGGATAGCTGCGTCCCCGGCTCCGTCTCTCGCTGTCCTCTGCACTGCTCCGTCTTGCCACTGGTCCACGCTGGTGGGGTACCGCTCTCCTTTCCTGTCCAAGGCACGCACATGTCTCTTCTAATCACTGCTGCTTCTCACTCCTCGTTGCCTCCGCACACCCTTTTTCTTCCTACAAAAGCACAGGAGGGGGAAAAAAACTGTTTTTTTATCTTCAGATTTAAGTGGCGGTATGGCATACCGCCGTATACCGCCCCACTTCGACCACTGTATATATTAACATTAACTTGTCCTGACGAAGGGGGAAACCCCGAAACGTAGGCGTTCTATGACTGAATAAATCAGTCCACTTTTCACCATCAACGAGTCCCTGAGTGCCCTTTCTTCAATTTGTATATATATATATATATATAGTTGTGTAGACGGCGGCACTCCCACACTGGGAAAGAAATACAACAGATGCCCAGCTTGTGGTCAACGTTTCAGTGCCCGTGCACTTTTATCAAGATCAGCAGAATGAATAAAAAACAGTGAGACTTACCACTCTAAATAGACAGTGAACACATCATGGGGAGTCAGCTGCTTCCGGATGCCTTCACAAGATCCGGCGCTCAGTTACTGCGTCATCGCCAGTACACACACACACGTTGCTTAGCAACCAAAAGCTAAGACTCGTAACACATCTATATGGTGAGAAAATTAAAAACATGAGAAGTATGTATTTGTGAATATCATATCCCACCTTAGTGGTTATCAGTGAGGAAAAAATAGCATTATAACTATGTTTGGTTATACAAGAAGTATAACCGTGACTGGTTAGATCACACTCGTGGCAACATACTACCTGCAATAGAATGTCATGATACTTAAACCAATTTAACAATTTCAAGGCATGATACATAAACAGAGCATGTCTATCCCAGGTCTGTGATCAGCTCGTGGGTGGTTATACTCATGTCACTATATAGCCCATATTAGTCACATCATTGCGATCAGAACCCTCAGCAAAAAGCATGGAGACCCAGGGATTCGTTCAGCCCCCGGGGCGCTAGTGTGCCCAATCTTTCTAATCAGCGGGCTTCTAGCTGTAGTAGTTTGGCTTGTCTGTTGCCTCCCCTTTTAAGTGGGGGTATCTGATCTATGATCATGTACCGGATGGCAGTGACACTATGTTTTGCTTTAGCAAAGTGCCTTGCCACCGGTTGTTCGCTCGTACCTTTGGCAACAGCCGCTTTAATGGCTGACCTATGGTTGGCCATTCTCTCTTAAATGTGGTTTCAGTTTTTCCCACATAGAAGAGGGAGCAGGGACAGGTTATAAGATAAATCACAAACCTCAATGTACATGTTAGCCGGTAATGTATATCAATTTTTTTACCGGTGAAGGGGTGATTAAAACTCGAGCCAGTTTGTAGAAAAGCACATGTGGTACAATGCTCAAATTGTACCACATGCGGTTTTCTACAAACTGGCTCGAGTTTTAATCACCCCTTCACCGGTGGTACCACTTACAAGTGGTACAAGAGGAAAAGTCATTAAAAGCTGAAACCTATACCCAAAGGCTAGGGTGCAACTAACAGGCTTAAGGCTTAATACACTACGCGATTTGGCCCCGATTTCACCTGATTCTGGAGGATTGGGACGAGAAATCGGGTGAAATTGGCCAAATTGTGTAGGGTATGACATCTGATCTGATTCGATGCGCAGTCCCGTGCGCATCGGATCAGATCCAGATGTCGGACGGTCTGCACATAAGATTAATCATGTGCAGCCATCTGGGGGAGCATCAGGAGCAGGCTGGCAGTGGGGACCTGTCCGGGGAGCGGCAGGAGTAGGGAGTGGTCAGCAGAGCCGGCCCTAGCCTGAATGACGCCCTAGGCAAGATTTTGGCTGGTGCCCCCTAGCACCGCGACTAGTTCCGCCTCTGAACTGCTCCCCTTTCCCAGCACCATCAACCCTCATCATAGCAGTTATCATTTTGGTGCCCCTACCCGCAATATTTTAAATAGAAACAGCGCACACATTCGGTGCGCAGCCCAAACAGGGGTGTGTTCTTGCATGGCCACACAATAGTACCCCCAATTCAAATTATGCCACACAGTAGTGCAACTTTATTCACATTATATCATGCAATGTTGTCCCTTATTCACGTTACATCACACAGTAGTACCACTTTACCTTATGTACATTACTCCTCACATTATTCACATTATACCCTTAGAAAAAAATCCTGAGAAAATATTGTATTTTAAGCACCTCCATGGCCACACTGCAACCCAGCACAAAGCAGCGTGTGCTGGGCAGAGGAGAAGAGCTGCAGCTGCTGCTGTCACTTAAGGGGAGAGGGCCTGGGGCCCCCACTGGGCCCTTCCATCATACTTTGGCCTGGGTAATTTTTATCCCCTACCCCTTTCTCTCGGCACCCCTAATAATACCACGCAGTAATGCCCCTTACACATGACACACATTATTAATGTCTTTATAACCAAAAATGCCCCTTACACATTATGCCAAACTTTATAAATGCCCTTCATACACATATTGACACACATAATGCCCCTTACACATATGTTGCACATTATTAATGCCCTTATACACATGACACACATAATGCATGTTAAACATATGTTGCACATTATTAATGCATTTATACATGACACACATAATGCCCTTTACAGATATGTTGCACATTATTAATGCCCTTATACACGACACACATAATGCATGTTACACGTCGCACATTATTAATGCATTTATACATGACACACATAATGCCCCTTACACATATGCAGAACACTATTGCACAACCAACCCACCCGCAGAGAGCACTCACACAGCCGCTAACACTGTAACCTCTGCCTCTGTTGGATACAGATGTTTCCTCATACATCTTGTCTCAATAGGCCATGCAGCTCCTGGCCAGTTCAGCCTACGTTGGGTGCCTTTTTTGCTGAAAATGTGTATTATATACATTATTATGAACAGCACACTCAAGGAGCTTCTAATGATTAAACTGATATGCGGAATGTTTATATTCTGTGTGCGACTGTGGCTGTACCTGCATACGGAATGCTATGTTACAGTGATTTCCATGAATACACTATTTCATATGCAGATATAGCCTCACTCACACACAGAATATAGGCATGCTGCATATCATTTTAATCAGCAGAAGCTGCTGATGCCCCTAGGCATTCCAAATGCCCTAGGCAATTGCCTAGTTTGCCTATGCCTAAGGCCAGCTCTGGTGGTCAGGGGAGCGGCACGAGATGTACCTGCAGGCTGGCAGTGGGGACCTGTCCGGGGAGCGGCAGGAACAGGGAGCGTTCCGGGGAGCGGCAGAGATGTTTCTGCAGGCAGGGAGCGGGGACCGTGGCGCAGTGCAGACTCAGAGCAGAGAGACCGTGGGCGTGGCAGGAGAGTAGAAAGAAATCCTTTTCAAAAGACTGGCGGCCGCTGATTGTCTGGGAACTCTGCTCTGAGTCTGCACTGCGCCGCGGTCCCCGCTCCCTGCCTGCAGGTACATCTCGTGCCGCACCCCAGACAACTCCCTGCTCCTGCCGCTCCCCGGACAGGTCCCCACTGCCAGCCTGCTCCGGATGCTCCCCGCTCCCTGCCGCTCCCGCCCCCCCTCGGACCGGTCCCTGCTCCCATGGACCGCTAGTTCCCCAGCAGCTCCCCGGATTTTTACATGTGATAAATCGCATCTGATTTATCACATGTAAAAAATGGCACATCAAGTGCCACATCTTATCAAGCTCCCCTGGGGAGCTGCCGGGGAAGCTCAGGGGAAATCGGGGCTGACTTGTCCTAAGGACAAGTCGCTCAAGTGTATGGGGGCCCTTAGAGCCACTGCATAAGGTGTGAAGGAAACATAAACATGCATGTATCTGGTGAGGAAAAAGTAGTAGCTAATGAGAAAATAGAGAGGAGGGCCCTGCTTATAGAAGGTCACATACTGTTCTAAAGGGACTCACGAGACAAAAGGATGACAAAGGAGAGCTTAGGGAAGGTAAGAACAGTGGGAAAGATGGAGGAGGAAATATGGGGTGCTTTTATGAATTTTAGGGTTATTAATACCCATTTAAAGCTATGCAGGCTAGAGGATAGATAAAAAAAGAGATATTGTTACAGTAATGGGGGAAGCATGAGAAAACCACATGGAAGTGTGAGGGAAGTGCGAGGGAGATAAGGGGCCTTATTCTGATCGGTGCGGCCCGATCAGAATATGCGGCCGCGACCATGCAGGCGAATCCCCGCCTTCCATACGGATCGCCACCTGCCGTCCGTACGCGGATATGTGGCGATCCGCATGAAATTGAACGGGGATACGCCTCCTCCGTCTTGGGAGCAGCCCCTGCATTCGATGGTCGCAGAACATCGAATGCAGGGCCGCACGCTCCACCAGGTCCCGCCACACAAGACCACACGGACACTTGTCCGTGTGAAATCATGTATGGGGGCGGGCAGCTGACATCCGGCGATGTCAGATGCCCGCCCCGTACCCACGCGTCACGGCCTCATTACCATGCATACGCCCCGCGTTTGCATGGGAACGCCCATGAAACGCGGGGCGTATGCATAGGGTAATGAGGCTAAGTAGCCCCTCACGCCCCTCTACGCCCCCTGTGCGGCGTATAAAGAATCTGTGCGGCGAAATCGCCTGCACATGCGCAGAGTGACCTCTGCACATGCGCAGACGATCAACATCGGCGGTCCGTCCGCATGCGGGAATATCCGCACCGATCAGAATAAGGCCCATAGTTAGAGATGCAGAAAGCAATGGAGTTGATAAGAACCATATGTAACTGAATGAGGAGTTTGGAGAGAATTCTATAGGGGAGGGCAACTGGAAACCCAAGAGAGGAAGGAAGTCACCAAGGATGATGGAGGGGACGTCAGAGGAAATATAATAGAAAAGATACTTGGCACAGTTATTTTCATTTCTCCTGCCATACCATTAGCCAATAGGAGCTTGCTGTGCAGCAGCCAATCAGGATTGGTGGCTCCTCATTGGCTGCAGGACCTCAAGCTCCTATTTGCTTGCAGTCTAGTGGAAGAGTTCAAAATGGCAGCGGAACTGCATTGACTATACAGGCGGGTTGCGCACCACTCTTTCTGGCTGGATGTCATGTCTCTACATTGTGTGCCGAGTGGCAGGCGGCAGCACTCCACTCTCCCCTTTGCAACAAGCAATTTCTCTCTCCCCTTGGCAATGAGAAATTTCCTCACCCTTAGCAATGAGCAATTCCCTAACCCTTGGCAACGAGGAATTACTTTCACCTTGGAAAGGACCAGTTAATTCCTCCTTGGCAACAAGCAATTCATTCCCCTTGGCAATGAGCAATTCCCTCCCACCTGGCAACGAGCAGGTAATTCCCCCATGGCAACAAGAAATTCCTTCCCTCTTGGCAATGATGGGCAATTCATTTCCCCTTGGCAAAGAGCAATTCACTCCACCTTGGCAATGAGCAATTCACTTGACTGATTTTGTTAAAGCAAATATTTTCCAAGTATGTAAGCAAGGTCACATGTTCTAAAAAATATGTATGAGATGCACAGTTACACCATCGCTTGACTGAAATGACTGTAACAATATAAAAGGAGTACCTCAGACAGGGATGGAATCAAAAGTAATTTTTATAGGAAGATATTGTGAATTTTACAAAGCATTGAACATTTTTAATAAACTTGTGATTAGAGAACATGATCAACAACATCTGGAAATATGAAAAACACTGCGTTGGCTGGGAATTGAACTAGTGTCAAATTTCTTGCAATGCAGCTATACTCACCACTATACCACCAACGCTTGACTGATTTTGCTACAGCAAATATTTCCCAAGTACGTAATTCAGGTCACATGTTCTAAAAATATGCATGAGATGCCAGGTTACACCATGGCTTGACTAAAATGACTGAAACAATATAAAAGGAGTACCTGAGACAGGGATGGAATCAAAAGTAATTTTTATAGGAAGATATCATGAATTTTACAAAGCTTTGAACATTTTTAATGAACTTTTGATCCGAGAACATGCTCAATAACATTTGGAAGTATGAAAAAACTGCGTTGGCCAAGTATCAAGCCCGGGTCAACTGCTTGGAAGGCAGCTATGCTCACCACTATACCACCAACGCTTGACTAAGTCTGCCGATGCAAATATTTCCCAAGTATGTAAGTCAGGTCACATGTTCTAAAAATAAGCATGAGATGCCATGTTACACCATGGCTTGACTGAAATGATTGAAACAATACAAAAGGAGTACCTCAGACAGGGATGGAATCAAAAGTAATTTTTATAGGAAAATATCATGAATTTTACAAAGCTTTGAACATTTTTAATCAACTTTTGATCAGAGAACATGCTGAAAACATTTGGAAGTATGAAAAAACTGCGTTGGCCAGATATCAAGCCCGGGTCAACTGCTTGGAAGGCAGCTATGCTCACCACTATACCACCAACGCTTGACTGAGTCTGCTATTGCAATTATCTACCAAGTATGTAAGTCAGGTCAAATGTTCTAAAAATAAGCATGAGATGCCATGTTACACCATGGCTTGACTGAAATTATTGAAACAATACAAAAGGAGTACCTCAGACAGGGATGAAATCAAAAGTAATTTTTATAGGAAGATATCATGAATTTTACAAAGCTTTGAACACTTTTAATGAACTTTTGATCAGAGAACATGCTCAATAACATTTGGAAGTATGAAAAAAACTGCGTTGTCCGGGAATCGAGACCGCGTCAACTGCTTGGAAGGCAGCTATGCTCACCACTATACCACGAATGCTTTACTGGGTCTGCTAATGCAGATATCTACCAAGTACGTAAGTCAGGTCACATGTTCTAAAAATATGCACGAGATGCCATGTTACACCATGGCTTGACTGAAATGATTGAAACAATATAAAAGGAGCACCTCAGACAGGGATGGAATCAAACGTATTTTTTATAGGAAGATATCATGAATTTTACAAGGCTTTGAACATTTTTAATGAACTTTTGATACGAGAACATGCTCAATAACATTTGGAAGTATGAAAAAACTGCGTTGGACGGGAATCGAATTTGGGTCATCTGCTTGGAAGGCAGCTATGCTTACCACTATACCACCAAAGCTTGACTGAGTCTGCTAAAGCAAATATTTCCCAAGAACGTAAGTCAGGTCACATGTTCTAAAAATATGCACGAGATGCCATGTTACACCATGGCTTGACTGAAATGATTGAAACAATATAAAAGGAGTACGTCAGACAGGGATGGAATCAAAAGTAATTTTTATAGGTAGATATCATGAATTTTACAAAGCTTTGAACATTTTTAATGAACTTTTGATCAGAGAAGTATGAAAAACCTGCGTTGGCCGGTAACCGAACCCGGGTCAACTGCTTGGAAGGCAGCTATGCTCACCACTATACCACCAACGCTTGACTGAGTCTGCTAATGCAAATATTTCGAAAGAATATTTGTCACAAGGATGACAAAGGGAGAACAAAAGGGTTTTTGGGGCACACTTGTAGAATGAGAAAAATTGTATATTTAAAATGTAACTTTTATTGAAGAACTTAAGCTAAAATATAAGTACGCATGACACATAGTAATAGTAATAAATGACAATACACAAAATGACCATGCTATAAATAGAATAATGGTCTCAAAGAATGCTCATGCGGATGAGCTATTGGAGGCGAAAATAAATAAAATAAGGCACACTAGATGAGAAAATATATGTAAACTGTTGGCGTGGAGCAAATGACACGAACAAATTCGCCCGCCAAGTTTCTCACTCATGTGTTTTTTTGACGCGTGACACTCAACCCCTGTGTCAATGGCCTGAAGTGGTATACTGAGTCTGAATCTTGACGCTTTGGATAATTAGCATGTGGGAAGAAAACGGTCCAGATGTAGAAAGAAGTTTTGCTCCTTGGCCCAGTAGTTTCTGCAATCCGGTGCGCTACAGCTCCTGGTATTCCCCGTTGGTCACCCTCACGGGTACTAACCAGGCCAATCACTGCTTAGCTTCCGAGTTCGGAATGGGAATCAGGCGTACCAGTGATGTATGGCCGTAAATGCACCAATGGATGGGATCTCACTGTGGTCAGCGGAAGACTTATGAGTGCTTCTGCTTTTTGATGTGAAAACCACCTGATCCTCTGTTGCCAGAGGTATTGCAGAGAGATCAGGGATATCCGCAGCAAATGAGAGAGCAGCGTAGACAGAAGAGATTGAGGTAAGAATGTGGGTATCGTGAAATCCCCCTTCTGCTATTCACCATCTGTCATGTGGACATCGAATGATGATTGAGAGTGATAAGGATATCTCGGTTTACTCCAACAGAGTGAGGAGAAAAAGAATTTATAGAGGAATGTACCCGAGTCTCCGAGCTGGAGTAATGTATCTGATCTCAGTATTGGTGTCACTGAGGGCCAGATTACATCCAAGGGAAATTATTTTGTAAGTACGAGTGCATGGAAAACAAAGCATACATGCAAGTGAGTACCAATGCGATTGGTTCAGGGGGTGTGGTACATCAGCTGAATAACTACTGATATAGTACTGATGGAGTGAAAAGTACCACCGATAAATATCATAAGAGTCAAATCCCAGGTGTAAAACACATGAAAAAAAGGGGGGGCGTTTGAGTTATGAATAATCAGTGGCTCAATGCTGACACTAATTACAAAGGCGCTTCTTGTACATGAAAGGACGCCTATTGCAGAAGGTACTTGGTACAAGTGCCTGTCTCAGGTGATGGCTGTAGAGCCAAGGTGGTAGTGTCAGAGTAATTATTCTGTAGATAATTGACTGGAGTAAGTAATTTGCTTAGTATACAAACAAAAAAGAAATGCCCAAGTATATGATACATATGGTACAGCAGACAATTAGTATTTTGTTCAGTATACACAAAAAAAGGGGAAAAGATATTCAGTACATTCAATGCAGTACAACAAATGATGTGCGTTTGACTTAATTGGCTGCTTTATAGTACAATAGATGATATACGTTCTGCCTTCATTGGCTACTTTAAATATGATTATAATCCCCAAAGAGTGCTTGTTAACCAAATAGCTGGTGCAGAAGGCTATGCCGCCTATATGGACAACAGTAGAAATAGAAAGATTAACCTGCTAGCCAATAAACCAATTGTAATTAAATTGCTAACAATTGAAACATTTGAGCATATAATTAGTTACAGGTAACAGGGTGCAATGCCTGGCTACAATGCCTGTGCAAACCAGTTGCTTGTAGTGGTAAATACCAGAGAGGAGCTGAGGATGCAGTGGCTAGATTTCACTAATCGGCTAGGTGAGCATCCAGAGAGTGGCATTTATCAATGTGTAGAAAGCTCTATGCACATTGCGCAAGCAACTGTCACACAGTGTTACTGTGTGCGTGGCGTCACAGCACAGAGAGCAGTCGGGGAGACTTTCACTTACCCGGGACCCGCTCAGTGGCGTCTCAGCGCTCGTCGCGATCAGTGGATCGTGACTGCTAGTTGAAACCAGCACAGCTGCGGCGGGGAGTCGGGGTGAAGGGCTGTCTCCACCCGGTGTCTGCTGTGTTACCTGTTTGGTAGCAGGGGCGGGCTGCGTGGACCGGAGTTCTTCCGCTCCGTTGGTACAGCATCCAGGCTGGAGTAGGGGGTGTGTCTAACAGATATCTGTACGTTTACATTTGCTACTAATTATACTTGCCAGTGCCGACCCACACCCATATTGCAAATGCAAATATTTCCCAAGTACGTAAGTCAGGTCACATGTTCTAAAAATATGCATGAGATGCCATGTTACACCATGGCTTGACTGAAATGATTGAAACAATATAAAAGGAGTACCTCAGACAGGGATGGAATCAAACGTATTTTTTATAGGAAGATATCATGAATTTTACAAAGCTTTGAACATTTTTAATGAACTTTTGATCCGAGAACATGCTCAATAACATTTGGAAGTATGAAAAGACTGCGTTGGCCGGGAATCGAACTCGGGTCAACTGCTTGGAAGGCAGCTATGCTCACAACTATACCACCAACGCTTGACTGAGACTGCTAAAGCAAATATTTCCCAAGTACGTAAGTCAGGTCACATGTTCTAAAAATATGCACGAGATGCCATGTTACACCATGGCTTGACTGAAATGATTGAAACAATATAAAAGGATTACCTCAGACAGGGATGGAATCAAAAGTAATTTTTATAGGTAGATATCATGAATTTTACAAAGCTTTGAACATTTTTAATGAACTTTTGATAAGAGAACATGCTCAATAACATTTGGAAGTATGAAAAGACTGCGTTGGCCGGGAATCGAACTCAGGTCAACTGCTTGGAAGGCAGCTATGCTCACCACTATACCACTAACGCTTGACTGAATCTGCTATAGCAAATATTTCCCAAGTACGTAAGTCAGGTCACATGTTCTAAAAATATGCATGAGATGCCATGTTACACCATGGCTTGACTGAAATGATTGAAACAATATAAAAGGAGTACCTCAAACAGGGATGGAATTAAACGTATTTTTTATAGGAAGATATCATGAATTTTACAAAGCTTTGAACATTTTTAATGAACTTTTGATACGAGAACATGCTCAATAACATTTGGAAGTATGAAAAGACTGCGTTGGCCGGGAATCGAACTCGGGTCAACTGCTTGGAAAGCAGCTATGCTCACAACTATACCACCAACGCTTGACTGAGTCTGCTAAAGCAAATATTTCCCAAGTATGTACTGTAAGTCAGGTCACATGTTCTAAAAATATGCACGAGATGCCATGTTACACCATGGCTTGACTGAAATGATTGAAACAATATAAAAGGAGTACCTCAGACAGGGATGGAATCAAAAGTAAATTTATAGGAAGATAGCATACATTTTACAAAGCTTTTAACATTTTTAATGAACTTTTGATCCGAGAACATGCTCAATAACATTTGGAAGTATGAAAAAACTGCGTTGGCCGGGAATCGAACCCGGTCAACTGCTTGGAAGGCAGCTATGCTCACCACTATACCACCAACGCTTGACTGAGTCTGCTAAAGCAAATATTTCCCAAGTTTGTAAGTCAGGTCACATGTTCTAAAAATATGCACGAGATGCCATGTTACACCATGGCTTGACTGAAATGATTGAAAAAATATAAAAGGAGTACCTCAGACAGGGATGGAATCAAAAGTAATTTTTATAGGTAGATATCATGAATTTTACAAAGCTTTGAACATTTTTAATGAACTTTTGATCCGAGAACATGCTCAATAACATTTGGAAGTATGAAAAAACTGCATTGGCTGGGAATCGAACCCGGTCAAGTGCTTGGAAGGCAGCTATGCTCACCACTATACCACCAACGCTTGACTGAGTCTGCTAAAGCAAATATTTCCCAAGTACGTAAGTCAGGTCACATGTTCTAAAAATATGCACGAGATGCCATGTTAAAAAAGTCTGCTAAAGCAAATATTTCCCAAGTACGTAAGTCCGGTCACATGTTCTAAAAATATGCACGAGATGCAATGTTACACCATGGCTTGACTGAAATGATTGAAACAATATAAAAGGAGTACCTCAGACAGGGATGGAATCAAAAGTATTTTTTATAGGAAGATATCATGAATTTTACAAAGCTTTGAACATTTTTAATGAACTTTTGATCTGAGAACATGCTCAATAACATTTGGAAGTATGAAAAAACTGCGTTGGCCGGGAATCGAACCCGGGTCAACGGCTTGGAAGGCAGCTATGCTCACCACTATACCACCAACGCTTGACTGAGTTTTCAAAAGAAAATATTTCATAAGTACGTAAGTCAGGTCACATGTTCTAAAAATATGCATGAGATGCCATGTTACACCATGGCTTGACTGAAATGATTGAAACAATATAAAAGGAGTACCTCAGACACTGATGAAATCAAAAGTAATTTTTATAGAAAGCTATCATACATTTTACAAAGCTTTGAACATTGTTAATGAACTTTTGATCAGAGAACATGCTCAATATCATTTGGAAGTATGAAAAAACTGCGTTGGCCTGGAATCAAACCCAGATCAACTGCTTGGAAGGCAGCTATGCTGACCACCAACGCTTGACTGAATCTGCTAAAGCAAATATTTCCCAAGTACGTAAGTCAGGTCACATGTTCTAAAAATATGCACGAGATGCAATGTTACACCATGGCTTGACTGAAATGATTGAAACAATATAAAAGGAGCACCTCAGACAGGGATGGAATCAAACGTATTTTTTATAGGAAGATATCATGAATTTTACAAGGCTTTGAACATTTTTAATGAACTTTTGATACGAGAACATGCTCAATAACATTTGGAAGTATAAAAAAACTGCGTTGGCCGGGAATCGAATTTGGGTCATCTGCTTGGAAGGCAGCTATGCTTACCACTATACCACCAAAGCTTGACTGAGTCTGCTAAAGCAAATATTTCCCAAGTACGTAAGTCAGGTCACATGTTCTAAAAATATGCACGAGATGCCATGTTACACCATGGCTTGACTGAAATGATTGAAACAATATAAAAGGAGTACCTCAGACAGGGATGGAATCAAAAGTAATTTTTATAGGTAGATATCATGAATTTTACAAAGCTTTGAACATTTTTAATGAACTTTTGATACGAGAACATGCTCAATAACATTTGGAAGTATGAAAAGACTGCGTTGGCCGGGAATCGAACTCAGGTCAACTGCTTGGAAGGCAGCTATGCTCACCACTATACCACTAACGCTTGACTGAATCTGCTATAGCAAATATTTCCCAAGTACGTAAGTCAGGTCACATGTTCTAAAAATATGCATGAGATGCCATGTTACACCATGGCTTGACTGAAATGATTGAAACAATATAAAAGGAGTACCTCAAACAGGGATGGAATTAAACGTATTTTTTATAGGAAGATATCATGAATTTTACAAAGCTTTGAACATTTTTAATGAACTTTTGATACGAGAACATGCTCAATAACATTTGGAAGTATGAAAAGACTGCGTTGGCCGGGAATCGAACTCGGGTCAACTGCTTGGAAAGCAGCTATGCTCACAACTATACCACCAACGCTTGACTGAGTCTGCTAAAGCAAATATTTCCCAAGTATGTAAGTCAGGTCACATGTTCTAAAAATATGCACGAGATGCCATGTTACACCATGGCTTGACTGAAATGATTGAAACAATATAAAAGGAGTACCTCAGACAGGGATGGAATCAAAAGTAAATTTATAGGAAGATAGCATACATTTTACAAAGCTTTTAACATTTTTAATGAACTTTTGATCCGAGAACATGCTCAATAACATTTGGAAGTATGAAAAAACTGCGTTGGCCGGGAATCGAACCCGGTCAACTGCTTGGAAGGCAGCTATGCTCACCACTATACCACCAACGCTTGACTGAGTCTGCTAAAGCAAATATTTCCCAAGTTTGTAAGTCAGGTCACATGTTCTAAAAATATGCACGAGATGCCATGTTACACCATGGCTTGACTGAAATGATTGAAAAAATATAAAAGGAGTACCTCAGACAGGGATGGAATCAAAAGTAATTTTTATAGGTAGATATCATGAATTTTACAAAGCTTTGAACATTTTTAATGAACTTTTGATCCGAGAACATGCTCAATAACATTTGGAAGTATGAAAAAACTGCGTTGGCTGGGAATCGAACCCGGTCAAGTGCTTGGAAGGCAGCTATGCTCACCACTATACCACCAACGCTTGACTGAGTCTGCTAAAGCAAATATTTCCCAAGTACGTAAGTCAGGTCACATGTTCTAAAAATATGCACGAGATGCCATGTTAAAAAAGTCTGCTAAAGCAAATATTTCCCAAGTACGTAAGTCCGGTCACATGTTCTAAAAATATGCACGAGATGCAATGTTACACCATGGCTTGACTGAAATGATTGAAACAATATAAAAGGAGTACCTCAGACAGGGATGGAATCAAAAGTATTTTTTATAGGAAGATATCATGAATTTTACAAAGCTTTGAACATTTTTAATGAACTTTTGATCTGAGAACATGCTCAATAACATTTGGAAGTATGAAAAAACTGCGTTGGCCGGGAATCGAACCCGGGTCAACTGCTTGGAAGGCAGCTATGCTCACCACTATACCACCAACGCTTGACTGAGTTTTCAAAAGAAAATATTTCATAAGTACGTAAGTCAGGTCACATGTTCTAAAAATATGCATGAGATGCCATGTTACACCATGGCTTGACTGAAATGATTGAAACAATATAAAAGGAGTACCTCAGACACTGATGAAATCAAAAGTAATTTTTATAGAAAGCTATCATACATTTTACAAAGCTTTGAACATTGTTAATGAACTTTTGATCAGAGAACATGCTCAATATCATTTGGAAGTATGAAAAAACTGCGTTGGCCTGGAATCAAACCCAGATCAACTGCTTGGAAGGCAGCTATGCTGACCACCAACGCTTGACTGAATCTGCTAAAGCAAATATTTCCCAAGTACGTAAGTCAGGTCACATGTTCTAAAAATATGCACGAGATGCAATGTTACACCATGGCTTGACTGAAATGATTGAAACAATATAAAAGGAGCACCTCAGACAGGGATGGAATCAAACGTATTTTTTATAGGAAGATATCATGAATTTTACAAGGCTTTGAACATTTTTAATGAACTTTTGATACGAGAACATGCTCAATAACATTTGGAAGTATAAAAAAACTGCGTTGGCCGGGAATCGAATTTGGGTCATCTGCTTGGAAGGCAGCTATGCTTACCACTATACCACCAAAGCTTGACTGAGTCTGCTAAAGCAAATATTTCCCAAGTACGTAAGTCAGGTCACATGTTCTAAAAATATGCACGAGATGCCATGTTACACCATGGCTTGACTGAAATGATTGAAACAATATAAAAGGAGTACCTCAGACAGGGATGGAATCAAAAGTAATTTTTATAGGTAGATATCATGAATTTTACAAAGCTTTGAACATTTTTAATGAACTTTTGATCAGAGAAGTATGAAAAACCTGCGTTGGCCGGTAACCGAACCCGGGTCAACTGCTTGGAAGGCAGCTATGCTCACCACTATACCACCAACGCTTGACTGAGTCTGCTAATGCAAATATTTCCCAAGTACGTAAGTCAGGTCACATGTTCTAAAAATATGCATGAGATGCCATGTTACACCATGGCTTGACTGAAATGATTGAAACAATATAAAAGGAGTACCTCAGGCAGGGATGGAATCAAAAGTAATTTTTATAGGAAGCTATCATACATTTTACAAAGCTTTGAACATTGTTAATGAACTTTTGATCAGAGAACATGCTCAATATAATTTGGAAGTATGAAAAAACTGCGTTGGCCTGGAATCAAACCCAGATCAACTGCTTGGAAGGCAGCTATGCTCATCACTATACCACCAACGCTTGACTGAGTCTGCTAAAGCAAATATTTCCCAAGTACTTAAGTCAGGTCACATGTTCTAAAAATATGCACGAGATGCCATGTTACACCATGGCTTGACTGAAATGATTGAAACAATATAAAAGGAGTACCTCAGACAGGGATGGAATCAAACGTATTTTTTATAGGAAGATATCATGAATTTTACAAAGCTTTGAACATTTTTAATGAACTTTTGATCCGAGAACATGCTCAATAACATTTGGAAGTATGAAAAGACTGCGTTGGCTGGGAATCGAACTCGGGTCAACTGCTTGGAAGGCAGCTATGCTCACAACTATACCACCAACGCTTGACTGAGACTGCTAAAGCAAATATTTCCCAAGTACGTAAGTCAGGTCACATGTTCTAAAAATATGCACGAGATGCCATGTTACACCATGGCTTGACTGAAATGATTGAAACAATATAAAAGGAGTACCTCAGACAGTGATGGAATCAAAAGTAATTTTTATAGGTAGATATCATGAATTTTACAAAGCTTTGAACATTTTTAATGAACTTTTGATCAGAGAAGTATGAAAAACCTGCGTTGGCCGGTAACCGAACACGGGTCAACTGCTTGGAAGGCAGCTATGCTCAACACTATACCACCAACGCTTGACTGAGTCTGCTAATGCAAATATTTCCCAAGTACGTAAGTCAGGTCACATGTTCTAAAAATATGCATGAGATGCCATGTTACACCATGGCTTGACTGAAATGATTGAAACAATATAAAAGGAGTACCTTAGACAGGGATGGAATCAAAAGTATTTTTTATAGGAAGATATCATGAATTTTACAAAGCTTTGAACATTTTTAATGAACTTTTGATCTGAGAACATGCTCAATAACATTTGGAAGTATGAAAAAACTGCGTTGGCCGGGAATCGAACCCGGGTCAACTGCTTGGAAGGCAGCTATGCTCACCACTATACCACCAACGCTTGACTGAGTTTTCAAAAGAAAATATTTCATAAGTACGTAAGTCAGGTCACATGTTCTAAAAATATGCATGAGATGCCATGTTACACCATGGCTTGACTGAAATGATTGAAACAATATAAAAGGAGTACCTCAGACACTGATGAAATCAAAAGTAATTTTTATAGAAAGCTATCATAGATTTTACAAAGCTTTGAACATTGTTAATGAACTTTTGATCAGAGAACATGCTCAATATCATTTGGAAGTATGAAAAAACTGCGTTGGCCTGGAATCAAACCCAGATCAACTGCTTGAAAGGCAGCTATGCTGACCACTATACCACCAATGCTTGACTGAGTCTGCTAAAGCAAATATTTCCCAAGTACGTAAGTCAGGTCACATGTTCTAAAAATATGCACGAGATGCCATGTTACACCATGGCTTGACTGAAATGATTGAAACAATATAAAAGGAGTACCTCAGACAGGGATGGAATCAAACGTATTTTTTATAGGAAGATATCATGAATTTTACAAAGCTTTGAACATTTTTAATGAACTTTTGATCCGAGAACATGCTCAATAACATTTGGAAGTATGAAAAGACTGCGTTGGCCGGGAATCGAACTCGGGTCAACTGCTTGGAAGGCAGCACTGGCGTAACTTGTGTAAGGCAGCCCCCGCCACTGCTTGGGGGAGCGGGGGCTGCGTGGGCGCCGGCTCCCGCACGGAGAGTCAGGATCTCATTACCTGTACTCCCTGTCAGCAGCAGCACCGCAACGAGTGAGTCTTCATTCTTCTGCAGCTCCTCGGTGTCTCACTCTCAGCAGACGCAGCTTCCCACTGCCAACCTCCAGCTTCTCAGTGTCACCAGAGTCCCGGAACCTGCATCTACTAGTAATCACCAGCGCTGCAGTACAGGAGCAAGCAGCGCTACCGTCGCTTCCCTAATGACGATGCCTGGGGAAAAGTATAGTAGTTGTTCCTATGTGTGCGGCTGTACCCGTGCGCTGCTAGCTCTCGTTACTGGCGCTGCTGCTGCAGCACCGGTGGTTAATAGTAGATGCAGGCGCCGGGCCACTGGTGATGCTGAGACGCTGAGAAGCTGGAGGTTGGCGGCAGGAATCTGCTGCTGTTGATATTCACCAGACGCTGGGGCTGTGGAGACTAGGAGCTGGAGAATGCTCCTGTACTTTTAGAGGTCAGTAACCGTCAGTTTATAAAGACAGAAGGGAGGGGAAAAATTAGTGTAAAATAAACAAAGGGTGGGGGGTGAGTGGGATACATACATTGTTAAGGCTTGGGGGATTATAGATAGTAAGGGGGGGGGTCAATATATTATGAGTGGTCATGAATGAGTTTCACTGGGATGGGGGGGGGGGGGGGGGGGCGCCAAAAAATATTTTGGCTTGGGGGAGCATAATTTATAGTTACGCCACTGGAAGGCAGCTATGCTCACAACTATACCACCAACGCTTGACTGAGACTGCTAAAGCAAATATTTCCCAAGTACGTAAGTCAGGTCACATGTTCTAAAAATATGCACGAGATGCCATGTTACACCATGGCTTGACTGAAATGATTGAAACAATATAAAAGGAGTACCTCAGACAGGGATGGAATCAAAAGTAATTTTTATAGGTAGATATCATGAATTTTACAAAGCTTTGAACATTTTTAATGAACTTTTGATCCGAGAACATGCTCAATAACATTTGGAAGTATGAAAAAACTGCGTTGGCTGGGAATCGAACCCGGTCAAGTGCTTGAAAGGCAGCTATGCTCACCACTATACCACCAACGCTTGACTGAGTCTGCTAAAGCAAATATTTCCCAAGTACGTAAGTCAGGTCACATGTTCTAAAAATATGCACGAGATGCCATGTTAAAAAAGTCTGCTAAAGCAAATATTTCCCAAGTACGTAAGTCCGGTCACATGTTCTAAAAATATGCACAAGATGCAATGTTACACCATGGCTTGACTGAAATGATTGAAACAATATAAAAGGAGTACCTCAGACAGGGATGGAATCAAAAGTATTTTTTATAGGAAGATATCATGAATTTTACAAAGCTTTGAACATTTTTAATGAACTTTTGATCTGAGAACATGCTCAATAACATTTGGAAGTATGAAAAAACTGCGTTGGCCGGGAATCGAACCCGGGTCAACTGCTTGGAAGGCAGCTATGCTCACCACTATACCACCAACGCTTGACTGAGTTTTCAAAAGAAAATATTTCATAAGTACGTAAGTCAGGTCACATGTTCTAAAAATATGCATGAGATGCCATATTACACCATGGCTTGACTGAAATGATTGAAACAATATAAAAGGAGTACCTCAGACACTGATGAAATCAAAAGTAATTTTTATAGAAAGCTATCATACATTTTACAAAGCTTTGAACATTGTTAATGAACTTTTGATCAGAGAACATGCTCAATATCATTTGGAAGTATAAAAAAACTGCGTTGGCCTGGAATCAAACCCAGATCAACTGCTTGGAAGGCAGCTATGCTGACCACTATACCACCAACGCTTGACTGAGTCTGCTAAAGCAAATATTTCCCAAGTACGTAAGTCAGGTCACATGTTCTAAAAATATGCACGAGATGCAATGTTACACCATGGCTTGACTGAAATGATTGAAACAATATAAAAGGAGCACCTCAGACAGGGATGGAATCAAACGTATTTTTTATAGGAAGATATCATGAATTTTACAAGGCTTTGAACATTTTTAATGAACTTTTGATACGAGAACATGCTCAATAACATTTGGAAGTATAAAAAAACTGCGTTGGCCGGGAATCGAATTTGGGTCATCTGCTTGGAAGGCAGCTATGCTTACCACTATACCACCAAAGCTTGACTGAGTCTGCTAAAGCAAATATTTCCCAAGTACGTAAGTCAGGTCACATGTTCTAAAAATATGCACGAGATGCCATGTTACACCATGGCTTGACTGAAATGATTGAAACAATATAAAAGGAGTACCTCAGACAGGGATGGAATCAAAAGTAATTTTTATAGGTAGATATCATGAATTTTACAAAGCTTTGAACATTTTTAATGAACTTTTGATCAGAGAAGTATGAAAAACCTGCGTTGGCCGGTAACCGAACCCGGGTCAACTGCTTGGAAGGCAGCTATGCTCACCACTATACCACCAACGCTTGACTGAGTCTGCTAATGCAAATATTTCCCAAGTACGTAAGTCAGGTCACATGTTCTAAAAATATGCATGAGATTCCATGTTACACCATGGCTTGACTGAAATGATTGAAACAATATAAAAGGAGTACCTCAGGCAGGGATGGAATCAAAAGTAATTTTTATAGGAAGCTATCATACATTTTACAAAGCTTTGAACATTGTTAATGAACTTTTGATCAGAGAACATGCTCAATATAATTTGGAAGTATGAAAAAACTGCGTTGGCCTGGAATCAAACCTAGATCAACTGCTTGGAAGGCAGCTATGCTGATCACTATACCACCAACGCTTGACTGAGTCTGCTAAAGCAAATATTTCCCAAGTACTTAAGTCAGGTCACATGTTCTAAAAATATGCACGAGATGCCATGTTACACCATGGCTTGACTGAAATGATTGAAACAATATAAAAGGAGTACCTCAGACAGGGATGGAATCAAACGTATTTTTTATAGGAAGATATCATGAATTTTACAAAGCTTTGAACATTTTTAATGAACTTTTGATCCGAGAACATGCTCAATAACATTTGGAAGTATGAAAAGACTGCGTTGGCCGGGAATCGAACTCGGGTCAACTGCTTGGAAGGCAGCTATGCTCACAACTATACCACCAACGCTTGACTGAGACTGCTAAAGCAAATATTTCCCAAGTACGTAAGTCAGGTCACATGTTCTAAAAATATGCACGAGATGCCATGTTACACCATGGCTTGACTGAAATGATTGAAACAATATAAAAGGAGTACCTCAGACAGGGATGGAATCAAAAGTAATTTTTATAGGTAGATATCATGAATTTTAGAAAGCTTTGAACATTTTTAATGAACTTTTGATCAGAGAAGTATGAAAAACCTGCGTTGGCCGGTAACCGAACACGGGTCAACTGCTTGGAAGGCAGCTATGCTCAACACTATACCACCAACGCTTGACTGAGTCTGCTAATGCAAATATTTCCCAAGTACGTAAGTCAGGTCACATGTTCTAAAAATATGCATGAGATGCCATGTTACACCATGGCTTGACTGAAATGATTGAAACAATATAAAAGGAGTACCTCAGGCAGGGATGGAATCAAAAGTAATTTTTATAGGAAGCTATCATACATTTTACAAAGCTTTAAACATTGTTAATGAACTTTTGATCAGAGAACATGCTCAATATCATTTGGAAGTATGAAAAAACTGTGTTGGCCTGGAATCAAACCCAGATCAACTGCTTGGAAGGCAGCTATGCTCATCACTATACCACCAACGCTTGACTGAGTCTGCTAAAGCAAATATTTCCCAAGTACATAAGTCAGGTCACATGTTCTAAAAATATGCACGAGATGCCATGTTACACCATGGCTTGACTAAAATGATTGAAACAATATAAAAGGAGTACCTCAGACAGGGATGGAATCAAACGTATTTTTTATAGGAAGATATTATGAATTTTACAAAGCTTTGAACATTTTTAATGAACTTTTGATACGAGAACATGCTCAATAACATTTGGAAGTATGAAAAGACTGCGTTGGCCGGGAATCGAACTCAGGTCAACTGCTTGGAAGGCAGCTATGCTCACCACTATACCACTAACGCTTGACTGAGTCTGCTATAGCAAATATTTCCCAAGTACGTAAGTCAGGTCACATGTTCTAAAAATATGCATGAGATGCCATGTTACACCATGGCTTGACTGAAATGATTGAAACAATATAAAAGGAGTACCTCAAACAGGGATGGAATTAAACATATTTTTTATAGGAAGATATCATGAATTTTACAAAGCTTTGAACATTTTTAATGAACTTTTGATACGAGAACATGCTCAATAACATTTGGAAGTATGAAAAGACTGCGTTGGCCGGGAATCGAACTCGGGTCAACTGCTTGGAAAGCAGCTATGCTCACAACTATACCACCAACGCTTGACTGAGTCTGCTAAAGCAAATATTTCCCAAGTATGTAAGTTAGGTCACATGTTCTAAAAATATGCACGAGATGCCATGTTACACCATGGCTTGACTGAAATGATTGAAACAATATAAAAGGAGTACCTCAGACAGGGATGGAATCAAAAGTAAATTTATAGGAAGATAGCATACATTTTACAAAGCTTTTAACATTTTTAATGAACTTTTGATCCGAGAACATGCTCAATAACATTTGGAAGTATGAAAAAACTGCGTTGGCCGGGAATCGAACCCGGTCAACTGCTTGGAAGGCAGCTATGCTCACCACTATACCACCAACGCTTGACTGAGACTGCTAAAGCAAATATTTCCAAAGTACATAAGTCAGGTCACATGTTCTAAAAATATGCACGAGATGCCATGTTACACCATGGCTTGACTGAAATGATTGAAACAATATAAAAGGAGTACCTCAGACAGGGATGGAATCAAAAGTAATTTTTATAGGAAGATAGCATACATTTTACAAAGCTTTGAACATTTTTAATGAACTTTTGATCCGAGAACATGCTCAATAACATTTGGAAGTATGAAAAAACTGCGTTGGCTGGGAATCGAACCCGGTCAAGTGCTTGGAAGGCAGCTATGCTCACCACTATACCACCAACGCTTGACTGAGTCTGCTAAAGCAAATATTTCCCAAGTACGTAAGTCAGGTCACATGTTCTAAAAATATGCACGAGATGCCATGTTAAAAAAGTCTGCTAAAGCAAATATTTCCCAAGTACGTAAGTTTGGTCACATGTTCTAAAAATATGCACGAGATGCAATGTTACACCATGGCTTGACTGAAATGATTGAAACAATATAAAAGGAGTACCTCAGACAGGGATGGAATCAAAAGTATTTTTTATAGGAAGATATCATGAATTTTACAAAGCTTTGAACATTTTTAATGAACTTTTGATCTGAGAACATGCTCAATAACATTTGGAAGTATGAAAAAACTGCGTTGGCCGGGAATCAAACCCGCGTCAACTGCTTGGAAGGCAGCTATGCTCACCACTATACCACCAACGCTTGACTGAGTTTTCAAAAGAAAATATTTCATAAGTACGTAAGTCAGGTCACATGTTCTAAAAATATGCATGAGATGCCATGTTACACCATGGCTTGACTGAAATGATTGAAACAATATAAAAGGAGTACCTCAGACACTGATGAAATCAAAAGTATTTTTTATAGAAAGCTATCATACATTTTACAAAGCTTTGAACATTGTTAATGAACTTTTGATCAGAGAACATGCTCAATATCATTTGGAAGTATGAAAAAACTGCGTTGGCCTGGAATCAAACCCAGATCAACTGCTTGAAAGGCAGCTATGCTGACCACTATACCACCAATGCTTGACTGAGTCTGCTAAAGCAAATATTTCCCAAGTACGTAAGTCAGGTCACATGTTCTAAAAATATGCACGAGATGCCATGTTACACCATGGCTTGACTGAAATGATTGAAACAATATAAAAGGAGTACCTCAGACAGGGATGCAATCAAACGTATTTTTTATAGGAAGATATCATGAATTTTACAAGGCTTTGAACATTTTTAATGAACTTTTGATACGAGAACATGCTCAATAACATTTGGAAGTATGAAAAAACTGCGTTGGGCGGGAATCGAATTTGGGTCAACTGCTTGGAAGGCAGCTATGCTCACCACTATACCACCAAAGCTTGACTGAGTCTGCTAAAGCAAATATTTCCCAAGTACGTAAGTCAGGTCACATGTTCTAAAAATATGCACGAGATGCCATGTTACACCATGGCTTGACTGAAATGATTGAAACAATATAAAAGGAGTACCTCAGACAGGGATGGAATCAAAAGTAATTTTTATAGGTAGATAACATGAATTTTACAAAGCTTTGAACATTTTTAATGAACTTTTGATCAGAGAAGTATGAAAAACCTGCATTGGCCGGTAACCGAACCCGGGTCAACTGCTTGGAAGGCAGCTATGCTCACCACTATACCATCAACGCTTGACTGAGTCTGCTAATGCAAATATTTCCCAAGTACGTAAGTCAGGTCACATGTTCTAAAAATATGCATGAGATGCCATGTTACACCATGGCTTGACTGAAATGATTGAAACAATATAAAAGGAGTACCTCAGGCAGGGATGGAATCAAAAGTAATTTTTATAGGAAGCTATCATACATTTTACAAAGCTTTGAACATTGTTAATGAACTTTTGATCAGAGAACATGCTCAATATAATTTGGAAGTATGAAAAAACTGCGTTGGCCTGGAATCAAACCTAGATCAACTGCTTGGAAGGCAGCTATGCTGATCACTATACCACCAACGCTTGACTGAGTCTGCTAAAGCAAATATTTCCCAAGTACTTAAGTCAGGTCACATGTTCTAAAAATATGCACGAGATGCCATGTTACACCATGGCTTGACTGAAATGATTGAAACAATATAAAAGGAGTACCTCAGACAGGGATGGAATCAAACGTATTTTTTATAGGAAGATATCATGAATTTTACAAAGCTTTGAACATTTTTAATGAACTTTTGATCCGAGAACATGCTCAATAACATTTGGAAGTATGAAAAGACTGCGTTGGCCGGGAATCGAACTCGGGTCAACTGCTTGGAAGGCAGCTATGCTCACAACTATACCACCAACGCTTGACTGAGACTGCTAAAGCAAATATTTCCCAAGTACGTAAGTCAGGTCACATGTTCTAAAAATATGCACGAGATGCCATGTTACACCATGGCTTGACTGAAATGATTGAAACAATATAAAAGGAGTACCTCAGACAGGGATGGAATCAAAAGTAATTTTTATAGGTAGATATCATGAATTTTAGAAAGCTTTGAACATTTTTAATGAACTTTTGATCAGAGAAGTATGAAAAACCTGCGTTGGCCGGTAACCGAACACGGGTCAACTGCTTGGAAGGCAGCTATGCTCAACACTATACCACCAACGCTTGACTGAGTCTGCTAATGCAAATATTTCCCAAGTACGTAAGTCAGGTCACATGTTCTAAAAATATGCATGAGATGCCATGTTACACCATGGCTTGACTGAAATGATTGAAACAATATAAAAGGAGTACCTCAGGCAGGGATGGAATCAAAAGTAATTTTTATAGGAAGCTATCATACATTTTACAAAGCTTTAAACATTGTTAATGAACTTTTGATCAGAGAACATGCTCAATATCATTTGGAAGTATGAAAAAACTGTGTTGGCCTGGAATCAAACCCAGATCAACTGCTTGGAAGGCAGCTATGCTCATCACTATACCACCAACGCTTGACTGAGTCTGCTAAAGCAAATATTTCCCAAGTACATAAGTCAGGTCACATGTTCTAAAAATATGCACGAGATGCCATGTTACACCATGGCTTGACTAAAATGATTGAAACAATATAAAAGGAGTACCTCAGACAGGGATGGAATCAAACGTATTTTTTATAGGAAGATATTATGAATTTTACAAAGCTTTGAACATTTTTAATGAACTTTTGATACGAGAACATGCTCAATAACATTTGGAAGTATGAAAAGACTGCGTTGGCCGGGAATCGAACTCAGGTCAACTGCTTGGAAGGCAGCTATGCTCACCACTATACCACTAACGCTTGACTGAGTCTGCTATAGCAAATATTTCCCAAGTACGTAAGTCAGGTCACATGTTCTAAAAATATGCATGAGATGCCATGTTACACCATGGCTTGACTGAAATGATTGAAACAATATAAAAGGAGTACCTCAAACAGGGATGGAATTAAACATATTTTTTATAGGAAGATATCATGAATTTTACAAAGCTTTGAACATTTTTAATGAACTTTTGATACGAGAACATGCTCAATAACATTTGGAAGTATGAAAAGACTGCGTTGGCCGGGAATCGAACTCGGGTCAACTGCTTGGAAAGCAGCTATGCTCACAACTATACCACCAACGCTTGACTGAGTCTGCTAAAGCAAATATTTCCCAAGTATGTAAGTTAGGTCACATGTTCTAAAAATATGCACGAGATGCCATGTTACACCATGGCTTGACTGAAATGATTGAAACAATATAAAAGGAGTACCTCAGACAGGGATGGAATCAAAAGTAAATTTATAGGAAGATAGCATACATTTTACAAAGCTTTTAACATTTTTAATGAACTTTTGATCCGAGAACATGCTCAATAACATTTGGAAGTATGAAAAAACTGCGTTGGCCGGGAATCGAACCCGGTCAACTGCTTGGAAGGCAGCTATGCTCACCACTATACCACCAACGCTTGACTGAGACTGCTAAAGCAAATATTTCCAAAGTACATAAGTCAGGTCACATGTTCTAAAAATATGCACGAGATGCCATGTTACACCATGGCTTGACTGAAATGATTGAAACAATATAAAAGGAGTACCTCAGACAGGGATGGAATCAAAAGTAATTTTTATAGGAAGATAGCATACATTTTACAAAGCTTTGAACATTTTTAATGAACTTTTGATCCGAGAACATGCTCAATAACATTTGGAAGTATGAAAAAACTGCGTTGGCTGGGAATCGAACCCGGTCAAGTGCTTGGAAGGCAGCTATGCTCACCACTATACCACCAACGCTTGACTGAGTCTGCTAAAGCAAATATTTCCCAAGTACGTAAGTCAGGTCACATGTTCTAAAAATATGCACGAGATGCCATGTTAAAAAAGTCTGCTAAAGCAAATATTTCCCAAGTACGTAAGTTTGGTCACATGTTCTAAAAATATGCACGAGATGCAATGTTACACCATGGCTTGACTGAAATGATTGAAACAATATAAAAGGAGTACCTCAGACAGGGATGGAATCAAAAGTATTTTTTATAGGAAGATATCATGAATTTTACAAAGCTTTGAACATTTTTAATGAACTTTTGATCTGAGAACATGCTCAATAACATTTGGAAGTATGAAAAAACTGCGTTGGCCGGGAATCAAACCCGCGTCAACTGCTTGGAAGGCAGCTATGCTCACCACTATACCACCAACGCTTGACTGAGTTTTCAAAAGAAAATATTTCATAAGTACGTAAGTCAGGTCACATGTTCTAAAAATATGCATGAGATGCCATGTTACACCATGGCTTGACTGAAATGATTGAAACAATATAAAAGGAGTACCTCAGACACTGATGAAATCAAAAGTATTTTTTATAGAAAGCTATCATACATTTTACAAAGCTTTGAACATTGTTAATGAACTTTTGATCAGAGAACATGCTCAATATCATTTGGAAGTATGAAAAAACTGCGTTGGCCTGGAATCAAACCCAGATCAACTGCTTGAAAGGCAGCTATGCTGACCACTATACCACCAATGCTTGACTGAGTCTGCTAAAGCAAATATTTCCCAAGTACGTAAGTCAGGTCACATGTTCTAAAAATATGCACGAGATGCCATGTTACACCATGGCTTGACTGAAATGATTGAAACAATATAAAAGGAGTACCTCAGACAGGGATGCAATCAAACGTATTTTTTATAGGAAGATATCATGAATTTTACAAGGCTTTGAACATTTTTAATGAACTTTTGATACGAGAACATGCTCAATAACATTTGGAAGTATGAAAAAACTGCGTTGGGCGGGAATCGAATTTGGGTCAACTGCTTGGAAGGCAGCTATGCTCACCACTATACCACCAAAGCTTGACTGAGTCTGCTAAAGCAAATATTTCCCAAGTACGTAAGTCAGGTCACATGTTCTAAAAATATGCACGAGATGCCATGTTACACCATGGCTTGACTGAAATGATTGAAACAATATAAAAGGAGTACCTCAGACAGGGATGGAATCAAAAGTAATTTTTATAGGTAGATAACATGAATTTTACAAAGCTTTGAACATTTTTAATGAACTTTTGATCAGAGAAGTATGAAAAACCTGCATTGGCCGGTAACCGAACCCGGGTCAACTGCTTGGAAGGCAGCTATGCTCACCACTATACCATCAACGCTTGACTGAGTCTGCTAATGCAAATATTTCCCAAGTACGTAAGTCAGGTCACATGTTCTAAAAATATGCATGAGATGCCATGTTACACCATGGCTTGACTGAAATGATTGAAACAATATAAAAGGAGTACCTCAGGCAGGGATGGAATCAAAAGTAATTTTTATAGGAAGCTATCATACATTTTACAAAGCTTTGAACATTGTTAATGAACTTTTGATCAGAGAACATGCTCAATATCATTTGGAAGTATGAAAAAACTGCGTTGGCCTGGAATCAAACCCAGATCAACTGCTTGGAAGGCAGCTATGCTCATCACTATACCACCAACGCTTGACTGAGTCTGCTAAAGCAAATATTTCCCAAGTACATAAGTCAGGTCACATGTTCTAAAAATATGCACGAGATGCCATGTTACAAAATGGCTTGACTAAAATGATTGAAACAATATAAAAGGAGTACCTCAGACAGGGATGGAATCAAACGTATTTTTTATAGGAAGATATCATGAATTTTACAAAGCTTTGAACATTTTTAATGAACTTTTTATACGAGAACATGCTCAATAACATTTGGAAGTATCAAAAGACTGCGTTGGCCGGGAATCGAACTCGGGTCAACTGCTTGGAAGGCAGCTATGCTCACAACTATACCACCAACGCTTGACTGAGTCTGCTAAAGCAAATATTTCCCAAGTACGTAAGTCAGGTCACATGTTCTAAAAATATGCACGAGATGCCATGTTACACCATGGCTTGACTGAAATGATTGAAACAATATAAAAGGAGTACCTCAGACAGGGATGGAATCAAAAGTAATTTTTATAGAAAGCTATCATACATTTTACAAAGCTTTGAACATTGTTAATGAACTTTTGATCAGAGAACATGCTCAATATCATTTGGAAGTATGAAAAAACTGCGTTGGCCTGGAATCAAACCCAGATCAACTGCTTGGAAGGCAGCTATGCTGACCACTATACCACCAACGCTTGACTGAGTCTGCTAAAGCAAATATTTCCCAAGTACGTAAGTCATTTCACATTTTCTAAAAATATGCATGAGATGCCATGTTACACCATGGCTTGACTGAAATGATTGAAACAATATAAAAGGAGTACCTCAGACAGGGATGCAATCAAACGTATTTTTTATAGGAAGATATCATGAATTTTACAAGGCTTTGAACATTTTTAATGAACTTTTGATACGAGAACATGCTCAATAACATTTGGAAGTATGAAAAAACTGCGTTGGCCGGGAATCGAATTTGGGTCAACTGCTTGGAAGGCAGCTATGCTCACCACTATACCACCAAAGCTTGACTGAGTCTGCTAAAGCAAATATTTCCCAAGTACGTAAGTCAGGTCACATGTTCTAAAAATATGCACGAGATGCCATGTTACACCATGGCTTGACTGAAATGATTGAAACAATATAAAAGGAGTACCTCAGACAGGGATGGAATCAAAAGTAATTTTTATAGGTAGATAACATGAATTTTACAAAACTTTGAACATTTTTAATGAACTTTTGATCAGAGAAGTATGAAAAACCTGCGTTGGCCGGTAACCGAACCCGGGTCAACTGCTTGGAAGGCAGCTATGCTCACCACTATACCACCAACGCTTGACTGAGTCTGCTAATGCAAATATTTCCCAAGTACGTAAGTCAGGTCACATGTTCTAAAAATATGCATGAGATGCCATGTTACACCATGGCTTGACTGAAATGATTGAAACAATATAAAAGGAGTACCTCAGGCAGGGATGGAATCAAAAGTAATTTTTATAGGAAGCTATCATACATTTTACAAAGCTTTAAACATTGTTAATGAACTTTTGATCAGAGAACATGCTCAATATCATTTGGAAGTATGAAAAAACTGCGTTGGCCTGGAATCAAACCCAGATCAACTGCTTGGAAGGCAGTTATGCTCATCACTATACCACCAACGCTTGACTGAGTCTGCTAAAGCAAATATTTCCCAAGTACATAAGTCAGGTCACATGTTCTAAAAATATGCACGAGATGCCATGTTACAAAATGGCTTGACTAAAATGATTGAAACAATATAAAAGGAGTACCTCAGACAGGGATGGAATCAAACGTATTTTTTATAGGAAGATATCATGAATTTTACAAAGCTTTGAACATTTTTAATGAACTTTTGATACGAGAACATGCTCAATAACATTTGGAAGTATGAAAAGACTGTGTTGGCCGGGAATCGAACTCGGGTCAACTGCTTGGAAGGCAGCTATGCTCACAACTATACCACCAACGCTTGACTGAGTCTGCTAAAGCAAATATTTCCCAAGTACGTAAGTCAGGTCACATGTTCTAAAAATATGCACGAGATGCCATGTTACACCATGGCTTGACTGAAATGATTGAAACAATATAAAAGGAGTACCTCAGACAGGGATGGAATCAAAAGTAATTTTTATAGGTAGATATCATGAATTTTACAAAGCTTTGAACATTTTTAATGAACTTTTGATCAGAGAAGTATGAAAAACCTGCGTTGGCCGGTAACCGAACACGGGTCAACTGCTTGGAAGGCAGCTATGCTCACCACTATACCACCAACGCTTGACTGAGTCTGCTAATGCAAATATTTCCCAAGTACGTAAGTCAGGTCACATGTTCTAAAAATATGCATGAGATGCCATGTTACACCATGGCTTGACTGAAATGATTGAAACAATATAAAAGGAGTACCTCAGACAGGAATGGAATCAAAAGTAATTTATATAGGAAGATATACATTTTACAAAGCTTTGAACATTTTTAATGAACTTTTGATCAGATCATGCTCAATAACATTTGGAAGTATGAAAAAACTGCGTTGGCCGGGAATCGAACCCGGGTCAACTGCTTGGAAGGCAGTTATGCTCACCACTATATCACCAACGCTTGACTGAGTCTGCTATAGCAAATATTTCCCAAGTACGTAAGTCAGGTCACATGTTCTAAAAATATGCATGAGATGCCATGTTACACCATGGCTTGACTGAAATGATTGAAACAATATAAAAGGAGTACCTCAGGCAGGGATGGAATCAAAAGTAATTTTTATAGGAAGCTATCATACATTTTACAAAGCTTTGAACATTGTTAATGAACTTTTGATCAGAGAACATGCTCAATAACATTTGGAAGTATGAAAAAACCGCGTTGGCCGGGAATCGAACCCGGGTCAACTGCTTGGAAGGCAGCTATGCTCACCACTATACCACCAACGCTTGACTGAGTCTGCTAAAGCAAATATTTCCCAAGTACATAAGTCAGGTCACATGTTCTAAAAATATGCACGAGATGCCATGTTACACCATGGCTTGACTGAAATGATTGAAACAATATAAAAGGAGTACCTCAGACAGGGATGGAATCAAAAGTATTTTTTATTGGAAGATATCATGAATTTTACAAAGCTTTGAACATTGTTCATGAACTTTTGATACGAGAACATGCTGGAAGTATGGTAGTAACATTTGGAAGAATGAAAAAACTGCGTTTGCTGGGAATCGAACCCGGGTCAACTGCTTGTAAGGCAGCTATGCTCACCACTATACCACCAACGCTTGACTGAGTCTTCTAAAGCAAATATTTCCCAAGTACGTAAGTCAGGTCACATGTTCTAAAAATATGCACGAGATGCCATGTTACACCATGGCTTGACTGAAATGATTGAAACAATATTTAGGGAGTACCTCAGACAGGGATCGAATCAAAAGTATTTTTTATAGGAAGATATCATGAATTTTACAAAGCTTTGAACATTGTTCATGAACTTTTGATCCTAGAACATGCTGGAAGTATGGTAGTAACATTTGGAAGAATGAAAAAACTGCGTTGGCCGGGAATCGAACCCGGGTCAACTGCTTGGAAGGCAGCTTTGCTCACCACTATACCACCAACGCTTGACTGAGTCTGCTAAAGCAAATATTTCCCAAGTACATAAGTCAGGTCACATGTTCTAAAAATATGCACGAGATGCCATGTTACACCATGGCTTGACTGAAATGATTGAAACAATATAAAAGGAGTACCTCAGACAGGGATGGAATCAAAAGTATTTTTTATAGGAAGATATCATGAATTTTACAAAGCTTTGAACATTGTTCATGAACTTTTGATATGAGAACATGCTGGAAGTATGGTAGTAACATTTGGAAGAATGAAAAAACTGCGTTGGCTGGGAATCGAACCCGGGTCAACTGCTTGTAAGGCAGCTATGCTCACCACTATACCACCAACGCTTGACGCTTGTTGGCCGGGAATCGAACTCGGGTCAACTGCTTGGAAGGCAGCTATGCTCACAACTATACCACCAACGCTTGACTGAGTCTGCTAAAGTAAATATTTCCCAAGTACGTAAGTCAGGTCACATGTTCTAAAAATATGCACGAGATGCCATGTTACACCATGGCTTGACTGAAATGATTGAAACAATATAAAAGGAGTACCTCAGACAGGGATGGAATCAAAAGTAATTTTTATAGGTAGATATCATGAATTTTACAAAGCTTTGAACATTTTTAATGAACTTTTGATCAGAGAAGTATGAAAAACCTGCGTTGGCCGGTAACCGAACACGGGTCAACTGCTTGGAAGGCAGCTATGCTCACCACTATACCACCAACGCTTGACTGAGTCTGCTAATGCAAATATTTCCCAAGTACGTAAGTCAGGTCACATGTTCTAAAAATATGCATGAGATGCCATGTTACACCATGGCTTGACTGAAATGATTGAAACAATATAAAAGGAGTACCTCAGACAGGAATGGAATCAAAAGTAATTTATATAGGAAGATATACATTTTACAAAGCTTTGAACATTTTTAATGAACTTTTGATCAGATCATGCTCAATAACATTTGGAAGTATGAAAAAACTGCGTTGGCCGGGAATCGAACCCGGGTCAACTGCTTGGAAGGCAGTTATGCTCACCACTATATCACCAACGCTTGACTGAGTCTACTATAGCAAATATTTCCCAAGTACGTAAGTCAGGTCACATGTTCTAAAAATATGCATGAGATGCCATGTTACACCATGGCTTGACTGAAATGATTGAAACAATATAAAAGGAGTACCTCAGGCAGGGATGGAATCAAAAGTAATTTTTATAGGAAGCTATCATACATTTTACAAAGCTTTGAACATTGTTAATGAACTTTTGATCAGAGAACATGCTCAATAACATTTGGAAGTATGAAAAAACCGCGTTGGCCGGGAATCGAACCCGGGTCAACTGCTTGGAAGGCAGCTATGCTCACCACTATACCACCAACGCTTGACTGAGTCTGCTAAAGCAAATATTTCCCAAGTACATGTCAGGTCACATGTTCTAAAAATATGCACGAGATGCCATGTTACACCATGGCTTGACTGAAATGATTGAAACAATATAAAAGGAGTACCTCAGACAGGGATGGAATCAAAAGTATTTTTTATTGGAAGATATCATGAATTTTACAAAGCTTTGAACATTGTTCATGAACTTTTGATACGAGAACATGCTGGAAGTATGGTAGTAACATTTGGAAGAATGAAAAAACTGCGTTTGCTGGGAATCGAACCCGGGTCAACTGCTTGTAAGGCAGCTATGCTCACCACTATACCACCAACGCTTGACTGAGTCTTCTAAAGCAAATATTTCCCAAGTACGTAAGTCAGGTCACATGTTCTAAAAATATGCACGAGATGCCATGTTACACCATGGCTTGACTGAAATGATTGAAACAATATTTAGGGAGTACCTCAGACAGGGATCGAATCAAAAGTATTTTTTATAGGAAGATATCATGAATTTTACAAAGCTTTGAACATTGTTCATGAACTTTTGATCCTAGAACATGCTGGAAGTATGGTAGTAACATTTGGAAGAATGAAAAAACTGCGTTGGCCGGGAATCGAACCCGGGTCAACTGCTTGGAAGGCAGCTTTGCTCACCACTATACCACCAACGCTTGACTGAGTCTGCTAAAGCAAATATTTCCCAAGTACATAAGTCAGGTCACATGTTCTAAAAATATGCACGAGATGCCATGTTACACCATGGCTTGACTGAAATGATTGAAACAATATAAAAGGAGTACCTCAGACAGGGATGGAATCAAAAGTATTTTTTATAGGAAGATATCATGAATTTTACAAAGCTTTGAACATTGTTCATGAACTTTTGATATGAGAACATGCTGGAAGTATGGTAGTAACATTTGGAAGAATGAAAAAACTGCGTTGGCTGGGAATCGAACCCGGGTCAACTGCTTGTAAGGCAGCTATGCTCACCACTATACCACCAACGCTTGACTGAGTCTTCTAAAGCAAATATTTCCCAAGTACGTAAGTCAGGTCACATGTTCTAAAAATATGCACGAGATGCCATGTTACACCATGGCTTGACTGAAATGATTGAAACAATATTTAGGGAGTACCTCAGACAGGGATGGAATCAAAAGTATTTTTTATAGGAAGATATCATGAATTTTACATAGCTTTGAACATTGTTCATAAACTTTTGATCCGAGAACATGCTGGAAGTATGGTAGTAACATTTGGAAGAATGAAAAAACTGCGTTGGCCGGGAATCGAACCCGGTCAACTGCTTGGAAGGCAGCTATGCTCACCACTATACCACCAACGCTTGACTGAGTCTGCTAAAGCAAATATTTCCCAAGTACGTAAGTCAGGTCACATGTTCTAAAAATATGCACGAGATGCCATGTTAAACCATGGCTTGACTGAAATGATTGAAACAGTATTTAGGGAGTACATCAGACAGGGATGGAATCAAAGGTATTTTTTATAGGAAGATATCATGAATTTTACAAAGCTTTGAACATTGTTCATGAACTTTTGATCCGAGAACATGCTGGAAGTATGGTAGTAACATTTGGAAGAATGAAAAAACTGCGTTTGCTGGGAATCGAACCCGGTCAACTGCTTGGAAGGCAGCTATGCTCACCACTATACCACCAACGCTTGACTCAGTCTGCTAAAGCAAATATTTCCCAAGTACGTAAGTCAGGTCACATGTTCTAAAAATATGCACGAGATGCCATGTTAAACCATGGCTTGACTGAAATGATTGAAACAGTATTTAGGGAGTACATCAGACAGGGATGGAATCAAAGGTATTTTTTATAGGAAGATATCATGAATTTTACAAAGCTTTGAACATTGTTCATGAACTTTTGATCCGAGAACATGCTGGAAGTATGGTAGTAACATTTGGAAGAATGAAAAAACTGCGTTGGCCGGGAATCGAACCCGGGTCAACTGCTTGGAAGGCAGCTTTGCTCACCACTATACCACCAACGCTTGACTGAGTCTGCTAAAGCAAATATTTCCCAAGTACATAAGTCAGGTCACATGTTCTAAAAATATGCACGAGATGCCATGTTACACCATGGCTTGACTGAAATGATTGAAACAATATAAAAGGAGTACCTCAGACAGGGATGGAATCAAAAGTATTTTTTATAGGAAGATATCATGAATTTTACAAAGCTTTGAACATTGTTCATGAACTTTTGATACGAGAACATGCTGGAAGTATGGTAGTAACATTTGGAAGAATGAAAAAACTGCGTTGGCGAGGAACCGAACCCGGGTCAACTGCTTGGAAGGCAGCTATGCTCACCACTATACCACCAACGCTTGACTGAGTCTGCTAAAGCAAATATTTCCCAAATACGTAAGTCAGGTCACATGTTCTAAAAATATGCACGAGATGCCATGTTACACCATGGCTTGACTGAAATGATTGAAACAATATTTAGGGACTACCTCAGACAGGGATGGAATCAAAAGTATTTTTTATAGGAAGATATCATGAATTTTACAAAGCTTTGAACATTGTTCATGAACTTTTGATCCGAGAACATGCTCAATAACATTTGGAAGTATGAAAAAACTGCGTTGGCCGGGAATCGAACCCGGGTCAACTGCTTGGAAGGCAGCTATGCTCACCACTATACCACCAACGCTTGACTGAGTCTGCTAAAGCAAATATTTCCCAAGTACATAAGTCAGGTCACATGTTCTAAAAATATGCACGAGATGCCATGTTACACCATGGCTTGACTGAAATGATTGAAACAATATAAAAGGAGTACCTCAGACAGAGATGGAATCAAAAGTATTTTTTATAGGAAGATATCATGAATTTTACAAAGCTTTGAACATTGTTCATGAACTTTTGATATGAGAACATGCTGGAAGTATGGTAGTAACATTTGGAAGAATGAAAAAACTGCGTTGGCTGGGAATCGAACCCGGGTCAACTGCTTGTAAGGCAGCTATGCTCACCACTATACCACCAACGCTTGACTGAGTCTTCTAAAGCAAATATTTCCCAAGTACGTAAGTCAGGTCACATGTTCTAAAAATATGCACGAGATGCCATGTTACACCATGGCTTGACTGAAATGATTGAAACAATATTTAGGGAGTACCTCAGACAGGGATGGAATCAAAAGTATTTTTTATAGGAAGATATCATGAATTTTACATAGCTTTGAACATTGTTCATAAACTTTTGATCCGAGAACATGCTGGAAGTATGGTAGTAACATTTGGAAGAATGAAAAAACTGCGTTGGCCGGGAATCGAACCCGGTCAACTGCTTGGAAGGCAGCTATGCTCACCACTATACCACCAACGCTTGACTGAGTCTGCTAAAGCAAATATTTCCCAAGTACGTAAGTCAGGTCACATGTTCTAAAAATATGCACGAGATGCCATGTTAAACCATGGCTTGACTGAAATGATTGAAACAGTATTTAGGGAGTACATCAGACAGGGATGGAATCAAAGGTATTTTTTATAGGAAGATATCATGAATTTTACAAAGCTTTGAACATTGTTCATGAACTTTTGATCCGAGAACATGCTGGAAGTATGGTAGTAACATTTGGAAGAATGAAAAAACTGCGTTTGCTGGGAATCGAACCCGGTCAACTGCTTGGAAGGCAGCTATGCTCACCACTATACCACCAACGCTTGACTCAGTCTGCTAAAGCAAATATTTCCCAAGTACGTAAGTCAGGTCACATGTTCTAAAAATATGCACGAGATGCCATGTTAAACCATGGCTTGACTGAAATGATTGAAACAGTATTTAGGGAGTACATCAGACAGGGATGGAATCAAAGGTATTTTTTATAGGAAGATATCATGAATTTTACAAAGCTTTGAACATTGTTCATGAACTTTTGATCCGAGAACATGCTGGAAGTATGGTAGTAACATTTGGAAGAATGAAAAAACTGCGTTGGCCGGGAATCGAACCCGGGTCAACTGCTTGGAAGGCAGCTTTGCTCACCACTATACCACCAACCCTTGACTGAGTCTGCTAAAGCAAATATTTCCCAAGTACATAAGTCAGGTCACATGTTCTAAAAATATGCACGAGATGCCATGTTACACCATGGCTTGACTGAAATGATTGAAACAATATAAAAGGAGTACCTCAGACAGGGATGGAATCAAAAGTATTTTTTATAGGAAGATATCATGAATTTTACAAAGCTTTGAACATTGTTCATGAACTTTTGATACGAGAACATGCTGGAAGTATGGTAGTAACATTTGGAAGAATGAAAAAACTGCGTTGGCGAGGAACCGAACCCAGGTCAACTGCTTGGAAGGCAGCTATGCTCACCACTATACCACCAACGCTTGACTGAGTCTGCTAAAGCAAATATTTCCCAAATACGTAAGTCAGGTCACATGTTCTAAAAATATGCACGAGATGCCATGTTACACCATGGCTTGACTGAAATGATTGAAACAATATTTAGGGACTACCTCAGACAGGGATGGAATCAAAAGTATTTTTTATAGGAAGATATCATGAATTTTACAAAGCTTTGAACATTGTTCATGAACTTTTGATCCGAGAACATGCTCAATAACATTTGGAAGTATGAAAAAACTGCGTTGGCCGGGAATCGAACCCGGGTCAACTGCTTGGAAGGCAGCTATGCTCACCACTATACCACCAACGCTTGACTGAGTCTGCTAAAGCAAATATTTCCCAAGTACGTAAGTCAGGTTACATGTTCTAAAAATATGCATGAGATGCCATGTTACACCATGGCTTGACTGAAATGATTGAAACAATATAAAAGGAGTACCTCAGACAGGGATGGAATCAAAAGTAATTTTTATAGGAAGATATCATGAATTTTACAAAGCTTTGAACATTGTTCATGAACTTTTGATCCGAGAACATGCTGGAAGTATGGTAGTAACATTTGGAAGAATGAAAAAACTGCGTTGGCCGGGAACCGAACCCGGGTCAACTGCTTGGAAGGCAGCTATGCTCACCACTATACCACCAACGCTTGATTGAGTCTTCGAAAGCAAATATTTCCCAAGTACGTAAGTCAGGTCACATGTTCTAAAAATATGCACGAGATGCCATGTTAAACCATGGCTTGACTGAAATGATTGAAACAATATTTAGGGAGTACATCAGACAGGGATGGAATCAAAAGTATTTTTTATAGGAAGATATCATGAATTTTACAAAGCTTTGAACATTGTTCATGAACTTTTGATCCGAGAACATGCTCAATAACATTTGGAAGTATGAAAAAACTGCGTTGGCCGGGAATCAAACCCGCGTCAACTGCTTGGAAGCAGCTATGCTCACCACTATACCACCAACGCTTGACTGAGTCTGCTAAAGCAAATATTTCCCAAGTACGTAAGTCATTTCACATGTTCTAAAAATATGCACGAGATGCCATGTTACACCATGGCTTGACTGAAATGATTGAAACAATATAAAAGGAGTACCTCAGACAGGGATGGAATCAAAAGTAATTTTTATAGGAAGATATCATACATTTTACAAAGCTTTGAACATTGTTCATGAACTTTTGATCCGAGAACATGCTGGAAGTATGGTAGTAACATTTGGAAGTATGAAAAAACTGCGTTGGCCGGGAATCGAACCCGGGTCAACTGCTTGGAAGGCAGCTATGCTCACCACTATACCACCAACGCTTGACTGAGTCTGCTAAAGCAAATATTTCCCAAGTACGTAAGTCAGGTCACATGTTCTAAAAATATGCACGAGATGCCATGTTAAACCATGGCTTGACTGAAATGATTGAAACAGTATTTAGGGAGTACATCAGACAGGGATGGAATCAAAGGTATTTTTTATAGGAAGATATCATGAATTTTACAAAGCTTTGAACATTGTTCATGAACTTTTGATCCGAGAACATGCTGGAAGTATGGTAGTAACATTTGGAAGAATGAAAAAACTGCGTTGGCTGGGAATCGAACCCGGTCAACTGCTTGGAAGGCAGCTATGCTCACCACTATACCACCAACGCTTGACTCAGTCTGCTAAAGCAAATATTTCCCAAGTACGTAAGTCAGGTCACATGTTCTAAAAATATGCACGAGATGCCATGTTAAACCATGGCTTGACTGAAATGATTGAAACAGTATTTAGGGAGTACATCAGACAGGGATGGAATCAAAGGTATTTTTTATAGGAAGATATCATGAATTTTACAAAGCTTTGAACATTGTTCATGAACTTTTGATCCGAGAACATGCTGGAAGTATGGTAGTAACATTTGGAAGAATGAAAAAACTGCGTTGGCCGGGAATCGAACCCGGGTCAACTGCTTGGAAGGCAGCTTTGCTCACCACTATACCACCAACGCTTGACTGAGTCTGCTAAAGCAAATATTTCCCAAGTACATAAGTCAGGTCACATGTTCTAAAAATATGCACGAGATGCCATGTTACACCATGGCTTGACTGAAATGATTGAAACAATATAAAAGGAGTACCTCAGACAGGGATGGAATCAAAAGTATTTTTTATAGGAAGATATCATGAATTTTACAAAGCTTTGAACATTGTTCATGAACTTTTGATACGAGAACATGCTGGAAGTATGGTAGTAACATTTGGAAGAATGAAAAAACTGCGTTGGCCAGGAACCGAACCCAGGTCAACTGCTTGGAAGGCAGCTATGCTCACCACTATACCACCAACGCTTGACTGAGTCTGCTAAAGCAAATATTTCCCAAGTACGTAAGTCAGGTCACATGTTCTAAAAATATGCACGAGATGCCATGTTACACCATGGCTTGACTGAAATGATTGAAACAATATTTAGGGACTACCTCAGACAGGGATGGAATCAAAAGTATTTTTTATAGGAAGATATCATGAATTTTACAAAGCTTTGAACATTGTTCATGAACTTTTGATCCGAGAACATGCTGGAAGTATGGTAGTAACATTTGGAAGTATGAAAAAACTGCGTTGGCCGGGAATCGAACCCGGGTCAACTGCTTGGAAGGCAGCTATGCTCACCACTATACCACCAACGCTTGACTGAGTCTGCTAAAGCAAATATTTCCCAAGTACGTAAGTCAGGTTACATGTTCTAAAAATATGCATGAGATGCCATGTTACACCATGGCTTGACTGAAATGATTGAAACAATATAAAAGGAGTACCTCAGACAGGGATGGAATCAAAAGTAATTTTTATAGGAAGATATCATGAATTTTACAAAGCTTTGAACATTGTTCATGAACTTTTGATCCGAGAACATGCTGGAAGTATGGTAGTAACATTTGGAAGAATGAAAAAACTGCGTTGGCCGGGAACCGAACCCGGGTCAACTGCTTGGAAGGCAGCTATGCTCACCACTATACCACCAACGCTTGATTGAGTCTTCGAAAGCAAATATTTCCCAAGTACGTAAGTCAGGTCACATGTTCTAAAAATATGCACGAGATGCCATGTTAAACCATGGCTTGACTGAAATGATTGAAACAATATTTAGGGAGTACATCAGACAGGGATGGAATCAAAAGTATTTTTTATAGGAAGATATCATGAATTTTACAAAGCTTTGAACATTGTTCATGAACTTTTGATCCGAGAACATGCTCAATAACATTTGGAAGTATGAAAAAACTGCGTTGGCCGGGAATCAAACCCGCGTCAACTGCTTGGAAGCAGCTATGCTCACCACTATACCACCAACGCTTGACTGAGTCTGCTAAAGCAAATATTTCCCAAGTACGTAAGTCATTTCACATGTTCTAAAAATATGCACGAGATGCCATGTTACACCATGGCTTGACTGAAATGATTGAAACAATATAAAAGGAGTACCTCAGACAGGGATGGAATCAAAAGTAATTTTTATAGGAAGATATCATACATTTTACAAAGCTTTGAACATTGTTCATGAACTTTTGATCCGAGAACATGCTGGAAGTATGGTAGTAACATTTGGAAGTATGAAAAAACTGCGTTGGCCGGGAATCGAACCCGGGTCAACTGCTTGGAAGGCAGCTATGCTCACCACTATACCACCAACGCTTGACTGAGTCTGCTAAAGCAAATATTTCCCAAGTACGTAAGTCAGGTCACATGTTCTAAAAATATGCACGAGATGCCATGTTAAACCATGGCTTGACTGAAATGATTGAAACAGTATTTAGGGAGTACATCAGACAGGGATGGAATCAAAGGTATTTTTTATAGGAAGATATCATGAATTTTACAAAGCTTTGAACATTGTTCATGAACTTTTGATCCGAGAACATGCTGGAAGTATGGTAGTAACATTTGGAAGAATGAAAAAACTGCGTTGGCTGGGAATCGAACCCGGTCAACTGCTTGGAAGGCAGCTATGCTCACCACTATACCACCAACGCTTGACTCAGTCTGCTAAAGCAAATATTTCCCAAGTACGTAAGTCAGGTCACATGTTCTAAAAATATGCACGAGATGCCATGTTAAACCATGGCTTGACTGAAATGATTGAAACAGTATTTAGGGAGTACATCAGACAGGGATGGAATCAAAGGTATTTTTTATAGGAAGATATCATGAATTTTACAAAGCTTTGAACATTGTTCATGAACTTTTGATCCGAGAACATGCTGGAAGTATGGTAGTAACATTTGGAAGAATGAAAAAACTGCGTTGGCCGGGAATCGAACCCGGGTCAACTGCTTGGAAGGCAGCTTTGCTCACCACTATACCACCAACGCTTGACTGAGTCTGCTAAAGCAAATATTTCCCAAGTACATAAGTCAGGTCACATGTTCTAAAAATATGCACGAGATGCCATGTTACACCATGGCTTGACTGAAATGATTGAAACAATATAAAAGGAGTACCTCAGACAGGGATGGAATCAAAAGTATTTTTTATAGGAAGATATCATGAATTTTACAAAGCTTTGAACATTGTTCATGAACTTTTGATACGAGAACATGCTGGAAGTATGGTAGTAACATTTGGAAGAATGAAAAAACTGCGTTGGCCAGGAACCGAACCCGGGTCAACTGCTTGGAAGGCAGCTATGCTCACCACTATACCACCAACGCTTGACTGAGTCTGCTAAAGCAAATATTTCCCAAGTACGTAAGTCAGGTCACATGTTCTAAAAATATGCACGAGATGCCATGTTACACCATGGCTTGACTGAAATGATTGAAACAATATTTAGGGACTACCTCAGACAGGGATGGAATCAAAAGTATTTTTTATAGGAAGATATCATGAATTTTACAAAGCTTTGAACATTGTTCATGAACTTTTGATCCGAGAACATGCTGGAAGTATGGTAGTAACATTTGGAAGTATGAAAAAACTGCGTTGGCCGGGAATCGAACCCGGGTCAACTGCTTGGAAGGCAGCTATGCTCACCACTATACCACCAACGCTTGACTGAGTCTGCTAAAGCAAATATTTCCCAAGTACGTAAGTCAGGTTACATGTTCTAAAAATATGCATGAGATGCCATGTTACACCATGGCTTGACTGAAATGATTGAAACAATATAAAAGGAGTACCTCAGACAGGGATGGAATCAAAAGTAATTTTTATAGGAAGATATCATGAATTTTACAAAGCTTTGAACATTGTTCATGAACTTTTGATCCGAGAACATGCTGGAAGTATGGTAGTAACATTTGGAAGAATGAAAAAACTGCGTTGGCCGGGAACCGAACCCGGGTCAACTGCTTGGAAGGCAGCTATGCTCACCACTATACCACCAACGCTTGATTGAGTCTTCGAAAGCAAATATTTCCCAAGTACGTAAGTCAGGTCACATGTTCTAAAAATATGCACGAGATGCCATGTTAAACCATGGCTTGACTGAAATGATTGAAACAATATTTAGGGAGTACATCAGACAGGGATGGAATCAAAAGTATTTTTTATAGGAAGATATCATGAATTTTACAAAGCTTTGAACATTGTTCATGAACTTTTGATCCGAGAACATGCTCAATAACATTTGGAAGTATGAAAAAACTGCGTTGGCCGGGAATCAAACCCGCGTCAACTGCTTGGAAGCAGCTATGCTCACCACTATACCACCAACGCTTGACTGAGTCTGCTAAAGCAAATATTTCCCAAGTACGTAAGTCATTTCACATGTTCTAAAAATATGCACGAGATGCCATGTTACACCATGGCTTGACTGAAATGATTGAAACAATATAAAAGGAGTACCTCAGACAGGGATGGAATCAAAAGTAATTTTTATAGGAAGATATCATACATTTTACAAAGCTTTGAACATTGTTCATGAACTTTTGATCCGAGAACATGCTGGAAGTATGGTAGTAACATTTGAAAGTATGAAAAAACTGCGTTGGCCGGGAATCGAACCCGGGTCAACTGCTTGGAAGGCAGCTATGCTCACCACTATACCACCAACGCTTGACTGAGTCTGCTAAAGCAAATATTTCCCAAGTACGTAAGTCAGGTCACATGTTCTAAAAATATGCACGAGATGCCATGTTAAACCATGGCTTGACTGAAATGATTGAAACAGTATTTAGGGAGTACATCAGACAGGGATGGAATCAAAGGTATTTTTTATAGGAAGATATCATGAATTTTACAAAGCTTTGAACATTGTTCATGAACTTTTGATCCGAGAACATGCTGGAAGTATGGTAGTAACATTTGGAAGAATGAAAAAACTGCGTTGGCTGGGAATCGAACCCGGTCAACTGCTTGGAAGGCAGCTATGCTCACCACTATACCACCAACGCTTGACTCAGTCTGCTAAAGCAAATATTTCCCAAGTACGTAAGTCAGGTCACATGTTCTAAAAATATGCACGAGATGCCATGTTAAACCATGGCTTGACTGAAATGATTGAAACAGTATTTAGGGAGTACATCAGACAGGGATGGAATCAAAGGTATTTTTTATAGGAAGATATCATGAATTTTACAAAGCTTTGAACATTGTTCATGAACTTTTGATCCGAGAACATGCTGGAAGTATGGTAGTAACATTTGGAAGAATGAAAAAACTGCGTTGGCCGGGAATCGAACCCGGGTCAACTGCTTGGAAGGCAGCTTTGCTCACCACTATACCACCAACGCTTGACTGAGTCTGCTAAAGCAAATATTTCCCAAGTACATAAGTCAGGTCACATGTTCTAAAAATATGCACGAGATGCCATGTTACACCATGGCTTGACTGAAATGATTGAAACAATATAAAAGGAGTACCTCAGACAGGGATGGAATCAAAAGTATTTTTTATAGGAAGATATCATGAATTTTACAAAGCTTTGAACATTGTTCATGAACTTTTGATACGAGAACATGCTGGAAGTATGGTAGTAACATTTGGAAGAATGAAAAAACTGCGTTGGCGAGGAACCGAACCCAGGTCAACTGCTTGGAAGGCAGCTATGCTCACCACTATACCACCAACGCTTGACTGAGTCTGCTAAAGCAAATATTTCCCAAATACGTAAGTCAGGTCACATGTTCTAAAAATATGCACGAGATGCCATGTTACACCATGGCTTGACTGAAATGATTGAAACAATATTTAGGGACTACCTCAGACAGGGATGGAATCAAAAGTATTTTTTATAGGAAGATATCATGAATTTTACAAAGCTTTGAACATTGTTCATGAACTTTTGATCCGAGAACATGCTCAATAACATTTGGAAGTATGAAAAAACTGCGTTGGCCGGGAATCGAACCCGGGTCAACTGCTTGGAAGGCAGCTATGCTCACCACTATACCACCAACGCTTGACTGAGTCTGCTAAAGCAAATATTTCCCAAGTACGTAAGTCAGGTTACATGTTCTAAAAATATGCATGAGATGCCATGTTACACCATGGCTTGACTGAAATGATTGAAACAATATAAAAGGAGTACCTCAGACAGGGATGGAATCAAAAGTAATTTTTATAGGAAGATATCATGAATTTTACAAAGCTTTGAACATTGTTCATGAACTTTTGATCCGAGAACATGCTGGAAGTATGGTAGTAACATTTGGAAGAATGAAAAAACTGCGTTGGCCGGGAACCGAACCCGGGTCAACTGCTTGGAAGGCAGCTATGCTCACCACTATACCACCAACGCTTGATTGAGTCTTCGAAAGCAAATATTTCCCAAGTACGTAAGTCAGGTCACATGTTCTAAAAATATGCACGAGATGCCATGTTAAACCATGGCTTGACTGAAATGATTGAAACAATATTTAGGGAGTACATCAGACAGGGATGGAATCAAAAGTATTTTTTATAGGAAGATATCATGAATTTTACAAAGCTTTGAACATTGTTCATGAACTTTTGATCCGAGAACATGCTCAATAACATTTGGAAGTATGAAAAAACTGCGTTGGCCGGGAATCAAACCCGCGTCAACTGCTTGGAAGCAGCTATGCTCACCACTATACCACCAACGCTTGACTGAGTCTGCTAAAGCAAATATTTCCCAAGTACGTAAGTCATTTCACATGTTCTAAAAATATGCACGAGATGCCATGTTACACCATGGCTTGACTGAAATGATTGAAACAATATAAAAGGAGTACCTCAGACAGGGATGGAATCAAAAGTAATTTTTATAGGAAGATATCATACATTTTACAAAGCTTTGAACATTGTTCATGAACTTTTGATCCGAGAACATGCTGGAAGTATGGTAGTAACATTTGGAAGTATGAAAAAACTGCGTTGGCCGGGAATCGAACCCGGGTCAACTGCTTGGAAGGCAGCTATGCTCACCACTATACCACCAACGCTTGACTGAGTCTGCTAAAGCAAATATTTCCCAAGTACGTAAGTCAGGTCACATGTTCTAAAAATATGCACGAGATGCCATGTTAAACCATGGCTTGACTGAAATGATTGAAACAGTATTTAGGGAGTACATCAGACAGGGATGGAATCAAAGGTATTTTTTATAGGAAGATATCATGAATTTTACAAAGCTTTGAACATTGTTCATGAACTTTTGATCCGAGAACATGCTGGAAGTATGGTAGTAACATTTGGAAGAATGAAAAAACTGCGTTGGCTGGGAATCGAACCCGGTCAACTGCTTGGAAGGCAGCTATGCTCACCACTATACCACCAACGCTTGACTCAGTCTGCTAAAGCAAATATTTCCCAAGTACGTAAGTCAGGTCACATGTTCTAAAAATATGCACGAGATGCCATGTTAAACCATGGCTTGACTGAAATGATTGAAACAGTATTTAGGGAGTACATCAGACAGGGATGGAATCAAAGGTATTTTTTATAGGAAGATATCATGAATTTTACAAAGCTTTGAACATTGTTCATGAACTTTTGATCCGAGAACATGCTGGAAGTATGGTAGTAACATTTGGAAGAATGAAAAAACTGCGTTGGCCGGGAATCGAACCCGGGTCAACTGCTTGGAAGGCAGCTTTGCTCACCACTATACCACCAACGCTTGACTGAGTCTGCTAAAGCAAATATTTCCCAAGTACATAAGTCAGGTCACATGTTCTAAAAATATGCACGAGATGCCATGTTACACCATGGCTTGACTGAAATGATTGAAACAATATAAAAGGAGTACCTCAGACAGGGATGGAATCAAAAGTATTTTTTATAGGAAGATATCATGAATTTTACAAAGCTTTGAACATTGTTCATGAACTTTTGATACGAGAACATGCTGGAAGTATGGTAGTAACATTTGGAAGAATGAAAAAACTGCGTTGGCCAGGAACCGAACCCGGGTCAACTGCTTGGAAGGCAGCTATGCTCACCACTATACCACCAACGCTTGACTGAGTCTGCTAAAGCAAATATTTCCCAAGTACGTAAATCAGGTCACATGTTCTAAAAATATGCACGAGATGCCATGTTACACCATGGCTTGACTGAAATGATTGAAACAATATTTAGGGACTACCTCAGACAGGGATGGAATCAAAAGTATTTTTTATAGGAAGATATCATGAATTTTACAAAGCTTTGAACATTGTTCATGAACTTTTGATCCGAGAACATGCTGGAAGTATGGTAGTAACATTTGGAAGTATGAAAAAACTGCGTTGGCCGGGAATCGAACCCGGGTCAACTGCTTGGAAGGCAGCTATGCTCACCACTATACCACCAACGCTTGACTGAGTCTGCTAAAGCAAATATTTCCCAAGTACGTAAGTCAGGTTACATGTTCTAAAAATATGCATGAGATGCCATGTTACACCATGGCTTGACTGAAATGATTGAAACAATATAAAAGGAGTACCTCAGACAGGGATGGAATCAAAAGTAATTTTTATAGGAAGATATCATGAATTTTACAAAGCTTTGAACATTGTTCATGAACTTTTGATCCGAGAACATGCTGGAAGTATGGTAGTAACATTTGGAAGAATGAAAAAACTGCGTTGGCCGGGAACCGAACCCGGGTCAACTGCTTGGAAGGCAGCTATGCTCACCACTATACCACCAACGCTTGATTGAGTCTTCGAAAGCAAATATTTCCCAAGTACGTAAGTCAGGTCACATGTTCTAAAAATATGCACGAGATGCCATGTTAAACCATGGCTTGACTGAAATGATTGAAACAATATTTAGGGAGTACATCAGACAGGGATGGAATCAAAAGTATTTTTTATAGGAAGATATCATGAATTTTACAAAGCTTTGAACATTGTTCATGAACTTTTGATCCGAGAACATGCTCAATAACATTTGGAAGTATGAAAAAACTGCGTTGGCCGGGAATCAAACCCGCGTCAACTGCTTGGAAGCAGCTATGCTCACCACTATACCACCAACGCTTGACTGAGTCTGCTAAAGCAAATATTTCCCAAGTACGTAAGTCATTTCACATGTTCTAAAAATATGCACGAGATGCCATGTTACACCATGGCTTGACTGAAATGATTGAAACAATATAAAAGGAGTACCTCAGACAGGGATGGAATCAAAAGTAATTTTTATAGGAAGATATCATACATTTTACAAAGCTTTGAACATTGTTCATGAACTTTTGATCCGAGAACATGCTGGAAGTATGGTAGTAACATTTGGAAGTATGAAAAAACTGCGTTGGCCGGGAATCGAACCCGGGTCAACTGCTTGGAAGGCAGCTATGCTCACCACTATACCACCAACGCTTGACTGAGTCTGCTAAAGCAAATATTTCCCAAGTACGTAAGTCAGGTCACATGTTCTAAAAATATGCACGAGATGCCATGTTAAACCATGGCTTGACTGAAATGATTGAAACAGTATTTAGGGAGTACATCAGACAGGGATGGAATCAAAGGTATTTTTTATAGGAAGATATCATGAATTTTACAAAGCTTTGAACATTGTTCATGAACTTTTGATCCGAGAACATGCTGGAAGTATGGTAGTAACATTTGGAAGAATGAAAAAACTGCGTTGGCTGGGAATCGAACCCGGTCAACTGCTTGGAAGGCAGCTATGCTCACCACTATACCACCAACGCTTGACTCAGTCTGCTAAAGCAAATATTTCCCAAGTACGTAAGTCAGGTCACATGTTCTAAAAATATGCACGAGATGCCATGTTAAACCATGGCTTGACTGAAATGATTGAAACAGTATTTAGGGAGTACATCAGACAGGGATGGAATCAAAGGTATTTTTTATAGGAAGATATCATGAATTTTACAAAGCTTTGAACATTGTTCATGAACTTTTGATCCGAGAACATGCTGGAAGTATGGTAGTAACATTTGGAAGAATGAAAAAACTGCGTTGGCCGGGAATCGAACCCGGGTCAACTGCTTGGAAGGCAGCTTTGCTCACCACTATACCACCAACGCTTGACTGAGTCTGCTAAAGCAAATATTTCCCAAGTACATAAGTCAGGTCACATGTTCTAAAAATATGCACGAGATGCCATGTTACACCATGGCTTGACTGAAATGATTGAAACAATATAAAAGGAGTACCTCAGACAGGGATGGAATCAAAAGTATTTTTTATAGGAAGATATCATGAATTTTACAAAGCTTTGAACATTGTTCATGAACTTTTGATACGAGAACATGCTGGAAGTATGGTAGTAACATTTGGACGAATGAAAAAACTGCGTTGGCCAGGAACCGAACCCGGGTCAACTGCTTGGAAGGCAGCTATGCTCACCACTATACCACCAACGCTTGACTGAGTCTGCTAAAGCAAATATTTCCCAAGTACGTAAGTCAGGTCACATGTTCTAAAAATATGCACGAGATGCCATGTTACACCATGGCTTGACTGAAATGATTGAAACAATATTTAGGGACTACCTCAGACAGGGATGGAATCAAAAGTATTTTTTATAGGAAGATATCATGAATTTTACAAAGCTTTGAACATTGTTCATGAACTTTTGATCCGATAACATGCTGGAAGTATGGTAGTAACATTTGGAAGTATGAAAAAACTGCGTTGGCCGGGAATCGAACCCGGGTCAACTGCTTGGAAGGCAGCTATGCTCACCACTATACCACCAACGCTTGACTGAGTCTGCTAAAGCAAATATTTCCCAAGTACGTAAGTCAGGTTACATGTTCTAAAAATATGCATGAGATGCCATGTTACACCATGGCTTGACTGAAATGATTGAAACAATATAAAAGGAGTACCTCAGACAGGGATGGAATCAAAAGTAATTTTTATAGGAAGATATCATGAATTTTACAAAGCTTTGAACATTGTTCATGAACTTTTGATCCGAGAACATGCTGGAAGTATGGTGGTAACATTTGGAAGAATGAAAAAACTGCGTTGGCCGGGAACCGAACCCGGGTCAACTGCTTGGAAGGCAGCTATGCTCACCACTATACCACCAACGCTTGATTGAGTCTTCGAAAGCAAATATTTCCCAAGTACGTAAGTCAGGTCACATGTTCTAAAAATATGCACGAGATGCCATGTTAAACCATGGCTTGACTGAAATGATTGAAACAATATTTAGGGAGTACATCAGACAGGGATGGAATCAAAAGTATTTTTTATAGGAAGATATCATGAATTTTACAAAGCTTTGAACATTGTTCATGAACTTTTGATCCGAGAACATGCTCAATAACATTTGGAAGTATGAAAAAACTGCGTTGGCCGGGAATCAAACCCACGTCAACTGCTTGGAAGCAGCTATGCTCACCACTATACCACCAACGCTTGACTGAGTCTGCTAAAGCAAATATTTCCCAAGTACGTAAGTCATTTCACATGTTCTAAAAATATGCACGAGATGCCATGTTACACCATGGCTTGACTGAAATGATTAAAACAATATAAAAGGAGTACCTCAGACAGGGATGGAATCAAAAGTAATTTTTATAGGAAGATATCATACATTTTACAAAGCTTTGAACATTGTTCATGAACTTTTGATCCGAGAACATGCTGGAAGTATGGTAGTAACATTTGGAAGTATGAAAAAACTGCGTTGGCCGGGAATCGAACCCGGGTCAACTGCTTGGAAGGCAGCTATGCTCACCAAGATATTATGAATTTTACAAAGCTTTGAACATTGTTCATGAACTTTTGATCCGAGAACATGCTGGAAGTATGGTAGTAACATTTGGAAGAATGAAAAAACTGCGTTGGCCGGGAATCGAGCCCGGGTCAACTGCTTGGAAGGCAGCTATGCTCACCACTATACCACCAACGCTTGATTGAGTCTGCTAAAGCAAATATTTCCCAAGTACGTAAGTCAGGTCACATGTTCTAAAAATATGCACGAGATGCCATGTTAAACCATGGCTTGACTGAAATGATTGAAACAATATTTAGGGAGTACATCAGACAGGGATGGAATCAAAACTATTTTTTATAGGAAGATATCATGAATTTTACAAAGCTTTGAACATTGTTCATGAACTTTTGATCCGAGAACATGCTGGAAGTATGGTAGTAACATTTGGAAGAATGAAAAAATTGCGTTGGCCGGAAATCGAACCCGGGTCAACTGCTTGGAAGCAGCTATGCTCACCACTATACCACCAACGCTTGACTGAGTCTGCTAAAGCAAATATTTCCCAAGTACGTAAGTCAGGTCACATGTTCTAAAAATATACACGAGATGCCATGTTACACCATGGCTTGACTGAAATGATTGAAACAATATTTAGGGAGTACCTCAGACAGGGATTGAATCAAAAGTATTTTTTATAGGAAGATATCATGAATTTTACAAAGCTTTGAACATTGTTCATGAACTTTTGATCCGAGAACATGCTGGAAGTATGGTAGTAACATTTGGAAGAATGAAAAAACTGCGTTGGCCGGGAATCGAACCCGGGTCAACTGCTTGGAAGGCAGCTATGCTCACCACTATACCACCAACGCTTGACTGATTCTTCTAAAGCAAATATTTCCCAAGTACGTAAGTCAGGTCACATGTTCTAAAAATATGCACGAGATGCCATGTTACACCATGGCTTGACTGAAATGATTGAAACAATATTTAGGGAGTACCTCAGACAGGGATGGAATCAAAAGTATTTTTTATAGGAAGATATCATGAATTTTACAAAGCTTTGAACATTGTTCATGAACTTTTGATCCGAGAACATGCTCAATAACATTTGGAAGTATGAAAAAACTGCGTTGGCCGGGAATCGAACCCGGGTCAACTGCTTGGAAGGCAGCTATGCTCACCACTATACCACCAACGCTTGACTGAGTCTGCTAAAGCAAATATTTCCCAAGTACGTAAGTAAGGTTACATGTTCTAAAAATATGCACGAGATGCCATGTTACACCATGGCTTGACTGAAATGATTGAAACAATATAAAAGGAGTACCTCAGACAGGGATGGAATCAAAAGTAATTTTTATAGGAAGATATCATACATTTTACAAAGCTTTGAACAATGTTCATGAACTTTTGATCCGAGAACATGCTGGAAGTATGGTAGTAACATTTGGAAGTATGAAAAAACTGCGTTGGCCGGGAATCGAACCCGGGTCAACTGCTTGGAAGGCAGCTATGCTAACCACTATACCACCAACGCTTGACTGAGTCTCCTAAAGCAAATATTTCCCAAGTACGTAAGTCAGGTCACATGTTCTAAAAATATGCACGAGATGCCATGTTACACCATGGCTTGACTGAAATGATTGAAACAATATAAAAGGAGTACCTCAGACAGGGATGGAATCAAAAGTAATTTTTATAGGAAGATATCATACATTTTACAAAGCTTTGAACAATGTTCATGAACTTTTGATCCGAGAACATGCTGGAAGTATGGTAGTAACATTTGGAAGTATGAAAAAACTGCGTTGGCCGGGAATCGAACCCGGGTCAACTGCTTGGAAGGCAGCTATGCTAACCACTATACCACCAACGCTTGACTGAGTCTCCTAAAGCAAATATTTCCCAAGTACGTAAGTCAGGTCACATGTTCTAAAAATATGCACGAGATGCCATGTTACACCATGGCTTGACTGAAATTATTGAAACAATATAAAAGGAGTACCTCAGACAGGGATGGAATCAAAAGTAATTTTTATAGGAAGATATCATACATTTTACAAAGCTTTGAACATTGTTCATGAACTTTTGATCCGAGAACATGCTGGAAGTATGGTAGTAACATTTGGAAGTATGAAAAAACTGCGTTGGCCGGGAATCGAACCCGGGTCAACGGCTTGGAAGGCAGCTATGCTCACCACTATACCACCAACGCTTGACTGAGTCTGCTAAAGCAAATATTTCCCAAGTACGTAAGTCAGGTTACATGTTCTAAAAATATGCACAAGATGCCATGTTACACCATGGCTTGACTGAAATGATTGAAACAATATAAAAGGAGTACCTCAGACAGGGATGGAATCAAAAGTAATTTTTATAGGAAGCTATCATACATTATACAAAGCTTTGAACATTGTTAATGAACTTTTGATCCGAGAACATGCTGAGTTATCCGAGAACATTTGGAAGTATGAAAAAACTGCGTTAGCCGGGAATCGAACCCGGGTCAACTGCTTGGAAGGCAGCTATGCTCACTACTATACCACCAACGCTTGACTGAGTCTGCTAAAGCAAATATTTCCCAAGTACGTAAGTCAGGTTACATGTTCTAAAAACATGCACGAGATGCCATGTTACACCATGGCTTGACTGAAATGATTGAAACAATATAAAAGGAGTACCTCAGACAGGGATGGAATCAAAAGTAATTTTTATAGGAAGATATCATACATTTTACAAAGCTTTGAACATTGTTCATAAACTTTTGATCCGAGAACATGCTGGAAGTATGGTAGTAACATTTGGAAGAATGAAAAAACTGCGTTGGCCGGGAACCGAACCCGGGTCAACTGCTTGGAAGGCAGCTATGCTCACCACTATACCACCAACGCTTGATTGAGTCTTCGAAAGCAAATATTTCCCAAGTACGTAAGTCAGGTCACATGTTCTAAAAATATGCACGAGATGCCATGTTAAACCATGGCTTGACTGAAATGATTGAAACAATATTTAGGGAGTACATCAGACAGGGATGGAATCAAAAGTATTTTTTATAGGAAGATATCATGAATTTTACAAAGCTTTGAACATTGTTCATGAACTTTTGATCCGAGAACATGCTCAATAACATTTGGAAGTATGAAAAAACTGCGTTGGCCGGTAATCAAACCCGCGTCAACTGCTTGGAAGCAGCTATGCTCACCACTATACCACCAACGCTTGACTGAGTCTGCTAAAGCAAATATTTCCCAAGTACGTAAGTCATTTCACATGTTCTAAAAATATGCACGAGATGCCATGTTACACCATGGCTTGACTGAAATGATTGAAACAATATAAAAGGAGTACCTCAGACAGGGATGGAATCAAAAGTAATTTTTATAGGAAGATATCATACATTTTACAAAGCTTTGAACATTGTTCATGAACTTTTGATCCGAGAACATGCTGGAAGTATGGTAGTAACATTTGGAAGTATGAAAAAACTGCGTTGGCCGGGAATCGAACCCGGGTCAACTGCTTGGAAGGCAGCTATGCTCACCACTATACCACCAACGCTTGACTGAGTCTGCTAAAGCAAATATTTCCCAAGTACGTAAGTCAGGTCACATGTTCTAAAAATATGCACGAGATGCCATGTTAAACCATGGCTTGGCTGAAATGATTGAAACAGTATTTAGGGAGTACATCAGACAGGGATGGAATCAAAGGTATTTTTTATAGGAAGATATCATGAATTTTACAAAGCTTTGAACATTGTTCATGAACTTTTGATCCGAGAACATGCTGGAAGTATGGTAGTAACATTTGGAAGAATGAAAAAACTGCGTTTGCTGGGAATCGAACCCGGTCAACTGCTTGGAAGGCAGCTATGCTCACCACTATACCACCAACGCTTGACTCAGTCTGCTAAAGCAAATATTTCCCAAGTACGTAAGTCAGGTCACATGTTCTAAAAATATGCACGAGATGCCATGTTAAACCATGGCTTGACTGAAATGATTGAAACAGTATTTAGGGAGTACATCAGACAGGGATGGAATCAAAGGTATTTTTTATAGGAAGATATCATGAATTTTACAAAGCTTTGAACATTGTTCATGAACTTTTGATCCGAGAACATGCTGGAAGTATGGTAGTAACATTTGGAAGAATGAAAAAACTGCGTTGGCCGGGAATCGAACCCGGGTCAACTGCTTGGAAGGCAGCTTTGCTCACCACTATACCACCAACGCTTGACTGAGTCTGCTAAAGCAAATATTTCCCAAGTACATAAGTCAGGTCACATGTTCTAAAAATATGCACGAGATGCCATGTTACACCATGGCTTGACTGAAATGATTGAAACAATATAAAAGGAGTACCTCAGACAGGGATGGAATCAAAAGTATTTTTTATAGGAAGATATCATGAATTTTACAAAGCTTTGAACATTGTTCATGAACTTTTGATACGAGAACATGCTGGAAGTATGGTAGTAACATTTGGAAGAATGAAAAAACTGCGTTGGCCAGGAACCGAACCCGGGTCAACTGCTTGGAAGGCAGCTATGCTCACCACTATACCACCAACGCTTGACTGAGTCTGCTAAAGCAAATATTTCCCAAGTACGTAAGTCAGGTCACATGTTCTAAAAATATGCACGAGATGCCATGTTACACCATGGCTTGACTGAAATGATTGAAACAATATTTAGGGACTACCTCAGACAGGGATGGAATCAAAAGTATTTTTTATAGGAAGATATCATGAATTTTACAAAGCTTTGAACATTGTTCATGAACTTTTGATCCGAGAACATGCTGGAAGTATGGTAGTAACATTTGGAAGTATGAAAAAACTGCGTTGGCCGGGAATCGAACCCGGGTCAACTGCTTGGAAGGCAGCTATGCTCACCACTATACCACCAACGCTTGACTGAGTCTGCTAAAGCAAATATTTCCCAAGTACGTAAGTCAGGTTACATGTTCTAAAAATATGCATGAGATGCCATGTTACACCATGGCTTGACTGAAATGATTGAAACAATATAAAAGGAGTACCTCAGACAGGGATGGAATCAAAAGTAATTTTTATAGGAAGATATCATGAATTTTACAAAGCTTTGAACATTGTTCATGAACTTTTGATCCGAGAACATGCTGGAAGTATGGTAGTAACATTTGGAAGAATGAAAAAACTGCGTTGGCCGGGAACCGAACCCGGGTCAACTGCTTGGAAGGCAGCTATGCTCACCACTATACCACCAACGCTTGATTGAGTCTTCGAAAGCAAATATTTCCCAAGTACGTAAGTCAGGTCACATGTTCTAAAAATATGCACGAGATGCCATGTTAAACCATGGCTTGACTGAAATGATTGAAACAATATTTAGGGAGTACATCAGACAGGGATGGAATCAAAAGTATTTTTTATAGGAAGATATCATGAATTTTACAAAGCTTTGAACATTGTTCATGAACTTTTGATCCGAGAACATGCTCAATAACATTTGGAAGTATGAAAAAACTGCGTTGGCCGGGAATCAAACCCGCGTCAACTGCTTGGAAGCAGCTATGCTCACCACTATACCACCAACGCTTGACTGAGTCTGCTAAAGCAAATATTTCCCAAGTACGTAAGTCATTTCACATGTTCTAAAAATATGCACGAGATGCCATGTTACACCATGGCTTGACTGAAATGATTGAAACAATATAAAAGGAGTACCTCAGACAGGGATGGAATCAAAAGTAATTTTTATAGGAAGATATCATACATTTTACAAAGCTTTGAACATTGTTCATGAACTTTTGATCCGAGAACATGCTGGAAGTATGGTAGTAACATTTGGAAGTATGAAAAAACTGCGTTGGCCGGGAATCGAACCCGGGTCAACTGCTTGGAAGGCAGCTATGCTCACCACTATACCACCAACGCTTGACTGAGTCTGCTAAAGCAAATATTTCCCAAGTACGTAAGTCAGGTTACATGTTCTAAAAATATGCACGAGATGCCATGTTACACCATGGCTTGACTGAAATGATTGAAACAATATAAAAGGAGTACCTCAGACAGGGATGGAATCAAATGTAATTTTTATAGGAAGATATCATACATTTTACAAAGCTTTGAACATTGTTCATGAACTTTTGATCCGAGAACATTTGGAAGTATGAAAAAGTATGAAAAAACTGCATTGGCCGGGAATCGAACCCGGGTCAACTGCTTGGAAGGCAGCTATGCTCACCACTATACCACCAACGCTTGATTGAGTCTGCTAAAGCAAATATTTCCCAAGTACGTAAGTCAGGTCACATGTTCTAAAAATATGCACGAGATGCCATGTTACACCATGGCTTGACTGAAATGATTGAAACAATATTTAGGGACTACCTCAGACAGGGATGGAATCAAAAGTATTTTTTATAGGAAGATATCATGAATTTTACAAAGCTTTGAACATTGTTCATGAACTTTTGATCCGAGAACATGCTCAATAACATTTGGAAGTATGAAAAAACTGCGTTGGCCGGGAATCGAACCCGCGTCAACTGCTTGGAAGCAGCTATGCTCACCACTATACCACCAACGCTTGACTGAGTCTGCTAAAGCAAATATTTCCCAAGTACGTAAGTCATTTCACATGTTCTAAAAATATGCATGAGATGCCATGTTACACCATGGCTTGACTGAAATGATTGAAACAATATAAAAGGAGTACCTCAGACAGGGATGGAATCAAAAGTAATTTTTATAGGAAGATATCATGAATTTTACAAAGCTTTGAACATTGTTCATGAACTTTTGATCCGAGAACATGCTGGAAGTATGGTAGTAACATTTGGAAGAATGAAAAAACTGCGTTGGCCGGGAATCGAACCCGGGTCAACTGCTTGGAAGGCAGCTATGCTCACCACTATACCACCAACGCTTGATTGAGTCTGCTAAAGCAAATATTTCCCAAGTACGTAAGTCAGGTCACATGTTCTAAAAATATGCACGAGATGCCATGTTACACCATGGCTTGACTGAAATGATTGAAACAATATAAAAGGAGTACCTCAGACAGGGATGGAATCAAATGTAATTTTTATAGGAAGATATCATGAATTTTACAAAGCTTTGAACATTGTTCATGAACTTTTGATCCGAGAACATGCTGGAAGTATGGTAGTAACATTTGGAGGAATGAAAAAATTGCGTTGGCCGGGAATCGAACCCGGGTCAACTGCTTGGAAGCAGCTATGCTCACCACTATACCACCAACGCTTGACTGAGTCTGCTAAAGCAAATATTTCCCAAGTACGTAAGTCAGGTCACATGTTCTAAAAATATGCACGAGATGCCATGTTACACCATGGCTTGACTGAAATGATTGAAACAATATTTAGGGAGTACCTCAGACAGGGATTGAATCAAAAGTATTTTTTATAGGAAGATATCATGAATTTTACAAAGCTTTGAACATTGTTCATGAACTTTTGATCCGAGAACATACTGGAAGTATGGTAGTAACATTTGGAAGAATGAAAAAACTGCGTTGGCCGGGAATCGAACCCGGGTCAACTGCTTGGAAGGCAGCTATGCTCACCACTATACCACCAACGCTTGACTGAGTCTGCTAAAGCAAATATTTCCCAAGTACGTAAGTCAGGTTACATGTTCTAAAAATATGCACGAGATGCCATGTTACACCATGGCTTGACTGAAATGATTGAAACAATATAAAAGGAGTACCTCAGACAGGGATGGAATCAAATGTAATTTTTATAGGAAGATATCATACATTTTACAAAGCTTTGAACATTGTTCATGAACTTTTGATCCGAGAACATTTGGAAGTATGAAAAAGTATGAAAAAACTGCATTGGCCGGGAATCGAACCCGGGTCAACTGCTTGGAAGGCAGCTATGCTCACCACTATACCACCAACGCTTGACTGAGTCTGCTAAAGCAAATATTTCCCAAGTACGTAAGTCAGGTCACATGTTCTAAAAATATGCACGAGATGCCATGTTACACCATGGCTTGACTGAAATGATTGAAACAATATTTAGGGACTACCTCAGACAGGGATGGAATCAAAAGTATTTTTTATAGGAAGATATCATGAATTTTACAAAGCTTTGAACATTGTTCATGAACTTTTGATCCGAGAACATGCTCAATAACATTTGAAAGTATGAAAAAACTGCGTTGGCCGGGAATCGAACCCGCGTCAACTGCTTGGAAGCAGCTATGCTCACCACTATACCACCAACGCTTGACTGAGTCTGCTAAAGCAAATATTTCCCAAGTACGTAAGTCATTTCACATGTTCTAAAAATATGCATGAGATGCCATGTTACACCATGGCTTGACTGAAATGATTGAAACAATATAAAAGGAGTACCTCAGACAGGGATGGAATCAAAAGTAATTTTTATAGGAAGATATCATGAATTTTACAAAGCTTTGAACATTGTTCATGAACTTTTGATCCGAGAACATGCTGGAAGTATGGTAGTAACATTTGGAAGAATGAAAAAACTGCGTTGGCCGGGAATCGAACCCGGGTCAACTGCTTGGAAGGCAGCTATGCTCACCACTATACCACCAACGCTTGATTGAGTCTGCTAAAGCAAATATTTCCCAAGTACGTAAGTCAGGTCACATGTTCTAAAAATATGCACGAGATGCCATGTTACACCATGGCTTGACTGAAATGATTGAAACAATATAAAAGGAGTACCTCAGACAGGGATGGAATCAAAAGTAATTTTTATAGGAAGATATCATGAATTTTACAAAGCTTTGAACATTGTTCATGAACTTTTGATCCGAGAACATGCTGGAAGTATGGTAGTAACATTTGGAGGAATGAAAAAATTGCGTTGGCCGGGAATCGAACCCGGGTCAACTGCTTGGAAGCAGCTATGCTCACCACTATACCACCAACGCTTGACTGAGTCTGCTAAAGCAAATATTTCCCAAGTACGTAAGTCAGGTCACATGTTCTAAAAATATGCACGAGATGCCATGTTACACCATGGCTTGACTGAAATGATTGAAACAATATTTAGGGAGTACCTCAGACAGGGATTGAATCAAAAGTATTTTTTATAGGAAGATATCATGAATTTTACAAAGCTTTGAACATTGTTCATGAACTTTTGATCCGAGAACATGCTGGAAGTATGGTAGTAACATTTGGAAGAATGAAAAAACTGCGTTGGCCGGGAATCGAACCCGGGTCAACTGCTTGGAAGGCAGCTATGCTCACCACTATACCACCAACGCTTGACTGATTCTTCTAAAGCAAATATTTCCCAAGTACGTAAGTCAGGTCACATGTTCTAAAAATATGCATGAGATGCCATGTTACACCATGGCTTGACTGAAATGATTGAAACAATATTTAGGGAGTACCTCAGACAGGGATGGAATCAAAAGTATTTTTTATAGGAAGATATCATGAATTTTACAAAGCTTTGAACATTGTTCATGAACTTTTGATCCGAGAACATGCTCAATAACATTTGGAAGTATGAAAAAACTGCGTTGGCCGGGAATCGAACCCGGGTCAACTGCTTGGAAAGCAGCTATGCTCACCACTATACCACCAACGCTTGACTGAGTCTGCTAAAGCAAATATTTCCCAAGTATGTAAGTAAGGTTACATGTTCTAAAAATATGCACGAGATGCCATGTTACACCATGGCTTGACTGAAATGATTGAAACAATATAAAAGGAGTACCTCAGACAGGGATGGAATCAAAAGTAATTTTTATAGGAAGATATCATACATTTTACAAAGCTTTGAACAATGTTCATGAACTTTTGATCCGAGAACATGCTGGAAGTATGGTAGTAACATTTGGAAGTATGAAAAAACTGCGTTGGCCGGGAATCGAACCCGGGTCAACTGCTTGGAAGGCAGCTATGCTCACCACTATACCACCAACGCTTGACTGAGTCTGCTAAAGCAAATATTTCCCAAGTACGTAAGTCAGGTCACATGTTCTAAAAATATGCACGAGATGCCATGTTACACCATGGCTTGACTAAAATTATTGAAACAATATAAAAGGAGTACCTCAGACAGGGATGGAATCAAAAGTAATTTTTATAGGAAGATATCATACATTTTACAAAGCTTTGAACATTGTTTATGAACTTTTGATCCGAGAACATGCTGGAAGTATGGTAGTAACATTTGGAAGTATGAAAAAACTGCGTTGGCCGGGAATCGAACCCGGGTCAACTGCTTGGAAGGCAGCTATGCTCACCACTATACCACCAACGCTTGATTGAGTCTGCTAAAGCAAATATTTCCCAAGTACGAAAGTCATTTCACATGTTCTAAAAATATGCATGAGATGCCATGTTACACCATGGCTTGACTGAAATGATTGAAACAATATAAAAGGAGTACCTCAGACAGGGATGGAATCAAAAGTAATTTTTATAGGAAGATATTATGAATTTTACAAAGCTTTCAACATTGTTCATGAACTTTTGATCCGAGAACATGCTGGAAGTATGGTAGTAACATTTGGAAGAATGAAAAAACTGCGTTGGCCGGGAATCGAACCCGGGTCAACTGCTTGGAAGGCAGCTATGCTCACCACTATACCACCAACGCTTGATTGAGTCTGCTAAAGCAAATATTTCCCAAGTACGTAAGTCAGGTCACATGTTCTAAAAATATGCACGAGATGCCATGTTAAACCATGGCTTGACTGAAATGATTGAAACAATATTTAGGGAGTACATCAGACAGGGATGGAATCAAAACTATTTTTTATAGGAAGATATCATGAATTTTACAAAGCTTTGAACATTGTTCATGAACTTTTGATCCGAGAACATGCTGGAAGTATGGTAGTAACATTTGGAAGAATGAAAAAATTGCGTTGGCCGGGAATCGAACCCGGGTCAACTGCTTGGAAGCAGCTATGCTCACCACTATACCACCAACGCTTGACTGAGTCTGCTAAAGCAAATATTTCCCAAGTACGTAAGTCAGGTCACATGTTCTAAAAATATACACGAGATGCCATGTTACACCATGGCTTGACTGAAATGATTGAAACAATATTTAGGGAGTACCTCAGACAGGGATTGAATCAAAAGTATTTTTTATAGGAAGATATCATGAATTTTACAAAGCTTTGAACATTGTTCATGAACTTTTGATCCGAGAACATGCTGGAAGTATGGTAGTAACATTTGGAAGAATGAAAAAACTGCGTTGGCCGGGAATCGAACCCGGGTCAACTGCTTGGAAGGCAGCTATGCTCACCACTATACCACCAACGCTTGACTGATTCTTCTAAAGCAAATATTTCCCAAGTACGTAAGTCAGGTCACATGTTCTAAAAATATGCACGAGATGCCATGTTACACCATGGCTTGACTGAAATGATTGAAACAATATTTAGGGAGTACCTCAGACAGGGATGGAATCAAAAGTATTTTTTATAGGAAGATATCATGAATTTTACAAAGCTTTGAACATTGTTCATGAACTTTTGATCCGAGAACATGCTCAATAACATTTGGAAGTATGAAAAAACTGCGTTGGCCGGGAATCGAACCCGGGTCAACTGCTTGGAAGGCAGCTATGCTCACCACTATACCACCAACGCTTGACTGAGTCTGCTAAAGCAAATATTTCCCAAGTACGTAAGTAAGGTTACATGTTCTAAAAATATGCACGAGATGCCATGTTACACCATGGCTTGACTGAAATGATTGAAACAATATAAAAGGAGTACCTCAGACAGGGATGGAATCAAAAGTAATTTTTATAGGAAGATATCATACATTTTACAAAGCTTTGAACAATGTTCATGAACTTTTGATCCAAGAACATGCTGGAAGTATGGTAGTAACATTTGGAAGTATGAAAAAACTGCGTTGGCCGGGAATCGAACCCGGGTCAACTGCTTGGAAGGCAGCTATGCTAACCACTATACCACCAACGCTTGACTGAGTCTCCTAAAGCAAATATTTCCCAAGTACGTAAGTCAGGTCACATGTTCTAAAAATATGCACGAGATGCCATGTTACACCATGGCTTGACTGAAATTATTGAAACAATATAAAAGGAGTACCTCAGACAGGGATGGAATCAAAAGTAATTTTTATAGGAAGATATCATACATTTTACAAAGCTTTGAACATTGTTCATAAACTTTTGATCCGAGAACATGCTGGAAGTATGGTAGTAACATTTGGAAGTATGAAAAAACTGCGTTGGCCAGGAATCGAACCCGGGTCAACTGCTTGGAAGGCAGCTATGCTCACCACTATACCACCAACGCTTGACTGAGTCTGTTAAAGCAAATATTTCCCAAGTACGTAAGTCAGGTCACATGTTCTAAAAATATGCACGAGATGCCATGTTACACCATGGCTTGACTGAAATTATTGAAACAATATAAAAGGAGTACCTCAGACAGGGATGGAATCAAAAGTAATTTTTATAGGAAGATATCATACATTTTACAAAGCTTTGAACATTGTTCATAAACTTTTGATCCGAGAACATGCTGGAAGTATGGTAGTAACATTTGGAAGTATGAAAAAACTGCGTTGGCCAGGAATCGAACCCGGGTTAACTGCTTGGAAGGCAGCTATGCTCACCACTATACCACCAACGCTTGACTGAGTCTGCTAAAGCAAATATTTCCCAAGTACGTAAGTCAGGTTACATGTTCTAAAAATATGCACGAGATGCCATGTTACACCATGGCTTGACTGAAATGATTGAAACAATATAAAAGGAGTACCTCAGACAGGGATGGAATCAAATGTAATTTTTATAGGAAGATATCATACATTTTACAAAGCTTTGAACATTGTTAATGAACTTTTGATCCGAGAACATGCTCAATAACATTTGGAAGTATGAAAAAACTGCGTTGGCCGGGAATCGAACACGGGTCAACTGCTTTGAAGGCAGCTATGCTCACCACTATAACACCAATGCTTGACTGAGTCTGCTAAAGCAAATATTTCCCAAGTACGTAAGTCAGGTCACATGTTCTAAAAATATGCAAGAGATGCCATGTTACACCATGGCTTGACTGAAATGATTGAAACAATATTTAGGGAGTACCTCAGACAGGGATTGAATCAAAAGTATTTTTTATAGGAAGATATCATGAATTTTACAAAGCTTTGAACATTGTTCATGAACTTTTGATCCGAGAACATGCTGGAAGTATGGTAGTAACATTTGGAAGAATGAAAAAACTGCGTTGGCCGGGAATCGAACCCGGGTCAACTGCTTGGAAGGCAGCTATGCTCACCACTATACCACCAACGCTTGACTGAGTCTGCTAAAGCAAATATTTCCCAAGTACGTAAGTCAGGTTACATGTTCTAAAAATATGCACGAGATGCCATGTTACACCATGGCTTGACTGAAATGATTGAAACAATATAAAAGGAGTACCTCAGACAGGGATGGAATCAAAAGTAATTTTTATAGGAAGATATCATACATTTTACAAAGCTTTGAACATTGTTAATGAACTTTTGATCCGAGAACATGCTCAATAACATTTGGAAGTATGAAAAAACTGCGTTGGCCGGGAATCGAACCCGGGTCAACTGCTTTGAAGGCAGCTATGCTCACCACTATAACACCATTGCTTGACTGAATCTGCTAAAGCAAATATTTCCCAAGTACGTAAGTCAGGTCACATGTTCTAAAAATATGCAAGAGATGCCATGTTACACCATGGCTTGACTGAAATGATTGAAACAATATAAAAGGAGTACCTCAGACAGGGATGGAATCAAAAGTAATTTTTATAGGAAGATATCATACATTTTACAAAGCTTTGAACATTGTTCATGAACTTTTGATCCGAGAACATGCTGGAAGTATGGTAGTAACATTTGGAAGTATGAAAAAACTGCGTTGGCCGGGAATCGAACCCGGGTCAACTGCTTGGAAGCAGCTATGCTCACCACTATACCACCAACGCTTGACTGAGTCTGCTAAAGCAAATATTTCCCAAGTACGTAAGTCATTTCACATGTTCTAAAAATATGCATGAGATGCCATGTTACACCATGGCTTGACTGAAATGATTGAAACAATATAAAAGGAGTACCTCAGACAGGGATGGAATCAAAAGTAATTTTTATAGGAAGATATCATACATTTTACAAAGCTTTGAACATTGTTAATGAACTTTTGATCCGAGAACATGCTCAATAACATTTGGAAGTATGAAAAAACTGCGTTGGCCGGGAATCGAACCCGGGTCAACTGCTTTGAAGGCAGCTATGCTCACCACTATAACACCATTGCTTGACTGAGTCTGTTAAAGCAAATATTTCCCAAGTACGTAAGTCAGGTCACATGTTCTAAAAATATGCACGAGATGCCATGTTACACCATGGCTTGACTGAAATGATTGAAACAATATAAAAGGAGTACCTCAGACAGGGATGGAATCAAAAGTAATTTTTATAGGAAGATATACATTTTACAAAGCTTTGAACATTGTTAATGAACTTTTGATCCGAGAACATGCTCAATAACATTTGGAAGTATGAAAAAACTGCGTTGGCCGGGAATCAAACCCGGGTCAACTGCTTTGAAGGCAGCTATGCTCACCACTATAACACCATTGCTTGACTGAGTCTGCTAAAGCAAATATTTCCCAAGTACGTAAGTCAGGTCACATGTTCTAAAAATATGCAAGAGATGCCATGTTACACCATGGCTTGACTGAAATGATTGAAACAATATAAAAGGAGTACCTCAGACAGGGATGGAATCAAATGTAATTTTTATAGGAAGATATCATACATTTTACAAAGCTTTGAACATTGTTCATGAACTTTTGATCCGAGAACATGCTGGAAGTATGGTAGTAACATTTGGAAGTATGAAAAAACTGCGTTGGCCGGGAATCGAACCCGGGTCAACTGCTTGGAAGGCAGCTATGCTCACCACTATACCACCAACGCTTGACTGAGTCTGCTAAAGCAAATATTTCCCAAGTACGTAAGTCAGGTTACATGTTCTAAAAATATGCACGAGATGCCATGTTACACCATGGCTTGACTGAAATGATTGAAACAATATAAAAGGAGTACCTCAGACAGGGATGGAATCAAAAGTAATTTTTATAGGAAGATATTATACATTTTACAAAGCTTTGAACATTGTTCATGAACTTTTGATCCGAGAACATGCTGGAAGTATGGTAGTAACATTTGGAAGTATGAAAAAACTGCGTTGGCCGGGAATCGAACCCGGGTCAACTGCTTGGAAGGCAGCTATGCTCACCACTATACCACCAACGCTTGACTGAGTCTGCTAAAGCAAATATTTCCCAAGTACGTAAGTCAGGTTACATGTTCTAAAAATATGCACGAGATGCCATGTTACACCATGGCTTGACTGAAATGATTGAAACAATATAAAAGGAGTACCTCAGACAGGGATGGAATCAAAAGTAATTTTTATAGGAAGATATTATACATTTTACAAAGCTTTGAACATTGTTCATGAACTTTTGATCCGAGAACATGCTGGAAGTATGGTAGTAACATTTGGAAGTATGAAAAAACTGCGTTGGCCGGGAATCGAACCCGGGTCAACTGCTTGGAAGGCATCTATGCTCACCACTATACCACCAACGCTTGACTGAGTCTTCTAAAGCAAATATTTCCCAAGTACGTAAGTCAGGTCACATGTTCTAAAAATATGCACGAGATGCCATGTTACACCATGGCTTGACTGAAATGATTGAAACAATATAAAAGGAGTACCTCAGACAGGGATGGAATCAAAAGTAATTTTTATAGGAAGATATCATACATTTTACAAAGCTTTGAACTTTGTTAATGAACTTTTGATCCGAGAACATGCTCAATAAAATTTGGAAGTATGAAAAAACTGCGTTGGCCGGGAATCAAACCCGGGTCAACTGCTTTGAAGGCAGCTATGCTCACCACTATAACACCATTGCTTGACTGAGTCTGCTAAAGCAAATATTTCCCAAGTACGTAAGTCAGGTCACATGTTCTAAAAATATGCAAGAGATGCCATGTTACACCATGGCTTGACTGAAATGATTGAAACAATATAAAAGGAGTACCTCAGACAGGGATGGAATCAAATGTAATTTTTATAGGAAGATATCATACATTTTACAAAGCTTTGAACATTGTTCATGAACTTTTGATCCGTGAACATGCTGGAAGTATGGTAGTAACATTTGGAAGTATGAAAAAACTGCGTTGGCCGGGAATCGAACCCGGGTCAACTGCTTGGAAGGCAGCTATGCTCACCACTATACCACCAACGCTTGATTGAGTCTGCTAAAGCAAATATTTCCCAAGTACGTAAGTCATTTCACATGTTCTAAAAATATGCATGAGATGCCATGTTACACCATGGCTTGACTGAAATGATTGAAACAATATAAAAGGAGTACCTCAGACAGGGATGGAATCAAAAGTAATTTTTATAGGAAGATATCATGAATTTTACAAAGCTTTGAACATTGTTCATGAACTTTTGATCCGAGAACATGCTGGAAGTATGGTAGTAACATTTGGAAGAATGAAAAAACTGCGTTGGCCGGGAATCGAACCGGGGTCAACTGCTTGGAAGGCAGCTATGCTCACCACTATACCACCAACGCTTGATTGAGTCTGCTAAAGCAAATATTTCCCAAGTACGTAAGTCAGGTCACATGTTCTAAAAATATGCACGAGATGCCATGTTAAACCATGGCTTGACTGAAATGATTGAAACAATATTTAGGGAGTACATCAGACAGGGATGGAATCAAAAGTATTTTTTATAGGAAGATATCATGAATTTTACAAAGCTTTGAACATTGTTCATGAACTTTTGATCCGAGAACATGCTGGAAGTATGGTAGTAACATTTGGAAGAATGAAAAAATTGCGTTGGCCGGGAATCGAACCCGGGTCAACTGCTTGGAAGCAGCTATGCTCACCACTATACCACCAACGCTTGACTGAGTCTGCTAAAGCAAATATTTCCCAAGTACGTAAGTCAGGTCACATGTTCTAAAAATATGCACGAGATGCCATGTTACACCATGGCTTGACTGAAATGATTGAAACAATATTTAGGGAGTACCTCAGACAGGGATTGAATCAAAAGTATTTTTTATAGGAAGATATCATGAATTTTACAAAGCTTTGAACATTGTTCATGAACTTTTGATCCGAGAACATGCTGGAAGTATGGTAGTAACATTTGGAAGAATGAAAAAACTGCGTTGGCCGGGAATCGAACCCGGGTCAACTGCTTGGAAGCAGCTATGCTCACCACTATACCACCAACGCTTGACTGATTCTTCTAAAGCAAATATTTCCCAAGTACATAAGTCAGGTCACATGTTCTAAAAATATGCACGAGATGCCATGTTACACCATGGCTTGACTGAAATGATTGAAACAATATAAAAGGAGTACCTCAGACAGGGATGGAATCAAAAGTAATTTTTATAGGAAGATATCATACATTTTACAAAGCTTTGAACATTGTTAATGAACTTTTGATCCGAGAACATGCTCAATAAAATTTGGAAGTATGAAAAAACTGCGTTGGCCGGGAATCAAACCCGAGTCAACTGCTTTGAAGGCAGCTATGCTCACCACTATAACACCATTGCTTGACTGAGTCTGCTAAAGCAAATATTTCCCAAGTACGTAAGTCAGGTCACATGTTCTAAAAATATGCAATAGATGCCATGTTACACCATGGCTTGACTGAAATGATTGAAACAATATAAAAGGAGTACCTCAGACAGGGATGGAATCAAATGTAATTTTTATAGGAAGATATCATACATTTTACAAAGCTTTGAACATTGTTCATGAACTTTTGATCCGAGAACATGCTGGAAGTATGGTAGTAACATTTGGAAGTATGAAAAAACTGCGTTGGCCGGGAATCGAACCCGGGTCAACTGCTTGGAAGGCAGCTATGCTCACCACTATACCACCAACGCTTGACTGAGTCTGCTAAAGAAAATATTTCCCAAGTACGTAAGTCAGGTCACATGTTCTAAAAATATGCACGAGATGCCATGTTACACCATGGCTTGACTGAAATGATTGAAACAATATAAAATGAGTACCTCAGACAGGGATGGAATCAAAAGTATTTTTATAGGAAGATATCATACATTTTACAAAGCTTTGAACATTGTTCATGAACTTTTGATCCGAGAACATGCTGGAAGTATGGTAGTATGAAAAAACTGCGTTGGCCGGGAATCGAACCCGGGTCAACTGCGTGGAAGGCAGCTATGCTCACCACTATACCACCAACGCTTGACTGAGTCTGCTAAAGCAAATATTTCCCAAGTACGTAAGTCAGGTCACATGTTCTAAAAATATGCAAGAGATGCCATGTTACACCATGGCTTGACTGAAATGATTGAAACAATATAAAAGGAGTACCTCAGACAGGGATGGAATCAAAAGTATTTTTTATAGGAAGATATTATGAATTTTACAAAGCTTTGAACATTGTTAATGAACTTTTGATCCGAGAACATGCTCAATAACATTTGGAAGTATGAAAAAACTGCGTTGGCCGGGAATCGAACCCGGGTCAACTGCTTTGAAGGCAGCTATGCTCACCACTATAACACCATTGCTTGACTGAATCTGCTAAAGCAAATATTTCCCAAGTACGTAAGTCAGGTCACATGTTCTAAAAATATGCAAGAGATGCCATGTTACACCATGGCTTGACTGAAATGATTGAAACAATATAAAAGGAGTACCTCAGACAGGGATGGAATCAAAAGTAATTTTTATAGGAAGATATCATACATTTTACAAAGCTTTGAACATTGTTCATGAACTTTTGATCCGAGAACATGCTGGAAGTATGGTAGTAACATTTGGAAGTATGAAAAAACTGCGTTGGCCGGGAATCGAACCCGGGTCAACTGCTTGGAAGCAGCTATGCTCACCACTATACCACCAACGCTTGACTGAGTCTGCTAAAGCAAATATTTCCCAAGTACGTAAGTCAGGTTACATGTTCTAAAAATATGACCGAGATGCCATGTTACACCATGGCTTGACTGAAATGATTGAAACAATATAAAAGGAGTACCTCAGACAGGGATGGAATCAAAAGTAATTTTTATAGGAAGATATCATACATTTTACAAAGCTTTGAACATTGTTAATGAACTTTTGATCCGAGAACATGCTCAATAACATTTGGAAGTATGAAAAAACTGCGTTGGCCGGGAATCGAACCCGGGTCAACTGCTTTGAAGGCAGTTATGCTCACCACTATAACACCATTGCTTGACTGAATCTGCTAAAGCAAATATTTCCCAAGTACGTAAGTCAGGTCACATGTTCTAAAAATATGCAAGAGATGCCATGTTACACCATGGCTTGACTGAAATGATTGAAACAATATAAAAGGAGTACCTCAGACAGGGATGGAATCAAAAGTAATTTTTATAGGAAGATATCATACATTTTACAAAGCTTTGAACATTGTTCATGAACTTTTGATCCGAGAACATGCTGGAAGTATGGTAGTAACATTTGGAAGTATGAAAAAACTGCGTTGGCCGGGAATCGAACCCGGGTCAACTGCTTGGAAGCAGCTATGCTCACCACTATACCACCAACGCTTGACTGAGTCTGCTAAAGCAAATATTTCCCAAGTACGTAAGTCATTTCACATGTTCTAAAAATATGCATGAGATGCCATGTTACACCATGGCTTGACTGAAATGATTGAAACAATATAAAAGGAGTACCTCAGACAGGGATGGAATCAAAAGTAATTTTTATAGGAAGATATCATACATTTTACAAAGCTTTGAACATTGTTAATGATCTTTTGATCCGAGATCATGTTCAATAACATTTGGAAGTATGAAAAAACTGCGTTGGCCGGGAATCGAACCCGGGTCAACTGCTTTGAAGGCAGCTATGCTCACCACTATAACACCATTGCTTGACTGAGTCTGCTAAAGCAAATATTTCCCAAGTACGTAAGTCAGGTCACATGTTCTAAAAATATGCAAGAGATGCCATGTTACACCATGGCTTGACTGAAATGATTGAAACAATATAAAAGGAGTACCTCAGACAGGGATGGAATCAAATGTAATTTTTATAGGAAGATATCATACATTTTACAAAGCTTTGAACATTGTTCATGAACTTTTGATCCGAGAACATGCTGGAAGTATGGTAGTAACATTTGGAAGTATGAAAAAACTGCGTTGGCCGGGAATCGAACCCGGGTCAACTGCTTTGAAGGCAGCTATGCTCACCACTATAACACCATTGCTTGACTGAGTCTGCTAAAGCAAATATTTCCCAAGTATGTAAGTCAGGTCACATGTTCTAAAAATATGCACGAGATGCCATGTTAAACCATGGCTTGACTGAAATGATTGAAACAATATTTAGGGAGTACATCAGACAGGGATGGAATCAAAAGTATTTTTTATAGGAAGATATCATGAATTTTACAAAGCTTTGAACATTGTTCATGAACTTTTGATCCGAGAACATGCTGGAAGTATGGTAGTAACATTTGGAAGAATGAAAAAATTGCGTTGGCCGGGAATCGAACCCGGGTCAACTGCTTGGAAGCAGCTATGCTCACCACTATACCACCAACGCTTGACTGAGTCTGCTAAAGCAAATATTTCCCAAGTATGTAAGTCAGGTCACATGTTCTAAAAATATGCACGAGATGCCATGTTACACCATGGCTTGACTGAAATGATTGAAACAATATTTAGGGAGTACCTCAGACAGGGATTGAATCAAAAGTATTTTTTATAGGAAGATATCATGAATTTTACAAAGCTTTGAACATTGTTCATGAACTTTTGATCCAAGAACATGCTGGAAGTATGGTAGTAACATTTGGAAGAATGAAAAAACTGCGTTGGCCGGGAATCGAACCCGGGTCAACTGCTTGGAAGGCAGCTATGCTCACCACTATACCACCAACGCTTGACTGATTCTTCTAAAGCAAATATTTCCCAAGTACGTAAGTCAGGTCACATGTTCTAAAAATATGCACGAGATGCCATGTTACACCATGGCTTGACTGAAATGATTGAAACAATATTTAGGGAGTACCTCAGACAGGGATGGAATCAAAAGTATTTTTTATAGGAAGATATCATGAATTTTACAAAGCTTTGAACATTGTTCATGAACTTTTGATCCGAGAACATGCTCAATAACATTTGGAAGTATGAAAAAACGGCGTTGGCCGGGAATCGAACCAGGGTCAACTGCTTGGAAAGCAGCTATGCTCACCACTATACCACCAACGCTTGACTGAGTCTGCTAAAGCAAATATTTCCCAAGTACGTAAGTCAGGTCACATGTTCTAAAAATATGCACGAGATGCCATGTTACACCATGGCTTGACTGAAATTATTGAAACAATATAAAAGGAGTACCTCAGACAGGGATGGAATCAAAAGTAATTTTTATAGGAAGATATCATACATTTTACAAAGCTTTGAACATTGTTCATGAACTTTTGATCCGAGAACATGCTGGAAGTATGGTAGTAACATTTGGAAGTATGAAAAAACTGCGTTGGCCGGGAATCGAACCCGGGTCAACTGCTTGGAAGGCAGCTATGCTCACCACTATACCACCAACGCTTGACTGAGTCTGCTAAAGCAAATATTTCCCAAGTACGTAAGTCATTTCACATGTTCTAAAAATATGCATGAGATGCCATGTTACACCATGGCTTGACTGAAATGATTGAAACAATATAAAAGGAGTACCTCAGACAGGGATGGAATCAAAAGTAATTTTTATAGGAAGATATCATGAATTTTACAAAGCTTTGAACATTGTTCATGAACTTTTGATCCGAGAACATGCTGGAAGTATGGTAGTAACATTTGGAAGAATGAAAAAACTGCGTTGGCCGGGAATCGAACCCGGGTCAACTGCTTGGAAGGCAGCTATGCTCACCAATATACCACCAACGCTTGATTGAGTCTGCTAAAGCAAATATTTCCCAAGTACGTAAGTCAGGTCACATGTTCTAAAAATATGCACGAGATGCCATGTTAAACCATGGCTTGACTGAAATGATTGAAACAATATTTAGGGAGTACATCAGACAGGGATGGAATCAAAAGTATTTTTTATAGGAAGATATCATGAATTTTACAAAGCTTTGAACATTGTTCATGAACTTTTGATCCGAGAACATGCTGGAAGTATGGTAGTAACATTTGGAAGAATGAAAAAATTGCGTTGGCCGGGAATCGAACCCGGGTCAACTGCTTGGAAGCAGCTATGCTCAACACTATACCACCAACGCTTGACTGAGTCTGCTAAAGCAAATATTTCCCAAGTACGTAAGTCAGGTCACATGTTCTAAAAATATGCACGAGATGCCATGTTACACCATGGCTTGACTGAAATGATTGAAACAATATTTAGGGAGTACCTCAGACAGGGATTGAATCAAAAGTATTTTTTATAGGAAGATATCATGAATTTTACAAAGCTTTGAACATTGTTCATGAACTTTTGATCCGAGAACATGCTGGAAGTATGGTAGTAACATTTGGAAGAATGAAAAAACTGTGTTGGCCGGGAATCGAACCCGGGTCAACTGCATGGAAGGCAGCTATGCTCACCACTATACCACCAACGCTTGACTGATTCTTCTAAAGCAAATATTTCCCAAGTACGTAAGTCAGGTCACATGTTCTAAAAATATGCACGAGATGCCATGTTACACCATGGCTTGACTGAAATGATTGAAACAATATTTAGGGAGTACCTCAGACAGGGATGGAATCAAAAGTATTTTTTATAGGAAGATATCATGAATTTTACAAAGCTTTGAACATTGTTCATGAACTTTTGATCCGAGAACATGCTCAATAACATTTGGAAGTATGAAAAAACTGCGTTGGCTGGGAATCGAACCCGGGTCAACTGCTTGGAAGGCAGCTATGCTCACCACTATACCACCAACGCTTGATTGAGTCTGCTAAAGCAAATATTTCCCAAGTACGTAAGTCAGGTCACATGTTCTAAAAATATCCACGAGATGCCATGTTAAACCATGGCTTGACTGAAATGATTGAAACAATATTTAGGGAGTACATCAGACAGGGATGGAATCAAAAGTATTTTTTATAGGAAGATATCATGAATTTTACAAAGCTTTGAACATTGTTCATGAACTTTTGATCCGAGAACATGCTGGAAGTATGGTAGTAACATTTGGAAGAATGAAAAAACTGCGTTGGCCGGGAACCGAACCCGGGTCAACTGCTTGGAAGCAGCTATGCTCACCACTATACCACCAACGCTTGACTGAGTCTGCTAAAGCAAATATTTCCCAAGTACGTAAGTCAGGTCACATGTTCTAAAAATATGCAAGAGATGCCATGTTACACCATGGCTTGACTGAAATGATTGAAACAATATAAAAGGAGTACCTCAGACAGGGATGGAATCAAATGTAATTTTTATAGGAAGATATCATACATTTTACAAAGCTTTGAACATTGTTAATGAACTTTTGATCCGAGAACATGCTCAATAACATTTGGAAGTATGAAAAAACTGCGTTGGCCGGGAATCGAACCCGGGTCAACTGCTTTGAAGGCAGTTATGCTCACCACTATAACACCATTGCTTGACTGAATCTGCTAAAGCAAATATTTCCCAAGTACGTAAGTCAGGTCACATGTTCTAAAAATATGCAAGAGATGCCATGTTACACCATGGCTTGACTGAAATGATTGAAACAATATAAAAGGAGTACCTCAGACAGGGATGGAATCAAAAGTAATTTTTATAGGAAGATATCATACATTTTACAAAGCTTTGAACATTGTTCATGAACTTTTGATCCGAGAACATGCTGGAAGTATGGTAGTAACATTTGGAAGTATGAAAAAACTGCGTTGGCCGGGAATCGAACCCGGGTCAACTGCTTGGAAGCAGCTATGCTCACCACAATACCACCAACGCTTGACTGAGTCTGCTAAAGCAAATATTTCCCAAGTACGTAAGTCATTTCACATGTTCTAAAAATATGCATGAGATGCCATGTTACACCATGGCTTGACTGAAATGATTGAAACAATATAAAAGGAGTACCTCAGACAGGGATGGAATCAAAAGTAATTTTTATAGGAAGATATCATACATTTTACAAAGCTTTGAACATTGTTAATGAACTTTTGATCCGAGAACATGCTCAATAACATTTGGAAGTATGAAAAAACTGCGTTGGCCGGGAATCGAACCCGGGTCAACTGCTTTGAAGGCAGCTTTGCTCACCACTATAACACCATTGCTTGACTGAGTCTGCTAAAGCAAATATTTCCCAAGTACGTAAGTCAGGTCACATGTTCTAAAAATATGCACGAGATGCCATGTTACACCATGGCTTGACTGAAATGATTGAAACAATATTTAGGGAGTACCTCAGACAGGGATTGAATCAAAAGTATTTTTTATAGGAAGATATCATGAATTTTACAAAGCTTTGAACATTGTTCATGAACTTTTGATCCGAGAACATGCTGGAAGTATGGTAGTAACATTTGGAAGAATGAAAAAACTGCGTTGGCCGGGAATCGAACCCGGGTTAACTGCTTGGAAGGCAGCTATGCTCACCACTATACCACCAACGCTTGACTGAGTCTGCTAAAGCAAATATTTCCCAAGTACGTAAGTCAGGTTACATGTTCTAAAAATATGCACGAGATGCCATGTTACACCATGGCTTGACTGAAATGATTGAAACAATATAAAAGGAGTACCTCAGACAGGGATGGAATCAAAAGTAATTTTTATAGGAAGATATCATACATTTTACAAAGCTTTGAACATTGTTAATGAACTTTTGATCCGAGAACATGCTCAATAACATTTGGAAGTATGAAAAAACTGCGTTGGCCGGGAATCGAAACCGGGTCAACTGCTTTGAAGGCAGCTATGCTCACCACTATAACACCATTGCTTGACTGAGTCTGCTAAAGCAAATATTTCCCAAGTACGTAAGTCAGGTCACATGTTCTAAAAATATGCAAGAGATGCCATGTTACACCATGGCTTGACTGAAATGATTGAAACAATATTTAGGGAGTACCTCAGACAGGGATTGAATCAAAAGTATTTTTTATAGGAAGATATCATGAATTTTACAAAGCTTTGAACATTGTTCATGAACTTTTGATCCGAGAACATGCTGGAAGTATGGTAGTAGCATTTGGAAGAATGAAAAAACTGCGTTGGCCGGGAATCGAACCCGGGTCAACTGCTTTGAAGGCAGCTATGCTCACCACTATAACACCATTGCTTGACTGAATCTGCTAAAGCAAATATTTCCCAAGTACGTAAGTAAGGTCACATGTTCTAAAAATATGCAAGAGATGCCATGTTACACCATGGCTTGACTGAAATGATTGAAACAATATAAAAGGAGTACCTCAGACAGGGATGGAATCAAAAGTAATTTTTATAGGAAGATATCATACATTTTACAAAGCTTTGAACATTGTTCATGAACTTTTGATCCGAGAACATGCTGGAAGTATGGTAGTAACATTTGGAAGTATGAAAAAACTGCGTTGGCCGGGAATCGAACCCGGGTCAACTGCTTGGAAGCAGCTATGCTCACCACTATACCACCAACGCTTGACTGAGTCTGCTAAAGCAAATATTTCCCAAGTACGTAAGTCATTTCACATGTTCTAAAAATATGCATGAGATGCCATGTTACACCATGGCTTGACTGAAATGATTGAAACAATATAAAAGGAGTACCTCAGACAGGGATGGAATCAAAAGTAATTTTTATAGGAAGATATCATACATTTTACAAAGCTTTGAACATTGTTAATGAACTTTTGATCCGAGAACATGCTCAATAACATTTGGAAGTATGAAAAAACTGCGTTGGCCGGGAATCGAACCCGGGTCAACTGCTTTGAAGGCAGCTATGCTCACCACTATAACACCATTGCTTGACTGAGTCTGCTAAAGCAAATATTTCCCAAGTACGTAAGTCAGGTCACATGTTCTAAAAATATGCAAGAGATGCCATGTTACACCATGGCTTGACTGAAATGATTGAAACAATATAAAAGGAGTACCTCAGACAGGGATGGAATCAAATGTAATTTTTATAGGAAGATATCATACATTTTACAAAGCTTTGAACATTGTTCATGAACTTTTGATCCGAGAACATGCTGGAAGTATGGTAGTAACATTTGGAAGTATGAAAAAACTGCGTTGGCCGGGAATCGAACCCGGGTTAACTGCTTGGAAGGCAGCTATGCTCACCACTATACCACCAACGCTTGACTGAGTCTGCTAAAGCAAATATTTCCCAAGTACGTAAGTCAGGTTACATGTTCTAAAAATATGCACGAGATGCCATGTTACACCATGGCTTGACTGAAATGATTGAAACAATATAAAAGGAGTACCTCAGACAGGGATGGAATCAAAAGTAATTTTTATAGGAAGATATCATACATTTTACAAAGCTTTGAACATTGTTAATGAACTTTTGATCCGAGAACATGCTCAATAACATTTGGAAGTATGAAAAAACTGCGTTGGCCGGGAATCGAACCCGGGTCAACTGCTTTGAAGGCAGCTATGCTCACCACTATAACACCATTGCTTGACTGAGTCTGCTAAAGCAAATATTTCCCAAGTACGTAAGTCAGGTCACATGTTCTAAAAATATGCACGAGATGCCATGTTACACCATGGCTTGACTGAAATGATTGAAACAATATTTAGGGAGTACCTCAGACAGGGATTGAATCAAAAGTATTTTTTATAGGAAGATATCATGAATTTTACAAAGCTTTGAACATTGTTCATGAACTTTTGATCCGAGAACATGCTGGAAGTATGGTAGTAACATTTGGAAGAATGAAAAAACTGCGTTGGCCGGGAATCGAACCCGGGTCAACTGCTTGGAAGGCAGCTCTGCTCACCACTATACCACCAACACTTGACTGAGTCTTCTAAAGCAAATATTTCCCAAGTACGTAAGTCAGGTTACATGTTCTAAAAATATGCACGAGATGCCATGTTACACCATGGCTTGACTGAAATGATTGAAACAATATAAAAGGAGTACCTCAGACAGGGATGGAATCAAAAGTAATTTTTATAGGAAGATATCATACATTTTACAAAGCTTTGAACATTGTTAATGAACTTTTGATCCGAGAACATGCTCAATAACATTTGGAAGTATGAAAAAACTGCGTTGGCCGGGAATCGAACCCAGGTCAACTGCTTTGAAGGCAGCTATGCTAACCACTATAACACCATTGCTTGACTGAATCTGCTAAAGCAAATATTTCCCAAGTACGTAAGTCAGGTTACATGTTCTAAAAATATGACCGAGATGCCATGTTACACCATGGCTTGACTGAAATGATTGAAACAATATAAAAGGAGTACCTCAGACAGGGATGGAATCAAAAGTAATTTTTATAGGAAGATATCATACATTTTACAAAGCTTTGAACATTGTTAATGAACTTTTGATCCGAGAACATGCTCAATAACATTTGGAAGTATGAAAAAACTGCGTTGGCCGGGAATCGAACCCGGGTCAACTGCTTTGAAGGCAGTTATGCTCACCACTATAACACCATTGCTTGACTGAATCTGCTAAAGCAAATATTTCCCAAGTACGTAAGTCAGGTCACATGTTCTAAAAATATGCAAGAGATGCCATGTTACACCATGGCTTGACTGAAATGATTGAAACAATATAAAAGGAGTACCTCAGACAGGGATGGAATCAAAAGTAATTTTTATAGGAAGATATCATACATTTTACAAAGCTTTGAACATTGTTCATGAACTTTTGATCCGAGAACATGCTGGAAGTATGGTAGTAACATTTGGAAGTATGAAAAAACTGCGTTGGCCGGGAATCGAACCCGGGTCAACTGCTTGGAAGCAGCTATGCTCACCACAATACCACCAACGCTTGACTGAGTCTGCTAAAGCAAATATTTCCCAAGTACGTAAGTCATTTCACATGTTCTAAAAATATGCATGAGATGCCATGTTACACCATGGCTTGACTGAAATGATTGAAACAATATAAAAGGAGTACCTCAGACAGGGATGGAATCAAAAGTAATTTTTATAGGAAGATATCATACATTTTACAAAGCTTTGAACATTGTTAATGAACTTTTGATCCGAGAACATGCTCAATAACATTTGGAAGTATGAAAAAACTGCGTTGGCCGGGAATCGAACCCGGGTCAACTGCTTTGAAGGCAGCTATGCTCACCACTATAACACCATTGCTTGACTGAGTCTGCTAAAGCAAATATTTCCCAAGTACGTAAGTCAGGTCACATGTTCTAAAAATATGCAAGAGATGCCATGTTACACCATGGCTTGACTGAAATGATTGAAACAATATAAAAGGAGTACCTCAGACAGGGATGGAATCAAATGTAATTTTTATAGGAAGATATCATACATTTTACAAAGCTTTGAACATTGTTCATGAACTTTTGATCCGAGAACATGCTGGAAGTATGGTAGTAACATTTGGAAGTATGAAAAAACTGCATTGGCCGGGAATCGAACCCGGGTTAACTGCTTGGAAGGCAGCTATGCTCACCACTATACCACCAACGCTTGACTGAGTCTGCTAAAGCAAATATTTCCCAAGTACGTAAGTCAGGTTACATGTTCTAAAAATATGCACGAGATGCCATGTTACACCATGGCTTGACTGAAATGATTGAAACAATATAAAAGGAGTACCTCAGACAGGGATGGAATCAAAAGTAATTTTTATAGGAAGACATCATACATTTTACAAAGCTTTGAACATTGTTAATGAACTTTTGATCCGAGAACATGCTCAATAACATTTGGAAGTATGAAAAAACTGCGTTGGCCGGGAATCGAACCCGGGTCAACTGCTTTGAAGGCAGCTATGCTCACCACTATAACACCATTGCTTGACTGAGTCTGCTAAAGCAAATATTTCCCAAGTACGTAAGTCAGGTCACATGTTCTAAAAATATGCAAGAGATGCCATGTTACACCATGGCTTGACTGAAATGATTGAAACAATATTTAGGGAGTACCTCAGACAGGGATTGAATCAGAAGTATTTTTTATAGGAAGATATCATGAATTTTACAAAGCTTTGAACATTGTTCATGAACTTTTGATCCGAGAACATGCTGGAAGTATGGTAGTAGCATTTGGAAGAATGAAAAAACTGCGTTGGCCGGGAATCGAACCCGGGTCAACTGCTTTGAAGGCAGCTATGCTCACCACTATAACACCATTGCTTGACTGAATCTGCTAAAGCAAATATTTCCCAAGTACGTAAGTCAGGTCACATGTTCTAAAAATATGCAAGAGATGCCATGTTACACCATGGCTTGACTGAAATGATTGAAACAATATAAAAGGAGTACCTCAGACAGGGATGGAATCAAAAGTAATTTTTATAGGAAGATATCATACATTTTACAAAGCTTTGAACATTGTTCATGAACTTTTGATCCGAGAACATGCTGGAAGTATGGTAGTAACATTTGGAAGTATGAAAAAACTGCGTTGGCCGGGAATCGAACCCGGGTTAACTGCTTGGAAGCAGCTATGCTCACCACTATACCACCAACGCTTGACTGAGGGCAGTATTCAATGAGAAAAGTTCTCCGTGTTTTGTGGAGAACTTGTGCTTTTTTCGCCGTGGAGAGAGGTTTTTTTTCTCCAAAGGCGAGCCACCCTATTCAATGTGAAATATTCTCCGTCTTTCTTAGTGATTCTCGCCGTCTCTCTCCGTGAAGAAATTCTCCATCTTTTGATGGAGAGCAGGAATGTGAACTTTTAAACTAAAAGGGTGTTTTTTTTTAATTTTGGTGTCAAAAAATCAGGTTTTTTTTTCTGTGGAGGGCCATGTTATTTTTATTCATGTGCCTATAGCACATGAATATATATTTAATTTTTAAAAAAATATTTTTTTACATTTTTTTTTTCTTTTTTTTACACAGTGCAGCCAGCAGGGGGCCAGAGCGCTCGAGCCGCTCATTAGATATTCATATATTCACTGCACCCGAAGCACGTTCGGGTACAGTGAATACTGGGTCCCCCGCTGGCTATAGAGGGGGGCAGCCTGTGCTGCCTGGGTCCCAGGGGGGCCCCCTACCCTCACATATGTTCTGTGGCATCCAGGGAGACTTTAATCTCCCTGGATGCCACGTCCCTGTCAGCTCCCTGCTGCGGACGCTCGTCCGCTGCAGGGGTTAAGACTCGCCGCGAGTGGCGGCGAGTCTTATAAACATTGAATAGTGGCAGCAGGAGAGGCAACGAGCCCTCCGGAACACGGAGAGTGCACGGCGAGCAAAAAAAAATGCTCGCCGTGCACGGAGAATATTACCATTGAATACTGCCCAGAGTCTGCTAAAGCAAATATTTCCCAAGTACGTAAGTCATTTCACATGTTCTAAAAATATGCATGAGATGCCATGTTACACCATGGCTTGACTGAAATGATTGAAACAATATAAAAGGAGTACCTCAGACAGGGATGGAATCAAAAGTAATTTTTATAGGAAGATATCATACATTTTACAAAGCTTTGAACATTGTTAATGAACTTTTGATCCGAGAACATGCTCAATAACATTTGGAAGTATGAAAAAACTGCGTTGGCCGGGAATCGAACCCGGGTCAACTGCTTTGAAGGCAGCTATGCTCACCACTATAACACCATTGCTTGACTGAGTCTGCTAAAGCAAATATTTCCCAAGTACATAAGTCAGGTCACATGTTCTAAAAATATGCAAGAGATGCCATGTTACACCATGGCTTGACTGAAATGATTGAAACAATATAAAAGGAGTACCTCAGACAGGGATGGAATCAAATGTAATTTTTATAGGAAGATATCATACATTTTACAAAGCTTTGAACATTGTTCATGAACTTTTGATCCGAGAACATGCTGGAAGTATGGTAGTAACATTTGGAAGTATGAAAAAACTGCGTTGGCCGGGAATCGAACCCGGGTTAACTGCTTGGAAGGCAGCTATGCTCACCACTATACCACCAACGCTTGACTGAGTCTGCTAAAGCAAATATTTCCCAAGTACGTAAGTCAGGTTACATGTTCTAAAAATATGCACGAGATGCCATGTTACACCATGGCTTGACTGAAATGATTGAAACAATATAAAAGGAGTACCTCAGACAGGGATGGAATCAAAAGTAATTTTTATAGGAAGATATCATACATTTTACAAAGCTTTGAACATTGTTAATGAACTTTTGATCCGAGAACATGCTCAATAACATTTGGAAGTATGAAAAAACTGCGTTGGCCGGGAATCGAACCCGGGTCAACTGCTTTGAAGGCAGCTATGCTCACCACTATAACACCATTGCTTGACTGAGTCTGCTAAAGCAAATATTTCCCAAGTACGTAAGTCAGGTCACATGTTCTAAAAATATGCAAGAGATGCCATGTTACACCATGGCTTGACTGAAATGATTGAAACAATATTTAGGGAGTACCTCAGACAGGGATTGAATCAAAAGTATTTTTTATAGGAAGATATCATAAATTTTACAAAGCTTTGAACATTGTTCATGAACTTTTGATCTGAGAACATGCTCAATAACATTTGGAAGTATGAAAAATCTGCGTTGGCCGGGAATCGAACCCGGGTCAACTGCTTTGAAGGCAGCTATGCTCACCACTATAACACCATTGCTTGACTGAGTCTGCTAAAGCAAATATTTCCCAAGTACGTAAGTCAGGTTACATGTTCTAAAAATATGCACGAGATGCCATGTTACACCATGGCTTGACTGAAATGATTGAAACAATATAAAAGGAGTACCTCAGACAGGGATGGAATCAAAAGTAATTTTTATAGGAAGATATCATAGATTTTACAAAGCTTTGAACAATGTTCATGAACTTTTGATCCGAGAACATGCTGGAAGTATGGTAGTAACATTTGGAAGTATGAAAAAACTGCGTTGGCCAGGAATCGAAACCGGGTTAACTGCTTGGAAGGCAGCTATGCTCACCACTATACCACCAACGCTTGACTGAGTCTGCTAAAGCAAATATTTCCCAAGTACGTAAGTCAGGTTACATGTTCTAAAAATATGCACGAGATGCCATGTTACACCATGGCTTGACTGAAATGATTGAAACAATATAAAAGGAGTACCTCAGACAGGGATGGAATCAAAAGTAATTTTTATAGGAAGATATCATACATTTTACAAAGCTTTGAACATTGTTAATGAACTTTTGATCCGAGAACATGCTCAATAACATTTGGAAGTATGAAAAAACTGCGTTGGCCGGGAATCGAACCCGGGTCAACTGCTTTGAAGGCAGCTATGCTCACCACTATAACACCATTGCTTGACTGAGTCTGCTAAAGCAAATATTTCCCAAGTACGTAAGTCAGGTCACATGTTCTAAAAATATGCACGAGATGCCATGTTACACCATGGCTTGACTGAAATGATTGAAACAATATAAAAGGAGTACCTCAGACAGGGATGGAATCAAAAGTAATTTTTATAGGAAGATATCATACATTTTACAAAGCTTTGAACATTGTTCATGAACTTTTGATCCGAGAACATGCTGGAAGTATGGTAGTAACATTTGGAAGTATGAAAAAACTGCGTTGGCCAGGAATCGAACCCGGGTCAACTGCTTGGAAGGCAGCTATGCTCACCACTATACCACCAACGCTTGACTGAGTCTGCTAAAGCAAATATTTCCCAAGTACGTAAGTCAGGTTACATGTTCTAAAAATATGCACGAGATGCCATGTTACACCATGGCTTGACTGAAATGATTGAAACAATATAAAAGGAGTACCTCAGACAGGGATGGAATCAAAAGTAATTTTTATAGGAAGATATCATACATTTTACAAAACTTTGAACAATGTTCATGAACTTTTGATCCGAGAACATGCTGGAAGTATGGTAGTAACATTTGGAAGTATGAAAAAACTGCATTGGCCGGGAATCGAACCCGGGTCAACTGCTTGGAAGGCAGCTATGCTCACCACTATACCACCAACGCTTGACTGAGTCTTCTAAAGCAAATATTTCCCAAGTACGTAAGTCAGGTCACATGTTCTAAAAATATGCACGAGATGCCATGTTACACCATGGCTTGACTGAAATGATTGAAACAATATTTAGGGAGTACCTCAGACAGGGATGGAATCAAAAGTATTTTTTATAGGAAGATATCATGAATTTTACAAAGCTTTGAACATTGTTCATGAACTTTTGATCCGAGAACATGCTCAATAACATTTGGAAGTATGAAAAAACTGCGTTGGCCGGGAATCGAACCCGGGTCAACTGCTTGGAAGCAGCTATGCTCACCACTATACCACCAACGCTTGACTGAGTCTGCTAAAGCAAATATTTCCCAAGTACGTAAGTCATTTCACATGTTCTAAAAATATGCATGAGATGCCATGTTACACCATGGCTTGACTGAAATGATTGAAACAATATAAAAGGAGTACCTCAGACAGGGATGGAATCAAAAGTAATTTTTATAGGAAGATATCATACATTTTACAAAGCTTTGAACATTGTTCATGAACTTTTGATCCGAGAACATGCTCAATAACATTTGGAAGTATGAAAAAACTGCGTTGGCCGGGAATCGAACCCGGGTCAACTGCTTTGAAGGCAGCTATGCTCACCACTATAACACCATTGCTTGACTGAGTCTGATAAAACAAATATTTCCCAAGTACGTAAGTCAGGTCACATGTTCTAAAAATATGCAAGAGATGCCATGTTACACCATGGCTTGACTGAAATGATTGAAACAATATAAAAGGAGTACCTCAGACAGGGATGGAATCAAATGTAATTTTTATAGGAAGATATCATACATTTTACAAAGCTTTGAACATTGTTCATGAACTTTTGATCCGAGAACATGCTGGAAGTATGGTAGTAACATTTGGAAGTATGAAAAAACTGCGTTAGCCGGGAATCGAACCCGGGTCAACTGCTTGGAAGGCAGCTATGCTCACCACTATACCACCAACGCTTGACTGAGTCTGCTAAAGCAAATATTTCCCAAGTACGTAAGTCAGGTTACATGTTCTAAAAATATGACCGAGATGCCATGTTACACCATGGCTTGACTGAAATGATTGAAACAATATAAAAGGAGTACCTCAGACAGGGATGGAATCAAAAGTAATTTTTATAGGAAGATATCATACATTTTACAAAGCTTTGAACATTGTTAATGAACTTTTGATCCGAGAACATGCTCAATAACATTTGGAAGTATGAAAAAACTGCGTTGGCCGGGAATCGAACCCGGGTCAACTGCTTTGAAGGCAGCTATGCTCACCACTATAACACCATTGCTTGACTGAATCTGCTAAAGCAAATATTTCCCAAGTACGTAAGTCAGGTCACATGTTCTAAAAATATGCAAGAGATGCCATGTTACACCATGGCTTGACTGAAATGATTGAAACAATATAAAAGGAGTACCTCAGACAGGGATGGAATCAAAAGTAATTTTTATAGGAAGATATCATACATTTTACAAAGCTTTGAACATTGTTCATGAACTTTTGATCCGAGAACATGCTGGAAGTATGGTAGTAACATTTGGAAGTATGAAAAAACTGCAATGGCCGGGAATCGAACCCGGGTCAACTACTTGGAAGCAGCTATGCTCACCACTATACCACCAACGCTTGACTGAGTCTGCTAAAGCAAATATTTCCCAAGTACGTAAGTCATTTCACATGTTCTAAAAATATGCATGAGATGCCATGTTACACCATGGCTTGACTGAAATGATTGAAACAATATAAAAGGAGTACCTCAGACAGGGATGGAATCAAAAGTAATTTTTATAGGAAGATATCATACATTTTACAAAGCTTTGAACATTGTTAATGAACTTTTGATCCGAGAACATGCTCAATAACATTTGGAAGTATGAAAAAACTGCGTTGGCCGGGAAGCGAACCCGGGTCAACTGCTTTGAAGGCAGCTATGCTCACCACTATAACACCATTGCTTGACTGAATCTGCTAAAGCAAATATTTCCCAAGTACGTAAGTCAGGTCACATGTTCTAAAAATATGCAAGAGATGCCATGTTACACCATGGCTTGACTGAAATGATTGAAACAATATAAAAGGAGTACCTCAGACAGGGATGGAATCAAAAGTAATTTTTATAGGAAGATATCATACATTTTACAAAGCTTTGAACATTGTTCATGAACTTTTGATCCGAGAACATGCTGGAAGTATGGTAGTAACATTTGGAAGTATGAAAAAACTGCGTTGGCCGGGAATCGAACCCGGGTCAACTACTTGGAAGCAGCTATGCTCACCACTATACCACCAACGCTTGACTGAGTCTGCTAAAGCAAATATTTCCCAAGTACGTAAGTCATTTCACATGTTCTAAAAATATGCATGAGATGCCATGTTACACCATGGCTTGACTGAAATGATTGAAACAATATAAAAGGAGTACCTCAGACAGGGATGGAATCAAAAGTAATTTTTATAGGAAGATATCATACATTTTACAAAGCTTTGAACATTGTTAATGAACTTTTGATCCGAGAACATGCTCAATAACATTTGGAAGTATGAAAAAACTGCTTTGGCCGGGAAGCGAACCCGGGTCAACTGCTTTGAAGGCAGCTATGCTCACCACTATAACACCATTGCTTGACTGAATCTGCTAAAGCAAATATTTCCCAAGTACGTAAGTCAGGTCACATGTTCTAAAAATATGCAAGAGATGCCATGTTACACCATGGCTTGACTGAAATGATTGAAACAATATAAAAGGAGTACCTCAGACAGGGATGGAATCAAAAGTAATTTTTATAGGAAGATATCATACATTTTACAAAGCTTTGAACATTGTTCATGAACTTTTGATCCGAGAACATGCTGGAAGTATGGTAGTAACATTTGGAAGTATGAAAAAACTGCGTTGGCCGGGAATCGAACCCGGGTCAACTGCTTGGAAGCAGCTATGCTCACCACTATACCACCAACGCTTGACTGAGTCTGCTAAAGCAAATATTTCCCAAGTACGTAAGTCATTTCACATGTTCTAAAAATATGCATGAGATGCCATGTTACACCATGGCTTGACTGAAATGATTGAAACAATATAAAAGGAGTACCTCAGACAGGGATGGAATCAAAAGTAATTTTTATAGGAAGATATCATACATTTTACAAAGCTTTGAACATTGTTAATGAACTTTTGATCCGAGAACATGCTCAATAACATTTGGAAGTATGAAAAAACTGCGTTGGCCGGGAATCGAACCCGGGTCAACTGCTTTGAAGGCAGCTATGCCTACCACTATAACACCATTGCATGACTGAGTCTGCTAAAGCAAATATTTCCCAAGTACGTAAGTCAGGTCACATGTTCTAAAAATATGCAAGAGATGCCATGTTACACCATGGCTTGACTGAAATGATTGAAACAATATAAAAGGAGTACCTCAGACAGGGATGGAATCAAATGTAATTTTTATAGGAAGATATCATACATTTTACAAAGCTTTGAACATTGTTCATGAACTTTTGATCCGAGAACATGCTGGAAGTATGGTAGTAACATTTGGAAGTATGAAAAAACTGCGTTGGCCAGGAATCGAAACCGGGTTAACTGCTTGGAAGGCAGCTATGCTCACCACTATACCACCAACGCTTGACTGAGTCTGCTAAAGCAAATATTTCCCAAGTACGTAAGTCAGGTTACATGTTCTAAAAATATGCACGAGATGCCATGTTACACCATGGCTTGACTGAAATGATTGAAACAATATAAAAGGAGTACCTCAGACAGGGATGGAATCAAAAGTAATTTTTATAGGAAGATATCATAGATTTTACAAAGCTTTGAACATTGTTAATGAACTTTTGATCCGAGAACATGCTCAATAACATTTGGAAGTATGAAAAAACTGCGTTGGCCGGGAATCGAACCCGGGTCAACTGCTTTGAAGGCAGCTATGCTCACCACTATAACACCATTGCTTGACTGAATCTGCTAAAGCAAATATTTCCCAAGTACGTAAGTCAGGTCACATGTTCTAAAAATATGCAAGAGATGCCATGTTACACCATGGCTTGACTGAAATGATTGAAACAATATAAAAGGAGTACCTCAGACAGGGATGGAATCAAAAGTAATTTTTATAGGAAGATATCATACATTTTACAAAGCTTTGAACATTGTTCATGAACTTTTGATCCGAGAACATGCTGGAAGTATGGTAGTAACATTTGGAAGTATGAAAAAACTGCGTTGGCCGGGAATCAAACCCGGGTCAACTACTTGGAAGCAGCTATGCTCACCACTATACCACCAACGCTTGACTGAGTCTGCTAAAGCAAATATTTCCCAAGTACGTAAGTCATTTCACATGTTCTAAAAATATGCATGAGATGCCATGTTACACCATGGCTTGACTGAAATGATTGAAACAATATAAAAGGAGTACCTCAGACAAGGATGGAATCAAAAGTAATTTTTATAGGAAGATATCATACATTTTACAAAGCTTTGAACATTGTTAATGAACTTTTGATCCGAGAACATGCTCAATAACATTTGGAAGTATGAAAAAACTGCGTTGGCCGGGAAGCGAACCCGGGTCAACTGCTTTGAAGGCAGCCATGCTCACCACTATAACACCATTGCTTGACTGAATCTGCTAAAGCAAATATTTCCCAAGTACGTAAGTCAGGTCACATGTTCTAAAAATATGCAAGAGATGCCATGTTACACCATGGCTTGACTGAAATGATTGAAACAATATAAAAGGAGTACCTCAGACAGGGATGGAATCAAATGTAATTTTTATAGGAAGATATCATACATTTTACAAAGCTTTGAACATTGTTCATGAACTTTTGATCCGAGAACATGCTGGAAGTATGGTAGTAACATTTGGAAGTATGAAAAAACTGCGTTGGCCGGGAATCGAACCCGGGTCAACTGCTTTGAAGGCAGCTATGCTCACCACTATAACACCATTGCTTGACTGAGTCTGCTAAAGCAAATATTTCCCAAGTACGTAAGTCAGGTCACATGTTCTAAAAATATGCACGAGATGCCATGTTAAACCATGGCTTGACTGAAATGATTGAAACAATATTTAGGGAGTACATCAGACAGGGATGGAATCAAAAGTATTTTTTATAGGAAGATATCATGAATTTTACAAAGCTTTGAACATTGTTCATGAACTTTTGATCCGAGAACATGCTGGAAGTATGGTAGTAACATTTGGAAGAATGAAAAAATTGCGTTGGCCGGGAATCGAACCCGGGTCAACTGCTTGGAAGCAGCTATGCTCACCACTATACCACCAACGCTTGACTGAGTCTGCTAAAGCAAATATTTCCCAAGTATGTAAGTCAGGTCACATGTTCTAAAAATATGCACGAGATGCCATGTTACACCATGGCTTGACTGAAATGATTGAAACAATATTTAGGGAGTACCTCAGACAGGGATTGAATCAAAAGTATTTTTTATAGGAAGATATCATGAATTTTACAAAGCTTTGAACATTGTTCATGAACTTTTGATCCAAGAACATGCTGGAAGTATGGTAGTAACATTTGGAAGAATGAAAAAACTGCGTTGGCCGGGAATCGAACCCGGGTCAACTGCTTGGAAGCAGCTATGCTCACCAGTATACCACCAACGCTTGACTGAGTCTGCTAAAGCAAATATTTCCCAAGTACGTAAGTCAGGTCACATGTTCTAAAAATATGCACGAGATGCCATGTTACACCATGGCTTGACTGAAATGATTGAAACAATATTTAGGGAGTACCTCAGACAGGGATTGAATCAAAAGTAATTTTTATAGGAAGATATCATACATTTTACAAAGCTTTGAACATTGTTCATAAACTTTTGATCCGAGAACATGCTGGAAGTATGGTAGTAACATTTGGAAGTATGAAAAAACTGCGTTGGCCGGGAATCGAACCCGGGTCAACTGCTTGGAAGGCAGCTATGCTCACCACTATACCACCAACGCTTGACTGAGTCTGCTAAAGCAAATATTTCCCAAGTACGTAAGTCAGGTTACATGTTCTAAAAATATGCACGAGATGCCATGTTACACCATGGCTTGACTGAAATGATTGAAACAATATAAAAGGAGTACCTCAGACAGGGATGGAATCAAAAGTAATTTTTATAGGAAGATATCATACATTTTACAAAGCTTTGAACATTGTTAATGAACTTTTGATCCGAGAACATGCTCAATAACATTTGGAAGTATGAAAAAACTGCGTTGGCCGGGAATCGAACCCGGGTCAACTGCTTTGAAGGCAGCTATGCTCACCACTATAACACCATTGCTTGACTGAGTCTGCTAAAGCAAATATTTCCCAAGTACGTAAGTCAGGTCACATGTTCTAAAAATATGCAAGAGATGCCATGTTACACCATGGCTTGACTGAAATGATTGAAACAATATTTAGGGAGTACCTCAGACAGGGATTGAATCAGAAGTATTTTTTATAGGAAGATATCATGAATTTTACAAAGCTTTGAACATTGTTCATGAACTTTTGATCCGAGAACATGCTGGAAGTATGGTAGTAGCATTTGGAAGAATGAAAAAACTGCGTTGGCCGGGAATCGAACCCGGGTCAACTGCTTTGAAGGCAGCTATGCTCACCACTATAACACCATTGCTTGACTGAATCTGCTAAAGCAAATATTTCCCAAGTACGTAAGTCAGGTCACATGTTCTAAAAATATGCAAGAGATGCCATGTTACACCATGGCTTGACTGAAATGATTGAAACAATATAAAAGGAGTACCTCAGACAGGGATGGAATCAAAAGTAATTTTTATAGGAAGATATCATACATTTTACAAAGCTTTGAACATTGTTCATGAACTTTTGATCCGAGAACATGCTGGAAGTATGGTAGTAACATTTGGAAGTATGAAAAAACTGCGTTGGCCGGGAATCGAACCCGGGTTAACTGCTTGGAAGCAGCTATGCTCACCACTATACCACCAACGCTTGACTGAGTCTGCTAAAGCAAATATTTCCCAAGTACGTAAGTCATTTCACATGTTCTAAAAATATGCATGAGATGCCATGTTACACCATGGCTTGACTGAAATGATTGAAACAATATAAAAGGAGTACCTCAGACAGGGATGGAATCAAAAGTAATTTTTATAGGAAGATATCATACATTTTACAAAGCTTTGAACATTGTTAATGAACTTTTGATCCGAGAACATGCTCAATAACATTTGGAAGTATGAAAAAACTGCGTTGGCCGGGAATCGAACCCGGGTCAACTGCTTTGAAGGCAGCTTTGCTCACCACTATAACACCATTGCTTGACTGAGTCTGCTAAAGCAAATATTTCCCAAGTACGTAAGTCAGGTCACATGTTCTAAAAATATGCAAGAGATGCCATGTTACACCATGGCTTGACTGAAATGATTGAAACAATATAAAAGGAGTACCTCAGACAGGGATGGAATCAAATGTAATTTTTATAGGAAGATATCATACATTTTACAAAGCTTTGAACATTGTTCATGAACTTTTGATCCGAGAACATGCTGGAAGTATGGTAGTAACATTTGGAAGTATGAAAAAACTGCGTTGGCCGGGAATCGAACCCGGGTTAACTGCTTGGAAGGCAGCTATGCTCACCACTATACCACCAACGCTTGACTGAGTCTGCTAAAGCAAATATTTCCCAAGTACGTAAGTCAGGTTACATGTTCTAAAAATATGCACGAGATGCCATGTTACACCATGGCTTGACTGAAATGATTGAAACAATATAAAAGGAGTACCTCAGACAGGGATGGAATCAAAAGTAATTTTTATAGGAAGATATCATACATTTTACAAAGCTTTGAACATTGTTAATGAACTTTTGATCCGAGAACATGCTCAATAACATTTGGAAGTATGAAAAAACTGCGTTGGCCGGGAATCGAACCCGGGTCAACTGCTTTGAAGGCAGCTATGCTCACCACTATAACACCATTGCTTGACTGAGTCTGCTAAAGCAAATATTTCCCAAGTACGTAAGTCAGGTCACATGTTCTAAAAATATGCAAGAGATGCCATGTTACACCATGGCTTGACTGAAATGATTGAAACAATATTTAGGGAGTACCTCAGACAGGGATTGAATCAAAAGTATTTTTTATAGGAAGATATCATAAATTTTACAAAGCTTTGAACATTGTTCATGAACTTTTGATCTGAGAACATGCTCAATAACATTTGGAAGTATGAAAAATCTGCGTTGGCCGGGAATCGAACCCGGGTCAACTGCTTTGAAGGCAGCTATGCTCACCACTATAACACCATTGCTTGACTGAGTCTGCTAAAGCAAATATTTCCCAAGTACGTAAGTCAGGTTACATGTTCTAAAAATATGCACGAGATGCCATGTTACACCATGGCTTGACTAAAATGATTGAAACAATATAAAAGGAGTACCTCAGACAGGGATGGAATCAAAAGTAATTTTTATAGGAAGATATCATAGATTTTACAAAGCTTTGAACAATGTTCATGAACTTTTGATCCGAGAACATGCTGGAAGTATGGTAGTAACATTTGGAAGTATGAAAAAACTGCGTTGGCCAGGAATCGAAACCGGGTTAACTGCTTGGAAGGCAGCTATGCTCACCACTATACCACCAACGCTTGACTGAGTCTGCTAAAGCAAATATTTCCCAAGTACGTAAGTCAGGTTACATGTTCTAAAAATATGCACGAGATGCCATGTTACACCATGGCTTGACTGAAATGATTGAAACAATATAAAAGGAGTACCTCAGACAGGGATGGAATCAAAAGTAATTTTTATAGGAAGATATCATACATTTTACAAAGCTTTGAACATTGTTAATGAACTTTTGATCCGAGAACATGCTCAATAACATTTGGAAGTATGAAAAAACTGCGTTGGCCGGGAATCGAACCCGGGTCAACTGCTTTGAAGGCAGCTATGCTCACCACTATAACACCATTGCTTGACTGAGTCTGCTAAAGCAAATATTTCCCAAGTACGTAAGTCAGGTCACATGTTCTAAAAATATGCACGAGATGCCATGTTACACCATGGCTTGACTGAAATGATTGAAACAATATAAAAGGAGTACCTCAGACAGGGATGGAATCAAAAGTAATTTTTATAGGAAGATATCATACATTTTACAAAGCTTTGAACATTGTTCATGAACTTTTGATCCGAGAACATGCTGGAAGTATGGTAGTAACATTTGGAAGTATGAAAAAACTGCGTTGGCCGGGAATCGAACCCGGGTCAACTGCTTGGAAGGCAGCTATGCTCACCACTATACCACCAACGCTTGACTGAGTCTTCTAAAGCAAATATTTCCCAAGTACGTAAGTCAGGTCACATGTTCTAAAAATATGCACGAGATGCCATGTTACACCATGGCTTGACTGAAATGATTGAAACAATATTTAGGGAGTACCTCAGACAGGGATAGAATCAAAAGTATTTTTTATAGGAAGATATCATGAATTTTACAAAGCTTTGAACATTGTTCATGAACTTTTGATCCGAGAACATGCTCAATAACATTTGGAAGTATGAAAAAACTGCGTTGGCCGGGAATCGAACCCGGGTCAACTGCTTGGAAGCAGCTATGCTCACCACTATACCACCAACGCTTGACTGAGTCTGCTAAAGCAAATATTTCCCAAGTACGTAAGTCATTTCACATGTTCTAAAAATATGCATGAGATGCCATGTTACACCATGGCTTGACTGAAATGATTGAAACAATATAAAAGGAGTACCTCAGACAGGGATGGAATCAAAAGTAATTTTTATAGGAAGATATCATACATTTTACAAAGCTTTGAACATTGTTCATGAACTTTTGATCCGAGAACATGCTCAATAACATTTGGAAGTATGAAAAAACTGCGTTGGCCGGGAATCGAACCCGGGTCAACTGCTTTGAAGGCAGCTATGCTCACCACTATAACACCATTGCTTGACTGAGTCTGATAAAACAAATATTTCCCAAGTACGTAAGTCAGGTCACATGTTCTAAAAATATGCAAGAGATGCCATGTTACACCATGGCTTGACTGAAATGATTGAAACAATATAAAAGGAGTACCTCAGACAGGGATGGAATCAAATGTAATTTTTATAGGAAGATATCATACATTTTACAAAGCTTTGAACATTGTTCATGAACTTTTGATCCGAGAACATGCTGGAAGTATGGTAGTAACATTTGGAAGTATGAAAAAACTGCGTTAGCCGGGAATCGAACCCGGGTCAACTGCTTGGAAGGCAGCTATGCTCACCACTATACCACCAACGCTTGACTGAGTCTGCTAAAGCAAATATTTCCCAAGTACGTAAGTCAGGTTACATGTTCTAAAAATATGACCGAGATGCCATGTTACACCATGGCTTGACTGAAATGATTGAAACAATATAAAAGGAGTACCTCAGACAGGGATGGAATCAAAAGTAATTTTTATAGGAAGATATCATACATTTTACAAAGCTTTGAACATTGTTAATGAACTTTTGATCCGAGAACATGCTCAATAACATTTGGAAGTATGAAAAAACTGCGTTGGCCGGGAATCGAACCCGGGTCAACTGCTTTGAAGGCAGCTATGCTCACCACTATAACACCATTGCTTGACTGAATCTGCTAAAGCAAATATTTCCCAAGTACGTAAGTCAGGTCACATGTTCTAAAAATATGCAAGAGATGCCATGTTACACCATGGCTTGACTGAAATGATTGAAACAATATAAAAGGAGTACCTCAGACAGGGATGGAATCAAAAGTAATTTTTATAGGAAGATATCATACATTTTACAAAGCTTTGAACATTGTTCATGAACTTTTGATCCGAGAACATGCTGGAAGTATGGTAGTAACATTTGGAAGTATGAAAAAACTGCGTTGGCCGGGAATCGAACCCGGGTCAACTACTTGGAAGCAGCTATGCTCACCACTATACCACCAACGCTTGACTGAGTCTGCTAAAGCAAATATTTCCCAAGTACGTAAGTCATTTCACATGTTCTAAAAATATGCATGAGATGCCATGTTACACCATGGCTTGACTGAAATGATTGAAACAATATAAAAGGAGTACCTCAGACAGGGATGGAATCAAAAGTAATTTTTATAGGAAGATATCATACATTTTACAAAGCTTTGAACATTGTTAATGAACTTTTGATCCGAGAACATGCTCAATAACATTTGGAAGTATGAAAAAACTGCGTTGGCCGGGAAGCGAACCCGGGTCAACTGCTTTGAAGGCAGCTATGCTCACCACTATAACACCATTGCTTGACTGAATCTGCTAAAGCAAATATTTCCCAAGTACGTAAGTCAGGTCACATGTTCTAAAAATATGCAAGAGATGCCATGTTACACCATGGCTTGACTGAAATGATTGAAACAATATAAAAGGAGTACCTCAGACAGGGATGGAATCAAAAGTAATTTTTATAGGAAGATATCATACATTTTACAAAGCTTTGAACATTGTTCATGAACTTTTGATCCGAGAACATGCTGGAAGTATGGTAGTAACATTTGGAAGTATGAAAAAACTGCGTTGGCCGGGAATCGAACCCGGGTCAACTGCTTGGAAGCAGCTATGCTCACCACTATACCACCAACGCTTGACTGAGTCTGCTAAAGCAAATATTTCCCAAGTACGTAAGTCATTTCACATGTTCTAAAAATATGCATGAGATGCCATGTTACACCATGGCTTGACTGAAATGATTGAAACAATATAAAAGGAGTACCTCAGACAGGGATGGAATCAAAAGTAATTTTTATAGGAAGATATCATACATTTTACAAAGCTTTGAACATTGTTAATGAACTTTTGATCCGAGAACATGCTCAATAACATTTGGAAGTATGAAAAAACTGCGTTGGCCGGGAATCGAACCCGGGTCAACTGCTTTGAAGGCAGCTATGCCTACCACTATAACACCATTGCTTGACTGAGTCTGCTAAAGCAAATATTTCCCAAGTACGTAAGTCAGGTCACATGTTCTAAAAATATGCAAGAGATGCCATGTTACACCATGGCTTGACTGAAATGATTGAAACAATATAAAAGGAGTACCTCAGACAGGGATGGAATCAAATGTAATTTTTATAGGAAGATATCATACATTTTACAAAGCTTTGAACATTGTTCATGAACTTTTGATCCGAGAACATGCTGGAAGTATGGTAGTAACATTTGGAAGTATGAAAAAACTGCGTTGGCCAGGAATCGAAACCGGGTTAACTGCTTGGAAGGCAGCTATGCTCACCACTATACCACCAACGCTTGACTGAGTCTGCTAAAGCAAATATTTCCCAAGTACGTAAGTCAGGTTACATGTTCTAAAAATATGCACGAGATGCCATGTTACACCATGGCTTGACTGAAATGATTGAAACAATATAAAAGGAGTACCTCAGACAGGGATGGAATCAAAAGTAATTTTTATAGGAAGATATCATAGATTTTACAAAGCTTTGAACATTGTTAATGAACTTTTGATCCGAGAACATGCTCAATAACATTTGGAAGTATGAAAAAACTGCGTTGGCCGGGAATCGAACCCGGGTCAACTGCTTTGAAGGCAGCTATGCTCACCACTATAACACCATTGCTTGACTGAATCTGCTAAAGCAAATATTTCCCAAGTACGTAAGTCAGGTCACATGTTCTAAAAATATGCAAGAGATGCCATGTTACACCATGGCTTGACTGAAATGATTGAAACAATATAAAAGGAGTACCTCAGACAGGGATGGAATCAAAAGTAATTTTTATAGGAAGATATCATACATTTTACAAAGCTTTGAACATTGTTCATGAACTTTTGATCCGAGAACATGCTGGAAGTATGGTAGTAACATTTGGAAGTATGAAAAAACTGCGTTGGCCGGGAATCAAACCCGGGTCAACTACTTGGAAGCAGCTATGCTCACCACTATACCACCAACGCTTGACTGAGTCTGCTAAAGCAAATATTTCTCAAGTACGTAAGTCATTTCACATGTTCTAAAAATATGCATGAGATGCCATGTTACACCATGGCTTGACTGAAATGATTGAAACAATATAAAAGGAGTACCTCAGACAGTGATGGAATCAAAAGTAATTTTTATAGGAAGATATCATACATTTTACAAAGCTTTGAACATTGTTAATGAACTTTTGATCCGAGAACATGCTCAATAACATTTGGAAGTATGAAAAAACTGCGTTGGCCGGGAAGCGAACCCGGGTCAACTGCTTTGAAGGCAGCCATGCTCACCACTATAACACCATTGCTTGACTGAATCTGCTAAAGCAAATATTTCCCAAGTACGTAAGTCAGGTCACATGTTCTAAAAATATGCAAGAGATGCCATGTTACACCATGGCTTGACTGAAATGATTGAAACAATATAAAAGGAGTACCTCAGACAGGGATGGAATCAAAAGTAATTTTTATAGGAAGATATCATACATTTTACAAAGCTTTGAACATTGTTCATGAACTTTTGATCCGAGAACATGCTGGAAGTATGGTAGTAACATTTGGAAGTATGAAAAAACTGCGTTGGCCGGGAATCGAACCCGGGTCAACTGCTTGGAAGCAGCTATGCTCACCACTATACCACCAACGCTTGACTGAGTCTACTAAAGCAAATATTTCCCAAGTACGTAAGTCATTTCACATGTTCTAAAAATATGCATGAGATGCCATGTTACACCATGGCTTGACTGAAATGATTGAAACAATATAAAAGGAGTACCTCAGACAGGGATGGAATCAAAAGTAATTTTTATAGGAAGATATCATACATTTTACAAAGCTTTGAACATTGTTAATGAACTTTTGATCCGAGAACATGCTCAATAACATTTGGAAGTATGAAAAAACTGCGTTGGCCGGGAATCGAACCCGGGTCAACTGCTTTGAAGGCAGCTATGCTCACCACTATAACACCATTGCTTGACTGAGTCTGCTAAAGCAAATATTTCCCAAGTACGTAAGTCAGGTCACATGTTCTAAAAATATGCAAGAGATGCCATGTTACACCATGGCTTGACTGAAATGATTGAAACAATATAAAAGGAGTACCTCAGACAGGGATGGAATCAAATGTAATTTTTATAGGAAGATATCATACATTTTACAAAGCTTTGAACATTGTTCATGAACTTTTGATCCGAGAACATGCTGGAAGTATGGTAGTAACATTTGGAAGTATGAAAAAACTGCGTTGGCCGGGAATCGAACCCGGGTCAACTGCTTTGAAGGCAGCTATGCTCACCACTATAACACCATTGCTTGACTGAGTCTGCTAAAGCAAATATTTCCCAAGTACGTAAGTCAGGTCACATGTTCTAAAAATATGCACGAGATGCCATGTTAAACCATGGCTTGACTGAAATGATTGAAACAATATTTAGGGAGTACATCAGACAGGGATGGAATCAAAAGTATTTTTTATAGGAAGATATCATGAATTTTACAAAGCTTTGAACATTGTTCATGAACTTTTGATCCGAGAACATGCTGGAAGTATGGTAGTAACATTTGGAAGAATGAAAAAATTGCGTTGGCCGGGAATCGAACCCGGGTCAACTGCTTGGAAGCAGCTATGCTCACCACTATACCACCAACGCTTGACTGAGTCTGCTAAAGCAAATATTTCCCAAGTATGTAAGTCAGGTCACATGTTCTAAAAATATGCACGAGATGCCATGTTACACCATGGCTTGACTGAAATGATTGAAACAATATTTAGGGAGTACCTCAGACAGGGATTGAATCAAAAGTATTTTTTATAGGAAGATATCATGAATTTTACAAAGCTTTGAACATTGTTCATGAACTTTTGATCCAAGAACATGCTGGAAGTATGGTAGTAACATTTGGAAGAATGAAAAAACTGCGTTGGCCGGGAATCGAACCCGGGTCAACTGCTTGGAAGCAGCTATGCTCACCAGTATACCACCAACGCTTGACTGAGTCTGCTAAAGCAAATATTTCCCAAGTACGTAAGTCAGGTCACATGTTCTAAAAATATGCACGAGATGCCATGTTACACCATGGCTTGACTGAAATGATTGAAACAATATTTAGGGAGTACCTCAGACAGGGATTGAATCAAAAGTAATTTTTATAGGAAGATATCATACATTTTACAAAGCTTTGAACATTGTTCATAAACTTTTGATCCGAGAACATGCTGGAAGTATGGTAGTAACATTTGGAAGTATGAAAAAACTGCGTTGGCCAGGAATCAAACCCGGGTCAACTGCTTGGAAGGCAGCTATGCTCACCACTATACCACCAACGCTTGACTGAGTCTGCTAAAGCAAATATTTCCCAAGTACGTAAGTCAGGTTACATGTTCTAAAAATATGCACGAGATGCCATGTTACACCATGGCTTGACTGAAATGATTGAAACAATATAAAAGGAGTACCTCAGACAGGGATGGAATCAAATGTAATTTTTATAGGAAGATATCATACATTTTACAAAGCTTTGAACATTGTTCATGAACTTTTGATCCGAGAACATGCTGGAAGTATGGTAGTAACATTTGGAAGTATGAAAAAACTGCGTTGGCCGGGAATCGAACCTGGGTCAACTGCTTGGAAGGCAGCTATGCTCACCACTATACCACCAACGCTTGACTGAGTCTGCTAAAGCAAATATTTCCCAAGTACGTAATCTAGGTCACATGTTCTAAAAATATGCACGAGATGCCATGTTACACCATGGCTTGACTGAAATTATTGAAACAATATAAAAGGAGTACCTCAGACAGGGATGGAATCAAAAGTAATTTTTATAGGAAGATATCATACATTTTACAAAGCTTTGAAAATTGTTCATAAACTTTTGATCCGAGAACATGCTGGAAGTATGGTAGTAACATTTGGAAGTATGAAAAAACTGCGTTGGCCAGGAATCGAACCCGGGTCAACTGCTTGGAAGGCAGCTATGCTCACCACTATACCACCAACGCTTGACTGAGTCTGCTAAAGCAAATATTTCCCAAGTACGTAAGTCAGGTCACATGTTCTAAAAATATGCACGAGATGCCATGTTACACCATGGCTTGACTGAAATTATTGAAACAATATAAAAGGAGTACCTCAGACAGGGATGGAATAAAAAGTAATTTTTATAGGAAGATATCATACATTTTACAAAGCTTTGAACATTGTTCATAAACTTTTGATCCGAGAACATGCTGGAAGTATGGTAGTAACATTTGGAAGTATGAAAAAACTGCGTTGGCCAGGAATCGAACCCGGGTCAACTGCTTGGAAGGCAGCTATGCTCACCACTATACCACCAACGCTTGACTGAGTCTACTAAAGCAAATATTTCCCAAGTACGTAAGTCAGGTCACATGTTCTAAAAATATGCACGAGATGCCATGTTACACCATGGCTTGACTGAAATTATTGAAACAATATAAAAGGAGTACCTCAGACAGGGATGGAATAAAAAGTAATTTTTATAGGAAGATATCATACATTTTACAAAGCTTTGAACATTGTTCATAAACTTTTGATCCGAGAACATGCTGGAAGTATGGTAGTAACATTTGGAAGTATGAAAAAACTGCGTTGGCCAGGAATCGAACCCGGGTCAACTGCTTGGAAGGCAGCTATGCTCACCACTATACCACCAACGCTTGACTGAGTCTACTAAAGCAAATATTTCCCAAGTACGTAAGTCAGGTTACATGTTCTAAAAATATGCACAAGATGCCATGTTACACCATGGCTTGACTGAATTGATTGAAACAATATAAAAGGAGTACCTCAGACAGGGATGGAATCAAAAGTATTTTTATAGGAAGATATCATACATTTTACAAAGCTTTGAACATTGTTCATGAACTTTTGATCCGAGAACATGCTGGAAGTATGGTAGTAACATTTGGAAGTATGAAAAAACTGCGTTGGCCGGGAATCGAACCCGGGTCAACTGCTTGGAAGGCAGCTATGCTCACCACTATACCACCAACGCTTGACTGAGTCTGCTAAAGCAAATATTTCCCAAGTACGTAATCTAGGTCACATGTTCTAAAAATATGCACGAGATGCCATGTTACACCATGGCTTGACTGAAATTATTGAAACAATATAAAAGGAGTACCTCAGACAGGGATGGAATCAAAAGTAATTTTTATAGGAAGATATCATACATTTTACAAAGCTTTGAACATTGTTCATAAACTTTTGATCCGAGAACATGCTGGAAGAATGGTAGTAACATTTGGAAGTATGAAAAAACTGCGTTGGCCAGGAATCGAACCCGGGTCAACTGCTTGGAAGGCAGCTATGCTCACCACTATACCACCAACGCTTGACTGAGTCTGCTAAAGCAAATATTTCCCAAGTACGTAAGTCAGGTCACATGTTCTAAAAATATGCAAGAGATGCCATGTTACACCATGGCTTGACTGAAATGATTGAAACAATATAAAAGGATTACCTCAGACAGGGATGGAATCAAATGTAATTTTTATAGGAAGATATCATACATTTTACAAAGCTTTGAACATTGTTAATGAACTTTTGATCCGAGAACATGCTCAATAACATTTGGAAGTATGAAAAAACTGCGTTGGCCGGGAATCGAACCCGGGTCAACTGCTTTGAAGGCAGTTATGCTCACCACTATAACACCATTGCTTGACTGAATCTGCTAAAGCAAATATTTCCCAAGTACGTAAGTCAGGTCACATGTTCTAAAAATATGCAAGAGATGCCATGTTACACCATGGCTTGACTGAAATGATTGAAACAATATAAAAGGAGTACCTCAGACAGGGATGGAATCAAAAGTAATTTTTATAGGAAGATATCATACATTTTACAAAGCTTTGAACATTGTTCATGAACTTTTGATCCGAGAACATGCTGGAAGTATGGTAGTAACATTTGGAAGAATGAAAAAACTGCGTTGGCCGGGAATCGAACCCGGGTCAACTGCTTGGAAGCAGCTATGCTCACCACAATACCACCAACGCTTGACTGAGTCTGCTAAAGCAAATATTTCCCAAGTACGTAAGTCATTTCACATGTTCTAAAAATATGCATGAGATGCCATGTTACACCATGGCTTGACTGAAATGATTGAAACAATATAAAAGGAGTACCTCAGACAGGGATGGAATCAAAAGTAATTTTTATAGGAAGATATCATACATTTTACAAAGCTTTGAACATTGTTAATGAACTTTTGATCCGAGAACATGCTCAATAACATTTGGAAGTATGAAAAAACTGCGTTGGCCGGGAATCGAACCCGGGTCAACTGCTTTGAAGGCAGCTATGCTCACCACTATAACACCATTGCTTGACTGAGTCTGCTAAAGCAAATATTTCCCAAGTACGTAAGTCAGGTCACATGTTCTAAAAATATGCAAGAGATGCCATGTTACACCATGGCTTGACTGAAATGATTGAAACAATATAAAAGGAGTACCTCAGACAGGGATGGAATCAAAAGTAATTTTTATAGGAAGATATCATACATTTTACAAAGCTTTGAACATTGTTCATGAACTTTTGATCCGAGAACATGCTGGAAGTATGGTAGTAACATTTGGAAGTATGAAAAAACTGCGTTGGCCGGGAATCGAACCCGGGTTAACTGCTTGGAAGGCAGCTATGCTCACCACTATACCACCAACGCTTGACTGAGTCTGCTAAAGCAAATATTTCCCAAGTACGTAAGTCAGGTTACATGTTCTAAAAATATGCACGAGATGCCATGTTACACCATGGCTTGACTGAAATGATTGAAACAATATAAAAGGAGTACCTCAGACAGGGATGGAATCAAAAGTAATTTTTATAGGAAGATATCATACATTTTACAAAGCTTTGAACATTGTTAATGAACTTTTGATCCGAGAACATGCTCAATAACATTTGGAAGTATGAAAAAACTGCGTTGGCCGGGAATCGAAACCGGGTCAACTGCTTTGAAGGCAGCTATGCTCACCACTATAACACCATTGCTTGACTGAGTCTGCTAAAGCAAATATTTCCCAAGTACGTAAGTCAGGTTACATGTTCTAAAAATATGCACGAGATGCCATGTTACACCATGGCTTGACTGAAATGATTGAAACAATATAAAAGGAGTACCTCAGACAGGGATGGAATCAAAAGTAATTTTTATAGGAAGATATCATACATTTTACAAAGCTTTGAACATTGTTAATGAACTTTTGATCCGAGAACATGCTCAATAACATTTGGAAGTATGAAAAAACTGCGTTGGCCGGGAATCGAAACCGGGTCAACTGCTTTGAAGGCAGCTATGCTCACCACTATAACACCATTGCTTGACTGAGTCTGCTAAAGCAAATATTTCCCAAGTACGTAAGTCAGGTCACATGTTCTAAAAATATGCAAGAGATGCCATGTTACACCATGGCTTGACTGAAATGATTGAAACAATATTTAGGGAGTACCTCAGACAGGGATTGAATCAAAAGTATTTTTTATAGGAAGATATCATGAATTTTACAAAGCTTTGAACATTTTTCATGAACTTTTGATCCGAGAACATGCTGGAAGTATGGTAGTAGCATTTGGAAGAATGAAAAAACGGCGTTGGCCGGGAATCGAACCCGGGTCAACTGCTTTGAAGGCAGCTATGCTCACCACTATAACACCATTGCTTGACTGAATCTGCTAAAGCAAATATTTCCCAAGTACGTAAGTCAGGTCACATGTTCTAAAAATATGCAAGAGATGCCATGTTACACCATGGCTTGACTGAAATGATTGAAACAATATAAAAGGAGTACCTCAGACAGGGATGGAATCAAAAGTAATTTTTATAGGAAGATATCATACATTTTACAAAGCTTTGAACATTGTTCATGAACTTTTGATCCGAGAACATGCTGGAAGTATGGTAGTAACATTTGGAAGTATGAAAAAACTGCGTTGGCCGGGAATCGAACCCGGGTCAACTGCTTGGAAGCAGCTATGCTCACCACTATACCACCAACGCTTGACTGAGTCTGCTAAAGCAAATATTTCCCAAGTACGTAAGTCATTTCACATGTTCTAAAAATATGCATGAGATGCCATGTTACACCATGGCTTGACTGAAATGATTGAAACAATATAAAAGGAGTACCTCAGACAGGGATGGAATCAAAAGTAATTTTTATAGGAAGATATCATACATTTTACAAAGCTTTGAACATTGTTAATGAACTTTTGATCCGAGAACATGCTCAATAACATTTGGAAGTATGAAAAAACTGCGTTGGCCGGGAATCGAACCCGGGTCAACTGCTTTGAAGGCAGCTATGCTCACCACTATAACACCATTGCTTGACTGAGTCTGCTAAAGCAAATATTTCCCAAGTACGTAAGTCAGGTCACATGTTCTAAAAATATGCAAGAGATGCCATGTTACACCATGGCTTGACTGAAATGATTGAAACAATATAAAAGGAGTACCTCAGACAGGGATGGAATCAAATGTAATTTTTATAGGAAGATATCATACATTTTACAAAGCTTTGAACATTGTTCATGAACTTTTGATCCGAGAACATGCTGGAAGTATGGTAGTAACATTTGGAAGTATGAAAAAACTGCGTTGGCCGGGAATCGAACCCGGGTTAACTGCTTGGAAGGCAGCTATGCTCACCACTATACCACCAACGCTTGACTGAGTCTGCTAAAGCAAATATTTCCCAAGTACGTAAGTCAGGTTACATGTTCTAAAAATATGCACGAGATGCCATGTTACACCATGGCTTGACTGAAATGATTGAAACAATATAAAAGGAGTACCTCAGACAGGGATGGAATCAAAAGTAATTTTTATAGGAAGATATCATACATTTTACAAAGCTTTGAACATTGTTAATGAACTTTTGATCCGAGAACATGCTCAATAACATTTGGAAGTATGAAAAAACTGCGTTGGCCGGGAATCGAACCCGGGTCAACTGCTTTGAAGGCAGCTATGCTCACCACTATAACACCATTGCTTGACTGAGTCTGCTAAAGCAAATATTTCCCAAGTACGTAAGTCAGGTCACATGTTCTAAAAATATGCAAGAGATGCCATGTTACACCATGGCTTGACTGAAATGATTGAAACAATATTTAGGGAGTACCTCAGACAGGGATTGAATCAAAAGTATTTTTTATAGGAAGATATCATGAATTTTACAAAGCTTTGAACATTGTTCATGAACTTTTGATCCGAGAACATGCTGGAAGTATGGTAGTAACATTTGGAAGAATGAAAAAACTGCGTTGGCCGGGAATCGAACCCTGGTCAACTGCTTGGAAGGCAGCTCTGCTCACCACTATACCACCAACACTTGACTGAGTCTTCTAAAGCAAATATTTCCCAAGTACGTAAGTCAGGTTACATGTTCTAAAAATATGCACGAGATGCCATGTTACACCATGGCTTGACTGAAATGATTGAAACAATATAAAAGGAGTACCTCAGACAGGGATGGAATCAAAAGTAATTTTTATAGGAAGATATCATACATTTTACAAAGCTTTGAACATTGTTAATGAACTTTTGATCCGAGAACATGCTCAATAACATTTGGAAGTATGAAAAAACTGCGTTGGCCGAGAATCGAACCCAGGTCAACTGCTTTGAAGGCAGCTATGCTAACCACTATAACACCATTGCTTGACTGAATCTGCTAAAGCAAATATTTCCCAAGTACGTAAGTCAGGTTACATGTTCTAAAAATATGACCGAGATGCCATGTTACACCATGGCTTGACTGAAATGATTGAAACAATATAAAAGGAGTACCTCAGACAGGGATGGAATCAAAAGTAATTTTTATAGGAAGATATCATACATTTTACAAAGCTTTGAACATTGTTAATGAACTTTTGATCCGAGAACATGCTCAATAACATTTGGAAGTATGAAAATACTGCGTTGGCCGGGAATCGAACCCGGGTCAACTGCTTTGAAGGCAGTTATGCTCACCACTATAACACCATTGCTTGACTGAATCTGCTAAAGCAAATATTTCCCAAGTACGTAAGTCAGGTCACATGTTCTAAAAATATGCAAGAGATGCCATGTTACACCATGGCTTGACTGAAATGATTGAAACAATATAAAAGGAGTACCTCAGACAGGGATGGAATCAAAAGTAATTTTTATAGGAAGATATCATACATTTTACAAAGCTTTGAACATTGTTCATGAACTTTTGATCCGAGAACATGCTGGAAGTATGGTAGTAACATTTGGAAGTATGAAAAAACTGCGTTGGCCGGGAATCGAACCCGGGTCAACTGCTTGGAAGCAGCTATGCTCACCACAATACCACCAACGCTTGACTGAGTCTGCTAAAGCAAATATTTCCCAAGTACGTAAGTCATTTCACATGTTCTAAAAATATGCATGAGATGCCATGTTACACCATGGCTTGACTGAAATGATTGAAACAATATAAAAGGAGTACCTCAGACAGGGATGGAATCAAAAGTAATTTTTATAGGAAGATATCATACATTTTACAAAGCTTTGAACATTGTTCATAAACTTTTGATCCGAGAACATGCTGGAAGTATGGTAGTAACATTTGGAAGTATGAAAAAACTGCGTTGGCCGGGAATCGAACCCGGGTCAACTGCTTGGAAGGCAGCTATGCTCACCACTATACCACCAACGCTTGACTGAGTCTGCTAAAGCAAATATTTCCCAAGTACGTAAGTCAGGTTACATGTTCTAAAAATATGCACGAGATGCCATGTTACACCATGGCTTGACTGAAATGATTGAAACAATATAAAAGGAGTACCTCAGACAGGGATGGAATCAAAAGTAATTTTTATAGGAAGATATCATAGATTTTACAAAGCTTTGAACAATGTTCATGAACTTTTGATCCGAGAACATGCTGGAAGTATGGTAGTAACATTTGGAAGTATGAAAAAACTGCGTTGGCCGGGAATCGAACCCGGGTCAACTGCTTGGAAGGCAGCTATGCTCTCCACTATACCACCAACGCTTGACTGAGTCTGCTAAAGCAAATATTTCCCAAGTACGTAAGTCAGGTCACATGTTCTAAAAATATGCACGAGATGCCATGTTACACCATGGCTTGACTGAAATGATTGAAACAATATAAAAGGAGTACCTCAGACAAGGATGGAATCAAAAGTAATTTTTATAGGAAGATATCAGACATTTTACAAAGCTTTGAACATTGTTAATGAACTTTTGATCCGAGAACATGCTCAATAACATTTGGAAGTATGAAAAAACTGCGTTGGCAGGGAATCGAACCCGGGTCAACTGCTTTGAAGGCAGCTATGCTCACCACTATAACACCATTGCTTGACTGAGTCTGCTAAAGCAAATATTTCCCAAGTACGTAAGTCAGGTCACATGTTCTAAAAATATGCACGAGATGCCATGTTACACCATGGCTTGACTGAAATGATTGAAACAATATTTAGGGAGTACCTCAGACAGGGATGGTATCAAAAGTATTTTTTATAGGAAGATATCATACATTTTACAAAGCTTTGAACATTGTTCATGAACTTTTGATCCGAGAACATGCTTGAAGTATGGTAGTAACATTTGGAAGTATGAAAAAACTGCGTTGGCCGGGAATCGAACCCGGGTCAACTGCTTGGAAGGCAGCTATGCTCACCACTATACCACCAACGCTTGACTGAGTCTGCTAAAGCAAATATTTCCCAAGTACGTAAGTCAGGTCACATGTTCTAAAAATATGCACGAGATGCCATGATGCCATGTTACACCATGGCTTGACTGAAATGATTGAAACAATATTTAGGGAGTACCTCAGACAGGGATGGAATCAAAAGTATTTTTTATAGGAAGATATCATGAATTTTACAACGCTTTGAACATTGTTCATGAACTTTTGATCCGAGAACATGCTCAATAACATTTGGAAGTATGAAAAAACTGCGTTGGCCGGGAATCGAACCCGGGTCAACTGCTTGGAAGGCAGCTATGCTCACCACTATACCACCAACGCTTGACTGAGACTGCAAAAGGAAATATTTCCCAAGTACGTAAGTCAGGTTACATGTTCTAAAAATATGCACGAGATGCCATGTTACACCATGGCTTGACTGAAATGATTGAAACAATATAAAAGGAGTACCTCAGACAGGGATGGAATCAAAAGTATTTTTTATAGGAAGATATCATACATTTTACAAAGCTTTGAACAATGTTCATGAACTTTTGATCCGAGAACATGCTGGAAGTATGGTAGTAACATTTGGAAGTATGAAAAAACTGCGTTGGCCGGGAATCGAACCCGGGTAAACTGCTTGGAAGGCAGCTATGCTCACCACTATACCACCAACGCTTGACTGAGTCTTCTAAAGCAAATATTTCCCAAGTACGTAAGTCAGGTCACATGTTCTAAAAATATGCACGAGATGCCATGTTACACCATGGCTTGACTGAAATGATTGAAACAATATAAAAGGAGTACCTCAGACAGGGATGGAATCAAAAGTAATTTTTATAGGAAGATATCATACATTTTACAAAGCTTTGAACATTGTTAATGAACTTTTGATCCGAGAACATGCTCAATAACATTTGGAAGTATGAAAAAACTGCGTTGGCCGGGAATCAAACCCGGGTCAACTGCTTTGAAGGCAGCTATGCTCACCACTATAACACCATTGCTTGACTGAGTCTGCTAAAGCAAATATTTCCCAAGTACGTAAGTCAGGTCACATGTTCTAAAAATATGCACGAGATGCCATGTTACACCATGGCTTGACTGAAATGATTGAAACAATATTTAGGGAGTACCTCAGACAGGGATGGTATCAAAAGTATTTTTTATAGGAAGATATCATGAATTTTACAAAGCTTTGAACATTGTTCATGAACTTTTGATCCGAGAACATGCTCAATAACATTTGGAAGTATGAAAAAACTGCGTTGGCCGGGAATCGAACCCGGGTCAACTGCTTGGAAGGCAGCTATGCTCACCACTATACCACCAACGCTTGACTGAGTCTGCTAAAGCAAATATTTCCCAAGTACGTAAGTCAGGTTACATGTTCTAAAAATATGCACGAGATGCCATGTTACACCATGGCTTGACTGAAATGATTGAAACAATATAAAAGGAGTACCTCAGACAGGGATGGAATCAAAAGTAATTTTTATAGGAAGATATCATGAATTTTACAAAGCTTTGAACATTGTTCATGAACTTTTGATCCGAGAACATGCTCAATAACATTTGGAAGTATGAAAAAACTGCGTTGGCCGGGAATCAAACCCGGGTCAACTGCTTTGAAGGCAGCTATGCTCACCACTATAACACCATTGCTTGACTGAGTCTGCTAAAGCAAATATTTCCCAAGTACGTAAGTCAGGTCACATGTTCTAAAAATATGCACGAGATGCCATGTTACACCATGGCTTGACTGAAATGATTGAAACAATATTTAGGGAGTACCTCAGACAGGGATGGTATCAAAAGTATTTTTTATAGGAAGATATCATGAATTTTACAAAGCTTTGAACATTGTTCATGAACTTTTGATCCGAGAACATGCTCAATAACATTTGGAAGTATGAAAAAACTGCGTTGGCCGGGAATCGAACCCGGGTCAACTGCTTGGAAGGCAGCTATGCTCACCACTATACCACCAACGCTTGACTGAGTCTGCTAAAGCAAATATTTCCCAAGTACGTAAGTCAGGTTACATGTTCTAAAAATATGCACGAGATGCCATGTTACACCATGGCTTGACTGAAATGATTGAAACAATATAAAAGGAGTACCTCAGACAGGGATGGAATCAAAAGTAATTTTTATAGGAAGATATCATGAATTTTACAAAGCTTTGAACAATGTTCATGAACTTTTGATCCGAGAACATGCTGGAAGTATGGTATTAACATTTGGAAGTATGAAAAAACTGCGTTGGCCGGGAATCGAACCCGGGTCAACTGCTTGGAAGGCAGCTATGCTCACAACTATACCACCAACGCTTGACTGAGTCTGCTAAAGCAAATATTTCCCAAGTACGTAAGTCAGGTTACATGTTCTAAAAATATGCACGAGATGCCATGTTACACCATGGCTTGACTGAAATGATTGAAACAATATAAAAGGAGTACCTCAGACAGGGATGGAATCAAAAGTATTTTTTATAGGAAGATATCATACATTTTACAAAGCTTTGAACAATGTTCATGAACTTTTGATCCGAGAACATGCTGGAAGTATGGTAGTAACATTTGGAAGTATGAAAAAACTGCGTTGGCCGGGAATCGAACCCGGGTAAACTGCTTGGAAGGCAGCTATGCTCACCACTATACCACCAACGCTTGACTGAGTCTTCTAAAGCAAATATTTCCCAAGTACGTAAGTCAGGTCACATGTTCTAAAAATATGCACGAGATGCCATGTTACACCATGGCTTGACTGAAATGATTGAAACAATATAAAAGGAGTACCTCAGACAGGGATGGAATCAAAAGTAATTTTTATAGGAAGATATCATACATTTTACAAAGCTTTGAACATTGTTAATGAACTTTTGATCCGAGAACATGCTCAATAACATTTGGAAGTATGAAAAAACTGCGTTGGCCGGGAATCAAACCCGGGTCAACTGCTTTGAAGGCAGCTATGCTCACCACTATAACACCATTGCTTGACTGAGTCTGCTAAAGCAAATATTTCCCAAGTACGTAAGTCAGGTTACATGTTCTAAAAATATGCACGAGATGCCATGTTTCACCATGGCTTGACTGAAATGATTGAAACAATATAAAAGGAGTACCTCAGACAGGGATGGAATCAAAAGTAATTTTTATAGGAAGATATCATACATTTTACAAAGCTTTGAACAATGTTCATGAACTTTTGATCCGAGAACATGCTGGAAGTATGGTATTAACATTTGGAAGTATGAAAAAACTGCGTTGGCCGGGAATCGAACCCGGGTCAACTGCTTGGAAGGCAGCTATGCTCACCACTATACCACCAACGCTTGACTGAGTCTGCTAAAGCAAATATTTCCCAAGTACGTAAGTCAGGTTACATGTTCTAAAAATATGCACGAGATGCCATGTTACACCATGGCTTGACTGAAATGATTGAAACAATATAAAAGGAGTACCTCAGACAGGGATGGAATCAAAAGTATTTTTTATAGGAAGATATCATACATTTTACAAAGCTTTGAACAATGTTCATGAACTTTTGATCCGAGAACATGCTGCAAGTATGGTAGTAACATTTGGAAGTATGAAAAAACTGCGTTGGCCGGGAATCGAACCCGGGTAAACTGCTTGGAAGGCAGCTATGCTCACCACTATACCACCAACGCTTGACTGAGTCTTCTAAAGCAAATATTTCCCAAGTACGTAAGTCAGGTCACATGTTCTAAAAATATGCACGAGATGCCATGTTACACCATGGCTTGACTGAAATGATTGAAACAATATAAAAGGAGTACCTCAGACAGGGATGGAATCAAAAGTAATTTTTATAGGAAGATATCATACATTTTACAAAGCTTTGAACATTGTTAATGAACTTTTGATCCGAGAACATGCTCAATAACATTTGGAAGTATGAAAAAACTGCGTTGGCCGGGAATCAAACCCGGGTCAACTGCTTTGAAGGCAGCTATGCTCACCACTATAACACCATTGCTTGACTGAGTCTGCTAAAGCAAATATTTCCCAAGTACGTAAGTCAGGTCACATGTTCTAAAAATATGCACGAGATGCCATGTTACACCATGGCTTGACTGAAATGATTGAAACAATATTTAGGGAGTACCTCAGACAGGGATGGTATCAAAAGTATTTTTTATAGGAAGATATCATGAATTTTACAAAGCTTTGAACATTGTTCATGAACTTTTGATCCGAGAACATGCTCAATAACATTTGGAAGTATGAAAAAACTGCGTTGGCCGGGAATCGAACCCGGGTCAACTGCTTGGAAGGCAGCTATGCTCACCACTATACCACCAACGCTTGACTGAGTCTGCTAAAGCAAATATTTCCCAAGTACGTAAGTCAGGTTACATGTTCTAAAAATATGCACGAGATGCCATGTTACACCATGGCTTGACTGAAATGATTGAAACAATATAAAAGGAGTACCTCAGACAGGGATGGAATCAAAAGTAATTTTTATAGGAAGATATCATGAATTTTACAAAGCTTTGAACATTGTTAATGAACTTTTGATCCGAGAACATGCTCAATAAAATTTGGAAGTATGAAAAAACTGCGTTGGCCGGGAATCGAACCCGGGTCAACTGCTTTGAAGGCAGCTATGCTCACCACTATAACACCATTGCTTGACTGAGTCTGCTAAAGCAAATATTTCCCAAGTACGTAAGTCAGGTCACATGTACTAAAAATATGCACGAGATGCCATGTTACACCATGGCTTGACTGAAATGATTGAAACAATATTTAGGGAGTACCTCAGACAGGGATGGAATCAAAAGTATTTTTTATAGGAAGATATCATGAATTTTACAACGCTTTGAACATTGTTCATGAACTTTTGATCCGAGAACATGCTCAATAACATTTGGAAGTATGAAAAAACTGCGTTGGCCAGGAATCGAACCCGGGTCAACTGCTTGGAAGGCAGCTATGCTCACCACTATACCACCAACGCTTGACTGAGTCTGCTAAAGCAAATATTTCCCAAGTACGTAAGTCAGGTTACATGTTCTAAAAATATGCACGAGATGCCATGTTACACCATGGCTTGACTGAAATGATTGAAACAATATAAAAGGAGTACCTCAGACAGGGATGGAATCAAAAGTAATTTTTATAGGAAGATATCATACATTTTACAAAGCTTTGAACAATGTTCATGAACTTTTGATCCGAGAACATGCTGGAAGTATGGTAGTAACATTTGGAAGTATGAAAAAACTGCGTTGGCCGGGAATCGAACCCGGGTCAACTGCTTGGAAGGCAGCTATGCTCACCACTATACCACCAACGCTTGACTGAGTCTGCTAAAGCAAATATTTCCCAAGTACGTAAGTCAGGTCACATGTTCTAAAAATATGCACGAGATGCCATGATGCCATGTTACACCATGGCTTGACTGAAATGATTGAAACAATATAAAAGGAGTACCTCAGACAGGGAAGGAATCAAAAGTAATTTTTATAGGAAGATATCATACATTTTACAAAGCTTTGAACATTGTTCATGAACTTTTGATCCAAGAACATGCTGGAAGTATGGTAGTAACATTTGGAAGTATGAAAAAACTGCGTTGGCCGGGAATCGAACCCGGGTCAACTGCTTGGAAGCAGCAATGCTCACCACTATACCACCAACGCTTGACTGAGTCTGCTAAAGCAAATATTTCCCAAGTACGTAAGTCATTTCACATGTTCTAAAAATATGCATGAGATGCCATGTTACACCATGGCTTGACTGAAATGATTGAAACAATATAAAAGGAGTACCTCAGACAGGGATGGAATCAAAAGTAATTTTTATAGGAAGATATCATACATTTTACAAAGCTTTGAACATTGTTAATGAACTTTTGATCCGAGAACATGCTCAATAAAATTTGGAAGTATGAAAAAACTGCGTTGGCCGGGAATCGAACCCGGGTCAACTGCTTTGAAGGCAGCTATGCTCACCACTATAACACCATTGCTTGACTGAGTCTGCTAAAGCAAATATTTCCCAAGTACGTAAGTCAGGTCACATGTACTAAAAATATGCACGAGATGCCATGTTACACCATGGCTTGACTGAAATGATTGAAACAATATTTAGGGAGTACCTCAGACAGGGATGGAATCAAAAGTATTTTTTATAGGAAGATATCATGAATTTTACAACGCTTTGAACATTGTTCATGAACTTTTGATCCGAGAACATGCTCAATAACATTTGGAAGTATGAAAAAACTGCGTTGGCCGGGAATCGAACCCGGGTCAACTGCTTGGAAGGCAGCTATGCTCACCACTATACCACCAACGCTTGACTGAGTCTGCTAAAGCAAATATTTCCCAAGTACGTAAGTCAGGTTACATGTTCTAAAAATATGCACGAGATGCCATGTTACACCATGGCTTGACTGAAATGATTGAAACAATATAAAAGGAGTACCTCAGACAGGGATGGAATCAAAAGTAATTTTTATAGGAAGATATCATACATTTTACAAAGCTTTGAACAATGTTCATGAACTTTTGATCCGAGAACATGCTGGAAGTATGGTAGTAACATTTGGAAGTATGAAAAAACTGCGTTGGCCGGGAATCGAACCCGGGTCAACTGCTTGGAAGGCAGCTATGCTCACCACTATACCACCAACGCTTGACTGAGTCTGCTAAAGCAAATATTTCCCAAGTACGTAAGTCAGGTTACATGTTCTAAAAATATGCACGAGATGCCATGTTACACCATGGCTTGACTGAAATGATTGAAACAATATAAAAGGAGTACCTCAGACAGGGATGGAATCAAAAGTATTTTTTATAGGAAGATATCATACATTTTACAAAGCTTTGAACAATGTTCATGAACTTTTGATCCGAGAACATGCTGGAAGTATGGTAGTAACATTTGGAAGTATGAAAAAACTGCGTTGGCCGGGAATCGAACCCAGGTAAACTGCTTGGAAGGCAGCTATGCTCACCACTATACCACCAACGCTTGACTGAGTCTTCTAAAGCAAATATTTCCCAAGTACGTAAGTCAGGTCACATGTTCTAAAAATATGCACGAGATGCCATGTTACACCATGGCTTGACTGAAATGATTGAAACAATATAAAAGGAGTACCTCAGACAGGGATGGAATCAAAAGTAATTTTTATAGGAAGATATCATACATTTTACAAAGCTTTGAACATTGTTAATGAACTTTTGATCCGAGAACATGCTCAATAACATTTGGAAGTATGAAAAAACTGCGTTGGCCGGGAATCAAACCCGGGTCAACTGCTTTGAAGGCAGCTATGCTCACCACTATAACACCATTGCTTGACTGAGTCTGCTAAAGCAAATATTTCCCAAGTACGTAAGTCAGGTCACATGTTCTAAAAATATGCACGAGATGCCATGTTACACCATGGCTTGACTGAAATGATTGAAACAATATTTAGGGAGTACCTCAGACAGGGATGGTATCAAAAGTATTTTTTATAGGAAGATATCATGAATTTTACAAAGCTTTGAACATTGTTCATGAACTTTTGATCCGAGAACATGCTCAATAACATTTGGAAGTATGAAAAAACTGCGTTGGCCGGGAATCGAACCCGGGTCAACTGCTTGGAAGGCAGCTATGCTCACCACTATACCACCAACGCTTGACTGAGTCTGCTAAAGCAAATATTTCCCAAGTACGTAAGTCAGGTTACATGTTCTAAAAATATGCACGAGATGCCATGTTACACCATGGCTTGACTGAAATGATTGAAACAATATAAAAGGAGTACCTCAGACAGGGATGGAATCAAAAGTAATTTTTATAGGAAGATATCATGAATTTTACAAAGCTTTGAACATTGTTCATGAACTTTTGATCCGAGAACATGCTCAATAACATTTGGAAGTATGAAAAAACTGCGTTGGCCGGGAATCGAACAAGGGTCAACTGCTTGGAAGGCAGCTATGCTCACCACTATACCACCAACGCTTGACTGAGTCTGCTAAAGCAAATATATCCCAAGTACGTAAGTCAGGTTACATGTTCTAAAAATATGCACGAGATGCCATGTTACACCATGGCTTGACTGAAATGATTGAAACAACATAAAAGGAGTACCTCAGACAGGGATGGAATCAAAAGTAATTTTTATAGGAAGATATCATACATTTTACAAAGCTTTGAACATTGTTCATGAACTTTTGATCCGAGAACATGCTTGAAGTATGGTAGTAACATTTGGAAGTATGAAAAAACTGCGTTGGCCGGGAATCGAACCCGGGTCAACTGCTTGGAAGGCAGCTATGCTCACCACTATACCACCAACGCTTGACTGCGTCTGCTAAAGCAAATATTTCCCAAGTACGTAAGTCAGGTCACATGTTCTAAAAATATGCACGAGATGCCATGATGCCATGTTACACCATGGCTTGACTGAAATGATTGAAACAATATAAAAGGAGTACCTCAGACAGGGAAGGAATCAAAAGTAATTTTTATAGGAAGATATCATACATTTTACAAAGCTTTGAACAATGTTCATGAACTTTTGATCCGAGAACATGCTGGAAGTATGGTAGTAACATTTGGAAGTATGAAAAAACTGCGTTGGCCGGGAATCGAACCCGGGTCAACTGCTTGGAAGGCAGCTATGCTCACCACTATACCACCAACGCTTGACTGAGTCTGCTAAAGCAAATATTTCCCAAGTACGTAAGTCATTTCACATGTTCTAAAAATATGCATGAGATGCCATGTTACACCATGGCTTGACTGAAATGATTGAAACAATATAAAAGGAGTACCTCAGACAGGGATGGAATCAAAAGTAATTTTTATAGGAAGATATCATACATTTTACAAAGCTTTGAACAATGTTCATGAACTTTTGATCCGAGAACATGCTGGAAGTATGGTAGTAACATTTGGAAGTATGAAAAAACTGCGTTGGCCGGGAATCGAACCCGGGTAAACTGCTTGGAAGGCAGCTATGCTCACCACTATACCACCAACGCTTGACTGAGTCTTCTAAAGCAAATATTTCCCAAGTACGTAAGTCAGGTCACATGTTCTAAAAATATGCACGAGATGCCATGTTACACCATGGCTTGACTGAAATGATTGAAACAATATAAAAGGAGTACCTCAGACAGGGATGGAATCAAAAGTAATTTTTATAGGAAGATATCATACATTTTACAAAGCTTTGAACATTGTTAATGAACTTTTGATCTGAGAACATGCTCAATAACATTTGGAAGTATGAAAAAACTGCGTTGGCCGGGAATCAAACCCGGGTCAACTGCTTTGAAGGCAGCTATGCTCACCACTATAACACCATTGCTTGACTGAGTCTGCTAAAGCAAATATTTCCCAAGTACGTAAGTCAGGTCACATGTTCTAAAAATATGCACGAGATGCCATGTTACACCATGGCTTGACTGAAATGATTGAAACAATATTTAGGGAGTACCTCAGACAGGGATGGTATCAAAAGTATTTTTTATAGGAAGATATCATGAATTTTACAACGCTTTGAACATTGTTCATGAACTTTTGATCCGAGAACATGCTCAATAAAATTTGGAAGTATGAAAAAACTGCGTTGGCCGGGAATCGAACCCGGGTCAACTGCTTTGAAGGCAGCTATGCTCACCACTATAACACCATTGCTTGACTGAGTCTGCTAAAGCAAATATTTCCCAAGTACGTAAGTCAGGTCACATGTACTAAAAATATGCACGAGATGCCATGTTACACCATGGCTTGACTGAAATGATTGAAACAATATTTAGGGAGTACCTCAGACAGGGATGGAATCAAAAGTATTTTTTATAGGAAGATATCATGAATTTTACAACGCTTTGAACATTGTTCATGAACTTTTGATCCGAGAACATGCTCAATAACATTTGGAAGTATGAAAAAACTGCGTTGCCCGGGAATCGAACCCGGGTCAACTGCTTGGAAGGCAGCTATGCTCACCACTATACCACCAACGCTTGACTGAGTCTGCTAAAGCAAATATTTCCCAAGTACGTAAGTCAGGTTACATGTTCTAAAAATATGCACGAGATGCCATGTTACACCATGGCTTGACTGAAATGATTGAAACAATATAAAAGGAGTACCTCAGACAGGGATGGAATCAAAAGTAATTTTTATAGGAAGATATCATACATTTTACAAAGCTTTGAACAATGTTCATGAACTTTTGATCCGAGAACATGCTGGAAGTATGAAAAAACTGCGTTGGCCGGGAATCGAACCCGGATCAACTGCTTGGAAGGCAGCTATGCTCACCACTATACCACCAACGCTTGACTGAGTCTGCTAAAGCAAATATTTCCCAAGTACGTAAGTCAGGTTACATGTTCTAAAAATATGCACGAGATGCCATGTTACACCATGGCTTGACTGAAATGATTGAAACAATATAAAAGGAGTACCTCAGACAGGGATGGAATCAAAAGTATTTTTTATAGGAAGATATCATACATTTTACAAAGCTTTGAACAATGTTCATGAACTTTTGATCCGAGAACATGCTGGAAGTATGGTAGTAACATTTGGAAGTATGAAAAAACTGCGTTGGCCGGGAATCGAACCCGGGTAAACTGCTTGGAAGGCAGCTATGCTCACCACTATACCACCAACGCTTGACTGAGTCTTCTAAAGCAAATATTTCCCAAGTACGTAAGTCAGGTCACATGTTCTAAAAATATGCACGAGATGCCATGTTACACCATGGCTTGACTGAAATGATTGAAACAATATAAAAGGAGTACCTCAGACAGGGATGGAATCAAAAGTAATTTTTATAGGAAGATATCATACATTTTACAAAGCTTTGAACAATGTTCATGAACTTTTGATCCGAGAACATGCTGGAAGTATGGTAGTAACATTTGGAAGTATGAAAAAACTGCGTTGGCAGGGAATCGAACCCGGGTAAACTGCTTGGAAGGCAGCTATGCTCACCACTATACCACCAACACTTGACTGAGTCTTCTAAAGCAAATATTTCCCAAGTACGTAAGTCAGGTCACATGTTCTAAAAATATGCACGAGATGCCATGTTACACCATGGCTTGACTGAAATGATTGAAACAATATAAAAGGAGTACCTCAGACAGGGATGGAATCAAAAGTAATTTTTATAGGAAGATATCATACATTTTACAAAGCTTTGAACAATGTTCATGAACTTTTGATCCGAGAACATGCTGGAAGTATGGTAGTAACATTTGGAAGTATGAAAAAACTGCGTTGGCCGGGAATCGAACCCGGGTAAACTGCTTTGAAGGCAGCTATGCTCACCACTATAACACCATTGCTTGACTGAGTCTGCTAAAGCAAATATTTCCCAAGTACGTAAGTCAGGTCACATGTACTAAAAATATGCACGAGATGCCATGTTACACCATGGCTTGACTGAAATGATTGAAACAATATTTAGGGAGTACCTCAGACAGGGATGGAATCAAAAGTATTTTTTATAGGAAGATATCATGAATTTTACAACGCTTTGAACATTGTTCATGAACTTTTGATCCGAGAACATGCTCAATAACATTTGGAAGTATGAAAAAACTGCGTTGCCCGGGAATCGAACCCGGGTCAACTGCTTGGAAGGCAGCTATGCTCACCACTATACCACCAACGCTTGACTGAGTCTGCTAAAGCAAATATTTCCCAAGTACGTAAGTCAGGTTACATGTTCTAAAAATATGCACGAGATGCCATGTTACACCATGGCTTGACTGAAATGATTGAAACAATATAAAAGGAGTACCTCAGACAGGGATGGAATCAAAAGTAATTTTTATAGGAAGATATCATACATTTTACAAAGCTTTGAACAATGTTCATGAACTTTTGATCCGAGAACATGCTGGAAGTATGAAAAAACTGCGTTGGCCGGGAATCGAACCCGGATCAACTGCTTGGAAGGCAGCTATGCTCACCACTATACCACCAACGCTTGACTGAGTCTGCTAAAGCAAATATTTCCCAAGTACGTAAGTCAGGTTACATGTTCTAAAAATATGCACGAGATGCCATGTTACACCATGGCTTGACTGAAATGATTGAAACAATATAAAAGGAGTACCTCAGACAGGGATGGAATCAAAAGTATTTTTTATAGGAAGATATCATACATTTTACAAAGCTTTGAACAATGTTCATGAACTTTTGATCCGAGAACATGCTGGAAGTATGGTAGTAACATTTGGAAGTATGAAAAAACTGCGTTGGCCGGGAATCGAACCCGGGTAAACTGCTTGGAAGGCAGCTATGCTCACCACTATACCACCAACGCTTGACTGAGTCTTCTAAAGCAAATATTTCCCAAGTACGTAAGTCAGGTCACATGTTCTAAAAATATGCACGAGATGCCATGTTACACCATGGCTTGACTGAAATGATTGAAACAATATAAAAGGAGTACCTCAGACAGCGATGGAATCAAAAGTAATTTTTATAGGAAGATATCATACATTTTACAAAGCTTTGAACAATGTTCATGAACTTTTGATCCGAGAACATGCTGGAAGTATGGTAGTAACATTTGGAAGTATGAAAAAACTGCGTTGGCCGGGAATCGAACCCGGGTAAACTGCTTGGAAGGCAGCTATGCTCACCACTATACCACCAACACTTGACTGAGTCTTCTAAAGCAAATATTTCCCAAGTACGTAAGTCAGGTCACATGTTCTAAAAATATGCACGAGATGCCATGTTACACCATGGCTTGACTGAAATGATTGAAACAATATAAAAGGAGTACCTCAGACAGGGATGGAATCAAAAGTAATTTTTATAGGAAGATATCATACATTTTACAAAGCTTTGAACAATGTTCATGAACTTTTGATCCGAGAACATGCTGGAAGTATGGTAGTAACATTTGGAAGTATGAAAAAACTGCGTTGGCCGGGAATCGAACCCGGGTCAACTGCTTGGAAGGCAGCTATGCTCACCACTATACCACCAACGCTTGACTGAGTCTGCTAAAGCAAATATTTCCCAAGTACGTAAGTCAGGTTACATGTTCTAAAAATATGCACGAGATGCCATGTTACACCATGGCTTGACTGAAATGATTGAAACAATATAAAAGGAGTACCTCAGACAGGGATGGAATCAAAAGTAATTTTTATAGGAAGATATCATACATTTTAAAAAGCTTTGAACAATGTTCATGAACTTTTGATCCGAGAACATGCTGGAAGTATGGTAGTAACATTTGGAAGTATGAAAAAACTGCGTTGGCCGGGAATCGAACCCGGGTCAACTGCTTGGAAGGCAGCTATGCTCACCACTATACCACCAACACTTGACTGAGTCTTCTAAAGCAAATATTTCCCAAGTACGTAAGTCAGGTCACATGTTCTAAAAATATGCACGAGATGCCATGTTACACCATGGCTTGACTGAAATGATTGAAACAATATAAAAGGAGTACCTCAGACAGGGATGGAATCAAAAGTAATTTTTATAGGAAGATATCATACATTTTACAAAGCTTTGAACAATGTTCATGAACTTTTGATCCGAGAACATGCTGGAAGTATGGTAGTAACATTTGGAAGTATGAAAAAACTGCGTTGGCCGGGAATCGAACCCGGGTCAACTGCTTGGAAGGCAGCTATGCTCACCACTATACCACCAACGCTTGACTGAGTCTGCTAAAGCAAATATTTCCCAAGTACGTAAGTCAGGTTACATGTTCTAAAAATATGCACGAGATGCCATGTTACACCATGGCTTGACTGAAATGATTGAAACAATATAAAAGGAGTACCTCAGACAGGGATGGAATCAAAAGTAATTTTTATAGGAAGATATCATACATTTTAAAAAGCTTTGAACAATGTTCATGAACTTTTGATCCGAGAACATGCTGGAAGTATGGTAGTAACATTTGGAAGTATGAAAAAACTGCGTTGGCCGGGAATCGAACCCGGGTCAACTGCTTGGAAGGCAGCTATGCTCACCACTATACCACCAACGCTTGACTGAGTCTGCTAAAGCAAATATTTCCCAAGTACGTAAGTCAGGTTACATGTTCTAAAAATATGCACGAGATGCCATGTTACACCATGGCTTGACTGAAATGATTGAAACAATATTTAGGGAGTACCTCAGACAGGGATTGTATCAAAAGTATTTTTTATAGGAAGATATCATGAATTTTACAAAGCTTTGAACATTGTTCATGAACTTTTGATCCGAGAACATGCTCAATAACAATTGGAAGTATGAAAAAACTGCGTTGGCCAAGTACGTAAGTCAGGTTACATGTTCTAAAAATATGCACGAGATGCCATGTTACACCATGGCTTGACTGAAATGATTGAAACAATATTTAGGGAGTACCTCAGACAGGGATTGTATCAAAAGTATTTTTTATAGGAAGATATCATGAATTTTACAAAGCTTTGAACATTGTTCATGAACTTTTGATCCGAGAACATGCTCAATAACAATTGGAAGTATGAAAAAACTGCGTTGGCCGGGAATCGAACCCGGGTAAACTGCTTGGAAGGCAGCTATGCTCACCACTATACCACCAACGCTTGACTGAGTCTTCTAAAGCAAATATTTCCCAAGTACGTAAGTCAGGTCACATGTTCTAAAAATATGCACGAGATGCCATGTTACACCATGGCTTGACTGAAATGATTGAAACAATATAAAAGGAGTACCTCAGACAGGGATGGAATCAAAAGTAATTTTTATAGGAAGATATCATACATTTTACAAAGCTTTGAACATTGTTAATGAACTTTTGATCTGAGAACATGCTCAATAACATTTGGAAGTATGAAAAAACTGCGTTGGCCGGGAATCAAACCCGGGTCAACTGCTTTGAAGGCAGCTATGCTCACCACTATAACACCATTGCTTGACTGAGTCTGCTAAAGCAAATATTTCCCAAGTACGTAAGTCAGGTCACATGTTCTAAAAATATGCACGAGATGCCATGTTACACCATGGCTTGACTGAAATGATTGAAACAATATTTAGGGAGTACCTCAGACAGGGATGGTATCAAAAGTATTTTTTATAGGAAGATATCATGAATTTTACAAAGCTTTGAACATTGTTCATGAACTTTTGATCCGAGAACATGCTCAATAACATTTGGAAGTATGAAAAAACTGCGTTGGCCGGGAATCGAACCCGGGTCAACTGCTTGGAAGGCAGCTATGCTCACCACTATACCACCAACGCTTGACTGAGTCTGCTAAAGCAAATATTTCCCAAGTACGTAAGTCAGGTTACATGTTCTAAAAATATGCACGAGATGCCATGTTACACCATGGCTTGACTGAAATGATTGAAACAATATAAAAGGAGTACCTCAGACAGGGATGGAATCAAAAGTAATTTTTATAGGAAGATATCATACATTTTACAAAGCTTTGAACAATGTTCATGAACTTTTGATCCGAGAACATGCTGGAAGTATGGTAGTAACATTTGGAAGTATGAAAAAACTGCGTTGGCCGGGAATCGAACCCGGGTCTACTGCTTGGAAGGCAGCTATGCTCACCACTATACCACCAACGCTTGACTGAGTCTGCTAAAGCAAATATTTCCCAAGTACGTAAGTCAGGTTACATGTTCTAAAAATATGCACGAGATGCCATGTTACACCATGGCTTGACTGAAATGATTGAAACAATATTTAGGGAGTACCTCAGACAGGGATGGTATCAAAAGTATTTTTTATAGGAAGATATCATGAATTTTACAAAGCTTTGAACATTGTTCATGAACTTTTGATCCGAGAACATGCTCAATAACAATTGGAAGTATGAAAAAACTGCGTTGGCCGGGAATCGAACCCGGGTAAACTGCTTGGAAGGCAGCTATGCTCACCACTATACCACCAACGCTTGACTGAGTCTTCTAAAGCAAATATTTCCCAAGTACGTAAGTCAGGTCACATGTTCTAAAAATATGCACGAGATGCCATGTTACACCATGGCTTGACTGAAATGATTGAAACAATATAAAAGGAGTACCTCAGACAGGGATGGAATCAAAAGTAATTTTTATAGGAAGATATCATACATTTTACAAAGCTTTGAACATTGTTAATGAACTTTTGATCCGAGAACATGCTCAATAACATTTGGAAGTATGAAAAAACTGCGTTGGCCGGGAATCAAACCCGGGTCAACTGCTTTGAAGGCAGCTATGCTCACCACTATAACACCATTGCTTGACTGAGTCTGCTAAAGCAAATATTTCCCAAGTACGTAAGTCAGGTCACATGTTCTAAAAATATGCACGAGATGCCATGTTACACCATGGCTTGACTGAAATGATTGAAACAATATTTAGGGAGTACCTCAGACAGGGATGGTATCAAAAGTATTTTTTATAGGAAGATATCATGAATTTTACAAAGCTTTGAACATTGTTCATGAACTTTTGATCCGAGAACATGCTCAATAACATTTGGAAGTATGAAAAAACTGCGTTGGCCGGGAATCGAACCCGGGTCAACTGCTTGGAAGGCAGCTATGCTCACCACTATACCACCAACGCTTGACTGAGCCTGCTAAAGCAAATATTTCCCAAGTACGTAAGTCAGGTTACATGTTCTAAAAATATGCACGAGATGCCATGTTACACCATGGCTTGACTGAAATGATTGAAACAATATAAAAGGAGTACCTCAGACAGGGATGGAATCAAAAGTAATTTTTATAGGAAGATATCATACATTTTACAAAGCTTTGAACAATGTTCATGAACTTTTGATCCGAGAACATGCTGGAAGTATGGTAGTAACATTTGGAAGTATGAAAAAACTGCGTTGGCCGGGAATCGAACCCGGGTAAACTGCTTGGAAGGCAGCTATGCTCACCACTATACCACCAACGCTTGACTGAGTCTTCTAAAGCAAATATTTCCCAAGTACGTAAGTCAGGTCACATGTTCTAAAAATATGCACGAGATGCCATGTTACACCATGGCTTGACTGAAATGATTGAAACAATATAAAAGGAGTACCTCAGACAGGGATGGAATCAAAAGTAATTTTTATAGGAAGATATCATACATTTTACAAAGCTTTGAACATTGTTAATGAACTTTTGATCTGAGAACATGCTCAATAACATTTGGAAGTATGAAAAAACTGCGTTGGCCGGGAATCAAACCCGGGTCAACTGCTTTGAAGGCAGCTATGCTCACCACTATAACACCATTGCTTGACTGAGTCTGCTAAAGCAAATATTTCCCAAGTACGTAAGTCAGGTCACATGTTCTAAAAATATGCACGAGATGCCATGTTACACCATGGCTTGACTGAAATGATTGAAACAATATTTAGGAAGTACCTCAGACAGGGATGGTATCAAAAGTATTTTTTATAGGAAGATATCATGAATTTTACAAAGCTTTGAACATTGTTCATGAACTTTTGATCCGAGAACATGCTCAATAACATTTGGAAGTATGAAAAAACTGCGTTGGCCGGGAATCGAACCCGGGTCAACTGCTTGGAAGGCAGCTATGCTCACCACTATACCACCAACGCTTGACTGAGTCTTCTAAAGCAAATATTTCCCAAGTACGTAAGTCAGGTCACATGTTCTAAAAATATGCACGAGATGCCATGTTACACCATGGCTTGACTGAAATGATTGAAACAATATAAAAGGAGTACCTCAGACAGGGATGGAATCAAAAGTAATTTTTATAGGAAGATATCATACATTTTACAAAGCTTTGAACATTGTTAATGAACTTTTGATCCGAGAACATGCTCAATAACATTTGGAAGTATGAAAAAACTGCGTTGGCCGGGAATCAAACCCGGGTCAACTGCTTTGAAGGCAGCTATGCTCACCACTATAACACCATTGCTTGACTGAGTCTGCTAAAGCAAATATTTCCCAAGTACGTAAGTCAGGTCACATGTTCTAAAAATATGCACGAGATGCCATGTTACACCATGGCTTGACTGAAATGATTGAAACAATATTTAGGGAGTACCTCAGACAGGGATGGTATCAAAAGTATTTTTTATAGGAAGATATCATGAATTTTACAAAGCTTTGAACATTGTTCATGAACTTTTGATCCGAGAACATGCTCAATAACATTTGGAAGTATGAAAAAACTGCGTTGGCCGGGAATCAAACCCGGGTCAACTGCTTTGAAGGCAGCTATGCTCACCACTATAACACCATTGCTTGACTGAGTCTGCTAAAGCAAATATTTCCCAAGTACGTAAGTCAGGTCACATGTTCTAAAAATATGCACGAGATGCCATGTTACACCATGGCTTGACTGAAATGATTGAAACAATATTTAGGGAGTACCTCAGACAGGGATGGTATCAAAAGTATTTTTTATAGGAAGATATCATACATTTTACAAAGCTTTGAACATTGTTCATGAACTTTTGATCCGAGAACATGCTTGAAGTATGGTAGTAACATTTGGAAGTATGAAAAAACTGCGTTGGCCGGGAATCGAACCCGGGTCAACTGCTTGGAAGGCAGCTATGCTCACCACTATACCACCAACGCTTGACTGAGTCTGCTAAAGCAAATATTTCCCAAGTACGTAAGTCAGGTCACATGTACTAAAAATATGCACGAGATGCCATGTTACACCATGGCTTGACTGAAATGATTGAAACAATATTTAGGGAGTACCTCAGACAGGGATGGAATCAAAAGTATTTTTTATAGGAAGATATCATGAATTTTACAACGCTTTGAACATTGTTCATGAACTTTTGATCCGAGAACATGCTCAATAACATTTGGAAGTATGAAAAAACTGCGTTGGCCGGGAATCGAACCCGGGTCAACTGCTTGGAAGGCAGCTATGCTCACCACTATACCACCAACGCTTGACTGAGTCTGCTAAAGCAAATATTTCCCAAGTACGTAAGTCAGGTTACATGTTCTAAAAATATGCACGAGATGCCATGTTACACCATGGCTTGACTGAAATGATTGAAACAATATAAAAGGAGTACCTCAGACAGGGATGGAATCAAAAGTAATTTTTATAGGAAGATATCATACATTTTACAAAGCTTTGAACAATGTTCATGAACTTTTGATCCGAGAACATGCTGGAAGTATGGTAGTAACATTTGGAAGTATGAAAAAACTGCGTTGGCCGGGAATCGAACCCGGGTCAACTGCTTGGAAGGCAGCTATGCTCACCACTATACCACCAACGCTTGACTGAGTCTGCTAAAGCAAATATTTCCCAAGTACGTAAGTCAGGTTACATGTTCTAAAAATATGCACGAGATGCCATGTTACACCATGGCTTGACTGAAATGATTGAAACAATATAAAAGGAGTACCTCAGACAGGGATGGAATCAAAAGTTTTTTTTATAGGAAGATATCATACATTTTACAAAGCTTTGAACAATGTTCATGAACTTTTGATCCGAGAACATGCTGGAAGTATGGTAGTAACATTTGGAAGTATGAAAAAACTGCGTTGGCCGGGAATCGAACCCGGGTAAACTGCTTGGAAGGCAGCTATGCTCACCACTATACCACCAACGCTTGACTGAGTCTTCTAAAGCAAATATTTCCCAAGTACGTAAGTCAGGTCACATGTTCTAAAAATATGCACGAGATGCCATGTTACACCATGGCTTGACTGAAATGATTGAAACAATATAAAAGGAGTACCTCAGACAGGGATGGAATCAAAAGTAATTTTTATAGGAAGATATCATACATTTTACAAAGCTTTGAACATTGTTAATGAACTTTTGATCCGAGAACATGCTCAATAAAATTTGGAAGTATGAAAAAACTGCGTTGGCCGGGAATCGAACCCGGGTCAACTGCTTGGAAGGCAGTTATGCTCACCACTATACCACCAACGCTTGACTGAGTCTGCTAAAGCAAATATTTCCCAAGTACGTAAGTCAGGTTACATGTTCTAAAAATATGCACGAGATGCCATGTTACACCATGGCTTGACTGAAATGATTGAAACAATATTTAGGGAGTACCTCAGACAGGGATGGAATCAAAAGTATTTTTTATAGGAAGATATCATGAATTTTACAACGCTTTGAACATTGTTCATGAACTTTTGATCCGAGAACATGCTCAATAACATTTGGAAGTATGAAAAAACTGCGTTGGCCGGGAATCGAACCCGGGTCAACTGCTTGGAAGGCAGCTATGCTCACCACTATACCACCAACGCTTGACTGAGTCTGCTAAAGCAAATATTTCCCAAGTACGTAAGTCAGGTTACATGTTCTAAAAATATGCACGAGATGCCATGTTACACCATGGCTTGACTGAAATGATTGAAACAATATAAAAGGAGTACCTCAGACAGGGAAGGAATCAAAAGTAATTTTTATAGGAAGATATCATACATTTTACAAAGCTTTGAACATTGTTCATGAACTTTTGATCCAAGAACATGCTGGAAGTATGGTAGTAACATTTGGAAGTATGAAAAAACTGCGTTGGCCGGGAATCGAACCCGGGTCAACTGCTTGAAAGCAGCAATGCTCACCACTATACCACCAACGCTTGACTGAGTCTGCTAAAGCAAATATTTCCCAAGTACGTAAGTCATTTCACATGTTCTAAAAATATGCATGAGATGCCATGTTACACCATGGCTTGACTGAAATGATTGAAACAATATAAAAGGAGTACCTCAGACAGGGATGGAATCAAAAGTAATTTTTATAGGAAGATATCATACATTTTACAAAGCTTTGAACATTGTTAATGAACTTTTGATCCGAGAACATGCTCAATAAAATTTGGAAGTATGAAAAAACTGCGTTGGCCGGGAATCAAACCCGGGTCAACTGCTTTGAAGGCAGCTATGCTCACCACTATAACACCATTGCTTGACTGAGTCTGCTAAAGCAAATATTTCCCAAGTACGTAAGTCAGGTCACATGTACTAAAAATATGCACGAGATGCCATGTTACACCATGGCTTGACTGAAATGATTGAAACAATATTTAGGGAGTACCTCAGACAGGGATGGAATCAAAAGTATTTTTTATAGGAAGATATCATGAATTTTACAACGCTTTGAACATTGTTCATGAACTTTTGATCCGAAGTATGAAAAAACTGCGTTGGCCGGGAATCGAACCCGGGTTAACTGCTTGGAAGGCAGCTATGCTCACCACTATACCACCAACGCTTGACTGAGTCTGCTAAAGCAAATATTTCCCAAGTACGTAAGTCAGGTTACATGTTCTAAAAATATGCACGAGATGCCATGTTTCACCATGGCTTGACTGAAATGATTGAAACAATATAAAAGGAGTACCTCAGACAGGGATGGAATCAAAAGTAATTTTTATAGGAAGATATCATACATTTTACAAAGCTTTGAACAATGTTCATGAACTTTTGATCCGAGAACATGCTGGAAGTATGGTATTAACATTTGGAAGTATGAAAAAACTGCGTTGGCCGGGAATCGAACCCGGGTCAACTGCTTGGAAGGCAGCTATGCTCACAACTATACCACCAACGCTTGACTGAGTCTGCTAAAGCAAATATTTCCCAAGTACGTAAGTCAGGTTACATGTTCTAAAAATATGCACGAGATGCCATGTTACACCATGGCTTGACTGAAATGATTGAAACAATATAAAAGGAGTACCTCAGACAGGGATGGAATCAAAAGTATTTTTTATAGGAAGATATCATACATTTTACAAAGCTTTGAACAATGTTCATGAACTTTTGATCCGAGAACATGCTGGAAGTATGGTAGTAACATTTGGAAGTATGAAAAAACTGCGTTGGCCGGGAATCGAACCCGGGTAAACTGCTTGGAAGGCAGCTATGCTCACCACTATACCACCAACGCTTGACTGAGTCTTCTAAAGCAAATATTTCCCAAGTACGTAAGTCAGGTCACATGTTCTAAAAATATGCACGAGATGCCATGTTACACCATGGCTTGACTGAAATGATTGAAACAATATAAAAGGAGTACCTCAGACAGGGATGGAATCAAAAGTAATTTTTATAGGAAGATATCATACATTTTACAAAGCTTTGAACATTGTTAATGAACTTTTGATCCGAGAACATGCTCAATAACATTTGGAAGTATGAAAAAACTGCGTTGGCCGGGAATCAAACCCGGGTCAACTGCTTTGAAGGCAGCTATGCTCACCACTATAACACCATTGCTTGACTGAGTCTGCTAAAGCAAATATTTCCCAAGTACGTAAGTCAGGTTACATGTTCTAAAAATATGCACGAGATGCCATGTTTCACCATGGCTTGACTGAAATGATTGAAACAATATAAAAGGAGTACCTCAGACAGGGATGGAATCAAAAGTAATTTTTATAGGAAGATATCATACATTTTACAAAGCTTTGAACAATGTTCATGAACTTTTGATCCGAGAACATGCTGGAAGTATGGTATTAACATTTGGAAGTATGAAAAAACTGCGTTGGCCGGGAATCGAACCCGGGTCAACTGCTTGGAAGGCAGCTATGCTCACCACTATACCACCAACGCTTGACTGAGTCTGCTAAAGCAAATATTTCCCAAGTACGTAAGTCAGGTTACATGTTCTAAAAATATGCACGAGATGCCATGTTACACCATGGCTTGACTGAAATGATTGAAACAATATAAAAGGAGTACCTCAGACAGGGAAGGAATCAAAAGTAATTTTTATAGGAAGATATCATACATTTTACAAAGCTTTGAACATTGTTCATGAACTTTTGATCCAAGAACATGCTGGAAGTATGGTAGTAACATTTGGAAGTATGAAAAAACTGCGTTGGCCGGGAATCGAACCCGGGTCAACTGCTTGAAAGCAGCAATGCTCACCACTATACCACCAACGCTTGACTGAGTCTGCTAAAGCAAATATTTCCCAAGTACGTAAGTCATTTCACATGTTCTAAAAATATGCATGAGATGCCATGTTACACCATGGCTTGACTGAAATGATTGAAACAATATAAAAGGAGTACCTCAGACAGGGATGGAATCAAAAGTAATTTTTATAGGAAGATATCATACATTTTACAAAGCTTTGAACATTGTTAATGAACTTTTGATCCGAGAACATGCTCAATAAAATTTGGAAGTATGAAAAAACTGCGTTGGCCGGGAATCAAACCCGGGTCAACTGCTTTGAAGGCAGCTATGCTCACCACTATAACACCATTGCTTGACTGAGTCTGCTAAAGCAAATATTTCCCAAGTACGTAAGTCAGGTCACATGTACTAAAAATATGCACGAGATGCCATGTTACACCATGGCTTGACTGAAATGATTGAAACAATATTTAGGGAGTACCTCAGACAGGGATGGAATCAAAAGTATTTTTTATAGGAAGATATCATGAATTTTACAACGCTTTGAACATTGTTCATGAACTTTTGATCCGAAGTATGAAAAAACTGCGTTGGCCGGGAATCGAACCCGGGTTAACTGCTTGGAAGGCAGCTATGCTCACCACTATACCACCAACGCTTGACTGAGTCTGCTAAAGCAAATATTTCCCAAGTACGTAAGTCAGGTTACATGTTCTAAAAATATGCACGAGATGCCATGTTTCACCATGGCTTGACTGAAATGATTGAAACAATATAAAAGGAGTACCTCAGACAGGGATGGAATCAAAAGTAATTTTTATAGGAAGATATCATACATTTTACAAAGCTTTGAACAATGTTCATGAACTTTTGATCCGAGAACATGCTGGAAGTATGGTATTAACATTTGGAAGTATGAAAAAACTGCGTTGGCCGGGAATCGAACCCGGGTCAACTGCTTGGAAGGCAGCTATGCTCACAACTATACCACCAACGCTTGACTGAGTCTGCTAAAGCAAATATTTCCCAAGTACGTAAGTCAGGTTACATGTTCTAAAAATATGCACGAGATGCCATGTTACACCATGGCTTGACTGAAATGATTGAAACAATATAAAAGGAGTACCTCAGACAGGGATGGAATCAAAAGTATTTTTTATAGGAAGATATCATACATTTTACAAAGCTTTGAACAATGTTCATGAACTTTTGATCCGAGAACATGCTGGAAGTATGGTAGTAACATTTGGAAGTATGAAAAAACTGCGTTGGCCGGGAATCGAACCCGGGTAAACTGCTTGGAAGGCAGCTATGCTCACCACTATACCACCAACGCTTGACTGAGTCTTCTAAAGCAAATATTTCCCAAGTACGTAAGTCAGGTCACATGTTCTAAAAATATGCACGAGATGCCATGTTACACCATGGCTTGACTGAAATGATTGAAACAATATAAAAGGAGTACCTCAGACAGGGATGGAATCAAAAGTAATTTTTATAGGAAGATATCATACATTTTACAAAGCTTTGAACATTGTTAATGAACTTTTGATCCGAGAACATGCTCAATAACATTTGGAAGTATGAAAAAACTGCGTTGGCCGGGAATCAAACCCGGGTCAACTGCTTTGAAGGCAGCTATGCTCACCACTATAACACCATTGCTTGACTGAGTCTGCTAAAGCAAATATTTCCCAAGTACGTAAGTCAGGTTACATGTTCTAAAAATATGCACGAGATGCCATGTTTCACCATGGCTTGACTGAAATGATTGAAACAATATAAAAGGAGTACCTCAGACAGGGATGGAATCAAAAGTAATTTTTATAGGAAGATATCATACATTTTACAAAGCTTTGAACAATGTTCATGAACTTTTGATCCGAGAACATGCTGGAAGTATGGTATTAACATTTGGAAGTATGAAAAAACTGCGTTGGCCGGGAATCGAACCCGGGTCAACTGCTTGGAAGGCAGCTATGCTCACCACTATACCACCAACGCTTGACTGAGTCTGCTAAAGCAAATATTTCCCAAGTACGTAAGTCAGGTTACATGTTCTAAAAATATGCACGAGATGCCATGTTACACCATGGCTTGACTGAAATGATTGAAACAATATAAAAGGAGTACCTCAGACAGGGATGGAATCAAAAGTATTTTTTATAGGAAGATATCATACATTTTACAAAGCTTTGAACAATGTTCATGAACTTTTGATCCGAGAACATGCTGCAAGTATGGTAGTAACATTTGGAAGTATGAAATAACTGCGTTGGCCGGGAATCGAACCCGGGTAAACTGCTTGGAAGGCAGCTATGCTCACCACTATACCACCAACGCTTGACTGAGTCTTCTAAAGCAAATATTTCCCAAGTACGTAAGTCAGGTCACATGTTCTAAAAATATGCACGAGATGCCATGTTACACCATGGCTTGACTGAAATGATTGAAACAATATAAAAGGAGTACCTCAGACAGGGATGGAATCAAAAGTAATTTTTATAGGAAGATATCATACATTTTACAAAGCTTTGAACATTGTTAATGAACTTTTGATCCGAGAACATGCTCAATAACATTTGGAAGTATGAAAAAACTGCGTTGGCCGGGAATCAAACCCGGGTCAACTGCTTTGAAGGCAGCTATGCTCACCACTATAACACCATTGCTTGACTGAGTCTGCTAAAGCAAATATTTCCCAAGTACGTAAGTCAGGTCACATGTTCTAAAAATATGCACGAGATGCCATGTTACACCATGGCTTGACTGAAATGATTGAAACAATATTTAGGGAGTACCTCAGACAGGGATGGTATCAAAAGTATTTTTTATAGGAAGATATCATGAATTTTACAAAGCTTTGAACATTGTTCATGAACTTTTGATCCGAGAACATGCTCAATAACATTTGGAAGTATGAAAAAACTGCGTTGGCCGGGAATCGAACCCGGGTCAACTGCTTGGAAGGCAGCTATGCTCACCACTATACCACCAACGCTTGACTGAGTCTGCTAAAGCAAATATTTCCCAAGTACGTAAGTCAGGTTACATGTTCTAAAAATATGCACGAGATGCCATGTTACACCATGGCTTGACTGAAATGATTGAAACAATATAAAAGGAGTACCTCAGACAGGGATGGAATCAAAAGTAATTTTTATAGGAAGATATCATGAATTTTACAAAGCTTTGAACATTGTTAATGAACTTTTGATCCGAGAACATGCTCAATAAAATTTGGAAGTATGAAAAAACTGCGTTGGCCGGGAATCGAACCCGGGTCAACTGCTTTGAAGGCAGCTATGCTCACCACTATAACACCATTGCTTGACTGAGTCTGCTAAAGCAAATATTTCCCAAGTACGTAAGTCAGGTCACATGTACTAAAAATATGCACGAGATGCCATGTTACACCATGGCTTGACTGAAATGATTGAAACAATATTTAGGGAGTACCTCAGACAGGGATGGAATCAAAAGTATTTTTTATAGGAAGATATCATGAATTTTACAACGCTTTGAACATTGTTCATGAACTTTTGATCCGAGAACATGCTCAATAACATTTGGAAGTATGAAAAAACTGCGTTGGCCAGGAATCGAACCCGGGTCAACTGCTTGGAAGGCAGCTATGCTCACCACTATACCACCAACGCTTGACTGAGTCTGCTAAAGCAAATATTTCCCAAGTACGTAAGTCAGGTTACATGTTCTAAAAATATGCACGAGATGCCATGTTACACCATGGCTTGACTGAAATGATTGAAACAATATAAAAGGAGTACCTCAGACAGGGATGGAATCAAAAGTAATTTTTATAGGAAGATATCATACATTTTACAAAGCTTTGAACAATGTTCATGAACTTTTGATCCGAGAACATGCTGGAAGTATGGTAGTAACATTTGGAAGTATGAAAAAACTGCGTTGGCCGGGAATCGAACCCGGGTCAACTGCTTGGAAGGCAGCTATGCTCACCACTATACCACCAACGCTTGACTGAGTCTGCTAAAGCAAATATTTCCCAAGTACGTAAGTCAGGTCACATGTTCTAAAAATATGCACGAGATGCCATGATGCCATGTTACACCATGGCTTGACTGAAATGATTGAAACAATATAAAAGGAGTACCTCAGACAGGGAAGGAATCAAAAGTAATTTTTATAGGAAGATATCATACATTTTACAAAGCTTTGAACATTGTTCATGAACTTTTGATCCAAGAACATGCTGGAAGTATGGTAGTAACATTTGGAAGTATGAAAAAACTGCGTTGGCCGGGAATCGAACCCGGGTCAACTGCTTGGAAGCAGCAATGCTCACCACTATACCACCAACGCTTGACTGAGTCTGCTAAAGCAAATATTTCCCAAGTACGTAAGTCATTTCACATGTTCTAAAAATATGCATGAGATGCCATGTTACACCATGGCTTGACTGAAATGATTGAAACAATATAAAAGGAGTACCTCAGACAGGGATGGAATCAAAAGTAATTTTTATAGGAAGATATCATACATTTTACAAAGCTTTGAACATTGTTAATGAACTTTTGATCCGAGAACATGCTCAATAAAATTTGGAAGTATGAAAAAACTGCGTTGGCCGGGAATCGAACCCGGGTCAACTGCTTTGAAGGCAGCTATGCTCACCACTATAACACCATTGCTTGACTGAGTCTGCTAAAGCAAATATTTCCCAAGTACGTAAGTCAGGTCACATGTACTAAAAATATGCACGAGATGCCATGTTACACCATGGCTTGACTGAAATGATTGAAACAATATTTAGGGAGTACCTCAGACAGGGATGGAATCAAAAGTATTTTTTATAGGAAGATATCATGAATTTTACAACGCTTTGAACATTGTTCATGAACTTTTGATCCGAGAACATGCTCAATAACATTTGGAAGTATGAAAAAACTGCGTTGGCCGGGAATCGAACCCGGGTCAACTGCTTGGAAGGCAGCTATGCTCACCACTATACCACCAACGCTTGACTGAGTCTGCTAAAGCAAATATTTCCCAAGTACGTAAGTCAGGTTACATGTTCTAAAAATATGCACGAGATGCCATGTTACACCATGGCTTGACTGAAATGATTGAAACAATATAAAAGGAGTACCTCAGACAGGGATGGAATCAAAAGTAATTTTTATAGGAAGATATCATACATTTTACAAAGCTTTGAACAATGTTCATGAACTTTTGATCCGAGAACATGCTGGAAGTATGGTAGTAACATTTGGAAGTATGAAAAAACTGCGTTGGCCGGGAATCGAACCCGGGTCAACTGCTTGGAAGGCAGCTATGCTCACCACTATACCACCAACGCTTGACTGAGTCTGCTAAAGCAAATATTTCCCAAGTACGTAAGTCAGGTTACATGTTCTAAAAATATGCACGAGATGCCATGTTACACCATGGCTTGACTGAAATGATTGAAACAATATAAAAGGAGTACCTCAGACAGGGATGGAATCAAAAGTATTTTTTATAGGAAGATATCATACATTTTACAAAGCTTTGAACAATGTTCATGAACTTTTGATCCGAGAACATGCTGGAAGTATGGTAGTAACATTTGGAAGTATGAAAAAACTGCGTTGGCCGGGAATCGAACCCGGGTAAACTGCTTGGAAGGCAGCTATGCTCACCACTATACCACCAACGCTTGACTGAGTCTTCTAAAGCAAATATTTCCCAAGTACGTAAGTCAGGTCACATGTTCTAAAAATATGCACGAGATGCCATGTTACACCATGGCTTGACTGAAATGATTGAAACAATATAAAAGGAGTACCTCAGACAGGGATGGAATCAAAAGTAATTTTTATAGGAAGATATCATACATTTTACAAAGCTTTGAACATTGTTAATGAACTTTTGATCCGAGAACATGCTCAATAACATTTGGAAGTATGAAAAAACTGCGTTGGCCGGGAATCAAACCCGGGTCAACTGCTTTGAAGGCAGCTATGCTCACCACTATAACACCATTGCTTGACTGAGTCTGCTAAAGCAAATATTTCCCAAGTACGTAAGTCAGGTCACATGTTCTAAAAATATGCACGAGATGCCATGTTACACCATGGCTTGACTGAAATGATTGAAACAATATTTAGGGAGTACCTCAGACAGGGATGGTATCAAAAGTATTTTTTATAGGAAGATATCATGAATTTTACAAAGCTTTGAACATTGTTCATGAACTTTTGATCCGAGAACATGCTCAATAACATTTGGAAGTATGAAAAAACTGCGTTGGCCGGGAATCGAACCCGGGTCAACTGCTTGGAAGGCAGCTATGCTCACCACTATACCACCAACGCTTGACTGAGTCTGCTAAAGCAAATATTTCCCAAGTACGTAAGTCAGGTTACATGTTCTAAAAATATGCACGAGATGCCATGTTACACCATGGCTTGACTGAAATGATTGAAACAATATAAAAGGAGTACCTCAGACAGGGATGGAATCAAAAGTAATTTTTATAGGAAGATATCATGAATTTTACAAAGCTTTGAACATTGTTCATGAACTTTTGATCCGAGAACATGCTCAATAACATTTGGAAGTATGAAAAAACTGCGTTGGCCGGGAATCGAACAAGGGTCAACTGCTTGGAAGGCAGCTATGCTCACCACTATACCACCAACGCTTGACTGAGTCTGCTAAAGCAAATATATCCCAAGTACGTAAGTCAGGTTACATGTTCTAAAAATATGCACGAGATGCCATGTTACACCATGGCTTGACTGAAATGATTGAAACAACATAAAAGGAGTACCTCAGACAAGGATGGAATCAAAAGTAATTTTTATAGGAAGATATCATACATTTTACAAAGCTTTGAACATTGTTCATGAACTTTTGATCCGAGAACATGCTTGAAGTATGGTAGTAACATTTGGAAGTATGAAAAAACTGCGTTGGCCGGGAATCGAACCCGAGTCAACTGCTTGGAAGGCAGCTATGCTCACCACTATACCACCAACGCTTGACTGCGTCTGCTAAAGCAAATATTTCCCAAGTACGTAAGTCAGGTCACATGTTCTAAAAATATGCACGAGATGCCATGATGCCATGTTACACCATGGCTTGACTGAAATGATTGAAACAATATAAAAGGAGTACCTCAGACAGGGAAGGAATCAAAAGTAATTTTTATAGGAAGATATCATACATTTTACAAAGCTTTGAACATTGTTCATGAACTTTTGATCCAAGAACATGCTGGAAGTATGGTAGTAACATTTGGAAGTATGAAAAAACTGCGTTGGCCGGGAATCGAACCCGGGTCAACTGCTTGGAAGCAGCAATGCTCACCACTATACCACCAACGCTTGACTGAGTCTGCTAAAGCAAATATTTCCCAAGTACGTAAGTCATTTCACATGTTCTAAAAATATGCATGAGATGCCATGTTACACCATGGCTTGACTGAAATGATTGAAACAATATAAAAGGAGTACCTCAGACAGGGATGGAATCAAAAGTAATTTTTATAGGAAGATATCATACATTTTACAAAGCTTTGAACATTGTTAATGAACTTTTGATCCGAGAACATGCTCAATAAAATTTGGAAGTATGAAAAAACTGCGTTGGCCGGGAATCGAACCCGGGTCAACTGCTTTGAAGGCAGCTATGCTCACCACTATAACACCATTGCTTGACTGAGTCTGCTAAAGCAAATATTTCCCAAGTACGTAAGTCAGGTCACATGTACTAAAAATATGCACGAGATGCCATGTTACACCATGGCTTGACTGAAATGATTGAAACAATATTTAGGGAGTACCTCAGACAGGGATGGAATCAAAAGTATTTTTTATAGGAAGATATCATGAATTTTACAACGCTTTGAACATTGTTCATGAACTTTTGATCCGAGAACATGCTCAATAACATTTGGAAGTATGAAAAAACTGCGTTGGCCGGGAATCGAACCCGGGTCAACTGCTTGGAAGGCAGCTATGCTCACCACTATACCACCAACGCTTGACTGAGTCTGCTAAAGCAAATATTTCCCAAGTACGTAAGTCAGGTTACATGTTCTAAAAATATGCACGAGATGCCATGTTACACCATGGCTTGACTGAAATGATTGAAACAATATAAAAGGAGTACCTCAGACAGGGATGGAATCAAAAGTAATTTTTATAGGAAGATATCATACATTTTACAAAGCTTTGAACAATGTTCATGAACTTTTGATCCGAGAACATGCTGGAAGTATGGTAGTAACATTTGGAAGTATGAAAAAACTGCGTTGGCCGGGAATCGAACCCGGGTCAACTGCTTGGAAGGCAGCTATGCTCACCACTATACCACCAACGCTTGACTGAGTCTGCTAAAGCAAATATTTCCCAAGTACGTAAGTCATTTCACATGTTCTAAAAATATGCATGAGATGCCATGTTACACCATGGCTTGACTGAAATGATTGAAACAATATAAAAGGAGTACCTCAGACAGGGATGGAATCAAAAGTAATTTTTATAGGAAGATATCATACATTTTACAAAGCTTTGAACATTGTTAATGAACTTTTGATCCGAGAACATGCTCAATAAAATTTGGAAGTATGAAAAAACTGCGTTGGCCGGGAATCGAACCCGGGTCAACTGCTTTGAAGGCAGCTATGCTCACCACCAGTGGCGCCGGAACGGGGGGGGCGAGGGGGCAGCTTGCCCCCCCCAAAATTTCTGTGGCGGCGGCGCTAAGGCAGATGCGGAAGCCAGGGGAAGGAGACGTGACGTCTCCTTCCCCTGACTAGTGAGCGGCTCATGTGGGCGGGGGCTGAAGATGCGGCCAGCGCGCGCCAAGCCCAGCCGCCCTCCCTCCCGCCCGGCGCTGCCCGGCCGTCCTCCCTGCTGCCCGGCCGCCCTCCCTCCCGCCCGGCGCTGCCCGGCCGCCCGCCCTCCCTCCCGCCCGGCGCTGCCCACCCGCCCGCAGAATCAAGGACCAAAGAGGTGAGCAAAATTGCCAGCAGTGTCCCCATATTGCAAGCAGTGTGCCCTTATTGCCAGCAGTGTGCCCTTATTGCCAGCAGTGTGCCCTTATTGCCAGCATTGTGCCCTTATTGCCAGCAGTGTCCCCATATTGCCAGCAGTGTCCCCATATTGCCAGCAGTGTGCCCTTATTGCCAGCATTGTGCCCTTATTGCCAGCATTGTGCCCTTATTGCCAGCAGTGTGCCCTTATTGCCAGCAGTGTGCCCTTATTGCCAGCAGTGTGCCCTTATTGCCAGCAGTGTCCCTGTATTGCCAGCAGTGTCCCCGTATTGCCAGCAGTGTCCCCGTATTGCCAGCATTGTGCCCGTATTGCCAGCATTGTCCCCGTATTGCCAGCATTGTGCCTGTATTGCCTGTATTGCCAGCAGTGTCCCCGTATTGCCAGCATTGTGCCTGTATTGTGCCCGTATTGCCAGCATTGTGCCTGTATTGTGCCCGTATTGCCAGCATTGAGCCCTTATTGCCAGCATTGTGCCCTTATTGCCAGCATTGTGCCCTTATTGCCAGCAGTGTCCCCGTATTGCCAGCAGTGTCCCCGTATTGCCAGCAGTGTCCTCGTATAGCCAGCAGTGTCCTCTTATTGCCAGCAGTGTGCCCTTATTGCCAGCATTGTGCCCGTATTGCCAGCATTGTGCCCGTATTGCCAGCATTGTGCCCTTATTGCCAGCATTGTGCCCTTATTGCCAGCATTGTGCCCTTATTGCCAGCATTGTGCCCTTATTGCCAGCAGTGTCCCCGTATTGCCAGCAGTGTCCCCGTATTGCCAGCAGTGTGCCCGTATTGCCAGCAGTGTCCCCGTATTGCCAGCAGTGTCCCCGTATTGCCAGCAGTGTCCCCCGTATTGCCAGCAGTGTGCCCGTATTGCCAGCAGTGTCCCCGTATTGCCATCATTGTGCCTGTATTGTGCCCGTATTGCCAGCATTGTGCCCGTATTGCCAGCATTGTGCCCGTATTGCCAGCATTGTGCCTGTATTGCCCGTATTGCCAGCAGTGTCCCCGTATTGCCAACATTGTGCCTGTATTGGCAGCATTGTCCCCGTATTGGCAGCATTTTTTGGACATCGACCAAAATCATTTCAAAATTCCGGACTCCATCAAAAATTACTTGCCTACCCCTGGCCTATATTACTGATTAATTGCAGCCGCCCGCCCGCACAGCTGCTTTAGCGCCTCAGCAAGAATCCGATTCCTATTCGCAGCCGTCCGCCCACATGGATGACTGCTGCGGGGAGCCGAAGAGGAAGGAGGGACACGCGGGCGTAGAGACCCTCCCCACTTGAAGCAGCCCAGAGCAGAAGCGGTGCATCTGAGTGTGGCAACGCTGCAATAGCAGCGCCCACACTAGAACGCCCCTGCACAGGAGAGGAAGCCAGCGCCAGCCTGACCGATGGCCGGAGGACCAGTCGAGACGGGCAGGAGCCTGCACCTTGTTCCAGGATACAGGTACTCTCCCTTACAAGGGCCCCTGACTGGTGTCCCACGCTCCACTCCCTGCCACCAACGTCTCGCTGTGCTAAAGCTAGGAGCCCACGTTGAATTCCCTGTCCCTACCCTGATGTGTGGCTGGAGCCTCAGGGATTCCCGGAAAAGACCCTCTTTGCCCCATTCATCATTTGCCCGTCTGCCGCTCCGTAGAAGTACAAAGTGTACTTTCCCTGCTAGAACTGAATGCATGTGTCAGCAGGCTCTCAGCATTGCAGCACTCCTGCTCTAGCTCCAGCAGTGACAGTCCCCTCAATCCCCCCGGTGTATAATGCCCACGCATATATGCCGCTGCCCTGTGTATAATGCCCATGCATATATGCCGCTGCCCTGTGTATAATGCCCACGTGTATATGCCGCTGCCAGTGTGTATAGTGCCCGGGGGTAACATATAGCAATTTAGGGGGCGCCAAAATGAGATTATATCTTGCCCCCCCCCACCTAAAAACGTTCCAGCGCCCCTGCTCACCACTATAACACCATTGCTTGACTGAGTCTGCTAAAGCAAATATTTCCCAAGTACGTAAGTCAGGTCACATGTACTAAAAATATGCACGAGATGCCATGTTACACCATGGCTTGACTGAAATGATTGAAACAATATTTAGGGAGTACCTCAGACAGGGATGGAATCAAAAGTATTTTTTATAGGAAGATATCATGAATTTTACAACGCTTTGAACATTGTTCATGAACTTTTGATCCGAGAACATGCTCAATAACATTTGGAAGTATGAAAAAACTGCGTTGGCCGGGAATCGAACCCGGGTCAACTGCTTGGAAGGCAGCTATGCTCACCACTATACCACCAACGCTTGACTGAGTCTGCTAAAGCAAATATTTCCCAAGTACGTAAGTCAGGTTACATGTTCTAAAAATATGCACGAGATGCCATGTTACACCATGGCTTGACTGAAATGATTGAAACAATATAAAAGGAGTACCTCAGACAGGGATGGAATCAAAAGTTTTTTTTATAGGAAGATATCATTCATTTTACAAAGCTTTGAACAATGTTCATGAACTTTTGATCCGAGAACATGCTGGAAGTATGGTAGTAACATTTGGAAGTATGAAAAAACTGCGTTGGCCGGGAATCGAACCCGGGTAAACTGCTTGGAAGGCAGCTATGCTCACCACTATACCACCAACGCTTGACTGAGTCTTCTAAAGCAAATATTTCCCAAGTACGTAAGTCAGGTCACATGTTCTAAAAATATGCACGAGATGCCATGTTACACCATGGCTTGACTGAAATGATTGAAACAATATAAAAGGAGTACCTCAGACAGGGATGGAATCAAAAGTAATTTTTATAGGAAGATATCATACATTTTACAAAGCTTTGAACAATGTTCATGAACTTTTGATCCGAGAACATGCTGGAAGTATGGTAGTAACATTTGGAAGTATGAAAAAACTGCGTTGGCCGGGAATCGAACCCGGGTAAACTGCTTGGAAGGCAGCTATGCTCACCACTATACCACCAACGCTTGACTGAGTCTTCTAAAGCAAATATTTCCCAAGTACGTAAGTCAGGTCACATGTTCTAAAAATATGCACGAGATGCCATGTTACACCATGGCTTGACTGAAATGATTGAAACAATATAAAAGGAGTACCTCAGACAGGGATGGAATCAAAAGTAATTTTTATAGGAAGATATCATACATTTTACAAAGCTTTGAACATTGTTAATGAACTTTTGATCTGAGAACATGCTCAATAACATTTGGAAGTATGAAAAAACTGCGTTGGCCGGGAATCAAACCCGGGTCAACTGCTTTGAAGGCAGCTATGCTCACCACTATAACACCATTGCTTGACTGAGTCTGCTAAAGCAAATATTTCCCAAGTACGTAAGTCAGGTCACATGTTCTAAAAATATGCACGAGATGCCATGTTACACCATGGCTTGACTGAAATGATTGAAACAATATTTAGGGAGTACCTCAGACAGGGATGGTATCAAAAGTATTTTTTATAGGAAGATATCATGAATTTTACAACGCTTTGAACATTGTTCATGAACTTTTGATCCGAGAACATGCTCAATAAAATTTGGAAGTATGAAAAAACTGCGTTGGCCGGGAATCGAACCCGGGTCAACTGCTTTGAAGGCAGCTATGCTCACCACTATAACACCATTGCTTGACTGAGTCTGCTAAAGCAAATATTTCCCAAGTACGTAAGTCAGGTCACATGTACTAAAAATATGCACGAGATGCCATGTTACACCATGGCTTGACTGAAATGATTGAAACAATATTTAGGGAGTACCTCAGACAGGGATGGAATCAAAAGTATTTTTTATAGGAAGATATCATGAATTTTACAACGCTTTGAACATTGTTCATGAACTTTTGATCCGAGAACATGCTCAATAACATTTGGAAGTATGAAAAAACTGCGTTGCCCGGGAATCGAACCCGGGTCAACTGCTTGGAAGGCAGCTATGCTCACCACTATACCACCAACGCTTGACTGAGTCTGCTAAAGCAAATATTTCCCAAGTACGTAAGTCAGGTTACATGTTCTAAAAATATGCACGAGATGCCATGTTACACCATGGCTTGACTGAAATGATTGAAACAATATAAAAGGAGTACCTCAGACAGGGATGGAATCAAAAGTAATTTTTATAGGAAGATATCATACATTTTACAAAGCTTTGAACAATGTTCATGAACTTTTGATCCGAGAACATGCTGGAAGTATGAAAAAACTGCGTTGGCCGGGAATCGAACCCGGATCAACTGCTTGGAAGGCAGCTATGCTCACCACTATACCACCAACGCTTGACTGAGTCTGCTAAAGCAAATATTTCCCAAGTACGTAAGTCAGGTTACATGTTCTAAAAATATGCACGAGATGCCATGTTACACCATGGCTTGACTGAAATGATTGAAACAATATAAAAGGAGTACCTCAGACAGGGATGGAATCAAAAGTATTTTTTATAGGAAGATATCATACATTTTACAAAGCTTTGAACAATGTTCATGAACTTTTGATCCGAGAACATGCTGGAAGTATGGTAGTAACATTTGGAAGTATGAAAAAACTGCGTTGGCCGGGAATCGAACCCGGGTAAACTGCTTGGAAGGCAGCTATGCTCACCACTATACCACCAACGCTTGACTGAGTCTTCTAAAGCAAATATTTCCCAAGTACGTAAGTCAGGTCACATGTTCTAAAAATATGCACGAGATGCCATGTTACACCATGGCTTGACTGAAATGATTGAAACAATATAAAAGGAGTACCTCAGACAGGGATGGAATCAAAAGTAATTTTTATAGGAAGATATCATACATTTTACAAAGCTTTGAACAATGTTCATGAACTTTTGATCCGAGAACATGCTGGAAGTATGGTAGTAACATTTGGAAGTATGAAAAAACTGCGTTGGCCGGGAATCGAACCCGGGTAAACTGCTTGGAAGGCAGCTATGCTCACCACTATACCACCAACACTTGACTGAGTCTTCTAAAGCAAATATTTCCCAAGTACGTAAGTCAGGTCACATGTTCTAAAAATATGCACGAGATGCCATGTTACACCATGGCTTGACTGAAATGATTGAAACAATATAAAAGGAGTACCTCAGACAGGGATGGAATCAAAAGTAATTTTTATAGGAAGATATCATACATTTTACAAAGCTTTGAACAATGTTCATGAACTTTTGATCCGAGAACATGCTGGAAGTATGGTAGTAACATTTGGAAGTATGAAAAAACTGCGTTGGCCGGGAATCGAACCCGGGTAAACTGCTTTGAAGGCAGCTATGCTCACCACTATAACACCATTGCTTGACTGAGTCTGCTAAAGCAAATATTTCCCAAGTACGTAAGTCAGGTCACATGTACTAAAAATATGCACGAGATGCCATGTTACACCATGGCTTGACTGAAATGATTGAAACAATATTTAGGGAGTACCTCAGACAGGGATGGAATCAAAAGTATTTTTTATAGGAAGATATCATGAATTTTACAACGCTTTGAACATTGTTCATGAACTTTTGATCCGAGAACATGCTCAATAACATTTGGAAGTATGAAAAAACTGCGTTGCCCGGGAATCGAACCCGGGTCAACTGCTTGGAAGGCAGCTATGCTCACCACTATACCACCAACGCTTGACTGAGTCTGCTAAAGCAAATATTTCCCAAGTACGTAAGTCAGGTTACATGTTCTAAAAATATGCACGAGATGCCATGTTACACCATGGCTTGACTGAAATGATTGAAACAATATAAAAGGAGTACCTCAGACAGGGATGGAATCAAAAGTAATTTTTATAGGAAGATATCATACATTTTACAAAGCTTTGAACAATGTTCATGAACTTTTGATCCGAGAACATGCTGGAAGTATGAAAAAACTGCGTTGGCCGGGAATCGAACCCGGATCAACTGCTTGGAAGGCAGCTATGCTCACCACTATACCACCAACGCTTGACTGAGTCTGCTAAAGCAAATATTTCCCAAGTACGTAAGTCAGGTTACATGTTCTAAAAATATGCACGAGATGCCATGTTACACCATGGCTTGACTGAAATGATTGAAACAATATAAAAGGAGTACCTCAGACAGGGATGGAATCAAAAGTATTTTTTATAGGAAGATATCATACATTTTACAAAGCTTTGAACAATGTTCATGAACTTTTGATCCGAGAACATGCTGGAAGTATGGTAGTAACATTTGGAAGTATGAAAAAACTGCGTTGGCCGGGAATCGAACCCGGGTAAACTGCTTGGAAGGCAGCTATGCTCACCACTATACCACCAACGCTTGACTGAGTCTTCTAAAGCAAATATTTCCCAAGTACGTAAGTCAGGTCACATGTTCTAAAAATATGCACGAGATGCCATGTTACACCATGGCTTGACTGAAATGATTGAAACAATATAAAAGGAGTACCTCAGACAGGGATGGAATCAAAAGTAATTTTTATAGGAAGATATCATACATTTTACAAAGCTTTGAACAATGTTCATGAACTTTTGATCCGAGAACATGCTGGAAGTATGGTAGTAACATTTGGAAGTATGAAAAAACTGCGTTGGCCGGGAATCGAACCCGGGTAAACTGCTTGGAAGGCAGCTATGCTCACCACTATACCACCAACACTTGACTGAGTCTTCTAAAGCAAATATTTCCCAAGTACGTAAGTCAGGTCACATGTTCTAAAAATATGCACGAGATGCCATGTTACACCATGGCTTGACTGAAATGATTGAAACAATATAAAAGGAGTACCTCAGACAGGGATGGAATCAAAAGTAATTTTTATAGGAAGATATCATACATTTTACAAAGCTTTGAACAATGTTCATGAACTTTTGATCCGAGAACATGCTGGAAGTATGGTAGTAACATTTGGAAGTATGAAAAAACTGCGTTGGCCGGGAATCGAACCCGGGTCAACTGCTTGGAAGGCAGCTATGCTCACCACTATACCACCAACGCTTGACTGAGTCTGCTAAAGCAAATATTTCCCAAGTACGTAAGTCAGGTTACATGTTCTAAAAATATGCACGAGATGCCATGTTACACCATGGCTTGACTGAAATGATTGAAACAATATAAAAGGAGTACCTCAGACAGGGATGGAATCAAAAGTAATTTTTATAGGAAGATATCATACATTTTACAAAGCTTTGAACAATGTTCATGAACTTTTGATCCGAGAACATGCTGGAAGTATGGTAGTAACATTTGGAAGTATGAAAAAACTGCGTTGGCCGGGAATCGAACCCGGGTCAACTGCTTGGAAGGCAGCTATGCTCACCACTATACCACCAACGCTTGACTGAGTCTGCTAAAGCAAATATTTCCCAAGTACGTAAGTCAGGTTACATGTTCTAAAAATATGCACGAGATGCCATGTTACACCATGGCTTGACTGAAATGATTGAAACAATATAAAAGGAGTACCTCAGACAGGGATGGAATCAAAAGTAATTTTTATAGGAAGATATCATACATTTTAAAAAGCTTTGAACAATGTTCATGAACTTTTGATCCGAGAACATGCTGGAAGTATGGTAGTAACATTTGGAAGTATGAAAAAACTGCGTTGGCCGGGAATCGAACCCGGGTCAACTGCTTGGAAGGCAGCTATGCTCACCACTATACCACCAACGCTTGACTGAGTCTGCTAAAGCAAATATTTCCCAAGTACGTAAGTCAGGTTACATGTTCTAAAAATATGCACGAGATGCCATGTTACACCATGGCTTGACTGAAATGATTGAAACAATATTTAGGGAGTACCTCAGACAGGGATTGTATCAAAAGTATTTTTTATAGGAAGATATCATGAATTTTACAAAGCTTTGAACATTGTTCATGAACTTTTGATCCGAGAACATGCTCAATAACAATTGGAAGTATGAAAAAACTGCGTTGGCCAAGTACGTAAGTCAGGTTACATGTTCTAAAAATATGCACGAGATGCCATGTTACACCATGGCTTGACTGAAATGATTGAAACAATATTTAGGGAGTACCTCAGACAGGGATTGTATCAAAAGTATTTTTTATAGGAAGATATCATGAATTTTACAAAGCTTTAAACATTGTTCATGAACTTTTGATCCGAGAACATGCTCAATAACAATTGGAAGTATGAAAAAACTGCGTTGGCCGGGAATCGAACCCGGGTAAACTGCTTGGAAGGCAGCTATGCTCACCACTATACCACCAACGCTTGACTGAGTCTTCTAAAGCAAATATTTCCCAAGTACGTAAGTCAGGTCACATGTTCTAAAAATATGCACGAGATGCCATGTTACACCATGGCTTGACTGAAATGATTGAAACAATATAAAAGGAGTACCTCAGACAGGGATGGAATCAAAAGTAATTTTTATAGGAAGATATCATACATTTTACAAAGCTTTGAACATTGTTAATGAACTTTTGATCTGAGAACATGCTCAATAACATTTGGAAGTATGAAAAAACTGCGTTGGCCGGGAATCAAACCCGGGTCAACTGCTTTGAAGGCAGCTATGCTCACCACTATAACACCATTGCTTGACTGAGTCTGCTAAAGCAAATATTTCCCAAGTACGTAAGTCAGGTCACATGTTCTAAAAATATGCACGAGATGCCATGTTACACCATGGCTTGACTGAAATGATTGAAACAATATTTAGGGAGTACCTCAGACAGGGATGGTATCAAAAGTATTTTTTATAGGAAGATATCATGAATTTTACAAAGCTTTGAACATTGTTCATGAACTTTTGATCCGAGAACATGCTCAATAACATTTGGAAGTATGAAAAAACTGCGTTGGCCGGGAATCGAACCCGGGTCAACTGCTTGGAAGGCAGCTATGCTCACCACTATACCACCAACGCTTGACTGAGTCTGCTAAAGCAAATATTTCCCAAGTACGTAAGTCAGGTTACATGTTCTAAAAATATGCACGAGATGCCATGTTACACCATGGCTTGACTGAAATGATTGAAACAATATAAAAGGAGTACCTCAGACAGGGATGGAATCAAAAGTAATTTTTATAGGAAGATATCATACATTTTACAAAGCTTTGAACAATGTTCATGAACTTTTGATCCGAGAACATGCTGGAAGTATGGTAGTAACATTTGGAAGTATGAAAAAACTGCGTTGGCCGGGAATCGAACCCGGGTCTACTGCTTGGAATGCAGCTATGCTCACCACTATACCACCAACGCTTGACTGAGTCTGCTAAAGCAAATATTTCCCAAGTACGTAAGTCAGGTTACATGTTCTAAAAATATGCACGAGATGCCATGTTACACCATGGCTTGACTGAAATGATTGAAACAATATTTAGGGAGTACCTCAGACAGGGATGGTATCAAAAGTATTTTTTATAGGAAGATATCATGAATTTTACAAAGCTTTGAACATTGTTCATGAACTTTTGATCCGAGAACATGCTCAATAACAATTGGAAGTATGAAAAAACTGCGTTGGCCGGGAATCGAACCCGGGTAAACTGCTTGGAAGGCAGCTATGCTCACCACTATACCACCAACGCTTGACTGAGTCTTCTAAAGCAAATATTTCCCAAGTACGTAAGTCAGGTCACATGTTCTAAAAATATGCACGAGATGCCATGTTACACCATGGCTTGACTGAAATGATTGAAACAATATAAAAGGAGTACCTCAGACAGGGATGGAATCAAAAGTAATTTTTATAGGAAGATATCATACATTTTACAAAGCTTTGAACATTGTTAATGAACTTTTGATCCGAGAACATGCTCAATAACATTTGGAAGTATGAAAAAACTGCGTTGGCCGGGAATCAAACCCGGGTCAACTGCTTTGAAGGCAGCTATGCTCACCACTATAACACCATTGCTTGACTGAGTCTGCTAAAGCAAATATTTCCCAAGTACGTAAGTCAGGTCACATGTTCTAAAAATATGCACGAGATGCCATGTTACACCATGGCTTGACTGAAATGATTGAAACAATATTTAGGGAGTACCTCAGACAGGGATGGTATCAAAAGTATTTTTTATAGGAAGATATCATGAATTTTACAAAGCTTTGAACATTGTTCATGAACTTTTGATCCGAGAACATGCTCAATAACATTTGGAAGTATGAAAAAACTGCGTTGGCCGGGAATCGAACCCGGGTCAACTGCTTGGAAGGCAGCTATGCTCACCACTATACCACCAACGCTTGACTGAGCCTGCTAAAGCAAATATTTCCCAAGTACGTAAGTCAGGTTACATGTTCTAAAAATATGCACGAGATGCCATGTTACACCATGGCTTGACTGAAATGATTGAAACAATATAAAAGGAGTACCTCAGACAGGGATGGAATCAAAAGTAATTTTTATAGGAAGATATCATACATTTTACAAAGCTTTGAACAATGTTCATGAACTTTTGATCCGAGAACATGCTGGAAGTATGGTAGTAACATTTGGAAGTATGAAAAAACTGCGTTGGCCGGGAATCGAACCCGGGTAAACTGCTTGGAAGGCAGCTATGCTCACCACTATACCACCAACGCTTGACTGAGTCTTCTAAAGCAAATATTTCCCAAGTACGTAAGTCAGGTCACATGTTCTAAAAATATGCACGAGATGCCATGTTACACCATGGCTTGACTGAAATGATTGAAACAATATAAAAGGAGTACCTCAGACAGGGATGGAATCAAAAGTAATTTTTATAGGAAGATATCATACATTTTACAAAGCTTTGAACATTGTTAATGAACTTTTGATCCGAGAACATGCTCAATAACATTTGGAAGTATGAAAAAACTGCGTTGGCCGGGAATCAAACCCGGGTCAACTGCTTTGAAGGCAGCTATGCTCACCACTATAACACCATTGCTTGACTGAGTCTGCTAAAGCAAATATTTCCCAAGTACGTAAGTCAGGTCACATGTTCTAAAAATATGCACGAGATGCCATGTTACACCATGGCTTGACTGAAATGATTGAAACAATATTTAGGGAGTACCTCAGACAGGGATGGTATCAAAAGTATTTTTTATAGGAAGATATCATGAATTTTACAAAGCTTTGAACATTGTTCATGAACTTTTGATCCGAGAACATGCTCAATAACATTTGGAAGTATGAAAAAACTGCGTTGGCCAGGAATCGAACCCGGGTCAACTGCTTGGAAGGCAGCTATGCTCACCACTATACCACCAACGCTTGACTGAGTCTGCGAAAGCAAATATTTCCCAAGTACGTAAGTCAGGTTACATGTTCTAAAAATATGCACGAGATGCCATGTTACACCATGGCTTGACTGAAATGATTGAAACAATATAAAAGGAGTACCTCAGACAGGGATGGAATCAAAAGTAATTTTTATAGGAAGATATCATACATTTTACAAAGCTTTGAACAATGTTCATGAACTTTTGATCCGAGAACATGCTGGAAGTATGGTAGTAACATTTGGAAGTATGAAAAAACTGCGTTGGCCGGGAATCGAACCCGGGTCAACTGCTTGGAAGGAAGCTATGCTCACCACTATACCACCAACGCTTGACTGAGTCTGCTAAAGCAAATATTTCCCAAGTACGTAAGTCAGGTTACATGTTCTAAAAATATGCACGAGATGCCATGTTACACCATGGCTTGACTGAAATGATTGAAACAATATAAAAGGAGTACCTCAGACAGGGATGGAATCAAAAGTAATTTTTATAGGAAGATATCATACATTTTACAAAGCTTTGAACATTGTTAATGAACTTTTGATCTGAGAACATGCTCAATAACATTTGGAAGTATGAAAAAACTGCGTTGGCCGGGAATCAAACCCGGGTCAACTGCTTTGAAGGCAGCTATGCTCACCACTATAACACCATTGCTTGACTGAGTCTGCTAAAGCAAATATTTCCCAAGTACGTAAGTCAGGTCACATGTTCTAAAAATATGCACGAGATGCCATGTTACACCATGGCTTGACTGAAATGATTGAAACAATATTTAGGGAGTACCTCAGACAGGGATGGTATCAAAAGTATTTTTTATAGGAAGATATCATGAATTTTACAAAGCTTTGAACATTGTTCATGAACTTTTGATCCGAGAACATGCTCAATAACATTTGGAAGTATGAAAAAACTGCGTTGGCCGGGAATCGAACCCGGGTCAACTGCTTGGAAGGCAGCTATGCTCACCACTATACCACCAACGCTTGACTGAGTCTGCTAAAGCAAATATTTCCCAAGTACGTAAGTCAGGTTACATGTTCTAAAAATATGCACGAGATGCCATGTTACACCATGGCTTGACTGAAATGATTGAAACAATATAAAAGGAGTACCTCAGACAGGGATGGAATCAAAAGTAATTTTTATAGGAAGATATCATACATTTTACAAAGCTTTGAACAATGTTCATGAACTTTTGATCCGAGAACATGCTGGAAGTATGGTAGTAACATTTGGAAGTATGAAAAAACTGCGTTGGCCGGGAATCGAACCCGGGTCAACTGCTTGGAAGGCAGCTATGCTCACCACTATACCACCAACGTTTGACTGAGTCTGCTAAAGCAAATATTTCCCAAGTACGTAAGTCAGGTTACATGTTCTAAAAATATGCACGAGATGCCATGTTACACCATGGCTTGACTGAAATGATTGAAACAATATTTAGGGAGTACCTCAGACAGGGATGGTATCAAAAGTATTTTTTATAGGAAGATATCATGATTTTTACAAAGCTTTGAACATTGTTCATGAACTTTTGATCCGAGAACATGCTCAATAACAATTGGAAGTATGAAAAAACTGCGTTGGCCGGGAATCGAACCCGGGTAAACTGCTTGGAAGGCAGCTATGCTCACCACTATACCACCAACGCTTGACTGAGTCTTCTAAAGCAAATATTTCCCAAGTACGTAAGTCAGGTCACATGTTCTAAAAATATGCACGAGATGCCATGTTACACCATGGCTTGACTGAAATGATTGAAACAATATAAAAGGAGTACCTCAGACAGGGATGGAATCAAAAGTAATTTTTATAGGAAGATATCATACATTTTACAAAGCTTTGAACATTGTTAATGAACTTTTGATCCGAGAACATGCTCAATAACATTTGGAAGTATGAAAAAACTGCGTTGGCCGGGAATCAAACCCGGGTCAACTGCTTTGAAGGCAGCTATGCTCACCACTATAACACCATTGCTTGACTGAGTCTGCTAAAGCAAATATTTCCCAAGTACGTAAGTCAGGTCACATGTTCTAAAAATATGCACGAGATGCCATGTTACACCATGGCTTGACTGAAATGATTGAAACAATATTTAGGGAGTACCTCAGACAGGGATGGTATCAAAAGTATTTTTTATAGGAAGATATCATGAATTTTACAAAGCTTTGAACATTGTTCATGAACTTTTGATCCGAGAACATGCTCAATAACATTTGGAAGTATGAAAGAACTGCGTTGGCCGGGAATCGAACCCGGGTCAACTGCTTGGAAGGCAGCTATGCTCACCACTATACCACCAACGCTTGACTGAGCCTGCTAAAGCAAATATTTCCCAAGTACGTAAGTCAGGTTACATGTTCTAAAAATATGCACGAGATGCCATGTTACACCATGGCTTGACTGAAATGATTGAAACAATATAAAAGGAGTACCTCAGACAGGGATGGAATCAAAAGTAATTTTTATAGGAAGATATCATACATTTTACAAAGCTTTGAACAATGTTCATGAACTTTTGATCCGAGAACATGCTGGAAGTATGGTAGTAACATTTGGAAGTATGAAAAAACTGCGTTGGCCGGGAATCGAACCCGGGTAAACTGCTTGGAAGGCAGCTATGCTCACCACTATACCACCAACGCTTGACTGAGTCTTCTAAAGCAAATATTTCCCAAGTACGTAAGTCAGGTCACATGTTCTAAAAATATGCACGAGATGCCATGTTACACCATGGCTTGACTGAAATGATTGAAACAATATAAAAGGAGTACCTCAGACAGGGATGGAATCAAAAGTAATTTTTATAGGAAGATATCATACATTTTACAAAGCTTTGAACATTGTTAATGAACTTTTGATCTGAGAACATGCTCAATAACATTTGGAAGTATGAAAAAACTGCGTTGGCCGGGAATCAAACCCGGGTCAACTGCTTTGAAGGCAGCTATGCTCACCACTATAACACCATTGCTTGACTGAGTCTGCTAAAGCAAATATTTCCCAAGTACGTAAGTCAGGTCACATGTTCTAAAAATATGCACGAGATGCCATGTTACACCATGGCTTGACTGAAATGATTGAAACAATATTTAGGAAGTACCTCAGACAGGGATGGTATCAAAAGTATTTTTTATAGGAAGATATCATGAATTTTACAAAGCTTTGAACATTGTTCATGAACTTTTGATCCGAGAACATGCTCAATAACATTTGGAAGTATGAAAAAACTGCGTTGGCCGGGAATCGAACCCGGGTCAACTGCTTGGAAGGCAGCTATGCTCACCACTATACCACCAACGCTTGACTGAGTCTTCTAAAGCAAATATTTCCCAAGTACGTAAGTCAGGTCACATGTTCTAAAAATATGCACGAGATGCCATGTTACACCATGGCTTGACTGAAATGATTGAAACAATATAAAAGGAGTACCTCAGACAGGGATGGAATCAAAAGTAATTTTTATAGGAAGATATCATACATTTTACAAAGCTTTGAACATTGTTCATGAACTTTTGATCCGAGAACATGCGCAATAACATTTGGAAGTATGAAAAAACTGCGTTGGCCGGGAATCGAACCCGGGTCAACTGCTTGGAAGGCAGCTATGCTCACCACTATAACACCAACGCTTGACTGAGTCTGCTAAAGCAAATATTTCCCAAGTACGTAAGTCAGGTTACATGTTCTAAAAATATGCACGAGATGCCATGTTACACCATGGCTTGACTGAAATGATTGAAACAATATAAAAGGAGTACCTCAGACAGGGATGGAATCAAAAGTAATTTTTATAGGAAGATATCATACATTTTACAAAGCTTTGAACATTGTTAATGAACTTTTGATCCGAGAACATGCTCAATAACATTTGGAAGTATGAAAAAACTGCGTTGGCCGGGAATCAAACCCAGGTCAACTGCTTTAAAGGCAGCTATGCTCACCACTATAACACCATTGCTTGACTGAGTTTGCTAAAGCGAATATTTCCCAAGTACGTAAGTCAGGTCACATGTTCTAAAAATATGCACGAGATGCCATGTTACACCATGGCTTGACTGAAATGATTGAAACAATATTTAGGGAGTACCTCAGACAGGGATGGTATCAAAAGTATTTTTTATAGGAAGATATCATGAATTTTACAAAGCTTTGAACATTGTTCATGAACTTTTGATCCGAGAACATGCTCAATAACATTTGGAAGTATGAAAAAACTGCGTTGGCCGGGAATCGAACCCGGGTCAACTGCTTGGAAGGCAGCTATGCTCACCACTATACCACCAACGCTTGACTGAGTCTGCTAAAGCAAATATTTCCCAAGTACGTAAGTCAGGTTACATGTTCTAAAAATATGCACGAGATGCCATGTTACACCATGGCTTGACTGAAATGATTGAAACAATATAAAAGGAGTACCTCAGACAGGGATGGAATCAAAAGTAATTTTTATAGGAAGATATCATACATTTTACAAAGCTTTGAACAATGTTCATAAACTTTTGATCCGAGAACATGCTGGAAGTATGGTAGTAACATTTGGAAGTATGAAAAAACTGCGTTGGCCGGGAATCGAACCCGGGTCAACTGCTTGGAAGGCAGCTATGCTCACCACTATACCACCAACGATTGACTGAGTCTGCTAAAGCAAATATTTCCCAAGTACGTAAGTCAGGTTACATGTTCTAAAAATATGCACGAGATGCCATGTTACACCATGGCTTGACTGAAATGATTGAAACAATATAAAAGGAGTACCTCAGACAGGGATGGAATCAAAAGTAATTTTTATAGGAAGATATCATGAATTTTACAAAGCTTTGAACATTGTTCATGAACTTTTGATCCGAGAACATGCTCAATAACATTTGGAAGTATGAAAAAACTGCGTTGGGCGGGAATCGAACCCGGGTCAACTGCTTGGAAGGCAGCTATGCTCACCACTATACCACCAACGCTTGACTGAGTCTGCTAAAGCAAATATTTCCCAAGTACGTAAGTCAGGTTACATGTTCTAAAAATATGCATGAGATGCCATGTTACACCATGGCTTGACTGAAATGATTGAAACAATATAAAAGGAGTACCTCAGACAGGGATGGAATCAAAAGTAATTTTTATAGGAAGATATCATACATTTTACAAAGCTTTGAACATTGTTAATGAACTTTTGATCCGAGAACATGCTCAATAAAATTTGGAAGTATGAAAAAACTGCGTTGGCCGGGAATCGAACCCGGGTCAACTGCTTTGAAGGCAGCTATGCTCACCACTATAACACCATTGCTTGACTGAGTCTGCTAAAGCAAATATTTCCCAAGTACGTAAGTCAGGTCACATGTACTAAAAATATGCACGAGATGCCATGTTACACCATGGCTTGACTGAAATGATTGAAACAATATTTAGGGAGTACCTCAGACAGGGATGGAATCAAAAGTATTTTTTATAGGAAGATATCATGAATTTTACAAAGCTTTGAACATTGTTCATGAACTTTTGATCCGAGAACATGCTCAATAACATTTGGAAGTATGAAAAAACTGCGTTGGCCGGGAATTGAACCCGGGTCAACTGCTTGGAAGCAGCAATGCTCACCACTATACCACCAACGCTTGACGGAGTCTGCTAAAGCAAATATTTCCCAAGTACGTAAGTCATTTCACATGTTCTAAAAATATGCATGAGATGCCATGTTACACCATGGCTTGACTGAAATGATTGAAACAATATAAAAGGAGTACCTCAGACAGGGATGGAATCAAAAGTAATTTTTATAGGAAGATATCATACATTTTACAAAGCTTTGAACATTGTTAATGAACTTTTGATCCGAGAACATGCTCAATAAAATTTGGAAGTATGAAAAAACTGCGTTAGCCGGGAATCGAACCCGGGTCAACTGCTTTGAAGGCAGCTATGCTCACCACTATAACACCATTGCTTGACTGAGTCTGCTAAAGCAAATATTTCCCAAGTACGTAAGTCAGGTCACATGTACTAAAAATATGCACGAGATGCCATGTTACACCATGGCTTGACTGAAATGATTGAAACAATATTTAGGGAGTACCTCAGACAGGGATGGAATCAAAAGTATTTTTTATAGGAAGATATCATGAATTTTACAAAGCTTTGAACATTGTTCATGAACTTTTGATCCGAGAACATGCTCAATAACATATGGAAGTATGAAAAAACTGCGTTGGCCGGGAATCGAACCCGGGTCAACTGCTTGGAAGGCAGCTATGCTCACCACTATACCACCAACGCTTGACTGAGTCTGCTAAAGCAAATATTTCCCAAGTACGTAAGTCAGGTTACATGTTCTAAAAATATGCACGAGATGCCATGTTACACCATGGCTTGACTGAAATGATTGAAACAATATAAAAGGAGTACCTCAGACAGGGATGGAATCAAAAGTAATTTTTATAGGAAGATATCATACATTTTACAAAGCTTTGAACAATGTTCATGAACTTTTGATCCGAGAACATGCTGGAAGTATGGTAGTAACATTTGGAAGTATGAAAAAACTGCGTTGGCCGGGAATCGAACCCGGGTCAACTGCTTGGAAGGCAGCTATGCTCACCACTATACCACCAACGCTTGACTGAGTCTGCTAAAGAAAATATTTCCCAAGTACGTAAGTCAGGTCACATGTTCTAAAAATATGCACGAGATGCCATGTTACACCATGGCTTGACTGAAATGATTGAAACAATATTTAGGGAGTACCTCAGACAGGGATGGAATCAAAAGTATTTTTTATAGGAAGATATCATACATTTTACAAAGCTTTGAACAATGTTCATGAACTTTTGATCCGAGAACATGCTGGAAGTATGGTAGTAACATTTGGAAGTATGAAAAAACTGCGTTGGCCGGGAATCGAACCCGGGTCAACTGCTTGGAAGGCAGCTATGCTCACCACTATACCACCAACGCTTGACTGAGTCTGCTAAAGCAAATATTTCCCAAGTACGTAAGTCAGGTTACATGTTCTAAAAATATGCACGAGATGCCATGTTACACCATGGCTTGACTGAAATGATTGAAACAATATAAAAGGAGTACCTCAGACAGGGATGGAATCAAAAGTAATTTTTATAGGAAGATATCATACATTTTACAAAGCTTTGAACAATGTTCATGAACTTTTGATCCGAGAACATGCTGGAAGTATGGTAGTAACATTTGGAAGTATGAAAAAACTGCGTTGGCCGGGAATCGAACCCGGGTCAACTGCTTGGAAGGCAGCTATGCTCACCACTATACCACCAACGCTTGACTGAGTCTGCTAAAGAAAATATTTCCCAAGTACGTAAGTCAGGTCACATGTTCTAAAAATATGCACGAGATGCCATGTTACACCAAAAAACTGCGTTGGCCGGGAATCGAACCCGGGTCAACTGCTTGGAAGGCAGCTATGCTCACCACTATACCACCAACGCTTGACTGAGTCTGCTAAAGAAAATATTTCCCAAGTACGTAAGTCAGGTCACATGTTCTAAAAATATGCACGAGATGCCATGTTACACCATGGCTTGACTGAAATGATTGAAACAATATTTAGGGAGTACCTCAGACAGGGATGGAATCAAAAGTATTTTTTATAGGAAGATATCATGAATTTTACAAAGCTTTGAACATTGTTCATGAACTTTTGATCCTAGAACATGCTCAATAACATTTGGAAGTATGAAAAAACTGCGTTGGCCGGGAATCGAACCCGGGTCAACTGCTTGGAAGCAGCAATGCTCACCACTATACCACCAACGCTTTACTGAGTCTGCTAAAGCAAATATTTCCCAAGTACGTAAGTCATTTCACATGTTCTAAAAATATGCATGAGATGCCATGTTACACCATGGCTTGACTGAAATGATTGAAACAATATAAAAGGAGTACCTCAGACAGGGATGGAATCAAAAGTAATTTTTATAGGAAGATATCATACATTTTACAAAGCTTTGAACATTGTTAATGAACTTTTGATCCGAGAACATGCTCAATAAAATTTGGAAGTATGAAAAAACTGCGTTGGCCGGGAATCGAACCCGGGTCAACTGCTTTGAAGGCAGCTATGCTCACCACTATAACACCATTGCTTGACTGAGTCTGCTAAAGCAAATATTTCCCAAGTACGTAAGTCAGGTCACATGTACTAAAAATATGCACGAGATGCCATGTTACACCATGGCTTGACTGAAATGATTGAAACAATATTTAGGGAGTACCTCAGACAGGGATGGAATCAAAAGTATTTTTTATAGGAAGATATCATGAATTTTACAAAGCTTTGAACATTGTTCATGAACTTTTGATCCGAGAACATGCTCAATAACATTTGGAAGTATGAAAAAACTGCGTTGGCCGGGAATCGAACCCGGGTCAACTGCTTGGAAGGCAGCTATGCTCACCACTATACCACCAACGCTTGACTGAGTCTGCTAAAGCAAATATTTCCCAAGTACGTAAGTCAGGTTACATGTTCTAAAAATATGCACGAGATGCCATGTTACACCATGGCTTGACTGAAATGATTGAAACAATATAAAAGGAGTACCTCAGACAGGGATGGAATCAAAAGTAATTTTTATAGGAAGATATCATACATTTTACAAAGCTTTGAACAATGTTCATGAACTTTTGATCCGAGAACATGCTGGAAGTATGGTAGTAACATTTGGAAGTATGAAAAAACTGCGTTGGCCGGGAATCGAACCCGGGTCAACTGCTTGGAAGGCAGCTATGCTCACCACTATACCACCAACGCTTGACTGAGTCTGCTAAAGCAAATATTTCCCAAGTACGTAAGTCAGGTTACATGTTCTAAAAATATGCAAGAGATGCCATGTTACACCATGGCTTGACTGAAATGATTGAAACAATATAAAAGGAGTACCTCAGACAGGGATGGAATCAAAAGTAATTTTTATAGGAAGATATCATACATTTTACAAAGCTTTGAACATTGTTCATGAACTTTTGATCCGAGAACATGCTGGAAGTATGGTAGTAACATTTGGAAGTATGAAAAAACTGCGTTGGCCGGGAATCGAACGCGGGTCAACTGCTTGGAAGGCAGCTATGCTCACCACTTTACCATCAACGCTTGACTGAGTCTGCTAAAGCAAATATTTCCCAAGTACGTAAGTCAGGTCACATGTTCTAAAAATATGCACGAGATGCCATGATGCCATGTTACACCATGGCTTGACTGAAATGATTGAAACAATATAAAAGGAGTACCTCAGACAGGGAAGGAATCAAAAGTAATTTTTATAGGAAGATATCATACATTTTACAAAGCTTTGAACATTGTTCATGAACTTTTGATCCGAGAACATGCTGGAAGTATGGTAGTAACATTTGGAAGTATGAAAAAACTGCGTTGGCCGGGATTCGACCCCGGGTCAACTGTTTGGAAGGCAGCTATGCTCACCACTATACCACCAACGCTTGACTGAGTCTGCTAAAGCAAATATTTCCCAAGTACGTAAGTCAGGTCACATGTTCTAAAAATATGCACGAGATGCCATGTTACACCATGGCTTGACTGAAATGATTGAAACAATATAAAAGGAGTACCTCAGACAGGGATGGAATCAAAAGTAGTTTTTATAGGAAGATATCATGAATTTTACAAAGCTTTGAACATTGTTCATGAACTTTTGATCCGAGAACATGCGCAATAACATTTGGAAGTATGAAAAAACTGCGTTGGCCGGGAATCGAACCCGGGTCAACTGCTTGGAAGGCAGCTATGCTCACCACTATACCACCAACGCTTGACTGAGTCTGCTAAAGCAAATATTTCCCAAGTACGTAAGTCAGGTTACATGTTCTAAAAATATGCACGAGATGCCATGTTACACCATGGCTTGACTGAAATGATTGAAACAATATAAAAGGAGTACCTCAGACAGGGATGGAATCAAAAGTAATTTTTATAGGAAGATATCATACATTTTACAAAGCTTTGAACATTGTTCATGAACTTTTGATCCGAGAACATGCTTGAAGTATGGTAGTAACATTTGGAAGTATGAAAAAACTGCGTTGGCCGGGAATCGAACCCGGGTCAACTGCTTGGAAGGCAGCTATGCTCACCACTATACCACCAACGCTTGACTGAGTCTGCTAAAGAAAATATTTCCCAAGTACGTAAGTCAGGTCACATGTTCTAAAAATATGCACGAGATGCCATGTTACACCAAAAAACTGCGTTGGCCGGGAATCGAACCCGGGTCAACTGCTTGGAAGGCAGCTATGCTCACCACTATACCACCAACGCTTGACTGAGTCTGCTAAAGAAAATATTTCCCAAGTACGTAAGTCAGGTCACATGTTCTAAAAATATGCACGAGATGCCATGTTACACCATGGCTTGACTGAAATGATTGAAACAATATTTAGGGAGTACCTCAGACAGGGATGGAATCAAAAGTATTTTTTATAGGAAGATATCATGAATTTTACAAAGCTTTGAACATTGTTCATGAACTTTTGATCCTAGAACATGCTCAATAACATTTGGAAGTATGAAAAAACTGCGTTGGCCGGGAATCGAACCCGGGTCAACTGCTTGGAAGCAGCAATGCTCACCACTATACCACCAACGCTTTACTGAGTCTGCTAAAGCAAATATTTCCCAAGTACGTAAGTCATTTCACATGTTCTAAAAATATGCATGAGATGCCATGTTACACCATGGCTTGACTGAAATGATTGAAACAATATAAAAGGAGTACCTCAGACAGGGATGGAATCAAAAGTAATTTTTATAGGAAGATATCATACATTTTACAAAGCTTTGAACATTGTTAATGAACTTTTGATCCGAGAACATGCTCAATAAAATTTGGAAGTATGAAAAAACTGCGTTGGCCGGGAATCGAACCCGGGTCAACTGCTTTGAAGGCAGCTATGCTCACCACTATAACACCATTGCTTGACTGAGTCTGCTAAAGCAAATATTTCCCAAGTACGTAAGTCAGGTCACATGTACTAAAAATATGCACGAGATGCCATGTTACACCATGGCTTGACTGAAATGATTGAAACAATATTTAGGGAGTACCTCAGACAGGGATGGAATCAAAAGTATTTTTTATAGGAAGATATCATGAATTTTACAAAGCTTTGAACATTGTTCATGAACTTTTGATCCGAGAACATGCTCAATAACATTTGGAAGTATGAAAAAACTGCGTTGGCCGGGAATCGAACCCGGGTCAACTGCTTGGAAGGCAGCTATGCTCACCACTATACCACCAACGCTTGACTGAGTCTGCTAAAGCAAATATTTCCCAAGTACGTAAGTCAGGTTACATGTTCTAAAAATATGCACGAGATGCCATGTTACACCATGGCTTGACTGAAATGATTGAAACAATATAAAAGGAGTACCTCAGACAGGGATGGAATCAAAAGTAATTTTTATAGGAAGATATCATACATTTTACAAAGCTTTGAACAATGTTCATGAACTTTTGATCCGAGAACATGCTGGAAGTATGGTAGTAACATTTGGAAGTATGAAAAAACTGCGTTGGCCGGGAATCGAACCCGGGTCAACTGCTTGGAAGGCAGCTATGCTCACCACTATACCACCAACGCTTGACTGAGTCTGCTAAAGCAAATATTTCCCAAGTACGTAAGTCAGGTTACATGTTCTAAAAATATGCAAGAGATGCCATGTTACACCATGGCTTGACTGAAATGATTGAAACAATATAAAAGGAGTACCTCAGACAGGGATGGAATCAAAAGTAATTTTTATAGGAAGATATCATACATTTTACAAAGCTTTGAACATTGTTCATGAACTTTTGATCCGAGAACATGCTGGAAGTATGGTAGTAACATTTGGAAGTATGAAAAAACTGCGTTGGCCGGGAATCGAACGCGGGTCAACTGCTTGGAAGGCAGCTATGCTCACCACTTTACCATCAACGCTTGACTGAGTCTGCTAAAGCAAATATTTCCCAAGTACGTAAGTCAGGTCACATGTTCTAAAAATATGCACGAGATGCCATGATGCCATGTTACACCATGGCTTGACTGAAATGATTGAAACAATATAAAAGGAGTACCTCAGACAGGGAAGGAATCAAAAGTAATTTTTATAGGAAGATATCATACATTTTACAAAGCTTTGAACATTGTTCATGAACTTTTGATCCGAGAACATGCTGGAAGTATGGTAGTAACATTTGGAAGTATGAAAAAACTGCGTTGGCCGGGATTCGACCCCGGGTCAACTGTTTGGAAGGCAGCTATGCTCACCACTATACCACCAACGCTTGACTGAGTCTGCTAAAGCAAATATTTCCCAAGTACGTAAGTCAGGTCACATGTTCTAAAAATATGCACGAGATGCCATGTTACACCATGGCTTGACTGAAATGATTGAAACAATATAAAAGGAGTACCTCAGACAGGGATGGAATCAAAAGTAGTTTTTATAGGAAGATATCATGAATTTTACAAAGCTTTGAACATTGTTCATGAACTTTTGATCCGAGAACATGCGCAATAACATTTGGAAGTATGAAAAAACTGCGTTGGCCGGGAATCGAACCCGGGTCAACTGCTTGGAAGGCAGCTATGCTCACCACTATACCACCAACGCTTGACTGAGTCTGCTAAAGCAAATATTTCCCAAGTACGTAAGTCAGGTTACATGTTCTAAAAATATGCACGAGATGCCATGTTACACCATGGCTTGACTGAAATGATTGAAACAATATAAAAGGAGTACCTCAGACAGGGATGGAATCAAAAGTAATTTTTATAGGAAGATATCATACATTTTACAAAGCTTTGAACATTGTTCATGAACTTTTGATCCGAGAACATGCTTGAAGTATGGTAGTAACATTTGGAAGTATGAAAAAACTGCGTTGGCCGGGAATCGAACCCGGGTCAATTGCTTGGAAGGCAGCTATGCTCACCACTATACCACCAACGCTTGACTGAGTCTGCTAAAGCAAATATTTCCCAAGTACGTAAGTCAGGTCACATGTTCTAAAAATATGCACGAGATGCCATGATGCCATGTTACACCATGGCTTGACTGAAATGATTGAAACAATATAAAAGGAGTACCTCAGACAGGGAAGGAATCAAAAGTAATTTTTATAGGAAGATATCATACATTTTACAAAGCTTTGAACATTGTTCATGAACTTTTGATCCGAGAACATGCTGGAAGTATGGTAGTAACATTTGGAAGTATGAAAAAACTGCGTTGGCCGGGAATCGAACCCGGGTCAACTGCTTGGAAGCAGCAATGCTCACCACTATACCACCAACGCTTGACGGAGTCTGCTAAAGCAAATATTTCCCAAGTACGTAAGTCATTTCACATGTTCTAAAAATATGCATGAGATGCCATGTTACACCATGGCTTGACTTAAATGATTGAAACAATATAAAAGGAGTACCTCAGACAGGGATGGAATCAAAAGTAATTTTTATAGGAAGATATCATACATTTTACAAAGCTTTGAACATTGTTAATGAACTTTTGATCCGAGAACATGCTCAATAAAATTTGGAAGTATGAAAAAACTGCGTTGGCCGGGAATCGAACCCGGGTCAACTGCTTTGAAGGCAGCTATGCTCACCACTATAACACCATTGCTTGACTGAGTCTGCTAAAGCAAATATTTCCCAAGTACGTAAGTCAGGTCACATGTACTAAAAATATGCACGAGATGCCATGTTACACCATGGCTTGACTGAAATGATTGAAACAATATTTAGGGAGTACCTCAGACAGGGATGGAATCAAAAGTATTTTTTATAGGAAGATATCATGAATTTTACAAAGCTTTGAACATTGTTCATGAACTTTTGATCCGAGAACATGCTCAATAACATTTGGAAGTATGAAAAAACTGCGTTGGCCGGGAATCGAACCCGGGTCAACTGCTTGGAAGCAGCAATGCTCACCACTATACCACCAACGCTTGACGGAGTCTGCTAAAGCAAATATTTCCCAAGTACGTAAGTCATTTCACATGTTCTAAAAATATGCATGAGATGCCATGTTACACCATGGCTTGACTGAAATGATTGAAACAATATAAAAGGAGTACCTCAGACAGGGATGGAATCAAAAGTAATTTTTATAGGAAGATATCATACATTTTACAAAGCTTTGAACATTGTTAATGAACTTTTGATCCGAGAACATGCTCAATAAAATTTGGAAGTATGAAAAAACTGCGTTGGCCGGGAATCGAACCCGGGTCAACTGCTTTGAAGGCAGCTATGCTCACCACTATAACACCATTGCTTGACTGAGTCTGCTAAAGCAAATATTTCCCAAGTACGTAAGTCAGGTCACATGTACTAAAAATATGCACGAGATGCCATGTTACACCATGGCTTGACTGAAATGATTGAAACAATATTTAGGGAGTACCTCAGACAGGGATGGAATCAAAAGTATTTTTTATAGGAAGATATCATGAATTTTACAAAGCTTTGAACATTGTTCATGAACTTTTGATCCGAGAACATGCTCAATAACATTTGGAAGTATGAAAAAACTGCGTTGGCCGGGAATCGAACCCGGGTCAACTGCTTGGAAGCAGCAATGCTCACCACTATACCACCAACGCTTGACGGAGTCTGCTAAAGCAAATATTTCCCAAGTACGTAAGTGATTTCACATGTTCTAAAAATATGCATGAGATGCCATGTTACACCATGGCTTGACTGAAATGATTGAAACAATATAAAAGGAGTACCTCAGACAGGGATGGAATCAAAAGTAATTTTTATAGGAAGATATCATACATTTTACAAAGCTTTGAACATTGTTAATGAACTTTTGATCCGAGAACATGCTCAATAAAATTTGGAAGTATGAAAAAACTGCGTTGGCCGGGAATCGAACCCGGGTCAACTGCTTTGAAGGCAGCTATGCTCACCACTATAACACCATTGCTTGACTGAGTCTGCTAAAGCAAATATTTCCCAAGTACGTAAGTCAGGTCACATGTACTAAAAATATGCACGAGATGCCATGTTACACCATGGCTTGACTGAAATGATTGAAACAATATTTAGGGAGTACCTCAGACAGGGATGGAATCAAAAGTATTTTTTATAGGAAGATATCATGAATTTTACAAAGCTTTGAACATTGTTCATGAACTTTTGATCCGAGAACATGCTCAATAACATTTGGAAGTATGAAAAAACTGCGTTGGCCGGGAATCGAACCCGGGTCAACTGCTTGGAAGCAGCAATGCTCACCACTATACCACCAACGCTTGACGGAGTCTGCTAAAGCAAATATTTCCCAAGTACGTAAGTCATTTCACATGTTCTAAAAATATGCATGAGATGCCATGTTACACCATGGCTTGACTGAAATGATTGAAACAATATAAAAGGAGTACCTCAGACAGGGATGGAATCAAAAGTAATTTTTATAGGAAGATATCATACATTTTACAAAGCTTTGAACATTGTTAATGAACTTTTGATCCGAGAACATGCTCAATAAAATTTGGAAGTATGAAAAAACTGCGTTGGCCGGGAATCGAACCCGGGTCAACTGCTTTGAAGGCAGCTATGCTCACCACTATAACACCATTGCTTGACTGAGTCTGCTAAAGCAAATATTTCCCAAGTACGTAAGTCAGGTCACATGTACTAAAAATATGCACGAGATGCCATGTTACACCATGGCTTGACTGAAATGATTGAAACAATATTTAGGGAGTACCTCAGACAGGGATGGAATCAAAAGTATTTTTTATAGGAAGATATCATGAATTTTACAAAGCTTTGAACATTGTTCATGAACTTTTGATCCGAGAACATGCTCAATAACATTTGGAAGTATGAAAAAACTGCGTTGGCCGGGAATCGAACCCGGGTCAACTGCTTGGAAGCAGCAATGCTCACCACTATACCACCAACGCTTGACGGAGTCTGCTAAAGCAAATATTTCCCAAGTACGTAAGTCATTTCACATGTTCTAAAAATATGCATGAGATGCCATGTTACACCATGGCTTGACTGAAATGATTGAAACAATATAAAAGGAGTACCTCAGACAGGGATGGAATCAAAAGTAATTTTTATAGGAAGATATCATACATTTTACAAAGCTTTGAACATTGTTAATGAACTTTTGATCCGAGAACATGCTCAATAAAATTTGGAAGTATGATAAAACTGCGTTGGCCGGGAATCGAACCCGGGTCAACTGCTTTGAAGGCAGCTATGCTCACCACTATAACACCATTGCTTGACTGAGTCTGCTAAAGCAAATATTTCCCAAGTACGTAAGTCAGGTCACATGTACTAAAAATATGCACGAGATGCCATGTTACACCATGGCTTGACTGAAATGATTGAAACAATATTTAGGGAGTACCTCAGACAGGGATGGAATCAAAAGTATTTTTTATAGGAAGATATCATGAATTTTACAAAGCTTTGAACATTGTTCATGAACTTTTGATCCGAGAACATGCTCAATAACATTTGGAAGTATGAAAAAACTGCGTTGGCCGGGAATCGAACCCGGGTCAACTGCTTGGAAGGCAGCTATGCTCACCACTATACCACCAACGCTTGACTGAGTCTGCTAAAGCAAATATTTCCCAAGTACGTAAGTCAGGTTACATGTTCTAAAAATATGCACGAGATGCCATGTTACACCATGGCTTGACTGAAATGATTGAAACAATATAAAAGGAGTACCTCAGACAGGGATGGAATCAAAAGTAATTTTTATAGGAAGATATCATACATTTTACAAAGCTTTGAACAATGTTCATGAACTTTTGATCCGAGAACATGCTGGAAGTATGGTAGTAACATTTGGAAGTATGAAAAAACTGCGTTGGCCGGGAATCGAACCCGGGTCAACTGCTTGGAAGGCAGCTATGCTTACCACTATACCACCAACGCTTGACTGAGTCTGCTAAAGAAAATATTTCCCAAGTACGTAAGTCAGGTCACATGTTCTAAAAATATGCACGAGATGCCATGTTACACCATGGCTTGACTGAAATGATTGAAACAATATTTAGGGAGTACCTCTGACAGGGATGGAATCAAAAGTATTTTTTATAGGAAGATATCATGAATTTTACAAAGCTTTGAACATTGTTCATGAACTTTTGATCCTAGAACATGCTCAATAACATTTGGAAGTATGAAAAAACTGCGTTTGCCGGGAATCGAACCCTGGTCAACTGCTTGGAAGCAGCAATGCTCACCACTATACCACCAACGCTTGACTGAGTCTGCTAAAGCAAATATTTCCCAAGTACGTAAGTCATTTCACATGTTCTAAAAATATGCATGAGATGCCATGTTACACCATGGCTTGACTGAAATGATTGAAACAATATAAAAGGAGTACCTCAGACAGGGATGGAATCAAAAGTAATTTTTATAGGAAGATATCATACATTTTACAAAGCTTTGAACATTGTTAATGAACTTTTGATCCGAGAACATGCTCAATAAAATTTGGAAGTATGAAAAAACTGCATTGGCCGGGAATCGAACCCGGGTCAACTGCTTTGAAGGCAGCTATGCTCACCACTATAACACCATTGCTTGACTGAGTCTGCTAAAGCAAATATTTCCCAAGTACGTAAGTCAGGTCACATGTACTAAAAATATGCACGAGATGCCATGTTACACCATGGCTTGACTGAAATGATTGAAACAATATTTAGGGAGTACCTCAGACAGGGATGGAATCAAAAGTATTTTTTATAGGAAGATATCATGAATTTTACAAAGCTTTGAACATTGTTCATGAACTTTTGATCCGAGAACATGCTCAATAACATTTGGAAGTATGAAAAAACTGCGTTGGCCGGGAATCGAACCCGGGTCAACTGCTTGGAAGGCAGCTATGCTCACCACTATACCACCAACGCTTGACTGAGTCTGCTAAAGCAAATATTTCCCAAGTACTTAAGTCAGGTTACATGTTCTAAAAATATGCACGAGATGCCATGTTACACCATGGCTTGACTGAAATGATTGAAACAATATAAAAGGAGTACCTCAGACAGGGATGGAATCAAAAGTAATTTTTATAGGAAGATATCATACATTTTACAAAGCTTTGAACAATGTTCATGAACTTTTGATCCGAGAACATGCTGGAAGTATGGTAGTAACATTTGGAAGTATGAAAAAACTGCGTTGGCCGGGAATCGAACCCGGGTCAACTGCTTGGAAGGCAGCTATGCTCACCACTAAACCACCAACGCTTGACTGAGTCTGCTAAAGCAAATATTTCCCAAGTACGTAAGTCAGGTTACATGTTCTAAAAATATGCAAGAGATGCCATGTTACACCATGGCTTGACTGAAATGATTGAAACAATATAAAAGGAGTACCTCAGACAGGGATGGAATCAAAAGTAATTTTTATAGGAAGATATCATACATTTTACAAAGCTTTGAACATTGTTCATGAACTTTTGATCCGAGAACATGCTGGAAGTATGGTAGTAACATTTGGAAGTATGAAAAAACTGCGTTGGCCGGGAATCGAACGCGGGTCAACTGCTTGGAAGGCAGCTATGCTCACCACTATACCATCAACGCTTGACTGAGTCTGCTAAAGCAAATATTTCCCAAGTACGTAAGTCAGGTCACATGTTCTAAAAATATGCACGAGATGCCATGATGCCATGTTACACCATGGCTTGACTGAAATGATTGAAACAATATAAAAGGAGTACATCAGACAGGGAAGGAATCAAAAGTAATTTTTATAGGAAGATATCATACATTTTACAAAGCTTTGAACATTGTTCATGAACTTTTGATCCGAGAACATGCTGGAAGTATGGTAGTAACATTTGGAAGTATGAAAAAACTGCGTTGGCCGGGATTCGACCCCGGGTCAACTGTTTGGAAGGCAGCTATGCTCACCACTATACCACCAACGCTTGACTGAGTCTGCTAAAGCAAATATTTCCCAAGTACGTAAGTCAGGTTACATTTTCTAAAAATATGCACGAGATGCCATGTTACACCATGGCTTGACTGAAATGATTGAAACAATATAAAAGGAGTACCTCAGACAGGGATGGAATCAAAAGTAATTTTTATAGGAAGATATCATACATTTTACAAAGCTTTGAACATTGTTCATGAACTTTTGATCCGAGAACATGCTTGAAGTATGGTAGTAACATTTGGAAGTATGAAAAAACTGCGTTGGCCGGGAATCGAACCCGGGTCAACTGCTTGGAAGGCAGCTATGCTCACCACTATACCACCAACGCTTGACTGAGTCTGCTAAAGCAAATATTTCCCAAGTACGTAAGTCAGGTCACATGTTCTAAAAATATGCACGAGATGCCATGATGCCATGTTACACCATGGCTTGACTGAAATGATTGAAACAATATAAAAGGAGTACCTCAGACAGGGAAGGAATCAAAAGTAATTTTTATAGGAAGATATCATACATTTTACAAAGCTTTGAACATTGTTCATGAACTTTTGATCCGAGAACATGCTGGAAGTATGGTAGTAACATTTGGAAGTATGAAAAAACTGCGTTGGCCGGGAATCGAACCCGGGTCAACTGCTTGGAAGGCAGCTATGCTCACCACTATACCACCAACGCTTGACTGAGTCTGCTAAAGAAAATATTTCCCAAGTACGTAAGTCAGGTCACATGTTCTAAAAATATGCACGAGATGCCATGTTACACCATGGCTTGACTGAAATGATTGAAACAATATTTAGGGAGTACCTCAGACAGGGATGGAATCAAAAGTATTTTTTATAGGAAGATATCATGAATTTTACAAAGCTTTGAACATTGTTCATGAACTTTTGATCCGAGAACATGCTCAATAACATTTGGAAGTATGAAAAAACTGCGTTGGCCGGGAATCGGACCCGGGTCAACTGCTTGGAAGCAGCAATGCTCACCACTATACCACCAACGCTTGACGGAGTCTGCTAAAGCAAATATTTCCCAAGTACGTAAGTCATTTCACATGTTCTAAAAATATGCATGAGATGCCATGTTACACCATGGCTTGACTGAAATGATTGAAACAATATAAAAGGAGTACCTCAGACAGGGATGGAATCAAAAGTAATTTTTATAGGAAGATATCATACAATTTACAAAGCTTTGAACAATGTTCATGAACTTTTGATCCGAGAACATGCTGGAAGTATGGTAGTAACATTTGGAAGTATGAAAAAACTGCGTTGGCCGGGAATCAAACCCGGGTCAACTGCTTGGAAGGCAGCTATGCTCACCACTATACCACCAACGCTTGACTGAGTCTGCTAAAGAAAATATTTCCCAAGTACGTAAGTCAGGTCACATGTTCTAAAAATATGCACGAGATGCCATGTTACACCATGGCTTGACTGAAATGATTGAAACAATATTTAGGGAGTACCTCAGACAGGGATGGAATCAAAAGTATTTTTTATAGGAAGATATCATGAATTTTACAAAGCTTTGAACATTGTTCATGAACTTTTGATCCGAGAACATGCTCAATAACATTTGGAAGTATGAAAAAACTGCGTTGGCCGGGAATCGAACCCGGGTCAACTGCTTGGAAGCAGCAATGCTCACCACTATACCACCAACGCTTGACTGAGTCTGCTAAAGCAAATATTTCCCAAGTACGTAAGTCATTTCACATGTTCTAAAAATATGCATGAGATGCCATGTTACACCATGGCTTGACTGAAATGATTGAAACAATATAAAAGGAGTACCTCAGACAGGGATGGAATCAAAAGTAATTTTTATAGGAAGATATCATACATTTTACAAAGCTTTGAACATTGTTAATGAACTTTTGATCCGAGAACATGCTCAATAAAATTTGGAAGTATGAAAAAACTGCGTTGGCCGGGAATCAAACCCGGGTCAACTGCTTTGAAGGCAGCTATGCTCACCACTATAACACCATTGCTTGACTGAGTCTGCTAAAGAAAATATTTCCCAAGTACGTAAGTCAGGTCACATGTTCTAAAAATATGCACGAGATGCCATGTTACACCATGGCTTGACTGAAATGATTGAAACAATATTTAGGGAGTACCTCAGACAGGGATGGAATCAAAAGTATTTTTTATAGGAAGATATCATGAATTTTACAAAGCTTTGAACATTGTTCATGAACTTTTGATCCGAGAACATGCTCAATAACATTTGGAAGTATGAAAAAACTGCGTTGGCCGGGAATCGAACCCGGGTCAACTGCTTGGAAGCAGCAATGCTCACCACTATACCACCAACGCTTGACTGAGTCTGCTAAAGCAAATATTTCCCAAGTACGTAAGTCATTTCACATGTTCTAAAAATATGCATGAGATGCCATGTTACACCATGGCTTGACTGAAATGATTGAAACAATATAAAAGGAGTACCTCAGACAGGGATGGAATCAAAAGTAATTTTTATAGGAAGATATCATACATTTTACAAAGCTTTGAACATTGTTAATGAACTTTTGATCCGAGAACATGCTCAATAAAATTTGGAAGTATGAAAAAACTGCGTTGGCCGGGAATCAAACCCGTGTCAACTGCTTTGAAGGCAGCTATGCTCACCACTATAACACCATTGCTTGACTGAGTCTGCTAAAGCAAATATTTCCCAAGTACGTAAGTCAGGTCACATGTACTAAAAATATGCACGAGATGCCATGTTACACCATGGCTTGACTGAAATGATTGAAACAATATTTAGGGAGTACCTCAGACAGGGATGGAATCAAAAGTATTTTTTATAGGAAGATATCATGAATTTTACAAAGCTTTGAACATTGTTCATGAACTTTTGATCCGAGAACATGCTCAATAACATTTGGAAGTATGAAAAAACTGCGTTGGCCGGGAATCGAACCCGGGTCAACTGCTTGGAAGGCAGCTATGCTCACCACTATACCACCAAGGCTTGACTGAGTCTGCTAAAGCAAATATTTCCCAAGTACGTAAGTCAGGTCACATGTTCTAAAAATATGCACGAGATGCCATGTTACACCATGGCTTGACTGAAATGATTGAAACAATATAAAAGGAGTACCTCAGACAGGGATGGAATCAAAAGTAATTTTTATAGGAAGATATCATGAATTTTACAAAGCTTTGAACATTGTTCATGAACTTTTGATCCGAGAACATGCGCAATAACATTTGGAAGTATGAAAAAACTGCGTTGGCCGGGAATCGAACCCGGGTCAACTGCTTGGAAGGCAGCTATGCTCACCACTATACCACCAACGCTTGACTGAGTCTGCTAAAGCAAATATTTCCCAAGTACGTAAGTCAGGTGACATGTTCTAAAAATATGCACGAGATGCCATGTTACACCATGGCTTGACTGAAATGATTGAAACAATATAAAAGGAGTACCTCAGACAGGGATGGAATCAAAAGTAATTTTTATAGGAAGATATCATACATTTTACAAAGCTTTGAACATTGTTCATGAACTTTTGATCCGAGAACATGCTTGAAGTATGGTAGTAACATTTGGAAGTATGGCCGGGAATCGAACCCGGGTCAACTGCTTGGAAGGCAGCTATGCTCACCACTATACCACCAACGCTTGACTGAGTCTGCTAAAGAAAATATTTCCCAAGTACGTAAGTCAGGTCACATGTTCTAAAAATATGCACGAGATGCCATGTTACACCATGGCTTGACTGAAATGATTGAAACAATATTTAGGGAGTACCTCAGACAGGGATGGAATCAAAAGTATTTTTTATAGGAAGATATCATGAATTTTACAAAGCTTTGAACATTGTTCATGAACTTTTGATCCGAGAACATGCTCAATAACATTTGGAAGTATGAAAAAACTGCGTTGGCCGGGAATCGAACCCGGGTCAACTGCTTGGAAGCAGCAATGCTCACCACTATACCACCAACGCTTGACTGAGTCTGCTAAAGCAAATATTTCCCAAGTACGTAAGTCATTTCACATGTTCTAAAAATATGCATGAGATGCCATGTTACACCATGGCTTGACTGAAATGATTGAAACAATATAAAAGGAGTACCTCAGACAGGGATGGAATCAAAAGTAATTTTTATAGGAAGATATCATACATTTTACAAAGCTTTGAACATTGTTAATGAACTTTTGATCCGAGAACATGCTCAATAAAATTTGGAAGTATGAAAAAACTGCGTTGGCCGGGAATCAAACCCGGGTCAACTGCTTTGAAGGCAGCTATGCTCACCACTATAACACCATTGCTTGACTGAGTCTGCTAAAGCAAATATTTCCCAAGTACGTAAGTCAGGTCACATGTACTAAAAATATGCACGAGATGCCATGTTACACCATGGCTTGACTGAAATGATTGAAACAATATTTAGGGAGTACCTCAGACAGGGATGGAATCAAAAGTATTTTTTATAGGAAGATATCATGAATTTTACAAAGCTTTGAACATTGTTCATGAACTTTTGATCCGAGAACATGCTCAATAACATTTGGAAGTATGAAAAAACTGCGTTGGCCGGGAATCGAACCCGGGTCAACTGCTTGGAAGGCAGCTATGCTCACCACTATACCACCAACGCTTGACTGAGTCTGCTAAAGCAAATATTTCCCAAGTACGTAAGTCAGGTTACATGTTCTAAAAATATGCACGAGATGCCATGTTACACCATGGCTTGACTGAAATGATTGAAACAATATAAAAGGAGTACCTTAGACAGGGATGGAATCAAAAGTAATTTTTATAGGAAGATATCATACATTTTACAAAGCTTTGAACAATGTTCATGAACTTTTGATCCGAGAACATGCTGGAAGTATGGTAGTAACATTTGTTAGTATGAAAAAACTGCGTTGGCCGGGAATCGAACCCGGGTCAACTGCTTTGAAGGCAGCTATGCTCACCACTATAACACCATTGCTTGACTGAGTCTGCTAAAGCAAATATTTCCCAAGTACGTAAGTCAGGTCACATGTACTAAAAATATGCACGAGATGCCATGTAACACCATGGCTTGACTGAAATGATTGAAACAATATTTAGGGAGTACCTCAGACAGGGATGGAATCAAAAGTATTTTTTATAGGAAGATATCATGAATTTTACAAAGCTTTGAACATTGTTCATGAACTTTTGATCCGAGAACATGCTCAATAACATTTGGAAGTATGAAAAAACTGCGTTGGCCGGGAATCGAACCCGGGTCAACTGCTTGGAAGGCAGCTATGCTCACCACTATACCACCAACGCTTGACTGAGTCTGCTAAAGCAAATATTTCCCAAGTACGTAAGTCAGGTTACATGTTCTAAAAATATGCACGAGATGCCATGTTACACCATGGCTTGACTGAAATGATTGAAACAATATAAAAGGAGTACCTTAGACAGGGATGGAATCAAAAGTAATTTTTATAGGAAGATATCATACATTTTACAAAGCTTTGAACAATGTTCATGAACTTTTGATCCGAGAACATGCTGGAAGTATGGTAGTAACATTTGTTAGTATGAAAAAACTGCGTTGGCCGGGAATCGAACCCGGGTCAACTGCTTTGAAGGCAGCTATGCTCACCACTATAACACCATTGCTTGACTGAGTCTGCTAAAGCAAATATTTCCCAAGTACGTAAGTCAGGTCACATGTTCTAAAAATATGCACGAGATGCCATGTTACACCATGGCTTGACTGAAATGATTGAAACAATATTTAGGGAGTACCTCAGACAGGGATGGAATCAAAAGTATTTTTTATAGGAAGATATCATGAATTTTACAAAGCTTTGAACATTGTTCATGAACTTTTGATCCGAGAACATGCTCAATAACATTTGGAAGTATGAAAAAACTGCGTTGGCCGGGAATCGAACCCGGGTCAACTGCTTGGAAGGCAGTTATGCTCACCACTATACCACCAACGCTTGACTGAGTCTGCTAAAGCAAATATTTCCCAAGTACGTAAGTCAGGTTACATGTTCTAAAAATATGCACGAGATACCATGTTACACCATGGCTTGACTGAAATGATTGAAACAATATAAAAGGAGTACCTTAGACAGGGATGGAATCAAAAGTAATTTTTATAGGAAGATATCATACATTTTACAAAGCTTTGAACAATGTTCATGAACTTTTGATCCGAGAACATGCTGGAAGTATGGTAGTAACATTTGTAAGTATAAAAAAACTGCGTTGGCCGGGAATCGAACCCGGGTCAACTGCTTTGAAGGCAGCTATGCTCACCACTATAACACCATTGCTTGACTGAGTCTGCTAAAGCAAATATTTCCCAAGTACGTAAGTCAGGTCACATGTACTAAAAATATGCACGAGATGCCATGTTACACCATGGCTTGACTGAAATGATTGAAACAATATTTAGGGAGTACCTCAGACAGGGATGGAATCAAAAGTATTTTTTATAGGAAGATATCATGAATTTTACAAAGCTTTGAACATTGTTCATGAACTTTTGATCCGAGAACATGCTGGAAGTATGGTAGTAACATTTGGAAGTATGAAAAAACTGCGTTGGCCGGGAATCGAACCTGGGTCAACTGCTTGGAAGGCAGCTATGCTCACCACTATACCACCAACGCTTGACTGAGTCTGCTAAAGCAAATATTTCCCAAGTACGTAAGTCAGGTTACATGTTCTAAAAATATGCACGAGATGCCATGTTACACCATGGCTTGACTGAAATGATTGAAACAATATAAAAGGAGTACCTCAGACAGGGAAGGAATCAAAAGTAATTTTTATAGGAAGATATCATACATTTTACAAAGCTTTGAACATTGTTCATGAACTTTTGATCCGAGAACATGCTGGAAGTATGGTAGTAACATTTGGAAGTATGAAAAAACTGCGTTGGCCGGGATTCGAACCCGGGTCAACTGTTTGGAAGGCAGCTATGCTCACCACTATACCACCAACGCTTAACTGAGTCTGCTAAAGCAAATATTTCCCAAGTACGTAAGTCAGGTCACATGTTCTAAAAATATGCACGAGATGCCATGTTACACCATGGCTTGACTGAAGACAGGGATGGAATCAAAAGTAATTTTTATATTAAGCTATCATACATTATACAAAGCTTTGAACATTGTTAATGAACTTTTGATCCGAGAACATGCTGAGTTATCCGAGAACATTTGGAAGTATGAAAAAACTGCGTTGGCTGGGAATCGAACCCGGGTCAACTGCTTTGAAGGCAGCTGACCACTATGCTCACCACTATAACACCATTGCTTGACTGAGTCTGCTAAAGCAAATATTTCCCAAGTACGTAAGTCAGGTCACATGTTCTAAAAATATGCACGAGATGCCATGTTACACCATGGCTTGACTGAAATGATTGAAACAATATTTAGGGAGTACCTCAGACAGGGATGGAATCAAAAGTATTTTTTATAGGAAGATATCTTGAATTTTACAAAGCTTTGAACATTGTTCATGAACTTTTGATCCGAGAACATGCTCAATAACATTTGGAAGTATGAAAAAACTGCGTTGGCCGGGAATCGAACCCGGGTCAACTGCTTGGAAGGCAGCTATGCTCACCACTATACCACCAACGCTTGACTGAGTCTGCTAAAGCAAATATTTCCCAAGTACGTAAGTCAGGTTACATGTTCTAAAAATATGCACGAGATGCCATGTTACACCATGGCTTGACTGAAATGATTGAAACAATATAAAAGGAGTACCTTAGACAGGGATGGAATCAAAAGTAATTTTTATAGGAAGATATCATACATTTTACAAAGCTTTGAACAATGTTCATGAACTTTTGATCCGAGAACATGCTGGAAGTATGGTAGTAACATTTGTTAGTATGAAAAAACTGCGTTGGCCGGGAATCGAACCCGGGTCAACTGCTTTGAAGGCAGCTATGCTCACCACTATAACACCATCGCTTGACTGAGTCTGCTAAAGCAAATATTTCCCAAGTACGTAAGTCAGGTTACATGTTCTAAAAATATGCACGAGATGCCATGTTACACCATGGCTTGACTGAAATGATTGAAACAATATAAAAGGAGTACCTCAGACAGGGATGGAATCAAAAGTAATTTTTATAGGAAGATATCATACATTTTACAAAGCTTTGAACATTGTTAATGAACTTTTGATCCGAGAACATGCTCAATAAAATTTGGAAGTATGAAAAAACTGCGTTGGCCGGGAATCAAACCCGGGTCAACTGCTTTGAAGGCAGCTATGCTCACCACTATAACACCATTGCTTGACTGAGTCTGCTAAAGCAAATATTTCCCAAGTACGTAAGTCAGGTCACATGTACTAAAAATATGCACGAGATGCCATGTTACACCATGGCTTGACTGAAATGATTGAAACAATATTTAGGGAGTACCTCAGACAGGGATGGAATCAAAAGTATTTTTTATAGGAAGATATCATGAATTTTACAAAGCTTTGAACATTGTTCATGAACTTTTGATCCGAGAACATGCTCAATAACATTTGGAAGTATGAAAAAACTGCGTTGGCCGGGAATCGAACCCGGGTCAACTGCTTGGAAGGCAGCTATGCTCACCACTATACCACCAAGGCTTGACTGAGTCTGCTAAAGCAAATATTTCCCAAGTACGTAAGTCAGGTCACATGTTCTAAAAATATGCACGAGATGCCATGTTACACCATGGCTTGACTGAAATGATTGAAACAATATAAAAGGAGTACCTCAGACAGGGATGGAATCAAAAGTAATTTTTATAGGAAGATATCATGAATTTTACAAAGCTTTGAACATTGAATCAAAAGTAATTTTTATAGGAAGATATCATACATTTTACAAAGCTTTGAACAATGTTCATGAACTTTTGATCCGAGAACATGCTGGAAGTATGGTAGTAACATTTGTTAGTATGAAAAAACTGCGTTGGCCGGGAATCGAACCCGGGTCAACTGCTTTGAAGGCAGCTATGCTCACCACTATAACACCATCGCTTGACTGAGTCTGCTAAAGCAAATATTTCCCAAGTACGTAAGTCAGGTTACATGTTCTAAAAATATGCACGAGATGCCATGTTACACCATGGCTTGACTGAAATGATTGAAACAATATAAAAGGAGTACCTCAGACAGGGATGGAATCAAAAGTAATTTTTATAGGAAGATATCATACATTTTACAAAGCTTTGAACATTGTTAATGAACTTTTGATCCGAGAACATGCTCAATAAAATTTGGAAGTATGAAAAAACTGCGTTGGCCGGGAATCAAACCCGGGTCAACTGCTTTGAAGGCAGCTATGCTCACCACTATAACACCATTGCTTGACTGAGTCTGCTAAAGCAAATATTTCCCAAGTACGTAAGTCAGGTCACATGTACTAAAAATATGCACGAGATGCCATGTTACACCATGGCTTGACTGAAATGATTGAAACAATATTTAGGGAGTACCTCAGACAGGGATGGAATCAAAAGTATTTTTTATAGGAAGATATCATGAATTTTACAAAGCTTTGAACATTGTTCATGAACTTTTGATCCGAGAACATGCTCAATAACATTTGGAAGTATGAAAAAACTGCGTTGGCCGGGAATCGAACCCGGGTCAACTGCTTGGAAGGCAGCTATGCTCACCACTATACCACCAAGGATTGACTGAGTCTGCTAAAGCAAATATTTCCCAAGTACGTAAGTCAGGTCACATGTTCTAAAAATATGCACGAGATGCCATGTTACACCATGGCTTGACTGAAATGATTGAAACAATATAAAAGGAGTACCTCAGACAGGGATGGAATCAAAAGTAATTTTTATAGGAAGATATCATGAATTTTACAAAGCTTTGAACATTGTTCATGAACTTTTGATCCGAGAACATGCGCAATAACATTTGGAAGTATGAAAAAACTGCGTTGGCCGGGAATCGAACCCGGGTCAACTGCTTGGAAGGCAGCTATGCTCACCACTATACCACCAACGCTTGACTGAGTCTGCTAAAGCAAATATTTCCCAAGTACGTAAGTCAGGTCACATGTTCTAAAAATATGCACGAGATGCCATGTTACACCATGGCTTGACTGAAATGATTGAAACAATATAAAAGGAGTACCTCAGACAGGGATGGAATCAAAAGTAATTTTTATAGGAAGATATCATACATTTTACAAAGCTTTGAACATTGTTCATGAACTTTTGATCCGAGAACATGCTTGAAGTATGGTAGTAACATTTGGAAGTATGGCCGGGAATCGAACCCGGGTCAACTGCTTGGAAGGCAGCTATGCTCACCACTATACCACCAACGCTTGACTGAGTCTGCTAAAGAAAATATTTCCCAAGTACGTAAGTCAGGTCACATGTTCTAAAAATATGCACGAGATGCCATGTTACACCATGGCTTGACTGAAATGATTGAAACAATATTTAGGGAGTACCTCAGACAGGGATGGAATCAAAAGTATTTTTTATAGGAAGATATCATGAATTTTACAAAGCTTTGAACATTGTTCATGAACTTTTGATCCGAGAACATGCTCAATAACATTTGGAAGTATGAAAAAACTGCGTTGGCCGGGAATCGAACCCGGGTCAACTGCTTGGAAGCAGCAATGCTCACCACTATACCACCAACGCTTGACTGAGTCTGCTAAAGCAAATATTTCCCAAGTACGTAAGTCATTTCACATGTTCTAAAAATATGCATGAGATGCCATGTTACACCATGGCTTGACTGAAATGATTGAAACAATATAAAAGGAGTACCTCAGACAGGGATGGAATCAAAAGTAATTTTTATAGGAAGATATCATACATTTTACAAAGCTTTGAACATTGTTAATGAACTTTTGATCCGAGAACATGCTCAATAAAATTTGGAAGTATGAAAAAACTGCGTTGGCCGGGAATCAAACCCGGGTCAACTGCTTTGAAGGCAGCTATGCTCACCACTATAACACCATTGCTTGACTGAGTCTGCTAAAGCAAATATTTCCCAAGTACGTAAGTCAGGTCACATGTACTAAAAATATGCACGAGATGCCATGTTACACCATGGCTTGACTGAAATGATTGAAACAATATTTAGGGAGTACCTCAGACAGGGATGGAATCAAAAGTATTTTTTATAGGAAGATATCATGAATTTTACAAAGCTTTGAACATTTTTCATGAACTTTTGATCCGTGAACATGCTCAATAACATTTGGAAGTATGAAAAAACTGCGTTGGCCGGGAATCGAACCCGGGTCAACTGCTTGGAAGGCAGCTATGCTCACCACTATACCACCAAGGCTTGACTGAGTCTGCTAAAGCAAATATTTCCCAAGTACGTAAGTCAGGTCACATGTTCTAAAAATATGCACGAGATGCCATGTTACACCATGGCTTGACTGAAATGATTGAAACAATATAAAAGGAGTACCTCAGACAGGGATGGAATCAAAAGTAATTTTTATAGGAAGATATCATGAATTTTACAAAGCTTTGAACATTGTTCATGAACTTTTGATCCGAGAACATGCGCAATAACATTTGGAAGTATGAAAAAACTGCGTTGGCCGGGAATCGAACCCGGGTCAACTGCTTGGAAGGCAGCTATGCTCACCACTATACCACCAACGCTTGACTGAGTCTGCTAAAGCAAATATTTCCCAAGTACGTAAGTCAGGTTACATGTTCTAAAAATATGCACGAGATGCCATGTTACACCATGGCTTGACTGAAATGATTGAAACAATATAAAAGGAGTACCTCAGACAGGGATGGAATCAAAAGTAATTTTTATAGGAAGATATCATACATTTTACAAAGCTTTGAACATTGTTCATGAACTTTTGATCCGAGAACATGCTTGAAGTATGGTAGTAACATTTGGAAGTATGAAAAAACTGCGTTGGCCGGGAATCGAACCCGGGTCAACTGCTTGGAAGGCAGCTATGCTCACCACTATACCACCAACGCTTGACTGAGTCTGCTAAAGCAAATATTTCCCAAGTACGTAAGTCAGGTCACATGTTCTAAAAATATGCACGAGATGCCATGTTACACCATGGCTTGACTGAAATGATTGAAACAATATAAAAGGAGTACCTCAGACAGGGATGGAATCAAAAGTAATTTTTATAGGAAGATATCATACATTTTACAAAGCTTTGAACATTGTTCATGAACTTTTGATCCGAGAACATGCTTGAAGTATGGTAGTAACATTTGGAAGTATGAAAAAACTGCGTTGGCCGGGAATCGAACCCGGGTCAACTGCTTGGAAGGCAGCTATGCTCACCACTATACCACCAACGCTTGACTGAGTCTGCTAAAGCAAATATTTCCCAAGTACGTAAGTCAGGTTACATGTTCTAAAAATATGCACGAGATGCCATGTTACACCATGGCTTGACTGAAATGATTGAAACAATATAAAAGGAGTACCTCAGACAGGGATGGAATCAAAAGTAATTTTTATAGGAAGATATCATACATTTTACAAAGCTTTGAACATTGTTCATGAACTTTTGATCCGAGAACATGCTTGAAGTATGGTAGTAACATTTGGAAGTATGAAAAAACTGCGTTGGCCGGGAATCGAACCCGGGTCAACTGCTTGGAAGGCAGCTATGCTCACCACTATACCACCAACGCTTGACTGAGTCTGCTAAAGCAAATATTTCCCAAGTACGTAAGTCAGGTCACATGTTCTAAAAATATGCACGAGATGCCATGTTACACCATGGCTTGACTGAAATGATTGAAACAATATAAAAGGAGTACCTCAGACAGGGATGGAATCAAAAGTAATTTTTATAGGAAGATATCATACATTTTACAAAGCTTTGAACATTGTTCATGAACTTTTGATCCGAGAACATGCTTAAAGTATGGTAGTAACATTTGGAAGTATGAAAAAACTGCGTTGGCCGGGAATCGAACCCGGGTCAACTGCTTGGAAGGCAGCTATGCTCACCACTATACCACCAACGCTTGACTGAGTCTGCTAAAGCAAATATTTCCCAAGTACGTAAGTCAGGTCACATGTTCTAAAAATATGCACGAGATGCCATGTTACACCATGGCTTGACTGAAATGATTGAAACAATATAAAAGGAGTACCTCAGACAGGGGTGGAATCAAAAGTAATTTTTATAGGAAGATATCATACATTTTACAAAGCTTTGAACATTGTTCATGAACTTTTGATCCGAGAACATGCTTGAAGTATGGTAGTAACATTTGGAAGTATGAAAAAACTGCGTTGGCCGGGAATCGAACCCGGGTCAACTGCTTGGAAGGAAGCTATGCTCACCACTATACCACCAACGCTTGACTGAGTCTGCTAAAGCAAATATTTCCCAAGTACGTAAGTCAGGTTACATGTTCTAAAAATATGCACGAGATGCCATGTTACACCATGGCTTGACTGAAATGATTGAAACAATATAAAAGGAGTACCTCAGACAGGGATGGAATCAAAAGTAATTTTTATAGGAAGATATCATACATTTTACAAAGCTTTGAACATTGTTCATGAACTTTTGATCCGAGAACATGCTTGAAGTATGGTAGTAACATTTGGAAGTATGAAAAAACTGCGTTAGCCGGGAATCGAACCCGGGTCAACTGCTTGGAAGGCAGCTATGCTCACCACTATACCACCAACGCTTGACTGAGTCTGCTAAAGCAAATATTTCCCAAGTACGTAAGTCAGGTCACATGTTCTAAAAATATGCACGAGATGCCATGTTACACCATGGCTTGACTGAAATGATTGAAACAATATAAAAGGAGTACCTCAGACAGGGATGGAATCAAAAGTAATTTTTATAGGAAGATATCATACATTTTACAAAGCTTTGAACATTGTTCATGAACTTTTGATCCGAGAACATGCTTGAAGTATGGTAGTAACATTTGGAAGTATGAAAAAACTGCGTTGGCCGGGAATCGAACCCGGGTCAACTGCTTGGAAGGAAGCTATGCTCACCACTATACCACCAACGCTTGACTGAGTCTGCTAAAGCAAATATTTCCCAAGTACGTAAGTCAGGTCACATGTTCTAAAAATATGCACGAGATGCCATGATGCCATGTTACACCATGGCTTGACTGAAATGATTGAAACAATATAAAAGGAGTACCTCAGACAGGGAAGGAATCAAAAGTAATTTTTATAGGAAGATATCATACATTTTACAAAGCTTTGAACATTGTTAATGAACTTTTGATCCGAGAACATGCTGAGTTATCCGAGAACATTTGGAAGTATGAAAAAACTGCGTTGGCTGGGAATCGAACCCGGGTCAACTGCTTTGAAGGCAGCTGACCACTATGCTCACCACTATAACACCATTGCTTGACTGAGTCTGCTAAAGCAAATATTTCCCAAGTACGTAAGTCAGGTCACATGTTCTAAAAATATGCACGAGATGCCATGTTACACCATGGCTTGACTGAAATGATTGAAACAATATTTAGGGAGTACCTCAGACAGGGATGGAATCAAAAGTATTTTTTATAGGAAGATATCTTGAATTTTACAAAGCTTTGAACATTGTTCATGAACTTTTGATCCGAGAACATGCTCAATAACATTTGGAAGTATGAAAAAACTGCGTTGGCCGGGAATCGAACCCGGGTCAACTGCTTGGAAGGCAGCTATGCTCACCACTATACCACCAACGCTTGACTGAGTCTGCTAAAGCAAATATTTCCCAAGTACGTAAGTCAGGTTACATGTTCTAAAAATATGCACGAGATGCCATGTTACACCATGGCTTGACTGAAATGATTGAAACAATATAAAAGGAGTACCTTAGACAGGGATGGAATCAAAAGTAATTTTTATAGGAAGATATCATACATTTTACAAAGCTTTGAACAATGTTCATGAACTTTTGATCCGAGAACATGCTGGAAGTATGGTAGTAACATTTGTTAGTATGAAAAAACTGCGTTGGCCGGGAATCGAACCCGGGTCAACTGCTTTGAAGGCAGCTATGCTCACCACTATAACACCATCGCTTGACTGAGTCTGCTAAAGCAAATATTTCCCAAGTACGTAAGTCAGGTTACATGTTCTAAAAATATGCACGAGATGCCATGTTACACCATGGCTTGACTGAAATGATTGAAACAATATAAAAGGAGTACCTCAGACAGGGATGGAATCAAAAGTAATTTTTATAGGAAGATATCATACATTTTACAAAGCTTTGAACATTGTTAATGAACTTTTGATCCGAGAACATGCTCAATAAAATTTGGAAGTATGAAAAAACTGCGTTGGCCGGGAATCAAACCCGGGTCAACTGCTTTGAAGGCAGCTATGCTCACCACTATAACACCATTGCTTGACTGAGTCTGCTAAAGCAAATATTTCCCAAGTACGTAAGTCAGGTCACATGTACTAAAAATATGCACGAGATGCCATGTTACACCATGGCTTGACTGAAATGATTGAAACAATATTTAGGGAGTACCTCAGACAGGGATGGAATCAAAAGTAATTTTTAATAGGAAGATATCATGAATTTTACAAAGCTTTGAACATTGTTCATGAACTTTTGATCCGAGAACATGCTTGAAGTATGGTAGTAACATTTGGAAGTATGAAAAAACTGCGTTGGCCGGGAATCGAACCCGGGTCAACTGCTTGGAAGGCAGCTATGCTCACCACTATACCACCAACGCTTGACTGAGTCTGCTAAAGCAAATATTTCCCAAGTACGTAAGTCAGGTCACATGTTCTAAAAATATGCACGAGATGCCATGTTACACCATGGCTTGACTGAAATGATTGAAACAATATAAAAGGAGTACCTCAGACAGGGGTGGAATCAAAAGTAATTTTTATAGGAAGATATCATACATTTTACAAAGCTTTGAACATTGTTCATGAACTTTTGATCCGAGAACATGCTTGAAGTATGGTAGTAACATTTGGAAGTATGAAAAAACTGCGTTGGCCGGGAATCGAACCCGGGTCAACTGCTTGGAAGGAAGCTATGCTCACCACTATACCACCAACGCTTGACTGAGTCTGCTAAAGCAAATATTTCCCAAGTACGTAAGTCAGGTCACATGTTCTAAAAATATGCACGAGATGCCATGATGCCATGTTACACCATGGCTTGACTGAAATGATTGAAACAATATAAAAGGAGTACCTCAGACAGGGAAGGAATCAAAAGTAATTTTTATAGGAAGATATCATACATTTTACAAAGCTTTGAACATTGTTCATGAACTTTTGATCCGAGAACATGCTGGAAGTATGGTAGTAACATTTGGAAGTATGAAAAAACTGCGTTGGCCGGGAATCGAACCCAGGTCAACTGCTTGGAAGGCAGCTATGCTCACCACTATACCACCAACTCTTGACTGAGTCTGCTAAAGAAAATATTTCCCAAGTACGTAAGTCAGGTCACATGTTCTAAAAATATGCACGAGATGCCATGTTACACCATGGCTTGACTGAAATGATTGAAACAATATTTAGGGAGTATCTCAGACAGGGATGGAATCAAAAGTATTTTTTATAGGAAGATATCATGAATTTTACAAAGCTTTGAACATTGTTCATGAACTTTTGATCCGAGAACATGCTCAATAACATTTGGAAGTATGAAAAAACTGCGTTGGCCGGGAATCGAACCCGGGTCAACTGCTTGGAAGCAGCAATGCTCACCACTATACCACCAACGCTTGACTGAGTCTGCTAAAGCAAATATTTCCCAAGTACGTAAGTCATTTCACATGTTCTAAAAATATGCATGAGATGCCATGTTACACCATGGCTTGACTGAAATAATTGAAACAATATAAAAGGAGTACCTCAGACAGGGATGGAATCAAAAGTAATTTTTATAGGAAGATATCATACATTTTACAAAGCTTTGAACATTGTTAATGAACTTTTGATCCGAGAACATGCTCAATAAAATTTGGAAGTATGAAAAAACTGCGTTGGCTGGGAATCGAACCCAGGTCAACTGCTTTGAAGGCAGCTATGCTCACCACTATAACACCATTGCTTGACTGAGCCTGCTAAAGCAAATATTTCCCAAGTACGTAAGTCAGGTCACATGTACTAAAAATATGCACGAGATGCCATGTTACACCATGGCTTGACTGAAATGATTGAAACAATATTTAGGGAGTACCTCAGACAGGGAAGGAATCAAAAGTAATTTTTATAGGAAGATATCATACATTTTACAAAGCTTTGAACATTGTTCATGAACTTTTGATCCGAGAACATGCTGGAAGTATGGTAGTAACATTTGGAAGTATGAAAAAACTGCGTTGGCCGGTAATCGAACCCAGGTCAACTGCTTGGAAGGCAGCTATGCTCACCACTATACCACCAACTCTTGACTGAGTCTGCTAAAGAAAATATTTCCCAAGTACGTAAGTCAGGTCACATGTTCTAAAAATATGCACGAGATGCCATGTTACACCATGGCTTGACTGAAATGATTGAAACAATATTTAGGGAGTATCTCAGACAGGGATGGAATCAAAAGTATTTTTTATAGGAAGATATCATGAATTTTACAAAGCTTTGAACATTGTTCATGAACTTTTGATCCGAGAACATGCTCAATAACATTTGGAAGTATGAAAAAACTGCGTTGGCCGGGAATCGAACCCGGGTCAACTGCTTGGAAGCAGCAATGCTCACCACTATACCACCAACGCTTGACTGAGTCTGCTAAAGCAAATATTTCCCAAGTACGTAAGTCATTTCACATGTTCTAAAAATATGCATGAGATGCCATGTTACACCATGGCTTGACTGAAATAATTGAAACAATATAAAAGGAGTACCTCAGACAGGGATGGAATCAAAAGTAATTTTTATAGGAAGATATCATACATTTTACAAAGCTTTGAACATTGTTAATGAACTTTTGATCCGAGAACATGCTCAATAAAATTTGGAAGTATGAAAAAACTGCGTTGGCCGGGAATCGAACCCAGGTCAACTGCTTTGAAGGCAGCTATGCTCACCACTATAACACCATTGCTTGACTGAGTCTGCTAAAGCAAATATTTCCCAAGTACGTAAGTCAGGTCACATGTACTAAAAATATGCACGAGATGCCATGTTACACCATGGCTTGACTGAAATGATTGAAACAATATTTAGGGAGTACCTCAGACAGGGATGGAATCAAAAGTATTTTTTATAGGAAGATATCATGAATTTTACAAAGCTTTGAACATTGTTCATTAACTTTTGATCCGAGAACATGCTCAATAACATTTGGAAGTATGAAAAAACTGCGTTGGCCGGGAATCGAACCCGGGTCAACTGCTTTGAAGGCAGCTATGCTCACCACTATACCACCAACCCTTGACTGAGTCTGCTAAAGCAAATATTTCCCAAGTACGTAATTCAGGTTACATGTTCTAAAAATATGCAAGAGATGCCATGTTACACCATGGCTTGACTGAAATGATTGAAACAATATAAAAGGAGTACCTCAGACAGGGATGGAATCAAAAGTAATTTTTATAGGAAGATATCATACATTTTACAAAGCTTTGAACATTGTTCATGAACTTTTGATCCGAGAACATGCTGGAAGTATGGTAGTAACATTTGGAAGTATGAAAAAACTGCGTTGGCCGGGAATCGAACCCGGGTCAACTGCTTGGAAGGCAGCTATGCTCACCACTATACCACCAACGCTTGACTGAGTCTGCTAAAGCAAATATTTCCCAAGTACGTAAGTCAGGTTACATGTTCTAAAAATATGCAAGAGATGCCATGTTACACCATGGCTTGACTGAAATGATTGAAACAATATAAAAGGAGTACCTCAGACAGGGATGGAATCAAAAGTAATTTTTATAGGAAGATATCATACATTTTACAAAGCTTTGAACATTGTTCATGAACTTTTGATCCGAGAACATGCTGGAAGTATGGTAGTAACATTTGGAAGTATGAAAAAACTGCGTTGGCCGGGAATCGAACCCGGGTCAACTGCTTGGAAGGCAGCTATGCTCACCACTATACCACCAACGCTTGACTGAGTCTGCTAAAGCAAATATTTCCCAAGTACGTAAGTCAGGTCACATGTTCTAAAAATATGCACGAGATGCCATGATGCCATGTTACACCATGGCTTGACTGAAATGATTGAAACAATATAAAAGGAGTACCTCAGACAGGGAAGGAATCAAAAGTAATTTTTATAGGAAGATATCATACATTTTACAAAGCTTTGAACATTGTTTATGAACTTTTGATCCGAGAACATGCTGGAAGTATGGTAGTAACATTTGGAAGTATGAAAAAACTGCGTTGGCCGGGAATCGAACCCAGGTCAACTGCTTGGAAGGCAGCTATGCTCACCACTATACCACCAACGCTTGACTGAGTCTGCTAAAGCAAATATTTCCCAAGTACGTAAGTCAGGTCACATGTTCTAAAAATATGCACGAGATGCCATGTTACACCATGGCTTGACTGAAATGATTGAAACAATATAAAAGGAGTACCTCAGACAGGGATGGAATCAAAAGTAATTTTTATAGGAAGATATCATACATTTTACAAAGCTTTGAACATTGTTCATGAACTTTTGATCCGAGAACATGCTTGAAGTATGGTAGTAACATTTGGAAGTATGAAAAAACTGCGTTGGCCAGGAATCGAACCCGGGTCAACTGCTTGGAAGGCAGCTATGCTCACCACTATACCACCAACGCTTGACTGAGTCTGCTAAAGCAAATATTTCCCAAGTACGTAAGTCAGGTCACATGTTCTAAAAATATGCACGAGATGCCATGTTACACCATGGCTTGACTGAAATGATTGAAACAATATAAAAGGAGTACCTCAGACAGGGATGGAATCAAAAGTAATTTTTATAGGAAGATATCATACATTTTACAAAGCTTTGAACATTGTTCATGAACTTTTGATCCGAGAACATGCTTGAAGTATGGTAGTAACATTTGGAAGTATGAAAAAACTGCGTTGGCCGGGAATCGAACCCGGGTCAACTGCTTGGAAGGAAGCTATGCTCACCACTATACCACCAACGCTTGACTGAGTCTGCTAAAGCAAATATTTCCCAAGTACGTAAGTCAGGTCACATGTTCTAAAAATATGCACGAGATGCCATGATGCCATGTTACACCATGGCTTGACTGAAATGATTGAAACAATATAAAAGGAGTACCTCAGACAGGGATGGAATCAAAAGTAATTTTTATAGGAAGATATCATACATTTTACAAAGCTTTGAACATTGTTCATGAACTTTTGATCCGAGAACATGCTGGAAGTATGGTAGTAACATTTGGAAGTATGAAAAAACTGCGTTGGCCGGGAATCGAACCCAGGTCAACTGCTTGGAAGGCAGCTATGCTCACCACTATACCACCAACTCTTGACTGAGTCTGCTAAAGAAAATATTTCCCAAGTACGTAAGTCAGGTCACATGTTCTAAAAATATGCACGAGATGCCATGTTACACCATGGCTTGACTGAAATGATTGAAACAATATTTAGGGAGTATCTCAGACAGGGATGGAATCAAAAGTATTTTTTATAGGAAGATATCATGAATTTTACAAAGCTTTGAACATTGTTCATGAACTTTTGATCCGAGAACATGCTCAATAACATTTGGAAGTATGAAAAAACTGCGTTGGCCGGGAATCGAACCCGGGTCAACTGCTTGGAAGCAGCAATGCTCACCACTATACCACCAACGCTTGACTGAGTCTGCTAAAGCAAATATTTCCCAAGTACGTAAGTCATTTCACATGTTCTAAAAATATGCATGAGATGCCATGTTACACCATGGCTTGACTGAAATAATTGAAACAATATTTAGGGAGTACCTCAGACAGGGATGGAATCAAAAGTATTTTTTATAGGAAGATATCATGAATTTTACAAAGCAAATATTTCCCAAGTACGTAAGTCAGGTTACATGTTCTAAAAATATGCACGAGATGCCATGTTACACCATGGCTTGACTGAAATGATTGAAACAATATAAAAGGAGTACCTCAGACAGGGATGGAATCAAAAGTAATTTTTATAGGAAGATATCATACATTTTACAAAGCTTTGAACATTGTTCATGAACTTTTGATCCGAGAACATGCTTGAAGTATGGTAGTAACATTTGGAAGTATGAAAAAACTGCGTTGGCCGGGAATCGAACCCGGGTCAACTGCTTGGAAGGCAGCTATGCTCACCACTATACCACCAACGCTTGACTGAGTCTGCTAAAGCAAATATTTCCCAAGTACGTAAGTCAGGTCACATGTTCTAAAAATATGCACGAGATGCCATGTTACACCATGGCTTGACTGAAATGATTGAAACAATATAAAAGGAGTACCTCAGACAGGGATGGAATCAAAAGTAATTTTTATAGGAAGATATCATACATTTTACAAAGCTTTGAACATTGTTCATGAACTTTTGATCCGAGAACATGCTTGAAGTATGGTAGTAACATTTGGAAGTATGAAAAAACTGCGTTGGCCGGGAATCGAACCCGGGTCAACTGCTTGGAAGGAAGCTATGCTCACCACTATACCACCAACGCTTGACTGAGTCTGCTAAAGCAAATATTTCCCAAGTACGTAAGTCAGGTCACATGTTCTAAAAATATGCACGAGATGCCATGATGCCATGTTACACCATGGCTTGACTGAAATGATTGAACCAATATAAAAGGAGTACCTCAGACAGGGAAGGAATCAAAAGTAATTTTTATAGGAAGATATCATACATTTTACAAAGCTTTGAACATTGTTCATGAACTTTTGATCCGAGAACATGCTGGAAGTATGGTAGTAACATTTGGAAGTATGAAAAAACTGCGTTGGCCGGGAATCGAACCCAGGTCAACTGCTTGGAAGGCAGCTATGCTCACCACTATACCACCAACTCTTGACTGAGTCTGCTAAAGAAAATATTTCCCAAGTACGTAAGTCAGGTCACATGTTCTAAAAATATGCACGAGATGCCATGTTACACCATGGCTTGACTGAAATGATTGAAACAATATTTAGGGAGTATCTCAGACAGGGATGGAATCAAAAGTATTTTTTATAGGAAGATATCATGAATTTTACAAAGCTTTGAACATTGTTCATGAACTTTTGATCCGAGAACATGCTCAATAACATTTGGAAGTATGAAAAAACTGCGTTGGCCGGGAATCGAACCCGGGTCAACTGCTTGGAAGCAGCAATGCTCACCACTATACCACCAACGCTTGACTGAGTCTGCTAAAGCAAATATTTCCCAAGTACGTAAGTCAGGTCACATGTACTAAAAATATGCACGAGATGCCATGTTACACCATGGCTTGACTGAAATGATTGAAACAATATTTAGGGAGTACCTCAGACAGGGATGGAATCAAAAGTATTTTTTATAGGAAGATATCATGAATTTTACAAAGCTTTGAACATTGTTCATTAACTTTTGATCCGAGAACATGCTCAATAACATTTGGAAGTATGAAAAAACTGCGTTGGCCGGGAATCGAACCCGGGTCAACTGCTTTGAAGGCAGCTATGCTCACCACTATACCACCAACGCTTGACTGAGTCTGCTAAAGCAAATATTTCCCAAGTACGTAATTCAGGTTACATGTTCTAAAAATATGCAAGAGATGCCATGTTACACCATGGCTTGACTGAAATGATTGAAACAATATAAAAGGAGTACCTCAGACAGGGATGGAATCAAAAGTAATTTTTATAGGAAGATATCATACATTTTACAAAGCTTTGAACATTGTTCATGAACTTTTGATCCGAGAACATGCTGGAAGTATGGTAGTAACATTTGGAAGTATGAAAAAACTGCGTTGGCCGGGAATCGAACCCGGGTCAACTGCTTGGAAGGCAGCTATGCTCACCACTATACCACCAACGCTTGACTGAGTCTGCTAAAGCAAATATTTCCCAAGTACGTAAGTCAGGTTACATGTTCTAAAAATATGCAAGAGATGCCATGTTACACCATGGCTTGACTGAAATGATTGAAACAATATAAAAGGAGTACCTCAGACAGGGATGGAATCAAAAGTAATTTTTATAGGAAGATATCATGAATTTTACAAAGCTTTGAACATTGTTCATGAACTTTTGATCCGAGAACATGCGCAATAACATTTGGAAGTATGAAAAAACTGCGTTGGCCGGGAATCGAACCCGGGTAAACTGCTTGGAAGGCAGCTATGCTCACCACTATACCACCAACGCTTGACTGAGTCTTCTAAAGCAAATATTTCCCAAGTACGTAAGTCAGGTCACATGTTCTAAAAATATGCACGAGATGCCATGTTACACCATGGCTTGACTGAAATGATTGAAACAATATAAAAGGAGTACCTCAGACAGGGATGGAATCAAAAGTAATTTTTATAGGAAGATATCATACATTTTACAAAGCTTTGAACATTGTTAATGAACTTTTGATCCGAGAACATGCTCAATAACATTTGGAAGTATGAAAAAACTGCGTTGGCCGGGAATCAAACCCGGGTCAACTGCTTTGAAGGCAGCTATGCTCACCACTATAACACCATTGCTTGACTGAGTCTGCTAAAGCAAATATTTCCCAAGTACGTAAGTCAGGTCACATGTTCTAAAAATATGCACGAGATGCCATGTTACACCATGGCTTGACTGAAATGATTGAAACAATATTTAGGGAGTACCTCAGACAGGGATGGTATCAAAAGTATTTTTTATAGGAAGATATCATGAATTTTACAAAGCTTTGAACATTGTTCATGAACTTTTGATCCGAGAACATGCTCAATAACATTTGGAAGTATGAAAAAACTGCGTTGGCCGGGAATCGAACCCGGGTCAACTGCTTGGAAGGAAGCTATGCTCACCACTATACCACCAACGCTTGACTGAGTCTGCTAAAGCAAATATTTCCCAAGTACGTAAGTCAGGTCACATGTTCTAAAAATATGCACGAGATGCCATGATGCCATGTTACACCATGGCTTGACTGAAATGATTGAAACAATATAAAAGGAGTACCTCAGACAGGGAAGGAATCAAAAGTAATTTTTATAGGAAGATATCATACATTTTACAAAGCTTTGAACATTGTTCATGAACTTTTGATCCGAGAACATGCTGGAAGTATGGTAGTAACATTTGGAAGTATGAAAAAACTGCGTTGGCCGGGAATCAAACCCGGGTCAACTGCTTTGAAGGCAGCTATGCTCACCACTATAACACCATTGCTTGACTGAGTCTGCTAAAGCAAATATTTCCCAAGTACGTAAGTCAGGTCACATGTTCTAAAAATATGCACGAGATGCCATGTTACACCATGGCTTGACTGAAATGATTGAAACAATATTTAGGGAGTATCTCAGACAGGGATGGAATCAAAAGTATTTTTTATAGGAAGATATCATGAATTTTACAAAGCTTTGAACATTGTTCATGAACTTTTGATCCGAGAACATGCTCAATAACATTTGGAAGTATGAAAAAACTGCGTTGGCCGGGAATCGAACCCGGGTCAACTGCTTGGAAGCAGCAATGCTCACCACTATACCACCAACGCTTGACTAAGTCTGCTAAAGCAAATATTTCCCAAGTACGTAAGTCATTTCACATGTTCTAAAAATATGCATGAGATGCCATGTTACACCATGGCTTGACTGAAATCATTGAAACAATATAAAAGGAGTACCTCAGACAGGGATGGAATCAAAAGTAATTTTTATTGTAAGATATCATACATTTTACAAAGCTTTGAACATTGTTAATGAACTTTTGATCCGAGAACATGCTCAATAAAATTTGGAAGTATGAAAAAACTGCGTTGGCCGGGAATCGAACCCGGGTCAACTGCTTTGAAGGCAGCTATGCTCACCACTATAACACCATTGCTTGACTGAGTCTGCTAAAGCAAATATTTCCCAAGTACGTAAGTCAGGTCACATGTACTAAAAATATGCACGAGATGCCATGTTACACCATGGCTTGACTGAAATGATTGAAACAATATTTAGGGAGTACCTCAGACAGGGATGGAATCAAAAGTGTTTTTTATAGGAAGATAACATGAATTTTACAAAGCTTTGAACATTGTTCATGAACTTTTGATCCGAGAACATGCGCAATAACATTTGGAAGTATGAAAAAACTGCGCTGGCCGGGAATCGAACCCGGGTCAACTGCTTGGAAGGCAGCTATGCTCACCACTATACCACCAACGCTTGACTGAGTCTGCTAAAGCAAATATTTCCCGAGTACGTAAGTCAGGTTACATGTTCTAAAAATATGCACGAGATGCCATGTTACACCATGGCTTGACTGAAATGATTGAAACAATATAAAAGGAGTACCTCAGACAGGGATGGAATCAAAAGTAATTTTTATAGGAAGATATCATACATTTTACAAAGCTTTGAACATTGTTCATGAACTTTTGATCCGAGAACATGCTGGAAGTATGGTAGTAACATTTGGAAGTATGAAAAAACTGCATTGGCCGGGAATCGAACCCGGGTCAACTGCTTGGAAGGCAGCTATGCTCACCACTATACCACCAACGCTTGACTGAGTCTGCTAAAGCAAATATTTCCCAAGTACGTAAGTCAGGTTACATGTTCTAAAAATATGCACGAGATGCCATGTTACACCATGGCTTGACTGAAATGATTGAAACAATATAAAAGGAGTACCTCAGACAGGGATGGAATCAAAAGTAATTTTTATAGGAAGATATCATACATTTTACAAAGCTTTGAACATTGTTCATGAACTTTTGATCCGAGAACATGCTGGAAGTATGGTAGTAACATTTGGAAGTATGAAAAAACTGCGTTGGCCGGGAATCGAACCCGGGTCAACTGCTTGGAAGGCAGCTATGCTCACCACTATACCACCAACGCTTGACTGAGTCTGCTAAAGCAAATATTTCCCAAGTACGTAAGTCAGGTCACATGTTCTAAAAATATGCACGAGATGCCATGATGCCATGTTACACCATGGCTTGACTGAAATGATTGAAACAATATAAAAGGAGTACCTCAGACAGGGAAGGAATCAAAAGTAATTTTTATAGGAAGATATCATACATTTTACAAAGCTTTGAACATTGTTCATGAACTTTTGATCCGAGAACATGCTGGAAGTATGGTAGTAACATTTGGAAGTATGAAAAAACTGCGTTGGCCGGGATTTGAACCCGGGTCAACTGCTTGGAAGGCAGCTATGCACACCACTATACCACCAACGCTTGACTGAGTCTGCTAAAGCAAATATTTCCCAAGTACGTAAGTCAGGTCACATGTTCTAAAAATATGCACGAGATGCCATGTTACACCATGGCTTGACTGAAATGATTGAAACAATATTTAGGGAGTACCTCAGACAGGGATGGAATCAAAAGTATTTTTTATAGGAAGATATCATGAATTTTACAAAGCTTTGAACATTGTTCATGAACTTTTGATCCGAGAACATGCTCAATAACAATTGGAAGTATGAAAAAACTGCGTTGGCCGGGAATCGAACCCGGGTAAACTGCTTGGAAGGCAGCTATGCTCACCACTATACCACCAACGCTTGACTGAGTCTTCTAAAGCAAATATTTCCCAAGTACGTAAGTCAGGTCACATGTTCTAAAAATATGCACGAGATGCCATGTTACACCATGGCTTGACTGAAATGATTGAAACAATATAAAAGGAGTACCTCAGACAGGGATGGAATCAAAAGTAATTTTTATAGGAAGATATCATACATTTTACAAAGCTTTGAACATTGTTAATGAACTTTTGATCCGAGAACATGCTCAATAACATTTGGAAGTATGAAAAAACTGCGTTGGCCGGGAATCAAACCCGGGTCAACTGCTTTGAAGGCAGCTATGCTCACCACTATAACACCATTGCTTGACTGAGTCTGCTAAAGCAAATATTTCCCAAGTACGTAAGTCAGGTCACATGTTCTAAAAATATGCACGAGATGCCATGTTACACCATGGCTTGACTGAAATGATTGAAACAATATTTAGGGAGTACCTCAGACAGGGATGGTATCAAAAGTATTTTTTATAGGAAGATATCATGAATTTTACAAAGCTTTGAACATTGTTCATGAACTTTTGATCCGAGAACATGCTCAATAACATTTGGAAGTATGAAAAAACTGCGTTGGCCGGGAATCGAACCCGGGTCAACTGCTTGGAAGGAAGCTATGCTCACCACTATACCACCAACGCTTGACTGAGTCTGCTAAAGCAAATATTTCCCAAGTACGTAAGTCAGGTCACATGTTCTAAAAATATGCACGAGATGCCATGATGCCATGTTACACCATGGCTTGACTGAAATGATTGAAACAATATAAAAGGAGTACCTCAGACAGGGAAGGAATCAAAAGTAATTTTTATAGGAAGATATCATACATTTTACAAAGCTTTGAACATTGTTCATGAACTTTTGATCCGAGAACATGCTGGAAGTATGGTAGTAACATTTGGAAGTATGAAAAAACTGCGTTGGCCGGGAATCGAACCCAGGTCAACTGCTTGGAAGGCAGCTATGCTCACCACTATACCACCAACTCTTGACTGAGTCTGCTAAAGAAAATATTTCCCAAGTACGTAAGTCAGGTCACATGTTCTAAAAATATGCACGAGATGCCATGTTACACCATGGCTTGACTGAAATGATTGAAACAATATTTAGGGAGTATCTCAGACAGGGATGGAATCAAAAGTATTTTTTATAGGAAGATATCATGAATTTTACAAAGCTTTGAACATTGTTCATGAACTTTTGATCCGAGAACATGCTCAATAACATTTGGAAGTATGAAAAAACTGCGTTGGCCGGGAATCGAACCCGGGTCAACTGCTTGGAAGCAGCAATGCTCACCACTATACCACCAACGCTTGACTGAGTCTGCTAAAGCAAATATTTCCCAAGTACGTAAGTCAGGTCACATGTACTAAAAATATGCACGAGATGCCATGTTACACCATGGCTTGACTGAAATGATTGAAACAATATTTAGGGAGTACCTCAGACAGGGATGGAATCAAAAGTATTTTTTATAGGAAGATATCATGAATTTTACAAAGCTTTGAACATTGTTCATTAACTTTTGATCCGAGAACATGCTCAATAACATTTGGAAGTATGAAAAAACTGCGTTGGCCGGGAATCGAACCCGGGTCAACTGCTTTGAAGGCAGCTATGCTCACCACTATACCACCAACGCTTGACTGAGTCTGCTAAAGCAAATATTTCCCAAGTACGTAATTCAGGTTACATGTTCTAAAAATATGCAAGAGATGCCATGTTACACCATGGCTTGACTGAAATGATTGAAACAATATAAAAGGAGTACCTCAGACAGGGATGGAATCAAAAGTAATTTTTATAGGAAGATATCATACATTTTACAAAGCTTTGAACATTGTTCATGAACTTTTGATCCGAGAACATGCTGGAAGTATGGTAGTAACATTTGGAAGTATGAAAAAACTGCGTTGGCCGGGAATCGAACCCGGGTCAACTGCTTGGAAGGCAGCTATGCTCACCACTATACCACCAACGCTTGACTGAGTCTGCTAAAGCAAATATTTCCCAAGTACGTAAGTCAGGTTACATGTTCTAAAAATATGCAAGAGATGCCATGTTACACCATGGCTTGACTGAAATGATTGAAACAATATAAAAGGAGTACCTCAGACAGGGATGGAATCAAAAGTAATTTTTATAGGAAGATATCATGAATTTTACAAAGCTTTGAACATTGTTCATGAACTTTTGATCCGAGAACATGCGCAATAACATTTGGAAGTATGAAAAAACTGCGTTGGCCGGGAATCGAACCCGGGTCAACTGCTTGGAAGGCAGCTATGCTCACCACTATACCACCAACGCTTGACTGAGTCTGCTAACGCAAATATTTCCCAAGTACGTAAGTCAGGTCACATGTTCTAAAAATATGCACGAGATGCCATGATGCCATGTTACACCATGGCTTGACTGAAATGATTGAAACAATATAAAAGGAGTACCTCAGACAGGGAAGGAATCAAAAGTAATTTTTATAGGAAGATATCATACATTTTACAAAGCTTTGAATATTGTTCATGAACTTTTGATCCGAGAACATGCTGGAAGTATGGTAGTAACATTTGGAAGTATGAAAAAACTGCGTTGGCCTGGATTCGAACCCGGGTCAACTGTTTGGAAGGCAGCTATGCTCACCACTATACCACCAACGCTTGAATGAGTCTGCTAAAGCAAATATTTCCCAAGTACGTAAGTCAGGTCACATGTTCTAAAAATATGCACGAGATGCCATGATGCCATGTTACACCATGGCTTGACTGAAATGATTGAAACAATATAAAAGGAGTACCTCAGACAGGGATGGAATCAAAAGTATTTTTTATAGGAAGATATCATACATTTTACAAAGCTTTGAACAATGTTCATGAACTTTTGATCCGAGAACATGCTGGAAGTATGGTAGTAACATTTGGAAGTATGAAAAAACTGCGTTGGCCGGGAATCGAACCCGGGTAAACTGCTTGGAAGGCAGCTATGCTCACCACTATACCACCAACGCTTGACTGAGTCTTCTAAAGCAAATATTTCCCAAGTACGTAAGTCAGGTCACATGTTCTAAAAATATGCACGAGATGCCATGTTACACCATGGCTTGACTGAAATGATTGAAACAATATAAAAGGAGTACCTCAGACAGGGATGGAATCAAAAGTAATTTTTATAGGAAGATATCATACATTTTACAAAGCTTTGAACATTGTTAATGAACTTTTGATCCGAGAACATGCTCAATAACATTTGGAAGTATGAAAAAACTGCGTTGGCCGGGAATCAAACCCGGGTCAACTGCTTTGAAGGCAGCTATGCTCACCACTATAACACCATTGCTTGACTGAGTCTGCTAAAGCAAATATTTCCCAAGTACGTAAGTCAGGTTACATGTTCTAAAAATATGCACGAGATGCCATGTTTCACCATGGCTTGACTGAAATGATTGAAACAATATAAAAGGAGTACCTCAGACAGGGATGGAATCAAAAGTAATTTTTATAGGAAGATATCATACATTTTACAAAGCTTTGAACAATGTTCATGAACTTTTGATCCGAGAACATGCTGGAAGTATGGTATTAACATTTGGAAGTATGAAAAAACTGCGTTGGCCGGGAATCGAACCCGGGTCAACTGCTTGGAAGGCAGCTATGCTCACCACTATACCACCAACGCTTGACTGAGTCTGCTAAAGCAAATATTTCCCAAGTACGTAAGTCAGGTTACATGTTCTAAAAATATGCACGAGATGCCATGTTACACCATGGCTTGACTGAAATGATTGAAACAATATAAAAGGAGTACCTCAGACAGGGATGGAATCAAAAGTATTTTTTATAGGAAGATATCATACATTTTACAAAGCTTTGAACAATGTTCATGAACTTTTGATCCGAGAACATGCTGCAAGTATGGTAGTAACATTTGGAAGTATGAAAAAACTGCGTTGGCCGGGAATCGAACCCGGGTAAACTGCTTGGAAGGCAGCTATGCTCACCACTATACCACCAACGCTTGACTGAGTCTTCTAAAGCAAATATTTCCCAAGTACGTAAGTCAGGTCACATGTTCTAAAAATATGCACGAGATGCCATGTTACACCATGGCTTGACTGAAATGATTGAAACAATATAAAAGGAGTACCTCAGACAGGGATGGAATCAAAAGTAATTTTTATAGGAAGATATCATACATTTTACAAAGCTTTGAACATTGTTAATGAACTTTTGATCCGAGAACATGCTCAATAACATTTGGAAGTATGAAAAAACTGCGTTGGCCGGGAATCAAACCCGGGTCAACTGCTTTGAAGGCAGCTATGCTCACCACTATAACACCATTGCTTGACTGAGTCTGCTAAAGCAAATATTTCCCAAGTACGTAAGTCAGGTTACATGTTCTAAAAATATGCACGAGATGCCATGTTACACCATGGCTTGACTGAAATGATTGAAACAATATAAAAGGAGTACCTCAGACAGGGATGGAATCAAAAGTAATTTTTATAGGAAGATATCATACATTTTACAAAGCTTTGAACATTGTTCATGAACTTTTGATCCGAGAACATGCTGGAAGTATGGTAGTAACATTTGGAAGTATGAAAAAACTGCGTTGGCCGGGAATCGAACCCGGGTCAACTGCTTGGAAGGCAGCTATGCTCACCACTATACCACCAACGCTTGACTGAGTCTGCTAAAGCAAATATTTCCCAAGTACGTAAGTCAGGTCACATGTTCTAAAAATATGCACGAGATGCCATGATGCCATGTTACACCATGGCTTGACTGAAATGATTGAAACAATATAAAAGGAGTACCTCAGACAGGGAAGGAATCAAAAGTAATTTTTATAGGAAGATATCATACATTTTACAAAGCTTTGAACATTGTTCATGAACTTTTGATCCGAGAACATGCTGGAAGTATGGTAGTAACATTTGGAAGTATGAAAAAACTGCGTTGGCCGGGATTTGAACCCGGGTCAACTGCTTGGAAGGCAGCTATGCACACCACTATACCACCAACGCTTGACTGAGTCTGCTAAAGCAAATATTTCCCAAGTACGTAAGTCAGGTCACATGTTCTAAAAATATGCACGAGATGCCATGTTACACCATGGCTTGACTGAAATGATTGAAACAATATTTAGGGAGTACCTCAGACAGGGATGGAATCAAAAGTATTTTTTATAGGAAGATATCATGAATTTTACAAAGCTTTGAACATTGTTCATGAACTTTTGATCCGAGAACATGCTCAATAACAATTGGAAGTATGAAAAAACTGCGTTGGCCGGGAATCGAACCCGGGTAAACTGCTTGGAAGGCAGCTATGCTCACCACTATACCACCAACGCTTGACTGAGTCTTCTAAAGCAAATATTTCCCAAGTACGTAAGTCAGGTCACATGTTCTAAAAATATGCACGAGATGCCATGTTACACCATGGCTTGACTGAAATGATTGAAACAATATAAAAGGAGTACCTCAGACAGGGATGGAATCAAAAGTAATTTTTATAGGAAGATATCATACATTTTACAAAGCTTTGAACATTGTTAATGAACTTTTGATCCGAGAACATGCTCAATAACATTTGGAAGTATGAAAAAACTGCGTTGGCCGGGAATCAAACCCGGGTCAACTGCTTTGAAGGCAGCTATGCTCACCACTATAACACCATTGCTTGACTGAGTCTGCTAAAGCAAATATTTCCCAAGTACGTAAGTCAGGTCACATGTTCTAAAAATATGCACGAGATGCCATGTTACACCATGGCTTGACTGAAATGATTGAAACAATATTTAGGGAGTACCTCAGACAGGGATGGTATCAAAAGTATTTTTTATAGGAAGATATCATGAATTTTACAAAGCTTTGAACATTGTTCATGAACTTTTGATCCGAGAACATGCTCAATAACATTTGGAAGTATGAAAAAACTGCGTTGGCCGGGAATCGAACCCGGGTCAACTGCTTGGAAGGAAGCTATGCTCACCACTATACCACCAACGCTTGACTGAGTCTGCTAAAGCAAATATTTCCCAAGTACGTAAGTCAGGTCACATGTTCTAAAAATATGCACGAGATGCCATGATGCCATGTTACACCATGGCTTGACTGAAATGATTGAAACAATATAAAAGGAGTACCTCAGACAGGGAAGGAATCAAAAGTAATTTTTATAGGAAGATATCATACATTTTACAAAGCTTTGAACATTGTTCATGAACTTTTGATCCGAGAACATGCTGGAAGTATGGTAGTAACATTTGGAAGTATGAAAAAACTGCGTTGGCCGGGAATCGAACCCAGGTCAACTGCTTGGAAGGCAGCTATGCTCACCACTATACCACCAACTCTTGACTGAGTCTGCTAAAGAAAATATTTCCCAAGTACGTAAGTCAGGTCACATGTTCTAAAAATATGCACGAGATGCCATGTTACACCATGGCTTGACTGAAATGATTGAAACAATATTTAGGGAGTATCTCAGACAGGGATGGAATCAAAAGTATTTTTTATAGGAAGATATCATGAATTTTACAAAGCTTTGAACATTGTTCATGAACTTTTGATCCGAGAACATGCTCAATAACATTTGGAAGTATGAAAAAACTGCGTTGGCCGGGAATCGAACCCGGGTCAACTGCTTGGAAGCAGCAATGCTCACCACTATACCACCAACGCTTGACTGAGTCTGCTAAAGCAAATATTTCCCAAGTACGTAAGTCAGGTCACATGTACTAAAAATATGCACGAGATGCCATGTTACACCATGGCTTGACTGAAATGATTGAAACAATATTTAGGGAGTACCTCAGACAGGGATGGAATCAAAAGTATTTTTTATAGGAAGATATCATGAATTTTACAAAGCTTTGAACATTGTTCATTAACTTTTGATCCGAGAACATGCTCAATAACATTTGGAAGTATGAAAAAACTGCGTTGGCCGGGAATCGAACCCGGGTCAACTGCTTTGAAGGCAGCTATGCTCACCACTATACCACCAACGCTTGACTGAGTCTGCTAAAGCAAATATTTCCCAAGTACGTAATTCAGGTTACATGTTCTAAAAATATGCAAGAGATGCCATGTTACACCATGGCTTGACTGAAATGATTGAAACAATATAAAAGGAGTACCTCAGACAGGGATGGAATCAAAAGTAATTTTTATAGGAAGATATCATACATTTTACAAAGCTTTGAACATTGTTCATGAACTTTTGATCCGAGAACATGCTGGAAGTATGGTAGTAACATTTGGAAGTATGAAAAAACTGCGTTGGCCGGGAATCGAACCCGGGTCAACTGCTTGGAAGGCAGCTATGCTCACCACTATACCACCAACGCTTGACTGAGTCTGCTAAAGCAAATATTTCCCAAGTACGTAAGTCAGGTTACATGTTCTAAAAATATGCAAGAGATGCCATGTTACACCATGGCTTGACTGAAATGATTGAAACAATATAAAAGGAGTACCTCAGACAGGGATGGAATCAAAAGTAATTTTTATAGGAAGATATCATGAATTTTACAAAGCTTTGAACATTGTTCATGAACTTTTGATCCGAGAACATGCGCAATAACATTTGGAAGTATGAAAAAACTGCGTTGGCCGGGAATCGAACCCGGGTCAACTGCTTGGAAGGCAGCTATGCTCACCACTATACCACCAACGCTTGACTGAGTCTGCTAACGCAAATATTTCCCAAGTACGTAAGTCAGGTCACATGTTCTAAAAATATGCACGAGATGCCATGATGCCATGTTACACCATGGCTTGACTGAAATGATTGAAACAATATAAAAGGAGTACCTCAGACAGGGAAGGAATCAAAAGTAATTTTTATAGGAAGATATCATACATTTTACAAAGCTTTGAATATTGTTCATGAACTTTTGATCCGAGAACATGCTGGAAGTATGGTAGTAACATTTGGAAGTATGAAAAAACTGCGTTGGCCTGGATTCGAACCCGGGTCAACTGTTTGGAAGGCAGCTATGCTCACCACTATACCACCAACGCTTGAATGAGTCTGCTAAAGCAAATATTTCCCAAGTACGTAAGTCAGGTCACATGTTCTAAAAATATGCACGAGATGCCATGATGCCATGTTACACCATGGCTTGACTGAAATGATTGAAACAATATAAAAGGAGTACCTCAGACAGGGATGGAATCAAAAGTATTTTTTATAGGAAGATATCATACATTTTACAAAGCTTTGAACAATGTTCATGAACTTTTGATCCGAGAACATGCTGGAAGTATGGTAGTAACATTTGGAAGTATGAAAAAACTGCGTTGGCCGGGAATCGAACCCGGGTAAACTGCTTGGAAGGCAGCTATGCTCACCACTATACCACCAACGCTTGACTGAGTCTTCTAAAGCAAATATTTCCCAAGTACGTAAGTCAGGTCACATGTTCTAAAAATATGCACGAGATGCCATGTTACACCATGGCTTGACTGAAATGATTGAAACAATATAAAAGGAGTACCTCAGACAGGGATGGAATCAAAAGTAATTTTTATAGGAAGATATCATACATTTTACAAAGCTTTGAACATTGTTAATGAACTTTTGATCCGAGAACATGCTCAATAACATTTGGAAGTATGAAAAAACTGCGTTGGCCGGGAATCAAACCCGGGTCAACTGCTTTGAAGGCAGCTATGCTCACCACTATAACACCATTGCTTGACTGAGTCTGCTAAAGCAAATATTTCCCAAGTACGTAAGTCAGGTTACATGTTCTAAAAATATGCACGAGATGCCATGTTTCACCATGGCTTGACTGAAATGATTGAAACAATATAAAAGGAGTACCTCAGACAGGGATGGAATCAAAAGTAATTTTTATAGGAAGATATCATACATTTTACAAAGCTTTGAACAATGTTCATGAACTTTTGATCCGAGAACATGCTGGAAGTATGGTATTAACATTTGGAAGTATGAAAAAACTGCGTTGGCCGGGAATCGAACCCGGGTCAACTGCTTGGAAGGCAGCTATGCTCACCACTATACCACCAACGCTTGACTGAGTCTGCTAAAGCAAATATTTCCCAAGTACGTAAGTCAGGTTACATGTTCTAAAAATATGCACGAGATGCCATGTTACACCATGGCTTGACTGAAATGATTGAAACAATATAAAAGGAGTACCTCAGACAGGGATGGAATCAAAAGTATTTTTTATAGGAAGATATCATACATTTTACAAAGCTTTGAACAATGTTCATGAACTTTTGATCCGAGAACATGCTGCAAGTATGGTAGTAACATTTGGAAGTATGAAAAAACTGCGTTGGCCGGGAATCGAACCCGGGTAAACTGCTTGGAAGGCAGCTATGCTCACCACTATACCACCAACGCTTGACTGAGTCTTCTAAAGCAAATATTTCCCAAGTACGTAAGTCAGGTCACATGTTCTAAAAATATGCACGAGATGCCATGTTACACCATGGCTTGACTGAAATGATTGAAACAATATAAAAGGAGTACCTCAGACAGGGATGGAATCAAAAGTAATTTTTATAGGAAGATATCATACATTTTACAAAGCTTTGAACATTGTTAATGAACTTTTGATCCGAGAACATGCTCAATAACATTTGGAAGTATGAAAAAACTGCGTTGGCCGGGAATCAAACCCGGGTCAACTGCTTTGAAGGCAGCTATGCTCACCACTATAACACCATTGCTTGACTGAGTCTGCTAAAGCAAATATTTCCCAAGTACGTAAGTCAGGTCACATGTTCTAAAAATATGCACGAGATGCCATGTTACACCATGGCTTGACTGAAATGATTGAAACAATATTTAGGGAGTACCTCAGACAGGGATGGTATCAAAAGTATTTTTTATAGGAAGATATCATGAATTTTACAAAGCTTTGAACATTGTTAATGAACTTTTGATCCGAGAACATGCTCAATAACATTTGGAAGTATGAAAAAACTGCGTTGGCCGGGAATCGAACCCGGGTCAACTGCTTGGAAGGCAGCTATGCTCACCACTATACCACCAACGCTTGACTGAGTCTGCTAAAGCAAATATTTCCCAAGTACGTAAGTCAGGTTACATGTTCTAAAAATATGCACGAGATGCCATGTTACACCATGGCTTGACTGAAATGATTGAAACAATATAAAAGGAGTACCTCAGACAGGGATGGAATCAAAAGTAATTTTTATAGGAAGATATCATGAATTTTACAAAGCTTTGAACATTGTTAATGAACTTTTGATCCGAGAACATGCTCAATAAAATTTGGAAGTATGAAAAAACTGCGTTGGCCGGGAATCGAACCCGGGTCAACTGCTTTGAAGGCAGCTATGCTCACCACTATAACACCATTGCTTGACTGAGTCTGCTAAAGCAAATATTTCCCAAGTACGTAAGTCAGGTCACATGTACTAAAAATATGCACGAGATGCCATGTTACACCATGGCTTGACTGAAATGATTGAAACAATATTTAGGGAGTACCTCAGACAGGGATGGAATCAAAAGTATTTTTTATAGGAAGATATCATGAATTTTACAACGCTTTGAACATTGTTCATGAACTTTTGATCCGAGAACATGCTCAATAACATTTGGAAGTATGAAAAAACTGCGTTGGCCAGGAATCGAACCCGGGTCAACTGCTTGGAAGGCAGCTATGCTCACCACTATACCACCAACGCTTGACTGAGTCTGCTAAAGCAAATATTTCCCAAGTACGTAAGTCAGGTTACATGTTCTAAAAATATGCACGAGATGCCATGTTACACCATGGCTTGACTGAAATGATTGAAACAATATAAAAGGAGTACCTCAGACAGGGATGGAATCAAAAGTAATTTTTATAGGAAGATATCATACATTTTACAAAGCTTTGAACAATGTTCATGAACTTTTGATCCGAGAACATGCTGGAAGTATGGTAGTAACATTTGGAAGTATGAAAAAACTGCGTTGGCCGGGAATCGAACCCGGGTCAACTGCTTGGAAGGCAGCTATGCTCACCACTATACCACCAACGCTTGACTGAGTCTGCTAAAGCAAATATTTCCCAAGTACGTAAGTCAGGTCACATGTTCTAAAAATATGCACGAGATGCCATGATGCCATGTTACACCATGGCTTGACTGAAATGATTGAAACAATATAAAAGGAGTACCTCAGACAGGGAAGGAATCAAAAGTAATTTTTATAGGAAGATATCATACATTTTACAAAGCTTTGAACATTGTTCATGAACTTTTGATCCAAGAACATGCTGGAAGTATGGTAGTAACATTTGGAAGTATGAAAAAACTGCGTTGGCCGGGAATCGAACCCGGGTCAACTGCTTGGAAGCAGCAATGCTCACCACTATACCACCAACGCTTGACTGAGTCTGCTAAAGCAAATATTTCCCAAGTACGTAAGTCATTTCACATGTTCTAAAAATATGCATGAGATGCCATGTTACACCATGGCTTGACTGAAATGATTGAAACAATATAAAAGGAGTACCTCAGACAGGGATGGAATCAAAAGTAATTTTTATAGGAAGATATCATACATTTTACAAAGCTTTGAACATTGTTAATGAACTTTTGATCCGAGAACATGCTCAATAAAATTTGGAAGTATGAAAAAACTGCGTTGGCCGGGAATCGAACCCGGGTCAACTGCTTTGAAGGCAGCTATGCTCACCACTATAACACCATTGCTTGACTGAGTCTGCTAAAGCAAATATTTCCCAAGTACGTAAGTCAGGTCACATGTACTAAAAATATGCACGAGATGCCATGTTACACCATGGCTTGACTGAAATGATTGAAACAATATTTAGGGAGTACCTCAGACAGGGATGGAATCAAAAGTATTTTTTATAGGAAGATATCATGAATTTTACAACGCTTTGAACATTGTTCATGAACTTTTGATCCGAGAACATGCTCAATAACATTTGGAAGTATGAAAAAACTGCGTTGGCCGGGAATCGAACCCGGGTCAACTGCTTGGAAGGCAGCTATGCTCACCACTATACCACCAACGCTTGACTGAGTCTGCTAAAGCAAATATTTCCCAAGTACGTAAGTCAGGTTACATGTTCTAAAAATATGCACGAGATGCCATGTTACACCATGGCTTGACTGAAATGATTGAAACAATATAAAAGGAGTACCTCAGACAGGGATGGAATCAAAAGTAATTTTTATAGGAAGATATCATACATTTTACAAAGCTTTGAACAATGTTCATGAACTTTTGATCCGAGAACATGCTGGAAGTATGGTAGTAACATTTGGAAGTATGAAAAAACTGCGTTGGCCGGGAATCGAACCCGGGTCAACTGCTTGGAAGGCAGCTATGCTCACCACTATACCACCAACGCTTGACTGAGTCTGCTAAAGCAAATATTTCCCAAGTACGTAAGTCAGGTTACATGTTCTAAAAATATGCACGAGATGCCATGTTACACCATGGCTTGACTGAAATGATTGAAACAATATAAAAGGAGTACCTCAGACAGGGATGGAATCAAAAGTATTTTTTATAGGAAGATATCATACATTTTACAAAGCTTTGAACAATGTTCATGAACTTTTGATCCGAGAACATGCTGGAAGTATGGTAGTAACATTTGGAAGTATGAAAAAACTGCGTTGGCCGGGAATCGAACCCGGGTAAACTGCTTGGAAGGCAGCTATGCTCACCACTATACCACCAACGCTTGACTGAGTCTTCTAAAGCAAATATTTCCCAAGTACGTAAGTCAGGTCACATGTTCTAAAAATATGCACGAGATGCCATGTTACACCATGGCTTGACTGAAATGATTGAAACAATATAAAAGGAGTACCTCAGACAGGGATGGAATCAAAAGTAATTTTTATAGGAAGATATCATACATTTTACAAAGCTTTGAACATTGTTAATGAACTTTTGATCCGAGAACATGCTCAATAACATTTGGAAGTATGAAAAAACTGCGTTGGCCGGGAATCAAACCCGGGTCAACTGCTTTGAAGGCAGCTATGCTCACCACTATAACACCATTGCTTGACTGAGTCTGCTAAAGCAAATATTTCCCAAGTACGTAAGTCAGGTCACATGTTCTAAAAATATGCACGAGATGCCATGTTACACCATGGCTTGACTGAAATGATTGAAACAATATTTAGGGAGTACCTCAGACAGGGATGGTATCAAAAGTATTTTTTATAGGAAGATATCATGAATTTTACAAAGCTTTGAACATTGTTCATGAACTTTTGATCCGAGAACATGCTCAATAACATTTGGAAGTATGAAAAAACTGCGTTGGCCGGGAATCGAACCCGGGTCAACTGCTTGGAAGGCAGCTATGCTCACCACTATACCACCAACGCTTGACTGAGTCTGCTAAAGCAAATATTTCCCAAGTACGTAAGTCAGGTTACATGTTCTAAAAATATGCACGAGATGCCATGTTACACCATGGCTTGACTGAAATGATTGAAACAATATAAAAGGAGTACCTCAGACAGGGATGGAATCAAAAGTAATTTTTATAGGAAGATATCATGAATTTTACAAAGCTTTGAACATTGTTCATGAACTTTTGATCCGAGAACATGCTCAATAACATTTGGAAGTATGAAAAAACTGCGTTGGCCGGGAATCGAACAAGGGTCAACTGCTTGGAAGGCAGCTATGCTCACCACTATACCACCAACGCTTGACTGAGTCTGCTAAAGCAAATATATCCCAAGTACGTAAGTCAGGTTACATGTTCTAAAAATATGCACGAGATGCCATGTTACACCATGGCTTGACTGAAATGATTGAAACAACATAAAAGGAGTACCTCAGACAAGGATGGAATCAAAAGTAATTTTTATAGGAAGATATCATACATTTTACAAAGCTTTGAACATTGTTCATGAACTTTTGATCCGAGAACATGCTTGAAGTATGGTAGTAACATTTGGAAGTATGAAAAAACTGCGTTGGCCGGGAATCGAACCCGAGTCAACTGCTTGGAAGGCAGCTATGCTCACCACTATACCACCAACGCTTGACTGCGTCTGCTAAAGCAAATATTTCCCAAGTACGTAAGTCAGGTCACATGTTCTAAAAATATGCACGAGATGCCATGATGCCATGTTACACCATGGCTTGACTGAAATGATTGAAACAATATAAAAGGAGTACCTCAGACAGGGAAGGAATCAAAAGTAATTTTTATAGGAAGATATCATACATTTTACAAAGCTTTGAACATTGTTCATGAACTTTTGATCCAAGAACATGCTGGAAGTATGGTAGTAACATTTGGAAGTATGAAAAAACTGCGTTGGCCGGGAATCGAACCCGGGTCAACTGCTTGGAAGCAGCAATGCTCACCACTATACCACCAACGCTTGACTGAGTCTGCTAAAGCAAATATTTCCCAAGTACGTAAGTCATTTCACATGTTCTAAAAATATGCATGAGATGCCATGTTACACCATGGCTTGACTGAAATGATTGAAACAATATAAAAGGAGTACCTCAGACAGGGATGGAATCAAAAGTAATTTTTATAGGAAGATATCATACATTTTACAAAGCTTTGAACATTGTTAATGAACTTTTGATCCGAGAACATGCTCAATAAAATTTGGAAGTATGAAAAAACTGCGTTGGCCGGGAATCGAACCCGGGTCAACTGCTTTGAAGGCAGCTATGCTCACCACTATAACACCATTGCTTGACTGAGTCTGCTAAAGCAAATATTTCCCAAGTACGTAAGTCAGGTCACATGTACTAAAAATATGCACGAGATGCCATGTTACACCATGGCTTGACTGAAATGATTGAAACAATATTTAGGGAGTACCTCAGACAGGGATGGAATCAAAAGTATTTTTTATAGGAAGATATCATGAATTTTACAACGCTTTGAACATTGTTCATGAACTTTTGATCCGAGAACATGCTCAATAACATTTGGAAGTATGAAAAAACTGCGTTGGCCGGGAATCGAACCCGGGTCAACTGCTTGGAAGGCAGCTATGCTCACCACTATACCACCAACGCTTGACTGAGTCTGCTAAAGCAAATATTTCCCAAGTACGTAAGTCAGGTTACATGTTCTAAAAATATGCACGAGATGCCATGTTACACCATGGCTTGACTGAAATGATTGAAACAATATAAAAGGAGTACCTCAGACAGGGATGGAATCAAAAGTAATTTTTATAGGAAGATATCATACATTTTACAAAGCTTTGAACAATGTTCATGAACTTTTGATCCGAGAACATGCTGGAAGTATGGTAGTAACATTTGGAAGTATGAAAAAACTGCGTTGGCCGGGAATCGAACCCGGGTCAACTGCTTGGAAGGCAGCTATGCTCACCACTATACCACCAACGCTTGACTGAGTCTGCTAAAGCAAATATTTCCCAAGTACGTAAGTCATTTCACATGTTCTAAAAATATGCATGAGATGCCATGTTACACCATGGCTTGACTGAAATGATTGAAACAATATAAAAGGAGTACCTCAGACAGGGATGGAATCAAAAGTAATTTTTATAGGAAGATATCATACATTTTACAAAGCTTTGAACATTGTTAATGAACTTTTGATCCGAGAACATGCTCAATAAAATTTGGAAGTATGAAAAAACTGCGTTGGCCGGGAATCGAACCCGGGTCAACTGCTTTGAAGGCAGCTATGCTCACCACCAGTGGCGCCGGAACGGGGGGGGCGAGGGGGCAGCTTGCCCCCCCCAAAATTTCTGTGGCGGCGGCGCTAAGGCAGATGCGGAAGCCAGGGGAAGGAGACGTGACGTCTCCTTCCCCTGACTAGTGAGCGGCTCATGTGGGCGGGGGCTGAAGATGCGGCCAGCGCGCGCCAAGCCCAGCCGCCCTCCCTCCCGCCCGGCGCTGCCCGGCCGTCCTCCCTGCTGCCCGGCCGCCCTCCCTCCCGCCCGGCGCTGCCCGGCCGCCCGCCCTCCCTCCCGCCCGGCGCTGCCCACCCGCCCGCAGAATCAAGGACCAAAGAGGTGAGCAAAATTGCCAGCAGTGTCCCCATATTGCAAGCAGTGTGCCCTTATTGCCAGCAGTGTGCCCTTATTGCCAGCAGTGTGCCCTTATTGCCAGCATTGTGCCCTTATTGCCAGCAGTGTCCCCATATTGCCAGCAGTGTCCCCATATTGCCAGCAGTGTGCCCTTATTGCCAGCATTGTGCCCTTATTGCCAGCATTGTGCCCTTATTGCCAGCAGTGTGCCCTTATTGCCAGCAGTGTGCCCTTATTGCCAGCAGTGTGCCCTTATTGCCAGCAGTGTCCCTGTATTGCCAGCAGTGTCCCCGTATTGCCAGCAGTGTCCCCGTATTGCCAGCATTGTGCCCGTATTGCCAGCATTGTCCCCGTATTGCCAGCATTGTGCCTGTATTGCCTGTATTGCCAGCAGTGTCCCCGTATTGCCAGCATTGTGCCTGTATTGTGCCCGTATTGCCAGCATTGTGCCTGTATTGTGCCCGTATTGCCAGCATTGAGCCCTTATTGCCAGCATTGTGCCCTTATTGCCAGCATTGTGCCCTTATTGCCAGCAGTGTCCCCGTATTGCCAGCAGTGTCCCCGTATTGCCAGCAGTGTCCTCGTATAGCCAGCAGTGTCCTCTTATTGCCAGCAGTGTGCCCTTATTGCCAGCATTGTGCCCGTATTGCCAGCATTGTGCCCGTATTGCCAGCATTGTGCCCTTATTGCCAGCATTGTGCCCTTATTGCCAGCATTGTGCCCTTATTGCCAGCATTGTGCCCTTATTGCCAGCAGTGTCCCCGTATTGCCAGCAGTGTCCCCGTATTGCCAGCAGTGTGCCCGTATTGCCAGCAGTGTCCCCGTATTGCCAGCAGTGTCCCCGTATTGCCAGCAGTGTCCCCCGTATTGCCAGCAGTGTGCCCGTATTGCCAGCAGTGTCCCCGTATTGCCATCATTGTGCCTGTATTGTGCCCGTATTGCCAGCATTGTGCCCGTATTGCCAGCATTGTGCCCGTATTGCCAGCATTGTGCCTGTATTGCCCGTATTGCCAGCAGTGTCCCCGTATTGCCAACATTGTGCCTGTATTGGCAGCATTGTCCCCGTATTGGCAGCATTTTTTGGACATCGACCAAAATCATTTCAAAATTCCGGACTCCATCAAAAATTACTTGCCTACCCCTGGCCTATATTACTGATTAATTGCAGCCGCCCGCCCGCACAGCTGCTTTAGCGCCTCAGCAAGAATCCGATTCCTATTCGCAGCCGTCCGCCCACATGGATGACTGCTGCGGGGAGCCGAAGAGGAAGGAGGGACACGCGGGCGTAGAGACCCTCCCCACTTGAAGCAGCCCAGAGCAGAAGCGGTGCATCTGAGTGTGGCAACGCTGCAATAGCAGCGCCCACACTAGAACGCCCCTGCACAGGAGAGGAAGCCAGCGCCAGCCTGACCGATGGCCGGAGGACCAGTCGAGACGGGCAGGAGCCTGCACCTTGTTCCAGGATACAGGTACTCTCCCTTACAAGGGCCCCTGACTGGTGTCCCACGCTCCACTCCCTGCCACCAACGTCTCGCTGTGCTAAAGCTAGGAGCCCACGTTGAATTCCCTGTCCCTACCCTGATGTGTGGCTGGAGCCTCAGGGATTCCCGGAAAAGACCCTCTTTGCCCCATTCATCATTTGCCCGTCTGCCGCTCCGTAGAAGTACAAAGTGTACTTTCCCTGCTAGAACTGAATGCATGTGTCAGCAGGCTCTCAGCATTGCAGCACTCCTGCTCTAGCTCCAGCAGTGACAGTCCCCTCAATCCCCCCGGTGTATAATGCCCACGCATATATGCCGCTGCCCTGTGTATAATGCCCATGCATATATGCCGCTGCCCTGTGTATAATGCCCACGTGTATATGCCGCTGCCAGTGTGTATAGTGCCCGGGGGTAACATATAGCAATTTAGGGGGCGCCAAAATGAGATTATATCTTGCCCCCCCCCACCTAAAAACGTTCCAGCGCCCCTGCTCACCACTATAACACCATTGCTTGACTGAGTCTGCTAAAGCAAATATTTCCCAAGTACGTAAGTCAGGTCACATGTACTAAAAATATGCACGAGATGCCATGTTACACCATGGCTTGACTGAAATGATTGAAACAATATTTAGGGAGTACCTCAGACAGGGATGGAATCAAAAGTATTTTTTATAGGAAGATATCATGAATTTTACAACGCTTTGAACATTGTTCATGAACTTTTGATCCGAGAACATGCTCAATAACATTTGGAAGTATGAAAAAACTGCGTTGGCCGGGAATCGAACCCGGGTCAACTGCTTGGAAGGCAGCTATGCTCACCACTATACCACCAACGCTTGACTGAGTCTGCTAAAGCAAATATTTCCCAAGTACGTAAGTCAGGTTACATGTTCTAAAAATATGCACGAGATGCCATGTTACACCATGGCTTGACTGAAATGATTGAAACAATATAAAAGGAGTACCTCAGACAGGGATGGAATCAAAAGTTTTTTTTATAGGAAGATATCATTCATTTTACAAAGCTTTGAACAATGTTCATGAACTTTTGATCCGAGAACATGCTGGAAGTATGGTAGTAACATTTGGAAGTATGAAAAAACTGCGTTGGCCGGGAATCGAACCCGGGTAAACTGCTTGGAAGGCAGCTATGCTCACCACTATACCACCAACGCTTGACTGAGTCTTCTAAAGCAAATATTTCCCAAGTACGTAAGTCAGGTCACATGTTCTAAAAATATGCACGAGATGCCATGTTACACCATGGCTTGACTGAAATGATTGAAACAATATAAAAGGAGTACCTCAGACAGGGATGGAATCAAAAGTAATTTTTATAGGAAGATATCATACATTTTACAAAGCTTTGAACAATGTTCATGAACTTTTGATCCGAGAACATGCTGGAAGTATGGTAGTAACATTTGGAAGTATGAAAAAACTGCGTTGGCCGGGAATCGAACCCGGGTAAACTGCTTGGAAGGCAGCTATGCTCACCACTATACCACCAACGCTTGACTGAGTCTTCTAAAGCAAATATTTCCCAAGTACGTAAGTCAGGTCACATGTTCTAAAAATATGCACGAGATGCCATGTTACACCATGGCTTGACTGAAATGATTGAAACAATATAAAAGGAGTACCTCAGACAGGGATGGAATCAAAAGTAATTTTTATAGGAAGATATCATACATTTTACAAAGCTTTGAACATTGTTAATGAACTTTTGATCTGAGAACATGCTCAATAACATTTGGAAGTATGAAAAAACTGCGTTGGCCGGGAATCAAACCCGGGTCAACTGCTTTGAAGGCAGCTATGCTCACCACTATAACACCATTGCTTGACTGAGTCTGCTAAAGCAAATATTTCCCAAGTACGTAAGTCAGGTCACATGTTCTAAAAATATGCACGAGATGCCATGTTACACCATGGCTTGACTGAAATGATTGAAACAATATTTAGGGAGTACCTCAGACAGGGATGGTATCAAAAGTATTTTTTATAGGAAGATATCATGAATTTTACAACGCTTTGAACATTGTTCATGAACTTTTGATCCGAGAACATGCTCAATAAAATTTGGAAGTATGAAAAAACTGCGTTGGCCGGGAATCGAACCCGGGTCAACTGCTTTGAAGGCAGCTATGCTCACCACTATAACACCATTGCTTGACTGAGTCTGCTAAAGCAAATATTTCCCAAGTACGTAAGTCAGGTCACATGTACTAAAAATATGCACGAGATGCCATGTTACACCATGGCTTGACTGAAATGATTGAAACAATATTTAGGGAGTACCTCAGACAGGGATGGAATCAAAAGTATTTTTTATAGGAAGATATCATGAATTTTACAACGCTTTGAACATTGTTCATGAACTTTTGATCCGAGAACATGCTCAATAACATTTGGAAGTATGAAAAAACTGCGTTGCCCGGGAATCGAACCCGGGTCAACTGCTTGGAAGGCAGCTATGCTGACCACTATACCACCAACGCTTGACTGAGTCTGCTAAAGCAAATATTTCCCAAGTACGTAAGTCAGGTTACATGTTCTAAAAATATGCACGAGATGCCATGTTACACCATGGCTTGACTGAAATGATTGAAACAATATAAAAGGAGTACCTCAGACAGGGATGGAATCAAAAGTAATTTTTATAGGAAGATATCATACATTTTACAAAGCTTTGAACAATGTTCATGAACTTTTGATCCGAGAACATGCTGGAAGTATGAAAAAACTGCGTTGGCCGGGAATCGAACCCGGATCAACTGCTTGGAAGGCAGCTATGCTCACCACTATACCACCAACGCTTGACTGAGTCTGCTAAAGCAAATATTTCCCAAGTACGTAAGTCAGGTTACATGTTCTAAAAATATGCACGAGATGCCATGTTACACCATGGCTTGACTGAAATGATTGAAACAATATAAAAGGAGTACCTCAGACAGGGATGGAATCAAAAGTATTTTTTATAGGAAGATATCATACATTTTACAAAGCTTTGAACAATGTTCATGAACTTTTGATCCGAGAACATGCTGGAAGTATGGTAGTAACATTTGGAAGTATGAAAAAACTGCGTTGGCCGGGAATCGAACCCGGGTAAACTGCTTGGAAGGCAGCTATGCTCACCACTATACCACCAACGCTTGACTGAGTCTTCTAAAGCAAATATTTCCCAAGTACGTAAGTCAGGTCACATGTTCTAAAAATATGCACGAGATGCCATGTTACACCATGGCTTGACTGAAATGATTGAAACAATATAAAAGGAGTACCTCAGACAGGGATGGAATCAAAAGTAATTTTTATAGGAAGATATCATACATTTTACAAAGCTTTGAACAATGTTCATGAACTTTTGATCCGAGAACATGCTGGAAGTATGGTAGTAACATTTGGAAGTATGAAAAAACTGCGTTGGCCGGGAATCGAACCCGGGTAAACTGCTTGGAAGGCAGCTATGCTCACCACTATACCACCAACACTTGACTGAGTCTTCTAAAGCAAATATTTCCCAAGTACGTAAGTCAGGTCACATGTTCTAAAAATATGCACGAGATGCCATGTTACACCATGGCTTGACTGAAATGATTGAAACAATATAAAAGGAGTACCTCAGACAGGGATGGAATCAAAAGTAATTTTTATAGGAAGATATCATACATTTTACAAAGCTTTGAACAATGTTCATGAACTTTTGATCCGAGAACATGCTGGAAGTATGGTAGTAACATTTGGAAGTATGAAAAAACTGCGTTGGCCGGGAATCGAACCCGGGTAAACTGCTTTGAAGGCAGCTATGCTCACCACTATAACACCATTGCTTGACTGAGTCTGCTAAAGCAAATATTTCCCAAGTACGTAAGTCAGGTCACATGTACTAAAAATATGCACGAGATGCCATGTTACACCATGGCTTGACTGAAATGATTGAAACAATATTTAGGGAGTACCTCAGACAGGGATGGAATCAAAAGTATTTTTTATAGGAAGATATCATGAATTTTACAACGCTTTGAACATTGTTCATGAACTTTTGATCCGAGAACATGCTCAATAACATTTGGAAGTATGAAAAAACTGCGTTGCCCGGGAATCGAACCCGGGTCAACTGCTTGGAAGGCAGCTATGCTCACCACTATACCACCAACGCTTGACTGAGTCTGCTAAAGCAAATATTTCCCAAGTACGTAAGTCAGGTTACATGTTCTAAAAATATGCACGAGATGCCATGTTACACCATGGCTTGACTGAAATGATTGAAACAATATAAAAGGAGTACCTCAGACAGGGATGGAATCAAAAGTAATTTTTATAGGAAGATATCATACATTTTACAAAGCTTTGAACAATGTTCATGAACTTTTGATCCGAGAACATGCTGGAAGTATGAAAAAACTGCGTTGGCCGGGAATCGAACCCGGATCAACTGCTTGGAAGGCAGCTATGCTCACCACTATACCACCAACGCTTGACTGAGTCTGCTAAAGCAAATATTTCCCAAGTACGTAAGTCAGGTTACATGTTCTAAAAATATGCACGAGATGCCATGTTACACCATGGCTTGACTGAAATGATTGAAACAATATAAAAGGAGTACCTCAGACAGGGATGGAATCAAAAGTATTTTTTATAGGAAGATATCATACATTTTACAAAGCTTTGAACAATGTTCATGAACTTTTGATCCGAGAACATGCTGGAAGTATGGTAGTAACATTTGGAAGTATGAAAAAACTGCGTTGGCCGGGAATCGAACCCGGGTAAACTGCTTGGAAGGCAGCTATGCTCACCACTATACCACCAACGCTTGACTGAGTCTTCTAAAGCAAATATTTCCCAAGTACGTAAGTCAGGTCACATGTTCTAAAAATATGCACGAGATGCCATGTTACACCATGGCTTGACTGAAATGATTGAAACAATATAAAAGGAGTACCTCAGACAGGGATGGAATCAAAAGTAATTTTTATAGGAAGATATCATACATTTTACAAAGCTTTGAACAATGTTCATGAACTTTTGATCCGAGAACATGCTGGAAGTATGGTAGTAACATTTGGAAGTATGAAAAAACTGCGTTGGCCGGGAATCGAACCCGGGTAAACTGCTTGGAAGGCAGCTATGCTCACCACTATACCACCAACACTTGACTGAGTCTTCTAAAGCAAATATTTCCCAAGTACGTAAGTCAGGTCACATGTTCTAAAAATATGCACGAGATGCCATGTTACACCATGGCTTGACTGAAATGATTGAAACAATATAAAAGGAGTACCTCAGACAGGGATGGAATCAAAAGTAATTTTTATAGGAAGATATCATACATTTTACAAAGCTTTGAACAATGTTCATGAACTTTTGATCCGAGAACATGCTGGAAGTATGGTAGTAACATTTGGAAGTATGAAAAAACTGCGTTGGCCGGGAATCGAACCCGGGTCAACTGCTTGGAAGGCAGCTATGCTCACCACTATACCACCAACGCTTGACTGAGTCTGCTAAAGCAAATATTTCCCAAGTACGTAAGTCAGGTTACATGTTCTAAAAATATGCACGAGATGCCATGTTACACCATGGCTTGACTGAAATGATTGAAACAATATAAAAGGAGTACCTCAGACAGGGATGGAATCAAAAGTAATTTTTATAGGAAGATATCATACATTTTAAAAAGCTTTGAACAATGTTCATGAACTTTTGATCCGAGAACATGCTGGAAGTATGGTAGTAACATTTGGAAGTATGAAAAAACTGCGTTGGCCGGGAATCGAACCCGGGTCAACTGCTTGGAAGGCAGCTATGCTCACCACTATACCACCAACGCTTGACTGAGTCTGCTAAAGCAAATATTTCCCAAGTACGTAAGTCAGGTTACATGTTCTAAAAATATGCACGAGATGCCATGTTACACCATGGCTTGACTGAAATGATTGAAACAATATTTAGGGAGTACCTCAGACAGGGATTGTATCAAAAGTATTTTTTATAGGAAGATATCATGAATTTTACAAAGCTTTGAACATTGTTCATGAACTTTTGATCCGAGAACATGCTCAATAACAATTGGAAGTATGAAAAAACTGCGTTGGCCAAGTACGTAAGTCAGGTTACATGTTCTAAAAATATGCACGAGATGCCATGTTACACCATGGCTTGACTGAAATGATTGAAACAATATTTAGGGAGTACCTCAGACAGGGATTGTATCAAAAGTATTTTTTATAGGAAGATATCATGAATTTTACAAAGCTTTGAACATTGTTCATGAACTTTTGATCCGAGAACATGCTCAATAACAATTGGAAGTATGAAAAAACTGCGTTGGCCGGGAATCGAACCCGGGTAAACTGCTTGGAAGGCAGCTATGCTCACCACTATACCACCAACGCTTGACTGAGTCTTCTAAAGCAAATATTTCCCAAGTACGTAAGTCAGGTCACATGTTCTAAAAATATGCACGAGATGCCATGTTACACCATGGCTTGACTGAAATGATTGAAACAATATAAAAGGAGTACCTCAGACAGGGATGGAATCAAAAGTAATTTTTATAGGAAGATATCATACATTTTACAAAGCTTTGAACATTGTTAATGAACTTTTGATCTGAGAACATGCTCAATAACATTTGGAAGTATGAAAAAACTGCGTTGGCCGGGAATCAAACCCGGGTCAACTGCTTTGAAGGCAGCTATGCTCACCACTATAACACCATTGCTTGACTGAGTCTGCTAAAGCAAATATTTCCCAAGTACGTAAGTCAGGTCACATGTTCTAAAAATATGCACGAGATGCCATGTTACACCATGGCTTGACTGAAATGATTGAAACAATATTTAGGGAGTACCTCAGACAGGGATGGTATCAAAAGTATTTTTTATAGGAAGATATCATGAATTTTACAAAGCTTTGAACATTGTTCATGAACTTTTGATCCGAGAACATGCTCAATAACATTTGGAAGTATGAAAAAACTGCGTTGGCCGGGAATCGAACCCGGGTCAACTGCTTGGAAGGCAGCTATGCTCACCACTATACCACCAACGCTTGACTGAGTCTGCTAAAGCAAATATTTCCCAAGTACGTAAGTCAGGTTACATGTTCTAAAAATATGCACGAGATGCCATGTTACACCATGGCTTGACTGAAATGATTGAAACAATATAAAAGGAGTACCTCAGACAGGGATGGAATCAAAAGTAATTTTTATAGGAAGATATCATACATTTTACAAAGCTTTGAACAATGTTCATGAACTTTTGATCCGAGAACATGCTGGAAGTATGGTAGTAACATTTGGAAGTATGAAAAAACTGCGTTGGCCGGGAATCGAACCCGGGTCTACTGCTTGGAAGGCAGCTATGCTCACCACTATACCACCAACGCTTGACTGAGTCTGCTAAAGCAAATATTTCCCAAGTACGTAAGTCAGGTTACATGTTCTAAAAATATGCACGAGATGCCATGTTACACCATGGCTTGACTGAAATGATTGAAACAATATTTAGGGAGTACCTCAGACAGGGATGGTATCAAAAGTATTTTTTATAGGAAGATATCATGAATTTTACAAAGCTTTGAACATTGTTCATGAACTTTTGATCCGAGAACATGCTCAATAACAATTGGAAGTATGAAAAAACTGCGTTGGCCGGGAATCGAACCCGGGTAAACTGCTTGGAAGGCAGCTATGCTCACCACTATACCACCAACGCTTGACTGAGTCTTCTAAAGCAAATATTTCCCAAGTACGTAAGTCAGGTCACATGTTCTAAAAATATGCACGAGATGCCATGTTACACCATGGCTTGACTGAAATGATTGAAACAATATAAAAGGAGTACCTCAGACAGGGATGGAATCAAAAGTAATTTTTATAGGAAGATATCATACATTTTACAAAGCTTTGAACATTGTTAATGAACTTTTGATCCGAGAACATGCTCAATAACATTTGGAAGTATGAAAAAACTGCGTTGGCCGGGAATCAAACCCGGGTCAACTGCTTTGAAGGCAGCTATGCTCACCACTATAACACCATTGCTTGACTGAGTCTGCTAAAGCAAATATTTCCCAAGTACGTAAGTCAGGTCACATGTTCTAAAAATATGCACGAGATGCCATGTTACACCATGGCTTGACTGAAATGATTGAAACAATATTTAGGGAGTACCTCAGACAGGGATGGTATCAAAAGTATTTTTTATAGGAAGATATCATGAATTTTACAAAGCTTTGAACATTGTTCATGAACTTTTGATCCGAGAACATGCTCAATAACATTTGGAAGTATGAAAAAACTGCGTTGGCCGGGAATCGAACCCGGGTCAACTGCTTGGAAGGCAGCTATGCTCACCACTATACCACCAACGCTTGACTGAGCCTGCTAAAGCAAATATTTCCCAAGTACGTAAGTCAGGTTACATGTTCTAAAAATATGCACGAGATGCCATGTTACACCATGGCTTGACTGAAATGATTGAAACAATATAAAAGGAGTACCTCAGACAGGGATGGAATCAAAAGTAATTTTTATAGGAAGATATCATACATTTTACAAAGCTTTGAACAATGTTCATGAACTTTTGATCCGAGAACATGCTGGAAGTATGGTAGTAACATTTGGAAGTATGAAAAAACTGCGTTGGCCGGGAATCGAACCCGGGTAAACTGCTTGGAAGGCAGCTATGCTCACCACTATACCACCAACGCTTGACTGAGTCTTCTAAAGCAAATATTTCCCAAGTACGTAAGTCAGGTCACATGTTCTAAAAATATGCACGAGATGCCATGTTACACCATGGCTTGACTGAAATGATTGAAACAATATAAAAGGAGTACCTCAGACAGGGATGGAATCAAAAGTAATTTTTATAGGAAGATATCATACATTTTACAAAGCTTTGAACATTGTTAATGAACTTTTGATCCGAGAACATGCTCAATAACATTTGGAAGTATGAAAAAACTGCGTTGGCCGGGAATCAAACCCGGGTCAACTGCTTTGAAGGCAGCTATGCTCACCACTATAACACCATTGCTTGACTGAGTCTGCTAAAGCAAATATTTCCCAAGTACGTAAGTCAGGTCACATGTTCTAAAAATATGCACGAGATGCCATGTTACACCATGGCTTGACTGAAATGATTGAAACAATATTTAGGGAGTACCTCAGACAGGGATGGTATCAAAAGTATTTTTTATAGGAAGATATCATGAATTTTACAAAGCTTTGAACATTGTTCATGAACTTTTGATCCGAGAACATGCTCAATAACATTTGGAAGTATGAAAAAACTGCGTTGGCCAGGAATCGAACCCGGGTCAACTGCTTGGAAGGCAGCTATGCTCACCACTATACCACCAACGCTTGACTGAGTCTGCGAAAGCAAATATTTCCCAAGTACGTAAGTCAGGTTACATGTTCTAAAAATATGCACGAGATGCCATGTTACACCATGGCTTGACTGAAATGATTGAAACAATATAAAAGGAGTACCTCAGACAGGGATGGAATCAAAAGTAATTTTTATAGGAAGATATCATACATTTTACAAAGCTTTGAACAATGTTCATGAACTTTTGATCCGAGAACATGCTGGAAGTATGGTAGTAACATTTGGAAGTATGAAAAAACTGCGTTGGCCGGGAATCGAACCCGGGTCAACTGCTTGGAAGGAAGCTATGCTCACCACTATACCACCAACGCTTGACTGAGTCTGCTAAAGCAAATATTTCCCAAGTACGTAAGTCAGGTTACATGTTCTAAAAATATGCACGAGATGCCATGTTACACCATGGCTTGACTGAAATGATTGAAACAATATAAAAGGAGTACCTCAGACAGGGATGGAATCAAAAGTAATTTTTATAGGAAGATATCATACATTTTACAAAGCTTTGAACATTGTTAATGAACTTTTGATCTGAGAACATGCTCAATAACATTTGGAAGTATGAAAAAACTGCGTTGGCCGGGAATCAAACCCGGGTCAACTGCTTTGAAGGCAGCTATGCTCACCACTATAACACCATTGCTTGACTGAGTCTGCTAAAGCAAATATTTCCCAAGTACGTAAGTCAGGTCACATGTTCTAAAAATATGCACGAGATGCCATGTTACACCATGGCTTGACTGAAATGATTGAAACAATATTTAGGGAGTACCTCAGACAGGGATGGTATCAAAAGTATTTTTTATAGGAAGATATCATGAATTTTACAAAGCTTTGAACATTGTTCATGAACTTTTGATCCGAGAACATGCTCAATAACATTTGGAAGTATGAAAAAACTGCGTTGGCCGGGAATCGAACCCGGGTCAACTGCTTGGAAGGCAGCTATGCTCACCACTATACCACCAACGCTTGACTGAGTCTGCTAAAGCAAATATTTCCCAAGTACGTAAGTCAGGTTACATGTTCTAAAAATATGCACGAGATGCCATGTTACACCATGGCTTGACTGAAATGATTGAAACAATATAAAAGGAGTACCTCAGACAGGGATGGAATCAAAAGTAATTTTTATAGGAAGATATCATACATTTTACAAAGCTTTGAACAATGTTCATGAACTTTTGATCCGAGAACATGCTGGAAGTATGGTAGTAACATTTGGAAGTATGAAAAAACTGCGTTGGCCGGGAATCGAACCCGGGTCAACTGCTTGGAAGGCAGCTATGCTCACCACTATACCACCAACGTTTGACTGAGTCTGCTAAAGCAAATATTTCCCAAGTACGTAAGTCAGGTTACATGTTCTAAAAATATGCACGAGATGCCATGTTACACCATGGCTTGACTGAAATGATTGAAACAATATTTAGGGAGTACCTCAGACAGGGATGGTATCAAAAGTATTTTTTATAGGAAGATATCATGATTTTTACAAAGCTTTGAACATTGTTCATGAACTTTTGATCCGAGAACATGCTCAATAACAATTGGAAGTATGAAAAAACTGCGTTGGCCGGGAATCGAACCCGGGTAAACTGCTTGGAAGGCAGCTATGCTCACCACTATACCACCAACGCTTGACTGAGTCTTCTAAAGCAAATATTTCCCAAGTACGTAAGTCAGGTCACATGTTCTAAAAATATGCACGAGATGCCATGTTACACCATGGCTTGACTGAAATGATTGAAACAATATAAAAGGAGTACCTCAGACAGGGATGGAATCAAAAGTAATTTTTATAGGAAGATATCATACATTTTACAAAGCTTTGAACATTGTTAATGAACTTTTGATCCGAGAACATGCTCAATAACATTTGGAAGTATGAAAAAACTGCGTTGGCCGGGAATCAAACCCGGGTCAACTGCTTTGAAGGCAGCTATGCTCACCACTATAACACCATTGCTTGACTGAGTCTGCTAAAGCAAATATTTCCCAAGTACGTAAGTCAGGTCACATGTTCTAAAAATATGCACGAGATGCCATGTTACACCATGGCTTGACTGAAATGATTGAAACAATATTTAGGGAGTACCTCAGACAGGGATGGTATCAAAAGTATTTTTTATAGGAAGATATCATGAATTTTACAAAGCTTTGAACATTGTTCATGAACTTTTGATCCGAGAACATGCTCAATAACATTTGGAAGTATGAAAGAACTGCGTTGGCCGGGAATCGAACCCGGGTCAACTGCTTGGAAGGCAGCTATGCTCACCACTATACCACCAACGCTTGACTGAGCCTGCTAAAGCAAATATTTCCCAAGTACGTAAGTCAGGTTACATGTTCTAAAAATATGCACGAGATGCCATGTTACACCATGGCTTGACTGAAATGATTGAAACAATATAAAAGGAGTACCTCAGACAGGGATGGAATCAAAAGTAATTTTTATAGGAAGATATCATACATTTTACAAAGCTTTGAACAATGTTCATGAACTTTTGATCCGAGAACATGCTGGAAGTATGGTAGTAACATTTGGAAGTATGAAAAAACTGCGTTGGCCGGGAATCGAACCCGGGTAAACTGCTTGGAAGGCAGCTATGCTCACCACTATACCACCAACGCTTGACTGAGTCTTCTAAAGCAAATATTTCCCAAGTACGTAAGTCAGGTCACATGTTCTAAAAATATGCACGAGATGCCATGTTACACCATGGCTTGACTGAAATGATTGAAACAATATAAAAGGAGTACCTCAGACAGGGATGGAATCAAAAGTAATTTTTATAGGAAGATATCATACATTTTACAAAGCTTTGAACATTGTTAATGAACTTTTGATCTGAGAACATGCTCAATAACATTTGGAAGTATGAAAAAACTGCGTTGGCCGGGAATCAAACCCGGGTCAACTGCTTTGAAGGCAGCTATGCTCACCACTATAACACCATTGCTTGACTGAGTCTGCTAAAGCAAATATTTCCCAAGTACGTAAGTCAGGTCACATGTTCTAAAAATATGCACGAGATGCCATGTTACACCATGGCTTGACTGAAATGATTGAAACAATATTTAGGAAGTACCTCAGACAGGGATGGTATCAAAAGTATTTTTTATAGGAAGATATCATGAATTTTACAAAGCTTTGAACATTGTTCATGAACTTTTGATCCGAGAACATGCTCAATAACATTTGGAAGTATGAAAAAACTGCGTTGGCCGGGAATCGAACCCGGGTCAACTGCTTGGAAGGCAGCTATGCTCACCACTATACCACCAACGCTTGACTGAGTCTTCTAAAGCAAATATTTCCCAAGTACGTAAGTCAGGTCACATGTTCTAAAAATATGCACGAGATGCCATGTTACACCATGGCTTGACTGAAATGATTGAAACAATATAAAAGGAGTACCTCAGACAGGGATGGAATCAAAAGTAATTTTTATAGGAAGATATCATACATTTTACAAAGCTTTGAACATTGTTCATGAACTTTTGATCCGAGAACATGCGCAATAACATTTGGAAGTATGAAAAAACTGCGTTGGCCGGGAATCGAACCCGGGTCAACTGCTTGGAAGGCAGCTATGCTCACCACTATAACACCAACGCTTGACTGAGTCTGCTAAAGCAAATATTTCCCAAGTACGTAAGTCAGGTTACATGTTCTAAAAATATGCACGAGATGCCATGTTACACCATGGCTTGACTGAAATGATTGAAACAATATAAAAGGAGTACCTCAGACAGGGATGGAATCAAAAGTAATTTTTATAGGAAGATATCATACATTTTACAAAGCTTTGAACATTGTTAATGAACTTTTGATCCGAGAACATGCTCAATAACATTTGGAAGTATGAAAAAACTGCGTTGGCCGGGAATCAAACCCAGGTCAACTGCTTTAAAGGCAGCTATGCTCACCACTATAACACCATTGCTTGACTGAGTCTGCTAAAGCGAATATTTCCCAAGTACGTAAGTCAGGTCACATGTTCTAAAAATATGCACGAGATGCCATGTTACACCATGGCTTGACTGAAATGATTGAAACAATATTTAGGGAGTACCTCAGACAGGGATGGTATCAAAAGTATTTTTTATAGGAAGATATCATGAATTTTACAAAGCTTTGAACATTGTTCATGAACTTTTGATCCGAGAACATGCTCAATAACATTTGGAAGTATGAAAAAACTGCGTTGGCCGGGAATCGAACCCGGGTCAACTGCTTGGAAGGCAGCTATGCTCACCACTATACCACCAACGCTTGACTGAGTCTGCTAAAGCAAATATTTCCCAAGTACGTAAGTCAGGTTACATGTTCTAAAAATATGCACGAGATGCCATGTTACACCATGGCTTGACTGAAATGATTGAAACAATATAAAAGGAGTACCTCAGACAGGGATGGAATCAAAAGTAATTTTTATAGGAAGATATCATACATTTTACAAAGCTTTGAACAATGTTCATAAACTTTTGATCCGAGAACATGCTGGAAGTATGGTAGTAACATTTGGAAGTATGAAAAAACTGCGTTGGCCGGGAATCGAACCCGGGTCAACTGCTTGGAAGGCAGCTATGCTCACCACTATACCACCAACGATTGACTGAGTCTGCTAAAGCAAATATTTCCCAAGTACGTAAGTCAGGTTACATGTTCTAAAAATATGCACGAGATGCCATGTTACACCATGGCTTGACTGAAATGATTGAAACAATATAAAAGGAGTACCTCAGACAGGGATGGAATCAAAAGTAATTTTTATAGGAAGATATCATGAATTTTACAAAGCTTTGAACATTGTTCATGAACTTTTGATCCGAGAACATGCTCAATAACATTTGGAAGTATGAAAAAACTGCGTTGGGCGGGAATCGAACCCGGGTCAACTGCTTGGAAGGCAGCTATGCTCACCACTATACCACCAACGCTTGACTGAGTCTGCTAAAGCAAATATTTCCCAAGTACGTAAGTCAGGTTACATGTTCTAAAAATATGCATGAGATGCCATGTTACACCATGGCTTGACTGAAATGATTGAAACAATATAAAAGGAGTACCTCAGACAGGGATGGAATCAAAAGTAATTTTTATAGGAAGATATCATACATTTTACAAAGCTTTGAACATTGTTAATGAACTTTTGATCCGAGAACATGCTCAATAAAATTTGGAAGTATGAAAAAACTGCGTTGGCCGGGAATCGAACCCGGGTCAACTGCTTTGAAGGCAGCTATGCTCACCACTATAACACCATTGCTTGACTGAGTCTGCTAAAGCAAATATTTCCCAAGTACGTAAGTCAGGTCACATGTACTAAAAATATGCACGAGATGCCATGTTACACCATGGCTTGACTGAAATGATTGAAACAATATTTAGGGAGTACCTCAGACAGGGATGGAATCAAAAGTATTTTTTATAGGAAGATATCATGAATTTTACAAAGCTTTGAACATTGTTCATGAACTTTTGATCCGAGAACATGCTCAATAACATTTGGAAGTATGAAAAAACTGCGTTGGCCGGGAATTGAACCCGGGTCAACTGCTTGGAAGCAGCAATGCTCACCACTATACCACCAACGCTTGACGGAGTCTGCTAAAGCAAATATTTCCCAAGTACGTAAGTCATTTCACATGTTCTAAAAATATGCATGAGATGCCATGTTACACCATGGCTTGACTGAAATGATTGAAACAATATAAAAGGAGTACCTCAGACAGGGATGGAATCAAAAGTAATTTTTATAGGAAGATATCATACATTTTACAAAGCTTTGAACATTGTTAATGAACTTTTGATCCGAGAACATGCTCAATAAAATTTGGAAGTATGAAAAAACTGCGTTAGCCGGGAATCGAACCCGGGTCAACTGCTTTGAAGGCAGCTATGCTCACCACTATAACACCATTGCTTGACTGAGTCTGCTAAAGCAAATATTTCCCAAGTACGTAAGTCAGGTCACATGTACTAAAAATATGCACGAGATGCCATGTTACACCATGGCTTGACTGAAATGATTGAAACAATATTTAGGGAGTACCTCAGACAGGGATGGAATCAAAAGTATTTTTTATAGGAAGATATCATGAATTTTACAAAGCTTTGAACATTGTTCATGAACTTTTGATCCGAGAACATGCTCAATAACATATGGAAGTATGAAAAAACTGCGTTGGCCGGGAATCGAACCCGGGTCAACTGCTTGGAAGGCAGCTATGCTCACCACTATACCACCAACGCTTGACTGAGTCTGCTAAAGCAAATATTTCCCAAGTACGTAAGTCAGGTTACATGTTCTAAAAATATGCACGAGATGCCATGTTACACCATGGCTTGACTGAAATGATTGAAACAATATAAAAGGAGTACCTCAGACAGGGATGGAATCAAAAGTAATTTTTATAGGAAGATATCATACATTTTACAAAGCTTTGAACAATGTTCATGAACTTTTGATCCGAGAACATGCTGGAAGTATGGTAGTAACATTTGGAAGTATGAAAAAACTGCGTTGGCCGGGAATCGAACCCGGGTCAACTGCTTGGAAGGCAGCTATGCTCACCACTATACCACCAACGCTTGACTGAGTCTGCTAAAGAAAATATTTCCCAAGTACGTAAGTCAGGTCACATGTTCTAAAAATATGCACGAGATGCCATGTTACACCATGGCTTGACTGAAATGATTGAAACAATATTTAGGGAGTACCTCAGACAGGGATGGAATCAAAAGTATTTTTTATAGGAAGATATCATACATTTTACAAAGCTTTGAACAATGTTCATGAACTTTTGATCCGAGAACATGCTGGAAGTATGGTAGTAACATTTGGAAGTATGAAAAAACTGCGTTGGCCGGGAATCGAACCCGGGTCAACTGCTTGGAAGGCAGCTATGCTCACCACTATACCACCAACGCTTGACTGAGTCTGCTAAAGCAAATATTTCCCAAGTACGTAAGTCAGGTTACATGTTCTAAAAATATGCACGAGATGCCATGTTACACCATGGCTTGACTGAAATGATTGAAACAATATAAAAGGAGTACCTCAGACAGGGATGGAATCAAAAGTAATTTTTATAGGAAGATATCATACATTTTACAAAGCTTTGAACAATGTTCATGAACTTTTGATCCGAGAACATGCTGGAAGTATGGTAGTAACATTTGGAAGTATGAAAAAACTGCGTTGGCCGGGAATCGAACCCGGGTCAACTGCTTGGAAGGCAGCTATGCTCACCACTATACCACCAACGCTTGACTGAGTCTGCTAAAGAAAATATTTCCCAAGTACGTAAGTCAGGTCACATGTTCTAAAAATATGCACGAGATGCCATGTTACACCAAAAAACTGCGTTGGCCGGGAATCGAACCCGGGTCAACTGCTTGGAAGGCAGCTATGCTCACCACTATACCACCAACGCTTGACTGAGTCTGCTAAAGAAAATATTTCCCAAGTACGTAAGTCAGGTCACATGTTCTAAAAATATGCACGAGATGCCATGTTACACCATGGCTTGACTGAAATGATTGAAACAATATTTAGGGAGTACCTCAGACAGGGATGGAATCAAAAGTATTTTTTATAGGAAGATATCATGAATTTTACAAAGCTTTGAACATTGTTCATGAACTTTTGATCCTAGAACATGCTCAATAACATTTGGAAGTATGAAAAAACTGCGTTGGCCGGGAATCGAACCCGGGTCAACTGCTTGGAAGCAGCAATGCTCACCACTATACCACCAACGCTTTACTGAGTCTGCTAAAGCAAATATTTCCCAAGTACGTAAGTCATTTCACATGTTCTAAAAATATGCATGAGATGCCATGTTACACCATGGCTTGACTGAAATGATTGAAACAATATAAAAGGAGTACCTCAGACAGGGATGGAATCAAAAGTAATTTTTATAGGAAGATATCATACATTTTACAAAGCTTTGAACATTGTTAATGAACTTTTGATCCGAGAACATGCTCAATAAAATTTGGAAGTATGAAAAAACTGCGTTGGCCGGGAATCGAACCCGGGTCAACTGCTTTGAAGGCAGCTATGCTCACCACTATAACACCATTGCTTGACTGAGTCTGCTAAAGCAAATATTTCCCAAGTACGTAAGTCAGGTCACATGTACTAAAAATATGCACGAGATGCCATGTTACACCATGGCTTGACTGAAATGATTGAAACAATATTTAGGGAGTACCTCAGACAGGGATGGAATCAAAAGTATTTTTTATAGGAAGATATCATGAATTTTACAAAGCTTTGAACATTGTTCATGAACTTTTGATCCGAGAACATGCTCAATAACATTTGGAAGTATGAAAAAACTGCGTTGGCCGGGAATCGAACCCGGGTCAACTGCTTGGAAGGCAGCTATGCTCACCACTATACCACCAACGCTTGACTGAGTCTGCTAAAGCAAATATTTCCCAAGTACGTAAGTCAGGTTACATGTTCTAAAAATATGCACGAGATGCCATGTTACACCATGGCTTGACTGAAATGATTGAAACAATATAAAAGGAGTACCTCAGACAGGGATGGAATCAAAAGTAATTTTTATAGGAAGATATCATACATTTTACAAAGCTTTGAACAATGTTCATGAACTTTTGATCCGAGAACATGCTGGAAGTATGGTAGTAACATTTGGAAGTATGAAAAAACTGCGTTGGCCGGGAATCGAACCCGGGTCAACTGCTTGGAAGGCAGCTATGCTCACCACTATACCACCAACGCTTGACTGAGTCTGCTAAAGCAAATATTTCCCAAGTACGTAAGTCAGGTTACATGTTCTAAAAATATGCAAGAGATGCCATGTTACACCATGGCTTGACTGAAATGATTGAAACAATATAAAAGGAGTACCTCAGACAGGGATGGAATCAAAAGTAATTTTTATAGGAAGATATCATACATTTTACAAAGCTTTGAACATTGTTCATGAACTTTTGATCCGAGAACATGCTGGAAGTATGGTAGTAACATTTGGAAGTATGAAAAAACTGCGTTGGCCGGGAATCGAACGCGGGTCAACTGCTTGGAAGGCAGCTATGCTCACCACTTTACCATCAACGCTTGACTGAGTCTGCTAAAGCAAATATTTCCCAAGTACGTAAGTCAGGTCACATGTTCTAAAAATATGCACGAGATGCCATGATGCCATGTTACACCATGGCTTGACTGAAATGATTGAAACAATATAAAAGGAGTACCTCAGACAGGGAAGGAATCAAAAGTAATTTTTATAGGAAGATATCATACATTTTACAAAGCTTTGAACATTGTTCATGAACTTTTGATCCGAGAACATGCTGGAAGTATGGTAGTAACATTTGGAAGTATGAAAAAACTGCGTTGGCCGGGATTCGACCCCGGGTCAACTGTTTGGAAGGCAGCTATGCTCACCACTATACCACCAACGCTTGACTGAGTCTGCTAAAGCAAATATTTCCCAAGTACGTAAGTCAGGTCACATGTTCTAAAAATATGCACGAGATGCCATGTTACACCATGGCTTGACTGAAATGATTGAAACAATATAAAAGGAGTACCTCAGACAGGGATGGAATCAAAAGTAGTTTTTATAGGAAGATATCATGAATTTTACAAAGCTTTGAACATTGTTCATGAACTTTTGATCCGAGAACATGCGCAATAACATTTGGAAGTATGAAAAAACTGCGTTGGCCGGGAATCGAACCCGGGTCAACTGCTTGGAAGGCAGCTATGCTCACCACTATACCACCAACGCTTGACTGAGTCTGCTAAAGCAAATATTTCCCAAGTACGTAAGTCAGGTTACATGTTCTAAAAATATGCACGAGATGCCATGTTACACCATGGCTTGACTGAAATGATTGAAACAATATAAAAGGAGTACCTCAGACAGGGATGGAATCAAAAGTAATTTTTATAGGAAGATATCATACATTTTACAAAGCTTTGAACATTGTTCATGAACTTTTGATCCGAGAACATGCTTGAAGTATGGTAGTAACATTTGGAAGTATGAAAAAACTGCGTTGGCCGGGAATCGAACCCGGGTCAACTGCTTGGAAGGCAGCTATGCTCACCACTATACCACCAACGCTTGACTGAGTCTGCTAAAGAAAATATTTCCCAAGTACGTAAGTCAGGTCACATGTTCTAAAAATATGCACGAGATGCCATGTTACACCAAAAAACTGCGTTGGCCGGGAATCGAACCCGGGTCAACTGCTTGGAAGGCAGCTATGCTCACCACTATACCACCAACGCTTGACTGAGTCTGCTAAAGAAAATATTTCCCAAGTACGTAAGTCAGGTCACATGTTCTAAAAATATGCACGAGATGCCATGTTACACCATGGCTTGACTGAAATGATTGAAACAATATTTAGGGAGTACCTCAGACAGGGATGGAATCAAAAGTATTTTTTATAGGAAGATATCATGAATTTTACAAAGCTTTGAACATTGTTCATGAACTTTTGATCCTAGAACATGCTCAATAACATTTGGAAGTATGAAAAAACTGCGTTGGCCGGGAATCGAACCCGGGTCAACTGCTTGGAAGCAGCAATGCTCACCACTATACCACCAACGCTTTACTGAGTCTGCTAAAGCAAATATTTCCCAAGTACGTAAGTCATTTCACATGTTCTAAAAATATGCATGAGATGCCATGTTACACCATGGCTTGACTGAAATGATTGAAACAATATAAAAGGAGTACCTCAGACAGGGATGGAATCAAAAGTAATTTTTATAGGAAGATATCATACATTTTACAAAGCTTTGAACATTGTTAATGAACTTTTGATCCGAGAACATGCTCAATAAAATTTGGAAGTATGAAAAAACTGCGTTGGCCGGGAATCGAACCCGGGTCAACTGCTTTGAAGGCAGCTATGCTCACCACTATAACACCATTGCTTGACTGAGTCTGCTAAAGCAAATATTTCCCAAGTACGTAAGTCAGGTCACATGTACTAAAAATATGCACGAGATGCCATGTTACACCATGGCTTGACTGAAATGATTGAAACAATATTTAGGGAGTACCTCAGACAGGGATGGAATCAAAAGTATTTTTTATAGGAAGATATCATGAATTTTACAAAGCTTTGAACATTGTTCATGAACTTTTGATCCGAGAACATGCTCAATAACATTTGGAAGTATGAAAAAACTGCGTTGGCCGGGAATCGAACCCGGGTCAACTGCTTGGAAGGCAGCTATGCTCACCACTATACCACCAACGCTTGACTGAGTCTGCTAAAGCAAATATTTCCCAAGTACGTAAGTCAGGTTACATGTTCTAAAAATATGCACGAGATGCCATGTTACACCATGGCTTGACTGAAATGATTGAAACAATATAAAAGGAGTACCTCAGACAGGGATGGAATCAAAAGTAATTTTTATAGGAAGATATCATACATTTTACAAAGCTTTGAACAATGTTCATGAACTTTTGATCCGAGAACATGCTGGAAGTATGGTAGTAACATTTGGAAGTATGAAAAAACTGCGTTGGCCGGGAATCGAACCCGGGTCAACTGCTTGGAAGGCAGCTATGCTCACCACTATACCACCAACGCTTGACTGAGTCTGCTAAAGCAAATATTTCCCAAGTACGTAAGTCAGGTTACATGTTCTAAAAATATGCAAGAGATGCCATGTTACACCATGGCTTGACTGAAATGATTGAAACAATATAAAAGGAGTACCTCAGACAGGGATGGAATCAAAAGTAATTTTTATAGGAAGATATCATACATTTTACAAAGCTTTGAACATTGTTCATGAACTTTTGATCCGAGAACATGCTGGAAGTATGGTAGTAACATTTGGAAGTATGAAAAAACTGCGTTGGCCGGGAATCGAACGCGGGTCAACTGCTTGGAAGGCAGCTATGCTCACCACTTTACCATCAACGCTTGACTGAGTCTGCTAAAGCAAATATTTCCCAAGTACGTAAGTCAGGTCACATGTTCTAAAAATATGCACGAGATGCCATGATGCCATGTTACACCATGGCTTGACTGAAATGATTGAAACAATATAAAAGGAGTACCTCAGACAGGGAAGGAATCAAAAGTAATTTTTATAGGAAGATATCATACATTTTACAAAGCTTTGAACATTGTTCATGAACTTTTGATCCGAGAACATGCTGGAAGTATGGTAGTAACATTTGGAAGTATGAAAAAACTGCGTTGGCCGGGATTCGACCCCGGGTCAACTGTTTGGAAGGCAGCTATGCTCACCACTATACCACCAACGCTTGACTGAGTCTGCTAAAGCAAATATTTCCCAAGTACGTAAGTCAGGTCACATGTTCTAAAAATATGCACGAGATGCCATGTTACACCATGGCTTGACTGAAATGATTGAAACAATATAAAAGGAGTACCTCAGACAGGGATGGAATCAAAAGTAGTTTTTATAGGAAGATATCATGAATTTTACAAAGCTTTGAACATTGTTCATGAACTTTTGATCCGAGAACATGCGCAATAACATTTGGAAGTATGAAAAAACTGCGTTGGCCGGGAATCGAACCCGGGTCAACTGCTTGGAAGGCAGCTATGCTCACCACTATACCACCAACGCTTGACTGAGTCTGCTAAAGCAAATATTTCCCAAGTACGTAAGTCAGGTTACATGTTCTAAAAATATGCACGAGATGCCATGTTACACCATGGCTTGACTGAAATGATTGAAACAATATAAAAGGAGTACCTCAGACAGGGATGGAATCAAAAGTAATTTTTATAGGAAGATATCATACATTTTACAAAGCTTTGAACATTGTTCATGAACTTTTGATCCGAGAACATGCTTGAAGTATGGTAGTAACATTTGGAAGTATGAAAAAACTGCGTTGGCCGGGAATCGAACCCGGGTCAATTGCTTGGAAGGCAGCTATGCTCACCACTATACCACCAACGCTTGACTGAGTCTGCTAAAGCAAATATTTCCCAAGTACGTAAGTCAGGTCACATGTTCTAAAAATATGCACGAGATGCCATGATGCCATGTTACACCATGGCTTGACTGAAATGATTGAAACAATATAAAAGGAGTACCTCAGACAGGGAAGGAATCAAAAGTAATTTTTATAGGAAGATATCATACATTTTACAAAGCTTTGAACATTGTTCATGAACTTTTGATCCGAGAACATGCTGGAAGTATGGTAGTAACATTTGGAAGTATGAAAAAACTGCGTTGGCCGGGAATCGAACCCGGGTCAACTGCTTGGAAGGCAGCTATGCTCACCACTATACCACCGACGCTTGACTGAGTCTGCTAAAGAAAATATTTCCCAAGTACGTAAGTCAGGTCACATGTTCTAAAAATATGCACGAGATGCCATGTTACACCATGGCTTGACTGAAATGATTGAAACAATATTTAGGGAGTACCTCAGACAGGGATGGAATCAAAAGTATTTTTTATAGGAAGATATCATGAATTTTACAAAGCTTTGAACATTGTTCATGAACTTTTGATCCGAGAACATGCTCAATAACATTTGGAAGTATGAAAAAACTGCGTTGGCCGGGAATCGAACCCGGGTCAACTGCTTGGAAGCAGCAATGCTCACCACTATACCACCAACGCTTGACGGAGTCTGCTAAAGCAAATATTTCCCAAGTACGTAAGTCATTTCACATGTTCTAAAAATATGCATGAGATGCCATGTTACACCATGGCTTGACTTAAATGATTGAAACAATATAAAAGGAGTACCTCAGACAGGGATGGAATCAAAAGTAATTTTTATAGGAAGATATCATACATTTTACAAAGCTTTGAACATTGTTAATGAACTTTTGATCCGAGAACATGCTCAATAAAATTTGGAAGTATGAAAAAACTGCGTTGGCCGGGAATCGAACCCGGGTCAACTGCTTTGAAGGCAGCTATGCTCACCACTATAACACCATTGCTTGACTGAGTCTGCTAAAGCAAATATTTCCCAAGTACGTAAGTCAGGTCACATGTACTAAAAATATGCACGAGATGCCATGTTACACCATGGCTTGACTGAAATGATTGAAACAATATTTAGGGAGTACCTCAGACAGGGATGGAATCAAAAGTATTTTTTATAGGAAGATATCATGAATTTTACAAAGCTTTGAACATTGTTCATGAACTTTTGATCCGAGAACATGCTCAATAACATTTGGAAGTATGAAAAAACTGCGTTGGCCGGGAATCGAACCCGGGTCAACTGCTTGGAAGCAGCAATGCTCACCACTATACCACCAACGCTTGACGGAGTCTGCTAAAGCAAATATTTCCCAAGTACGTAAGTCATTTCACATGTTCTAAAAATATGCATGAGATGCCATGTTACACCATGGCTTGACTGAAATGATTGAAACAATATAAAAGGAGTACCTCAGACAGGGATGGAATCAAAAGTAATTTTTATAGGAAGATATCATACATTTTACAAAGCTTTGAACATTGTTAATGAACTTTTGATCCGAGAACATGCTCAATAAAATTTGGAAGTATGAAAAAACTGCGTTGGCCGGGAATCGAACCCGGGTCAACTGCTTTGAAGGCAGCTATGCTCACCACTATAACACCATTGCTTGACTGAGTCTGCTAAAGCAAATATTTCCCAAGTACGTAAGTCAGGTCACATGTACTAAAAATATGCACGAGATGCCATGTTACACCATGGCTTGACTGAAATGATTGAAACAATATTTAGGGAGTACCTCAGACAGGGATGGAATCAAAAGTATTTTTTATAGGAAGATATCATGAATTTTACAAAGCTTTGAACATTGTTCATGAACTTTTGATCCGAGAACATGCTCAATAACATTTGGAAGTATGAAAAAACTGCGTTGGCCGGGAATCGAACCCGGGTCAACTGCTTGGAAGCAGCAATGCTCACCACTATACCACCAACGCTTGACGGAGTCTGCTAAAGCAAATATTTCCCAAGTACGTAAGTGATTTCACATGTTCTAAAAATATGCATGAGATGCCATGTTACACCATGGCTTGACTGAAATGATTGAAACAATATAAAAGGAGTACCTCAGACAGGGATGGAATCAAAAGTAATTTTTATAGGAAGATATCATACATTTTACAAAGCTTTGAACATTGTTAATGAACTTTTGATCCGAGAACATGCTCAATAAAATTTGGAAGTATGAAAAAACTGCGTTGGCCGGGAATCGAACCCGGGTCAACTGCTTTGAAGGCAGCTATGCTCACCACTATAACACCATTGCTTGACTGAGTCTGCTAAAGCAAATATTTCCCAAGTACGTAAGTCAGGTCACATGTACTAAAAATATGCACGAGATGCCATGTTACACCATGGCTTGACTGAAATGATTGAAACAATATTTAGGGAGTACCTCAGACAGGGATGGAATCAAAAGTATTTTTTATAGGAAGATATCATGAATTTTACAAAGCTTTGAACATTGTTCATGAACTTTTGATCCGAGAACATGCTCAATAACATTTGGAAGTATGAAAAAACTGCGTTGGCCGGGAATCGAACCCGGGTCAACTGCTTGGAAGCAGCAATGCTCACCACTATACCACCAACGCTTGACGGAGTCTGCTAAAGCAAATATTTCCCAAGTACGTAAGTCATTTCACATGTTCTAAAAATATGCATGAGATGCCATGTTACACCATGGCTTGACTGAAATGATTGAAACAATATAAAAGGAGTACCTCAGACAGGGATGGAATCAAAAGTAATTTTTATAGGAAGATATCATACATTTTACAAAGCTTTGAACATTGTTAATGAACTTTTGATCCGAGAACATGCTCAATAAAATTTGGAAGTATGAAAAAACTGCGTTGGCCGGGAATCGAACCCGGGTCAACTGCTTTGAAGGCAGCTATGCTCACCACTATAACACCATTGCTTGACTGAGTCTGCTAAAGCAAATATTTCCCAAGTACGTAAGTCAGGTCACATGTACTAAAAATATGCACGAGATGCCATGTTACACCATGGCTTGACTGAAATGATTGAAACAATATTTAGGGAGTACCTCAGACAGGGATGGAATCAAAAGTATTTTTTATAGGAAGATATCATGAATTTTACAAAGCTTTGAACATTGTTCATGAACTTTTGATCCGAGAACATGCTCAATAACATTTGGAAGTATGAAAAAACTGCGTTGGCCGGGAATCGAACCCGGGTCAACTGCTTGGAAGCAGCAATGCTCACCACTATACCACCAACGCTTGACGGAGTCTGCTAAAGCAAATATTTCCCAAGTACGTAAGTCATTTCACATGTTCTAAAAATATGCATGAGATGCCATGTTACACCATGGCTTGACTGAAATGATTGAAACAATATAAAAGGAGTACCTCAGACAGGGATGGAATCAAAAGTAATTTTTATAGGAAGATATCATACATTTTACAAAGCTTTGAACATTGTTAATGAACTTTTGATCCGAGAACATGCTCAATAAAATTTGGAAGTATGATAAAACTGCGTTGGCCGGGAATCGAACCCGGGTCAACTGCTTTGAAGGCAGCTATGCTCACCACTATAACACCATTGCTTGACTGAGTCTGCTAAAGCAAATATTTCCCAAGTACGTAAGTCAGGTCACATGTACTAAAAATATGCACGAGATGCCATGTTACACCATGGCTTGACTGAAATGATTGAAACAATATTTAGGGAGTACCTCAGACAGGGATGGAATCAAAAGTATTTTTTATAGGAAGATATCATGAATTTTACAAAGCTTTGAACATTGTTCATGAACTTTTGATCCGAGAACATGCTCAATAACATTTGGAAGTATGAAAAAACTGCGTTGGCCGGGAATCGAACCCGGGTCAACTGCTTGGAAGCAGCAATGCTCACCACTATACCACCAACGCTTGACGGAGTCTGCTAAAGCAAATATTTCCCAAGTACGTAAGTGATTTCACATGTTCTAAAAATATGCATGAGATGCCATGTTACACCATGGCTTGACTGAAATGATTGAAACAATATAAAAGGAGTACCTCAGACAGGGATGGAATCAAAAGTAATTTTTATAGGAAGATATCATACATTTTACAAAGCTTTGAACATTGTTAATGAACTTTTGATCCGAGAACATGCTCAATAAAATTTGGAAGTATGAAAAAACTGCGTTGGCCGGGAATCGAACCCGGGTCAACTGCTTTGAAGGCAGCTATGCTCACCACTATAACACCATTGCTTGACTGAGTCTGCTAAAGCAAATATTTCCCAAGTACGTAAGTCAGGTCACATGTACTAAAAATATGCACGAGATGCCATGTTACACCATGGCTTGACTGAAATGATTGAAACAATATTTAGGGAGTACCTCAGACAGGGATGGAATCAAAAGTATTTTTTATAGGAAGATATCATGAATTTTACAAAGCTTTGAACATTGTTCATGAACTTTTGATCCGAGAACATGCTCAATAACATTTGGAAGTATGAAAAAACTGCGTTGGCCGGGAATCGAACCCGGGTCAACTGCTTGGAAGCAGCAATGCTCACCACTATACCACCAACGCTTGACGGAGTCTGCTAAAGCAAATATTTCCCAAGTACGTAAGTCATTTCACATGTTCTAAAAATATGCATGAGATGCCATGTTACACCATGGCTTGACTGAAATGATTGAAACAATATAAAAGGAGTACCTCAGACAGGGATGGAATCAAAAGTAATTTTTATAGGAAGATATCATACATTTTACAAAGCTTTGAACATTGTTAATGAACTTTTGATCCGAGAACATGCTCAATAAAATTTGGAAGTATGAAAAAACTGCGTTGGCCGGGAATCGAACCCGGGTCAACTGCTTTGAAGGCAGCTATGCTCACCACTATAACACCATTGCTTGACTGAGTCTGCTAAAGCAAATATTTCCCAAGTACGTAAGTCAGGTCACATGTACTAAAAATATGCACGAGATGCCATGTTACACCATGGCTTGACTGAAATGATTGAAACAATATTTAGGGAGTACCTCAGACAGGGATGGAATCAAAAGTATTTTTTATAGGAAGATATCATGAATTTTACAAAGCTTTGAACATTGTTCATGAACTTTTGATCCGAGAACATGCTCAATAACATTTGGAAGTATGAAAAAACTGCGTTGGCCGGGAATCGAACCCGGGTCAACTGCTTGGAAGCAGCAATGCTCACCACTATACCACCAACGCTTGACGGAGTCTGCTAAAGCAAATATTTCCCAAGTACGTAAGTCATTTCACATGTTCTAAAAATATGCATGAGATGCCATGTTACACCATGGCTTGACTGAAATGATTGAAACAATATAAAAGGAGTACCTCAGACAGGGATGGAATCAAAAGTAATTTTTATAGGAAGATATCATACATTTTACAAAGCTTTGAACATTGTTAATGAACTTTTGATCCGAGAACATGCTCAATAAAATTTGGAAGTATGATAAAACTGCGTTGGCCGGGAATCGAACCCGGGTCAACTGCTTTGAAGGCAGCTATGCTCACCACTATAACACCATTGCTTGACTGAGTCTGCTAAAGCAAATATTTCCCAAGTACGTAAGTCAGGTCACATGTACTAAAAATATGCACGAGATGCCATGTTACACCATGGCTTGACTGAAATGATTGAAACAATATTTAGGGAGTACCTCAGACAGGGATGGAATCAAAAGTATTTTTTATAGGAAGATATCATGAATTTTACAAAGCTTTGAACATTGTTCATGAACTTTTGATCCGAGAACATGCTCAATAACATTTGGAAGTATGAAAAAACTGCGTTGGCCGGGAATCGAACCCGGGTCAACTGCTTGGAAGGCAGCTATGCTCACCACTATACCACCAACGCTTGACTGAGTCTGCTAAAGCAAATATTTCCCAAGTACGTAAGTCAGGTTACATGTTCTAAAAATATGCACGAGATGCCATGTTACACCATGGCTTGACTGAAATGATTGAAACAATATAAAAGGAGTACCTCAGACAGGGATGGAATCAAAAGTAATTTTTATAGGAAGATATCATACATTTTACAAAGCTTTGAACAATGTTCATGAACTTTTGATCCGAGAACATGCTGGAAGTATGGTAGTAACATTTGGAAGTATGAAAAAACTGCGTTGGCCGGGAATCGAACCCGGGTCAACTGCTTGGAAGGCAGCTATGCTTACCACTATACCACCAACGCTTGACTGAGTCTGCTAAAGAAAATATTTCCCAAGTACGTAAGTCAGGTCACATGTTCTAAAAATATGCACGAGATGCCATGTTACACCATGGCTTGACTGAAATGATTGAAACAATATTTAGGGAGTACCTCTGACAGGGATGGAATCAAAAGTATTTTTTATAGGAAGATATCATGAATTTTACAAAGCTTTGAACATTGTTCATGAACTTTTGATCCTAGAACATGCTCAATAACATTTGGAAGTATGAAAAAACTGCGTTTGCCGGGAATCGAACCCTGGTCAACTGCTTGGAAGCAGCAATGCTCACCACTATACCACCAACGCTTGACTGAGTCTGCTAAAGCAAATATTTCCCAAGTACGTAAGTCATTTCACATGTTCTAAAAATATGCATGAGATGCCATGTTACACCATGGCTTGACTGAAATGATTGAAACAATATAAAAGGAGTACCTCAGACAGGGATGGAATCAAAAGTAATTTTTATAGGAAGATATCATACATTTTACAAAGCTTTGAACATTGTTAATGAACTTTTGATCCGAGAACATGCTCAATAAAATTTGGAAGTATGAAAAAACTGCATTGGCCGGGAATCGAACCCGGGTCAACTGCTTTGAAGGCAGCTATGCTCACCACTATAACACCATTGCTTGACTGAGTCTGCTAAAGCAAATATTTCCCAAGTACGTAAGTCAGGTCACATGTACTAAAAATATGCACGAGATGCCATGTTACACCATGGCTTGACTGAAATGATTGAAACAATATTTAGGGAGTACCTCAGACAGGGATGGAATCAAAAGTATTTTTTATAGGAAGATATCATGAATTTTACAAAGCTTTGAACATTGTTCATGAACTTTTGATCCGAGAACATGCTCAATAACATTTGGAAGTATGAAAAAACTGCGTTGGCCGGGAATCGAACCCGGGTCAACTGCTTGGAAGGCAGCTATGCTCACCACTATACCACCAACGCTTGACTGAGTCTGCTAAAGCAAATATTTCCCAAGTACTTAAGTCAGGTTACATGTTCTAAAAATATGCACGAGATGCCATGTTACACCATGGCTTGACTGAAATGATTGAAACAATATAAAAGGAGTACCTCAGACAGGGATGGAATCAAAAGTAATTTTTATAGGAAGATATCATACATTTTACAAAGCTTTGAACAATGTTCATGAACTTTTGATCCGAGAACATGCTGGAAGTATGGTAGTAACATTTGGAAGTATGAAAAAACTGCGTTGGCCGGGAATCGAACCCGGGTCAACTGCTTGGAAGGCAGCTATGCTCACCACTAAACCACCAACGCTTGACTGAGTCTGCTAAAGCAAATATTTCCCAAGTACGTAAGTCAGGTTACATGTTCTAAAAATATGCAAGAGATGCCATGTTACACCATGGCTTGACTGAAATGATTGAAACAATATAAAAGGAGTACCTCAGACAGGGATGGAATCAAAAGTAATTTTTATAGGAAGATATCATACATTTTACAAAGCTTTGAACATTGTTCATGAACTTTTGATCCGAGAACATGCTGGAAGTATGGTAGTAACATTTGGAAGTATGAAAAAACTGCGTTGGCCGGGAATCGAACGCGGGTCAACTGCTTGGAAGGCAGCTATGCTCACCACTATACCATCAACGCTTGACTGAGTCTGCTAAAGCAAATATTTCCCAAGTACGTAAGTCAGGTCACATGTTCTAAAAATATGCACGAGATGCCATGATGCCATGTTACACCATGGCTTGACTGAAATGATTGAAACAATATAAAAGGAGTACATCAGACAGGGAAGGAATCAAAAGTAATTTTTATAGGAAGATATCATACATTTTACAAAGCTTTGAACATTGTTCATGAACTTTTGATCCGAGAACATGCTGGAAGTATGGTAGTAACATTTGGAAGTATGAAAAAACTGCGTTGGCCGGGATTCGACCCCGGGTCAACTGTTTGGAAGGCAGCTATGCTCACCACTATACCACCAACGCTTGACTGAGTCTGCTAAAGCAAATATTTCCCAAGTACGTAAGTCAGGTTACATTTTCTAAAAATATGCACGAGATGCCATGTTACACCATGGCTTGACTGAAATGATTGAAACAATATAAAAGGAGTACCTCAGACAGGGATGGAATCAAAAGTAATTTTTATAGGAAGATATCATACATTTTACAAAGCTTTGAACATTGTTCATGAACTTTTGATCCGAGAACATGCTTGAAGTATGGTAGTAACATTTGGAAGTATGAAAAAACTGCGTTGGCCGGGAATCGAACCCGGGTCAACTGCTTGGAAGGCAGCTATGCTCACCACTATACCACCAACGCTTGACTGAGTCTGCTAAAGCAAATATTTCCCAAGTACGTAAGTCAGGTCACATGTTCTAAAAATATGCACGAGATGCCATGATGCCATGTTACACCATGGCTTGACTGAAATGATTGAAACAATATAAAAGGAGTACCTCAGACAGGGAAGGAATCAAAAGTAATTTTTATAGGAAGATATCATACATTTTACAAAGCTTTGAACATTGTTCATGAACTTTTGATCCGAGAACATGCTGGAAGTATGGTAGTAACATTTGGAAGTATGAAAAAACTGCGTTGGCCGGGAATCGAACCCGGGTCAACTGCTTGGAAGGCAGCTATGCTCACCACTATACCACCAACGCTTGACTGAGTCTGCTAAAGAAAATATTTCCCAAGTACGTAAGTCAGGTCACATGTTCTAAAAATATGCACGAGATGCCATGTTACACCATGGCTTGACTGAAATGATTGAAACAATATTTAGGGAGTACCTCAGACAGGGATGGAATCAAAAGTATTTTTTATAGGAAGATATCATGAATTTTACAAAGCTTTGAACATTGTTCATGAACTTTTGATCCGAGAACATGCTCAATAACATTTGGAAGTATGAAAAAACTGCGTTGGCCGGGAATCGGACCCGGGTCAACTGCTTGGAAGCAGCAATGCTCACCACTATACCACCAACGCTTGACGGAGTCTGCTAAAGCAAATATTTCCCAAGTACGTAAGTCATTTCACATGTTCTAAAAATATGCATGAGATGCCATGTTACACCATGGCTTGACTGAAATGATTGAAACAATATAAAAGGAGTACCTCAGACAGGGATGGAATCAAAAGTAATTTTTATAGGAAGATATCATACAATTTACAAAGCTTTGAACAATGTTCATGAACTTTTGATCCGAGAACATGCTGGAAGTATGGTAGTAACATTTGGAAGTATGAAAAAACTGCGTTGGCCGGGAATCAAACCCGGGTCAACTGCTTGGAAGGCAGCTATGCTCACCACTATACCACCAACGCTTGACTGAGTCTGCTAAAGAAAATATTTCCCAAGTACGTAAGTCAGGTCACATGTTCTAAAAATATGCACGAGATGCCATGTTACACCATGGCTTGACTGAAATGATTGAAACAATATTTAGGGAGTACCTCAGACAGGGATGGAATCAAAAGTATTTTTTATAGGAAGATATCATGAATTTTACAAAGCTTTGAACATTGTTCATGAACTTTTGATCCGAGAACATGCTCAATAACATTTGGAAGTATGAAAAAACTGCGTTGGCCGGGAATCGAACCCGGGTCAACTGCTTGGAAGCAGCAATGCTCACCACTATACCACCAACGCTTGACTGAGTCTGCTAAAGCAAATATTTCCCAAGTACGTAAGTCATTTCACATGTTCTAAAAATATGCATGAGATGCCATGTTACACCATGGCTTGACTGAAATGATTGAAACAATATAAAAGGAGTACCTCAGACAGGGATGGAATCAAAAGTAATTTTTATAGGAAGATATCATACATTTTACAAAGCTTTGAACATTGTTAATGAACTTTTGATCCGAGAACATGCTCAATAAAATTTGGAAGTATGAAAAAACTGCGTTGGCCGGGAATCAAACCCGTGTCAACTGCTTTGAAGGCAGCTATGCTCACCACTATAACACCATTGCTTGACTGAGTCTGCTAAAGCAAATATTTCCCAAGTACGTAAGTCAGGTCACATGTACTAAAAATATGCACGAGATGCCATGTTACACCATGGCTTGACTGAAATGATTGAAACAATATTTAGGGAGTACCTCAGACAGGGATGGAATCAAAAGTATTTTTTATAGGAAGATATCATGAATTTTACAAAGCTTTGAACATTGTTCATGAACTTTTGATCCGAGAACATGCTCAATAACATTTGGAAGTATGAAAAAACTGCGTTGGCCGGGAATCGAACCCGGGTCAACTGCTTGGAAGGCAGCTATGCTCACCACTATACCACCAAGGCTTGACTGAGTCTGCTAAAGCAAATATTTCCCAAGTACGTAAGTCAGGTCACATGTTCTAAAAATATGCACGAGATGCCATGTTACACCATGGCTTGACTGAAATGATTGAAACAATATAAAAGGAGTACCTCAGACAGGGATGGAATCAAAAGTAATTTTTATAGGAAGATATCATACATTTTACAAAGCTTTGAACATTGTTCATGAACTTTTGATCCGAGAACATGCTTGAAGTATGGTAGTAACATTTGGAAGTATGGCCGGGAATCGAACCCGGGTCAACTGCTTGGAAGGCAGCTATGCTCACCACTATACCACCAACGCTTGACTGAGTCTGCTAAAGAAAATATTTCCCAAGTACGTAAGTCAGGTCACATGTTCTAAAAATATGCACGAGATGCCATGTTACACCATGGCTTGACTGAAATGATTGAAACAATATTTAGGGAGTACCTCAGACAGGGATGGAATCAAAAGTATTTTTTATAGGAAGATATCATGAATTTTACAAAGCTTTGAACATTGTTCATGAACTTTTGATCCGAGAACATGCTCAATAACATTTGGAAGTATGAAAAAACTGCGTTGGCCGGGAATCGAACCCGGGTCAACTGCTTGGAAGCAGCAATGCTCACCACTATACCACCAACGCTTGACTGAGTCTGCTAAAGCAAATATTTCCCAAGTACGTAAGTCATTTCACATGTTCTAAAAATATGCATGAGATGCCATGTTACACCATGGCTTGACTGAAATGATTGAAACAATATAAAAGGAGTACCTCAGACAGGGATGGAATCAAAAGTAATTTTTATAGGAAGATATCATACATTTTACAAAGCTTTGAACATTGTTAATGAACTTTTGATCCGAGAACATGCTCAATAAAATTTGGAAGTATGAAAAAACTGCGTTGGCCGGGAATCAAACCCGGGTCAACTGCTTTGAAGGCAGCTATGCTCACCACTATAACACCATTGCTTGACTGAGTCTGCTAAAGCAAATATTTCCCAAGTACGTAAGTCAGGTCACATGTACTAAAAATATGCACGAGATGCCATGTTACACCATGGCTTGACTGAAATGATTGAAACAATATTTAGGGAGTACCTCAGACAGGGATGGAATCAAAAGTATTTTTTATAGGAAGATATCATGAATTTTACAAAGCTTTGAACATTGTTCATGAACTTTTGATCCGAGAACATGCTCAATAACATTTGGAAGTATGAAAAAACTGCGTTGGCCAGGAATCGAACCCGGGTCAACTGCTTGGAAGGCAGCTATGCTCACCACTATACCACCAACGCTTGACTGAGTCTGCTAAAGCAAATATTTCCCAAGTACGTAAGTCAGGTTACATGTTCTAAAAATATGCACGAGATGCCATGTTACACCATGGCTTGACTGAAATGATTGAAACAATATAAAAGGAGTACCTTAGACAGGGATGGAATCAAAAGTAATTTTTATAGGAAGATATCATACATTTTACAAAGCTTTGAACAATGTTCATGAACTTTTGATCCGAGAACATGCTGGAAGTATGGTAGTAACATTTGTTAGTATGAAAAAACTGCGTTGGCCGGGAATCGAACCCGGGTCAACTGCTTTGAAGGCAGCTATGCTCACCACTATAACACCATTGCTTGACTGAGTCTGCTAAAGCAAATATTTCCCAAGTACGTAAGTCAGGTCACATGTACTAAAAATATGCACGAGATGCCATGTAACACCATGGCTTGACTGAAATGATTGAAACAATATTTAGGGAGTACCTCAGACAGGGATGGAATCAAAAGTATTTTTTATAGGAAGATATCATGAATTTTACAAAGCTTTGAACATTGTTCATGAACTTTTGATCCGAGAACATGCTCAATAACATTTGGAAGTATGAAAAAACTGCGTTGGCCGGGAATCGAACCCGGGTCAACTGCTTGGAAGGCAGCTATGCTCACCACTATACCACCAACGCTTGACTGAGTCTGCTAAAGCAAATATTTCCCAAGTACGTAAGTCAGGTTACATGTTCTAAAAATATGCACGAGATGCCATGTTACACCATGGCTTGACTGAAATGATTGAAACAATATAAAAGGAGTACCTTAGACAGGGATGGAATCAAAAGTAATTTTTATAGGAAGATATCATACATTTTACAAAGCTTTGAACAATGTTCATGAACTTTTGATCCGAGAACATGCTGGAAGTATGGTAGTAACATTTGTTAGTATGAAAAAACTGCGTTGGCCGGGAATCGAACCCGGGTCAACTGCTTTGAAGGCAGCTATGCTCACCACTATAACACCATTGCTTGACTGAGTCTGCTAAAGCAAATATTTCCCAAGTACGTAAGTCAGGTCACATGTTCTAAAAATATGCACGAGATGCCATGTTACACCATGGCTTGACTGAAATGATTGAAACAATATTTAGGGAGTACCTCAGACAGGGATGGAATCAAAAGTATTTTTTATAGGAAGATATCATGAATTTTACAAAGCTTTGAACATTGTTCATGAACTTTTGATCCGAGAACATGCTCAATAACATTTGGAAGTATGAAAAAACTGCGTTGGCCGGGAATCGAACCCGGGTCAACTGCTTGGAAGGCAGTTATGCTCACCACTATACCACCAACGCTTGACTGAGTCTGCTAAAGCAAATATTTCCCAAGTACGTAAGTCAGGTTACATGTTCTAAAAATATGCACGAGATACCATGTTACACCATGGCTTGACTGAAATGATTGAAACAATATAAAAGGAGTACCTTAGACAGGGATGGAATCAAAAGTAATTTTTATAGGAAGATATCATACATTTTACAAAGCTTTGAACAATGTTCATGAACTTTTGATCCGAGAACATGCTGGAAGTATGGTAGTAACATTTGTAAGTATAAAAAAACTGCGTTGGCCGGGAATCGAACCCGGGTCAACTGCTTTGAAGGCAGCTATGCTCACCACTATAACACCATTGCTTGACTGAGTCTGCTAAAGCAAATATTTCCCAAGTACGTAAGTCAGGTCACATGTACTAAAAATATGCACGAGATGCCATGTTACACCATGGCTTGACTGAAATGATTGAAACAATATTTAGGGAGTACCTCAGACAGGGATGGAATCAAAAGTATTTTTTATAGGAAGATATCATGAATTTTACAAAGCTTTGAACATTGTTCATGAACTTTTGATCCGAGAACATGCTGGAAGTATGGTAGTAACATTTGGAAGTATGAAAAAACTGCGTTGGCCGGGAATCGAACCCGGGTCAACTGCTTGGAAGGCAGCTATGCTCACCACTATACCACCAACGCTTGACTGAGTCTGCTAAAGCAAATATTTCCCAAGTACGTAAGTCAGGTTACATGTTCTAAAAATATGCACGAGATGCCATGTTACACCATGGCTTGACTGAAATGATTGAAACAATATAAAAGGAGTACCTCAGACAGGGAAGGAATCAAAAGTAATTTTTATAGGAAGATATCATACATTTTACAAAGCTTTGAACATTGTTCATGAACTTTTGATCCGAGAACATGCTGGAAGTATGGTAGTAACATTTGGAAGTATGAAAAAACTGCGTTGGCCGGGATTCGAACCCGGGTCAACTGTTTGGAAGGCAGCTATGCTCACCACTATACCACCAACGCTTAACTGAGTCTGCTAAAGCAAATATTTCCCAAGTACGTAAGTCAGGTCACATGTTCTAAAAATATGCACGAGATGCCATGTTACACCATGGCTTGACTGAAGACAGGGATGGAATCAAAAGTAATTTTTATATTAAGCTATCATACATTATACAAAGCTTTGAACATTGTTAATGAACTTTTGATCCGAGAACATGCTGAGTTATCCGAGAACATTTGGAAGTATGAAAAAACTGCGTTGGCTGGGAATCGAACCCGGGTCAACTGCTTTGAAGGCAGCTGACCACTATGCTCACCACTATAACACCATTGCTTGACTGAGTCTGCTAAAGCAAATATTTCCCAAGTACGTAAGTCAGGTCACATGTTCTAAAAATATGCACGAGATGCCATGTTACACCATGGCTTGACTGAAATGATTGAAACAATATTTAGGGAGTACCTCAGACAGGGATGGAATCAAAAGTATTTTTTATAGGAAGATATCTTGAATTTTACAAAGCTTTGAACATTGTTCATGAACTTTTGATCCGAGAACATGCTCAATAACATTTGGAAGTATGAAAAAACTGCGTTGGCCGGGAATCGAACCCGGGTCAACTGCTTGGAAGCAGCAATGCTCACCACTATACCACCAACGCTTGACTGAGTCTGCTAAAGCAAATATTTCCCAAGTACGTAAGTCATTTCACATGTTCTAAAAATATGCATGAGATGCCATGTTACACCATGGCTTGACTGAAATAATTGAAACAATATTTAGGGAGTACCTCAGACAGGGATGGAATCAAAAGTATTTTTTATAGGAAGATATCATGAATTTTACAAAGCAAATATTTCCCAAGTACGTAAGTCAGGTTACATGTTCTAAAAATATGCACGAGATGCCATGTTACACCATGGCTTGACTGAAATGATTGAAACAATATAAAAGGAGTACCTCAGACAGGGATGGAATCAAAAGTAATTTTTATAGGAAGATATCATACATTTTACAAAGCTTTGAACATTGTTCATGAACTTTTGATCCGAGAACATGCTTGAAGTATGGTAGTAACATTTGGAAGTATGAAAAAACTGCGTTGGCCGGGAATCGAACCCGGGTCAACTGCTTGGAAGGCAGCTATGCTCACCACTATACCACCAACGCTTGACTGAGTCTGCTAAAGCAAATATTTCCCAAGTACGTAAGTCAGGTCACATGTTCTAAAAATATGCACGAGATGCCATGTTACACCATGGCTTGACTGAAATGATTGAAACAATATAAAAGGAGTACCTCAGACAGGGATGGAATCAAAAGTAATTTTTATAGGAAGATATCATACATTTTACAAAGCTTTGAACATTGTTAATGAACTTTTGATCCGAGAACATGCTTGAAGTATGGTAGTAACATTTGGAAGTATGAAAAAACTGCGTTGGCCGGGAATCGAACCCGGGTCAACTGCTTGGAAGGAAGCTATGCTCACCACTATACCACCAACGCTTGACTGAGTCTGCTAAAGCAAATATTTCCCAAGTACGTAAGTCAGGTCACATGTACTAAAAATATGCACGAGATGCCATGTTACACCATGGCTTGACTGAAATGATTGAAACAATATTTAGGGAGTACCTCAGACAGGGATGGAATCAAAAGTATTTTTTATAGGAAGATATCATGAATTTTACAAAGCTTTGAACATTGTTCATGAACTTTTGATCCGAGAACATGCTGGAAGTATGGTAGTAACATTTGGAAGTATGAAAAAACTGCGTTGGCCGGGAATCGAACCCAGGTCAACTGCTTGGAAGGCAGCTATGCTCACCACTATACCACCAACTCTTGACTGAGTCTGCTAAAGAAAATATTTCCCAAGTACGTAAGTCAGGTCACATGTTCTAAAAATATGCACGAGATGCCATGTTACACCATGGCTTGACTGAAATGATTGAAACAATATTTAGGGAGTATCTCAGACAGGGATGGAATCAAAAGTATTTTTTATAGGAAGATATCATGAATTTTACAAAGCTTTGAACATTGTTCATGAACTTTTGATCCGAGAACATGCTCAATAACATTTGGAAGTATGAAAAAACTGCGTTGGCCGGGAATCGAACCCGGGTCAACTGCTTGGAAGCAGCAATGCTCACCACTATACCACCAACGCTTGACTGAGTCTGCTAAATCAAATATTTCCCAAGTACGTAAGTCAGGTCACATGTACTAAAAATATGCACGAGATGCCATGTTACACCATGGCTTGACTGAAATGATTGAAACAATATTTAGGGAGTACCTCAGACAGGGATGGAATCAAAAGTATTTTTTATAGGAAGATATCATGAATTTTACAAAGCTTTGAACATTGTTCATTAACTTTTGATCCGAGAACATGCTCAATAACATTTGGAAGTATGAAAAAACTGCGTTGGCCGGGAATCGAACCCGGGTCAACTGCTTTGAAGGCAGCTATGCTCACCACTATACCACCAACGCTTGACTGAGTCTGCTAAAGCAAATATTTCCCAAGTACGTAATTCAGGTTACATGTTCTAAAAATATGCAAGAGATGCCATGTTACACCATGGCTTGACTGAAATGATTGAAACAATATAAAAGGAGTACCTCAGACAGGGATGGAATCAAAAGTAATTTTTATAGGAAGATATCATACATTTTACAAAGCTTTGAACATTGTTCATGAACTTTTGATCCGAGAACATGCTGGAAGTATGGTAGTAACATTTGGAAGTATGAAAAAACTGCGTTGGCCGGGAATCGAACCCGGGTCAACTGCTTGGAAGGCAGCTATGCTCACCACTATACCACCAACGCTTGACTGAGTCTGCTAAAGCAAATATTTCCCAAGTACGTAAGTCAGGTTACATGTTCTAAAAATATGCAAGAGATGCCATGTTACACCATGGCTTGACTGAAATGATTGAAACAATATAAAAGGAGTACCTCAGACAGGGATGGAATCAAAAGTAATTTTTATAGGAAGATATCATGAATTTTACAAAGCTTTGAACATTGTTCATGAACTTTTGATCCGAGAACATGCGCAATAACATTTGGAAGTATGAAAAAACTGCGTTGGCCGGGAATCGAACCCGGGTAAACTGCTTGGAAGGCAGCTATGCTCACCACTATACCACCAACGCTTGACTGAGTCTTCTAAAGCAAATATTTCCCAAGTACGTAAGTCAGGTCACATGTTCTAAAAATATGCACGAGATGCCATGTTACACCATGGCTTGACTGAAATGATTGAAACAATATAAAAGGAGTACCTCAGACAGGGATGGAATCAAAAGTAATTTTTATAGGAAGATATCATACATTTTACAAAGCTTTGAACATTGTTAATGAACTTTTGATCCGAGAACATGCTCAATAACATTTGGAAGTATGAAAAAACTGCGTTGGCCGGGAATCAAACCCGGGTCAACTGCTTTGAAGGCAGCTATGCTCACCACTATAACACCATTGCTTGACTGAGTCTGCTAAAGCAAATATTTCCCAAGTACGTAAGTCAGGTCACATGTTCTAAAAATATGCACGAGATGCCATGTTACACCATGGCTTGACTGAAATGATTGAAACAATATTTAGGGAGTACCTCAGACAGGGATGGTATCAAAAGTATTTTTTATAGGAAGATATCATGAATTTTACAAAGCTTTGAACATTGTTCATGAACTTTTGATCCGAGAACATGCTCAATAACATTTGGAAGTATGAAAAAACTGCGTTGGCCGGGAATCGAACCCGGGTCAACTGCTTGGAAGGAAGCTATGCTCACCACTATACCACCAACGCTTGACTGAGTCTGCTAAAGCAAATATTTCCCAAGTACGTAAGTCAGGTCACATGTTCTAAAAATATGCACGAGATGCCATGATGCCATGTTACACCATGGCTTGACTGAAATGATTGAAACAATATAAAAGGAGTACCTCAGACAGGGAAGGAATCAAAAGTAATTTTTATAGGAAGATATCATACATTTTACAAAGCTTTGAACATTGTTCATGAACTTTTGATCCGAGAACATGCTGGAAGTATGGTAGTAACATTTGGAAGTATGAAAAAACTGCGTTGGCCGGGAATCGAACCCAGGTCAACTGCTTGGAAGGCAGCTATGCTCACCACTATACCACCAACTCTTGACTGAGTCTGCTAAAGAAAATATTTCCCAAGTACGTAAGTCAGGTCACATGTTCTAAAAATATGCACGAGATGCCATGTTACACCATGGCTTGACTGAAATGATTGAAACAATATTTAGGGAGTATCTCAGACAGGGATGGAATCAAAAGTATTTTTTATAGGAAGATATCATGAATTTTACAAAGCTTTGAACATTGTTCATGAACTTTTGATCCGAGAACATGCTCAATAACATTTGGAAGTATGAAAAAACTGCGTTGGCCGGGAATCGAACCCGGGTCAACTGCTTGGAAGCAGCAATGCTCACCACTATACCACCAACGCTTGACTGCGTCTGCTAAAGCAAATATTTCCCAAGTACGTAAGTCAGGTCACATGTACTAAAAATATGCACGAGATGCCATGTTACACCATGGCTTGACTGAAATGATTGAAACAATATTTAGGGAGTACCTCAGACAGGGATGGAATCAAAAGTATTTTTTATAGGAAGATATCATGAATTTTACAAAGCTTTGAACATTGTTCATTAACTTTTGATCCGAGAACATGCTCAATAACATTTGGAAGTATGAAAAAACTGCGTTGGCCGGGAATCGAACCCGGGTCAATTGCTTTGAAGGCAGCTATGCTCACCACTATACCACCAACGCTTGACTGAGTCTGCTAAAGCAAATATTTCCCAAGTACGTAATTCAGGTTACATGTTCTAAAAATATGCAAGAGATGCCATGTTACACCATGGCTTGACTGAAATGATTGAAACAATATAAAAGGAGTACCTCAGACAGGGATGGAATCAAAAGTAATTTTTATAGGAAGATATCATACATTTTACAAAGCTTTGAACATTGTTCATGAACTTTTGATCCGAGAACATGCTGGAAGTATGGTAGTAACATTTGGAAGTATGAAAAAACTGCGTTGGCCGGGAATCGAACCCGGGTCAACTGCTTGGAAGGCAGCTATGCTCACCACTATACCACCAACGCTTGACTGAGTCTGCTAAAGCAAATATTTCCCAAGTACGTAAGTCAGGTTACATGTTCTAAAAATATGCAAGAGATGCCATGTTACACCATGGCTTGACTGAAATGATTGAAACAATATAAAAGGAGTACCTCAGACAGGGATGGAATCAAAAGTAATTTTTATAGGAAGATATCATGAATTTTACAAAGCTTTGAACATTGTTCATGAACTTTTGATCCGAGAACATGCGCAATAACATTTGGAAGTATGAAAAAACTGCGTTGGCCGGGAATCGAACCCGGGTCAACTGCTTGGAAGGCAGCTATGCTCACCACTATACCACCAACGCTTGACTGAGTCTGCTAACGCAAATATTTCCCAAGTACGTAAGTCAGGTCACATGTTCTAAAAATATGCACGAGATGCCATGATGCCATGTTACACCATGGCTTGACTGAAATGATTGAAACAATATAAAAGGAGTACCTCAGACAGGGAAGGAATCAAAAGTAATTTTTATAGGAAGATATCATACATTTTACAAAGCTTTGAATATTGTTCATGAACTTTTGATCCGAGAACATGCTGGAAGTATGGTAGTAACATTTGGAAGTATGAAAAAACTGCGTTGGCCTGGATTCGAACCCGGGTCAACTGTTTGGAAGGCAGCTATGCTCACCACTATACCACCAACGCTTGAATGAGTCTGCTAAAGCAAATATTTCCCAAGTACGTAAGTCAGGTCACATGTTCTAAAAATATGCACGAGATGCCATGATGCCATGTTACACCATGGCTTGACTGAAATGATTGAAACAATATAAAAGGAGTACCTCAGATAGGGAAGGAATCAAAAGTAATTTTTATAGGAAGATATCATACATTTTACAAAGCTTTGAACATTGTTCATGAACTTTTGATCCGAGAACATGCTGGAAGTATGGTAGTAACATTTGGAAGTATGAAAAAACTGCGTTGGCCGGGAGTCGAACCCGGGTCAACTGCTTGGAAGGCAGCTATGCTCACCACTATACCACCAACGCTTGACTGAGTCTGCTAAAGCAAATATTTCCCAAGTACGTAAGTCAGGTCACATGTTCTAAAAATATGCACGAGATGCCATGTTACACCATGGCTTGACTGAAATGATTGAAACAATATTTAGGGAGTATCTCAGACAGGGATGGAATCAAAAGTATTTTTTATAGGAAGATATCATGAATTTTACAAAGCTTTGAACATTGTTCATGAACTTTTGATCCGAGAACATGCTCAATAACATTTGGAAGTATGAAAAAACTGCGTTGGCCGGGAATCGAACCCGGGTCAACTGCTTGGAAGCAGCAATGCTCACCACTATACCACCAACGCTTGACTAAGTCTGCTAAAGCAAATATTTCCCAAGTACGTAAGTCATTTCACATGTTCTAAAAATATGCATGAGATGCCATGTTACACCATGGCTTGACTGAAATCATTGAAACAATATAAAAGGAGTACCTCAGACAGGGATGGAATCAAAAGTAATTTTTATTGTAAGATATCATACATTTTACAAAGCTTTGAACATTGTTAATGAACTTTTGATCCGAGAACATGCTCAATAAAATTTGGAAGTATGAAAAAACTGCGTTGGCCGGGAATCGAACCCGGGTCAACTGCTTTGAAGGCAGCTATGCTCACCACTATAACACCATTGCTTGACTGAGTCTGCTAAAGCAAATATTTCCCAAGTACGTAAGTCAGGTCACATGTACTAAAAATATGCACGAGATGCCATGTTACACCATGGCTTGACTGAAATGATTGAAACAATATTTAGGGAGTACCTCAGACAGGGATGGAATCAAAAGTGTTTTTTATAGGAAGATAACATGAATTTTACAAAGCTTTGAACATTGTTCATGAACTTTTGATCCGAGAACATGCGCAATAACATTTGGAAGTATGAAAAAACTGCGCTGGCCGGGAATCGAACCCGGGTCAACTGCTTGGAAGGCAGCTATGCTCACCACTATACCACCAACGCTTGACTGAGTCTGCTAAAGCAAATATTTCCCGAGTACGTAAGTCAGGTTACATGTTCTAAAAATATGCACGAGATGCCATGTTACACCATGGCTTGACTGAAATGATTGAAACAATATAAAAGGAGTACCTCAGACAGGGATGGAATCAAAAGTAATTTTTATAGGAAGATATCATACATTTTACAAAGCTTTGAACATTGTTCATGAACTTTTGATCCGAGAACATGCTGGAAGTATGGTAGTAACATTTGGAAGTATGAAAAAACTGCATTGGCCGGGAATCGAACCCGGGTCAACTGCTTGGAAGGCAGCTATGCTCACCACTATACCACCAACGCTTGACTGAGTCTGCTAAAGCAAATATTTCCCAAGTACGTAAGTCAGGTTACATGTTCTAAAAATATGCACGAGATGCCATGTTACACCATGGCTTGACTGAAATGATTGAAACAATATAAAAGGAGTACCTCAGACAGGGATGGAATCAAAAGTAATTTTTATAGGAAGATATCATACATTTTACAAAGCTTTGAACATTGTTCATGAACTTTTGATCCGAGAACATGCTGGAAGTATGGTAGTAACATTTGGAAGTATGAAAAAACTGCGTTGGCCGGGAATCGAACCCGGGTCAACTGCTTGGAAGGCAGCTATGCTCACCACTATACCACCAACGCTTGACTGAGTCTGCTAAAGCAAATATTTCCCAAGTACGTAAGTCAGGTCACATGTTCTAAAAATATGCACGAGATGCCATGATGCCATGTTACACCATGGCTTGACTGAAATGATTGAAACAATATAAAAGGAGTACCTCAGACAGGGAAGGAATCAAAAGTAATTTTTATAGGAAGATATCATACATTTTACAAAGCTTTGAACATTGTTCATGAACTTTTGATCCGAGAACATGCTGGAAGTATGGTAGTAACATTTGGAAGTATGAAAAAACTGCGTTGGCCGGGATTTGAACCCGGGTCAACTGCTTGGAAGGCAGCTATGCACACCACTATACCACCAACGCTTGACTGAGTCTGCTAAAGCAAATATTTCCCAAGTACGTAAGTCAGGTCACATGTTCTAAAAATATGCACGAGATGCCATGTTACACCATGGCTTGACTGAAATGATTGAAACAATATTTAGGGAGTACCTCAGACAGGGATGGAATCAAAAGTATTTTTTATAGGAAGATATCATGAATTTTACAAAGCTTTGAACATTGTTCATGAACTTTTGATCCGAGAACATGCTCAATAACAATTGGAAGTATGAAAAAACTGCGTTGGCCGGGAATCGAACCCGGGTAAACTGCTTGGAAGGCAGCTATGCTCACCACTATACCACCAACGCTTGACTGAGTCTTCTAAAGCAAATATTTCCCAAGTACGTAAGTCAGGTCACATGTTCTAAAAATATGCACGAGATGCCATGTTACACCATGGCTTGACTGAAATGATTGAAACAATATAAAAGGAGTACCTCAGACAGGGATGGAATCAAAAGTAATTTTTATAGGAAGATATCATACATTTTACAAAGCTTTGAACATTGTTAATGAACTTTTGATCCGAGAACATGCTCAATAACATTTGGAAGTATGAAAAAACTGCGTTGGCCGGGAATCAAACCCGGGTCAACTGCTTTGAAGGCAGCTATGCTCACCACTATAACACCATTGCTTGACTGAGTCTGCTAAAGCAAATATTTCCCAAGTACGTAAGTCAGGTCACATGTTCTAAAAATATGCACGAGATGCCATGTTACACCATGGCTTGACTGAAATGATTGAAACAATATTTAGGGAGTACCTCAGACAGGGATGGTATCAAAAGTATTTTTTATAGGAAGATATCATGAATTTTACAAAGCTTTGAACATTGTTCATGAACTTTTGATCCGAGAACATGCTCAATAACATTTGGAAGTATGAAAAAACTGCGTTGGCCGGGAATCGAACCCGGGTCAACTGCTTGGAAGGAAGCTATGCTCACCACTATACCACCAACGCTTGACTGAGTCTGCTAAAGCAAATATTTCCCAAGTACGTAAGTCAGGTCACATGTTCTAAAAATATGCACGAGATGCCATGATGCCATGTTACACCATGGCTTGACTGAAATGATTGAAACAATATAAAAGGAGTACCTCAGACAGGGAAGGAATCAAAAGTAATTTTTATAGGAAGATATCATACATTTTACAAAGCTTTGAACATTGTTCATGAACTTTTGATCCGAGAACATGCTGGAAGTATGGTAGTAACATTTGGAAGTATGAAAAAACTGCGTTGGCCGGGAATCGAACCCAGGTCAACTGCTTGGAAGGCAGCTATGCTCACCACTATACCACCAACTCTTGACTGAGTCTGCTAAAGAAAATATTTCCCAAGTACGTAAGTCAGGTCACATGTTCTAAAAATATGCACGAGATGCCATGTTACACCATGGCTTGACTGAAATGATTGAAACAATATTTAGGGAGTATCTCAGACAGGGATGGAATCAAAAGTATTTTTTATAGGAAGATATCATGAATTTTACAAAGCTTTGAACATTGTTCATGAACTTTTGATCCGAGAACATGCTCAATAACATTTGGAAGTATGAAAAAACTGCGTTGGCCGGGAATCGAACCCGGGTCAACTGCTTGGAAGCAGCAATGCTCACCACTATACCACCAACGCTTGACTGAGTCTGCTAAAGCAAATATTTCCCAAGTACGTAAGTCAGGTCACATGTACTAAAAATATGCACGAGATGCCATGTTACACCATGGCTTGACTGAAATGATTGAAACAATATTTAGGGAGTACCTCAGACAGGGATGGAATCAAAAGTATTTTTTATAGGAAGATATCATGAATTTTACAAAGCTTTGAACATTGTTCATTAACTTTTGATCCGAGAACATGCTCAATAACATTTGGAAGTATGAAAAAACTGCGTTGGCCGGGAATCGAACCCGGGTCAACTGCTTTGAAGGCAGCTATGCTCACCACTATACCACCAACGCTTGACTGAGTCTGCTAAAGCAAATATTTCCCAAGTACGTAATTCAGGTTACATGTTCTAAAAATATGCAAGAGATGCCATGTTACACCATGGCTTGACTGAAATGATTGAAACAATATAAAAGGAGTACCTCAGACAGGGATGGAATCAAAAGTAATTTTTATAGGAAGATATCATACATTTTACAAAGCTTTGAACATTGTTCATGAACTTTTGATCCGAGAACATGCTGGAAGTATGGTAGTAACATTTGGAAGTATGAAAAAACTGCGTTGGCCGGGAATCGAACCCGGGTCAACTGCTTGGAAGGCAGCTATGCTCACCACTATACCACCAACGCTTGACTGAGTCTGCTAAAGCAAATATTTCCCAAGTACGTAAGTCAGGTTACATGTTCTAAAAATATGCAAGAGATGCCATGTTACACCATGGCTTGACTGAAATGATTGAAACAATATAAAAGGAGTACCTCAGACAGGGATGGAATCAAAAGTAATTTTTATAGGAAGATATCATGAATTTTACAAAGCTTTGAACATTGTTCATGAACTTTTGATCCGAGAACATGCGCAATAACATTTGGAAGTATGAAAAAACTGCGTTGGCCGGGAATCGAACCCGGGTCAACTGCTTGGAAGGCAGCTATGCTCACCACTATACCACCAACGCTTGACTGAGTCTGCTAACGCAAATATTTCCCAAGTACGTAAGTCAGGTCACATGTTCTAAAAATATGCACGAGATGCCATGATGCCATGTTACACCATGGCTTGACTGAAATGATTGAAACAATATAAAAGGAGTACCTCAGACAGGGAAGGAATCAAAAGTAATTTTTATAGGAAGATATCATACATTTTACAAAGCTTTGAATATTGTTCATGAACTTTTGATCCGAGAACATGCTGGAAGTATGGTAGTAACATTTGGAAGTATGAAAAAACTGCGTTGGCCTGGATTCGAACCCGGGTCAACTGTTTGGAAGGCAGCTATGCTCACCACTATACCACCAACGCTTGAATGAGTCTGCTAAAGCAAATATTTCCCAAGTACGTAAGTCAGGTCACATGTTCTAAAAATATGCACGAGATGCCATGATGCCATGTTACACCATGGCTTGACTGAAATGATTGAAACAATATAAAAGGAGTACCTCAGATAGGGAAGGAATCAAAAGTAATTTTTATAGGAAGATATCATACATTTTACAAAGCTTTGAACATTGTTCATGAACTTTTGATCCGAGAACATGCTGGAAGTATGGTAGTAACATTTGGAAGTATGAAAAAACTGCGTTGGCCGGGAATCGAACCCGGGTCAACTGCTTGGAAGGCAGCTATGCTCACCACTATACCACCAACGCTTGACTGAGTCTGCTATAGCAAATATTTCCCAAGTACGTAAGTCAGGTCACATGTTCTAAAAATATGCACGAGATGCCATGTTACACCATGGCTTGACTGAAATGATTGAAACAATATTTAGGGAGTATCTCAGACAGGGATGGAATCAAAAGTATTTTTTATAGGAAGATATCATGAATTTTACAAAGCTTTGAACATTGTTCATGAACTTTTGATCCGAGAACATGCTCAATAACATTTGGAAGTATGAAAAAACTGCGTTGGCCGGGAATCGAACCCGGGTCAACTGCTTGGAAGCAGCAATGCTCACCACTATACCACCAACGCTTGACTAAGTCTGCTAAAGCAAATATTTCCCAAGTACGTAAGTCATTTCACATGTTCTAAAAATATGCATGAGATGCCATGTTACACCATGGCTTGACTGAAATCATTGAAACAATATAAAAGGAGTACCTCAGACAGGGATGGAATCAAAAGTAATTTTTATTGTAAGATATCATACATTTTACAAAGCTTTGAACATTGTTAATGAACTTTTGATCCGAGAACATGCTCAATAAAATTTGGAAGTATGAAAAAACTGCGTTGGCCGGGAATCGAACCCGGGTCAACTGCTTTGAAGGCAGCTATGCTCACCACTATAACACCATTGCTTGACTGAGTCTGCTAAAGCAAATATTTCCCAAGTACGTAAGTCAGGTCACATGTACTAAAAATATGCACGAGATGCCATGTTACACCATGGCTTGACTGAAATGATTGAAACAATATTTAGGGAGTACCTCAGACAGGGATGGAATCAAAAGTGTTTTTTATAGGAAGATAACATGAATTTTACAAAGCTTTGAACATTGTTCATGAACTTTTGATCCGAGAACATGCGCAATAACATTTGGAAGTATGAAAAAACTGCGCTGGCCGGGAATCGAACCCGGGTCAACTGCTTGGAAGGCAGCTATGCTCACCACTATACCACCAACGCTTGACTGAGTCTGCTAAAGCAAATATTTCCCGAGTACGTAAGTCAGGTTACATGTTCTAAAAATATGCACGAGATGCCATGTTACACCATGGCTTGACTGAAATGATTGAAACAATATAAAAGGAGTACCTCAGACAGGGATGGAATCAAAAGTAATTTTTATAGGAAGATATCATACATTTTACAAAGCTTTGAACATTGTTCATGAACTTTTGATCCGAGAACATGCTGGAAGTATGGTAGTAACATTTGGAAGTATGAAAAAACTGCATTGGCCGGGAATCGAACCCGGGTCAACTGCTTGGAAGGCAGCTATGCTCACCACTATACCACCAACGCTTGACTGAGTCTGCTAAAGCAAATATTTCCCAAGTACGTAAGTCAGGTTACATGTTCTAAAAATATGCACGAGATGCCATGTTACACCATGGCTTGACTGAAATGATTGAAACAATATAAAAGGAGTACCTCAGACAGGGATGGAATCAAAAGTAATTTTTATAGGAAGATATCATACATTTTACAAAGCTTTGAACATTGTTCATGAACTTTTGATCCGAGAACATGCTGGAAGTATGGTAGTAACATTTGGAAGTATGAAAAAACTGCGTTGGCCGGGAATCGAACCCGGGTCAACTGCTTGGAAGGCAGCTATGCTCACCACTATACCACCAACGCTTGACTGAGTCTGCTAAAGCAAATATTTCCCAAGTACGTAAGTCAGGTCACATGTTCTAAAAATATGCACGAGATGCCATGATGCCATGTTACACCATGGCTTGACTGAAATGATTGAAACAATATAAAAGGAGTACCTCAGACAGGGAAGGAATCAAAAGTAACATTGTTCATGAACTTTTGATCCGAGAACATGCTCAATAACATTTGGAAGTATGAAAAAACTGCGTTGGCCGGGAATCGAACCCGGGTCAACTGCTTGGAAGGCAGCTATGCTCACCACTATACCACCAACGCTTGACTGAGTCTGCTAAAGCAAATATTTCCCAAGTACGTAAGTCAGGTTACATGTTCTAAAAATATGCACGAGATGCCATGTTACACCATGGCTTGACTGAAATGATTGAAACAATATAAAAGGAGTACCTCAGACAGGGATGGAATCAAAAGTAATTTTTATAGGAAGATATCATACATTTTACAAAGCTTTGAACAATGTTCATGAACTTTTGATCCGAGAACATGCTGGAAGTATGGTAGTAACATTTGGAAGTATGAAAAAACTGCGTTGGCCGGGAATCGAACCCGGGTCAACTGCTTGGAAGGCAGCTATGCTCACCACTATACCACCAACGCTTGACTGAGTCTGCTAAAGCAAATATTTCCCAAGTACGTAAGTCAGGTTACATGTTCTAAAAATATGCACGAGATACCATGTTACACCATGGCTTGACTGAAATGATTGAAACAATATAAAAGGAGTACCTTAGACAGGGATGGAATCAAAAGTAATTTTTATAGGAAGATATCATACATTTTACAAAGCTTTGAACAATGTTCATGAACTTTTGATCCGAGAACATGCTGGAAGTATGGTAGTAACATTTGTAAGTATGAAAAAACTGCGTTGGCCGGGAATCGAACCCGGGTCAACTGCTTTGAAGGCAGCTATGCTCACCACTATAACACCATTGCTTGACTGAGTCTGCTAAAGCAAATATTTCCCAAGTACGTAAGTCAGGTCACATGTACTAAAAATATGCACGAGATGCCATGTTACACCATGGCTTGACTGAAATGATTGAAACAATATTTAGGGAGTACCTCAGACAGGGATGGAATCAAAAGTATTTTTTATAGGAAGATATCATGAATTTTACAAAGCTTTGAACATTGTTCATGAACTTTTGATCCGAGAACATGCTCAATAACATTTGGAAGTATGAAAAAACTGCGTTGGCCGGGAATCGAACCCGGGTCAACTGCTTGGAAGGCAGCTATGCTCACCACTATACCACCAACGCTTGACTGAGTCTGCTAAAGCAAATATTTCCCAAGTACGTAAGTCAGGTTACATGTTCTAAAAATATGCACGAGATGCCATGTTACACCATGGCTTGACTGAAATGATTGAAACAATATTTAGGGAGTACCTCAGACAGGGATGGAATCAAAAGTATTTTTTATAGGAAGATATCATGAATTTTACAAAGCTTTGAACATTGTTCATGAACTTTTGATCCGAGAACATGCTCAATAACATTTGGAAGTATGAAAAAACTGCGTTGGCCGGGAATCGAACCCGGGTCAACTGCTTGGAAGGCAGCTATGCTCACCACTATACCACCAACGCTTGACTGAGTCTGCTAAAGCAAATATTTCCCAAGTACGTAAGTCAGGTCACATGTTCTAAAAATATGCACGAGATGCCATGTTACACCATGGCTTGACTGAAGACAGGGATGGAATCAAAAGTAATTTTTATATTAAGCTATCATACATTATACAAAGCTTTGAACATTGTTAATGAACTTTTGATCCGAGAACATGCTGAGTTATCCGAGAACATTTGGAAGTATGAAAAAACTGCGTTGGCTGGGAATCGAACCCGGGTCAACTGCTTTGAAGGCAGCTGACCACTATGCTCACCACTATAACACCATTGCTTGACTGAGTCTGCTAAAGCAAATATTTCCCAAGTACGTAAGTCAGGTCACATGTTCTAAAAATATGCACGAGATGCCATGTTACACCATGGCTTGACTGAAATGATTGAAACAATATTTAGGGAGTACCTCAGACAGGGATGGAATCAAAAGTATTTTTTATAGGAAGATATCATGAATTTTACAAAGCTTTGAACATTGTTCATGAACTTTTGATCCGAGAACATGCTCAATAACATTTGGAAGTATGAAAAAACTGCGTTGGCCGGGAATCGAACCCGGGTCAACTGCTTGGAAGGCAGCTATGCTCACCACTATACCACCAACGCTTGACTGAGTCTGCTAAAGCAAATATTTCCCAAGTACGTAAGTCAGGTTACATGTTCTAAAAATATGCACGAGATACCATGTTACACCATGGCTTGACTGAAATGATTGAAACAATATAAAAGGAGTACCTTAGACAGGGATGGAATCAAAAGTAATTTTTATAGGAAGATATCATACATTTTACAAAGCTTTGAACAATGTTCATGAACTTTTGATCCGAGAACATGCTGGAAGTATGGTAGTAACATTTGTAAGTATGAAAAAACTGCGTTGGCCGGGAATCGAACCCGGGTCAACTGCTTGGAAGGCAGCTATGCTCACCACTATACCACCAACGCTTGACTGAGTCTGCTAAAGCAAATATTTCCCAAGTACGTAAGTCAGGTCACATGTACTAAAAATATGCACGAGATGCCATGTTACACCATGGCTTGACTGAAATGATTGAAACAATATTTAGGGAGTACCTCAGACAGGGATGGAATCAAAAGTATTTTTTATAGGAAGATATCATGAATTTTACAAAGCTTTGAACATTGTTCATGAACTTTTGATCCGAGAACATGCTCAATAACATTTGGAAGTATGAAAAAACTGCGTTGGCCGGGAATCGAACCCGGGTCAACTGCTTGGAAGGCAGCTATGCTCACCACTATACCACCAACGCTTGACTGAGTCTGCTAAAGCAAATATTTCCCAAGTACGTAAGTCAGGTTACATGTTCTAAAAATATGCACGAGATGCCATGTTACACCATGGCTTGACTGAAATGATTGAAACAATATAAAAGGAGTACCTCAGACAGGGAAGGAATCAAAAGTAATTTTTATAGGAAGATATCATACATTTTACAAAGCTTTGAACATTGTTCATGAACTTTTGATCCGAGAACATGCTGGAAGTATGGTAGTAACATTTGGAAGTATGAAAAAACTGCGTTGGCCGGGAATCGAACCCGGGTCAACTGCTTTGAAGGCAGCTATGCTCACCACTATAACACCATTGCTTGACTGAGTCTGCTAAAGCAAATATTTCCCAAGTACGTAAGTCAGGTCACATGTTCTAAAAATATGCACGAGATGCCATGTTACACCATGGCTTGACTGAAATGATTGAAACAATATTTAGGGAGTACCTCAGACAGGGATGGAATCAAAAGTATTTTTTATAGGAAGATATCATGAATTTTACAAAGCTTTGAACATTGTTCATGAACTTTTGATCCGAGAACATGCTCAATAACATTTGGAAGTATGAAAAAACTGCGTTGGCCGGGAATCGAACCCGGGTCAACTGCTTGGAAGGCAGCTATGCTCACCACTATACCACCAACGCTTGACTGAGTCTGTTAAAGCAAATATTTCCCAAGTACGTAAGTCAGGTTACATGTTCTAAAAATATGCACGAGATGCCATGTTACACCATGGCTTGACTGAAATGATTGAAACAATATAAAAGGAGTACCTTAGACAGGGATGGAATCAAAAGTAATTTTTATAGGAAGATATCATACATTTTACAAAGCTTTGAACAATGTTCATGAACTTTTGATCCGAGAACATGCTGGAAGTATGGTAGTAACATTTGTAAGTATGAAAAAACTGCGTTGGCCGGGAATCGAACCCGGGTCAACTGCTTTGAAGGCAGCTATGCTCACCACTATAACACCATTGCTTGACTGAGTCTGCTAAAGCAAATATTTCCCAAGTACGTAAGTCAGGTCACATGTACTAAAAATATGCACGAGATGCCATGTTACACCATGGCTTGACTGAAATGATTGAAACAATATTTAGGGAGTACCTCAGACAGGGATGGAATCAAAAGTATTTTTTATAGGAAGATATCATGAATTTTACAAAGCTTTGAACATTGTTCATGAACTTTTGATCCGAGAACATGCTCAATAACATTTGGAAGTATGAAAAAACTGCGTTGGCCGGGAATCGAACCCGGGTCAACTGCTTGGAAGGCAGCTATGCTCACCACTATACCACCAACGCTTGACTGAGTCTGCTAAAGCAAATATTTCCCAAGTACGTAAGTCAGGTTACATGTTCTAAAAATATGCACGAGATGCCATGTTACACCATGGCTTGACTGAAATGATTGAAACAATATAAAAGGAGTACCTCAGACAGGGAAGGAATCAAAAGTAATTTTTATAGGAAGATATCATACATTTTACAAAGCTTTGAACATTGTTCATGAACTTTTGATCCGAGAACATGCTGGAAGTATGGTAGTAACATTTGGAAGTATGAAAAAACTGCGTTGGCCGGGATTCGAACCCGGGTCAACTGTTTGGAAGGCAGCTATGCTCACCACTATACCACCAACGCTTGACTGAGTCTGCTAAAGCAAATATTTCCCAAGTACGTAAGTCAGGTCACATGTTCTAAAAATATGCACGAGATGCCATGTTACACCATGGCTTGACTGAAGACAGGGATGGAATCAAAAGTAATTTTTATATTAAGCTATCATACATTATACAAAGCTTTGAACATTGTTAATGAACTTTTGATCCGAGAACATGCTGAGTTATCCGAGAACATTTGGAAGTATGAAAAAACTGCGTTGGCTGGGAATCGAACCCGGGTCAACTGCTTTGAAGGCAGCTGACCACTATGCTCACCACTATAACACCATTGCTTGACTGAGTCTGCTAAAGCAAATATTTCCCAAGTACGTAAGTCAGGTCACATGTTCTAAAAATATGCACGAGATGCCATGTTACACCATGGCTTGACTGAAATGATTGAAACAATATTTAGGGAGTACCTCAGACAGGGATGGAATCAAAAGTATTTTTTATAGGAAGATATCTTGAATTTTACAAAGCTTTGAACATTGTTCATGAACTTTTGATCCGAGAACATGCTCAATAACATTTGGAAGTATGAAAAAACTGCGTTGGCCGGGAATCGAACCCGGGTCAACTGCTTGGAAGGCAGCTATGCTCACCACTATACCACCAACGCTTGACTGAGTCTGCTAAAGCAAATATTTCCCAAGTACGTAAGTCAGGTTACATGTTCTAAAAATATGCACGAGATGCCATGTTACACCATGGCTTGACTGAAATGATTGAAACAATATAAAAGGAGTACCTTAGACAGGGATGGAATCAAAAGTAATTTTTATAGGAAGATATCATACATTTTACAAAGCTTTGAACAATGTTCATGAACTTTTGATCCGAGAACATGCTGGAAGTATGGTAGTAACATTTGTTAGTATGAAAAAACTGCGTTGGCCGGGAATCGAACCCGGGTCAACTGCTTTGAAGGCAGCTATGCTCACCACTATAACACCATTGCTTGACTGAGTCTGCTAAAGCAAATATTTCCCAAGTACGTAAGTCAGGTCACATGTACTAAAAATATGCACGAGATGCCATGTAACACCATGGCTTGACTGAAATGATTGAAACAATATTTAGGGAGTACCTCAGACAGGGATGGAATCAAAAGTATTTTTTATAGGAAGATATCATGAATTTTACAAAGCTTTGAACATTGTTCATGAACTTTTGATCCGAGAACATGCTCAATAACATTTGGAAGTATGAAAAAACTGCGTTGGCCGGGAATCGAACCCGGGTCAACTGCTTGGAAGGCAGCTATGCTCACCACTATACCACCAACGCTTGACTGAGTCTGCTAAAGCAAATATTTCCCAAGTACGTAAGTCAGGTTACATGTTCTAAAAATATGCACGAGATGCCATGTTACACCATGGCTTGACTGAAATGATTGAAACAATATAAAAGGAGTACCTCAGACAGGGAAGGAATCAAAAGTAATTTTTATAGGAAGATATCATACATTTTACAAAGCTTTGAACATTGTTCATGAACTTTTGATCCGAGAACATGCTGGAAGTATGGTAGTAACATTTGGAAGTATGAAAAAACTGCGTTGGCCGGGATTCGAACCCGGGTCAACTGTTTGGAAGGCAGCTATGCTCACCACTATACCACCAACGCTTGACTGAGTCTGCTAAAGCAAATATTTCCCAAGTACGTAAGTCAGGTCACATGTTCTAAAAATATGCACGAGATGCCATGTTACACCATGGCTTGACTGAAGACAGGGATGGAATCAAAAGTAATTTTTATATTAAGCTATCATACATTATACAAAGCTTTGAACATTGTTAATGAACTTTTGATCCGAGAACATGCTGAGTTATCCGAGAACATTTGGAAGTATGAAAAAACTGCGTTGGCTGGGAATCGAACCCGGGTCAACTGCTTTGAAGGCAGCTGACCACTATGCTCACCACTATAACACCATTGCTTGACTGAGTCTGCTAAAGCAAATATTTCCCAAGTACGTAAGTCAGGTCACATGTTCTAAAAATATGCACGAGATGCCATGTTACACCATGGCTTGACTGAAATGATTGAAACAATATTTAGGGAGTACCTCAGACAGGGATGGAATCAAAAGTAATTTTTATAGGAAGATATCATACATTTTACAAAGCTTTGAACAATGTTCATGAACTTTTGATCCGAGAACATGCTGGAAGTATGGTAGTAACATTTGGAAGTATGAAAAAACTGCGTTGGCCGGGAATCGAACCCGGGTCAACTGCTTGGAAGGCAGCTATGCTCACCACTATACCACCAACGCTTGACTGAGTCTGCTAAAGCAAATATTTCCCAAGTACGTAAGTCAGGTTACATGTTCTAAAAATATGCACGAGATACCATGTTACACCATGGCTTGACTGAAATGATTGAAACAATATAAAAGGAGTACCTTAGACAGGGATGGAATCAAAAGTAATTTTTATAGGAAGATATCATACATTTTACAAAGCTTTGAACAATGTTCATGAACTTTTGATCCGAGAACATGCTGGAAGTATGGTAGTAACATTTGTAAGTATGAAAAAACTGCGTTGGCCGGGAATCGAACCCGGGTCAACTGCTTTGAAGGCAGCTATGCTCACCACTATAACACCATTGCTTGACTGAGTCTGCTAAAGCAAATATTTCCCAAGTACGTAAGTCAGGTCACATGTACTAAAAATATGCACGAGATGCCATGTTACACCATGGCTTGACTGAAATGATTGAAACAATATTTAGGGAGTACCTCAGACAGGGATGGAATCAAAAGTATTTTTTATAGGAAGATATCATGAATTTTACAAAGCTTTGAACATTGTTCATGAACTTTTGATCCGAGAACATGCTCAATAACATTTGGAAGTATGAAAAAACTGCGTTGGCCGGGAATCGAACCCGGGTCAACTGCTTGGAAGGCAGCTATGCTCACCACTATACCACCAACGCTTGACTGAGTCTGCTAAAGCAAATATTTCCCAAGTACGTAAGTCAGGTTACATGTTCTAAAAATATGCACGAGATGCCATGTTACACCATGGCTTGACTGAAATGATTGAAACAATATTTAGGGAGTACCTCAGACAGGGATGGAATCAAAAGTATTTTTTATAGGAAGATATCATGAATTTTACAAAGCTTTGAACATTGTTCATGAACTTTTGATCCGAGAACATGCTCAATAACATTTGGAAGTATGAAAAAACTGCGTTGGCCGGGAATCGAACCCGGGTCAACTGCTTGGAAGGCAGCTATGCTCACCACTATACCACCAACGCTTGACTGAGTCTGCTAAAGCAAATATTTCCCAAGTACGTAAGTCAGGTCACATGTTCTAAAAATATGCACGAGATGCCATGTTACACCATGGCTTGACTGAAGACAGGGATGGAATCAAAAGTAATTTTTATATTAAGCTATCATACATTATACAAAGCTTTGAACATTGTTAATGAACTTTTGATCCGAGAACATGCTGAGTTATCCGAGAACATTTGGAAGTATGAAAAAACTGCGTTGGCTGGGAATCGAACCCGGGTCAACTGCTTTGAAGGCAGCTGACCACTATGCTCACCACTATAACACCATTGCTTGACTGAGTCTGCTAAAGCAAATATTTCCCAAGTACGTAAGTCAGGTCACATGTTCTAAAAATATGCACGAGATGCCATGTTACACCATGGCTTGACTGAAATGATTGAAACAATATTTAGGGAGTACCTCAGACAGGGATGGAATCAAAAGTATTTTTTATAGGAAGATATCATGAATTTTACAAAGCTTTGAACATTGTTCATGAACTTTTGATCCGAGAACATGCTCAATAACATTTGGAAGTATGAAAAAACTGCGTTGGCCGGGAATCGAACCCGGGTCAACTGCTTGGAAGGCAGCTATGCTCACCACTATACCACCAACGCTTGACTGAGTCTGCTAAAGCAAATATTTCCCAAGTACGTAAGTCAGGTTACATGTTCTAAAAATATGCACGAGATACCATGTTACACCATGGCTTGACTGAAATGATTGAAACAATATAAAAGGAGTACCTTAGACAGGGATGGAATCAAAAGTAATTTTTATAGGAAGATATCATACATTTTACAAAGCTTTGAACAATGTTCATGAACTTTTGATCCGAGAACATGCTGGAAGTATGGTAGTAACATTTGTAAGTATGAAAAAACTGCGTTGGCCGGGAATCGAACCCGGGTCAACTGCTTGGAAGGCAGCTATGCTCACCACTATACCACCAACGCTTGACTGAGTCTGCTAAAGCAAATATTTCCCAAGTACGTAAGTCAGGTCACATGTACTAAAAATATGCACGAGATGCCATGTTACACCATGGCTTGACTGAAATGATTGAAACAATATTTAGGGAGTACCTCAGACAGGGATGGAATCAAAAGTATTTTTTATAGGAAGATATCATGAATTTTACAAAGCTTTGAACATTGTTCATGAACTTTTGATCCGAGAACATGCTCAATAACATTTGGAAGTATGAAAAAACTGCGTTGGCCGGGAATCGAACCCGGGTCAACTGCTTGGAAGGCAGCTATGCTCACCACTATACCACCAACGCTTGACTGAGTCTGCTAAAGCAAATATTTCCCAAGTACGTAAGTCAGGTTACATGTTCTAAAAATATGCACGAGATGCCATGTTACACCATGGCTTGACTGAAATGATTGAAACAATATAAAAGGAGTACCTCAGACAGGGAAGGAATCAAAAGTAATTTTTATAGGAAGATATCATACATTTTACAAAGCTTTGAACATTGTTCATGAACTTTTGATCCGAGAACATGCTGGAAGTATGGTAGTAACATTTGGAAGTATGAAAAAACTGCGTTGGCCGGGAATCGAACCCGGGTCAACTGCTTTGAAGGCAGCTATGCTCACCACTATAACACCATTGCTTGACTGAGTCTGCTAAAGCAAATATTTCCCAAGTACGTAAGTCAGGTCACATGTTCTAAAAATATGCACGAGATGCCATGTTACACCATGGCTTGACTGAAATGATTGAAACAATATTTAGGGAGTACCTCAGACAGGGATGGAATCAAAAGTATTTTTTATAGGAAGATATCATGAATTTTACAAAGCTTTGAACATTGTTCATGAACTTTTGATCCGAGAACATGCTCAATAACATTTGGAAGTATGAAAAAACTGCGTTGGCCGGGAATCGAACCCGGGTCAACTGCTTGGAAGGCAGCTATGCTCACCACTATACCACCAACGCTTGACTGAGTCTGTTAAAGCAAATATTTCCCAAGTACGTAAGTCAGGTTACATGTTCTAAAAATATGCACGAGATGCCATGTTACACCATGGCTTGACTGAAATGATTGAAACAATATAAAAGGAGTACCTTAGACAGGGATGGAATCAAAAGTAATTTTTATAGGAAGATATCATACATTTTACAAAGCTTTGAACAATGTTCATGAACTTTTGATCCGAGAACATGCTGGAAGTATGGTAGTAACATTTGTAAGTATGAAAAAACTGCGTTGGCCGGGAATCGAACCCGGGTCAACTGCTTTGAAGGCAGCTATGCTCACCACTATAACACCATTGCTTGACTGAGTCTGCTAAAGCAAATATTTCCCAAGTACGTAAGTCAGGTCACATGTACTAAAAATATGCACGAGATGCCATGTTACACCATGGCTTGACTGAAATGATTGAAACAATATTTAGGGAGTACCTCAGACAGGGATGGAATCAAAAGTATTTTTTATAGGAAGATATCATGAATTTTACAAAGCTTTGAACATTGTTCATGAACTTTTGATCCGAGAACATGCTCAATAACATTTGGAAGTATGAAAAAACTGCGTTGGCCGGGAATCGAACCCGGGTCAACTGCTTGGAAGGCAGCTATGCTCACCACTATACCACCAACGCTTGACTGAGTCTGCTAAAGCAAATATTTCCCAAGTACGTAAGTCAGGTTACATGTTCTAAAAATATGCACGAGATGCCATGTTACACCATGGCTTGACTGAAATGATTGAAACAATATAAAAGGAGTACCTCAGACAGGGAAGGAATCAAAAGTAATTTTTATAGGAAGATATCATACATTTTACAAAGCTTTGAACATTGTTCATGAACTTTTGATCCGAGAACATGCTGGAAGTATGGTAGTAACATTTGGAAGTATGAAAAAACTGCGTTGGCCGGGATTCGAACCCGGGTCAACTGTTTGGAAGGCAGCTATGCTCACCACTATACCACCAACGCTTGACTGAGTCTGCTAAAGCAAATATTTCCCAAGTACGTAAGTCAGGTCACATGTTCTAAAAATATGCACGAGATGCCATGTTACACCATGGCTTGACTGAAGACAGGGATGGAATCAAAAGTAATTTTTATATTAAGCTATCATACATTATACAAAGCTTTGAACATTGTTAATGAACTTTTGATCCGAGAACATGCTGAGTTATCCGAGAACATTTGGAAGTATGAAAAAACTGCGTTGGCTGGGAATCGAACCCGGGTCAACTGCTTTGAAGGCAGCTGACCACTATGCTCACCACTATAACACCATTGCTTGACTGAGTCTGCTAAAGCAAATATTTCCCAAGTACGTAAGTCAGGTCACATGTTCTAAAAATATGCACGAGATGCCATGTTACACCATGGCTTGACTGAAATGATTGAAACAATATTTAGGGAGTACCTCAGACAGGGATGGAATCAAAAGTATTTTTTATAGGAAGATATCTTGAATTTTACAAAGCTTTGAACATTGTTCATGAACTTTTGATCCGAGAACATGCTCAATAACATTTGGAAGTATGAAAAAACTGCGTTGGCCGGGAATCGAACCCGGGTCAACTGCTTGGAAGGCAGCTATGCTCACCACTATACCACCAACGCTTGACTGAGTCTGCTAAAGCAAATATTTCCCAAGTACGTAAGTCAGGTTACATGTTCTAAAAATATGCACGAGATGCCATGTTACACCATGGCTTGACTGAAATGATTGAAACAATATAAAAGGAGTACCTTAGACAGGGATGGAATCAAAAGTAATTTTTATAGGAAGATATCATACATTTTACAAAGCTTTGAACAATGTTCATGAACTTTTGATCCGAGAACATGCTGGAAGTATGGTAGTAACATTTGTTAGTATGAAAAAACTGCGTTGGCCGGGAATCGAACCCGGGTCAACTGCTTTGAAGGCAGCTATGCTCACCACTATAACACCATTGCTTGACTGAGTCTGCTAAAGCAAATATTTCCCAAGTACGTAAGTCAGGTCACATGTACTAAAAATATGCACGAGATGCCATGTAACACCATGGCTTGACTGAAATGATTGAAACAATATTTAGGGAGTACCTCAGACAGGGATGGAATCAAAAGTATTTTTTATAGGAAGATATCATGAATTTTACAAAGCTTTGAACATTGTTCATGAACTTTTGATCCGAGAACATGCTCAATAACATTTGGAAGTATGAAAAAACTGCGTTGGCCGGGAATCGAACCCGGGTCAACTGCTTGGAAGGCAGCTATGCTCACCACTATACCACCAACGCTTGACTGAGTCTGCTAAAGCAAATATTTCCCAAGTACGTAAGTCAGGTTACATGTTCTAAAAATATGCACGAGATGCCATGTTACACCATGGCTTGACTGAAATGATTGAAACAATATAAAAGGAGTACCTCAGACAGGGAAGGAATCAAAAGTAATTTTTATAGGAAGATATCATACATTTTACAAAGCTTTGAACATTGTTCATGAACTTTTGATCCGAGAACATGCTGGAAGTATGGTAGTAACATTTGGAAGTATGAAAAAACTGCGTTGGCCGGGATTCGAACCCGGGTCAACTGTTTGGAAGGCAGCTATGCTCACCACTATACCACCAACGCTTGACTGAGTCTGCTAAAGCAAATATTTCCCAAGTACGTAAGTCAGGTCACATGTTCTAAAAATATGCACGAGATGCCATGTTACACCATGGCTTGACTGAAGACAGGGATGGAATCAAAAGTAATTTTTATATTAAGCTATCATACATTATACAAAGCTTTGAACATTGTTAATGAACTTTTGATCCGAGAACATGCTGAGTTATCCGAGAACATTTGGAAGTATGAAAAAACTGCGTTGGCTGGGAATCGAACCCGGGTCAACTGCTTTGAAGGCAGCTGACCACTATGCTCACCACTATAACACCATTGCTTGACTGAGTCTGCTAAAGCAAATATTTCCCAAGTACGTAAGTCAGGTCACATGTTCTAAAAATATGCACGAGATGCCATGTTACACCATGGCTTGACTGAAATGATTGAAACAATATTTAGGGAGTACCTCAGACAGGGATGGAATCAAAAGTATTTTTTATAGGAAGATATCTTGAATTTTACAAAGCTTTGAACATTGTTCATGAACTTTTGATCCGAGAACATGCTCAATAACATTTGGAAGTATGAAAAAACTGCGTTGGCCGGGAATCGAACCCGGGTCAACTGCTTGGAAGGCAGCTATGCTCACCACTATACCACCAACGCTTGACTGAGTCTGCTAAAGCAAATATTTCCCAAGTACGTAAGTCAGGTTACATGTTCTAAAAATATGCACGAGATGCCATGTTACACCATGGCTTGACTGAAATGATTGAAACAATATAAAAGGAGTACCTTAGACAGGGATGGAATCAAAAGTAATTTTTATAGGAAGATATCATACATTTTACAAAGCTTTGAACAATGTTCATGAACTTTTGATCCGAGAACATGCTGGAAGTATGGTAGTAACATTTGTTAGTATGAAAAAACTGCGTTGGCCGGGAATCGAACCCGGGTCAACTGCTTTGAAGGCAGCTATGCTCACCACTATAACACCATTGCTTGACTGAGTCTGCTAAAGCAAATATTTCCCAAGTACGTAAGTCAGGTCACATGTACTAAAAATATGCACGAGATGCCATGTAACACCATGGCTTGACTGAAATGATTGAAACAATATTTAGGGAGTACCTCAGACAGGGATGGAATCAAAAGTATTTTTTATAGGAAGATATCATGAATTTTACAAAGCTTTGAACATTGTTCATGAACTTTTGATCCGAGAACATGCTCAATAACATTTGGAAGTATGAAAAAACTGCGTTGTCCGGGAATCGAACCCGGGTCAACTGCTTGGAAGGCAGCTATGCTCACCACTATACCACCAACGCTTGACTGAGTCTGCTAAAGCAAATATTTCCCAAGTACGTAAGTCAGGTTACATGTTCTAAAAATATGCACGAGATGCCATGTTACACCATGGCTTGACTGAAATGATTGAAACAATATAAAAGGAGTACCTTAGACAGGGATGGAATCAAAAGTAATTTTTATAGGAAGATATCATACATTTTACAAAGCTTTGAACAATGTTCATGAACTTTTGATCCGAGAACATGCTGGAAGTATGGTAGTAACATTTGTTAGTATGAAAAAACTGCGTTGGCCGGGAATCGAACCCGGGTCAACTGCTTTGAAGGCAGCTATGCTCACCACTATAACACCATTGCTTGACTGAGTCTGCTAAAGCAAATATTTCCCAAGTACGTAAGTCAGGTCACATGTACTAAAAATATGCACGAGATGCCATGTTACACCATGGCTTGACTGAAATGATTGAAACAATATTTAGGGAGTACCTCAGACAGGGATGGAATCAAAAGTATTTTTTATAGGAAGATATCATGAATTTTACAAAGCTTTGAACATTGTTCATGAACTTTTGATCCGAGAACATGCTGGAAGTATGGTAGTAACATTTGGAAGTATGAAAAAACTGCGTTGGCCGGGAATCGAACCCGGGTCAACTGCTTGGAAGGCAGCTATGCTCACCACTATACCACCAACGCTTGACTGAGTCTGCTAAAGCAAATATTTCCCAAGTACGTAAGTCAGGTTACATGTTCTAAAAATATGCACGAGATGCCATGTTACACCATGGCTTGACTGAAATGATTGAAACAATATAAAAGGAGTACCTCAGACAGGGAAGGAATCAAAAGTAATTTTTATAGGAAGATATCATACATTTTACAAAGCTTTGAACATTGTTCATGAACTTTTGATCCGAGAACATGCTGGAAGTATGGTAGTAACATTTGGAAGTATGAAAAAACTGCGTTGGCCGGGATTCGAACCCGGGTCAACTGTTTGGAAGGCAGCTATGCTCACCACTATACCACCAACGCTTAACTGAGTCTGCTAAAGCAAATATTTCCCAAGTACGTAAGTCAGGTCACATGTTCTAAAAATATGCACGAGATGCCATGTTACACCATGGCTTGACTGAAGACAGGGATGGAATCAAAAGTAATTTTTATATTAAGCTATCATACATTATACAAAGCTTTGAACATTGTTAATGAACTTTTGATCCGAGAACATGCTGAGTTATCCGAGAACATTTGGAAGTATGAAAAAACTGCGTTGGCTGGGAATCGAACCCGGGTCAACTGCTTTGAAGGCAGCTGACCACTATGCTCACCACTATAACACCATTGCTTGACTGAGTCTGCTAAAGCAAATATTTCCCAAGTACGTAAGTAAGGTCACATGTTCTAAAAATATGCACGAGATGCCATGTTACACCATGGCTTGACTGAAATGATTGAAACAATATTTAGGGAGTACCTCAGACAGGGATGGAATCAAAAGTATTTTTTATAGGAAGATATCTTGAATTTTACAAAGCTTTGAACATTGTTCATGAACTTTTGATCCGAGAACATGCTCAATAACATTTGGAAGTATGAAAAAACTGCGTTGGCCGGGAATCGAACCCGGGTCAACTGCTTGGAAGGCAGCTATGCTCACCACTATACCACCAACGCTTGACTGAGTCTGCTAAAGCAAATATTTCCCAAGTACGTAAGTCAGGTTACATGTTCTAAAAATATGCACGAGATGCCATGTTACACCATGGCTTGACTGAAATGATTGAAACAATATAAAAGGAGTACCTTAGACAGGGATGGAATCAAAAGTAATTTTTATAGGAAGATATCTTGAATTTTACAAAGCTTTGAACATTGTTCATGAACTTTTGATCCGAGAACATGCTCAATAACATTTGGAAGTATGAAAAAACTGCGTTGGCCGGGATTCGAAGCCGGGTCAACTGCTTGGAAGGCAGCTATGCTCACCACTATACCACCAACGCTTGACTGAGTCTGCTAAAGCAAATATTTCCCAAGTACGTAAGTCAGGTTACATGTTCTAAAAATATGCACGAGATGCCATGTTACACCATGGCTTGACTGAAATGATTGAAACAATATAAAAGGAGTACCTTAGACAGGGATGGAATCAAAAGTAATTTTTATAGGAAGATATCATACATTTTACAAAGCTTTGAACAATGTTCATGAACTTTTGATCCGAGAACATGCTGGAAGTATGGTAGTAACATTTGTTAGTATGAAAAAACTGCGTTGGCCAGGAATCGAACCCGGGTCAACTGCTTTGAAGGCAGCTATGCTCACCACTATAACACCATTGCTTGACTGAGTCTGCTAAAGCAAATATTTCCCAAGTACGTAAGTCAGGTCACATGTACTAAAAATATGCACGAGATGCCATGTTACACCATGGCTTGACTGAAATGATTGAAACAATATTTAGGGAGTACCTCAGACAGGGATGTAATCAAAAGTATTTTTTATAGGAAGATATCATGAATTTTACAAAGCTTTGAACATTGTTCATGAACTTTTGATCCGAGAACATGCTCAATAACATTTGGAAGTATGAAAAAACTGCGTTGGCCGGGAATCGAACCCGGGTCAACTGCTTGGAAGGCAGCTATGCTCACCACTATACCACCAACGCTTGACTGAGTCTGCTAAAGCAAATATTTCCCAAGTACGTAAGTCAGGTTACATGTTCTAAAAATATGCACGAGATGCCATGTTACACCATGGCTTGACTGAAATGATTGAAACAATATAAAAGGAGTACCTTAGACAGGGATGGAATCAAAAGTAATTTTTATAGGAAGATATCATACATTTTACAAAGCTTTGAACAATGTTCATGAACTTTTGATCCGAGAACATGCTGGAAGTATGGTAGTAACATTTGTTAGTATGAAAAAACTGCGTTGGCCGGGAATCGAACCCGGGTCAACTGCTTTGAAGGCAGCTATGCTCACCACTATAACACCATTGCTTGACTGAGTCTGCTAAAGCAAATATTTCCCAAGTACGTAAGTCAGGTCACATGTACTAAAAATATGCACGAGATGCCATGTTACACCATGGCTTGACTGAAATGATTGAAACAATATTTAGGGAGTACCTCAGACAGGGATGGAATCAAAAGTATTTTTTATAGGAAGATATCATGAATTTTACAAAGCTTTGAACATTGTTCATGAACTTTTGATCCGAGAACATGCTCAATAACATTTGGAAGTATGAAAAAACTGCGTTGGCCGGGAATCGAACCCGGGTCAACTGCTTGGAAGGCAGCTATGCTCACCACTATACCACCAACGCTTGACTGAGTCTGCTAAAGCAAATATTTCCCAAGTACTTAAGTCAGGTTACATGTTCTAAAAATATGCACGAGATGCCATGTTACACCATGGCTTGACTGAAATGATTGAAACAATATAAAAGGAGTACCTCAGACAGGGATGGAATCAAAAGTAATTTTTATAGGAAGATATCATACATTTTACAAAGCTTTGAACAATGTTCATGAACTTTTGATCCGAGAACATGCTGGAAGTATGGTAGTAACATTTGGAAGTATGAAAAAACTGCGTTGGCCGGGAATCGAACCCGGGTCAACTGCTTGGAAGGCAGCTATGCTCACCACTATACCACCAACGCTTGACTGAGTCTGCTAAAGCAAATATTTCCCAAGTACGTAAGTCAGGTTACATGTTCTAAAAATATGCACGAGATGCCATGTTACACCATGGCTTGACTGAAATGATTGAAACAATATAAAAGGAGTACCTCAGACAGGGATGGAATCAAAAGTAATTTTTATAGGAAGATATCATACATTTTACAAAGCTTTGAACAATGTTCATGAACTTTTGATCCGAGAACATGCTGAGTTATCCGAGAACATTTGGAAGTATGAAAAAACTGCGTTGGCTGGGAATCGAACCCGGGTCAACTGCTTTGAAGGCAGCTGACCACTATGCTCACCACTATAACACCATTGCTTGACTGAGTCTGCTAAAGCAAATATTTCCCAAGTACGTAAGTAAGGTCACATGTTCTAAAAATATGCACGAGATGCCATGTTACACCATGGCTTGACTGAAATGATTGAAACAATATTTAGGGAGTACCTCAGACAGGGATGGAATCAAAAGTATTTTTTATAGGAAGATATCTTGAATTTTACAAAGCTTTGAACATTGTTCATGAACTTTTGATCCGAGAACATGCTGGAAGTATGGTAGTAACATTTGGAAGTATGAAAAAACTGCGTTGGCCGGGAATCGAACCCGGGTCAACTGCTTGGAAGGCAGCTATGCTCACCACTATACCACCAACGCTTGACTGAGTCTGCTAAAGCAAATATTTCCCAAGTACGTAAGTCAGGTTACATGTTCTAAAAATATGCACGAGATGCCATGTTACACCATGGCTTGACTGAAATGATTGAAACAATATAAAAGGAGTACCTCAGACAGGGATGGAATCAAAAGTAATTTTTATAGGAAGATATCATACATTTTACAAAGCTTTGAACAATGTTCATGAACTTTTGATCCGAGAACATGCTGGAAGTATGGTAGTAACATTTGGAAGTATGAAAAAACTGCGTTGGCCGGGAATCGAACCCGGGTCAACTGCTTGGAAGGCAGCTATGCTCACCACTATACCACCAACGCTTGACTGAGTCTGCTAAAGCAAATATTTCCCAAGTACGTAAGTCAGGTTACATGTTCTAAAAATATGCACGAGATGCCATGTTACACCATGGCTTGACTGAAATGATTGAAACAATATAAAAGGAGTACCTCAGACAGGGATGGAATCAAAAGTAATTTTTATAGGAAGATATCATACATTTTACAAAGCTTTGAACAATGTTCATGAACTTTTGATCCGAGAACATGCTGGAAGTATGGTAGTAACATTTGGAAGTATGAAAAAACTGCGTTGGCCGGGAATCGAACCCGGGTCAACTGCTTGGAAGGCAGCTATGCTCACCACTATACCACCAACGCTTGACTGAGTCTGCTAAAGCAAATATTTCCCAAGTACGTAAGTCAGGTTACATGTTCTAAAAATATGCACGAGATGCCATGTTACACCATGGCTTGACTGAAATGATTGAAACAATATAAAAGGAGTACCTCAGACAGGGATGGAATCAAAAGTAATTTTTATAGGAAGATATCATACATTTTACAAAGCTTTGAACATTGTTCATGAACTTTTGATCCGAGAACATGCTTGAAGTATGGTAGTAACATTTGGAAGTATGAAAAAACTGTGTTGGCCAGGAATCGAACCCGGGTCAACTGCTTGGAAGGCAGCTATGCTCACCACTATACTACCAACGCTTGACTGAGTCTGCTAAAGCAAATATTTCCCAAGTACGTAAGTCAGGTCACATGTTCTAAAAATATGCACGAGATGCCATGTTACACCATGGCTTGACTGAAATGATTGAAACAATATAAAAGGAGTACCTCAGATAGGGAAGGAATCAAAAGTAATTTTTATAGGAAGATATCATACATTTTACAAAGCTTTGAACATTGTTCATGAACTTTTGATCCGAGAACATGCTGGAAGTATGGTAGTAACATTTGGAAGTATGAAAAAACTGCGTTGTCCAGGAATCGAAACCAGGTCAACTGCTTGGAAGGCAGCTATGCTCACCACTATACCACCAACGCTTGACTGAGTCTGCTAAAGCAAATATTTCCCAAGTACGTAAGTCCGGTCACATGTTCTAAAAATATGCATGAGATGCCATGTTACACCATGGCTTGACTGAAATGATTGAAACAATAATTAGGGAGTACCTCAGACAGGGATGGAATCAAAAGTATTTTTTATAGGAAGATATCATGAATTTTACAAAGCTTTGAACTTGTTCATGAACTTTTGATCCGAGAACATGCTCAATAACATTTGGAAGTATGAATAAACTGCGTTGGCCGGGAATCGAACCCGGGTCAACTGCTTGGAAGCAGCAATGCTCACCACTATACCACCAACGCTTGACTGAGTCTGCTAAAGAAAATATTTCCCAAGTACGTAAGTCAGGTCACATGTTCTAAAAATATGCACGAGATGCCATGTTACACCATGGCTTGACTGAAATGATTGAAACAATATTTAGGGAGTATCTCAGACAGGGATGGAATCAAAAGTATTTTTTATAGGAAGATATCATGAATTTTACAAAGCTTTGAACATTGTTCATGAACTTTTGATCCGAGAACATGCTCAATAACATTTGGAAGTATGAAAAAACTGCGTTGGCCGGGAATCGAACCCGGGTCAACTGCTTGGAAGCAGCAATGCTCACCACTATACCACCAACGCTTGACTAAGTCTGCTAAAGCAAATATTTCCCAAGTACGTAAGTCATTTCACATGTTCTAAAAATATGCATGAGATGCCATGTTACACCATGGCTTGACTGAAATGATTGAAACAATATAAAAGGAGTACCTCAGACAGGGATGGAATCAAAAGTAATTTTTATAGGAAGATATCATACATTTTACAAAGCTTTGAACATTGTTAATGAACTTTTGATCCGAGAACATGCTCAATAAAATTTGGAAGTATGAAAAAACTGCGTTGGCCGGGAATCGAACCCGGGTCAACTGCTTTGAAGGCAGCTATGCTCACCACTATAACACCATTGCTTGACTGAGTCTGCTAAAGCAAATATTTCCCAAGTACGTAAGTCAGGTCACATGTACTAAAAATATGCACGAGATGCCATGTTACACCATGGCTTGACTGAAATGATTGAAACAATATTTAGGGAGTACCTCAGACAGGGATGGAATCAAAAGTATTTTTTATAGGAAGATATCATGAATTTTACAAAGCTTTGAACATTGTTCATGAACTTTTGATCCGAGAACATGCTCAATAACATTTGGAAGTATGAAAAAACTGCGTTGGCCGGGAATCGAACCCGGGTCAACTGCTTGGAAGGCAGCTATGCTCACCACTATACCACCAACGCTTGACTGAGTCTTCTAAAGCAAATATTTCCCAAGTACGTAAGTCAGGTCACATGTTCTAAAAATATGCACGAGATGCCATGTTACACCATGGTTGACTGAAATGATTGAAACAATATTTAGGGAGTACCTCAGACAGGGATGGAATCAAAAGTATTTTTTATAGGAAGATATCATGAATTTTACAAAGCTTTGAACATTGTTCATGAACTTTTGATCCGAGAACAATCGAACCCGGGTCAACTGCTATACCACCAACGCTTGACTGAGTCTGCTAAAGCAAATATTTCCCAAGTACGTAAGTCATTTCACATTTTCTAAAAATATGCATGAGATGCCATGTTACACCATGGCTTGACTGAAATGATTGAAACAATATAAAAGGAGTACCTTTGACTGAAATGATTGAAACAATATTTAGGGAGTACCTCAGACAGGGATGGAATCAAAAGTAATTTTTATAGGAAGATATCATACATTATACAAAGCTTTGAACATTGTTAATGAACTTTTGATCCGAGAACATGCTGAGTTATCCGAGAACATTTGGAAGTATGAAAAATCTGCGTTGGTTGGGAATCGAACCCGGGTCAACTGCTTTGAAGGCAGCTGACCACTATGCTCACCACTATAACACCATTGCTTGACTGAGTCTGCTAAAGCAAATATTTCCCAAGTACGTAAGTCAGGTTACATGTTCTCAAAAAAAAAAGCACGAGATGCCATGTTACACCATGGCTTGAATGAAATGATTGAAACAATATAAAAGGAGTACCTTAGACAGGGATGGAATCAAAAGTAATTTTTATAGGAAGATATCATACATTTTACAAAGCTTTGAACAATGTTCATGAACTTTTGATCCGAGAACATGCTGGAAGTATGGTAGTAACATTTGTTAGTATGAAAAAACTGCGTTGGCCGGGAATCGAACCCAGGTCAACTGCTTGGAAGGCAGCTATGCTCACCACTATACCACCAACGCTTGACTGAGTCTGCTAAAGCAAATATTTCCCAAGTACGTAAGTCAGGTCACATGTTCTAAAAATATGCACGAGATGCCATGTTACACCATGGCTTGACTGAAATGATTGAAACAATATAAAAGGAGTACCTCAGACAGGGATGGAATCAAAAGTAATTTTTATAGGAAGATATCATACATTTTACAAAGCTTTGAACATTGTTCATGAACTTTTGATCCGAGAACATGCTGGAAGTATGGTAGTAACATTTGGAAGTATGAAAAAACTGCGTTGGCCGGGAATCGAACCGGGGTCAACTGCTTGGAAGGCAGCTATGCTCACCACTATACCACCAACGCTTGACTGAGTCTTCTAAAGCAAATATTTCCCAAGTACGTAAGTCAGGTCACATGTTCTAAAAATATGCACGAGATGCCATGTTACACCATGGTTGACTGAAATGATTGAAACAATATTTAGGGAGTACCTCAGACAGGGATGGAATCAAAAGTATTTTTTATAGGAAGATATCATGAATTTTACAAAGCTTTGAACATTGTTCATGAACTTTTGATCCGAGAACAATCGAACCCGGGTCAACTGCTATACCACCAACGCTTGACTGAGTCTGCTAAAGCAAATATTTCCCAAGTACGTAAGTCATTTCACATTTTCTAAAAATATGCATGAGATGCCATGTTACACCATGGCTTGACTGAAATGATTGAAACAATATAAAAGGAGTACCTTTGACTGAAATGATTGAAACAATATTTAGGGAGTACCTCAGACAGGGATGGAATCAAAAGTATTTTTTATAGGAAGATATCATGAATTTTACAAAGCTTTGAACATTGTTCATGAACTTTTGATCCGAGAACATGCTCAATAACATTTGGAAGTATGAAAAAACTGCGTTGGCCGGGAATCGAACCCGGGTCAACTGCTTGGAAGGCAGCTATGCTCACCACTATACCACCAACGCTTGACTGAGTCTGCTAAAGCAAATATTTCCCAAGTACGTAAGTCAGGTTACATGTTCTAAAAATATGCACGAGATGCCATGTTACACCATGGCTTGACTGAAATGATTGAAACAATATAAAAGGAGTACCTCAGACAGGGATGGAATCAAAAGTAATTTTTATAGGAAGATATCATACATTTTACAAAGCTTTGAACAATGTTCATGAACTTTTGATCCGAGAACATGCTGGAAGTATGGTAGTAACATTTGGAAGTATGAAAAAACTGCGTTGGCCGGGAATCGAACCCGGGTCAACTGCTTGGAAGGCAGCTATGCTCACCACTATACCACCAACGCTTGACTGAGTCTGCTAAAGCAAATATTTCCCAAGTACGTAAGTCAGGTTACATGTTCTAAAAATATGCACGAGATGCCATGTTACACCATGGCTTGACTGAAATGATTGAAACAATATAAAAGGAGTACCTCAGACAGGGATGGAATCAAAAGTAATTTTTATAGGAAGATATCATACATTTTACAAAGCTTTGAACATTGTTCATGAACTTTTGATCCGAGAACATGCTTGAAGTATGGTAGTAACATTTGGAAGTATGAAAAAACTGTGTTGGCCAGGAATCGAACCCGGGTCAACTGCTTGGAAGGCAGCTATGCTCACCACTATACTACCAACGCTTGACTGAGTCTGCTAAAGCAAATATTTCCCAAGTACGTAAGTCAGGTCACATGTTCTAAAAATATGCACGAGATGCCATGTTACACCATGGCTTGACTGAAATGATTGAAACAATATAAAAGGAGTACCTCAGATAGGGAAGGAATCAAAAGTAATTTTTATAGGAAGATATCATACATTTTACAAAGCTTTGAACATTGTTCATGAACTTTTGATCCGAGAACATGCTGGAAGTATGGTAGTAACATTTGGAAGTATGAAAAAACTGCGTTGTCCAGGAATCGAAACCAGGTCAACTGCTTGGAAGGCAGCTATGCTCACCACTATACCACCAACGCTTGACTGAGTCTGCTAAAGCAAATATTTCCCAAGTACGTAAGTCCGGTCACATGTTCTAAAAATATGCATGAGATGCCATGTTACACCATGGCTTGACTGAAATGATTGAAACAATAATTAGGGAGTACCTCAGACAGGGATGGAATCAAAAGTATTTTTTATAGGAAGATATCATGAATTTTACAAAGCTTTGAACTTGTTCATGAACTTTTGATCCGAGAACATGCTCAATAACATTTGGAAGTATGAATAAACTGCGTTGGCCGGGAATCGAACCCGGGTCAACTGCTTGGAAGCAGCAATGCTCACCACTATACCACCAACGCTTGACTGAGTCTGCTAAAGCAAATATTTCCCAAGTACGTAAGTCATTTCACATGTTCTAAAAATATGCATGAGATGCCATGTTACACCATGGCTTGACTGAAATGATTGAAACAATATAAAAGGAGTACCTCAGACAGGGATGGAATCAAAAGTAATTTTTATAGGAAGATATCATACATTTTACAAAGCTTTGAACATTGTTAATGAACTTTTGATCCGAGAACATGCTCAATAAAATTTGGAAGTATGAAAAAACTGCGTTGGCCGGGAATCGAACCCGGGTCAACTGCTTTGAAGGCAGCTATGCTCACCACTATAACACCATTGCTTGACTGAGTCTGCTAAAGCAAATATTTCCCAAGTACGTAAGTCAGGTCACATGTACTAAAAATATGCACGAGATGCCATGTTACACCATGGCTTGACTGAAATGATTGAAACAATATTTAGGGAGTACCTCAGACAGGGATGGAATCAAAAGTATTTTTTATAGGAAGATATCATGAATTTTACAAAGCTTTGAACATTGTTCATGAACTTTTGATCCGAGAACATGCTCAATAACATTTGGAAGTATGAAAAAACTGCGTTGGCCGGGAATCGAACCCGGGTCAACTGCTTGGAAGGCAGCTATGCTCACCACTATACCACCAACGCTTGACTGAGTCTTCTAAAGCAAATATTTCCCAAGTACGTAAGTCAGGTCACATGTTCTAAAAATATGCACGAGATGCCATGTTACACCATGGTTGACTGAAATGATTGAAACAATATTTAGGGAGTACCTCAGACAGGGATGGAATCAAAAGTATTTTTTATAGGAAGATATCATGAATTTTACAAAGCTTTGAACATTGTTCATGAACTTTTGATCCGAGAACAATCGAACCCGGGTCAACTGCTATACCACCAACGCTTGACTGAGTCTGCTAAAGCAAATATTTCCCAAGTACGTAAGTCATTTCACATTTTCTAAAAATATGCATGAGATGCCATGTTACACCATGGCTTGACTGAAATGATTGAAACAATATAAAAGGAGTACCTTTGACTGAAATGATTGAAACAATATTTAGGGAGTACCTCAGACAGGGATGGAATCAAAAGTATTTTTTATAGGAAGATATCATGAATTTTACAAAGCTTTGAACATTGTTCATGAACTTTTGATCCGAGAACATGCTCAATAACATTTGGAAGTATGAAAAAACTGCGTTGGCCGGGAATCGAACCCGGGTCAACTGCTTGGAAGGCAGCTATGCTCACCACTATACCACCAACGCTTGACTGAGTCTGCTAAAGCAAATATTTCCCAAGTACGTAAGTCAGGTTACATGTTCTAAAAATATGCACGAGATGCCATGTTACACCATGGCTTGACTGAAATGATTGAAACAATATAAAAGGAGTACCTCAGACAGGGATGGAATCAAAAGTAATTTTTATAGGAAGATATCATACATTTTACAAAGCTTTGAACAATGTTCATGAACTTTTGATCCGAGAACATGCTGGAAGTATGGTAGTAACATTTGGAAGTATGAAAAAACTGCGTTGGCCGGGAATCGAACCCGGGTCAACTGCTTGGAAGGCAGCTATGCTCACCACTATACCACCAACGCTTGACTGAGTCTGCTAAAGCAAATATTTCCCAAGTACGTAAGTCAGGTTACATGTTCTAAAAATATGCACGAGATGCCATGTTACACCATGGCTTGACTGAAATGATTGAAACAATATAAAAGGAGTACCTCAGACAGGGAAGGAATCAAAAGTAATTTTTATAGGAAGATATCATACATTTTACAAAGCTTTGAACAATGTTCATGAACTTTTGATCCGAGAACATGCTGGAAGTATGGTAGTAACATTTGGAAGTATGAAAAAACTGCGTTGGCCGGGAATCGAACCCGGGTCAACTGCTTGGAAGGCAGCTATGCTCACCACTATACCACCAACGCTTGACTGAGTCTGCTAAAGCAAATATTTCCCAAGTACGTAAGTCAGGTTACATGTTCTAAAAATATGCACGAGATGCCATGTTACACCATGGCTTGACTGAAATGATTGAAACAATATTTAGGGAGTACCTCAGACAGGGATGGAATCAAAAGTATTTTTTATAGGAAGATATCATGAATTTTACAAAGCTTTGAACATTGTTCATGAACTTTTGATCCGAGAACATGCTCAATAACATTTGGAAGTATGAAAAAACTGCGTTGGCCGGGAATCGAACCCGGGTCAACTGCTTGGAAGGCAGCTATGCTCACCACTATACCACCAACGCTTGACTGAGTCTTCTAAAGCAAATATTTCCCAAGTACGTAAGTCAGGTCACATGTTCTAAAAATATGCACGAGATGCCATGTTACACCATGGTTGACTGAAATGATTGAAACAATATTTAGGGAGTACCTCAGACAGGGATGGAATCAAAAGTATTTTTTATAGGAAGATATCATGAATTTTACAAAGCTTTGAACATTGTTCATGAACTTTTGATCCGAGAACAATCGAACCCGGGTCAACTGCTATACCACCAACGCTTGACTGAGTCTGCTAAAGCAAATATTTCCCAAGTACGTAAGTCATTTCACATTTTCTAAAAATATGCATGAGATGCCATGTTACACCATGGCTTGACTGAAATGATTGAAACAATATAAAAGGAGTACCTTTGACTGAAATGATTGAAACAATATTTAGGGAGTACCTCAGACAGGGATGGAATCAAAAGTATTTTTTATAGGAAGATATCATGAATTTTACAAAGCTTTGAACATTGTTCATGAACTTTTGATCCGAGAACATGCTCAATAACATTTGGAAGTATGAAAAAACTGCGTTGGCCGGGAATCGAACCCGGGTCAACTGCTTGGAAGGCAGCTATGCTCACCACTATACCACCAACGCTTGACTGAGTCTGCTAAAGCAAATATTTCCCAAGTACGTAAGTCAGGTTACATGTTCTAAAAATATGCACGAGATGCCATGTTACACCATGGCTTGACTGAAATGATTGAAACAATATAAAAGGAGTACCTCAGACAGGGATGGAATCAAAAGTAATTTTTATAGGAAGATATCATACATTTTACAAAGCTTTGAACAATGTTCATGAACTTTTGATCCGAGAACATGCTGGAAGTATGGTAGTAACATTTGGAAGTATGAAAAAACTGCGTTGGCCGGGAATCGAACCCGGGTCAACTGCTTGGAAGGCAGCTATGCTCACCACTATACCACCAACGCTTGACTGAGTCTGCTAAAGCAAATATTTCCCAAGTACGTAAGTCAGGTTACATGTTCTAAAAATATGCACGAGATGCCATGTTACACCATGGCTTGACTGAAATGATTGAAACAATATAAAAGGAGTACCTCAGACAGGGAAGGAATCAAAAGTAATTTTTATAGGAAGATATCATACATTTTACAAAGCTTTGAACAATGTTCATGAACTTTTGATCCGAGAACATGCTGGAAGTATGGTAGTAACATTTGGAAGTATGAAAAAACTGCGTTGGCCGGGAATCGAACCCGGGTCAACTGCTTGGAAGGCAGCTATGCTCACCACTATACCACCAACGCTTGACTGAGTCTGCTAAAGCAAATATTTCCCAAGTACGTAAGTCAGGTTACATGTTCTAAAAATATGCACGAGATGCCATGATGCCATGTTACACCATGGCTTGACTGAAATGATTGAAACAATATAAAAGGAGTACCTCAGACAGGGAAGGAATCAAAAGTAATTTTTATAGGAAGATATCATACATTTTACAAAGCTTTGAACATTGTTCATGAACTTTTGATCCGAGAACATGCTGGAAGTATGGTAGTAACATTTGGAAGTATGAAAAAACTGCGTTGGCCGGGAATCGAACCCGGGTCAACTGCTTGGAAGGCAGCTATGCTCACCACTATACCACCAACGCTTGACTGAGTCTGCTAAAGCAAATATTTCCCAAGTACGTAAGTCAGGTCACATGTTCTAAAAATATGCACGAGATGCCATGATGCCATGTTACACCATGGCTTGACTGAAATGATTGAAACAATATAAAAGGAGTACCTCAGACAGGGAAGGAATCAAAAGTAATTTTTATAGGAAGATATCATACATTTTACAAAGCTTTGAACATTGTTCATGAACTTTTGATCCGAGAACATGCTGGAAGTATGGTAGTAACATTTGGAAGTATGAAAAAACTGCGTTGGCCGGGAATCGAACCCGGGTCAACTGCTTGGAAGGCAGCTATGCTCACCACTATACCACCAACGCTTGACTGAGTCTGCTAAAGCAAATATTTCCCAAGTACGTAAGTCAGGTCACATGTTCTAAAAATATGCACGAGATGCCATGTTACACCATGGCTTGACTGAAATGATTGAAACAATATTTAGGGAGTACCTCAGACAGGGAAGGAATCAAAAGTAATTTTTATAGGAAGATATCATACATTTTACAAAGCTTTGAACATTGTTCATGAACTTTTGATCCGAGAACATGCTGGAAGTAACATTTGGAAGTATGAAAAAACTGCGTTGGCCGGGATTCGAAGCCGGGTCAACTGTTTGGAAGGCAGCTATGCTCACCACTATACCACCAACGCTTGACTGAGTCTGCTAAAGCAAATATTTCCCAAGTACGTAAGTCAGGTCACATGTTCTAAAAATATGCACGAGATGCCATGTTACACCATGGCTTGACTGAAATGATTGAAACAATATAAAAGGAGTACCTCAGACAGGGATGGAATCAAAAGTAATTTTTATAGGAAGATATCATACATTTTACAAAGCTTTGAACATTGTTCATGAACTTTTGATCCGAGAACATTTGGAAGTATGAAAAAACTGCGTTGGCCGGGAATCGAACCCGGGTCAACTGCTTGGAAGGCAGCTATGCTCACCACTATACCACCAACGCTTGACTGAGTCTGCTAAAGCAAATATTTCCCAAGTACGTAAGTCAGGTCACATGTTCTAAAAATATGCACGAGATGCCATGATGCCATGTTACACCATGGCTTGACTGAAATGATTGAAACAATATAAAAGGAGTACCTCAGACAGGGATGGAATCAAAAGTAATTTTTATAGGAAGATATCATACATTTTACAAAGCTTTGAACATTGTTCATGAACTTTTGATCCGAGAACATGCTGGAAGTATGGTAGTAACATTTGGAAGTATGAAAAAACTGCGTTGGCCGGGAATCGAACCCGGGTCAACTGCTTGGAAGGCAGCTATGCTCACCACTATACCACCAACGCTTGACTGAGTCTGCTAAAGCAAATATTTCCCAAGTACGTAAGTCAGGTCACATGTTCTAAAAATATGCACGAGATGCCATGATGCCATGTTACACCATGGCTTGACTGAAATGATTGAAACAATATAAAAGGAGTACCTCAGACAGGGAAGGAATCAAAAGTAATTTTTATAGGAAGATATCATACATTTTACAAAGCTTTGAACATTGTTCATGAACTTTTGATCCGAGAACATGCTGGAAGTAACATTTGGAAGTATGAAAAAACTGCGTTGGCCGGGATTCGAACCCGGGTCAACTGTTTGGAAGGCAGCTATGCTCACCACTATACCACCAACGCTTGACTGAGTCTGCTAAAGCAAATATTTCCCAAGTACGTAAGTCAGGTCACATGTTCTAAAAATATGCACGAGATGCCATGTTACACCATGGCTTGACTGAAGACAGGGATGGAATCAAAAGTAATTTTTATATTAAGCTATCATACATTATACAAAGCTTTGAACATTGTTAATGAACTTTTGATCCGAGAACATGCTGAGTTATCCGAGAACATTTGGAAGTATGAAAAAACTGCGTTGGCTGGGAATCGAACCCGGATCAACTGCTTTGAAGGCAGCTGACCACTATGCTCACCACTATAACACCATTGCTTGACTGAGTCTGCTAAAGCAAATATTTCCCAAGTACGTAAGTCAGGTCACATGTTCTAAAAATATGCACGAGATGCCATGTTACACCATGGCTTGACTGAAATGATTGAAACAATATTTAGGGAGTACCTCAGACAGGGATGGAATCAAAAGTATTTTTTATAGGAAGATATCATGAATTTTACAAAGCTTTGAACATTGTTCAAGAACTTTTGATCCGAGAACATGCTCAATAACATTTGGAAGTATGAAAAAACTGCGTTGGCCGGGAATCGAACCCGGGTCAACTGCTTGGAAGGCAGCTATGCTCACCACTATACCACCAACGCTTGACTGAGTCTGCTAAAGCAAATATTTCCCAAGTACGTAAGTCAGGTTACATGTTCTAAAAATATGCACGAGATGCCATGTTACACCATGGCTTGACTGAAATGATTGAAACAATATAAAAGGAGTACCTTAGACAGGGATGGAATCAAAAGTAATTTTTATAGGAAGATATCATACATTTTACAAAGCTTTGAACAATGTTCATGAACTTTTGATCCGAGAACATGCTGGAAGTATGGTAGTAACATTTGTTAGTATGAAAAAACTGCGTTGGCCGGGAATCGAACCCGGGTCAACTGCTTTGAAGGCAGTTATGCTCACCACTATAACACCATTGCTTGACTGAGTCTGCTAAAGCAAATATTTCCCAAGTACGTAAGTCAGGTCACATGTACTAAAAATATGCACGAGATGCCATGTTACACCATGGCTTGACTGAAATGATTGAAACAATATTTAGGGAGTACCTCAGACAGGGATGGAATCAAAAGTATTTTTTATAGGAAGATATCATGAATTTTACAAAGCTTTGAACATTGTTCAAGAACTTTTGATCCGAGAACATGCTCAATAACATTTGGAAGTATGAAAAAACTGCGTTGGCCGGGAATCGAACCCGGGTCAACTGCTTGGAAGGCAGCTATGCTCACCACTATACCACCAACGCTTGACTGAGTCTGCTAAAGCAAATATTTCCCAAGTACGTAAGTCAGGTTACATGTTCTAAAAATATGCACGAGATGCCATGTTACACCATGGCTTGACTGAAATGATTGAAACAATATAAAAGGAGTACCTCAGACAGGGATGGAATCAAAAGTAATTTTTATAGGAAGATATCATGAATTTTACAAAGCTTTGAACATTGTTCATGAACTTTTGATCCGAGAACATGCTTGAAGTATGGTAGTAACATTTGGAAGTATGAAAAAACTGCGTTGGCCGGGATTCGAACCCGGGTCAACTGTTTGGAAGGCAGCTATGCTTACCACTATACCACCAACGCTTGACTGAGTCTGCTAAAGCAAATATTTCCCAAGTACGTAAGTCAGTTCACATGTTCTAAAAATATGCACGAGATGCCATGTTACACCATGGCTTGACTGAAGACAGGGATGGAATCAAAAGTAATTTTTATATTAAGCTATCATACATTATACAAAGCTTTGAACATTGTTAATGAACTTTTGATCCGAGAACATGCTGAGTTATCCGAGAACATTTGGAAGTATGAAAAAACTGCGTTGGCTGGGAATCGAACCCGGATCAACTGCTTTGAAGGCAGCTGACCACTATGCTCACCACTATAACACCATTGCTTGACTGAGTCTGCTAAAGCAAATATTTCCCAAGTACGTAAGTCAGGTCACATGTTCTAAAAATATGCACGAGATGCCATGTTACACCATGGCTTGACTGAAATGATTGAAACAATATTTAGGGAGTACCTCAGACAGGGATGGAATCAAAAGTATTTTTTATAGGAAGATATCATGAATTTTACAAAGCTTTGAACATTGTTCAAGAACTTTTGATCCGAGAACATGCTCAATAACATTTGGAAGTATGAAAAAACTGCGTTGGCCGGGAATCGAACCCGGGTCAACTGCTTGGAAGGCAGCTATGCTCACCACTATACCACCAACGCTTGACTGAGTCTGCTAAAGCAAATATTTCCCAAGTACGTAAGTCAGGTTACATGTTCTAAAAATATGCACGAGATGCCATGTTACACCATGGCTTGACTGAAATGATTGAAACAATATAAAAGGAGTACCTCAGACAGGGATGGAATCAAAAGTAATTTTTATAGGAAGATATCATGAATTTTACAAAGCTTTGCTTTTGATCCGAGAACATGCTTGAAGTATGGTAGTAACATTTGGAAGTATGAAAAAACTGCGTTGGCCGGGATTCGAACCCGGGTCAACTGTTTGGAAGGCAGCTATGCTCACCACTATACCACCAACGCTTGACTGAGTCTGCTAAAGCAAATATTTCCCAAGTACGTAAGTCAGGTCACATGTTCTAAAAATATGCACGAGATGCCATGTTACACCATGGCTTGACTGAAGACAGGGATGGAATCAAAAGTAATTTTTATATTAAGCTATCATACATTATACAAAGCTTTGAACATTGTTAATGAACTTTTGATCCGAGAACATGCTGAGTTATCCGAGAACATTTGGAAGTATGAAAAAACTGCGTTGGCTGGGAATCGAACCCGGATCAACTGCTTTGAAGGCAGCTGACCACTATGCTCACCACTATAACACCATTGCTTGACTGAGTCTGCTAAAGCAAATATTTCCCAAGTACGTAAGTCAGGTCACATGTTCTAAAAATATGCACGAGATGCCATGTTACACCATGGCTTGACTGAAATGATTGAAACAATATTTAGGGAGTACCTCAGACAGGGATGGAATCAAAAGTATTTTTTATAGGAAGATATCATGAATTTTACAAAGCTTTGAACATTGTTCAAGAACTTTTGATCCGAGAACATGCTCAATAACATTTGGAAGTATGAAAAAACTGCGTTGGCCGGGAATCGAACCCGGGTCAACTGCTTGGAAGGCAGCTATGCTCACCACTATACCACCAACGCTTGACTGAGTCTGCTAAAGCAAATATTTCCCAAGTACGTAAGTCAGGTTACATGTTCTAAAAATATGCACGAGATGCCATGTTACACCATGGCTTGACTGAAATGATTGAAACAATATAAAAGGAGTACCTTAGACAGGGATGGAATCAAAAGTAATTTTTATAGGAAGATATCATACATTTTACAAAGCTTTGAACAATGTTCATGAACTTTTGATCCGAGAACATGCTGGAAGTATGGTAGTAACATTTGTTAGTATGAAAAAACTGCGTTGGCCGGGAATCGAACCCGGGTCAACTGCTTTGAAGGCAGTTATGCTCACCACTATAACACCATTGCTTGACTGAGTCTGCTAAAGCAAATATTTCCCAAGTACGTAAGTCAGGTCACATGTACTAAAAATATGCACGAGATGCCATGTTACACCATGGCTTGACTGAAATGATTGAAACAATATTTAGGGAGTACCTCAGACAGGGATGGAATCAAAAGTATTTTTTATAGGAAGATATCATGAATTTTACAAAGCTTTGAACATTGTTCAAGAACTTTTGATCCGAGAACATGCTCAATAACATTTGGAAGTATGAAAAAACTGCGTTGGCCGGGAATCGAACCCGGGTCAACTGCTTGGAAGGCAGCTATGCTCACCACTATACCACCAACGCTTGACTGAGTCTGCTAAAGCAAATATTTCCCAAGTACGTAAGTCAGGTTACATGTTCTAAAAATATGCACGAGATGCCATGTTACACCATGGCTTGACTGAAATGATTGAAACAATATAAAAGGAGTACCTCAGACAGGGATGGAATCAAAAGTAATTTTTATAGGAAGATATCATGAATTTTACAAAGCTTTGAACATTGTTCATGAACTTTTGATCAGAGAACATGCTTGAAGTATGGTAGTAACATTTGGAAGTATGAAAAAACTGCGTTGGCCGGGATTCGAACCCGGGTCAACTGTTTGGAAGGCAGCTATGCTCACCACTATACCACCAACGCTTGACTGAGTCTGCTAAAGCAAATATTTCCCAAGTACGTAAGTCAGGTCACATGTTCTAAAAATATGCACGAGATGCCATGTTACACCATGGCTTGACTGAAGACAGGGATGGAATCAAAAGTAATTTTTATATTAAGCTATCATACATTATACAAAGCTTTGAACATTGTTAATGAACTTTTGATCCGAGAACATGCTGAGTTATCCGAGAACATTTGGAAGTATGAAAAAACTGCGTTGGCTGGGAATCGAACCCGGATCAACTGCTTTGAAGGCAGCTGACCACTATGCTCACCACTATAACACCATTGCTTGACTGAGTCTGCTAAAGCAAATATTTCCCAAGTACGTAAGTCAGGTCACATGTTCTAAAAATATGCACGAGATGCCATGTTACACCATGGCTTGACTGAAATGATTGAAACAATATTTAGGGAGTACCTCAGACAGGGATGGAATCAAAAGTATTTTTTATAGGAAGATATCATGAATTTTACAAAGCTTTGAACATTGTTCAAGAACTTTTGATCCGAGAACATGCTCAATAACATTTGGAAGTATGAAAAAACTGCGTTGGCCGGGAATCGAACCCGGGTCAACTGCTTGGAAGGCAGCTATGCTCACCACTATACCACCAACGCTTGACTGAGTCTGCTAAAGCAAATATTTCCCAAGTACGTAAGTCAGGTTACATGTTCTAAAAATATGCACGAGATGCCATGTTACACCATGGCTTGACTGAAATGATTGAAACAATATAAAAGGAGTACCTTAGACAGGGATGGAATCAAAAGTAATTTTTATAGGAAGATATCATACATTTTACAAAGCTTTGAACAATGTTCATGAACTTTTGATCCGAGAACATGCTGGAAGTATGGTAGTAACATTTGTTAGTATGAAAAAACTGCGTTGGCCGGGAATCGAACCCGGGTCAACTGCTTTGAAGGCAGTTATGCTCACCACTATAACACCATTGCTTGACTGAGTCTGCTAAAGCAAATATTTCCCAAGTACGTAAGTCAGGTCACATGTACTAAAAATATGCACGAGATGCCATGTTACACCATGGCTTGACTGAAATGATTGAAACAATATTTAGGGAGTACCTCAGACAGGGATGGAATCAAAAGTATTTTTTATAGGAAGATATCATGAATTTTACAAAGCTTTGAACATTGTTCAAGAACTTTTGATCCGAGAACATGCTCAATAACATTTGGAAGTATGAAAAAACTGCGTTGGCCGGGAATCGAACCCGGGTCAACTGCTTAGAAGGCAGCTATGCTCACCACTATACCACCAACGCTTGACTGAGTCTGCTAAAGCAAATATTTCCCAAGTACGTAAGTCAGGTTACATGTTCTAAAAATATGCACGAGATGCCATGTTACACCATGGCTTGACTGAAATGATTGAAACAATATAAAAGGAGTACCTCAGACAGGGATGGAATCAAAAGTAATTTTTATAGGAAGATATCATGAATTTTACAAAGCTTTGAACATTGTTCATGAACTTTTGATCCGAGAACATGCTTGAAGTATGGTAGTAACATTTGGAAGTATGAAAAAACTGCGTTGGCCGGGAATCGAACCCGGGTCAACTGCTTAGAAGGCAGCTATGCTCACCACTATACCACCAACGCTTGACTGAGTCTGCTAAAGCAAATATTTCCCAAGTACGTAAGTCAGGTTACATGTTCTAAAAATATGCACGAGATGCCATGTTACACCATGGCTTGACTGAAATGATTGAAACAATATAAAAGGAGTACCTCAGACAGGGATGGAATCAAAAGTAATTTTTATAGGAAGATATCATACATTTTACAAAGCTTTGAACATTGTTCATGAACTTTTGATCCGAGAACATGCTTGAAGTATGGTAGTAACATTTGGAAGTATGAAAAAACTGTGTTGGCCGGGAATCGAACCCGGGTCAACTGCTTGGAAGGCAGCTATGCTCACCACTATACCACCAACGCTTGACTGAGTCTGCTAAAGCAAATATTTCCCAAGTACGTAAGTCAGGTTACATGTTCTAAAAATATGCACGAGATGCCATGTTACACCATGGCTTGACTGAAATGATTGAAACAATATAAAAGGAGTACCTCAGACAGGGAAGGAATCAAAAGTAATTTTTATAGGAAGATATCATACATTTTACAAAGCTTTGAACATTGTTCATGAACTTTTGATCCGAGAACATGCTGGAAGTATGGTAGTAACATTTGGAAGTATGAAAAAACTGTGTTGGCCGGGAATCGAACCCGGGTCAACTGCTTGGAAGGCAGCTATGCTCACCACTATACCACCAACGCTTGACTGAGTCTTCTAAAGCAAATATTTCCCAAGTACGTAAGTCAGGTCACATGTTCTAAAAATATGCACGAGATGCCATGTTACACCATGGCTTGACTGAAGAAAGGGATGGAATCAAAAGTAATTTTTATATTAAGCTATCATACATTATACAAAGCTTTGAACATTGTTAATGAACTTTTGATCCGAGAACATGCTGAGTTATCCGAGAACATTTGGAAGTATGAAAAAACTGCGTTGGCTGGGAATCGAACCCGGATCAACTGCTTTGAAGGCAGCTGACCACTATGCTCACCACTATAACACCATTGCTTGACTGAGTCTGCTAAAGCAAATATTTCCCAAGTACGTAAGTCAGGTCACATGTTCTAAAAATATGCACGAGATGCCATGTTACACCATGGCTTGACTGAAATGATTGAAACAATATTTAGGGAGTACCTCAGACAGGGATGGAATCAAAAGTATTTTTTATAGGAAGATATCATGAATTTTACAAAGCTTTGAACATTGTTCAAGAACTTTTGATCCGAGAACATGCTCAATAACATTTGGAAGTATGAAAAAACTGCGTTGGCCGGGAATCGAACCCGGGTCAACTGCTTGGAAGGCAGCTATGCTCACCACTATACCACCAACGCTTGACTGAGTTTGCTAAAGCAAATATTTCCCAAGTACGTAAGTCAGGTCACATGTTCTAAAAATATGCACGAGATGCCATGATGCCATGTTACACCATGGCTTGACTGAAATGATTGAAACAATATAAAAGGAGTACCTCAGACAGGGATGGAATCAAAAGTAATTTTTATAGGAAGATATCATACATTTTACAAAGCTTTGAACATTGTTCATGAACTTTTGATCCGAGAACATGCTGGAAGTATGGTAGTAACATTTGGAAGTATGAAAAAACTGCGTTGGCCGGGAATCGAACCCGGGTCAACTGCTTGGAAGGCAGCTATGCTCACCACTATACCACCAACGCTTGACTGAGTTTGCTAAAGCAAATATTTCCCAAGTACGTAAGTCAGGTCACATGTTCTAAAAATATGCACGAGATGCCATGATGCCATGTTACACCATGGCTTGACTGAAATGATTGAAACAATATAAAAGGAGTACCTCAGACAGGGAAGGAATCAAAAGTAATTTTTATAGGAAGATATCATACATTTTACAAAGCTTTGAACATTGTTCATGAACTTTTGATCCGAGAACATGCTGGAAGTATGGTAGTAACATTTGGAAGTATGAAAAAACTGCGTTGGCCGGGAATCGAACCCGGGTCAACTGCTTGGAAGGCAGCTATTCTCACCACTATACCACCAACGCTTGACTGAGTCTGCTAAAGCAAATATTTCCCAAGTACGTAAGTCAGGTTACATGTTCTAAAAATATGCACGAGATGCCATGTTACACCATGGCTTGACTGAAATGATTGAAACAATATAAAAGGAGTACCTCAGACAGGGATGGAATCAAAAGTAATTTTTATAGGAAGATATCATGAATTTTACAAAGCTTTGAACATTGTTCATGAACTTTTGATCCGAGAACATGCGCAATAACATTTGGAAGTATGAAAAAACTGCGTTGGCCGGGAATCGAACCCGGGTCAACTGCTTGGAAGGCAGCTATGCTCACCACTATACCACCAACGCTTGACTGAGTCTGCTAAAGCAAATATTTCCCAAGTACGTAAGTCAGGTTACATGTTCTAAAAATATGCACGAGATGCCATGTTACACCATGGCTTGACTGAAATGATTTAAACAATATAAAAGGAGTACCTCAGACAGGGATGGAATCAAAAGTAATTTTTATAGGAAGATATCATACATTTTACAAAGCTTTGAACAATGTTCATGAACTTTTGATCCGAGAACATGCTGGAAGTATGGTAGTAAAATTTGGAAGTATGAAAAAACTGCGTTGGCCGGGAATCGAACCCGGGTCAACTGCTTGGAAGGTAGCTATGCTCACCACTATACCACCAACGCTTGACTGAGTCTGCTAAAGCAAATATTTCCCAAGTACGTAAGTCAGGTTACATGTTCTAAAAATATGCACGAGATGCCATGTTACACCATGGCTTGACTGAAATGATTGAAACAATATAAAAGGAGTACCTCAGACAGGGATGGAATCAAAAGTAATTTTTATAGGAAGATATCATACATTTTACAAAGCTTTGAACATTGTTCATGAACTTTTGATCCGAGAACATGCTGGAAGTATGGTAGTAACATTTGGAAGTATGAAAAAACTGCGTTGGCCGGGAATCGAACCCGGGTCAACTGCTTGGAAGGCAGCTATGCTCACCACTATACCACCAACGCTTGACTGAGTTTGCTAAAGCAAATATTTCCCAAGTACGTAAGTCAGGTCACATGTTCTAAAAATATGCACGAGATGCCATGATGCCATGTTACACCATGGCTTGACTGAAATGATTGAAAAAATATATAAAAGGAGTACCTCAGACAGGGATGGAATCAAAAGTAATTTTTATAGGAAGATATCATACATTTTACAAAGCTTTGAACATTGTTCATGAACTTTTGATCCGAGAACATGCTGGAAGTATGGTAGTAACATTTGGAAGTATGAAAAAACTGCGTTGGCCGGGAATCGAACCCGGGTCAACTGCTTGGAAGGCAGCTATGCTCACCACTATACCACCAACGCTTGACTGAGTTTGCTAAAGCAAATATTTCCCAAGTACGTAAGTCAGGTCACATGTTCTAAAAATATGCACGAGATGCCATGATGCCATGTTACACCATGGCTTGACTGAAATGATTGAAACAATATAAAAGGAGTACCTCAGACAGGGAAGGAATCAAAAGTAATTTTTATAGGAAGATATCATACATTTTACAAAGCTTTGAACATTGTTCATGAACTTTTGATCCGAGAACATGCTGGAAGTATGGTAGTAACATTTGGAAGTATGAAAAAACTGCGTTGGCCGGGAATCGAACCCGGGTCAACTGCTTGGAAGGCAGCTATGCTCACCACTATACCACCAACGCTTGACTGAGTCTGCTAAAGCAAATATTTCCCAAGTACGTAAGTCAGGTTACATGTTCTAAAAATATGCACGAGATGCCATGTTACACCATGGCTTGACTGAAATGATTGAAACAATATAAAAGGAGTACCTCAGACAGGGAAGGAATCAAAAGTAATTTTTATAGGAAGATATCATACATTTTACAAAGCTTTGAACATTGTTCATGAACTTTTGATCCGAGAACATGCTGGAAGTATGGTAGTAACATTTGGAAGTATGAAAAAACTGTGTTGGCCGGGAATCGAACCCGGGTCAACTGCTTGGAAGGCAGCTATGCTCACCACTATACCACCAACGCTTGACTGAGTCTTCTAAAGCAAATATTTCCCAAGTACGTAAGTCAGGTCACATGTTCTAAAAATATGCACGAGATGCCATGTTACACCATGGCTTGACTGAAGAAAGGGATGGAATCAAAAGTAATTTTTATATTAAGCTATCATACATTATACAAAGCTTTGAACATTGTTAATGAACTTTTGATCCGAGAACATGCTGAGTTATCCGAGAACATTTGGAAGTATGAAAAAACTGCGTTGGCTGGGAATCGAACCCGGATCAACTGCTTTGAAGGCAGCTGACCACTATGCTCACCACTATAACACCATTGCTTGACTGAGTCTGCTAAAGCAAATATTTCCCAAGTACGTAAGTCAGGTCACATGTTCTAAAAATATGCACGAGATGCCATGTTACACCATGGCTTGACTGAAATGATTGAAACAATATTTAGGGAGTACCTCAGACAGGGATGGAATCAAAAGTATTTTTTATAGGAAGATATCATGAATTTTACAAAGCTTTGAACATTGTTCAAGAACTTTTGATCCGAGAACATGCTCAATAACATTTGGAAGTATGAAAAAACTGCGTTGGCCGGGAATCGAACCCGGGTCAACTGCTTGGAAGGCAGCTATGCTCACCACTATACCACCAACGCTTGACTGAGTTTGCTAAAGCAAATATTTCCCAAGTACGTAAGTCAGGTCACATGTTCTAAAAATATGCACGAGATGCCATGATGCCATGTTACACCATGGCTTGACTGAAATGATTGAAACAATATAAAAGGAGTACCTCAGACAGGGATGGAATCAAAAGTAATTTTTATAGGAAGATATCATACATTTTACAAAGCTTTGAACATTGTTCATGAACTTTTGATCCGAGAACATGCTGGAAGTATGGTAGTAACATTTGGAAGTATGAAAAAACTGCGTTGGCCGGGAATCGAACCCGGGTCAACTGCTTGGAAGGCAGCTATGCTCACCACTATACCACCAACGCTTGACTGAGTTTGCTAAAGCAAATATTTCCCAAGTACGTAAGTCAGGTCACATGTTCTAAAAATATGCACGAGATGCCATGATGCCATGTTACACCATGGCTTGACTGAAATGATTGAAACAATATAAAAGGAGTACCTCAGACAGGGAAGGAATCAAAAGTAATTTTTATAGGAAGATATCATACATTTTACAAAGCTTTGAACATTGTTCATGAACTTTTGATCCGAGAACATGCTGGAAGTATGGTAGTAACATTTGGAAGTATGAAAAAACTGCGTTGGCCGGGAATCGAACCCGGGTCAACTGCTTGGAAGGCAGCTATGCTCACCACTATACCACCAACGCTTGACTGAGTCTGCTAAAGCAAATATTTCCCAAGTACGTAAGTCAGGTTACATGTTCTAAAAATATGCACGAGATGCCATGTTACACCATGGCTTGACTGAAATGATTGAAACAATATAAAAGGAGTACCTCAGACAGGGATGGAATCAAAAGTAATTTTTATAGGAAGATATCATGAATTTTACAAAGCTTTGAACATTGTTCATGAACTTTTGATCCGAGAACATGCGCAATAACATTTGGAAGTATGAAAAAACTGCGTTGGCCGGGAATCGAACCCGGGTCAACTGCTTGGAAGGCAGCTATGCTCACCACTATACCACCAACGCTTGACTGAGTCTGCTAAAGCAAATATTTCCCAAGTACGTAAGTCAGGTTACATGTTCTAAAAATATGCACGAGATGCCATGTTACACCATGGCTTGACTGAAATGATTTAAACAATATAAAAGGAGTACCTCAGACAGGGATGGAATCAAAAGTAATTTTTATAGGAAGATATCATACATTTTACAAAGCTTTGAACAATGTTCATGAACTTTTGATCCGAGAACATGCTGGAAGTATGGTAGTAAAATTTGGAAGTATGAAAAAACTGCGTTGGCCGGGAATCGAACCCGGGTCAACTGCTTGGAAGGTAGCTATGCTCACCACTATACCACCAACGCTTGACTGAGTCTGCTAAAGCAAATATTTCCCAAGTACGTAAGTCAGGTTACATGTTCTAAAAATATGCACGAGATGCCATGTTACACCATGGCTTGACTGAAATGATTGAAACAATATAAAAGGAGTACCTCAGACAGGGATGGAATCAAAAGTAATTTTTATAGGAAGATATCATACATTTTACAAAGCTTTGAACATTGTTCATGAACTTTTGATCCGAGAACATGCTGGAAGTATGGTAGTAACATTTGGAAGTATGAAAAAACTGCGTTGGCCGGGAATCGAACCCGGGTCAACTGCTTGGAAGGCAGCTATGCTCACCACTATACCACCAACGCTTGACTGAGTTTGCTAAAGCAAATATTTCCCAAGTACGTAAGTCAGGTCACATGTTCTAAAAATATGCACGAGATGCCATGATGCCATGTTACACCATGGCTTGACTGAAATGATTGAAAAAATATATAAAAGGAGTACCTCAGACAGGGATGGAATCAAAAGTAATTTTTATAGGAAGATATCATACATTTTACAAAGCTTTGAACATTGTTCATGAACTTTTGATCCGAGAACATGCTGGAAGTATGGTAGTAACATTTGGAAGTATGAAAAAACTGCGTTGGCCGGGAATCGAACCCGGGTCAACTGCTTGGAAGGCAGCTATGCTCACCACTATACCACCAACGCTTGACTGAGTTTGCTAAAGCAAATATTTCCCAAGTACGTAAGTCAGGTCACATGTTCTAAAAATATGCACGAGATGCCATGATGCCATGTTACACCATGGCTTGACTGAAATGATTGAAACAATATAAAAGGAGTACCTCAGACAGGGAAGGAATCAAAAGTAATTTTTATAGGAAGATATCATACATTTTACAAAGCTTTGAACATTGTTCATGAACTTTTGATCCGAGAACATGCTGGAAGTATGGTAGTAACATTTGGAAGTATGAAAAAACTGCGTTGGCCGGGAATCGAACCCGGGTCAACTGCTTGGAAGGCAGCTATGCTCACCACTATACCACCAACGCTTGACTGAGTCTGCTAAAGCAAATATTTCCCAAGTACGTAAGTCAGGTTACATGTTCTAAAAATATGCACGAGATGCCATGTTACACCATGGCTTGACTGAAATGATTGAAACAATATAAAAGGAGTACCTCAGACAGGGAAGGAATCAAAAGTAATTTTTATAGGAAGATATCATACATTTTACAAAGCTTTGAACATTGTTCATGAACTTTTGATCCGAGAACATGCTGGAAGTATGGTAGTAACATTTGGAAGTATGAAAAAACTGTGTTGGCCGGGAATCGAACCCGGGTCAACTGCTTGGAAGGCAGCTATGCTCACCACTATACCACCAACGCTTGACTGAGTCTTCTAAAGCAAATATTTCCCAAGTACGTAAGTCAGGTCACATGTTCTAAAAATATGCACGAGATGCCATGTTACACCATGGCTTGACTGAAGAAAGGGATGGAATCAAAAGTAATTTTTATATTAAGCTATCATACATTATACAAAGCTTTGAACATTGTTAATGAACTTTTGATCCGAGAACATGCTGAGTTATCCGAGAACATTTGGAAGTATGAAAAAACTGCGTTGGCTGGGAATCGAACCCGGATCAACTGCTTTGAAGGCAGCTGACCACTATGCTCACCACTATAACACCATTGCTTGACTGAGTCTGCTAAAGCAAATATTTCCCAAGTACGTAAGTCAGGTCACATGTTCTAAAAATATGCACGAGATGCCATGTTACACCATGGCTTGACTGAAATGATTGAAACAATATTTAGGGAGTACCTCAGACAGGGATGGAATCAAAAGTATTTTTTATAGGAAGATATCATGAATTTTACAAAGCTTTGAACATTGTTCAAGAACTTTTGATCCGAGAACATGCTCAATAACATTTGGAAGTATGAAAAAACTGCGTTGGCCGGGAATCGAACCCGGGTCAACTGCTTGGAAGGCAGCTATGCTCACCACTATACCACCAACGCTTGACTGAGTTTGCTAAAGCAAATATTTCCCAAGTACGTAAGTCAGGTCACATGTTCTAAAAATATGCACGAGATGCCATGATGCCATGTTACACCATGGCTTGACTGAAATGATTGAAACAATATAAAAGGAGTACCTCAGACAGGGATGGAATCAAAAGTAATTTTTATAGGAAGATATCATACATTTTACAAAGCTTTGAACATTGTTCATGAACTTTTGATCCGAGAACATGCTGGAAGTATGGTAGTAACATTTGGAAGTATGAAAAAACTGCGTTGGCCGGGAATCGAACCCGGGTCAACTGCTTGGAAGGCAGCTATGCTCACCACTATACCACCAACGCTTGACTGAGTTTGCTAAAGCAAATATTTCCCAAGTACGTAAGTCAGGTCACATGTTCTAAAAATATGCACGAGATGCCATGATGCCATGTTACACCATGGCTTGACTGAAATGATTGAAACAATATAAAAGGAGTACCTCAGACAGGGAAGGAATCAAAAGTAATTTTTATAGGAAGATATCATACATTTTACAAAGCTTTGAACATTGTTCATGAACTTTTGATCCGAGAACATGCTGGAAGTATGGTAGTAACATTTGGAAGTATGAAAAAACTGCGTTGGCCGGGAATCGAACACGGGTCAACTGCTTGGAAGGCAGCTATGCTCACCACTATACCACCAACGCTTGACTGAGTCTGCTAAAGCAAATATTTCCCAAGTACGTAAGTCAGGTTACATGTTCTAAAAATATGCACGAGATGCCATGTTACACCATGGCTTGACTGAAATGATTGAAACAATATAAAAGGAGTACCTCAGACAGGGATGGAATCAAAAGTAATTTTTATAGGAAGATATCATGAATTTTACAAAGCTTTGAACATTGTTCATGAACTTTTGATCCGAGAACATGCGATAACATTTGGAAGTATGAAAAAACTGCGTTGGCCGGGAATCGAACCCGGGTCAACTGCTTGGAAGGCAGCTATGCTCACCACTATACCACCAACGCTTGACTGAGTCTGCTAAAGCAAATATTTCCCAAGTACGTAAGTCAGGTTACATGTTCTAAAAATATGCACGAGATGCCATGTTACACCATGGCTTGACTGAAATGATTGAAACAATATAAAAGGAGTACCTCAGACAGGGATGGAATCAAAAGTAATTTTTATAGGAAGATATCATACATTTTACAAAGCTTTGAACAATGTTCATGAACTTTTGATCCGAGAACATGCTGGAAGTATGGTAGTAAAATTTGGAAGTATGAAAAAACTGCGTTGGCCGGGAATCGAACCCGGGTCAACTGCTTGGAAGGTAGCTATGCTCACCACTATACCACCAACGCTTGACTGAGTCTGCTAAAGCAAATATTTCCCAAGTACGTAAGTCAGGTTACATGTTCTAAAAATATGCACGAGATGCCATGTTACACCATGGCTTGACTGAAATGATTGAAACAATATAAAAGGAGTACCTCAGACAGGGATGGAATCAAAAGTAATTTTTATAGGAAGATATCATACATTTTACAAAGCTTTGAACATTGTTCATGAACTTTTGATCCGAGAACATGCTGGAAGTATGGTAGTAACATTTGGAAGTATGAAAAAACTGCGTTGGCCGGGAATCGAACCCGGGTCAACTGCTTGGAAGGCAGCTATGCTCACCACTATACCACCAACGCTTGACTGAGTTTGCTAAAGCAAATATTTCCCAAGTACGTAAGTCAGGTCACATGTTCTAAAAATATGCACGAGATGCCATGATGCCATGTTACACCATGGCTTGACTGAAATGATTGAAAAAATATATAAAAGGAGTACCTCAGACAGGGATGGAATCAAAAGTAATTTTTATAGGAAGATATCATACATTTTACAAAGCTTTGAACATTGTTCATGAACTTTTGATCCGAGAACATGCTGGAAGTATGGTAGTAACATTTGGAAGTATGAAAAAACTGCGTTGGCCGGGAATCGAACCCGGGTCAACTGCTTGGAAGGCAGCTATGCTCACCACTATACCACCAACGCTTGACTGAGTTTGCTAAAGCAAATATTTCCCAAGTACGTAAGTCAGGTCACATGTTCTAAAAATATGCACGAGATGCCATGATGCCATGTTACACCATGGCTTGACTGAAATGATTGAAACAATATAAAAGGAGTACCTCAGACAGGGAAGGAATCAAAAGTAATTTTTATAGGAAGATATCATACATTTTACAAAGCTTTGAACATTGTTCATGAACTTTTGATCCGAGAACATGCTGGAAGTATGGTAGTAACATTTGGAAGTATGAAAAAACTGCGTTGGCCGGGAATCGAACCCGGGTCAACTGCTTGGAAGGCAGCTATGCTCACCACTATACCACCAACGCTTGACTGAGTCTGCTAAAGCAAATATTTCCCAAGTACGTAAGTCAGGTTACATGTTCTAAAAATATGCACGAGATGCCATGTTACACCATGGCTTGACTGAAATGATTGAAACAATATAAAAGGAGTACCTCAGACAGGGATGGAATAAAAAGTAATTTTTATAGGAAGATATCATACATTTTACAAAGCTTTGAACAATGTTCATGAACTTTTGATCCGAGAACATGCTGGAAGTATGGTAGTAACATTTGGAAGTATGAAAAAACTGCGTTGGCCGGGAATCGAACCCGGGTCAACTGCTTGGAAGGCAGCTATGCTCACCACTATACCACCAACGCTTGACAGAGTCTGCTAAAGCAAATATTTCCCAAGTACGTAAGTCAGGTTACATGTTCTAAAAATATGCACGAGATGCCATGTTACACCATGGCTTGACTGAAATGATTGAAACAATATAAAAGGAGTACCTCAGACAGGGATGGAATCAAAAGTAATTTTTATAGGAAGATATCATGAATTTTACAAAGCTTTGAACATTGTTCATGAACTTTTGATCCGAGAACATGCGCAATAACATTTGGAAGTATGAAAAAACTGCGTTGGCCGGGAATCGAACCCGGGTCAACTGCTTGGAAGGCAGCTATGCTCACCACTATACCACCAACGCTTGACTGAGTCTGCTAAAGCAAATATTTCCCAAGTACGTAAGTCAGGTTACATGTTCTAAAAATATGCACGAGATGCCATGTTACACCATGGCTTGACTGAAATGATTGAAACAATATAAAAGGAGTACCTCAGACAGGGATGGAATCAAAAGTAATTTTTATAGGAAGATATCATGAATTTTACAAAGCTTTGAACATTGTTCATGAACTTTTGATCCGAGAACATGCTTGAAGTATGGTAGTAACATTTGGAAGTATGAAAAAACTGCGTTGGCCGGGAATCGAACCCGGGTCAACTGCTTGGAAGGCAGCTATGCTCACCACTATACCACCAACGCTTGACTGAGTCTGCTAAAGCAAATATTTCCCAAGTACGTAAGTCAGGTTACATGTTCTAAAAATATGCACGAGATGCCATGTTACACCATGGCTTGACTGAAATGATTGAAACAATATAAAAGGAGTACCTCAGACAGGGAAGGAATCAAAAGTAATTTTTATAGGAAGATATCATACATTTTACAAAGCTTTGAACATTGTTCATGAACTTTTGATCCGAGAACATGCTGGAAGTATGGTAGTAACATTTGAAAGTATGAAAAAACTGCGTTGGCCAGGAATCAAACCCGGGTCAACTGCTTGGAAGGCAGTTATGCTCACCACTATACCACCAACGCTTGACTGAGTCTGCTAAAGCAAATATTTCCCAAGTACGTAAGTCAGGTTACATGTTCTAAAAATATGCACGAGATGCCATGTTACACCATGGCTTGACTGAAATGATTGAAACAATATAAAAGGAGTACCTCAGACAGGGATGGAATCAAAAGTAATTTTTATAGGAAGATATCATACATTTTACAAAGCTTTGAACATTGTTCATGAACTTTTGATCCGAGAACATGCTGGAAGTATGGTAGTAACATTTGGAAGTATGAAAAAACTGCGTTGGCCGGGAATCGAACCCGGGTCAACTGCTTGGAAGGCAGCTATGCTCACCACTATACCACCAACGCTTGACTGAGTTTGCTAAAGCAAATATTTCCCAAGTACGTAAGTCAGGTCACATGTTCTAAAAATATGCACGAGATGCCATGATGCCATGTTACACCATGGCTTGACTGAAATGATTGAAACAATATAAAAGGAGTACCTCAGACAGGGAAGGAATCAAAAGTAATTTTTATAGGAAAATATCATACATTTTACAAAGCTTTGAACATTGTTCATGAACTTTTGATCCGAGAACATGCTGGAAGTATGGTAGTAACATTTGGAAGTATGAAAAAACTGCGTTGGCCGGGAATCGAACCCGGGTCAACTGCTTGGAAGGCAGCTATGCTCACCACTATACCACCAACGCTTGACTGAGTCTGCTAAAGCAAATATTTCCCAAGTACGTAAGTCAGGTTACATGTTCTAAAAATATGCACGAGATGCCATGTTACACCATGGCTTGACTGAAATGATTGAAACAATATAAAAGGAGTTTAGGGGGGAGGGGTTTTAACACAATTGCGCTGCTGGATATAGTAAATTATGAACTCCAAGTCAAGTGTGGGTATGACCAGAAAGGAATGAGACTGGACACGCTTGTAAAAATTAATATTTTATGAATGTAAAAAAAATTTTTTTTTATCAACCACATATACATGTACAATAACACTAAAATATATAAAAAAGCATATTTAAGAATAAATCTTGAATAGTGAGGTGTCTCCAAGGTGGGGTAGATTCCCAATGATAGGGTTTAACTCAGTTCCAAGGAAATAGAAGAAAGCACAATATTAAGCAGTCATGAATTTAGAGAAGCCAGATTAGCATGTAGACAAACATGCACTAGATGGTAGGCAGTTCTTATTTATAAAATAGGAGAATTTATCTCACCCAGATGATTGTAGATAGCGGGGAGCCAAATAGGTGTTTGTTTAGCTCGACCCAAGTGACCCTCCAGGAGGCAGGGACAAGCAGCTGAAGAACGCTGTATGTAGAGCGGCTATGATGATTGCGCTCAGTAGCGCTCCGTGGTGTTAGTAGCCTGCGTCCCCTTGTAAGATGAACCGGGGGACCGAGCACGGTCACGGCCTGTGTAACAGGTGCTCGTCGGAGCCAGATGATTGTAGATAGCGGGGAGCCAAATAGGTGTTTGTTTGGCTCGACCCAAGTGACCCTCCAGGAGGCAGGGACAAGCAGCTGAAGAACGCTGTGTGTAGAGCGGCTATGATGGTTGCGCTCAGTAGCGCTCCGTGGTGTTAGTAGCCTGCGTCCCCTTGTAAGATGAACCGGGGGACCGAGCACGGTCACGGCCTGTGTAGCAGGTGCTCGTCGGAGCTGTTAGGGGCGGCAGATGAGTTGGCAATCAGCCGGTGGCCGCGTGAGATGCCGGCTTTGAATTTAGCGGTAAACGCTGGGAGTCAGCTGTGCGGCTGGAAGCTGAGTCGGAGGTGGAACCTTGGAGAGACGTCAGGTGAAGTATGTATTGCGTCAACGCGTTTCGTACCCTCACAGGACGGGAACTTTTTCAAGACAAGTACTGACCCACTGTGTGGGAGCTTTATTTAAAGGGCTGATTCAATCAGAAACAATCAATGAATTAACTATGTAACTTAAAAAACTTTAAAACCAAGCGCGTCCAGAATGATACAGTGTAATATCATCTACATCACAATAATCTCCGTTGAGGGAGTAACTAGCAAATATCGTTTATCATCAATAAAATCTTCTTTTAGCATATACGAGAGTTAATTAGCTATTTTAAACAGGAGAGCAATTGTAAAGCACATTGGTGAAAAATCACCTGATTATTCTAAGTAGCAAGGAGAGAGTAGTATAAATAAATATTTGTATATCTATATTGTTGAATACATTGAGAGTATAGTTATAATTTTCTTTATCTTTGGAAAATACATTATATGGCCTAATCTAGATATAGGAATAAACAATCAGCACACATATAAAACAAAAAATAAAAAAATAAAAAAATGGGAAATAAAAATGATAATAATAATAATACTAAGCAAATAAACATCTATATATGTACTGGTGTACACAAAAGGACAGTATTATTCCTCAATACTTTAAGTATAGCGGTAAAATGTACATCGCATAGATCTTATTAAAGAATCATTTTACATTTATCCATATCACTTACATAACACATCGAAACACATCGTTTATATCGAAACAATATTATATATCTAGATGTAGAATTGAGGTAGTGGACCTGTATATATAATTCATCCGGTTAACCAGATTTTTTAGAGAAATAGGTCTACATAGGAAGCCTAAAAAATAAACTACACATTAGTCGACATTACCCTGTCGACATATGTCGTCATGAATATTTGTGTCTATTAAAGCTCAAAAAGAAAAAGAAAAGAAAAAGAAAGGGAAAGAAAAAGAAAAAGAAAAAGGAAAAGGAAAAGAAGAAGAGAAAGAAAAAAAGAAAAAAGAAAAAAGAAAAAAAGAAATATTAAAAATAAAAAAATATAATAAAAAAAATTTATAAAAATATATATAAAAATATATATATAAATTAACAATTTAGATTCCACATATAATTATATTGAGTTTTATTAGGTTTTATTTTATAGTATTTTATTTTATAAGTAATAAAAATATATAAAAAATATATATAAAAAAGAAATTATATATATGTCTATTTTAGGTTCCTTATTCCAATGATTTGGGGAGAAAAAAATATATATATGTGTCTGTGTGGGATGGGGTAAGGGAGAACTGCAAACCAGGGACATCACACAATTTGTGCGTATCTCTAGTAGAACTCCTGTCACCCAACCCCACACAGATTAATTCAGTAAATATAGCACTATGGATATTGCTTCTCTTCTCCCTTCAATCACCACTATATCAAAACCCACATGGCTCCCACCTAAACCCCCAGGTAGTTTTAGATGTAACAAAAATATTTGCCTTACATGTAAATACATATTAAATGGAATTAATAATATTACATCATTTACAAACAAAAAAACTTTTCAATGTAAACAATTTATTAATTGTGAAACTAGCTATTGTGTGTATATTCTGGAGTGTCCATGTAAGTTGCAATATGTGGGTCGCACTACCAGAAGTATTAAAAGTAGATTCAGAGAACACAAAAATAATATACAAAAAAGAATACAAAATCACAGTGTTCCCCGTCATTTCTGCCAAAAACATGATGGGGACCCAAAAGGTCTCACAATAATGGGGATTGAACATATCATGAACACCAAAAGGGGGGGTGACCGATTTAAAAAGCTCTGCCTTGCAGAGACAGCTTGGATCTTTAAATTAGAAACATTAAGCCCACAAGGCCTGAATGAGGCCCTAGATTTTTCTTGCATGGATTGAATGACATTAGAAGAGTTGTATGCAATATCCATAGTGCTATATTTACTGAATTAATCTGTGTGGGGTTGGGTGACAGGAGTTCTACTAGAGATACGCACAAATTGTGTGATGTCCCTGGTTTGCAGTTCTCCCTTACCCCATCCCACACAGACACATATATATATTTTTTTCTCCCCAAATCATTGGAATAAGGAACCTAAAATAGACATATATATAATTTCTTTTTTATATATATTTTTTATATATTTTTATTACTTATAAAATAAAATACTATAAAATAAAACCTAATAAAACTCAATATAATTATATGTGGAATCTAAATTGTTAATTTATATATATATTTTTATATATATTTTTATAAATTTTTTTTATTATATTTTTTTATTTTTAATATTTCTTTTTTTCTTTTTTCTTTTTTCTTTTTTTCTTTCTCTTCTTCTTTTCCTTTTCCTTTTTCTTTTTCTTTTTCTTTCCCTTTCTTTTTCTTTTCTTTTTCTTTTTGAGCTTTAATAGACACAAATATTCATGACGACATATGTCGACAGGGTAATGTCGACTAATGTGTAGTTTATTTTTTAGGCTTCCTATGTAGACCTATTTCTCTAAAAAATCTGGTTAACCGGATGAATTATATATACAGGTCCACTACCTCAATTCTACATCTAGATATATAATATTGTTTCGATATAAACGATGTGTTTCGATGTGTTATGTAAGTGATATGGATAAATGTAAAATGATTCTTTAATAAGATCTATGCGATGTACATTTTACCGCTATACTTAAAGTATTGAGGAATAATACTGTCCTTTTGTGTACACCAGTACATATATAGATGTTTATTTGCTTAGTATTATTATTATTATCATTTTTATTTCCCATTTTTTTATTTTTTTATTTTTTGTTTCATATGTGTGCTGATTGTTTATTCCTATATCTAGATTAGGCCATATAATGTATTTTCCAAAGATAAAGAAAATTATAACTATACTATCAATGTATTCAACAATATAGATATACAAATATTTATTTATACTACTCTCTCCTTGCTACTTAGAATAATCAGGTGATTTTTCACCAATGTGCTTTACAATTGCTCTCCTGTTTAAAATAGCTAATTAACTCTCGTATATGCTAAAAGAAGATTTTATTGATGATAAACGATATTTGCTAGTTACTCCCTCAACGGAGATTATTGTGATGTAGATGATATTACACTGTATCATTCTGGACGCGCTTGGTTTTAAAGTTTTTTAAGTTACATAGTTAATTCATTGATTGTTTCTGATTGAATCAGCCCTTTAAATAAAGCTCCCACACAGTGGGTCAGTACTTGTCTTGAAAAAGTTCCCGTCCTGTGAGGGTACGAAACGCGTTGACGCAATACATACTTCACCTGACGTCTCTCCAAGGTTCCACCTCCGACTCAGCTTCCAGCCGCACAGCTGACTCCCAGCGTTTACCGCTAAATTCAAAGCCGGCATCTCACGCGGCCACCGGCTGATTGCCAACTCATCTGCCGCCCCTAACAGCTCCGACGAGCACCTGCTACACAGGCCGTGACCGTGCTCGGTCCCCCGGTTCATCTTACAAGGGGACGCAGGCTACTAACACCACGGAGCGCTACTGAGCGCAACCATCATAGCCGCTCTACACACAGCGTTCTTCAGCTGCTTGTCCCTGCCTCCTGGAGGGTCACTTGGGTCGAGCCAAACAAACACCTATTTGGCTCCCCGCTATCTACAATCATCTGGCTCCGACGAGCACCTGTTACACAGGCCGTGACCGTGCTCGGTCCCCCGGTTCATCTTACAAGGGGACGCAGGCTACTAACACCACGGAGCGCTACTGAGCGCAATCATCATAGCCGCTCTACATACAGCGTTCTTCAGCTGCTTGTCCCTGCCTCCTGGAGGGTCACTTGGGTCGAGCTAAACAAACACCTATTTGGCTCCCCGCTATCTACAATCATCTGGGTGAGATAAATTCTCCTATTTTATAAATAAGAACTGCCTACCATCTAGTGCATGTTTGTCTACATGCTAATCTGGCTTCTCTAAATTCATGACTGCTTAATATTGTGCTTTCTTCTATTTCCTTGGAACTGAGTTAAACCCTATCATTGGGAATCTACCCCACCTTGGAGACACCTCACTATTCAAGATTTATTCTTAAATATGCTTTTTTATATATTTTAGTGTTATTGTACATGTATATGTGGTTGATAAAAAAAAATTTTTTTACATTCATAAAATATTAATTTTTACAAGCGTGTCCAGTCTCATTCCTTTCTGGTCATACCCACACTTGACTTGGAGTTCATAATTTACTATATCCAGCAGCGCAATTGTGTTAAAACCCCTCCCCCCTAAGTTTTGTCTATCTATGAGCTTAGCGAGCTCATTTAACACGTGCAGCAGCTGGTTTTTTGTGTAATAGGTGTATAAAATATAGCACCATTGTTATATTAATTATTATTTTTATTGGAGCGCCAGGTAAGTGAATTAGTGGATACCCTTTGGTACCCCTCCTAATTCACAACCCTTGTCCTTTTGCCAATCTCTCTGCTCTTCCTGTGCTGCCCATTTCATTTATATATACAAATTTTGTTCTCTATACAATTTTTTCTGAACTCCCTGCTTGCTGTTGGTCTGACCAGAGATGAATGATTTTAAATGTTACAATGATCGCAAGATGCGACGTGATTGTTATCTGTCATCCTTTAATACAAACCAGAAAAGTGATGAAAATTTGTCCAGCGCCCATCCTGATATGAATAAGACCTTTTATAATCTTGAGGATCTGCTCAAAGATGAGATGCGTAATTGGTGGGATAGCATCTCTTTACAGAAATATATAGATGCTAAAATTATCCCAAGAGGACTACGAATTTTTAAACATCTTTCTATTAATGATCATCCTGATTTACTAAACAAATGGAATGAAGCGCTGGACAATTGTTCATTTACACTAATGAGACTTCTGATTAAATATAGAAGTGAAATGGTGGACAAAATCACTACTAAAATTGATAAAATAAAAGATGACTTATTGCCATTTAAAGAACACTCCAACTTTAAAGAAAGAGATGAACAAATAAATAACAGAGTTGAAAGATTCGAGAGAGAGCTAATTACTAATAAAAAACGTAAATGGGAACGGGATCAGAACGATTATCAAAAGGGAATAGTAAGAACTTATCATAAGAGGAATATAGATGAGTATAAAAGAGAAAATTACTCCTCCCCTTCCACCAGACCCCCATTCCGTCCAAGAAAAACCTCCTATAAAAATGAGAGATTTAACAACTATAATGAGAGATACAATCCCCCTAATCATAACTACAAATCTCACTATAACCATAATCACAATAGCAATAATAGATCAATGCCCCATAGTAACTACACACCCAATCGACCTAATAAAGATCAGGTTTTTCCACTCAGAGCCTGGCAAGATCCCAATCCCTACTCCAACTTAACTCATCACACCCCAAAGAGAACAAGAGAAGGAGAGGGAGAAGAGGAGGCGGAAAGAGATCACAGAAAACAAAGAATCAAATAGATATGACTGGTATTTTCAACTTGACTAAACACGAATTATCAGATTCCCAAAAAATATTGTTATGTAAAGGTTTAAATTATGCCCCCCAGAAGGATCCGAACATATTCGACCTTTTTGTTGATTTAAATAAATTTACCCGTGATTTATGTAGGAAACGCTATTTTGCTGTTAAAGATTTAAAACGATCACAATTGGAGACTGATAATAATCCTATTGTCCTGGATGAAACAGACCAACAAGGTCTCTCAAACTTAGAATCCCTTCTTTTGGAAAGTAATTCACCTGAAATAGAGACTTACAATATTAATACTTCTTTAACATCTGTAAGCAGACCCCTATTTAAAAAGAAATCTCAATTTTTTCCTTTAGATCAAAAAAGTCCCGCCATAACTATTTTTTACAATAAAACCATGGATGACTTCAAAAAAATCTGCAACAATACAGGTAAAAATAAAAATAGGAGTAAGGACAATTTAAGTATCAACGAAAGAAAGGCCCTAAATGAACTTAAAAAAGATCTATCTATTGTAGTTAAACAGGCAGATAAGGGTGGTGGGGTTGTCCTCATGGATAGAGAGGCATACCTATCCGAGGCATATAAACAACTGAGTGATGATAAATATTATGCTATATTACCCTCTAACCCCACCACCCTTTACCAATCTCAATTCCAAACAATGCTATTTGAGGCGGAAACTGAGAATGCAATATCCAGGGAAGAATCTCAATTTCTTTACTCACATCACCCGGTCACACCCACTTTTTACTTTCTTCCCAAAATCCACAAACACCTCACTTCACCTCCCGGGCGACCGATAATTTCTGGTATGGGTTCCCTCACGTCTAATTTATCACATTTTGTAGATTCTCACCTTCAAAAACACGTTATTGCACTCCCTTCACATATTAAAGATACCACTCACATTCTCAATAAAACACACGAGTTGTCCTGGACGGAAGGGTGGGCTTTCCTTACCCTTGACGTCCAGGCACTTTACACTAATATTCCACACAATTTAGGGGTGACGGCTGTTCAACACTATCTCAATCACGACACCACCTTAGCACCAGAAAGGAGGAAATTTATTTTGGAATCTATCCTTTTTATTCTTACACATAATTATTTTTTCTTTAATGATCACTATTATTTACAGCGCCTTGGGACGGCCATGGGGACCAGATTTGCACCCAGTTTTGCTAACCTCTATATGGGCCGCCTAGAGGAACAACTTATATGGGGTGGCCCATATAGAGAGAATCTGGTCCTCTATGGCCGTTTCATAGACGACTTGTTTATTATTTGGAGAGGGGGACACATTTTGGCACAAGAATTTGTTAACCACCTTAATTCAAACACTTTTAATTTAACCTTCACCCATACTTTTAGCTACACAGCGGTCAATTTCCTGGATATTGCATTCTCAGTAGATAGGGGCATCTTGGTATCAGCGAATTATGTTAAACCAGTTGGTACTAATAATTATCTTCATTACACCAGTGGCCATTATAGACCCTGGATTCATAATATACCTAAAAACCAGCTATTAAGGTTACGCAGAAATTGTACTAAAGATGAGGAATTTTTACTTCAGTCACAAAACATGCTTGAAAATTTCAAAAGAAGGGGCTATCCAAGAGACTTACTTCTGGATGCAATGGATACAGTCACTAAGACCAACAGAGATAGTTTATTAAAATCTAAACCTAAAGAAAAGATAACAATATTTAATTCTGGAGAGACTATATCATTTATCTCAAAATTTAACTCAAAATCCAACCAGATTAAAAAGATTGTTCAAAAAAACTTTGAAATAATAAATCACGATAAAATATTACAGGATCTTCATATCAAACCTAAAATTACATTTAGACGCAACAGAAATCTGAAAGATCTCATTTCGCCTTCTCTTCTCCCTTCAATCACCACTATATCAAAACCCACATGGCTCCCACCTAAACCCCCAGGTAGTTTTAGATGTAACAAAAATATTTGCCTTACATGTAAATACATATTAAATGGAATTAATAATATTACATCATTTACAAACAAAAAAACTTTTCAATGTAAACAATTTATTAATTGTGAAACTAGCTATTGTGTGTATATTCTGGAGTGTCCATGTAAGTTGCAATATGTGGGTCGCACTACCAGAAGTATTAAAAGTAGATTCAGAGAACACAAAAATAATATACAAAAAAGAATACAAAATCACAGTGTTCCCCGTCATTTCTGCCAAAAACATGATGGGGACCCAAAAGGTCTCACAATAATGGGGATTGAACATATCATGAACACCAAAAGGGGGGGTGACCGATTTAAAAAGCTCTGCCTTGCAGAGACAGCTTGGATCTTTAAATTAGAAACATTAAGCCCACAAGGCCTGAATGAGGCCCTAGATTTTTCTTGCATGGATTGAATGACATTAGAAGAGTTGTATGCAATATCCATAGTGCTATATTTACTGAATTAATCTGTGTGGGGTTGGGTGACAGGAGTTCTACTAGAGATACGCACAAATTGTGTGATGTCCCTGGTTTGCAGTTCTCCCTTACCCCATCCCACACAGACACATATATATATTTTTTTCTCCCCAAATCATTGGAATAAGGAACCTAAAATAGACATATATATAATTTCTTTTTTATATATATTTTTTATATATTTTTATTACTTATAAAATAAAATACTATAAAATAAAACCTAATAAAACTCAATATAATTATATGTGGAATCTAAATTGTTAATTTATATATATATTTTTATATATATTTTTATAAATTTTTTTTATTATATTTTTTTATTTTTAATATTTTTTTTTTTTTTTCTTTTTTTCTTTCTCTTCTTCTTTTCCTTTTCCTTTTTCTTTTTCTTTTTCTTTCCCTTTCTTTTTCTTTTCTTTTTCTTTTTGAGCTTTAATAGACACAAATATTCATGACGACATATGTCGACAGGGTAATGTCGACTAATGTGTAGTTTATTTTTTAGGCTTCCTATGTAGACCTATTTCTCTAAAAAATCTGGTTAACCGGATGAATTATATATACAGGTCCACTACCTCAATTCTACATCTAGATATATAATATTGTTTCGATATAAACGATGTGTTTCGATGTGTTATGTAAGTGATATGGATAAATGTAAAATGATTCTTTAATAAGATCTATGCGATGTACATTTTACCGCTATACTTAAAGTATTGAGGAATAATACTGTCCTTTTGTGTACACCAGTACATATATAGATGTTTATTTGCTTAGTATTATTATTATTATCATTTTTATTTCCCATTTTTTTATTTTTTTATTTTTTGTTTTATATGTGTGCTGATTGTTTATTCCTATATCTAGATTAGGCCATATAATGTATTTTCCAAAGATAAAGAAAATTATAACTATACTCTCAATGTATTCAACAATATAGATATACAAATATTTATTTATACTACTCTCTCCTTGCTACTTAGAATAATCAGGTGATTTTTCACCAATGTGCTTTACAATTGCTCTCCTGTTTAAAATAGCTAATTAACTCTCGTATATGCTAAAAGAAGATTTTATTGATGATAAACGATATTTGCTAGTTACTCCCTCAACGGAGATTATTGTGATGTAGATGATATTACACTGTATCATTCTGGACGCGCTTGGTTTTAAAGTTTTTTAAGTTACATAGTTAATTCATTGATTGTTTCTGATTGAATCAGCCCTTTAAATAAAGCTCCCACACAGTGGGTCAGTACTTGTCTTGAAAAAGTTCCCGTCCTGTGAGGGTACGAAACGCGTTGACGCAATACATACTTCACCTGACGTCTCTCCAAGGTTCCACCTCCGACTCAGCTTCCAGCCGCACAGCTGACTCCCAGCGTTTACCGCTAAATTCAAAGCCGGCATCTCACGCGGCCACCGGCTGATTGCCAACTCATCTGCCGCCCCTAACAGCTCCGACGAGCACCTGCTACACAGGCCGTGACCGTGCTCGGTCCCCCGGTTCATCTTACAAGGGGACGCAGGCTACTAACACCACGGAGCGCTACTGAGCGCAACCATCATAGCCGCTCTACACACAGCGTTCTTCAGCTGCTTGTCCCTGCCTCCTGGAGGGTCACTTGGGTCGAGCCAAACAAACACCTATTTGGCTCCCCGCTATCTACAATCATCTGGCTCCGACGAGCACCTGTTACACAGGCCGTGACCGTGCTCGGTCCCCCGGTTCATCTTACAAGGGGACGCAGGCTACTAACACCACGGAGCGCTACTGAGCGCAATCATCATAGCCGCTCTACATACAGCGTTCTTCAGCTGCTTGTCCCTGCCTCCTGGAGGGTCACTTGGGTCGAGCTAAACAAACACCTATTTGGCTCCCCGCTATCTACAATCATCTGGGTGAGATAAATTCTCCTATTTTATAAATAAGAACTGCCTACCATCTAGTGCATGTTTGTCTACATGCTAATCTGGCTTCTCTAAATTCATGACTGCTTAATATTGTGCTTTCTTCTATTTCCTTGGAACTGAGTTAAACCCTATCATTGGGAATCTACCCCACCTTGGAGACACCTCACTATTCAAGATTTATTCTTAAATATGCTTTTTTATATATTTTAGTGTTATTGTACATGTATATGTGGTTGATAAAAAAAATTTTTTTTACATTCATAAAATATTAATTTTTACAAGCGTGTCCAGTCTCATTCCTTTCTGGTCATACCCACACTTGACTTGGAGTTCATAATTTACTATATCCAGCAGCGCAATTGTGTTAAAACCCCTCCCCCTTAAGTTTTGTCTATCTATGAGCTTAGCGAGCTCATTTAACACGTGCAGCAGCTGGTTTTTTGTGTAATAGGTGTATAAAATATAGCACCATTGTTATATTAATTATTATTTTTATTGGAGCGCCAGGTAAGTGAATTAGTGGATACCCTTTGGTACCCCTCCTAATTCACAACCCTTGTCCTTTTGCCAATATAAAAGGAGTACCTCAGACAGGGATGGAATAAAAAGTAATTTTTATAGGAAGATATCATACATTTTACAAAGCTTTGAACAATGTTCATGAACTTTTGATCCGAGAACATGCTGGAAGTATGGTAGTAACATTTGGAAGTATGAAAAAACTGCGTTGGCCGGGAATCGAACCCGGGTCAACTGCTTGGAAGGCAGCTATGCTCACCACTATACCACCAACGCTTGACAGAGTCTGCTAAAGCAAATATTTCCCAAGTACGTAAGTCAGGTTACATGTTCTAAAAATATGCACGAGATGCCATGTTACACCATGGCTTGACTGAAATGATTGAAACAATATAAAAGGAGTACCTCAGACAGGGATGGAATCAAAAGTAATTTTTATAGGAAGATATCATGAATTTTACAAAGCTTTGAACATTGTTCATGAACTTTTGATCTGAGAACATGCGCAATAACATTTGGAAGTATGAAAAAACTGCGTTGGCCGGGAATCGAACCCGGGTCAACTGCTTGGAAGGCAGCTATGCTCACCACTATACCACCAACGCTTGACTGAGTCTGCTAAAGCAAATATTTCCCAAGTACGTAAGTCAGGTTACATGTTCTAAAAATATGCACGAGATGCCATGTTACACCATGGCTTGACTGAAATGATTGAAACAATATAAAAGGAGTACCTCAGACAGGGATGGAATTAAAAGTAATTTTTATAGGAAGATATCATACATTTTACAAAGCTTTGAACATTGTTCATGAACTTTTGATCCGAGAACATGCTGGAAGTATGGTAGTAACATTTGGAAGTATGAAAAAACTGCGTTGGCCGGGAATCGAACCCGGGTCAACTGCTTGGAAGGCAGCTATGCTCACCACTATACCACCAACGCTTGACTGAGTTTGCTAAAGCAAATATTTCCCAAGTACGTAAGTCAGGTCACATGTTCTAAAAATATGCACGAGATGCCATGATGCCATGTTACACCATGGCTTGACTGAAATGATTGAAACAATATAAAAGGAGTACCTCAGACAGGGAAGGAATCAAAAGTAATTTTTATAGGAAGATATCATACATTTTACAAAGCTTTGAACATTGTTCATGAACTTTTGATCCGAGAACATGCTGGAAGTATGGTAGTAACATTTGGAAGTATGAAAAAACTGCGTTGGCCGGGAATCGAACCCGGGTCAACTGCTTGGAAGGCAGCTATGCTCACCACTATACCACCAACGCTTGACTGAGTCTGCTAAAGCAAATATTTCCCAAGTACGTAAGTCAGGTTACATGTTCTAAAAATATGCACAAGATGCCATGTTACACCATGGCTTGACTGAAATGATTGAAACAATATAAAAGGAGTACCTCAGACAGGGATGGAATAAAAAGTAATTTTTATAGGAAGATATCATACATTTTACAAAGCTTTGAACAATGTTCATGAACTTTTGATCCGAGAACATGCTGGAAGTATGGTAGTAACATTTGGAAGTATGAAAAAACTGCATTGGCCGGGAATCGAACCCGGGTCAACTGCTTGGAAGGCAGCTATGCTCACCACTATACCACCAACGCTTGACAGAGTCTTCTAAAGCAAATATTTCCCAAGTACGTAAGTCAGGTTACATGTTCTAAAAATATGCACGAGATGCCATGTTACACCATGGCTTGACTGAAATGATTGAAACAATATAAAAGGAGTACCTCAGACAGGGATGGAATCAAAAGTAATTTTTATAGGAAGATATCATGAATTTTACAAAGCTTTGAACATTGTTCATGAACTTTTGATCCGAGAACATGCGCAATAACATTTGGAAGTATGAAAAAACTGCGTTGGCCGGGAATCGAACCCGGGTCAACTGCTTGGAAGGCAGCTATGCTCACCACTATACCACCAACGCTTGACTGAGTCTGCTAAAGCAAATATTTCCCAAGTACGTAAGTCAGGTTACATGTTCTAAAAATATGCACGAGATGCCATGTTACACCATGGCTTGACTGAAATGATTGAAACAATATAAAAGGAGTACCTCAGACAGGGATGGAATCAAAAGTAATTTTTATAGGAAGATATCATGAATTTTACAAAGCTTTGAACATTGTTCATGAACTTTTGATCCGAGAACATGCTTGAAGTATGGTAGTAACATTTGGAAGTATGAAAAAACTGCGTTGGCCGGGAATCGAACCCGGGTCAACTGCTTGGAAGGCAGCTATGCTCACCACTATACCACCAACGCTTGACTGAGTCTGCTAAAGCAAATATTTCCCAAGTACGTAAGTCAGGTTACATGTTCTAAAAATATGCACGAGATGCCATGTTACACCATGGCTTGACTGAAATGATTGAAACAATATAAAAGGAGTACCTCAGACAGGGAAGGAATCAAAAGTAATTTTTATAGGAAGATATCATACATTTTACAAAGCTTTGAACATTGTTCATGAACTTTTGATCCGAGAACATGCTGGAAGTATGGTAGTAACATTTGGAAGTATGAAAAAACTGCGTTGGCCGGGATTCGAACCCGGGTCAACTGTTTGGAAGGCAGCTATGCTCACCACTATACCACCAACGCTTGACTGAGTCTGCTAAAGCAAATATTTCCCAAGTACGTAAGTCAGGTCACATGTTCTAAAAATATGCACGAGATGCCATGTTACACCATGGCTTGACTGAAATGATTGAAACAATATAAAAGGAGTACCTCAGACAGGGATGGAATCAAAAGTAATTTTTATAGGAAGATATCATGAATTTTACAAAGCTTTGAACATTGTTCATGAACTTTTGATCCGAGAACATGCGCAATAACATTTGGAAGTATGAAAAAACTGCGTTGGCCGGGAATCGAACCCGGGTCAACTGCTTGGAAGGCAGCTATGCTCACCACTATACCACCAACGCTTGACTGAGTCTGCTAAAGCAAATATTTCCCAAGTACGTAAGTCATTTCACATTTTCTAAAAATATGCATGAGATGCCATGTTACACCATGGCTTGACTGAAATGATTGAAACAATATAAAAGGAGTACCTCAGACAGGGATGGAATCAAAAGTAATTTTTATATTAAGCTATCATACATTATACAAAGCTTTGAACATTGTTAATGAACTTTTGATCCGAGAACATGCTGAGTTATCCGAGAACATTTGGAAGTATGAAAAAACTGCGTTGGTTGGGAATCGAACCCGGGTCAACTGCTTTGAAGGCAGCTGACCACTATGCTCACCACTATAACACCATTGCTTGACTGAGTCTGCTAAAGCAAATATTTCCCAAGTACGTAAGTCAGGTCACATGTTCTAAAAATATGCACGAGATGCCATGTTACACCATGGCTTGACTGAAATGATTGAAACAATATAAAAGGAGTACCTCAGACAGGGATGGAATCAAAAGTAATTTTTATAGGAAGATATCATACATTTTACAAAGCTTTGAACATTGTTAATGAACTTTTGATCTGAGAACATGCTCAATAACATTTGGAAGTATGAAAAAACTGCGTTGGCCGGGAATCAAACCCGGGTCAACTGCTTTGAAGGCAGCTATGCTCACCACTATAACACCATTGCTTGACTGAGTCTGCTAAAGCAAATATTTCCCAAGTACGTAAGTCAGGTCACATGTTCTAAAAATATGCACGAGATGCCATGTTACACCATGGCTTGACTGAAATGATTGAAACAATATTTAGGGAGTACCTCAGACAGGGATGGTATCAAAAGTATTTTTTATAGGAAGATATCATGAATTTTACAAAGCTTTGAACATTGTTCATGAACTTTTGATCCGAGAACATGCTCAATAACATTTGAAAGTATGAAAAAACTGCGTTGGCCGGGAATCGAACCCGGGTCAACTGCTTGGAAGGCAGCTATGCTCACCACTATACCACCAACGCTTGACAGAGTCTTCTAAAGCAAATATTTCCCAAGTACGTAAGTCAGGTTACATGTTCTAAAAATATGCACGAGATGCCATGTTACACCATGGCTTGACTGAAATGATTGAAACAATATAAAAGGAGTACCTCAGACAGGGATGGAATCAAAAGTAATTTTTATAGGAAGATATCATGAATTTTACAAAGCTTTGAACATTGTTCATGAACTTTTGATCCGAGAACATGCGCAATAACATTTGGAAGTATGAAAAAACTGCGTTGGCCGGGAATCGAACCCGGGTCAACTGCTTGGAAGGCAGCTATGCTCACCACTATACCACCAACGCTTGACTGAGTCTGCTAAAGCAAATATTTCCCAAGTACGTAAGTCAGGTTACATGTTCTAAAAATATGCACGAGATGCCATGTTACACCATGGCTTGACTGAAATGATTGAAACAATATAAAAGGAGTACCTCAGACAGGGATGGAATCAAAAGTAATTTTTATAGGAAGATATCATGAATTTTACAAAGCTTTGAACATTGTTCATGAACTTTTGATCCGAGAACATGCTTGAAGTATGGTAGTAACATTTGGAAGTATGAAAAAACTGCGTTGGCCGGGAATCGAACCCGGGTCAACTGCTTGGAAGGCAGCTATGCTCACCACTATACCACCAACGCTTGACTGAGTCTGCTAAAGCAAATATTTCCCAAGTACGTAAGTCAGGTTACATGTTCTAAAAATATGCACGAGATGCCATGTTACACCATGGCTTGACTGAAATGATTGAAACAATATAAAAGGAGTACCTCAGACAGGGAAGGAATCAAAAGTAATTTTTATAGGAAGATATCATACATTTTACAAAGCTTTGAACATTGTTCATGAACTTTTGATCCGAGAACATGCTGGAAGTATGGTAGTAACATTTGGAAGTATGAAAAAACTGCGTTGGCCGGGATTCGAACCCGGGTCAACTGTTTGGAAGGCAGCTATGCTCACCACTATACCACCAACGCTTGACTGAGTCTGCTAAAGCAAATATTTCCCAAGTACGTAAGTCAGGTCACATGTTCTAAAAATATGCACGAGATGCCATGTTACACCATGGCTTGACTGAAATGATTGAAACAATATAAAAGGAGTACCTCAGACAGGGATGGAATCAAAAGTAATTTTTATAGGAAGATATCATGAATTTTACAAAGCTTTGAACATTGTTCATGAACTTTTGATCCGAGAACATGCGCAATAACATTTGGAAGTATGAAAAAACTGCGTTGGCCGGGAATCGAACCCGGGTCAACTGCTTGGAAGGCAGCTATGCTCACCACTATACCACCAACGCTTGACTGAGTCTGCTAAAGCAAATATTTCCCAAGTACGTAAGTCATTTCACATTTTCTAAAAATATGCATGAGATGCCATGTTACACCATGGCTTGACTGAAATGATTGAAACAATATAAAAGGAGTACCTCAGACAGGGATGGAATCAAAAGTAATTTTTATATTAAGCTATCATACATTATACAAAGCTTTGAACATTGTTAATGAACTTTTGATCCGAGAACATGCTGAGTTATCCGAGAACATTTGGAAGTATGAAAAAACTGCGTTGGTTGGGAATCGAACCCGGGTCAACTGCTTTGAAGGCAGCTGACCACTATGCTCACCACTATAACACCATTGCTTGACTGAGTCTGCTAAAGCAAATATTTCCCAAGTACGTAAGTCAGGTCACATGTTCTAAAAATATGCACGAGATGCCATGTTACACCATGGCTTGACTGAAATGATTGAAACAATATTTAGGGAGTACCTCAGACAGGGATGGAATCAAAAGTATTTTTTATAGGAAGATATCATGAATTTTACAAAGCTTTGAACATTGTTCATGAACTTTTGATCCGAGAACATGCTCAATAACATTTGGAAGTATGAAAAAACTGCGTTGGCCGGGAATCGAACCCGGGTCAACTGCTTGGAAGGCAGCTATGCTCACCACTATACCACCAACGCTTGACTGAGTCTGCTAAAGCAAATATTTCCCAAGTACGTAAGTCAGGTTACATGTTCTAAAAATATGCACGAGATGCCATGTTACACCATGGCTTGACTGAAATGATTAAAACAATATAAAAGGAGTACCTCAGACAGGGATGGAATCAAAAGTAATTTTTATAGGAAGATATCATACATTTTACAAAGCTTTGAACATTGTTCATGAACTTTTGATCCGAGAACATGCTGGAAGTATGGTAGTAACATTTGAAAGTATGAAAAAACTGCGTTGGCCGGGAATCGAACCCGGGTCAACTGCTTGGAAGGCAGCTATGCTCACCACTATACCACCAACGCTTGACTGAGTCTGCTAAAGCAAATATTTCCCAAGTACGTAAGTCATTTCACATGTTCTAAAAATATGCACGAGATGCCATGTTACACCATGGCTTGACTGAAATGATTGAAACAATATTTAGGGAGTACCTCAGACAGGGATGGAATCAAAAGTATTTTTTATAGGAAGATATCATGAATTTTACAAAGCTTTGAACATTGTTCATGAACTTTTGATCCGAGAACAATCGAACCCGGGTCAACTGCTATACCACCAACGCTTGACTGAGTCTGCTAAAGCAAATATTTCCCAAGTACGTAAGTCATTTCACATGTTCTAAAAATATGCACGAGATGCCATGTTACACCATGGCTTGACTGAAATGATTGAAACAATATTTAGGGAGTACCTCAGACAGGGATGGAATCAAAAGTATTTTTTATAGGAAGATATCATGAATTTTACAAAGCTTTGAACATTGTTCATGAACTTTTGATCCGAGAACATGCTGGAAGTATGGTAGTAACATTTGAAAGTATGAAAAAACTGCGTTGGCCGGGAATCGAACCCGGGTCAACTGCTTGGAAGGCAGCTATGCTCACCACTATACCACCAACGCTTGACTGAGTCTGCTAAAGCAAATATTTCCCAAGTACGTAAGTCAGGTTACATGTTCTAAAAATATGCACGAGATGCCATGATGCCATGTTACACCATGGCTTGACTGAAATGATTGAACCAATATAAAAGGAGTACCTCAGACAGGGAAGGAATCAAAAGTAATTTTTATAGGAAGATATCATACATTTTACAAAGCTTTGAACATTGTTCATGAACTTTTGATCCGAGAACATGCTGGAAGTATGGTAGTAACATTTGGAAGTATGAAAAAACTGCGTTGGCCGGGAATCGAACCCGGGTCAACTGCTTGGAAGGCAGCTATGCTCACCACTATACCACCAACGCTTGACTGAGTCTGCTAAAGCAAATATTTCCCAAGTACGTAAGTCAGGTTACATGTTCTAAAAATATGCACGAGATGCCATGTTACACCATGGCTTGACTGAAATGATTGAAACAATATAAAAGGAGTACCTCAGACAGGGAAGGAATCAAAAGTAATTTTTATAGGAAGATATCATACATTTTACAAAGCTTTGAACATTGTTCATGAACTTTTGATCCGAGAACATGCTGGAAGTATGGTAGTAACATTTGGAAGTATGAAAAAACTGCGTTGGCCGGGATTCGAACCCGGTCAACTGTTTGGAAGGCAGCTATGCTCACCACTATACCACCAACGCTTGACTGAGTCTGCTAAAGCAAATATTTCCCAAGTACGTAAGTCAGGTCACATGTTCTAAAAATATGCACGAGATGCCATGTTACACCATGGCTTGACTGAAATGATTGAAACAATATAAAAGGAGTACCTCAGACAGGGATGGAATCAAAAGTAATTTTTATAGGAAGATATCATGAATTTTACAAAGCTTTGAACATTGTTCATGAACTTTTGATCCGAGAACATGCGCAATAACATTTGGAAGTATGAAAAAACTGCGTTGGCCGGGAATCGAACCCGGGTCAACTGCTTGGAAGGCAGCTATGCTCACCACTATACCACCAACGCTTGACTGAGTCTGCTAAAGCAAATATTTCCCAAGTACGTAAGTCATTTCACATTTTCTAAAAATATGCATGAGATGCCATGTTACACCATGGCTTGACTGAAATGATTGAAACAATATAAAAGGAGTACCTCAGACAGGGATGGAATCAAAAGTAATTTTTATATTAAGCTATCATACATTATACAAAGCTTTGAACATTGTTAATGAACTTTTGATCCGAGAACATGCTGAGTTATCCGAGAACATTTGGAAGTATGAAAAAACTGCGTTGGCCGGGAATCGAACCCGGGTCAACTGCTTTGAAGGCAGCTGACCACTATGCTCACCACTATAACACCATTGCTTGACTGAGTCTGCTAAAGCAAATATTTCCCAAGTACGTAAGTCAGGTCACATGTTCTAAAAATATGCACGAGATGCCATGTTACACCATGGCTTGACTGAAATGATTGAAACAATATTTAGGGAGTACCTCAGACAGGGATGGAATCAAAAGTATTTTTTATAGGAAGATATCATGAATTTTACAAAGCTTTGAACATTGTTCATGAACTTTTGATCCGAGAACATGCTCAATAACATTTGGAAGTATGAAAAAACTGCGTTGGCCGGGAATCGAACCCGGGTCAACTGCTTGGAAGGCAGCTATGCTCACCACTATACCACCAACGCTTGACTGAGTCTGCTAAAGCAAATATTTCCCAAGTACGTAAGTCAGGTTACATGTTCTAAAAATATGCACGAGATGCCATGTTACACCATGGCTTGACTGAAATGATTAAAACAATATAAAAGGAGTACCTCAGACAGGGATGGAATCAAAAGTAATTTTTATAGGAAGATATCATACATTTTACAAAGCTTTGAACATTGTTCATGAACTTTTGATCCGAGAACATGCTGGAAGTATGGTAGTAACATTTGAAAGTATGAAAAAACTGCGTTGGCCGGGAATCGAACCCGGGTCAACTGCTTGGAAGGCAGCTATGCTCACCACTATACCACCAACGCTTGACTGAGTCTGCTAAAGCAAATATTTCCCAAGTACGTAAGTCATTTCACATGTTCTAAAAATATGCACGAGATGCCATGTTACACCATGGCTTGACTGAAATGATTGAAACAATATTTAGGGAGTACCTCAGACAGGGATGGAATCAAAAGTATTTTTTATAGGAAGATATCATGAATTTTACAAAGCTTTGAACATTGTTCATGAACTTTTGATCCGAGAACAATCGAACCCGGGTCAACTGCTATACCACCAACGCTTGACTGAGTCTGCTAAAGCAAATATTTCCCAAGTACGTAAGTCATTTCACATGTTCTAAAAATATGCACGAGATGCCATGTTACACCATGGCTTGACTGAAATGATTGAAACAATATTTAGGGAGTACCTCAGACAGGGATGGAATCAAAAGTATTTTTTATAGGAAGATATCATGAATTTTACAAAGCTTTGAACATTGTTCATGAACTTTTGATCCGAGAACATGCTGGAAGTATGGTAGTAACATTTGAAAGTATGAAAAAACTGCGTTGGCCGGGAATCGAACCCGGGTCAACTGCTTGGAAGGCAGCTATGCTCACCACTATACCACCAACGCTTGACTGAGTCTGCTAAAGCAAATATTTCCCAAGTACGTAAGTCAGGTTACATGTTCTAAAAATATGCACGAGATGCCATGTTACACCATGGCTTGACTGAAATGATTAAAACAATATAAAAGGAGTACCTCAGACAGGGATGGAATCAAAAGTAATTTTTATAGGAAGATATCATACATTTTACAAAGCTTTGAACATTGTTCATGAACTTTTGATCCGAGAACATGCTGGAAGTATGGTAGTAACATTTGAAAGTATGAAAAAACTGCGTTGGCCGGGAATCGAACCCGGGTCAACTGCTTGGAAGGCAGCTATGCTCACCACTATACCACCAACGCTTGACTGAGTCTGCTAAAGCAAATATTTCCCAAGTACGTAAGTCATTTCACATGTTCTAAAAATATGCACGAGATGCCATGTTACACCATGGCTTGACTGAAATGATTGAAACAATATTTAGGGAGTACCTCAGACAGGGATGGAATCAAAAGTATTTTTTATAGGAAGATATCATGAATTTTACAAAGCTTTGAACATTGTTCATGAACTTTTGATCCGAGAACAATCGAACCCGGGTCAACTGCTATACCACCAACGCTTGACTGAGTCTGCTAAAGCAAATATTTCCCAAGTACGTAAGTCATTTCACATGTTCTAAAAATATGCACGAGATGCCATGTTACACCATGGCTTGACTGAAATGATTGAAACAATATTTAGGGAGTACCTCAGACAGGGATGGAATCAAAAGTATTTTTTATAGGAAGATATCATGAATTTTACAAAGCTTTGAACATTGTTCATGAACTTTTGATCCGAGAACATGCTGGAAGTATGGTAGTAACATTTGAAAGTATGAAAAAACTGCGTTGGCCGGGAATCGAACCCGGGTCAACTGCTTGGAAGGCAGCTATGCTCACCACTATACCACCAACGCTTGACTGAGTCTGCTAAAGCAAATATTTCCCAAGTACGTAAGTCAGGTTACATGTTCTAAAAATATGCACGAGATGCCATGATGCCATGTTACACCATGGCTTGACTGAAATGATTGAAACAATATAAAAGGAGTACCTCAGACAGGGAAGGAATCAAAAGTAATTTTTATAGGAAGATATCATACATTTTACAAAGCTTTGAACATTGTTCATGAACTTTTGATCCGAGAACATGCTGGAAGTATGGTAGTAACATTTGGAAGTATGAAAAAACTGGGTTGGCCGGGAATCGAACCCGGGTCAACTGCTTGGAAGGCAGCTATGCTCACCACTATACCACCAACGCTTGACTGAGTCTGCTAAAGCAAATATTTCCCAAGTACGTAAGTCAGGTCACATGTTCTAAAAATATGCACGAGATGCCATGTTACACCATGGCTTGACTGAAATGATTGAAACAATATTTAGGGAGTACCTCAGACAGGGATGGAATCAAAAGTATTTTTTATAGGAAGATATCATGAATTTTACAAAGCTTTGAACATTGTTCATGAACTTTTGATCCGAGAACAATCGAACCCGGGTCAACTGCTATACCACCAACGCTTGACTGAGTCTGCTAAAGCAAATATTTCCCAAGTACGTAAGTCATTTCACATGTTCTAAAAATATGCACGAGATGCCATGTTACACCATGGCTTGACTGAAATGATTGAAACAATATTTAGGGAGTACCTCAGACAGGGATGGAATCAAAAGTATTTTTTATAGGAAGATATCATGAATTTTACAAAGCTTTGAACATTGTTCATGAACTTTTGATCCGAGAACATGCTGGAAGTATGGTAGTAACATTTGAAAGTATGAAAAAACTGCGTTGGCCGGGAATCGAACCCGGGTCAACTGCTTGGAAGGCAGCTATGCTCACCACTATACCACCAACGCTTGACTGAGTCTGCTAAAGCAAATATTTCCCAAGTACGTAAGTCAGGTTACATGTTCTAAAAATATGCACGAGATGCCATGATGCCATGTTACACCATGGCTTGACTGAAATGATTGAAACAATATAAAAGGAGTACCTCAGACAGGGAAGGAATCAAAAGTAATTTTTATAGGAAGATATCATACATTTTACAAAGCTTTGAACATTGTTCATGAACTTTTGATCCGAGAACATGCTGGAAGTATGGTAGTAACATTTGGAAGTATGAAAAAACTGGGTTGGCCGGGAATCGAACCCGGGTCAACTGCTTGGAAGGCAGCTATGCTCACCACTATACCACCAACGCTTGACTGAGTCTGCTAAAGCAAATATTTCCCAAGTACGTAAGTCAGGTCACATGTTCTAAAAATATGCACGAGATGCCATGTTACACCATGGCTTGACTGAAATGATTGAAACAATATTTAGGGAGTACCTCAGACAGGGATGGAATCAAAAATATTTTTTATAGGAAGATATCATGAATTTTACAAAGCTTTGAACATTGTTCATGAACTTTTGATCCGAGAACAATCGAACCCGGGTCAACTGCTATACCACCAACGCTTGACTGAGTCTGCTAAAGCAAATATTTCCCAAGTACGTAAGTCATTTCACATTTTCTAAAAATATGCATGAGATGCCATGTTACACCATGGCTTGACTGAAATGATTGAAACAATATAAAAGGAGTACCTTTGACTGAAATGATTGAAACAATATTTAGGGAGTACCTCAGACAGGGATGGAATCAAAAGTATTTTTTATAGGAAGATATCATGAATTTTACAAAGCTTTGAACATTGTTCATGAACTTTTGATCCGAGAACAATCGAACCCGGGTCAACTGCTATACCACCAACGCTTGACTGAGTCTGCTAAAGCAAATATTTCCCAAGTACGTAAGTCATTTCACATGTTCTAAAAATATGCACGAGATGCCATGTTACACCATGGCTTGACTGAAATGATTGAAACAATATTTAGGGAGTACCTCAGACAGGGATGGAATCAAAAGTATTTTTTATAGGAAGATATCATGAATTTTACAAAGCTTTGAACATTGTTCATGAACTTTTGATCCGAGAACATGCTGGAAGTATGGTAGTAACATTTGAAAGTATGAAAAAACTGCGTTGGCCGGGAATCGAACCCGGGTCAACTGCTTGGAAGGCAGCTATGCTCACCACTATACCACCAACGCTTGACTGAGTCTGCTAAAGCAAATATTTCCCAAGTACGTAAGTCAGGTTACATGTTCTAAAAATATGCACGAGATGCCATGATGCCATGTTACACCATGGCTTGACTGAAATGATTGAACCAATATAAAAGGAGTACCTCAGACAGGGAAGGAATCAAAAGTAATTTTTATAGGAAGATATCATACATTTTACAAAGCTTTGAACATTGTTCATGAACTTTTGATCCGAGAACATGCTGGAAGTATGGTAGTAACATTTGGAAGTATGAAAAAACTGCGTTGGCCGGGAATCGAACCCGGGTCAACTGCTTGGAAGGCAGCTATGCTCACCACTATACCACCAACGCTTGACTGAGTCTGCTAAAGCAAATATTTCCCAAGTACGTAAGTCAGGTTACATGTTCTAAAAATATGCACGAGATGCCATGTTACACCATGGCTTGACTGAAATGATTGAAACAATATAAAAGGAGTACCTCAGACAGGGATGGAATCAAAAGTAATTTTTATAGGAAGATATCATACATTTTACAAAGCTTTGAACATTGTTCATGAACTTTTGATCCGAGAACATGCTGGAAGTATGGTAGTAACATTTGGAAGTATGAAAAAACTGCGTTGGCCGGGAATCGAACCCGGGTCAACTGCTTGGAAGGCAGCTATGCTCACCACTATACCACCAACGCTTGACTGAGTCTGCTAAAGCAAATATTTCCCAAGTACGTAAGTCAGGTCACATGTTCTAAAAATATGCACGAGATGCCATGATGCCATGTTACACCATGGCTTGACTGAAATGATTGAAACAATATAAAAGGAGTACCTCAGACAGGGAAGGAATCAAAAGTAATTTTTATAGGAAGATATCATACATTTTACAAAGCTTTGAACATTGTTCATGAACTTTTGATCCGAGAACATGCTGGAAGTATGGTAGTAACATTTGGAAGTATGAAAAAACTGGGTTGGCCGGGAATCGAACCCGGGTCAACTGCTTGGAAGGCAGCTATGCTCACCACTATACCACCAACGCTTGACTGAGTCTGCTAAAGCAAATATTTCCCAAGTACGTAAGTCAGGTCACATGTTCTAAAAATATGCACGAGATGCCATGTTACACCATGGCTTGACTGAAATGATTGAAACAATATTTAGGGAGTACCTCAGACAGGGATGGAATCAAAAATATTTTTTATAGGAAGATATCATGAATTTTACAAAGCTTTGAACATTGTTCATGAACTTTTGATCCGAGAACAATCGAACCCGGGTCAACTGCTATACCACCAACGCTTGACTGAGTCTGCTAAAGCAAATATTTCCCAAGTACGTAAGTCATTTCACATTTTCTAAAAATATGCATGAGATGCCATGTTACACCATGGCTTGACTGAAATGATTGAAACAATATAAAAGGAGTACCTTTGACTGAAATGATTGAAACAATATTTAGGGAGTACCTCAGACAGGGATGGAATCAAAAGTATTTTTTATAGGAAGATATCATGAATTTTACAAAGCTTTGAACATTGTTCATGAACTTTTGATCCGAGAACATGCGCAATAACATTTGGAAGTATGAAAAAACTGCGTTGGCCGGGAATCGAACCCGGGTCAACTGCTTGGAAGGCAGCTATGCTCACCACTATACCACCAACGCTTGACTGAGTCTGCTAAAGCAAATATTTCCCAAGTACGTAAGTCATTTCACATTTTCTAAAAATATGCATGAGATGCCATGTTACACCATGGCTTGACTGAAATGATTGAAACAATATAAAAGGAGTACCTCAGACAGGGATGGAATCAAAAGTAATTTTTATATTAAGCTATCATACATTATACAAAGCTTTGAACATTGTTAATGAACTTTTGATCCGAGAACATGCTGAGTTATCCGAGAACATTTGGAAGTATGAAAAAACTGCGTTGGTTGGGAATCGAACCCGGGTCAACTGCTTTGAAGGCAGCTGACCACTATGCTCACCACTATAACACCATTGCTTGACTGAGTCTGCTAAAGCAAATATTTCCCAAGTACGTAAGTCAGGTCACATGTTCTAAAAATATGCACGAGATGCCATGTTACACCATGGCTTGACTGAAATGATTGAAACAATATTTAGGGAGTACCTCAGACAGGGATGGAATCAAAAGTATTTTTTATAGGAAGATATCATGAATTTTACAAAGCTTTGAACATTGTTCATGAACTTTTGATCCGAGAACATGCTCAATAACATTTGGAAGTATGAAAAAACTGCGTTGGCCGGGAATCGAACCCGGGTCAACTGCTTGGAAGGCAGCTATGCTCACCACTATACCACCAACGCTTGACTGAGTCTGCTAAAGCAAATATTTCCCAAGTACGTAAGTCAGGTTACATGTTCTAAAAATATGCACGAGATGCCATGTTACACCATGGCTTGACTGAAATGATTAAAACAATATAAAAGGAGTACCTCAGACAGGGATGGAATCAAAAGTAATTTTTATAGGAAGATATCATACATTTTACAAAGCTTTGAACATTGTTCATGAACTTTTGATCCGAGAACATGCTGGAAGTATGGTAGTAACATTTGAAAGTATGAAAAAACTGCGTTGGCCGGGAATCGAACCCGGGTCAACTGCTTGGAAGGCAGCTATGCTCACCACTATACCACCAACGCTTGACTGAGTCTGCTAAAGCAAATATTTCCCAAGTACGTAAGTCAGGTTACATGTTCTAAAAATATGCACGAGATGCCATGATGCCATGTTACACCATGGCTTGACTGAAATGATTGAAACAATATAAAAGGAGTACCTCAGACAGGGAAGGAATCAAAAGTAATTTTTATAGGAAGATATCATACATTTTACAAAGCTTTGAACATTGTTCATGAACTTTTGATCCGAGAACATGCTGGAAGTATGGTAGTAACATTTGGAAGTATGAAAAAACTGGGTTGGCCGGGAATCGAACCCGGGTCAACTGCTTGGAAGGCAGCTATGCTCACCACTATACCACCAACGCTTGACTGAGTCTGCTAAAGCAAATATTTCCCAAGTACGTAAGTCAGGTCACATGTTCTAAAAATATGCACGAGATGCCATGTTACACCATGGCTTGACTGAAATGATTGAAACAATATTTAGGGAGTACCTCAGACAGGGATGGAATCAAAAATATTTTTTATAGGAAGATATCATGAATTTTACAAAGCTTTGAACATTGTTCATGAACTTTTGATCCGAGAACAATCGAACCCGGGTCAACTGCTATACCACCAACGCTTGACTGAGTCTGCTAAAGCAAATATTTCCCAAGTACGTAAGTCATTTCACATTTTCTAAAAATATGCATGAGATGCCATGTTACACCATGGCTTGACTGAAATGATTGAAACAATATAAAAGGAGTACCTTTGACTGAAATGATTGAAACAATATTTAGGGAGTACCTCAGACAGGGATGGAATCAAAAGTATTTTTTATAGGAAGATATCATGAATTTTACAAAGCTTTGAACATTGTTCATGAACTTTTGATCCGAGAACAATCGAACCCGGGTCAACTGCTATACCACCAACGCTTGACTGAGTCTGCTAAAGCAAATATTTCCCAAGTACGTAAGTCATTTCACATGTTCTAAAAATATGCACGAGATGCCATGTTACACCATGGCTTGACTGAAATGATTGAAACAATATTTAGGGAGTACCTCAGACAGGGATGGAATCAAAAGTATTTTTTATAGGAAGATATCATGAATTTTACAAAGCTTTGAACATTGTTCATGAACTTTTGATCCGAGAACATGCTGGAAGTATGGTAGTAACATTTGAAAGTATGAAAAAACTGCGTTGGCCGGGAATCGAACCCGGGTCAACTGCTTGGAAGGCAGCTATGCTCACCACTATACCACCAACGCTTGACTGAGTCTGCTAAAGCAAATATTTCCCAAGTACGTAAGTCAGGTTACATGTTCTAAAAATATGCACGAGATGCCATGATGCCATGTTACACCATGGCTTGACTGAAATGATTGAACCAATATAAAAGGAGTACCTCAGACAGGGAAGGAATCAAAAGTAATTTTTATAGGAAGATATCATACATTTTACAAAGCTTTGAACATTGTTCATGAACTTTTGATCCGAGAACATGCTGGAAGTATGGTAGTAACATTTGGAAGTATGAAAAAACTGCGTTGGCCGGGAATCGAACCCGGGTCAACTGCTTGGAAGGCAGCTATGCTCACCACTATACCACCAACGCTTGACTGAGTCTGCTAAAGCAAATATTTCCCAAGTACGTAAGTCAGGTTACATGTTCTAAAAATATGCACGAGATGCCATGTTACACCATGGCTTGACTGAAATGATTGAAACAATATAAAAGGAGTACCTCAGACAGGGATGGAATCAAAAGTAATTTTTATAGGAAGATATCATACATTTTACAAAGCTTTGAACATTGTTCATGAACTTTTGATCCGAGAACATGCTGGAAGTATGGTAGTAACATTTGGAAGTATGAAAAAACTGCGTTGGCCGGGAATCGAACCCGGGTCAACTGCTTGGAAGGCAGCTATGCTCACCACTATACCACCAACGCTTGACTGAGTCTGCTAAAGCAAATATTTCCCAAGTACGTAAGTCAGGTCACATGTTCTAAAAATATGCACGAGATGCCATGATGCCATGTTACACCATGGCTTGACTGAAATGATTGAAACAATATAAAAGGAGTACCTCAGACAGGGAAGGAATCAAAAGTAATTTTTATAGGAAGATATCATACATTTTACAAAGCTTTGAACATTGTTCATGAACTTTTGATCCGAGAACATGCTGGAAGTATGGTAGTAACATTTGGAAGTATGAAAAAACTGGGTTGGCCGGGAATCGAACCCGGGTCAACTGCTTGGAAGGCAGCTATGCTCACCACTATACCACCAACGCTTGACTGAGTCTGCTAAAGCAAATATTTCCCAAGTACGTAAGTCAGGTCACATGTTCTAAAAATATGCACGAGATGCCATGTTACACCATGGCTTGACTGAAATGATTGAAACAATATTTAGGGAGTACCTCAGACAGGGATGGAATCAAAAATATTTTTTATAGGAAGATATCATGAATTTTACAAAGCTTTGAACATTGTTCATGAACTTTTGATCCGAGAACAATCGAACCCGGGTCAACTGCTATACCACCAACGCTTGACTGAGTCTGCTAAAGCAAATATTTCCCAAGTACGTAAGTCATTTCACATTTTCTAAAAATATGCATGAGATGCCATGTTACACCATGGCTTGACTGAAATGATTGAAACAATATAAAAGGAGTACCTTTGACTGAAATGATTGAAACAATATTTAGGGAGTACCTCAGACAGGGATGGAATCAAAAGTATTTTTTATAGGAAGATATCATGAATTTTACAAAGCTTTGAACATTGTTCATGAACTTTTGATCCGAGAACATGCTCAATAACATTTGGAAGTATGAAAAAACTGCGTTGGCCGGGAATTGAACCCTGGTCAACTGCTTGGAAGGCAGCTATGCTCACCACTATACCACCAACGCTTGACTGAGTCTGCTAAAGCAAATATTTCCCAAGTACGTAAGTCAGGTTACATGTTCTAAAAATATGCACGAGATGCCATGTTACACCATGGCTTGACTGAAATGATTGAAACAATATAAAAGGAGTACCTCAGACAGGGATGGAATCAAAAGTAATTTTTATAGGAAGATATCATACATTTTACAAAGCTTTGAACAATGTTCATGAACTTTTGATCCGAGAACATGCTGGAAGTATGGTAGTAACATTTGGAAGTATGAAAAAACTGCGTTGGCCGGGAATCGAACCCGGGTCAACTGCTTGGAAGGCAGCTATGCTCAACACTATACCACCAACGCTTGACTGAGTCTGCTAAAGCAAATATTTCCCAAGTACGTAAGTCAGGTCACATGTTCTAAAAATATGCACGAGATGCCATGTTACACCATGGCTTGACTGAAATGATTAAAACAATATAAAAGGAGTACCTCAGACAGGGATGGAATCAAAAGTAATTTTTATAGGAAGATATCATACATTTTACAAAGCTTTGAACATTGTTCATGAACTTTTGATCCGAGAACATGCTGGAAGTATGGTAGTAACATTTGGAAGTATGAAAAAACTGCGTTGGCCGGGAATCGAACCCGGGTCAACTGCTTGGAAGGCAGCTATGCTCACCACTATACCACCAACGCTTGACTGAGTCTTCTAAAGCAAATATTTCCCAAGTACGTAAGTCAGGTCACATGTTCTAAAAATATGCACGAGATGCCATGTTACACCATGGCTTGACTGAAATGATTGAAACAATATTTAGGGAGTACCTCAGACAGGGATGGAATCAAAAGTATTTTTTATAGGAAGATATCATGAATTTTACAAAGCTTTGAACATTGTTCATGAACTTTTGATCCGAGAACAATCGAACCCGGGTCAACTGCTATACCACCAACGCTTGACTGAGTCTGCTAAAGCAAATATTTCCCAAGTACGTAAGTCATTTCACATTTTCTAAAAATATGCATGAGATGCCATGTTACACCATGGCTTGACTGAAATGATTGAAACAATATAAAAGGAGTACCTTTGACTGAAATGATTGAAACAATATTTAGGGAGTACCTCAGACAGGGATGGAATCAAAAGTATTTTTTATAGGAAGATATCATGAATTTTACAAAGCTTTGAACATTGTTCATGAACTTTTAATCCGAGAACATGCTCAATAACATTTGGAAGTATGAAAAAACTGCGTTGGCCGGGAATCGAACCCGGGTCAACTGCTTGGAAGGCAGCTATGCTCACCACTATACCACCAACGCTTGACTGAGTCTGCTAAAGCAAATATTTCCCAAGTACGTAAGTCAGGTTACATGTTCTAAAAATATGCACGAGATGCCATGTTACACCATGGCTTGACTGAAATTATTGAAACAATATAAAAGGAGTACCTCAGACAGGGATGGAATCAAAAGTAATTTTTATAGGAAGATATCATACATTTTACAAAGCTTTGAACATTGTTCATGAACTTTTGATCCGAGAACATGCTTGAAGTATGGTAGTAACATTTGGAAGTATGAAAAAACTGTGTTGGCCGGGAATCGAACCCGGGTCAACTGCTTGGAAGGCAGCTATGCTCACCACTATACCACCAACGCTTGACTGAGTCTTCTAAAGCAAATATTTCCCAAGTACGTAAGTCAGGTCACATGTTCTAAAAATATGCACGAGATGCCATGTTACACCATGGCTTGACTGAAATGATTAAAACAATATTTAGGGAGTACCTCAGACAGGGATGGAATCAAAAGTATTTTTTATAGGAAGATATCATGAATTTTACAAAGCTTTGAACATTGTTCATGAACTTTTGATCCGAGAACAATCGAACCCGGGTCAACTGCTATACCACCAACGCTTGACTGAGTCTGCTAAAGCAAATATTTCCCAAGTACGTAAGTCATTTCACATTTTCTAAAAATATGCATGAGATGCCATGTTACACCATGGCTTGACTGAAATGATTGAAACAATATAAAAGGAGTACCTTTGACTGAAATGATTGAAACAATATTTAGGGAGTACCTCAGACAGGGATGGAATCAAAAGTATTTTTTATAGGAAGATATCATGAATTTTACAAAGCTTTGAACATTGTTCATGAACTTTTGATCCGAGAACATGCTCAATAACATTTGGAAGTATGAAAAAACTGCGTTGGCCGGGAATCGAACCCGGGTCAACTGCTTGGAAGGCAGCTATGCTCACCACTATACCACCAACGCTTGACTGAGTCTGCTAAAGCAAATATTTCCCAAGTACGTAAGTCAGGTTACATGTTCTAAAAATATGCACGAGATGCCATGTTACACCATGGCTTGACTGAAATGATTGAAACAATATAAAAGGAGTACCTCAGACAGGGAAGGAATCAAAAGTAATTTTTATAGGAAGATATCATACATTTTACAAAGCTTTGAACATTGTTCATGAACTTTTGATCCGAGAACATGCTGGAAGTATGGTAGTAACATTTGGAAGTATGAAAAAACTGCGTTGGCCGGGATTCGAACCCGGGTCAACTGTTTGGAAGGCAGCTATGCTCACCACTATACCACCAACGCTTGACTGAGTCTGCTAAAGCAAATATTTCCCAAGTACGTAAGTCAGGTCACATGTTCTAAAAATATGCACGAGATGCCATGTTACACCATGGCTTGACTGAAATGATTGAAACAATATAAAAGGAGTACCTCAGACAGGGATGGAATCAAAAGTAATTTTTATAGGAAGATATCATGAATTTTACAAAGCTTTGAACATTGTTCATGAACTTTTGATCCGAGAACATGCGCAATAACATTTGGAAGTATGAAAAAACTGCGTTGGCCGGGAATCGAACCCGGGTCAACTGCTTGGAAGGCAGCTATGCTCACCACTATACCACCAACGCTTGACTGAGTCTGCTAAAGCAAATATTTCCCAAGTACGTAAGTCATTTCACATTTTCTAAAAATATGCATGAGATGCCATGTTACACCATGGCTTGACTGAAATGATTGAAACAATATAAAAGGAGTACCTCAGACAGGGATGGAATCAAAAGTAATTTTTATATTAAGCTATCATACATTATACAAAGCTTTGAACATTGTTAATGAACTTTTGATCCGAGAACATGCTGAGTTATCCGAGAACATTTGGAAGTATGAAAAAACTGCGTTGGTTGGGAATCGAACCCGGGTCAACTGCTTTGAAGGCAGCTGACCACTATGCTCACCACTATAACACCATTGCTTGACTGAGTCTGCTAAAGCAAATATTTCCCAAGTACGTAAGTCAGGTCACATGTTCTAAAAATATGCACGAGATGCCATGTTACACCATGGCTTGACTGAAATGATTGAAACAATATTTAGGGAGTACCTCAGACAGGGATGGAATCAAAAGTATTTTTTATAGGAAGATATCATGAATTTTACAAAGCTTTGAACATTGTTCATGAACTTTTGATCCGAGAACATGCTCAATAACATTTGGAAGTATGAAAAAACTGCGTTGGCCGGGAATCGAACCCGGGTCAACTGCTTGGAAGGCAGCTATGCTCACCACTATACCACCAACGCTTGACTGAGTCTGCTAAAGCAAATATTTCCCAAGTACGTAAGTCAGGTTACATGTTCTAAAAATATGCACGAGATGCCATGTTACACCATGGCTTGACTGAAATGATTAAAACAATATAAAAGGAGTACCTCAGACAGGGATGGAATCAAAAGTAATTTTTATAGGAAGATATCATACATTTTACAAAGCTTTGAACATTGTTCATGAACTTTTGATCCGAGAACATGCTGGAAGTATGGTAGTAACATTTGAAAGTATGAAAAAACTGCGTTGGCCGGGAATCGAACCCGGGTCAACTGCTTGGAAGGCAGCTATGCTCACCACTATACCACCAACGCTTGACTGAGTCTGCTAAAGCAAATATTTCCCAAGTACGTAAGTCATTTCACATGTTCTAAAAATATGCACGAGATGCCATGTTACACCATGGCTTGACTGAAATGATTGAAACAATATTTAGGGAGTACCTCAGACAGGGATGGAATCAAAAGTATTTTTTATAGGAAGATATCATGAATTTTACAAAGCTTTGAACATTGTTCATGAACTTTTGATCCGAGAACAATCGAACCCGGGTCAACTGCTATACCACCAACGCTTGACTGAGTCTGCTAAAGCAAATATTTCCCAAGTACGTAAGTCATTTCACATGTTCTAAAAATATGCACGAGATGCCATGTTACACCATGGCTTGACTGAAATGATTGAAACAATATTTAGGGAGTACCTCAGACAGGGATGGAATCAAAAGTATTTTTTATAGGAAGATATCATGAATTTTACAAAGCTTTGAACATTGTTCATGAACTTTTGATCCGAGAACATGCTGGAAGTATGGTAGTAACATTTGAAAGTATGAAAAAACTGCGTTGGCCGGGAATCGAACCCGGGTCAACTGCTTGGAAGGCAGCTATGCTCACCACTATACCACCAACGCTTGACTGAGTCTGCTAAAGCAAATATTTCCCAAGTACGTAAGTCAGGTTACATGTTCTAAAAATATGCACGAGATGCCATGATGCCATGTTACACCATGGCTTGACTGAAATGATTGAAACAATATAAAAGGAGTACCTCAGACAGGGAAGGAATCAAAAGTAATTTTTATAGGAAGATATCATACATTTTACAAAGCTTTGAACATTGTTCATGAACTTTTGATCCGAGAACATGCTGGAAGTATGGTAGTAACATTTGGAAGTATGAAAAAACTGGGTTGGCCGGGAATCGAACCCGGGTCAACTGCTTGGAAGGCAGCTATGCTCACCACTATACCACCAACGCTTGACTGAGTCTGCTAAAGCAAATATTTCCCAAGTACGTAAGTCAGGTCACATGTTCTAAAAATATGCACGAGATGCCATGTTACACCATGGCTTGACTGAAATGATTGAAACAATATTTAGGGAGTACCTCAGACAGGGATGGAATCAAAAGTATTTTTTATAGGAAGATATCATGAATTTTACAAAGCTTTGAACATTGTTCATGAACTTTTGATCCGAGAACAATCGAACCCGGGTCAACTGCTATACCACCAACGCTTGACTGAGTCTGCTAAAGCAAATATTTCCCAAGTACGTAAGTCATTTCACATGTTCTAAAAATATGCACGAGATGCCATGTTACACCATGGCTTGACTGAAATGATTGAAACAATATTTAGGGAGTACCTCAGACAGGGATGGAATCAAAAGTATTTTTTATAGGAAGATATCATGAATTTTACAAAGCTTTGAACATTGTTCATGAACTTTTGATCCGAGAACATGCTGGAAGTATGGTAGTAACATTTGAAAGTATGAAAAAACTGCGTTGGCCGGGAATCGAACCCGGGTCAACTGCTTGGAAGGCAGCTATGCTCACCACTATACCACCAACGCTTGACTGAGTCTGCTAAAGCAAATATTTCCCAAGTACGTAAGTCAGGTTACATGTTCTAAAAATATGCACGAGATGCCATGATGCCATGTTACACCATGGCTTGACTGAAATGATTGAAACAATATAAAAGGAGTACCTCAGACAGGGAAGGAATCAAAAGTAATTTTTATAGGAAGATATCATACATTTTACAAAGCTTTGAACATTGTTCATGAACTTTTGATCCGAGAACATGCTGGAAGTATGGTAGTAACATTTGGAAGTATGAAAAAACTGGGTTGGCCGGGAATCGAACCCGGGTCAACTGCTTGGAAGGCAGCTATGCTCACCACTATACCACCAACGCTTGACTGAGTCTGCTAAAGCAAATATTTCCCAAGTACGTAAGTCAGGTCACATGTTCTAAAAATATGCACGAGATGCCATGTTACACCATGGCTTGACTGAAATGATTGAAACAATATTTAGGGAGTACCTCAGACAGGGATGGAATCAAAAATATTTTTTATAGGAAGATATCATGAATTTTACAAAGCTTTGAACATTGTTCATGAACTTTTGATCCGAGAACATGCTGGAAGTATGGTAGTAACATTTGGAAGTATGAAAAAACTGCGTTGGCCGGGATTCGAACCCGGGTCAACTGTTTGGAAGGCAGCTATGCTCACCACTATACCACCAACGCTTGACTGAGTCTGCTAAAGCAAATATTTCCCAAGTACGTAAGTCAGGTCACATGTTCTAAAAATATGCACGAGATGCCATGTTACACCATGGCTTGACTGAAATGATTGAAACAATATAAAAGGAGTACCTCAGACAGGGATGGAATCAAAAGTAATTTTTATAGGAAGATATCATGAATTTTACAAAGCTTTGAACATTGTTCATGAACTTTTGATCCGAGAACATGCGCAATAACATTTGGAAGTATGAAAAAACTGCGTTGGCCGGGAATCGAACCCGGGTCAACTGCTTGGAAGGCAGCTATGCTCACCACTATACCACCAACGCTTGACTGAGTCTGCTAAAGCAAATATTTCCCAAGTACGTAAGTCATTTCACATTTTCTAAAAATATGCATGAGATGCCATGTTACACCATGGCTTGACTGAAATGATTGAAACAATATAAAAGGAGTACCTCAGACAGGGATGGAATCAAAAGTAATTTTTATATTAAGCTATCATACATTATACAAAGCTTTGAACATTGTTAATGAACTTTTGATCCGAGAACATGCTGAGTTATCCGAGAACATTTGGAAGTATGAAAAAACTGCGTTGGTTGGGAATCGAACCCGGGTCAACTGCTTTGAAGGCAGCTGACCACTATGCTCACCACTATAACACCATTGCTTGACTGAGTCTGCTAAAGCAAATATTTCCCAAGTACGTAAGTCAGGTCACATGTTCTAAAAATATGCACGAGATGCCATGTTACACCATGGCTTGACTGAAATGATTGAAACAATATTTAGGGAGTACCTCAGACAGGGATGGAATCAAAAGTATTTTTTATAGGAAGATATCATGAATTTTACAAAGCTTTGAACATTGTTCATGAACTTTTGATCCGAGAACATGCTCAATAAAATTTGGAAGTATGAAAAAACTGCGTTGGCCGGGAATCGAACCCGGGTCAACTGCTTGGAAGGCAGCTATGCTCACCACTATACCACCAACGCTTGACTGAGTCTGCTAAAGCAAATATTTCCCAAGTACGTAAGTCAGGTTACATGTTCTAAAAATATGCACGAGATGCCATGTTACACCATGGCTTGACTGAAATGATTAAAACAATATAAAAGGAGTACCTCAGACAGGGATGGAATCAAAAGTAATTTTTATAGGAAGATATCATACATTTTACAAAGCTTTGAACATTGTTCATGAACTTTTGATCCGAGAACATGCTGGAAGTATGGTAGTAACATTTGAAAGTATGAAAAAACTGCGTTGGCCGGGAATCGAACCCGGGTCAACTGCTTGGAAGGCAGCTATGCTCACCACTATACCACCAACGCTTGACTGAGTCTGCTAAAGCAAATATTTCCCAAGTACGTAAGTCATTTCACATGTTCTAAAAATATGCACGAGATGCCATGTTACACCATGGCTTGACTGAAATGATTGAAACAATATTTAGGGAGTACCTCAGACAGGGATGGAATCAAAAGTATTTTTTATAGGAAGATATCATGAATTTTACAAAGCTTTGAACATTGTTCATGAACTTTTGATCCGAGAACAATCGAACCCGGGTCAACTGCTATACCACCAACGCTTGACTGAGTCTGCTAAAGCAAATATTTCCCAAGTACGTAAGTCATTTCACATGTTCTAAAAATATGCACGAGATGCCATGTTACACCATGGCTTGACTGAAATGATTGAAACAATATTTAGGGAGTACCTCAGACAGGGATGGAATCAAAAGTATTTTTTATAGGAAGATATCATGAATTTTACAAAGCTTTGAACATTGTTCATGAACTTTTGATCCGAGAACATGCTGGAAGTATGGTAGTAACATTTGAAAGTATGAAAAAACTGCGTTGGCCGGGAATCGAACCCGGGTCAACTGCTTGGAAGGCAGCTATGCTCACCACTATACCACCAACGCTTGACTGAGTCTGCTAAAGCAAATATTTCCCAAGTACGTAAGTCAGGTTACATGTTCTAAAAATATGCACGAGATGCCATGATGCCATGTTACACCATGGCTTGACTGAAATGATTGAAACAATATAAAAGGAGTACCTCAGACAGGGAAGGAATCAAAAGTAATTTTTATAGGAAGATATCATACATTTTACAAAGCTTTGAACATTGTTCATGAACTTTTGATCCGAGAACATGCTGGAAGTATGGTAGTAACATTTGGAAGTATGAAAAAACTGGGTTGGCCGGGAATCGAACCCGGGTCAACTGCTTGGAAGGCAGCTATGCTCACCACTATACCACCAACGCTTGACTGAGTCTGCTAAAGCAAATATTTCCCAAGTACGTAAGTCAGGTCACATGTTCTAAAAATATGCACGAGATGCCATGTTACACCATGGCTTGACTGAAATGATTGAAACAATATTTAGGGAGTACCTCAGACAGGGATGGAATCAAAAGTATTTTTTATAGGAAGATATCATGAATTTTACAAAGCTTTGAACATTGTTCATGAACTTTTGATCCGAGAACAATCGAACCCGGGTCAACTGCTATACCACCAACGCTTGACTGAGTCTGCTAAAGCAAATATTTCCCAAGTACGTAAGTCATTTCACATGTTCTAAAAATATGCACGAGATGCCATGTTACACCATGGCTTGACTGAAATGATTGAAACAATATTTAGGGAGTACCTCAGACAGGGATGGAATCAAAAGTATTTTTTATAGGAAGATATCATGAATTTTACAAAGCTTTGAACATTGTTCATGAACTTTTGATCCGAGAACATGCTGGAAGTATGGTAGTAACATTTGAAAGTATGAAAAAACTGCGTTGGCCGGGAATCGAACCCGGGTCAACTGCTTGGAAGGCAGCTATGCTCACCACTATACCACCAACGCTTGACTGAGTCTGCTAAAGCAAATATTTCCCAAGTACGTAAGTCAGGTTACATGTTCTAAAAATATGCACGAGATGCCATGATGCCATGTTACACCATGGCTTGACTGAAATGATTGAAACAATATAAAAGGAGTACCTCAGACAGGGAAGGAATCAAAAGTAATTTTTATAGGAAGATATCATACATTTTACAAAGCTTTGAACATTGTTCATGAACTTTTGATCCGAGAACATGCTGGAAGTATGGTAGTAACATTTGGAAGTATGAAAAAACTGGGTTGGCCGGGAATCGAACCCGGGTCAACTGCTTGGAAGGCAGCTATGCTCACCACTATACCACCAACGCTTGACTGAGTCTGCTAAAGCAAATATTTCCCAAGTACGTAAGTCAGGTCACATGTTCTAAAAATATGCACGAGATGCCATGTTACACCATGGCTTGACTGAAATGATTGAAACAATATTTAGGGAGTACCTCAGACAGGGATGGAATCAAAAATATTTTTTATAGGAAGATATCATGAATTTTACAAAGCTTTGAACATTGTTCATGAACTTTTGATCCGAGAACAATCGAACCCGGGTCAACTGCTATACCACCAACGCTTGACTGAGTCTGCTAAAGCAAATATTTCCCAAGTACGTAAGTCATTTCACATTTTCTAAAAATATGCATGAGATGCCATGTTACACCATGGCTTGACTGAAATGATTGAAACAATATAAAAGGAGTACCTTTGACTGAAATGATTGAAACAATATTTAGGGAGTACCTCAGACAGGGATGGAATCAAAAGTATTTTTTATAGGAAGATATCATGAATTTTACAAAGCTTTGAACATTGTTCATGAACTTTTGATCCGAGAACAATCGAACCCGGGTCAACTGCTATACCACCAACGCTTGACTGAGTCTGCTAAAGCAAATATTTCCCAAGTACGTAAGTCATTTCACATGTTCTAAAAATATGCACGAGATGCCATGTTACACCATGGCTTGACTGAAATGATTGAAACAATATTTAGGGAGTACCTCAGACAGGGATGGAATCAAAAGTATTTTTTATAGGAAGATATCATGAATTTTACAAAGCTTTGAACATTGTTCATGAACTTTTGATCCGAGAACATGCTGGAAGTATGGTAGTAACATTTGCAAGTATGAAAAAACTGCGTTGGCCGGGAATCGAACCCGGGTCAACTGCTTGGAAGGCAGCTATGCTCACCACTATACCACCAACGCTTGACTGAGTCTGCTAAAGCAAATATTTCCCAAGTACGTAAGTCAGGTTACATGTTCTAAAAATATGCACGAGATGCCATGATGCCATGTTACACCATGGCTTGACTGAAATGATTGAACCAATATAAAAGGAGTACCTCAGACAGGGAAGGAATCAAAAGTAATTTTTATAGGAAGATATCATACATTTTACAAAGCTTTGAACATTGTTCATGAACTTTTGATCCGAGAACATGCTGGAAGTATGGTAGTAACATTTGGAAGTATGAAAAAACTGCGTTGGCCGGGAATCGAACCCGGGTCAACTGCTTGGAAGGCAGCTATGCTCACCACTATACCACCAACGCTTGACTGAGTCTGCTAAAGCAAATATTTCCCAAGTACGTAAGTCAGGTTACATGTTCTAAAAATATGCACGAGATGCCATGTTACACCATGGCTTGACTGAAATGATTGAAACAATATAAAAGGAGTACCTCAGACAGGGATGGAATCAAAAGTAATTTTTATAGGAAGATATCATACATTTTACAAAGCTTTGAACATTGTTCATGAACTTTTGATCCGAGAACATGCTGGAAGTATGGTAGTAACATTTGGAAGTATGAAAAAACTGCGTTGGCCGGGAATCGAACCCGGGTCAACTGCTTGGAAGGCAGCTATGCTCACCACTATACCACCAACGCTTGACTGAGTCTGCTAAAGCAAATATTTCCCAAGTACGTAAGTCAGGTCACATGTTCTAAAAATATGCACGAGATGCCATGATGCCATGTTACACCATGGCTTGACTGAAATGATTGAAACAATATAAAAGGAGTACCTCAGACAGGGAAGGAATCAAAAGTAATTTTTATAGGAAGATATCATACATTTTACAAAGCTTTGAACATTGTTCATGAACTTTTGATCCGAGAACATGCTGGAAGTATGGTAGTAACATTTGGAAGTATGAAAAAACTGGGTTGGCCGGGAATCGAACCCGGGTCAACTGCTTGGAAGGCAGCTATGCTCACCACTATACCACCAACGCTTGACTGAGTCTGCTAAAGCAAATATTTCCCAAGTACGTAAGTCAGGTCACATGTTCTAAAAATATGCACGAGATGCCATGTTACACCATGGCTTGACTGAAATGATTGAAACAATATTTAGGGAGTACCTCAGACAGGGATGGAATCAAAAATATTTTTTATAGGAAGATATCATGAATTTTACAAAGCTTTGAACATTGTTCATGAACTTTTGATCCGAGAACAATCGAACCCGGGTCAACTGCTATACCACCAACGCTTGACTGAGTCTGCTAAAGCAAATATTTCCCAAGTACGTAAGTCATTTCACATTTTCTAAAAATATGCATGAGATGCCATGTTACACCATGGCTTGACTGAAATGATTGAAACAATATAAAAGGAGTACCTTTGACTGAAATGATTGAAACAATATTTAGGGAGTACCTCAGACAGGGATGGAATCAAAAGTATTTTTTATAGGAAGATATCATGAATTTTACAAAGCTTTGAACATTGTTCATGAACTTTTGATCCGAGAACATGCTCAATAACATTTGGAAGTATGAAAAAACTGCGTTGGCCGGGAATTGAACCCGGGTCAACTGCTTGGAAGGCAGCTATGCTCACCACTATACCACCAACGCTTGACTGAGTCTGCTAAAGCAAATATTTCCCAAGTACGTAAGTCAGGTTACATGTTCTAAAAATATGCACGAGATGCCATGTTACACCATGGCTTGACTGAAATGATTGAAACAATATAAAAGGAGTACCTCAGACAGGGATGGAATCAAAAGTAATTTTTATAGGAAGATATCATACATTTTACAAAGCTTTGAACAATGTTCATGAACTTTTGATCCGAGAACATGCTGGAAGTATGGTAGTAACATTTGGAAGTATGAAAAAACTGCGTTGGCCGGGAATCGAACCCGGGTCAACTGCTTGGAAGGCAGCTATGCTCAACACTATACCACCAACGCTTGACTGAGTCTGCTAAAGCAAATATTTCCCAAGTACGTAAGTCAGGTCACATGTTCTAAAAATATGCACGAGATGCCATGTTACACCATGGCTTGACTGAAATGATTAAAACAATATAAAAGGAGTACCTCAGACAGGGATGGAATCAAAAGTAATTTTTATAGGAAGATATCATACATTTTACAAAGCTTTGAACATTGTTCATGAACTTTTGATCCGAGAACATGCTGGAAGTATGGTAGTAACATTTGGAAGTATGAAAAAACTGCGTTGGCCGGGAATCGAACCCGGGTCAACTGCTTGGAAGGCAGCTATGCTCACCACTATACCACCAACGCTTGACTGAGTCTTCTAAAGCAAATATTTCCCAAGTACGTAAGTCAGGTCACATGTTCTAAAAATATGCACGAGATGCCATGTTACACCATGGCTTGACTGAAATGATTGAAACAATATTTAGGGAGTACCTCAGACAGGGATGGAATCAAAAGTATTTTTTATAGGAAGATATCATGAATTTTACAAAGCTTTGAACATTGTTCATGAACTTTTGATCCGAGAACAATCGAACCCGGGTCAACTGCTATACCACCAACGCTTGACTGAGTCTGCTAAAGCAAATATTTCCCAAGTACGTAAGTCATTTCACATTTTCTAAAAATATGCATGAGATGCCATGTTACACCATGGCTTGACTGAAATGATTGAAACAATATAAAAGGAGTACCTTTGACTGAAATGATTGAAACAATATTTAGGGAGTACCTCAGACAGGGATGGAATCAAAAGTATTTTTTATAGGAAGATATCATGAATTTTACAAAGCTTTGAACATTGTTCATGAACTTTTAATCCGAGAACATGCTCAATAACATTTGGAAGTATGAAAAAACTGCGTTGGCCGGGAATCGAACCCGGGTCAACTGCTTGGAAGGCAGCTATGCTCACCACTATACCACCAACGCTTGACTGAGTCTGCTAAAGCAAATATTTCCCAAGTACGTAAGTCAGGTTACATGTTCTAAAAATATGCACGAGATGCCATGTTACACCATGGCTTGACTGAAATTATTGAAACAATATAAAAGGAGTACCTCAGACAGGGATGGAATCAAAAGTAATTTTTATAGGAAGATATCATACATTTTACAAAGCTTTGAACATTGTTCATGAACTTTTGATCCGAGAACATGCTTGAAGTATGGTAGTAACATTTGGAAGTATGAAAAAACTGTGTTGGCCGGGAATCGAACCCGGGTCAACTGCTTGGAAGGCAGCTATGCTCACCACTATACCACCAACGCTTGACTGAGTCTTCTAAAGCAAATATTTCCCAAGTACGTAAGTCAGGTCACATGTTCTAAAAATATGCACGAGATGCCATGTTACACCATGGCTTGACTGAAATGATTGAAACAATATTTAGGGAGTACCTCAGACAGGGATGGAATCAAAAGTATTTTTTATAGGAAGATATCATGAATTTTACAAAGCTTTGAACATTGTTCATGAACTTTTGATCCGAGAACAATCGAACCCGGGTCAACTGCTATACCACCAACGCTTGACTGAGTCTGCTAAAGCAAATATTTCCCAAGTACGTAAGTCATTTCACATTTTCTAAAAATATGCATGAGATGCCATGTTACACCATGGCTTGACTGAAATGATTGAAACAATATAAAAGGAGTACCTTTGACTGAAATGATTGAAACAATATTTAGGGAGTACCTCAGACAGGGATGGAATCAAAAGTATTTTTTATAGGAAGATATCATGAATTTTACAAAGCTTTGAACATTGTTCATGAACTTTTGATCCGAGAACATGCTCAATAACATTTGGAAGTATGAAAAAACTGCGTTGGCCGGGAATCGAACCCGGGTCAACTGCTTGGAAGGCAGCTATGCTCACCACTATACCACCAACGCTTGACTGAGTCTGCTAAAGCAAATATTTCCCAAGTACGTAAGTCAGGTTACATGTTCTAAAAATATGCACGAGATGCCATGTTACACCATGGCTTGACTGAAATGATTGAAACAATATAAAAGGAGTACCTCAGACAGGGAAGGAATCAAAAGTAATTTTTATAGGAAGATATCATACATTTTACAAAGCTTTGAACATTGTTCATGAACTTTTGATCCGAGAACATGCTCAATAACATTTGGAAGTATGAAAAAACTGCGTTGGCCGGGAATCGAACCCGGGTCAACTGCTTGGAAGGCAGCTATGCTCACCACTATACCACCAACGCTTGACTGAGTCTGCTAAAGCAAATATTTCCCAAGTACGTAAGTCAGGTCACATGTTCTAAAAATATGCACGAGATGCCATGTTACACCATGGCTTGACTGAAATGATTAAAACAATATAAAAGGAGTACCTCAGACAGGGATGGAATCAAAAGTAATTTTTATAGGAAGATATCATACATTTTACAAAGCTTTGAACATTGTTCATGAACTTTTGATCCGAGAACATGCTGGAAGTATGGTAGTAACATTTGGAAGTATGAAAAAACTGCGTTGGCCGGGAATCGAACCCGGGTCAACTGCTTGGAAGGCAGCTATGCTCACCACTATACCACCAACGCTTGACTGAGTCTTCTAAAGCAAATATTTCCCAAGTACGTAAGTCAGGTCACATGTTCTAAAAATATGCACGAGATGCCATGTTACACCATGGCTTGACTGAAATGATTGAAACAATATTTAGGGAGTACCTCAGACAGGGATGGAATCAAAAGTATTTTTTATAGGAAGATATCATGAATTTTACAAAGCTTTGAACATTGTTCATGAACTTTTGATCCGAGAACAATCGAACCCGGGTCAACTGCTATACCACCAACGCTTGACTGAGTCTGCTAAAGCAAATATTTCCCAAGTACGTAAGTCATTTCACATTTTCTAAAAATATGCATGAGATGCCATGTTACACCATGGCTTGACTGAAATGATTGAAACAATATAAAAGGAGTACCTTTGACTGAAATGATTGAAACAATATTTAGGGAGTACCTCAGACAGGGATGGAATCAAAAGTATTTTTTATAGGAAGATATCATGAATTTTACAAAGCTTTGAACATTGTTCATGAACTTTTGATCCGAGAACATGCTCAATAACATTTGGAAGTATGAAAAAACTGCGTTGGCCGGGAATCGAACCCGGGTCAACTGCTTGGAAGGCAGCTATGCTCACCACTATACCACCAACGCTTGACTGAGTCTGCTAAAGCAAATATTTCCCAAGTACGTAAGTCAGGTTACATGTTCTAAAAATATGCACGAGATGCCATGTTACACCATGGCTTGACTGAAATGATTGAAACAATATAAAAGGAGTACCTCAGACAGGGATGGAATCAAAAGTAATTTTTATAGGAAGATATCATACATTTTACAAAGCTTTGAACAATGTTCATGAACTTTTGATCCGAGAACATGCTGGAAGTATGGTAGTAACATTTGGAAGTATGAAAAAACTGCGTTGGCCGGGAATCGAACCCGGGTCAACTGCTTGGAAGGCAGCTATGCTCAACACTATACCACCAACGCTTGACTGAGTCTGCTAAAGCAAATATTTCCCAAGTACGTAAGTCAGGTCACATGTTCTAAAAATATGCACGAGATGCCATGTTACACCATGGCTTGACTGAAATGATTAAAACAATATAAAAGGAGTACCTCAGACAGGGATGGAATCAAAAGTAATTTTTATAGGAAGATATCATACATTTTACAAAGCTTTGAACATTGTTCATGAACTTTTGATCCGAGAACATGCTGGAAGTATGGTAGTAACATTTGGAAGTATGAAAAAACTGCGTTGGCCGGGAATCGAACCCGGGTCAACTGCTTGGAAGGCAGCTATGCTCACCACTATACCACCAACGCTTGACTGAGTCTTCTAAAGCAAATATTTCCCAAGTACGTAAGTCAGGTCACATGTTCTAAAAATATGCACGAGATGCCATGTTACACCATGGCTTGACTGAAATGATTGAAACAATATTTAGGGAGTACCTCAGACAGGGATGGAATCAAAAGTATTTTTTATAGGAAGATATCATGAATTTTACAAAGCTTTGAACATTGTTCATGAACTTTTGATCCGAGAACAATCGAACCCGGGTCAACTGCTATACCACCAACGCTTGACTGAGTCTGCTAAAGCAAATATTTCCCAAGTACGTAAGTCATTTCACATTTTCTAAAAATATGCATGAGATGCCATGTTACACCATGGCTTGACTGAAATGATTGAAACAATATAAAAGGAGTACCTTTGACTGAAATGATTGAAACAATATTTAGGGAGTACCTCAGACAGGGATGGAATCAAAAGTATTTTTTATAGGAAGATATCATGAATTTTACAAAGCTTTGAACATTGTTCATGAACTTTTAATCCGAGAACATGCTCAATAACATTTGGAAGTATGAAAAAACTGCGTTGGCCGGGAATCGAACCCGGGTCAACTGCTTGGAAGGCAGCTATGCTCACCACTATACCACCAACGCTTGACTGAGTCTGCTAAAGCAAATATTTCCCAAGTACGTAAGTCAGGTTACATGTTCTAAAAATATGCACGAGATGCCATGTTACACCATGGCTTGACTGAAATGATTGAAACAATATAAAAGGAGTACCTCAGACAGGGATGGAATCAAAAGTAATTTTTATAGGAAGATATCATGAATTTTACAAAGCTTTGAACATTGTTCATGAACTTTTGATCCGAGAACATGCGCAATAACATTTGGAAGTATGAAAAAACTGCGTTGGCCGGGAATCGAACCCGGGTCAACTGCTTGGAAGGCAGCTATGCTCACCACTATACCACCAACGCTTGACTGAGTCTGCTAAAGCAAATATTTCCCAAGTACGTAAGTCAGGTTACATGTTCTAAAAATATGCACGAGATGCCATGTTACACCATGGCTTGACTGAAATTATTGAAACAATATAAAAGGAGTACCTCAGACAGGGATGGAATCAAAAGTAATTTTTATAGGAAGATATCATACATTTTACAAAGCTTTGAACATTGTTCATGAACTTTTGATCCGAGAACATGCTTGAAGTATGGTAGTAACATTTGGAAGTATGAAAAAACTGTGTTGGCCGGGAATCGAACCCGGGTCAACTGCTTGGAAGGCAGCTATGCTCACCACTATACCACCAACGCTTGACTGAGTCTTCTAAAGCAAATATTTCCCAAGTACGTAAGTCAGGTCACATGTTCTAAAAATATGCACGAGATGCCATGTTACACCATGGCTTGACTGAAATGATTGAAACAATATTTAGGGAGTACCTCAGACAGGGATGGAATCAAAAGTATTTTTTATAGGAAGATATCATGAATTTTACAAAGCTTTGAACATTGTTCATGAACTTTTGATCCGAGAACAATCGAACCCGGGTCAACTGCTATACCACCAACGCTTGACTGAGTCTGCTAAAGCAAATATTTCCCAAGTACGTAAGTCATTTCACATTTTCTAAAAATATGCATGAGATGCCATGTTACACCATGGCTTGACTGAAATGATTGAAACAATATAAAAGGAGTACCTTTGACTGAAATGATTGAAACAATATTTAGGGAGTACCTCAGACAGGGATGGAATCAAAAGTATTTTTTATAGGAAGATATCATGAATTTTACAAAGCTTTGAACATTGTTCATGAACTTTTGATCCGAGAACATGCTCAATAACATTTGGAAGTATGAAAAAACTGCGTTGGCCGGGAATCGAACCCGGGTCAACTGCTTGGAAGGCAGCTATGCTCACCACTATACCACCAACGCTTGACTGAGTCTGCTAAAGCAAATATTTCCCAAGTACGTAAGTCAGGTTACATGTTCTAAAAATATGCACGAGATGCCATGTTACACCATGGCTTGACTGAAATGATTGAAACAATATAAAAGGAGTACCTCAGACAGGGAAGGAATCAAAAGTAATTTTTATAGGAAGATATCATACATTTTACAAAGCTTTGAACATTGTTCATGAACTTTTGATCCGAGAACATGCTCAATAACATTTGGAAGTATGAAAAAACTGCGTTGGCCGGGAATCGAACCCGGTTCAACTGTTTGGAAGGCAGCTATGCTCACCACTATACCACCAACGCTTGACTGAATCTACTAAAGCAAATATTTCCCAAGTACGTAAGTCAGGTCACATGTTCTAAAAATATGCACGAGATGCCATGTTACACCATGGCTTGACTGAAATGATTGAAACAATATAAAAGGAGTACCTCAGACAGGGATGGAATCAAAAGTAATTTTTATAGGAAGATATCATGAATTTTACAAAGCTTTGAACATTGTTCATGAACTTTTGATCCGAGAACATGCGCAATAACATTTGGAAGTATGAAAAAACTGCGTTGGCCGGGAATCGAACCCGGGTCAACTGCTTGGAAGGCAGCTATGCTCACCACTATACCACCAACGCTTGACTGAGTCTTCTAAAGCAAATATTTCCCAAGTACGTAAGTCAGGTCACATGTTCTAAAAATATGCACGAGATGCCATGTTACACCATGGCTTGACTGAAATGATTGAAACAATATTTAGGGAGTACCTCAGACAGGGATGGAATCAAAAGTATTTTTTATAGGAAGATATCATGAATTTTACAAAGCTTTGAACATTGTTCATGAACTTTTGATCCGAGAACAATCGAACCCGGGTCAACTGCTATACCACCAACGCTTGACTGAGTCTGCTAAAGCAAATATTTCCCAAGTACGTAAGTCATTTCACATTTTCAAAAAATATGCATGAGATGCCATGTTACACCATGGCTTGACTGAAATGATTGAAACAATATAAAAGGAGTACCTTTGACTGAAATGATTGAAACAATATTTAGGGAGTACCTCAGACAGGGATGGAATCAAAAGTATTTTTTATAGGAAGATATCATGAATTTTACAAAGCTTTGAACATTGTTCATGAACTTTTGATCCGAGAACATGCTCAATAACATTTGGAAGTATGAAAAAACTGCGTTGGCCGGGAATCGAACCCGGGTCAACTGCTTGGAAGGCAGCTATGCTCACCACTATACCACCAACGCTTGACTGAGTCTGCTAAAGCAAATATTTCCCAAGTACGTAAGTCAGGTTACATGTTCTAAAAATATGCACGAGATGCCATGTTACACCATGGCTTGACTGAAATGATTGAAACAATATAAAAGGAGTACCTCAGACAGGGAAGGAATCAAAAGTAATTTTTATAGGAAGATATCATACATTTTACAAAGCTTTGAACATTGTTCATGAACTTTTGATCCGAGAACATGCTCAATAACATTTGGAAGTATGAAAAAACTGCGTTGGCCGGGAATCGAACCCGGGTCAACTGCTTGGAAGGCAGCTATGCTCACCACTATACCACCAACGCTTGACTGAGTCTGCTAAAGCAAATATTTCCCAAGTACGTAAGTCAGGTTACATGTTCTAAAAATATGCACGAGATGCCATGTTACACCATGGCTTGACTGAAATGATTGAAACAATATAAAAGGAGTACCTCAGACAGGGATGGAATCAAAAGTAATTTTTATAGGAAGATATCATACATTTTACAAAGCTTTGAACAATGTTCATGAACTTTTGATCCGAGAACATGCTGGAAGTATGGTAGTAACATTTGGAAGTATGAAAAAACTGCGTTGGCCGGGAATCGAACCCGGGTCAACTGCTTGGAAGGCAGCTATGCTCACCACTATACCACCAACGCTTGACTGTGTCTTCTAAAGCAAATATTTCCCAAGTACGTAAGTCAGGTCACATGTTCTAAAAATATGCACGAGATGCCATGTTACACCATGGCTTGACTGAAATGATTGAAACAATATTTAGGGAGTACCTCAGACAGGGATGGAATCAAAAGTATTTTTTATAGGAAGATATCATGAATTTTACAAAGCTTTGAACATTGTTCATGAACTTTTGATCCGAGAACATGCTCAATAACATTTGGAAGTATGAAAAAACTGCGTTGGCCGGGAATCGAACCCAGGTCAACTGCTTGGAAGCAGCTATGCTCACCACTATACCACCAATGCTTGACTGAGTGTGCTAAAGCAAATATTTCCCAAGTACGTAAGTCATTTCACATGTTCTAAAAATATACATGAAATGCCATGTTACACCATGGCTTGACTGAAATGATTGAAACAATATAAAAGGAGTACCTCAGACAGGGATGGAATCAAAAGTATTTTTTTATAGGAAGATATCATGAATTTTACAAAGCTTTGAACATTGTTCATGAACTTTTGATCCGAGAACATGCTTAATAACATTTGGAAGTATGAAAAAACTGCGTTGGCCGGGAATCGAACCCGGGTCAACTGCTTGGAAGCAGCTATGCTCACCACTATACCACCAATGCTTGACTGAGTGTGCTAAAGCAAATATTTCCCAAGTACGTAAGTCAGGTTACATGTTCTAAAAATATGCACGAGATGCCATGTTAAACCATGGCTTGACTGAAATGATTGAAACAATATTTAGGGAGTACATCGGACAGGGATGGAATCAAAAGTATTTTTTATAGGAAGATATCATGAATTTTACAAAGCTTTGAACATTGTTCATGAACTTTTGATCCGAGAACATGCTGGAAGTATGGTAGTAACATTTGGAAGAATGAAAAAACTGCGTTGGCCGGGAATCGAACCCGGGTCAACTGCTTGGAAGCAGCTATGCTCACCACTATACCACCAATGCTTGACTGAGTGTGCTAAAGCAAATATTTCCCAAGTACGTAAGTCAGGTTACATGTTCTAAAAATATGCACAAGATGCCATGTTAAACCATGGCTTGACTGAAATGATTGAAACAATATTTAGGGAGTACATCGGACAGGGATGGAATCAAAAGTATTTTTTTATAGGAAGATATCATGAATTTTACAAAGCTTTGAACATTGTTCATGAACTTTTGATCCGAGAACATGCTTAATAACATTTGAAAGTATGAAAAAACTGCGTTGGCCGGGAATCGAACCCGGGTCAACTGCTTGGAAGCAGCTATGCTCACCACTATACCACCAATGCTTGACTGAGTGTGCTAAAGCAAATATTTCCCAAGTACGTAAGTCAGGTTACATGTTCTAAAAATATGCACGAGATGCCATGTTAAACCATGGCTTGACTGAAATGATTGAAACAATATTTAGGGAGTACATCTGACAGGGATGGAATCAAAAGTATTTTTTATAGGAAGATATCATGAATTTTACAAAGCTTTGAACATTTTTCATGAACTTTTGATCCGAGAACATGCTGGAAGTATGGTAGTAACATTTGGAAGAATGAAAAAACTGCGTTGGCCGGGAATCGAACCCGGGTCAACTGCTTGGAAGCAGCTATGCTCACCACTATACCACCAACGCTTGACTGAGTCTGCTAAAGCAAATATTTCCCAAGTACGTAAGTCAGGTCACATGTTCTAAAAATATGCACGAGATGCCATGTTACACCATTGCTTGACTGAAATGATTGTAACAATATTTAGGGAGTACCTCAGACAGGGATTGAATCAAAAGTATTTTTTATAGGAAGATATCATGAATTTTACAAAGCTTTGAACATTGTTCATGAACTTTTGATCCGAGAACATGCTCAATAACATTTGGAAGTATGAAAAAACTGCGTTGGCCGGGAATCGAACCCGGGTCAACTGCTTGGAAGGCAGCTATGCTCACCACTATACCACCAACGCTTGACTGAGTCTGCTAAAGCAAATATTTCCCAAGTACGTAAGTCAGGTCACATGTTCTAAAAATATGCACGAGATGCCATGTTACACCATTGCTTGACTGAAATGATTGAAACAATATTTAGGGAGTACCTCAGACAGGGATTGAATAAAAAGTATTTTTTATAGGAAGATATCATGAATTTTACAAAGCTTTGAACATTGTTCATGAACTTTTGATCCGAGAACATGCTGGAAGTATGGTAGTAACATTTGGAAGAATGAAAAAACTGCGTTGGCCGGGAATCGAACCCGGGTCAACTGCTTGGAAGGCAGCTATGCTCACCACTATACCACCAACGCTTGACTGAGTCTTCTAAAGCAAATATTTCCCAAGTACGTAAGTCAGGTCACATGTTCTAAAAATATGCACGAGATGCCATGTTACACCATGGCTTGACTGAAATGATTGAAACAATATTTAGGGAGTACCTCAGACAGGGATGGAATCAAAAGTATTTTTTATAGGAAGATATCATGAATTTTACAAAGCTTTGAACATTGTTCATGAACTTTTGATCCGAGAACATGCTCAATAACATTTGGAAGTATGAAAACACTGCGTTGGCCGGGAATCGAACCCGGGTCAACTGCTTGGAAGCAGCTATGCTCACCACTATACCACCAATGCTTGACTGAGTGTGCTAAAGCAAATATTTCCCAAGTACGTAAGTCATTTCACATGTTCTAAAAATATACATGAAATGCCATGTTACACCATGGCTTGACTGAAATGATTGAAACAATATAAAAGGAGTACCTCAGACAGGGATGGAATCAAAAGTATTTTTTTATAGGAAGATATCATGAATTTTACAAAGCTTTGAACATTGTTCATGAACTTTTGATCCGAGAACATGCTTAATAACATTTGGAAGTATGAAAAAACTGCGTTGGCCGGGAATCGAACCCGGGTCAACTGCTTGGAAGAAGCTATGCTCACCACTATACCACCAATGCTTGACTGAGTCTGCTAAAGCAAATATTTCCCAAGTACGTAAGTCAGGTTACATGTTCTAAAAATATGCACGAGATGCCATGTTACACCATGGCTTGACTGAAATGATTGAAACAATATTTAGGGAGTACATCGGACAGGGATGGAATCAAAAGTATTTTTTATAGGAAGATATCATGAATTTTACAAAGCTTTGAACATTGTTCATGAACTTTTGATCCGAGAACATGCTGAAAGTATGGTAGTAACATTTGAAAGAATGAAAAAACTGCGTTGGCCGGGAATCGAACCCGGGTCAACTGCTTGCAAGGCAGCTATGCTCACCACTATACCACCAACGCTTGACTAAGTCTACTAAAGCAAATATTTCCCAAGTACGTAAGTCAGGTCACATGTTCTAAAAATATGCACGAGATGCCATGTTACACCATGGCTTGACTGAAATGATTGAAACAATATTTAGGGAGTACCTCAGACAGGGATGGAATCAAAAGTATTTTTTATAGGAAGATATCATGAATTTTACAAAGCTTTGAACATTGTTCATGAACTTTTGATCCGAGAACATGCTCAATAACATTTGGAAGTATGAAAAAACTGCGTTGGCCGAGAATCGAACCCGGGTCAACTGCTTGGAAGGCAGCTATGCTCACCACTATACCACCAACGCTTGACTGAGTCTGCTAAAGCAAATATTTCCCAAGTACGTAAGTCAGGTCACATGTTCTAAAAATATGCACGAGATGCCATGTTACACCATTGCTTGACTGAAATGATTGAAACAATATTTAGGGAGTACCTCAGGGATTGAATCAAAAGTATTTTTTATAGGAAGATATCATGAATTTTACAAAGCTTTGAACATTGTTCATGAACTTTTGATCCGAGAACATGCTGGAAGTATGGTAGTAACATTTGGAAGAATGAAAAAACTGCGTTGGCCGGGAATCGAACCCGGGTCAACTGCTTGGAAGGCAGCTATGCTCACCACTATACCACCAACGCTTGACTGAGTCTTCTAAAGCAAATATTTCCCAAGTACGTAAGTCAGGTCACATGTTCTAAAAATATGCATGAGATGCCATGTTACACCATGGCTTGACTGAAATGATTGAAACAATATTTAGGGAGTACCTCACACAGGGATGGAATCAAAAGTATTTTTTATAGGAAGATATCATGAATTTTACAAAGCTTTGAACATTGTTCATGAACTTTTGATCCGAGAACATGCTCAATAACATTTGGAAGAATGAAAAAACTGCGTTGGCCGGGAATCGAAACCGGGTCAACTGCTTGGAAGCAGCTATGCTCACCACTATACCACCAATGCTTGACTGAGTGTGCTAAAGCAAATATTTCCCAAGTACGTAAGTCATTTCACATGTTCTAAAAATATACATGAAATGCCATGTTACACCATGGCTTGACTGAAATGATTGAAACAATATAAAAGGAGTACCTCAGACAGGGATGGAATCAAAAGTATTTTTTTATAGGAAGATATCATGAATTTTACAAAGCTTTGAACATTGTTCATGAACTTTTGATCCGAGAACATGCTTAATAACATTTGGAAGTATGAAAAAACTGCGTTGGCCCGGAATCGAACCCGGGTCAACTGCTTGGAAGCAGCTATGCTCACCACTATACCACCAATGCCTGACTGAGTGTGCTAAAGCAAATATTTCCCAAGTACGTAAGTCAGGTTACATGTTCTAAAAATATGCACGAGATGCCATGTTAAACCATGGCTTGACTGAAATGATTGAAACAATATTTAGGGAGTACATCGGACAGGGATGGAATCAAAAGTATTTTTTATAGGAAGATATCATGAATTTTACAAAGCTTTGAACATTGTTCATGAACTTTTGATCCGAGAACATGCTGGAAGTATGGTAGTAACATTTGGAAGAATGAAAAAACTGCGTTGGCCGGGAACCGAACCCGGGTCAACTGCTTGGAAGCAGCTATGCTCACCACTATACCACCAATGCTTGACTGAGTGTGCTAAAGCAAATATTTCCCAAGTACGTAAGTCAGGTTACATGTTCTAAAAATATGCACGAGATGCCATGTTAAACCATGGCTTGACTGAAATGATTGAAACAATATTTAGGGAGTACATCGGACAGGGATGGAATCAAAAGTATTTTTTATAGGAAGATATCATGAATTTTACAAAGCTTTGAACATTGTTCATGAACTTTTGATCCGAGAACATGCTCAATAACATTTGGAAGTATGAAAAAACTGCGTTGGCCGGGAATCGAACCCGGGTCAACTGCTTGGAAGCAGCTATGCTCACCACTATACCACCAATGCTTGACTGAGTGTGCTAAAGCAAATATTTCCCAAGTACGTAAGTCATTTCACATGTTCTAAAAATATACATGAAATGCCATGTTACACCATGGCTTGACTGAAATGATTGAAACAATATAAAAGGAGTACCTCAGACAGGGATGGAATCAAAAGTATTTTTTTATAGGAAGATATCATGAATTTTACAAAGCTTTGAACATTGTTCATGAACTTTTGATCCGAGAACATGCTTAATAACGTTTGAAAGTATGAAAAAACTGCGTTGGCCGGGAATCGAACCCGGGTCAACTGCTTGGAAGCAGCTATGCTCACCACTATACCACCAATGCTTGACTGAGTGTGCTAAAGCAAATATTTCCCAAGTACGTAAGTCAGGTTACATGTTCTAAAAATATGCACGAGATGCCATGTTAAACCATGGCTTGACTGAAATGATTGAAACAATATTTAGGGAGTACATCGGACAGGGATGGAATCAAAAGTATTTTTTATAGGAAGATATCATGAATTTTACAAAGCTTTGAACATTGTTCATGAACTTTTGATCCGAGAACATGCTGGAAGTATGGTAGTAACATTTGGAAGAATGAAAAAACTGCGTTGGCCGGGAATCGAACCCGGGTCAACTGCTTGGAAGCAGCTATGCTCACCACTATACCACCAATGCTTGACTGAGTGTGCTAAAGCAAATATTTCCCAAGTACGTAAGTCAGGTTACATGTTCTAAAAATATGCACGAGATGCCATGTTAAACCATGGCTTGACTGAAATGATTGAAACAATATTTAGGGAGTACATCGGACAGGGATAGAATCAAAAGTATTTTTTATAGGAAGATATCATGAATTTTACAAAGCTTTGAACATTGTTCATGAACTTTTGATCCGAGAACATGCTCAATAACATTTGGAAGTATGAAAAAACTGCGTTGGCCGGGAATCGAACCCGGGTCAACTGCTTGGAAGCAGCTATGCTCACCACTATACCACCAATGCTTGACTGAGTGTGCTAAAGCAAATATTTCCCAAGTACGTAAGTCATTTCACATGTTCTAAAAATATACATGAAATGCCATGTTACACCATGGCTTGACTGAAATGATTGAAACAATATAAAAGGAGTACCTCAGACAGGGATGGAATCAAAAGTATTTTTTTATATGAAGATATCATGAATTTTACAAAGCTTTGAACATTGTTCATGAACTTTTGATCCGAGAACATGCTTAATAACATTTGAAAGTATGAAAAAACTGCGTTGGCCGGGAATCGAACCCGGGTCAACTGCTTGGAAGCAGCTATGCTCACCACTATACCACCAATGCTTGACTGAGTGTGCTAAAGCAAATATTTCCCAAGTACGTAAGTCAGGTTACATGTTCTAAAAATATGCACGAGATGCCATGTTAAACCATGGCTTGACTGAAATGATTGAAACAATATTTAGGGAGTACATCTGACAGGGATGGAATCAAAAGTATTTTTTATAGGAAGATATCATGAATTTTACAAAGCTTTGAACATTGTTCATGAACTTTTGATCCGAGAACATGCTGGAAGTATGGTAGTAACATTTGGAAGAATGAAAAAACTGCGTTGGCCGGGAATCGAACCCGGGTCAACTGCTTGGAAGCAGCTATGCTCACCACTATACCACCAACGCTTGACTGAGTCCGCTAAAGCAAATATTTCCCAAGTACGTAAGTCAGGTCACATGTTCTAAAAATATGCACGAGATGCCATGTTACACCATTGCTTGACTGAAATGATTGAAACAATATTTAGGGAGTACCTCAGACAGGGATTGAATCAAAAGTATTTTTTATAGGAAGATATCATGAATTTTACAAAGCTTTGAACATTGTTCATGAACTTTTGATCCGAGAACATGCTCAATAACATTTGGAAGTATGAAAAAACTGCGTTGGCCGGGAATTGAACCCGGGTCAACTGCTTGGAAGGCAGCTATGCTCACCACTATACCACCAACGCTTGACTGAGTCTGCTAAAGCAAATATTTCCCAAGTACGTAAGTCAGGTCACATGTTCTAAAAATATGCACGAGATGCCATGTTACACCATTGCTTGACTGAAATGATTGAAACAATATTTAGGGAGTACCTCAGACAGGGATTGAATAAAAAGTATTTTTTATAGGAAGATATCATGAATTTTACAAAGCTTTGAACATTGTTCATGAACTTTTGATCCGAGAACATGCTGGAAGTATGGTAGTAACATTTGGAAGAATGAAAAAACTGCGTTGGCCGGGAATCGAACCCGAGTCAACTGCTTGGAAGGCAGCTATGCTCACCACTATACCACCAACGCTTGACTGAGTCTTCTAAAGCAAATATTTCCCAAGTACGTAAGTCAGGTCACATGTTCTAAAAATATGCACGAGATGCCATGTTACACCATGGCTTGACTGAAATGATTGAAACAATATTTAGGGAGTACCTCAGACAGGGATGGAATCAAAAGTATTTTTTATAGGAAGATATCATGAATTTTACAAAGCTTTGAACATTGTTCATGAACTTTTGATCCGAGAACATGCTCAATAACATTTGGAAGTATGAAAAAACTGCGTTGGCCGGGAATCGAACCCGGGTCAACTGCTTGGAAGCAGCTATGCTCACCACTATACCACCAATGCTTGACTGAGTGTGCTAAAGCAAATATTTCCCAAGTACGTAAGTCATTTCACATGTTCTAAAAATATACATGAAATGCCATGTTACACCATGGCTTGACTGAAATGATTGAAACAATATAAAAGGAGTACCTCAGACAGGGATGGAATCAAAAGTATTTTTTTATAGGAAGATATCATGAATTTTACAAAGCTTTGAACATTGTTCATGAACTTTTGATCCGAGAACATGCTTAATAACATTTGGAAGTATGAAAAAACTGCGTTGGCCGGGAATCGAACCCGGGTCAACTGCTTGGAAGCAGCTATGCTCACCACTATACCACCAATGCTTGACTGAGTGTGCTAAAGCAAATATTTCCCAAGTACGTAAGTCAGGTTACATGTTCTAAAAATATGCACGAGATGCCATGTTAAACCATGGCTTGACTGAAATGATTGAAACAATATTTAGGGAGTACATCGGACAGGGATGGAATCAAAAGTATTTTTTATAGGAAGATATCATGAATTTTACAAAGCTTTGAACATTGTTCATGAACTTTTGATCCGAGAACATGCCAGAAGTATGGTAGTAACATTTGGAAGAATGAAAAAACTGCGTTGGCCGGGAATCGAACCCGGGTCAACTGCTTGGAAGCAGCTATGCTCACCACTATACCACCAACGCTTGACTGAGTCTGCTAAAGCAAATATTTCCCAAGTACGTAAGTCAGGTCACATGTTCTAAAAATATGCACGAGATGCCATGTTACACCATTGCTTGACTGAAATGATTGAAACAATATTTAGGGAGTACCTCAGACAGGGATTGAATCAAAAGTATTTTTTATAGGAAGATATCATGAATTTTACAAAGCTTTGAACATTGTTCATGAACTTTTGATCCGAGAACATGCTGGAAGTATGGTAGTAACATTTGGAAGAATGAAAAAACTGCGTTGGCCGGGAATCGAACCCGGGTCAACTGCTTGGAAGCAGCTATGCTCACCACTATACCACCAATGCTTGACTGAGTGTGCTAAAGCAAATATTTCCCAAGTACGTAAGTCATTTCACATGTTCTAAAAATATACATGAAATGCCATGTTACACCATGGCTTGACTGAAATGATTGAAACAATATAAAAGGAGTACCTCAGACAGGGATGGAATCAAAAGTATTTTTTTATAGGAAGATATCATGAATTTTACAAAGCTTTGAACATTGTTCATGAACTTTTGATCCGAGAACATGCTTAATAACATTTGGAAGTATGAAAAAACTGCGTTGGCCGGGAATCGAACCCGGGTCAACTGCTTGGAAGCAGCTATGCTCACCACTATACCACCAATGCTTGACTGAGTGTGCTAAAGCAAATATTTCCCAAGTACGTAAGTCAGGTTACATGTTCTAAAAATATGCACGAGATGCCATGTTAAACCATGGCTTGACTGAAATGATTGAAACAATATTTAGGGAGTACATCGGACAGGGATGGAATCAAAAGTATTTTTTATAGGAAGATATCATGAATTTTACAAAGCTTTGAACATTGTTCATGAACTTTTGATCCGAGAACATGCTGGAAGTATGGTAGTAACATTTGGAAGTATGAAAAAACTGCGTTGGCCGTGAATCGAACCCGGGTCAACTGCTTGGAAGCAGCTATGCTCACCACTATACCACCAACGCTTGACTGAGTCTGCTAAAGCAAATATTTCCCAAGTACGTAAGTCAGGTCACATGTTCTAAAAATATGCACGAGATGCCATGTTACACCATTGCTTGACTGAAATGATTGAAACAATATTTAGGGAGTACCTCAGACAGGGATTGAATCAAAAGTATTTTTTATAGGAAGATATCATGAATTTTACAAAGCTTTGAACATTGTTCATGAACTTTTGATCCGAGAACATGCTGGAAGTATGGTAGTAACATTTGGAAGAATGAAAAAACTGCGTTGGCCGGGAATCGAACCCAGGTCAACTGCTTGGAAGGCAGCTATGCTCACCACTATACCACCAACGCTTGACTGAGTCTTCTAAAGCAAATATTTCCCAAGTACGTAAGTCAGGTCACATGTTCTAAAAATATGCACGAGATGCCATGTTACACCATGGCTTGACTGAAATGATTGAAACAATATTTAGGGAGTATCTCAGACAGGGATGGAATCAAAAGTATTTTTTATAGGAAGATATCATGAATTTTACAAAGCTTTGAACGTTGTTCATGAACTTTTGATCCGAGAACATGCTCAATAACATTTGGAAGTATGAAAAAACTGCGTTGGCCGGGAATCGAACCCGGGTCAACTGCTTGGAAGGCAGCTATGCTCACCACTATACCACCAACGCTTGACTGAGTCTGCTAAAGCAAATATTTCCCAAGTACGTAAGTCAGGTTACATGTTCTAAAAATATGCACGAGATGCCATGTTACACCATGGCTTGACTGAAATGATTGAAACAATATAAAAGGAGTACCTCAGACAGTGATGGAATCAAAAGTAATTTTTATAGGAAGATATCATACATTTTACAAAGCTTTGAACATTGTTCATGAACTTTTGATCCGAGAACATGCTGGAAGTATGGTAGTAACATTTGGAAGTATGAAAAAACTGCGTTGGCCGGGATTCGAACCCGGGTCAACTGCTTGGAAGGCAGCTATGCTCACCACTATACCACCAACGCTTGACTGAGTTACATTTTACATTTTACAAAGCTTTGAACATTGTTCATGAACTTTTGATCCGAGAACATGCTGGAAGTATGGTAGTAACCTTTGGAAGTATGAAAAAACTGCGTTGGCCGGGAATCGAACCCGGGTCAACTGCTTGGAAGGCAGCTATGCTCACCACTATACCACAAACGCTTGACTGAGTCTGCTAAAGCAAATATTTCCCAAGTACGTAAGTCAGGTTACATGTTCTAAAAATATGCACGAGATGCCATGTTACACCATGGCTTGACTGAAATGATTGAAACAATATTTAGGGAGTACCTCAGACAGGGATGGAATCAAAAGTATTTTTTATAGGAAGATATCATGAATTTTACAAAGCTTTGAACATTGTTCATGAACTTTTGATCCGAGAACATGCTCAATAACATTTGGAAGTATGAAAAAACTGCGTTGGCCGGGAATCAAACCCGGGTCAACTGCTTTGAAGGCAGCTATGCTCACCACTATAACACCATTGCTTGACTGAGTCTGCTAAAGCAAATATTTCCCAAGTACGTAAGTCAGGTCACATGTACTAAAAATATGCACGAGATGCCATGTTACACCATGGCTTGACTGAAATGATTGAAACAATATTTAGGGAGTACCTCAGACAGGGATGGAATCAAAAGTATTTTTTATAGGAAGATATCATGAATTTTACAACGCTTTGAACATTGTTCATGAACTTTTGATCCGAGAACATGCTCAATAACATTTGGAAGTATGAAAAAACTGCGTTGGCCGGGAATCGAACCCGGGTCAACTGCTTGGAAGGCAGCTATGCTCACCACTATACCACCAACGCTTGACTGAGACTGCTAAAGCAAATATTTCCCAAGTACGTAAGTCAGGTTACATGTTCTAAAAATATGCACGAGATGCCATGTTACACCATGGCTTGACTGAAATGATTGAAACAATATAAAAGGAGTACCTCAGACAGGGAAGGAATCAAAAGTAATTTTCATAGGAAGATATCATACATTTTACAAAGCTTTGAACATTGTTCATGAACTTTTGATCCAAGAACATGCTGGAAGTATGGTAGTAACATTTGGAAGTATGAAAAAACCGCGTTTGCCGGGAATCGAACCCGGGTCAACTGCTTGGAAGCAGCAATGCTCACCACTATACCACCAACGCTTGACTGAGTCTGCTAAAGCAAATATTTCCCAAGTACGTAAGTCATTTCACATGTTCTAAAAATATGCATGAGATGCCATGTTACACCATGGCTTGACTGAAATGATTGAAACAATATAAAAGGAGTACCTCAGACAGGGATGGAATCAAAAGTAATTTTTATAGGAAGATATCATACATTTTACAAAGCTTTGAACATTGTTAATGAACTTTTGATCCGAGAACATGCTCAATAAAATTTGGAAGTATGAAAAAACTGCGTTGGCCGGGAATCGAACCCGGGTCAACTGCTTTGAAGGCAGCTATGCTCACCACTATAACACCATTGCTTGACTGAGTCTGCTAAAGCAAATATTTCCCAAGTACGTAAGTCAGGTCACATGTACTAAAAATATGCACGAGATGCCATGTTACACCATGGCTTGACTGAAATGATTGAAACAATATTTAGGGAGTACCTCAGACAGGGATGGAATCAAAAGTATTTTTTATAGGAAGATATCATGAATTTTACAACGCTTTGAACATTGTTCATGAACTTTTGATCCGAGAACATGCTCAATAACATTTGGAAGTATGAAAAAACTGCGATGGCCGGGAATCGAACCCGGGTCAACTGCTTGGAAGGCAGCTATGCTCACCACTATACCACCAACGCTTGACTGAGACTGCTAAAGCAAATATTTCCCAAGTACGTAAGTCAGGTTACATGTTCTAAAAATATGCACGAGATGCCATGTTACACCATGGCTTGACTGAAATGATTGAAACAATATAAAAGGAGTACCTCAGACAGGGATGGAATCAAAAGTATTTTTTATAGGAAGATATCATACATTTTACAAAGCTTTGAACAATGTTCATGAACTTTTGATCCGAGAACATGCTGGAAGTATGGTAGTAACATTTGGAAGTATGAAAAAACTGCGTTGGCCGGGAATCGAACCCGGGTAAACTGCTTGGAAGGCAGCTATGCTCACCACTATACCACCAACGCTTGACTGAGTCTTCTAAAGCAAATATTTCCCAAGTACGTAAGTCAGGTCACATGTTCTAAAAATATGCACGAGATGCCATGTTACACCATGGCTTGACTGAAATGATTGAAACAATATAAAAGGAGTACCTCAGACAGGGATGGAATCAAAAGTAATTTTTATAGGAAGATATCATACATTTTACAAAGCTTTGAACATTGTTAATGAACTTTTGATCCGAGAACATGCTCAATAACATTTGGAAGTATGAAAAAACTGCGTTGGCCGGGAATCAAACCCGGGTCAACTGCTTTGAAGGCAGCTATGCTCACCACTATAACACCATTGCTTGACTGAGTCTGCTAAAGCAAATATTTCCCAAGTACGTAAGTCAGGTCACATGTTCTAAAAATATGCACGAGATGCCATGTTACACCATGGCTTGACTGAAATGATTGAAACAATATTTAGGGAGTACCTCAGACAGGGATGGTATCAAAAGTATTTTTTATAGGAAGATATCATGAATTTTACAACGCTTTGAACATTGTTCATGAACTTTTGATCCGAGAACATGCTCAATAACATTTGGAAGTATGAAAAAACTGCGTTGGCCGGGAATCGAACCCGGGTCAACTGCTTGGAAGGCAGCTATGCTCACCACTATACCACCAACGCTTGACTGAGACTGCTAAAGCAAATATTTCCCAAGTACGTAAGTCAGGTTACATGTTCTAAAAATATGCACGAGATGCCATGTTACACCATGGCTTGACTGAAATGATTGAAACAATATAAAAGGAGTACCTCAGACAGGGATGGAATCAAAAGTATTTTTTATAGGAAGATATCATACATTTTACAAAGCTTTGAACAATGTTCATGAACTTTTGATCCGAGAACATGCTGGAAGTATGGTAGTAACATTTGGAAGTATGAAAAAACTGCGTTGGCCGGGAATCGAACCCGGGTAAACTGCTTGGAAGGCAGCTATGCTCACCACTATACCACCAACGCTTGACTGAGTCTTCTAAAGCAAATATTTCCCAAGTACGTAAGTCAGGTCACATGTTCTAAAAATATGCACGAGATGCCATGTTACACCATGGCTTGACTGAAATGATTGAAACAATATAAAAGGAGTACCTCAGACAGGGATGGAATCAAAAGTAATTTTTATAGGAAGATATCATACATTTTACAAAGCTTTGAACATTGTTAATGAACTTTTGATCCGAGAACATGCTCAATAACATTTGGAAGTATGAAAAAACTGCGTTGGCCGGGAATCAAACCCGGGTCAACTGCTTTGAAGGCAGCTATGCTCACCACTATAACACCATTGCTTGACTGAGTCTGCTAAAGCAAATATTTCCCAAGTACGTAAGTCAGGTCACATGTTCTAAAAATATGCACGAGATGCCATGTTACACCATGGCTTGACTGAAATGATTGAAACAATATTTAGGGAGTACCTCAGACAGGGATGGTATCAAAAGTATTTTTTATAGGAAGATATCATACATTTTACAAAGCTTTGAACATTGTTCATGAACTTTTGATCCGAGAACATGCTTGAAGTATGGTAGTAACATTTGGAAGTATGAAAAAACTGCGTTGGCCGGGAATCGAACCCGGGTCAACTGCTTGGAAGGCAGCTATGCTCACCACTATACCACCAACGCTTGACTGAGTCTGCTAAAGCAAATATTTCCCAAGTACGTAAGTCAGGTCACATGTTCTAAAAATATGCACGAGATGCCATGATGCCATGTTACACCATGGCTTGACTGAAATGATTGAAACAATATAAAAGGAGTACCTCAGACAGGGAAGGAATCAAAAGTAATTTTCATAGGAAGATATCATACATTTTACAAAGCTTTGAACATTGTTCATGAACTTTTGATCCAAGAACATGCTGGAAGTATGGTAGTAACATTTGGAAGTATGAAAAAACTGCGTTGGCCGGGAATCGAACCCGGGTCAACTGCTTGGAAGCAGCAATGCTCACCAATATACCACCAACGCTTGACTGAGTCTGCTAAAGCAAATATTTCCCAAGTACGTAAGTCATTTCACATGTTCTAAAAATATGCATGAGATGCCATGTTACACCATGGCTTGACTGAAATGATTGAAACAATATAAAAGGAGTACCTCAGACAGGGATGGAATCAAAAGTAATTTTTATAGGAAGATATCATACATTTTACAAAGCTTTGAACATTGTTAATGAACTTTTGATCCGAGAACATGCTCAATAAAATTTGGAAGTATGAAAAAACTGCGTTGGCCGGGAATCGAACCCGGGTCAACTGCTTTGAAGGCAGCTAGGCTCACCACTATAACACCATTGCTTGACTGAGTCTGCTAAAGCAAATATTTCCCAAGTACGTAAGTCAGGTCACATGTACTAAAAATATGCACGAGATGCCATGTTACACCATGGCTTGACTGAAATGATTGAAACAATATAAAAGGAGTACCTCAGACAGGGATGGAATCAAATGTAATTTTTATAGGAAGATATCATACATTTTACAAAGCTTTGAACAATGTTCATGAACTTTTGATCCGAGAACATGCTGGAAGTATGGTAGTAACATTTGGAAGTATGAAAAAACTGCGTTGGCCGGGAATCGAACCCGGGTCAACTGTTTGGAAGGCAGCTATGCTCACCACTATACCACCAACGCTTGACTGAGTATGCTAAAGCAAATATTTCCCAAGTACGTAAGTCAGGTCACATGTTCTAAAAATATGCACGAGATGCCATGTTACACCATGGCTTGACTGAAATGATTGAAACAATATAAAAGGAGTACCTCAGACAGGGATGGAATCAAAAGTAATTTTTATAGGAAGATATCATACATTTTACAAAGCTTTGAACATTGTTAATGAACTTTTGATCCGAGAACATGCTCAATAAAATTTGGAAGTATGAAAAAACTGCGTTGGCCGGGAATCGAACCCGGGTCAACTGCTTTGAAGGCAGCTATGCTCACCACTATAACACCATTGCTTGACTGAGTCTGCTAAAGCAAATATTTCCCAAGTACGTAAGTCAGGTCACATGTACTAAAAATATGCACGAGATGCCATGTTACACCATGGCTTGACTGAAATGATTGAAACAATATTTAGGGAGTACCTCAGGGATTGAATCAAAAGTATTTTTTATAGGAAGATATCATGAATTTTACAAAGCTTTGAACATTGTTCATGAACTTTTGATCCGAGAACATGCTGGAAGTATGGTAGTAACATTTGGAAGTATGAAAAAACTCACCACTATACCACCAACGCTTGACTGAGTCTGCTAAAGCAAATATTTCCCAAGTACGTAAGTGAGGTCACATGTTCTAAAAATATGCACGAGATGCCATGTTACACCATGGCTTGACTGAAATGATTGAAACAATATTTAGGGAGTACCTCAGACAGGGATGGAATCAAAAGTATTTTTTATAGGAAGATATCATGAATTTTACAAAGCTTTGAACATTGTTCATGAACTTTTGATCCGAGAACATGCTGGAAGTATGGTAGTAACATTTGGAAGAATGAAAAAACTGCGTTGTCCAGGAATCGAACCCGGGTCAACTGCTTGGAAGGCAGCTATGCTCACCACTATACCACCAACGCTTGACTGAGTCTGCTAAAGCAAATATTTCCCAAGTACGTAAGTCAGGTCACATGTTCTAAAAATATGCACGAGATGCCATGTTACACCATTGCTTGACTGAAATGATTGAAACAATATTTAGGGAGTACCTCAGGGATTGAATCAAAAGTTTTTTTTATAGGAAGATATCATGAATTTTACAAAGCTTTGAACATTGTTCATGAACTTTTGATCCGAGAACATGCTGGAAGTATGGTAGTAACATTTGGAAGAATGAAAAAACTGCGTTGGCCGGGAATCAAACCCGGGTCAACTGCGTGGAAGGCAGCTATGCTCACCACTATACCACCAACGCTTGACTGAGTCTTCTAAAGCAAATATTTCCCAATTACGTAAGTCAGGTCACATGTTCTAAAAATATGCACGAGATGCCATGTTACACCATGGCTTGACTGAAATGATTGAAACAATATTTAGGGAGTACCTCACACAGGGATGGAATCAAAAGTATTTTTTATAGGAAGATATCATGAATTTTACAAAGCTTTGAACATTGTTCATGAACTTTTGATCCGAGAACATGCTCAATAACATTTGGAAGTATGAAAAAACTGTGTTGGCCGGGAATCGAACCCAGGTCAACTGCTTGGAAGCAGCTATGCTCACCACTATACCACCAATGCTTGACTGAGTGTGCTAAAGCAAATATTTCCCAAGTACGTAAGTCATTTCACATGTTCTAAAAATATACATGAAATGCCATGTTACACCATGGCTTGACTGAAATGATTGAAACAATATAAAAGGAGTACCTCAGACAGGGATGGAATCAAAAGTATTTTTTTATAGGAAGATATCATGAATTTTACAAAGCTTTGAACATTGTTCATGAACTTTTGATCCGAGAACATGCTTAATAACATTTGGAAGTATGAAAAAACTGCGTTGGCCGGGAATCGAACCCGGGTCAACTGCTTAGAAGCAGCTATGCTCACCACTATACCACCAATGCTTGACTGAGTCTGTTAAAGCAAATATTTCCCAAGTACGTAAGTCAGGTCACATGTTCTAAAAATATGCACGAGATGCCATGTTACACCATGGCTTGACTGAAATGATTGAAACAATATAAAAGGAGTACCTCAGACAGGGATGGAATCAAAAGTAATTTTTATAGGAAGATATCATACATTTTACAAAGCTTTGAACATTGTTCATGAACTTTTGATCCGAGAACATGCTGGAAGTATGGTAGTAACATTTGGAAGTATGAAAAAACTGCGTTGGCCGGGAATCGAACCCGGGTCAACTGCTTGGAAGGCAGCTATGCTCACCACTATACCACCAACGCTTGACTGAGTCTGCTAAAGCAAATATTTCCCAAGTACGTAAGTCAGGTCACATGTTCTAAAAATATGCACGAGATGCCATGTTACACCATGGCTTGACTGAAATGATTGAAACAATATTTAGGGAGTACCTCAGACAGGGATGGAATCAAAAGTATTTTTTATAGGAAGATATCATGAATTTTACAAAGCTTTGAACATTGTTCATGAACTTTTGATCTGAGAACATGCTCAATAACATTTGGAAGTATGAAAAAACTGCGTTGGCCGGGAATCGAACCCGGGTCAACTGCTTGGAAGGCAGCTATGCTCACCACTATACCACCAACGCTTGACTGAGTCTGTTAAAGCAAATATTTCCCAAGTACGTAAGTCAGGTCACATGTTCTAAAAATATGCACGAGATGCCATGTTACACCATGGCTTGACTGAAATGATTGAAACAATATAAAAGGAGTACCTCAGACAGGGATGGAATCAAAAGTAATTTTTATAGGAAGATATCATACATTTTACAAAGCTTTGAACATTGTTCATGAACTTTTGATCCGAGAACATGCTGGAAGTATGGTAGTAACATTTGGAAGTATGAAAAAACTGCGTTGGCCGGGAATCGAACCCGGGTCAACTGCTTGGAAAGGCAGCTATGCTCACCACTATACCACATACGCTTGACTAAGTCTGCTAAAGCAAATATTTCCCAAGTACGTAAGTCAGGTCACATGTTCTAAAAATATGCACGAGATGCCATGTTACACCATGGCTTGACTGAAATGATTGAAACAATATTTAGGGAGTACCTCAGACAGGGATGGAATCAAAAGTATTTTTTATAGGAAGATATCATGAATTTTAAAAAGCTTTGAACATTGTTCATGAACTTTTGATCTGAGAACATGCTCAATAACATTTGGAAGTATGAAAAAACTGCGTTGGCCGGGAATCGAACCCGGGTCAACTGCTTGGAAGGCAGCTATGCTCACCACTATACCACCAACGCTTGACTGAGTCAGTTAAAGCAAATATTTCCCAAGTACGTAAGTCAGGTCACATGTTCTAAAAATATGCACGAGATGCCATGTTACACCATGGCTTGACTGAAATGATTGAAACAATATAAAAGGAGTACCTCAGACAGGGATGGAATCAAAAGTAATTTTTATAGGAAGATATCATACATTTTACAAAGCTTTGAACATTGTTCATGAACTTTTGATCCGAGAACATGCTGGAAGTATGGTAGTAACATTTGGAAGTATGAAAAAACTGCGTTGGCCGGGAATCGAACCCGGGTCAACTGCTTGGAAGGCAGCTATGCTCACCACTATACCACCAACGCTTGACTGAGTCTGCTAAAGCAAATATTTCCCAAGTACGTAAGTCAGGTCACATGTTCTAAAAATATGCACGAGATGCCATGTTACACCATGGCTTGACTGAAATGATTAAAACAATATTTAGGGAGTACCTCAGACAGGGATGGAATCAAAAGTATTTTTTATAGGAAGATATCATGAATTTTACAAAGCTTTGAACATTGTACATGAACTTTTGATCTGAGAACATGCTCAATAACATTTGGAAGTATGAAAAACTGCGTTGGCCGGGAATCGAACCCGGGTCAACTGCTTGGAAGGCAGCTATGCTCACCACTATACCACCAACGCTTGACTGAGTCTGCTAAAGCAAATATTTCCCAAGTACGTAAGTCAGGTCACATGTTCTAAAAATATGCACGAGATGCCATGTTACACCATGGCTTGACTGAAATGATTGAAACAATATTTAGGGAGTACCTCAGACAGGGATGGAATCAAAAGTATTTTTTATAGGAAGATATCATGAATTTTACAAAGCTTTGAACATTGTTCATGAACTTTTGATCTGAGAACATGCTCAATAACATTTGGAAGTATGAAAAAACTGCGTTGGCCGGGAATCGAACCCGGGTCAACTGCTTGGAAGGCAGCTATGCTCACCACTATACCACCAACGCTTGACTGAGTCTGTTAAAGCAAATATTTCCCAAGTACGTAAGTCAGGTCACATGTTCTAAAAATATGCACGAGATGCCATGTTACACCATGGCTTGACTGAAATGATTGAAACAATATAAAAGGAGTACCTCAGACAGGGATGGAATCAAAAGTAATTTTTATAGGAAGATATCATACATTTTACAAAGCTTTGAACATTGTTCATGAACTTTTGATCCGAGAACATGCTGGAAGTATGGTAGTAACATTTGGAAGTATGAAAAAACTGCGTTGGCCGGGAATCGAACCCGGGTCAACTGCTTGGAAGGCAGCTATGCTCACCACTATACCACCAACGCTTGACTGAGTCTGCTAAAGCAAATATTTCCCAAGTACGTAAGTCAGGTCACATGTTCTAAAAATATGCACGAGATGTCATGTTACACCATGGCTTGACTGAAATGATTAAAACAATATTTAGGGAGTACCTCAGACAGGGATGGAATCAAAAGTATTTTTTATAGGAAGATATCATGAATTTTACAAAGCTTTGAACATTGTTCATGAACTTTTGATCTGAGAACATGCTCAATAACATTTGGAAGTATGAAAAAACTGCGTTGGCCGGGAATCGAACCCGGGTCAACTGCTTGGAAGGCAGCTATGCTCACCACTATACCACCAACGCTTGACTGAGTCTGTTAAAGCAAATATTTCCCAAGTACGTAAGTCAGGTCACATGTTCTAAAAATTTGCACGAGATGCCATGTTACACCATGGCTTGACTGAAATGATTGAAACAATATAAAAGGAGTACCTCAGACAGGGATGGAATCAATAGTAATTTTTATAGGAAGATATCATACATTTTACAAAGCTTTGAACATTGTTCATGAACTTTTGATCCGAGAACATGCTGGAAGTATGGTAGTAACATTTGGAAGTATGAAAAAACTGCGTTGGCCGGGAATCGAACCCGGGTCAATTGCTTGGAAGGCAGCTCTGCTCACCACTATACCACCAACGCTTGACTGAATCTGCTAAAGCAAATATTTCCCAAGTACGTAAGTCAGGTCACATGTTCTAAAAATATGCACGAGATGCCATGTTACACCATGGCTTGACTGAAATGATTGAAACAATATAAAAGGAGTACCTCAGACAGGGATGGAATCAAAAGTAATTTTTATAGGAAGATATCATACATTTTACAAAGCTTTGAACATTGTTCATGAACTTTTGATCCGAGAACATGCTCAATAACATTTGGAAGTGTGAAAAAACTGCGTTGGCCGGGAATCGAACCCGGGTCAACTGCTTGGAAGCAGCTATGCTCACCACTATACCCCCAACGCTTGACTGAGTCTGCTAAAGCAAATATTTCCCAAGAACATAAGTCATTTCACATGTTCTAAAAATATGCATGAGATGCCATGTTACACCATGGCTTGACTGAAATGATTGAAACAATATAAAAGGAGTACCTCAGACAGGGATGGAATCAATAGTAATTTTTATAGGAAGATATCATACATTTTACAAAGCTTTGAACATTGTTCATGAACTTTTGATCCGAGAACATGCTGGAAGTATGGTAGTAACATTTGGAAGTATGAAAAAACTGCATTGGCCGGGAATCGAACCCAGGTCAATTGCTTGGAAGGCAGCTCTGCTCACCACTATACCACCAACGCTTGACTGAATCTGCTAAAGCAAATATTTCCCAAGTACGTAAGTCAGGTCACATGTTCTAAAAATATGCACGAGATGCCATGTTACACCATGGCTTGACTGAAATGATTGAAACAATATAAAAGGAGTACCTCAGACAGGGATGGAATCAAAAGTAATTTTTATAGGAAGATATCATACATTTTACAAAGCTTTGAACATTGTTCATGAACTTTTGATCCGAGAACATGCTCAATAACATTTGGAAGTGTGAAAAAACTGCGTTGGCCGGGAATCGAACCCGGGTCAACTGCTTGGAAGCAGCTATGCTCACCACTATACCCCCAACGCTTGACTGAGTCTGCTAAAGCAAATATTTCCCAAGAACATAAGTCATTTCACATGTTCTAAAAATATGCATGAGATGCCATGTTACACCATGGCTTGACTGAAATGATTGAAACAATATAAAAGGAGTACCTCAGACAGGGATGGAATCAAAAGTAATTTTTATAAGAAGATATCATACATTTTACAAAGCTTTGAACATTGTTAATGAACTTTTGATCCGAGAACATGCTCTATAACATTTGGAAGTATGAAAAAACTGCGTTGTCCAGGAATCGAAACCAGGTCAACTGCTTGGAAGGCAGCTATGCTCACCACTATACCACCAACGCTTGACTGAGTCTGCTAAAGCAAATATTTCCCAAGTACGTAAGTCCGGTCACATGTTCTAAAAATATGCATGAGATGCCATGTTACACCATGGCTTGACTGAAATGATTGAAACAATAATTAGGGAGTACCTCAGACAGGGATGGAATCTAAAGTATTTTTTATAGGAAGATATCATGAATTTTACAAAGCTTTGAACATTGTTCATGAACTTTTGATCCGAGAACATGCTCAATAACATTTGGAAGTATGAAAAAACTGCGTTGGCCGGGAATCGAACCCGGGTCAACTGCTTGGAAGGCAGCTATGCTCACCACTATACCACCAACGCTTGACTGAGGTTTCTAAAGTAAATATTTCCCAAGTACGTAAGTCAGGTCACATGTTCTAAAAATATGCACGAGATGCCATGTTACACCATGGCTTGACTGAAATGATTGAAACAATATTTAGGGAGTACATCAGACAGGGATGGAATCAAAAGTATTTTTTATAGGAAGATATCATGAATTTTACAAAACTTTTGAACATTGTTCATGAACTTTTGATCCGAGAACATGCTCAATAACATTTGGAAGTATGAAAAAACTGCGTTGGCCGGGAATCGAACCCGGGTCAACTGCTTGGAAGGCAGCTATGCTCACCACTATACCACCAACGCTTGACTGAGTCTGCTAAAGCAAATATTTCCCAAGTACATAAGTCCGGTCACATGTTCTAAAAATATGCATGAGATGCCATGTTACACCATGGCTTGACTGAAATGATTGAAACAATAATTAGGGAGTACCTCAGACAGGGATGGAATCAAAAGTATTTTTTATAGGAAGATATCATGAATTTTACAAAGCTTTGAACATTGTTCATGAACTTTTGATCATAGGAACATGCTCTATAACATTTGGAAGTATGAAAAAACTGCGTTGGCCGGGAATCGAACCCGGGTCAACTGCTTGGAAGGCAGCTATGCTCACCACTATACCACCAACGCTTGACTGAGTTTTCTAAAGCAAATATTTCCCAAGTACGTAAGTCAGGTCACATGTTCTAAAAATATGCACGAGATGCCATGTTACACCATGGCTTGACTGAAATGATTGAAACAATATTTAGGGAGTACCTCAGACAGGGATGGAATCAAAAGTATTTTTTATAGGAAGATATCATGAATTTTACAAAACTTTTGAACATTGTTCATGAACTTTTGATCCGAGAACATGCTCAATAACATTTGGAAGTATGAAAAAACTGCGTTGGCCGGGAGTCGAACCCGGGTCAACTGCTTGGAAGGCAGCTATGCTCACCACTATACCACCAACGCTTGACTGAGTCTGCTAAAGCAAATATTTCCCAAGTACGTAAGTCAGGTCACATGTTCTAAACATATGCACGAGATGCCATGTTACACCATGGCTTGACTGAAATGATTGAAACAATATTTAGGGAGTACCTCAGACAGGGATGGAATCAAAAGTATTTTTTATAGGAAGATATCATGAATTTTACAAAGCTTTTGAACATTGTTCATGAACTTTTGATCCGAGAACATGCTGGAAGTATGGTAGTAACATTTGGAAGTATGAAAAAACTGCGTTGTCCAGGAATCGAAACCAGGTCAACTGCTTGGAAGGCAGCTATGCTCACCACTATACCACCAACGCTTGACTGAGTCTGCTAAAGCAAATATTTCCCAAGTACGTAAGTCCGGTCACATGTTCTAAAAATATGCATGAGATGCCATGTTACACCATGGCTTGACTGAAATGATTGAAACAATAATTAGGGAGTACCTCAGACAGGGATGGAATCAAAAGTATTTTTTATAGGAAGATATCATGAATTTTACAAAGCTTTGAACATTGTTCATGAACTTTTGATCCGAGAACATGCTCAATAACATTTGGAAGTATGAAAAAACTGCGTTGGCCGGGAATCGAATCCGGGTCAACTGCTTGGAAGGCAGCTATGCTCACCACTATACCACCAACGCTTGACTGAGTCTGCTAAAGCAAATATTTCCCAAGTACATAAGTCCGGTCACATGTTCTAAAAATATGCATGAGATGCCATGTTACACCATGGCTTGACTGAAATGATTGAAACAATAATTAGGGAGTACCTCAGACAGGGATGGAATCAAAAGTATTTTTTATAGCAAGATATCATGAATTTTACAAAGCTTTGAACATTGTTCATGAACTTTTGGTCCGAGAACATGCTCTATAACATTTGGAAGTATGAAAAAACTGCGTTGGCCGGGAATCGAACCCGGGTCAACTGCTTGGAAGGTAGCTATGCTCACCACTATACCACCAACGCTTGACTGAGTTTTCTGAAGCAAATATTTCCCAAGTACGTAAGTCAGGTCACTTGTTCTAAAAATATGCACGAGATGCCATGTTACACCATGGCTTGACTGAAATGATTGAAACAATATTTAGGGAGTACCTCAGACAGGGATGGAATCAAAAGTATTTTTTATAGGAAGATATCATGAATTTTACAAAGCTTTTGAACATTGTTCATGAACTTTTGATCCGAAAACATGCTGGAAGTATGGTAGTAACATTTGGAAGTATGAAAAAACTGCGTTGTCCAGGAATCGAAACCAGGTCAACTGCTTGGAAGGCAGCTATGCTCACCACTATACCACCAACGCTTGACTGAGTCTGCTAAAGCAAATATTTCCCAAGTACGTAAGTCCGGTCACATGTTCTAAAAATATGCATGAGATGCCATGTTACACCATGGCTTGACTGAAATGATTGAAACAATAATTAGGGAGTACCTCAGACAGGGATGGAATCAAAAGTATTTTTTATAGGAAGATATCATGAATTTTACAAAGCTTTGAACATTGTTCATGAACTTTTGATCCGAGAACATGCTCAATAACATTTGGAAGTATGAAAAAACTGCGTTGGCCGGGAATCGAATCCGGGTCAACTGCTTGGAAGGCAGCTATGCTCACCACTATACCACCAACGCTTGACTGAGTCTGCTAAAGCAAATATTTCCCAAGTACATAAGTCCGGTCACATGTTCTAAAAATATGCATGAGATGCCATGTTACACCATGGCTTGACTGAAATGATTGAAACAATAATTAGGGAGTACCTCAGACAGGGATGGAATCAAAAGTATTTTTTATAGCAAGATATCATGAATTTTACAAAGCTTTGAACATTGTTCATGAACTTTTGGTCCGAGAACATGCTCTATAACATTTGGAAGTATGAAAAAACTGCGTTGGCCGGGAATCGAACCCGGGTCAACTGCTTGGAAGGTAGCTATGCTCACCACTATACCACCAACGCTTGACTGAGTTTTCTGAAGCAAATATTTCCCAAGTACGTAAGTCAGGTCACATGTTCTAAAAATATGCACGAGATGCCATGTTACACCATGGCTTGACTGAAATGATTGAAACAATATTTAGGGAGTACCTCAGACAGGGATGGAATCAAAAGTATTTTTTATAGGAAGATATCATGAATTTTACAAAGCTTTTGAACATTGTTCATGAACTTTTGATCCGAAAACATGCTGGAAGTATGGTAGTAACATTTGGAAGTATGAAAAAACTGCGTTGTCCAGGAATCGAAACCAGGTCAACTGCTTGGAAGGCAGCTATGCTCACCACTATACCACCAACGCTTGACTGAGTCTGCTAATGCAAATATTTCCAAAGTACGTAAGTCAGGTCACATGTTCATAAAATATGCACGAGATGCCATGTTACACCATGGCTTGACTGAAATGATTGAAACAATATAAAAGGAGTACCTCAGACAGGGATGGAATCAAAAGTAATTTTTATAGGAAGATATCATACATTTTACAAAGCTTTGAACATTGTTAATGAACATTTGATCCGAGAACATGCTGAGTTATCCGAGAACATTTGGAAGGATGAAAAAACTGCGTTGGCCGGGAATCGAACCCGGGTCAACTGCTTGGAAGGCAGCTATGCTCACCACTATACCACCAACGCTTGACTGAGTCTGCTAAAGCAAATATTTCCCAAGTACGTAAGTCCGGTCACATGTTCTAAAAATATGCATGAGATGCCATGTTACACCATGGCTTGACTGAAATGATTGAAACAATAATTAGGGAGTACCGCAGACAGGGATGGAATCAAAAGTATTTTTTATAGGAAGATATCATGAATTTTACAAAGCTTTGAACATTGTTCATGAACTTTTGATCCGAGAACATGCTCAATAACATTTGGAAGTATGAAAAAACTGCGTTTGCCGGGAATCGAACCCGGGTCAACTGCTTGGAAGGCAGCTATGCTCACCACTATACCACCAACGCTTGACTGAGTCTGCTAAAGCAAATATTTCCCAAGTACGTAAGTCAGGTCACATGTTCATAAAATATGCACGAGATGCCATGTTACACCATGGCTTGACTGAAATGATTGAAACAATATAAAAGGAGTACCTCAGACAGGGATGGAATCAAAAGTAATTTTTATAGGAAGATATCATACATTTTACAAAGCTTTGAACATTGTTAATGAACTTTTGATCCGAGAACATTTGGAAGGATGAAAAAACTGCGTTGGTCGGGAATCGAACCCGGGTCAACTGCTTGGAAGGCAGCTATGCTCACCACTATAACCACCAACGCTTGACTGAGTCTGCTAAAGCAAATATTTCCCAAGTACGTAAGTCCGGTCACATGTTCTAAAAATATGCATGAGATGCCATGTTACACCATGGCTTGACTGAAATGATTGAAACAATAATTAGGGAGTACCGCAGACAGGGATGGAATCAAAAGTATTTTTTATAGGAAGATATCATGAATTTTACAAAGCTTTGAACATTGTTCATGAACTTTTGATCCGAGAACATGCTGAGTTATCCGAGAACATTTGGAAGGATGAAAAAACTGCGTTGGCCGGGAATCAAACCCGTGTCAACTGCTTGGAAGGCAGCTATGCTCACCACTATACCACCAACGCTTGACTGAGTCTGCTAAAGCAAATATTTCCCAAGTACGTAAGTCAGGTCACATGTTCTAAAAATATGCACAAGATGCCATGTTACACCATGGCTTGACTGAAATGATTGAAAAAATATAAAAGAAGTACCTCAGACAGGGATGGAATCAAAAGTATTTTTTATAGGAAGATATCATGAATTTTACAAAGCTTTGAACATTGTTAATGAACTTTTGATCAGAGAACATGCTCAATAACATTTGGAAGTATGAAAAAACTGCGTTTGCCGGGAATCGAACCCGGGTCAACTGCTTGGAAGGCAGCTATGCTCACCACTATACCACCAACGCTTGACTGAGTCTGCTAAAGCAAATATTTCCCAAGTACGTTAGTCCGGTCACATGTTCTAAAAATATGCATGAGATGCCATGTTACACCATGGCTTGACTGAAATGATTGAAACAATAATTAGGGAGTACCTCAGACAGGGATGGAATCAAAAGTATTTTTTATAGGAAGATATCATGAATTTTACAAAGCTTTGAACATTGTTCATGAACTTTTGATCAGAGAACATTTGGAAGTATGAAAAAACTGCGTTTGCCGGGAATCGAACCCGGGTCAACTGCTTGGAAGGCAGCTATGCTCACCACTATACCACCAACGCTTGACTGAGTCTGCTAAAGCAAATATTTCCCAAGTACGTAAGTCAGGTCACATGTTCTTAAAATATGCACGAGATGCCATGTTACACCATGGCTTGACTGAAATGATTGAAACAATATAAAAGGAGTACCTCAGACAGGGATGGAATCAAAAGTAATTTTTATAGGAAGATATCATACATTTTACAAAGCTTTGAACATTGTTAATGAACTTTTGATCCGAGAACATGCTGAGTTATCCGATAACATTTGGAAAGATGAAAAAACTGCATTGGCCGGGAATCGAACCCGGGTCAACTGCTTGGAAGGCAGCTATGCTCACCACTATAACCACCAACGCTTGACTGAGTCTACTAAAGCAAATATTTCCCAAGTACGTAAGTCCGGTCACATGTTCTAAAAATATGCATGAGATGCCATGTTACACCATGGCTTGACTGAAATGATTGAAACAATAATTAGGGAGTACCTCAGACAGGGATGGAATCAAAAGTATTTTTTATAGGAAGATATCATGAATTTTACAAAGCTTTGAACATTGTTCATGAACTTTTGATCCGAGAACATGCTGAGTTATCCGAGAACATTTGGAAGGATGAAAAAACTGCGTTGGCCGGGAATCAAACCCGTGTCAACTGCTTGGAAGGCAGCTATGCTCACCACTATACCACCAACGCTTGACTGAGTCTGCTAAAGCAAATATTTCCCAAGTACGTAAGTCAGGTCACATGTTCTAAAAATATGCACAAGATGCCATGTTACACCATGGCTTGACTGAAATGATTGAAAAAATATAAAAGAAGTACCTCAGACAGGGATGGAATCAAAAGTATTTTTTATAGGAAGATATCATGAATTTTACAAAGCTTTGAACATTGTTAATGAACTTTTGATCCGAGAACATGCTCAATAACATTTGGAAGTATGAAAAAACTGCGTTGGCCGGGAATCAAACCCGGGTCAACTGCTTGGAAGGCAGCTATGCTCACCACTATACCACCAACGCTTGACTGAGTCTGCTAAAGCAAATATTTCCCAAGTACATAAGTCAGGTCACATGTTCTAAAAATATGCACGAGATGCCATGTTACACCATGGCTTGACTGAAATGATTGAAACAATATAAAAGGAGTACCTCAGACAGGGATGGAATCAAAAGTATTTTTTATAGGAAGATATCATGAATTTTACAAAGCTTTGAACATTTTTAATGAACTTTTGATCCGAGAACATGCTCAATAACATTTGGAAGTATGAAAATACTGCGTTGGCCGGGAATCAAACTCGGGTCAACAGCTTGGAAGGCAGCTATGCTCACCACTATACCACCAACGCTTGACTGAGTCTGCTAAAGCAAATATTTCACAAGTACGTAAGTCAGGTCACATGTTCTAAAAATATGCACGAGATGCCATGTTACACCATGGCTTGACTGAAATGATTGAAACAATATAAAAGGAGTACCTCAGACAGGGATGGAATCAAAAGTAATTTTTATAGGAAGCAATCATACATTTTACAAAGCTTTGAACATTGTTAATGAACTTTTGATCCGAGAACATGCTCAATAACATTTGGAAGTATGAAAAAACTGCGTTGGCCGGGAATCGAACCCGGGTCAACTGCTTGGAAGGCAGCTATGCTCACCACTATACCACCAACGCTTGACTGAGTCTGCTAAAGCAAATATTTCCCAAGTACATAAGTCAGGTCACATGTTCTAAAAATATGCACGAGATGCCATGTTACACCATGGCTTGACTGAAATGATTGAAACAATATAAAAGGAGTACCTCAGACAGGGATGGAATCAAAAGTATTTTTTATAAATTCCAGGGATGGAATCAAAAGTTCATTTTTAGTGAACTTTTGATCCGAGAACTTGCTCAATAACATTTGGAAGTATGAAAAAACTGCATTGGCCGGGAATCAAACCCGGGTCAACTGCTTGGAAGGCAGCTATGCTCACCACTATACCACCAACGCTTGAGTGAGTCTGCTAAAGCAAATATTTCCCAAGTACGTAAGTACGGTCACATGTTCTAAAAATATGCACAAGATGCCATGTTACACCTTCCTCCGATGCAGCTAACAGTTTCTGTCGCGCTGTCCCAGCGCGACACAGGCTGAGAGTGTGATTGGGCGATGCGTCTCCATGGAGACGCATAGCTCAGCCCTGATTGGCTGAGCTATGCATCTCCATGGAGACACATAAGCCGGAGACGCTCTCAGCCTCTGTTGCGCTGGGACAGCGCGACAGAAGCTGTTAGCTGCATCGGAGGAGGCCGGTTCAGCCCGCTGTCAGTGCGGGTTGTCCGGCTCTGCTGCAGAGAGACCAGCGCTGGATCCTGGATCGGTATGTATAGCGGTGTAAAAGTGAGGTGTGTGTGGATGTGTGTGTAATAAAGTTTTACTTTTCTGTGTGTGTGTGTTTTCTTTTAACATTCTTTTTACAGGTGGACTACAAGTCCCAGCGGGCCCATTAATGCCCCGCATGCTGGGACTTGTGGTTCTCCAAGTCCCAGCCTGCGGGGAAGGTCTGCTGGCACTTGTAGTTCTCCTGTATTAAGCAATGTTAGGAATGAGAATTTAACCATATCAGGCCAGGGACGCCGGTGACAGCCCCGGGCTTCAGCCCTGGATGGGTGGAGCCTGGGGGGGGACCCCTTTATTGGGGGGGTCCCCACTCCTCCAGGTACCCTGTCCAAGGCTGACCAGCCACGGTGCTCATGGTACGGCCGGGGGACCTTGTGTAAAAAGTGTCCCCCGGCTGTGGCATGACACTGCGGGCTGTTGGAGCCCGGTGCTGGTTTCAAAATTCGGGGGACCCCCAGATTTTTTGTCCCCCATATTTTTGGAACCAGGACTGGTCCAAGAGTCCGGGGCTGGTTTCAGAAATACGGGGGACCCCTACGCTTTTTGTCCCCCGTATTTTTGGAACCAGGTCCGGCTCAATGAGCCCGGGGCTGGTTATGTACAGGAGGGGGGACCTCACGCCAATTTTTTTTTTTTATCACAAAATCGCACATTTTAACAAAATCGCACCTTTTCATGACTAAAAAAATCGCACTTTTTATCCCGAAAATCGCCCTACATCGCACTTTCTCGCACTTTTCATGCCGGAATACACACCTCATTAAATATGCGATTTCACGGCAAAAATGCGATTTTAAAAAACGGCGATGCAGGGCGATTTGAGCAATAATCGCATTTTTGGAAAAACGGTCAACACAATAAATCTCACCCTTAGAATTGGTAATCACAGACACCTTCACTACTCAAAGTATGTGTATCATCCTAGTGTGGGATACCTCTACCTCTTTGTGAACATTCAGCCCATGTTAGACTGTACTTTTAGGTTTACCTGCAGTTGGATTCCTCACCACCAGGGGTCACCAGGTTTCCTGACGTTGAACGGAAATTCTGGATCCGAACAGAAAGACTGCTGCTTTTACTTTGGTTTGCAGCTAGGTTTCAGTTTTCTAATCATTCATTATGACATGGATACACCTTAGACATGGCTACATCCTGTCACTCCAGCTCAGATGGTTTGTTTCCTTGTCTTGGTCTTCAGAGAAGTCTTAAATCTGGTAAATCTGCTTGTGGAATCTGGTGACCCATTGCTTTACGATTTTCAGACCTTATGTAGAGCGGGTGTGGATCGTATTGTCGACCAGACTTAGGTCGACACCGTTGGGTCGACAGGCAGTAAGGTCAATAGGAGTCTAGGTCATCATGGGTGAAGGTCAAAAGGTGTCTAGGTCGACATGGGTTTAGGTCGACAAATGTGTTAGGTCGACATGGGTTAGGTCAATAGGTCGCGAGGTCAACATGGGATTTTTCACTGTTTTTTTACCCAAATGTCGACACAGTTGACATGGACACAGTTAAAAGTCAACCGCAGCCCCTTGCATCGTTCGCTTCGCTTGCGATGCTTTGGACGCGGTGCCTCGCTGCGCTTGGCACACTATTTTATTCTCCCGCCACGCCCGAGTGGATGGTAGGGCATGAAATATCACCTGTCGGCAAACGTTGGCTCAAAAAACAGTGAAAAACCCATGTCCACCTCGCGACCTGTCGACCTAACACATTTGTCGACCTGAAACCATGTCGACCTAGACACCTGTTGAACTTCATCCATGTCAATCTAGAACCCTGTCGACCTAGTTGCCTGTTGACCCAATGGTGTCGAACTAATGACTGTCGACCTGAGTCTGGTCGACACTACGACCGTTTACCATGTAGGGCAGTTTTAAAGATTTTGACAGACGTCTTGTGCCCACACGTTAAAAGGAAGGATTACCTTTAAGGTGCTGTGTATATATCCTCCAGGATGGGGGCATGAAGTGAGACAAGTATGGGTAAGTTCTGTATGGTTTCAGTGCAGTTGGAATCACCAACAGAAAAACCAGTCACGCCGAGGCGTGTGAGCAGCGCTAAAAAAGGGGTGACACACACTGAAGGTACAATATAATTTTTACTCATTGAAAAATGAACATATAATATAGCACAATACAATTAGCAATATAAAAACAATAAGGGTACCATGTAAACAGGTTCTTCACATCACAAGCAAGGGTGGGCGTGATGATGTAAGTCCAGTTTGGACAGTGGATAAAAATGATGAAGTGGATTTGGAGAGGGGAAAAGGCAAATAATCACAGGTAAGTGCACTTTACCAATTGATGAAGGGTCTGGATGTCCAATGATGACCACAGGTGATAGTTGGAATCCTCACCGTGGTATATAGTTGGTGAAAGGATACTGTCGGTCGGCTTCCGCTTGAGGAGATACCCCTTGTAAATACTGATGGTAACTGAAGGGGAGGGGGTGAATTACCCCGATGATTTCCGATGAGCGGTGTCCGCCAAACACGACTGGGACGAATTGAAGAGGTGGTATCGGTTTGTTTGACAGTGTCCTCCTTTGTTGGCAAGCTGGAATTATGCCGCTGAGTGATTTAGGAGGAACCGTGGTCACCAAACACAATGGGAAGGATGGGGTGGTGGGGAGGATGGGTGAATCGGGTAAATCCGTAGGTGATAATACACCAGCAAATGGGTCCAATCTGGATGAAGGATCCCACACTTGGAGCACTTGGAGTGAAGAACCAGAAGTCCACCTGACGCGTTTCACTGCCAACTGCAGCTTTATCAAAGCCTCCTGACTTGGCAATGCTTCTGGATCTAGCCAGAGGTGTCACTGTTGTGACTAGCTTGTGGCCAGGTCAGTGGAGGGCTATGCCGGGGGGCAGGATGGCATGTTTCCCCCCCCCGGGCTGCTTTATCAATTAGTGCCATGGGATGCCTTAAATACTAAAAAGGGCCCTGGTGATCCAGTGTATTTAGGGTAGCTGTCCCAAACTATGATGTGTCTGGCAGCCACAGCTTCCACATGCCCGCAGCTCTGCCGCGCTGGGGGGAGGCGGGACAGTGTGCGTCATGTGCCCTCACCTCAGCCCAGCAGCACTGCGTGATGAGACGGCCATGGGCATGCCATGGAGATTAGTGGCACTGGTCAAGTTAAGCTTCTGTCAGAGTCATGCACGGTTGCCCCAGGACTCCAGGAGGCAGAGCAGCCAGTGACAGTCCCACCCCCCCCCCCCCACACACACACAGTGTGCCCTGGCCAGCACCGCCCAGACCCCATCCCAGGACTCCAGGAGGCCGAGCAGCCAGTGACAGTCCCACCCCCACACAGTGTGCCCTGGCCAGCACCACCCAGGCCATGGCCCCATCCCAGGACTCCAGGAGGCAGAGCAGCCAGTGACAGTCCCACACCCCACACAGTGTGCCCTGGCCAGCACCGCCCAGGCCATGGCCCCATCCCAGGACTCCAGGAGGCAGAGCAGCCAGTGACAGTCCCACACCCCACACAGTGTGCCCTGGCCAGAACCACCCAGGGCGTGGCCCCATCCCAGGACTCCAGGAGGCAGAGCAGCCAGTGACAGTCCTGCACCCCCCACAGTGTGCCCTGGCCAGCACCGCCCAGGCCGTTGCCCCATCCCAGGACTCCAGGAGGCAGAGCAGCCAGTGACAGTCCCACCCCCACACAGTGTGCCCTGGCCAGCACCACCCAGGCCATGGCCCCATCCCAGGACTCCAGGAGGCAGAGCAGCCAGTGACAGTCCCACACCCCACACAGTGTGCCCTGGCCAGCACCGCCCAGGCCGTGGCCCCATCCCAGGACTCCAGGAGGCAGAGCAGCCAGTGACAGTCCCACACCCCACACAGTGTGCCCTGGCCAGAACCACCCAGGGCGTGGCCCCATCCCAGGACTCCAGGAGGCAGAGCAGCCAGTGACAGTCCTGCACCCCACACAGTGTGCCCTGACCAGCACCGCCCAGGCCGTGGCCCCATCCCAGGACTCCAGGAGGCAGTGCAGCCAGTGACAGTCCTATACCCCCACCATGTGCCCTGGCCAGTGGGGATAAGGGACAGTAAGAGTTGAAGGAGACTGTCATTCAGTGCCCTCATTTAAGCCCAGATGGCCCCAGGAGCATGCAGCTGATGCAACCCCTGGCATCGAGCATGCAATCCCTGGCATCAAACAAGAAACACGTTGTGAAGTTATCAGACTCACTGTAAGACTGTAATTATTATATTTTATTAGCTGTAGTGATTAATGTACTTTTTAGTCCGTCTGTACCCTCTTGTTCTCTGCAGATGTTTCTATTCCCCATATCTGTGGGTACCATAGTATTAGACTGTATATTGCCCAATATGATCAGACAGGAAATGTCCACAGGGGGTGATCCAATTCCCCTGCTATTTACAGGAAGGTTATGTCCACAGGGGGTAATCCGGACATAACCAAAAGACAATCTTCACAGGGGGTGATCAAGACATAATGCAATCAGACTGTGATTGTGTCTCTATCTTCAGTTCCTTTGTGTAACGCTGGTCAATACCAGACTTAGTGGAATCGGGCACCACAGGGGGTGATCAGCATATAACGTAATCAGCTTGTGGTTGTTCCTCCTTATTGACACTCCTTTGCATATCTCTGGACTCTAGTAGACTCTTTGGTGCCTGACCCAGCAGGGGGGGCAGCAGCAGCAGATGGACAGGTGGGATATACCTGATTCTTGAATCCACCAATCCTGAACTTGGGCATGCCCACTGATAGTTCAGGTACCGTGGGAATTTAGAAGGTTTTAAAATGACTTGTACACATGCCAGCTCCTTATGTTAGTCGCAATCCTGGCTCAGGGGTCATACCCTCCACTGGATCTTGTGGAACACATCGTTTGCCCGGGGGGGGGGGGATCCTACTAAGCTCTGGTGTGGAGCGTCCGGTGCTGTGTGGATTTACACAGGTTTCGGCTATCACTGCTGTGTGGAATAAGTGATAGTTTTGTGATTTGGAACTGTGATGCTACAAGGACTTTGAACTGCTACCTGGATGTTTCTATGCTACATTTTGCCTCTTGTTCCTGTCTTTGTCTACCTGTGTGTGCTGTGATAAAAATAAACCATATTTTGGTTTCATCTGCTCTGTGTCTGAGTGATTGAAGAACTCGTATCTTCACATTTGGCGGCAGCGACAGTGGGATCATTCAGACACCAACCATCGAGCACAGAAAGCACAGAGAACAGAGGATCAGACCATATGTAAGGAAACGGAAAATGCAATAAGGTGAAGTTCAGCAAGGGAGCAGGTGTCATTCCTGTGAAAGGGAAAATGTTTCCAAGGAAAGAAAATCGATGCCTCAAGACCCCTGGAGCAGAGGAGCTCAGGGATGGAGGTTCTTCAGTGTATCGGCAGGCTGGGAAGCCGGATCTGTTATTTATTGTCAGAAAAATGCAGTATATCTGGGAGTACTGGGAAGAAGCTCAGCAGATGATCTGCGGGTGGAGAGTATCCAGCATACAGGACAAGTTGTGTTACCTGGGGGATGCATTCATGCACTGTAAAGGTGAGGCCACCTCGTGGAATCTGCTGGAGGAGCCAGAGTTTGTAGAATTTACAGAGGAAGTGATTGCTACAGTTACCCAGATGCTACAAAGAGGACAATATTCTGAGGCTGAAGGACAAGTACAGAATAAATTGATGCCCCAGATAGAACCAGAGGAAAGGTTCAGAAGGGGGATACTGCAATCTGGGCAGACAACCGAGGGGTCTGCCACAGAATTATTTGTTACCACAAGAGAAGGGTCGTTGTCAGGGGGGCCCCTAACTGCCCTTGAAGAAATGAGTATGGAGGAGCTGATAGCAGAATGTCAGCTGCGAGGTATACCCATCCGATCCTGCACTCGCGGGGAAATCCTTCAAGATCAGGGAGATCCTACAAATGCATTTGCTGATTATCGGGCATGGATCCTCCATTTTGGTGCTCAGTCGAGTGTGTGGGAACAATTGCAGTGTCTGGAGGAGTGCTTCGTGGTGGCAGAGGAAGAGGCGATTGATCGCGGGCTCTTAGATACCCCAGCATGGCAAGATCAGTGTCGCAGGGGGGCGTGATGAAAGGCACCGTTTGCAACTGCTTCTCCCCCATCCTAGGGAGGAAGCTGCTCAGTGTTCTCTGCAGGGGGAGGTTATCCCCAAAGTGAAGGAAGTGGGGCCTCTGAGCCAGGCACCCCAGGAGGAGCTGCACTACAGCTTCCCTTTTGCTGAGACGGAAGGTGAAGAGCTATTATCCTGCTGCCAGGGGATCTATGAGGACTGCGTCCAAGAAGAGATCACCGTGGGTAGAGGAGTATTCGCCAACATCCAGGCCACAAGAATACCAGTCACAGATGACGTCTTGTTTCAGGCTGTCCAGCATATTCAGCTGGGGAAGGAGGTAATCCAGGAGAAGGAGGTGTGCGCAGAAGTGGCTGCAGGTGAGCAACTGGCTTTTAAGGGGATAGAGCTGATACGGCCTGTCCTGCAGCCACCAGCGGAATTGTTCCTGATGGAGGGTCCCTCCTCAGCCCTGGGCATTGAGACCAAATGCTGTACTGAAATTTGCCATGCCCCTAGTTTGGGTTTGAGGGAGGAAGGACTTGACAGAGGGGCGGAAGTGCCAGGGCCAGAGCCCCGATATTGGGCTGCCGTTTGGCAGATGTTCCTTGGGCAAGAGGGGGAGGTGGAAACTGCTCCCTGCCCCATTGTGCCAGAGGCAAAAGTATTAGCACACCCTATAGGTGTGCCCGGTGTAAAAGTTTACGATGTTCCAGAGGGGGGGTACCCAACATTTGAAGACGGGGAATTGCTAACTCACTTGTTAGTTAACATGCATAACTTATATTGTAATATTGCACTTGCTGGTTCTGCAAACCAGCCGTCTCTTACAAGATGGGTTTGGTATGATGTCACTCTGTGGGACTCAGGTGGTACGTCCAAACCTCAGATTCTCTGCTCTGCATCCCACTACAGGTTGTTATTGGTTCCTGAACAACTTGGTACAGGGACTAAAATAGTAGGGGAAGGAATGTGAAGTTATCAGACTCACTGTAAGACTGTAATTATTATATTTTATTAGTTGTAGTGATTAATGTACTTTTTAGTCCGTCTGTACCCTCTTGTTCTTTGCAGATGTTTCTATTCCCCATATTTGTGTGTACCATAGTATTAGACTGTATATTTCCCAATATGATCAGACAGGAAATGTCCACAGGGGGTGATCCAATTCCCCGGCTATTTACAGGAAGGTTATGTCCACAGGGGGTAATCAGGACATAACCAAAAGACAATCTTCACAGGGGGTGATCAAGACATAATGCAATCAGACTGTGATTGTGTCTCTATCTTCAGTTCCTATGTGTAACGCTTATCAATACCAGACTTAGTGGAACCGGGCACCGCAGGGGGTGATCAGCATACACATGCAGGCTCCTAATGTTAGTCGCAATCCTGGCTCAGGGGTCATACCCTCCACTGGATCTTGTGGAACACATTGTTTGCCCGGGGGGGGGCGTCCTACTAAGCTCTGGTGTGGAGCGTCCGGTGCTGTGTGGATTTACACAGGTTTCGGCTATCACTGCTGTGTGGAATAAGTGATAGTTTTGTGATTTGGAACTGTGATGCTACAAGGACTTTGAACTGCTACCTGGATGTTTCTATGCTACATTTTGCCTCTTGTTCCTGTCTTTGTCTACCTGTGTGTGCTGTGATAAAAATAAACCATATTTTGGTTTCATCTGCTCGGTGTCTGAGTGATTGAAGAACTTGTATCTTCACACACGTAGCAATGAGTATGTAGGTAAGTGGCACTTATGTGGCATAAAATGTAATAGGCCTTACCACGTGTGGTATTATATGTCATTGGCATTACAGTATGGCAGAATGTGTAATGGGCATTACGGTGTTTGGTAAAATGTGTAATGGGCATTATGGCATGTGGTATAATATGTAATGGGCATTACGGTGTTTGGTATAACGTTTAATGGGCATTACGGTGTTTGGTATAACATATAATGAACATTACGGTGTTTAGTATAATGAGTATGGGCATTATGGCATGTGGTATAATATGTAATGGGCGTTACGGTGTTTAGTATAATGTGCAATGGGCATTACGGTGTTTGGTATAACGTGTAATGGGCATTATGGCATGTGGTATAATATGTAATGGATGTTTGATGTGTAATAGGCATTACAGTGTAATTTTTTTTCATGCGCCTTCAGCGCGCACTGTCCTGATTTTTAGTTTGCCTGGCTCTTATGCTTTTATACTGGCTCCAACATTGACAACATTTTTTGAACCCTGGCATAAGGTTTAATGGGCATCACAGTGTCTGTCTTAACATGTAATTGGCATCACGGTGTGTGGCGTATTTTCTAATGGGCATCATGGTATGTGGCATAACGTGTAATAAGCATCATGGTGTGTGGCATAACATGTAATGTTAATGGGCATCAGTGTGGGGCAGAATGTGTAATGGGCATTAAGGAGTACTGCCAGAGTAAAGTGTGCAATAAGCCAATAAGAACATTTCCCAGGCTGCGATTATCTGCAATCACTGACCATCAATATGGGAACACACAGCATTTAATGGGTGTTCCCATGATGGTAATGAGGCCGTGACATGAATGCGGTGGGCGAGCAGCTGACATCACCAGATGTCATGTAATATCAGCCCCGCACAGGAAACGCCCAGCGTGTTCATGGGGACGCCGGTAGAAATGCTGGGCGTTCCCAATGCCGCCCCCCTCACTCCCCTCGACCATGGGCACAAGCGCATATACGTGCATGGACAGCCCCCCACCATCAGAAACGAGGCCAAATTCGGAGCCGCCTGAATCGGCCCCTATCTGCCTGGACTTAGTGTTTGGGAGCGGCCTTCATCTGTCAGTTCCTTGTCTGGTTCCCATCCTGCCTTTAGCTGTTCATATTTCTGGATTTATTGCTCCTGTCACTGTGACTTTCTATTATTTGCTGCTGTAAAGACTAAAGTATCTTAATATGTATACTCTGGAGCAGAGAAGGGAAAGGGGGGACATGATAGGAACTTTCACATATATCAGGGTTAAAACAAGGTACAGGTGGGAGACATTAGTCACAGGAAGAGGAGCAGCAGAACACGAGGACATGCACTGACACTAGAGGGAGGAAGGTACAGGTGGGAGACATTCTTCACAGGAAGAGGAGCAGCAGAACACGAGGACATGCACTGACACTAGGGGGAGGAAGGTACAGGTGGGAGACATTAGTCACAGGAAGAGGAGCAGCAGAACACGAGGACACGCACTGACACTAGAGGGAAGAAGGTATAGGTGGGAGACATTAGTCACAGGAAGAGGAGCAGCAGAACACGAGGACATGCACTGACACTAGAGGGAGGAAGGTACAGGTGGGAGACATTCTTCACAGGAAGAGGAGCAGCAGAACACGAGGACACGCACTGACACTAGGGGGAGGAAGGTACAGGTGGGAGACATTAGTCACAGGAAGAGGAGCAGCAGAACACGAGGACATGCACTGACACTAGAGGGAGGAAGGTACAGGTGGGAGACATTCTTCACAGGAAGAGGAGCAGCAGAACACGAGGACACGCACTGACACTAGGGGGAGGAAGATTCAGGGGAAATCTGAGAAAGAATTACTTCACAGAAAGGGTAGTGGATAAGTGGAATAGCCTCCCATCAGAGGTGGTAGAGGCTAAGACAGTAGAACAATTTAAACATGCTTGGGATAGGCATATGAATATCCTTACAAAGAAATAAGGATCAGATATGGTTTAAAAACATGTTTAAAAACAGGGGCAGACTAGATGGGCCAAGTGGTTCTTATCTGCCACCACATTCTATGTATTCTGGAACCCTAAAGGTGTATTCTGGAACCCTGGGGGCGTATTCTGGAACCCTGGGGGCGTATTCTGGAGCCTTGCGGGCGTATTTACTAACCTGTGGGCTTAAAAACGTGGAGATGTTGCAGAGATTCTAGCTAATATCTTCTAGAACACGGATGGGGGAACCTTCTGCCCTCCAGCTGTTGTTGAACTACATATCCCAGCATCGCTGCAACAGTTTTAGTATGGCCAAATAACAAAGCTGTAGAAGGGCATGTTGGGATGTGTAGTTCCACAACAGCTGGAGGGCCGAAGGTTCCCCGTCTATGATAAATGATACAGAAGTACTTCTGTAGTTTCACGGCGCCGGAAGTAACAGTAACTTGGCAGCCTGCCAGAGGCTCGCGTGCCGCTCTAGCTACAGTGTTATTAACAGAAAATTGGCAGCCTGCCAGAGGCTCGCGTGCCGCTCTAGCTACAGTGTTATAGTGTAACGTGATGTAGTTGAAATCTAATGAAGTGTAAAAAGGAGACAAAAGGGGCTAAACGGGGCTTATAAATCGCACACCCCGGCACACCGGGGGTGTCCCCAATGTAGACGCCAACTTATTTTGCGGTTTTAGCGTGTCAATTCACACTCCCGGCACTTCAGGCTTAGACGCGCGCTACGCTGTTCACGTAGTCAGTCAGTCAGTCAGTCAGCTGTAGCCCTGTACGAGACGCTGAGGTGAATAATGGCAGTGGCAAGTCTCTGTATGGCAATGGAGCGTCTGACGTTATTTAACCTGCCACAGACGGAGGAGGAGGCTGTGGCTTTCTTGCAGGCCCGCCAGTTCCTGCCACAGACCATGACCTGCCCCAATGGCCACCCCATGAAGCTCAGCATAAAGGAGCGCATGTGGCGCTGCCACATTAGGAGCTGCAGAAAAAAAGTCAGGTCAGCTCAATGGTTCAGGGGATCTCACCTCACCTTCGTGACCCTGATCAGATTTGTATATTGCTGGGCAGAAGAGCTGACCAGCATGAAATTTTGTGACAAGCAGCTCAACATCTGCCAAAAAACTGCTGTCCTATACAGCAATCTAATGAGGGAGGCCTGCACGCTGGACCTGCTGGCACAGCCTCATCGGCGAATCGGAGGCCCGGGGCAGATCGTCGAGGTAGATGAAAGCCTCTACGTAAAAAGAAAGAGCAACGTCGGGCGGCTCCTGCCCCAGCAGTGGGTATTCGGGGGAATATCTAGGGAGTCCGGCCAGTGCTTTATCACTGCGGTGGAGCGGCGGGATACGGCCACCCTGATGGCTGCCATCGAGGCCCATGTGGAACCGGGCACTACTGTCTTCACAGACTGCTGGAGGGCGTACAATACCCAGCAACTCCAGCAGGCCGGTTATGTTCACGGAAAGGTGAACCACAAATACCACTTCGTCGACCCGGACACTGGGGTGCACACCCAGAATGTGGAGCGACTCTGGGGCAGCTGTAAGTGGCGTAATAAACGCCAGAGGGGTACCGCACGACATTACCTCGATTCATACCTCCAGGAATTTATGTGGAGGCAGAGTTTAGGCGCCCAGGACCCCTTCCATCGTATTTGGCACGCTCTGACCCTGCTCCCCCTGGTCGAGAAGGAGAATGCTGGCGGTGATGTTGACACAGTAGGTCCTTCCGGCGGTGATGTCGACACAGCAGGTCCGTCCTCTGAAAATGCTGGCGGTGACGTAGACGCCGAAGTTCCTTCCTGCTCTACTGATTAAATCATGACTTTTAAATTATTGTTGGACTTTTTATTGTTTATGATTATTTCATGTCATTGAATCATTTATATTCTACAGTTATGTTGAATTTCAACAAAAAAAAAGTTAAATTTCACTTGAATTTCAACTTAAAAAAAAGTGAACAGTTGCCGAAAATGTCGTCTTCACTGTCTCAGGTGTGGGAGTGTGCAGGTGTGAATGTGTTCCTGAATCAGCCCCACTATCCACGCCCACCCGAAGCGTGGCGAGCGCAGCGAGCCCCGCGAGGGGCGGCGGTACACGTCCTACGACCTTTTCATACCCCCACTATCCACGTCGGCGTGGAGTTGAGAATAGATTAGTGTGGCGAGCGCAGCGAGCCACCGAGCCCGAAGCGTGGCGATGCACCACCACCTTTGCGGCTCCCAGGGAGCCTGGCTTTTGCGCCTAAATCCAGGCGCCCCCCTCCTTCTTAGCGGCTTGCAAGGCGCCTGGATTCATAGGGTTTTGCGCCTAAATCCAGGCGCCCCCCTCCTTCTTAGCGGCTTGCAGGGAGTGTGAATCCAGGCGCATTAGCGCCTAGATCTAGTCTGCAAGCCATTGAATTTAGCGTGTACATGGGGGACACACATTGAATTTAGCGTGTACATGGGGGACACAGCGGTGTGCCGGGGTGTGTACTTTACAAGCCCCGGCACGTCAGCGTTGTGCCCAGGGTGTGTCCACTTGCCCCCGTTGTTGTCAGCGGTGCCCAGGCGCTGCCTATTTCACTGTGGAACTACAAGTACCACAGTGACCTGCCAGCGCCTGGGCAGCGCGCTGCTGCTGCTGCCCGGCCGCCACGCTGTTTACGTAGCTGTCAGTACAGCTAGAGCGGCACGCGCACGGTTAATCAGAGCCTCTGGCAGTCTGCCAAGTTTCTGAGCCAGAGTGTGCGCGCGGCGGCGCCGTGAAACTACAGAAGTACCGAATCTGGTTGCTATGGGTAACATCTCGACATCTATAAATCTGCACTTTAGTAACGTTATGGGACATAGGGTTGAAAGAACTTAGGTCGACACATGGAATTGGTCGACATGGTCATTAGGTCGACATGATTTTTTCATGATTTTTCCCACTTGGATAGTAAAGTACGAAAAACCCATGTCGACCTTTTCCATATGGACCTATTGACCATGTCATCCTATAGTGGTCGACGTGATGCTTGTAGACGCAATGACCACATTCCTTAGTGAATATAGCCCCTAGCCGTGTATATAGCAGGAGGCTCAGTGCGATACGGTCACTAGGTCCACAGGAAGGTCGACATGCATTGGGTTAAACTCTGAAGGTCGACATGCATCAGGGTCTACACACCTGAAGTTCGACATTAGGTCGACACATTACCCTTCTGCCCCATGGAAGGTTTCTGTCCTCCCTGAGCTGGCCTTAGGACATGGGCTAGGTCGATAGTCGACATGGGGTTTTTCACTTTTCTTTGAGCCGACATGTGCCGACATCCGGTATTTCATCCCTTACCATCCACTAGGGCGTGGTGAGAGAATAAAATAGCGCCGTGCCTGAAGCATGGCGAGCGCAGCGAGATGCGAGGGGACGCAGTGCACTTCTTTAGTGTTCATGTGGACTGATGCACGTGTCGACCTTTCATCTTTTCGACCCTATGACCCAAACCCTTTCTTCTATGTCTATTCGGATTGTATACAATGATATCATACTCTCCATTATATTCCATTCCATTAGATCCACAATGCTTTGCTCCTGGACTTCTCTCCTATACCCCTTTACACCAGCCCTACATGGGAGAACACAAAATCCCAGGATAGCAGGTGGTGTAAAAGTCCTGACCTGGGTCCTGAGCCCTTGGCTTTCAACCTGGCATGCGCTTAGGGTTTAACACGAGTTCACATGGACCACTCCCCCCTAACACAGCACCATGCCCCCCCGCCGTAGTGCGATCGCATCACAGAAGAATGCCATCAAGATATGATTGACAGGGGTGGGGGTGCGGCGATGCTGTTTTGGAGGAGTGGTCCGGACAATGTAGGCATGACCCCAACATTATCAGGGCATCTGCGTGATGTCACTGCGAATGAAAAGATCGGGGCGGTGCGCCTGCCGTCAGAGCCAGGCCGCGCAGACAGGGATAGTCCCAGGCAAACACGAGGGGTCAGTGGCAGATGGCGTAGGGGATCCTCGGCGCATAAATAGAAGGGGGAGGGATCCTGATCCCTGTGGTTTGTGAGATTCCGGCCAATGTGATCGCAGATATATTACAATTGCTGCACAGGGGGCACCTTCGGCCCCCAGAATGCCAGAGGCAGCAGCTGCAGCCCCAAATACTGTGAGATTAAGAAACTAGTGGTCACATGGCTTCTATGTATGACCGCGGGTCACAAAACAACAAAGAATAACACGGTATCAGTATGTCCGACACACGGCTGAGGCATCCAAGTAACATACGAGACGTTTCAAGTTGTAACATTTTAATGAAAATTTGCACCAGAATCCACTATATCTCCCACTGCTGGCAAGCTGCGGGCAGTAATGCATTGGGGTTTATGAGCTGGCAACGCTTGGGGGTACAGGTCAGAGGACAACAGAAGCAAGAAGGGGGCCGTGTTGTGGAGATTAGTGCAAATGAAGTTTTAGCACCGTTCCGCTGTCAGGGAGAAGCGCCACAGCTTTCACAGCAGAGTGTAAAGGAACGCAGTCTGTGAGATACCGCCTGTCTCTCCCGTTACACAACAGACTGTCCAGCAATAAATAATACAACTTAGAACTGTACAGCAGGAGAAATCCAGCCGAGTACAACATGTACAACACACCACAACTAGACACACACAATAAGGTCCCTGGCACAGCGAATCACAGCAGATTTATCACAGTGACAGTACACAGCAGCGCCAATATTATACACTAGCAGACTCAGGCAACGTGTGGTTCTACAGCTGCAGCGGAACTCCAAGTGCAAGCAGGATTGCCACCAACACCGCCACCTGTTGGATATGTTTGCCTTCATTTTCTACCCAAAATACCACACCTGCTAAAGGCTGATCTACAAGAGGTTTTAGATTCCCGCTGACTTCTGTCCCCCCTACTGCAATCATTGATCTAGGTAGAGTGCGTGAGAATCCTTCCATCATGAATCTCAACTGATTATACACACACATATGTAATCAGAAATGATGATGCAACTTTCCTTAGAGAACCCTTCCCATACATATGTAGTCATTATGTAAATATAGCTTTCCCTAGAGAATCCTTCCCATACATGTAATCATTACGTAAATACACCTTTGCTTAGAGAATCCTTCCGATACATATGTAATCATTACGTAAATACACCTTTGCTTAGAGAATCCTTCCGATACATATGTAATCATTACGTAAATACACCTTTCCCTGGAGAATCCTTCCCATACATATGTAATCATTATGTAAACACACCTTTCCTTAGAGAATCCTTCCCATACATATGCAGTTATTATGTAAATATAGCTTTCCCTAGAGAACCCTTCCCCTACCTATGTAATCATTCATGTAAATACACCTTTCCCTGGAGAATCCTTCCCATACATATGTAATCATTACGTAAACACACCTTTCCCTGGAGAATCCTTCCCATACATATGTAATCATTACGTAAACACACCTTTCCCTGGAGAATCCTTCCCATACATATGTAATCATTACGTAAATACACCTTTCCTTAGAGAATCCTTCCCATACATATGTAGTCATTACGTAAATACACCTTTCATTAGAGAATCCTTCCCATACATATGTAATCATTACGTAAATACACCTTTCCCTGGAGAATCCTTCCCATACATATGTAGTCATTACGTAAATACACCTTTCCCTAGAGAATCCGTCCCATACATATATATTCATTACGTAAATACACCTTTCCTTAGAGAATCCTTCCCATACATATGTAGTCATTACGTAAATACACCTTTCATTAGAGAATCCTTCCCATACATATGTAATCATTACGTAAATACACCTTTCCCTGGAGAATCCTTCCCATACATATGTAGTCATTACGTAAATACACCTTTCCCTAGAGAATCCTTCCCATACATATGTAATCATTATGTAAACACACCTTTCCTTAGAGAATCCTTCTCATACATATATATTCATTACGTAAATACACCTTTCTTTAGAGAATCCTTCCAATACATATGTAGTCATTACGTAAATACACCTTTCCCTAGAGAATCCTTCCCATACATATGTAATCATTATGTAAACACACCTTTCCTTAGAGAATCCTTCTCATACATATATATTCATTACGTAAATACACCTTTCTTTAGAGAATCCTTCCCATGCATATGTAATCATTACGAAATACACCTTTCCCTGCAGAATCCTTCCCATATATATGTAATCATTACGTAAACACACCTTTCCTTAGAGAATCCTTCCCATACATATGTAGTCATTACGTAAATACACCTTTCCCTAGAGAATCCTTCCCATACATATGTAATCATTACGTAAATACACCTTTCCCTGGAAAATCCTTCCCATACATATGTAATCATTATGTAAACACACCTTTCCTTAGAAAATCCTTCCCATTCATATATTGCTATTTACATGCACCTTCCCTTACAGATGTATTCATTAATGTAAATACATATTTCCCTAAAGAATCCTTTCTAACATTGCAATCTTTAGCCAGACTTTTCCCTAGAGAATCCTTCCCTTACATTGCAATCATTAGACAGATAGGCCTTTCCCTAGAGAATTCTTCCCTTACATTGCAATCATTAGACAGATAGGCCTTTCCCTAGAGAATCCTTCCCTTCTTACATAATCACTGATGTACTGTAGTACCCAGGTGCTCTTTGGCACGACCTAGATACAGGTTTGCCACCTATATGTAAGGAACAACCTCTGGGCCTCCTGGGCCCTATTCAATATATTGTGTAACCCGTGTATGGGATTTTTCAAGTATTTTTGATTTATAAATGTCCCTGGTGTGTGCTAATTGTCCCCCAAACTCCGTAGTATGACACTTGTGGCACTGAATGCATACCTGATTATATATTAACCCCCGATACATTAGGCGGGTCACCGCTTACTGTGCTAATACCACCGCTCCCCCCCCCCCCCAAGCATAGCGGTCAGTCATGTTATTGCTCTCAGAATATATATATGAGATGCCCGTAATCAGTATGATGGGAAGACGGATGTTGCGGAGCACCTTAATAATGAGCGGATAATTCTATTACTGGAAACAATGCAGTGGGTATTCTTCCAGGCACAGTGTCATCGAGCTACTGCCAGCTGGGGGCATGTGGGCACCAAAGATGGCTAAACACCATTATAATGCCAGCTAGTGCCACCTTCTAGCTGGCATTATGAACACAACATGTATAAAAGCAGGGACAGCCCAGGAGGCAATCCTTGTACCTCGTTAGGACATCCTGTATGAACACTCGGTGTCCAGCACAGCTCTACAAACCTCCACCTGTGCTTGATAAGTCTGGCATTGGGAGTCGAGCTCAGGCAACCTCAGAGTACAGACCTTACCCATATAGGACAGTGTGAGACTCTGACGCTGGAGGTCGCCCCTCACAGGAATCCCCCAGAGAGCGCTGGACTATCTATCACATGGTGGCCAAAGCACTCATCGGCCAAAGGTGAAGCTTCTTCTAGCCTGGGCCAATGATGAAGTACTGATTCCAGGATACTATCTGACAGTGTCATACTGGGGTGACTGGGACTTCTGGGACAGGTAGAACTGAGTGATGTTGTCGTTAGCAACCAATCACCTCAACATTTACTATTTTAGAAGCTTTAGTAAAGGTAAAGGAGAGATATGGAGGCCGGGTCTTATTGGATTTATCTGCTCGCTCACAGATGTCCGTCCTACCTGCCCTCATTCTACCGCTGCTGCGCTGACAACCTAGGAACCTTCCGCAATTATCCCCAGCTTGTCCAATCAACTTGTGAGGTCATTATGGGGATGATTCTGGATCACGCGCAGTGATAATCAGACCCTGTCCTGATGGTCGGACGGGGGTCGCCCATGGGGGTGGACGGGGGTCACCCATGGGGACGGACGGGGTCGCCCATGGGGGCGGACGGGGGTCGCCCATGGGGGCGGACGGGGGGGCCAGACCATTTCTTCTGCTAGCGGCTCATGTGAGGGGGTGTGTTCTCTTTACATACACCTTTGCATGTTTCGAGGGGATTCTGCACTGGGGGGGGGGGGGTCAAGTATTCGGCAGGGACATTACCCTGGGAGGACAGGACATGTGGGGACGGGGACATTACCCTGGGGGCAGGACATGTGGGGACGGGGACATTACCCTGGGGGCAGGACATGTGGGGACGGGGACATTACCCTGTGGGCAGGACATGTGGGGACGGGGACATTACCCTGGGGGCAGGACATGTGGGGACGGGGACATTACCCTGGGGGCAGGACATGTGGGGACGGGGACATTACCCTGGGGGCAGGACATGTGGGGACGGGGACACTACCCTGGGGGGCAGGACATGTGGGGACGGGGACATTACCCTGGGGGCAGGACATGTTGGGACGGGGACATTACCCTGGGGGCCGGACATGTGGGGACGGGGACATTACCCTGGGGGGCAGGACATGTGCGGACGGGGACATTACCCTGGGGGCAGGACATGTGGGGACGGGGACATTACCCTGGGGGCAGGACATGTGGGGACAGGGACATTACCCTGGGGGGCAGGACATGTGGGGACGGGGACACTACCCTGGGGGCAGGGCATGTGGGGACGGGGACATTACCCTGGGAGGACAGGACATGTGGGGACGGGGACATTACCCTGGGGGGCAGGACATGTGGGGACGGGGACATTACCCTGGGGGGCAGGACATGTGCGGACGGGACATTACCCTGGGGGCAGGACATGTGGGGACGGGGACATTACCCTGGGGGCAGGACATGTGGGGACGGGGACATTACCCTGGGGGGCAGGACATGTGGGGACGGGGACATTACCCTGGGGGGCAGGACATGTGGGGACGGGACATTACCCTGGGGGGCAGGACATGTGGGGACGGGGACACTACCCTGGGGGCAGGACATGTGGGGACGGGGACATTACCCTCGGGGCAGGACATGTAGGGACGGGGCATTACCCTGGGGGGCAGGGCATGTGGGGACAGGGACACTACCCTGGGGGCAGGACATGTGGGGACGGGGACATTACCCTGGGGGCAGGACATGTGGGGACGGGGACATTACCCTGGGGGCAGGACATGTGGGGACGGGACACTACCCTGGGGGCAGGACATGTGGGGACGGGACACTACCCTGGGGGCAGGACATGTGGGGACGGGGACACTACCCTGGGGGCAGGACATGTGGGGACGGGGACATTACCCTCGGGGCAGGACATGTGGGGACGGGGTCATTACCCTGGTGGGCAGGACATGTGGGGACGGGGACACTACCCTGGGGGGCAGGACATGTGGGGACGGGGACATTACCCTGGGGGCAGGACATGTGGGGATGGGTACATTACCCTGGGGGGCAGGACATGTGGGGACGGGGACATTACCCTGGGGGCAGGACATGTTGGGACGGGGACATTACCCTGGGGGGCAGGACATGTGGGGACGGGGACACTACCCTGGGGGGCAGGACATGTGGGGACGGGGACACTACCCTGGGGGCAGGACATGTGGGGACGGGGCATTACCCTGGGGGCAGGACATGTGGGGACGGGGACACTACCCTGGGGGGCAGGACATGTGGGGACGGGGACACTACCCTGGGGGCAGGACATGTGGGGACGGGGACATTACCCTGGGGGGCAGGACATGTGGGGACGGGGACACTACCCTGGGGGAGAGGACATGTGGGGACAGGGACAGTACCCTGGGGGAGAGGACATGTGGGGACGGGGACATTACCCTGGTGGGCAGGACATGTGGGAACAGGGACACTACCCTGGGGGGCAGGGCATGTGGGGACGGGAACACAACTCTGGGGGGCAGGACATGTGGGGACGGGGCATTACCCTGGGGGGCAGGACATGTGGGGGCGGGGACATTACCCTGGGGGCAGGACATGTGGGAACAGGGACATTACCCTGGGGGGCAGGACATGTGGGGGCGGGGACATTACCCTGGGGGAGAGGACATGTGGGGACGGGGACACTACCCTGGGGGGCAGGACATGTGGGGGCGGGGACACTACCCTGGGGGCTGGACATGTGGGGACAGGGACACTACCCTGGGGGCAGGACATGTGGGGACGGGGACATTACCCTGGGGGCAGGGCATGTGGGGACGGAGCTACTTCTCTCTGTTATCAGGTAGCCATCTTTCGGCTGCCCATGATCCTGGGGATTACTGCAGTAGCATACTATAACATGTAGTCATTGCTACATGGACAAGTCCTGGCAAAGCAATACTGCTTAGGATGCTGTAAAGAGCAGGAATACAGACCAGACTGTGGAGGATTCACGTTTCTACCGGGCAGAGGTTTGCTGGGTGGAACATTCTCCCCCTTTTCACCCCCTTAAGAGTTGAATTTTGAAAAATCCCTGCTTAGTGGGTTGCTGCAAATAACTGTCACAGTTTCCAGACCGCCCAGCAGGTCACATGTTCCAGGTCACCGAGCAGCTGTACAGGGAGAGGTCACAACCTTCACATTTTCCAGAGCACAATGGTGAAGCATTGTAAATGGCAGACGGACGTTTTGCCACAAATCTACAGACCAAGAGCTTTAATTTGGTATATGATCATAGAGATATGTAGTCCATGAAGGTGTTCAGAACAAGGGGGACTGTACTACCAGTGACACAACGGTATTTCCATGGCACATGAGACACCTGCTGGCCAATCAGATCACAGCGACATCCACACCCGCACACGCGCAGCACAGAACACATGTCACTAAGATAAATAAGGGAAGGAGACGTAAGAGGGAAGGCGTTTCGGACAGATCTGTTCCAGTTTTTGGTGGAGGAGATGATACATTGGTTCCCCCGGCCGCAGGAACTGCAGTCTTGTGTTGGTCAATGGGAGGACAGAAGTGGAGTCATAGTGGATCCCCTCTCTCTTGACATATTACAGGTGAGTTTACATGACGGGAGTGACGGTGGGCAGTAGTGCTGATCTCCTGCAGGAGAGGGGCGTTGTGGCCCAGGAATGGGTGGGTGTAAATCAGTGCCCATTACCAGATCCCGCTGGATCTTCCTCCGGGAGGGGCGAGGATTCTGGCCGAGGCTCGTTTCGGGACGTGATCATCAATCTGTGCACCTGCGGGAGGGAAGGAGAGTGACAATGAGATGGGCTCTGTGACCTTCACCTGGACGTCGTCTGATACACTACTTGGGAACTGGACAATCTCTGGAGACCTGCCTAAATTCATCAGGAGTTCATGCATCGTTCCCGGGGAAGCTGGGCCACCTAGTGGCTGTCTGGCATGGTGCGGGAGACCTGTTTCCGTTAAAGCGCTAGGCAAATCAATATACCAACAATCTCATAAATAGGAAATCGCCACCGAGACCCTCAGCAATGGCAGCAAGGTGCAAATAATACCCAGATCAAACAGGGACAGCCATTTCCTCAACCAACGAGGTCTATGTCCTAAGCCTTGGAGAGAGATAAAGTACAGACCTAACCATCTTCCATATTTGAAACACAACCTGTAACATGACAGTTAGGAGCTGATTGGCTGCTACTTTATATTGGTCTGCTTTACGTCTCTCCAAGGCTTAATACATAGGGCACGATTCAGACCCGATCGATGGGCTGCAAATGTGCAGCTTGAGCGATTATCGAATGACCGGGCATGCGCACGGTACACAGTACGCCTGCACGGGCCGTCCTTGTGATCACAGCCAGCAATGGCTAGCCATTTACAAGGTGAGGGACAGGTCCCCGGCGTTCAGGAGCGGAAAGCTGGCATTTTCTGAGTCTGAATCAGGCCCATGGACCCCGTTGCATGCTGGAACTTTATTCCAGTTCCCCTCTCTTTAAATGTATGACTAAAGGAAATGTCACTGCCAGGAGCAAAACAGACCCGGTAATCTCAGCCAAGCACCTGGCAAATTGGCGGAGGAGGCAACGAGTAGACACCCTGGGGAAGCCATCTCCACGGCCCCCACTTACCAGATAAGCTGAAGCCGGACTCGTGGAGGTCCCGCATGCCGCCATGACGAGTTGATGGTCGTGTTGGAGTGTCTGCTGATGGGCTTCCTGTTTCCTTCTTCCCAGAATGCACCACAACTGCCACGTCTCCCTGGTATGGAGTACGGTCTACAGATTTTAGGCTTAATGTCTAGATACAAAGCAGAGGGAGAAAAATACACATTGTATAAGTCTGTATGTGCCCAGACACTAACAACAAAACCCAACAGAAACCAATGAGAGCTGATAACCGGCGTCCAGATCCGCTCACACTACAATAACCCGGGAATCTCACAGGAGAGATGATAACAGGCGTTCAGATCAGCTCACACTACAATAACCCGGGAATCTCACAGGTGAGCCGATAACAGGCGTTCAGATCAGCTCACACTACAATAACCCGGGAATCTCACAGGAGAGCCGATAACAGGCGCTCAGATCCGCTCACACTACAATAACCCGGGAATCTCACAGCAGAGCCGATAACAGGCGCTCAGATCCGCTCACACTACAATAACCCGGGAATCTCACAGGAGAGCCGATAACAGGCGTTCAGATCCGCTCACACTACAATAACCCGGGAATCTCACAGCAGAGCCGATAACAGGCGTTCAGATCCGCTCACACTACAATAACCCGGGAATCTCACAAGAGAGCCGATAACAGGCGCTCAGATCCGCTCACACTGCAATAACCCGGGAATCTCACAAGAGAGCCGATAACAGGCGCTCAGATCCGCTCACACTACAATAACCCGGGAATCTCACAGGAGAGCCGATAACAGGCGTTCAGATCCGCTCACACTACAATAACCCGGGAATCTCACAGGAGAGATGATAACAGGCGTTCAGATCAGCTCACACTACAATAACCCGGGAATCTCACAGCAGAGCCGATAACAGGCGTTCAGATCCGCTCACACTACAATAACCCGGGAATCTCACAAGAGAGCCGATAACAGGCGCTCAGATCCGCTCACACTACAATAACCCGGGAATCTCACAGGTGAGCCAATAACAGGCGCAAAGATCAGCTCACACTACAATAACCCGGGAATCTCACAGGTGAGCCAATAACAGGCGCTCAGATCCGCTCACACTACAATAACCCGGGAATCTCACAGGAGAGCCGACAACAGGCGCCCAGATCCGCTCACACTACAATAACCCGGGAATCTCACAGGTGAGCCAATAACAGGTGCAAAGATCAACTCACACTACAATAACCCGGGAATCTCACAGCAGAGCCGATAACAGGCGTTCAGATCAGCTCACACTACAATAACCCGGGAATCTCACAGGTGAGCCAATAACAGGCACTCAGATCCGCTCGCACTACAATAACCCGGGAACCTCACCAGGAGAGCCGATAACAGGCGCTCAGATCAGCTCACACTACAATAACCCGGGAATCTCACTGGAGAGCCGATAACAGGCGTTCAGATCAGCTCACACTGCAAAAACCCGGGAACCTCACCAGGAGAGCCGATAACAGGTGTTCAGATCCGCTCACACTACAATAACCCGGGAATCTCACAGGAGAGCCGATAACAGGCGTTCAGATCAGCTCACACTGCAAAAACCCGGGAACCTCACCAGGAGAGCCGATAACAGGTGTTCAGATCCGCTCACACTACAATAACCCGGGAATCTCACAGGAGAGCCGATAACAGGCATTCAGATCAGCTCCCACTACAATAACGCAGGAATCTCACAGGAAAGCCTATAACAGGTGCTCAGATCCGTTCACACTACAATAACCCGGAAATCTCACAGGAGAGCCGATAACAGGCGCTCAGATCCGCTCACACTACAATAACCTGGGAATCTCACAGGAGAGACGATAACAGGCGTTCAGATCCGCTCACACTACAATAACCCGGGAATCTCACAGGAGAGCCGATAACAGGTGTTCAGATCCGCTCACACTACAATAACCTGGGAATCTCACATTTCTCCCACTCGTGCCGCATTATCCTCAGCCAAAAAGCACAAGGATTATCCATTCAACGTGGAGTTTTGAGCTGTTCCGTCACCTGTTTCAAGGCGTGTGTTCAGTGATTGTGTTAGATCGGTTTCGATTCCGTTTTACAATAACCCGGGAATCTCACAGGTGAGCCAATAACAGGCACTCAGATCCGCTCGCACTACAATAACCCGGGAACCTCACCAGGAGAGCCGATAACAGGCGCTCAGATCAGCTCACACTACAATAACCCGGGAATCTCACTGGAGAGCCGATAACAGGCGTTCAGATCAGCTCACACTGCAAAAACCCGGGAACCTCACCAGGAGAGCCGATAACAGGTGTTCAGATCCGCTCACACTACAATAACCCGGGAATCTCACAGGAGAGCCGATAACAGGCGTTCAGATCAGCTCACACTGCAAAAACCCGGGAACTTAACCAGGAGAGCCGATAACAGGTGTTCAGATCCGCTCACACTACAATAACCCGGGAATCTCACAGGAGAGCCGATAACAGGCATTCAGATCAGCTCCCACTACAATAACGCAGGAATCTCACAGGAAAGCCTATAACAGGTGCTCAGATCCGTTCACACTACAATAACCCGGAAATCTCACAGGAGAGCCGATAACAGGCGCTCAGATCCGCTCACACTACAATAACCTGGGAATCTCACAGGAGAGACGATAACAGGCGTTCAGATCCGCTCACACTACAATAACCTGGGAATCTCACAGGAGAGACGATAACAGGCGTTCAGATCCGCTCACACTACAATAACCCGGGAATCTCACAGGAGAGCCGATAACAGGTGTTCAGATCCGCTCACACTACAATAACCCGGGAATCTCACAGGAGAGCCGATAACAGGTGTTCAGATCCGCTCACACTACAATAACCTGGGAATCTCACATTTCTCCCACTCGTGCCGCATTATCCTCAGCCAAAAAGCACAAGGATTATCCATTCAACGTGGAGTTTTGAGCTGTTCCGTCACCTGTTTCAAGGCGTGTGTTCAGTGATTGTGTTAGATCGGTTTCGATTCCGTTTTACAATAACCCGGGAATCTCACAGGTGAGCCAATAACAGGCACTCAGATCCGCTCGCACTACAATAACCCGGGAACCTCACCAGGAGAGCCGATAACAGGCGCTCAGATCAGCTCACACTACAATAACCCGGGAATCTCACTGGAGAGCCGATAACAGGCGTTCAGATCAGCTCACACTGCAAAAACCCGGGAACCTCACCAGGAGAGCCGATAACAGGTGTTCAGATCCGCTCACACTACAATAACCCGGGAATCTCACATAAAACCGATAACAGGCGTTCAGATCAGCTCACACTGCAAAAACCCGGGAACTTAACCAGGAGAGCCGATAACAGGTGTTCAGATCCGCTCACACTACAATAACCCGGGAATCTCACAGGAGAGCCGATAACAGGCATTCAGATCAGCTCCCACTACAATAACGCAGGAATCTCACAGGAAAGCCTATAACAGGTGCTCAGATCCGTTCACACTACAATAACCCGGAAATCTCACAGGAGAGCCGATAACAGGCGCTCAGATCCGCTCACACTACAATAACCTGGGAATCTCACAGGAGAGACGATAACAGGCGTTCAGATCCGCTCACACTACAATAACCTGGGAATCTCACAGGAGAGACGATAACAGGCGTTCAGATCCGCTCACACTACAATAACCCGGGAATCTCACAGGAGAGCCGATAACAGGTGTTCAGATCCGCTCACACTACAATAACCTGGGAATCTCACATTTCTCCCACTCGTGCCGCATTATCCTCAGCCAAAAAGCACAAGGATTATCCATTCAACGTGGAGTTTTGAGCTGTTCCGTCACCTGTTTCAAGGCGTGTGTTCAGTGATTGTGTTAGATCGGTTTCGATTCCGTTTTACAATAACCCGGGAATCTCACAGGTGAGCCAATAACAGGCACTCAGATCCGCTCGCACTACAATAACCCGGGAACCTCACCAGGAGAGCCGATAACAGGCGCTCAGATCAGCTCACACTACAATAACCCGGGAATCTCACTGGAGAGCCGATAACAGGCGTTCAGATCAGCTCACACTGCAAAAACCCGGGAACCTCACCAGGAGAGCCGATAACAGGTGTTCAGATCCGCTCACACTACAATAACCCGGGAATCTCACAGGAGAGCCGATAACAGGCGTTCAGATCAGCTCACACTGCAAAAACCCGGGAACCTCACCAGGAGAGCCGATAACAGGTGTTCAGATCCGCTCACACTACAATAACCCGGGAATCTCACAGGAGAGCCGATAACAGGCATTCAGATCAGCTCCCACTACAATAACGCAGGAATCTCACAGGAAAGCCTATAACAGGTGCTCAGATCCGTTCACACTACAATAACCCGGAAATCTCACAGGAGAGCCGATAACAGGCGCTCAGATCCGCTCACACTACAATAACCTGGGAATCTCACAGGAGAGACGATAACAGGCGTTCAGATCCGCTCACACTACAATAACCCGGGAATCTCACAGGAGAGCCGATAACAGGTGTTCAGATCCGCTCACACTACAATAACCTGGGAATCTCACATTTCTCCCACTCGTGCCGCATTATCCTCAGCCAAAAAGCACAAGGATTATCCATTCAACGTGGAGTTTTGAGCTGTTCCGTCACCTGTTTCAAGGCGTGTGTTCAGTGATTGTGTTAGATCGGTTTCGATTCCGTTTTACAATAACCCGGGAATCTCACAGGTGAGCCAATAACAGGCACTCAGATCCGCTCGCACTACAATAACCCGGGAACCTCACCAGGAGAGCCGATAACAGGCGCTCAGATCAGCTCACACTACAATAACCCGGGAATCTCACTGGAGAGCCGATAACAGGCGTTCAGATCAGCTCACACTGCAAAAACCCGGGAACCTCACCAGGAGAGCCGATAACAGGTGTTCAGATCCGCTCACACTACAATAACCCGGGAATCTCACAGGAGAGCCGATAACAGGCGTTCAGATCAGCTCACACTGCAAAAACCCGGGAACTTAACCAGGAGAGCCGATAACAGGTGTTCAGATCCGCTCACACTACAATAACCCGGGAATCTCACAGGAGAGCCGATAACAGGCATTCAGATCAGCTCCCACTACAATAACGCAGGAATCTCACAGGAAAGCCTATAACAGGCGCTCAGATCCGTTCACACTACAATAACCTGGGAATCTCACAGGAGAGACGATAACAGGCGTTCAGATCCGCTCACACTACAATAACCTGGGAATCTCACAGGAGAGACGATAACAGGCGTTCAGATCCGCTCACACTACAATAACCCGGGAATCTCACAGGAGAGCCGATAACAGGTGTTCAGATCCGCTCACACTACAATAACCTGGGAATCTCACATTTCTCCCACTCGTGCCGCATTATCCTCAGCCAAAAAGCACAAGGATTATCCATTCAACGTGGAGTTTTGAGCTGTTCCGTCACCTGTTTCAAGGCGTGTGTTCAGTGATTGTGTTAGATCGGTTTCGATTCCGTTTTACAATAACCCGGGAATCTCACAGGTGAGCCAATAACAGGCACTCAGATCCGCTCGCACTACAATAACCCGGGAACCTCACCAGGAGAGCCGATAACAGGCGCTCAGATCAGCTCACACTACAATAACCTGGGAATCTCACATTTCTCCCACTCGTGCCGCATTATCCTCAGCCAAAAAGCACAAGGATTATCCATTCAACGTGGAGTTTTGAGCTGTTCCGTCACCTGTTTCAAGGCGTGTGTTCAGTGATTGTGTTAGATCGGTTTCGATTCCGTTTTACAATAACCCGGGAATCTCACAGGTGAGCCAATAACAGGCACTCAGATCCGCTCGCACTACAATAACCCGGGAACCTCACCAGGAGAGCCGATAACAGGCGCTCAGATCAGCTCACACTACAATAACCCGGGAATCTCACTGGAGAGCCGATAACAGGCGTTCAGATCAGCTCACACTGCAAAAACCCGGGAACCTCACCAGGAGAGCCGATAACAGGTGTTCAGATCCGCTCACACTACAATAACCCGGGAATCTCACAGGAGAGCCGATAACAGGCGTTCAGATCAGCTCACACTGCAAAAACCCGGGAACCTCACCAGGAGAGCCGATAACAGGTGTTCAGATCCGCTCACACTACAATAACCCGGGAATCTCACAGGAGAGCCGATAACAGGCATTCAGATCAGCTCCCACTACAATAACGCAGGAATCTCACAGGAAAGCCTATAACAGGTGCTCAGATCCGTTCACACTACAATAACCCGGAAATCTCACAGGAGAGCCGATAACAGGCGCTCAGATCCGCTCACACTACAATAACCTGGGAATCTCACATTTCTCCCACTCGTGCCGCATTATCCTCAGCCAAAAAGCACAAGGATTATCCATTCAACGTGGAGTTTTGAGCTGTTCCGTCACCTGTTTCAAGGCGTGTGTTCAGTGATTGTGTTAGATCGGTTTCGATTCCGTTTTACAATAACCCGGGAATCTCACAGGTGAGCCAATAACAGGCACTCAGATCCGCTCGCACTACAATAACCCGGGAACCTCACCAGGAGAGCCGATAACAGGCGCTCAGATCAGCTCACACTACAATAACCCGGGAACCTCACCAGGAGAGCCGATAACAGGTGTTCAGATCCGCTCACACTACAATAACCCGGGAATCTCACAGGAGAGCCGATAACAGGCGTTCAGATCAGCTCACACTGCAAAAACCCGGGAACTTAACCAGGAGAGCCGATAACAGGTGTTCAGATCCGCTCACACTACAATAACCCGGGAATCTCACAGGAGAGCCGATAACAGGCATTCAGATCAGCTCCCACTACAATAACGCAGGAATCTCACAGGAAAGCCTATAACAGGTGCTCAGATCCGTTCACACTACAATAACCCGGAAATCTCACAGGAGAGCCGATAACAGGCGCTCAGATCCGCTCACACTACAATAACCTGGGAATCTCACAGGAGAGACGATAACAGGCGTTCAGATCCGCTCACACTACAATAACCCGGGAATCTCACAGGAGAGCCGATAACAGGTGTTCAGATCCGCTCACACTACAATAACCTGGGAATCTCACATTTCTCCCACTCGTGCCGCATTATCCTCAGCCAAAAAGCACAAGGATTATCCATTCAACGTGGAGTTTTGAGCTGTTCCGTCACCTGTTTCAAGGCGTGTGTTCAGTGATTGTGTTAGATCGGTTTCGATTCCGTTTTTTTTTTGTTTTATACGTCCTTTTAAACTGCACACATCTCTCCCACACATACGGGCCCCTGCACACACATCTCTCCCACACATACGGGCCCCTGCACACACATCTCTCCCACACATACGGGCCCCTGCACACACATCTCTCCCACACATACGGGCCCCTGCACACACATCTCTCCCACACATACGGACCCCTGCACACACATCTCTCCCACACATACGGGCCCCTGCACACACATCTCTCCCACACATACGGGCCCCTGCACACACATCTCTCCCACACATACGGGCCCCTGCACACACATCTCTCCCACACATACGGGCCCCTGCACACACATCTCTCCCACACATACGGACCCCTGCACACACATCTCTCCCACACATACGGGCCCCTGCACACACATCTCTCCCACACATACGGGCCCCTGCACACACATCTCTCCCACACATACGGGCCCCTGCACACACATCTCTCCCACACATACGGACCCCTGCACACACATCTCTCCCACACATACGGGCCCCTGCACACACATCTCTCCCACACATACGGGCCCCTGCACACACATCTCTCCCACACATACGGGCCCCTGCACACACATCTCTCCCACACATACGGGCCCCTGCACACACATCTCTCCCACACATACGGGCCCCTGCACACACATCTCTCCCACACATACGGACCCCTGCACACACATCTCTCCCACACATACGGGCCCCTGCACACACATCTCTCCCACACATACGGGCCCCTGCACACACATCTCTCCCACACATACGGGCCCCTGCACACACATCTCTCCCACACATACGGGCCCCTGCACACACATCTCTCCCACACATACGGACCCCTGCACACACATCTCTCCCACACATACGGGCCCCTGCACACACATCTCTCCCACACATACGGGCCCCTGCACACACATCTCTCCCACACATACGGGCCCCTGCACACACATCTCTCCCACACATACGGGCCCCTGCACACACATCTCTCCCACACATACGGGCCCCTGTACACACATCTCTCCCACACATACGGGCCCCTGCACACACATCTCTCCCACACATACGGGCCCCTGCACACACATCTCTCCCACACATACGGGCCCCTGCACACACATCTCTCCCACACATACGGGCCCCTGCACACACATCTCTCCCACACATACGGACCCCTGCACACACATCTCTCCCACACATACGGGCCCCTGCACACACATCTCTCCCACACATACGGGCCCCTGCACACACATCTCTCCCACACATACGGGCCCCTGCACACACATCTCTCCCACACATACGGGCCCCTGCACACACATCTCTCCCACACATACGGGCCCCTGCACACACATCTCTCCCACACATACGGGCCCCTGCACACACATCTCTCCCACACATACGGGCCACTGCACACACATCTCTCCCACACATACGGGCCCCTGCACACACATCTCTCCCACACATACGGACCCCTGCACACACATCTCTCCCACACATACGGGCCCCTGCACACACATCTCTCCCACACATACGGGCCCCTGCACACACATCTCTCCCACACATACGGACCCCTGCACACACATCTCTCCCACACATACGGACCCCTGCACACACATCTCTCCCACACATACGGGCCCCTGCACACACATCTCTCCCACACATACGGGCCCCTGCACACACATCTCTCCCACACATACGGGCCCCTGCACACACATCTCTCCCACACATACGGGCCCCTGCACACACATCTCTCCCACACATACGGGCCCCTGCACACACATCTCTCCCACACATACGGGCCCCTGCACACACATCTCTCCCACACATACGGGCCCCTGCACACACATCTCTCCCACACATACGGGCCCCTGCACACACATCTCTCCCACACATACGGGCCCCTGCACACACATCTCTCCCACACATACGGGCCCCTGCACACACATCTCTCCCACACATACGGGCCCCTGCACACACATCTCTCCCACACATACGGGCCCCTGCACACACATCTCTCCCACACATACGGACCCCTGCACACACATCTCTCCCACACATACGGGCCCCTGCACACACATCTCTCCCACACATACGGGCCCCTGCACACACATCTCTCCCACACATACGGGCCCCTGCACACACATCTCTCCCACACATACGGACCCCTGCACACACATCTCTCCCACACATACGGGCCCCTGCACACACATCTCTCCCACACATACGGGCCCCTGCACACACATCTCTCCCACACATACGGACCCCTGCACACACATCTCTCCCACACATACGGGCCCCTGCACACACATCTCTCCCACACATACGGACCCCTGCACACACATCTCTCCCACACATACGGGCCCCTGCACACACATCTCTCCCACACATACGGGCCCCTGCACACACATCTCTCCCACACATACGGGCCCCTGCACACACATCTCTCCCACACATACGGGCCCCTGCACACACATCTCTCCCACACATACGGGCCCCTGCACACACATCTCTCCCACACATACGGGCCCCTGCACACACATCTCTCCCACACATACGGGCCCCTGCACACACATCTCTCCCACACATACGGGCCCCTGCACACACATCTCTCCCACACATACGGACCCCTGCACACACATCTCTCCCACACATACGGGCCCCTGCACACACATCTCTCCCACACATACGGGCCCCTGCACACACATCTCTCCCACACATACGGGCCCCTGCACACACATCTCTCCCACACATACGGGCCCCTGCACACACATCTCTCCCACACATACGGGCCCCTGCACACACATCTCTCCCACACATACGGGCCCCTGCACACACATCTCTCCCACACATACGGGCCCCTGCACACACATCTCTCCCACACATACGGGCCCCTGCACACACATCTCTCCCACACATACGGGCCCCTGCACACACATCTCTTCCACACATACGGGCCCCTGCACACACATCTCTCCCACACATACGGGCCCCTGCACACACATCTCTGCCACACATACGGGCCCCTGCACACACATCTCTCCCACACATACGGGCCCCTGCACACACATCTCTCCCACACATACGGACCCCTGCATACACATCTCTCCCACACATACGGGCCCCTGCACACACATCTCTCCCACACATACGGGCCCCTGCACACACATCTCTCCCACACATACGGGCCCCTGCACACACATCTCTCCCACACATACGGGCCCCTGCACACACATCTCTCCCACACATACGGGCCCCTGCACACACATCTCTCCCACACATACGGGCCCCTGCACACACATCTCTCCCACACATACGGGCCCCTGCACACACATCTCTCCCACACATACGGGCCCCTGCACACACATCTCTGCCACACATACGGACCCCTGCACACACATCTCTCCCACACATACGGGCCCCTGCACACACATCTCTCCCACACATACGGGCCCCTGCACACACATCTCTCCAATGCAGGGGCCCGTATGTATGGGCGAGATGGCATTTCTCCCACCCTGTAATTCGCCATTACCTTTTCTTTCTGTATCATCTTCTTGTATAAAAAGTCTGGATAAGTCCTCATGGGGAAGAAAGCCCCCGACCCCTCAGCGCACATAAAGACCCCGTTCTCGTAGACCACTCGGCCACGGCTGATGGTGACCAGGGGCACGCCGTGGCATCGCATGTTCTCATAGATGTTGACATCGCCTCCCTGGACCTGGGTGCTGGCAGAGATGGTCCTGGGGTACATAAATATAGGACAATGTGAGACGACGGCCACTGGGCTGCAGAGGAGGACAGAGGGTCCAGATGCCAACATCTTCTCCACAGAGGTCTACGCTGGACATCAGGCCACCAATACAGTACGTCATACTATAGATACAGGCTCAGCTCCGTCCTCATTCTCCACCTCTGCAATCTACGTCCAATCCGCCTGCTATATCCTCTATAATCCATATAAATACTGTCCACTGGAGACATCACCAGCCACAGCAGCCACCAGAACCCAAGTGCTTCATCATGAATCCAGTGGAAGCTATAGGTCACATGCATGACTGGTGACACAAGCCATAATGGCAGCAGCTTTCTGTCTGACAGCCAAGTCCCATACGGGCATGGCGACTTACCTTGCAGCCTCTGGGTCCCAGACCACCACGTCTGCGTCCGCACCTGGGATAATGCGGCCTTTGCGTGGGTACATGTTGTGGATCTTGGCTGCGTTGGAGCTCGTCACAGCCACAAAGCGGTTCTCATCCATCTTCCCTCCCACCTGCAACACAGACCCACAAGATCACACATCGTCACACTGTCACACACTGTCACATATTCTAACATATTGTTAATCATCACATATCGTCATATCACACATAGTCACACAGTCATACAGAACATGGTCATATATCATCACAAATCGTCACATATGGTCATATATCTCGCATCGTCACACACTGTCGCACATTGTAAACATCACAACACATTGGCACACACTGTCACTTATCACACATCGTCACACACTGGGCCAGATTCTCTAAGCTTCAAAAGTGATAAAATGGAGAGTGATTAACAGCCAGCCAATCAGCTCCTGCCTGACATTTTTCAAACACAGTCTGTAACATGGCAGGTAGGAGCTGATTGGCTGGCTGTTAATCACTCTCCATTTTATCACTTTTGAAGCTTAGAGAATCTAGCCCACTGTCACATATCACATATTGGCACACACTGTCACATATCTCACATCGTCACACACTGTCACATATCACACAATCACATATTGGCACACACTTTCACACATTGGGAGCTCTGGGACCAGCCAAGATATGGGGAGCCAGGCAGTGTAGGATTGCGGAGCTCTAGGACCAGCCAGGACATGGGGAGCCAGGCAGTGTAGGATTGCTGAGCTCTGGGACCATCCAGGACATGGGGAGACAGGCAGTGTAGGATTGCTGAGCTCTGGGACCATCCAGGACATGGGGAGACAGGCAGTGTAGGATTGCTGAGCTCTGGGACCATCCAGGACATGGGGAGACAGGCAGTGTAGGATTGCCGAGCTCTGGAACCAGCTAGGATATGGGGAGACAGGCAGTGTAGGATTGCTGAGCTCTGAGACCAGCCAGGACATATGGAGCCAGGCAGTGTAGGATTGCCGAGCTCTGGAACCAGCTAGGATATGGGGAGCCAGGCAGTGTAGGACTGCTGAGCTCAGGGACCAGCCAGGACATAGGGAGCCAGGCAGTGTAGGATTGCTGAGCTCTGGGACCAGCCAGGACATGGGGAGCCAGGCAGTGTAGGATAGCCGATCTCTGGGACCAGCCAGGACATTGGGAGCCAGGCAGTGTAGGATTGCCGAGCTCTAGGACCAGCCAGGACATGGGGAGCCAGGCAGTGTAGGATAGCCGATCTCTGGGACCAGCCAGGACATAGGGAACCAGGCAGTGTAGGATTGCCGAGCTCTAGGACCAGCCAGGACATGGGGAGCCAGGCAGTGTAGGATTGCCGAGCTCTGGAACCAGCTAGGATATGGGGAGCCAGGCAGTGTAGGATTGCCGAGCTCTGGGACATGGGGAGCCAGGCAGTGTAGGATTGCCGAGCTCTAGGACCAGCCAGGACATGGGGAGCCAGGCAGTGTAGGATTGCCAAGCTCTAGTGCCAGCTAGGATATGGGGAGCCAGGCAGTGTAGGATTGCCGAGCTCTGGGAAAAGCCAGGACATGTGGAGCTAGGCAGTGTAGGATTGCCGAGCTCTGGGACCATCCAGGACATGGGGAGACAGGCAGTGTAGGATTGCCGAGCTCTGAAACCACCTAGGATATGGGGAGCCAGGCAGTGTAGGATTGCTGAGCTCTGGGAACATCCAGGACATGGGGAGACAGGCAGTGTAGGATTGCTGAGCTCAGGGACCAGCCAGGACATATGGAGCCAGGCAGTGTAGGATTGCTGAGCTCTGGAACCAGCTAGGATATGGGGAGCCAGGCAGTGTAGGATTGCTGAGCTCAGGGACCAGCCAGGACATATGGAGCCAGGCAGTGTAGGATTGCTGAGCTCTGGGACCAGCCAGGACATGGGGAGCCAGGCAGTGTAGGATTGCTGATCTCTGGGACCAGCCAGGACATTGGGAGCCAGGCCGTGTAGGATTGCCGAGCTCTAGGACTAGCCAGGACATGGGGAGACAGGCAGTGTACGATTGCCAAGCTCTGGAACCAGCTAGGATATGGGGAGCCAGGCAGTGTAAGAGTGCAGAGCTCAGGGACCAGCCAGAACATGGGGAGCTAGGCAGTGTAGGATTGCTGAGCTCTGGGACCAACCAGGACATGGGGAGCCAGGCAGTGTAGGATTGCCGATCTCTGGGACCAGCCAGGACATTGGGAGCCAAGCAGTGTAGGATTGCTGAGCTCTGGAACCAGCTAGGACATGGGGAGCCAGGCAGTGTAGGATTGCTGAGCTCTGGAACCAGCCAGGACATGGGGAGCCAGGCAGTGTAGGATTGCCGAGCTCTGGGACTAGCCTGGACATGGGGAGCCAGGCAGTGTAGGATTGCCAAGCTCTGGGACCAGCCAGGACATGGGGAGCCAGGCAGTGTAGGATTGCCGAGCTCTAGTACCAGCCAGGACATAGGGAGCCAGGCAGTGTAGGATTGCCGAGCTCAGAGACCAGCCAAGACATGGGGAGCCAGGCAGTGTAGGATTGCCGAGCTCTAGGACCAGCCAGGACATAGGGAGCCAGGCAGTGTAGGATTGCCGAGCTCTGGGACCAGTCAGGACATGGGGAGACAGGCAGTGTAGGATTGCAGAGCTCTGGGACCAGCCAGGACATGGGGAGCCAGGCAGTGTAGGATTGCCGAGCTCTGGGACCAGCCAGGACATGGGGAGCAAGGCAGTGTAGGATTGCCGAGCTCTAGGACCAGCCAGGACATGGGGAGCCAAGCAGTGTAGGATTGACGAGCTCTGGGACCAGCCAGGACATGAGGAGCCAGGGAGTGTAGGATTGCCGAGCTCTAGGACCAGCCAGGACATGGGGAGCCAAGCAGTGTAGGATTGCCGAGCTCTAGGACCAGCCAGGACATGGGGCTGCAGGAGGACCTGGTGGTACTCGCTTGGCTGCTGCCCATCTAAACTCCCACTTCCCCATTTCCAGGATCAAAGGGCCGCAGCCACATTCTCCAGTACCTTGCTGGCAAAGTGCTGGAAGTAAGTTCTGATCCAAAGTCAGGAGCATTTAGACAGAGCAACCAGCAGGCCAGTATTACATTAGCTGCCCACTTTACCCAAATGTGGGTGAGGAGCCTGGTTCTGGTAAATATAACCCTCTACAACAAATAAACCCGGGGCTCTAGGTCCACCTCCGGTCCACTTGCAAATACCCAGGTAACATACAATATCTGGTGGATCTCCAGTGGTAATTACACCGTAGAGAAGACATCACGTCTGGCTGTAGACTCACCACTCCTCTCTCCCAGATGACGCTCATGCGGTCCTGCACTCCGCCCACTCCATGTGGGATCTTGGTGAAGTCCTCCTTGCCCATGGCCTTCTGCTTACTGGTGAATGTTCTGTGGTCTGAGGATACCACGTTCAGGGTGTCACTGGCAGAGAATGGAGAACGTGGTTACACAGGGAGCCATTAAGCCAGGGGAGCACCCACTATACTGGCACAAGGGAAACACATGGCAGCAAGGAGGTTAGGTGCATCACTGAGTATCTAACTGGCCTCTGTTCTCCATGTAACTGTGAATCCGCCCGACAGGCTTCACAGACGGTGCAAATGATCAGGGCCCCTTATTCCCAGGGCCGGATACATGATCATCTATAAGTTCTTAGCACATGCGGCTACCTAGGTGCGCAGTCAGAGAGATGCGTCTCTGAGCCACCCGCCTTCCCAGATGCAGCCATCTCCTGCAGTGGCCAGTTATAGCTAAGCCCTGTGTGGCCACAAACTCCTGACATTTACCATAAATGTATGTTTAATAACGTGTTGTAATCTGTTGTGGTGCTTTATGCCTGGTTGTAGAACTGCGTGGACGAAGCACTTTACAGAAAGTTATTTTGGACACTGGACAGTCCATGGGACACTGTCATCTGCTAATGATCCTCCTAGCGTGATACATTGTCTGTCTCTATGTAACACAGCGACACACAGCTCCATATAGTTGGGTTTCAGAATTTCATGTTGCTTCTAGGAAGGGGGTAATTCACATCTGATCGCCAATTATCGATAGACTGCGCTTGCGTCTGGTCCGCTATATGTGTGTGCGACGCCTGCCAGCGATGAAGTCCTGCAACTTTTTCGAAACACGAGCTGTTCCCACAATGATTGACAGGAAGTAGGCGTCTGGGGGTGGTAACACTCTGAGAAGAAGATTTCGGGGAGTGTCGGGGAGAAAACAGGCGTGCCTAGGTGACTGAGGGGAGAGTGTGATGTCAGCTCCAGCCCGTATATACCTCTGGCTACGCAGCGCCTGCAGTGACTGGTGCCCTATGTAAAAATGCTACGATGGTGTGGGGCTTTCAAAGGAATTATGACTCATTTGCAGTAATAAACATCTTGCACTCAAACAGGAATACAAGTCCTGTTCTCCCCTGTGCCCAGCACCTCCAAAATCTGCCTCTGAGGTGTGTCGGCAGCATGTCAGCGCATACGCAGCAGTAAGCGGTACTCCAGTGCCGGTGGTAGGAGCCTGTGAAGGAACATGGTTCCAGGTGCCACGTAGTAGGAGATTGGTGGTGGCAACAACATACCCACAGCTGACATTACATCCATGCGTTACAGGAGTACATTACTTACTTGGCCAGTAGGCTCATGAGGTAATTAGGGGTGTTGGCGTCTAATCTCAGTGGGGGTACCGTGACGTAGGCTGCAGCATGCGACCACTCCTGGTGGTAGTAGTAGATTCCATTCAAGGTGGCGTGGGCTGTGGTGGTTTCTGCATACACGATTTTCCCTGGACGGAGACACAAATGTCTGTTACCATTTCCCACAATATTCGAATTCTCCTTGTAAAGCTTAAAGTGCGTTACACTAAAACACTATCATATAAATGATGGGGGACAGGTACAGTACATGGAGGTGTAGATGATGTGGGACAGGTACAGTACATGGAGGTGTAGATGATGCGGGACAGGTACAGTACATGGAGGTGTAGATGATGGGGGACGGGTACAGTATGGGGAGGTGTAGATGATGTGGGACAGGTACAGTACATGGAGGTGTAGATGATGCTGGACAGGTACAGTACATGGAGGTGAAGATGATGCGGGACAGGTACAGTACATGGAGGTGTAGATGATGTGGGACAGGTACAGTACAGGGAGGTGTAGATGATGCGGGACAGGTACAGTACATGGAGGTGTAGATGATGGGGGACAGGTACAGTACATGGAGGTGTAGATGATGCGGGACAGGTACAGTATGGGGAGGTGTAGATGATGCAGGACAGGTACAGTACATGGAGGTGTAGATGATGTGGGACAGGTACAGTACGGGGAGGTGTAGATGATGCGGGATAGGTACAGTACATGGAGGTGTAGATGATGCGGGACAGGTACAGTACATGGAGGTGAAGATGATGCGGGACAGGTACAGTACATGGAGGTGTAGATGATGCGGGATAGGTACAGTACATAGAGGTGTAGATGATGTGGGACAGGTACAGTATGGGGAGGTGTAGATGATGTGGGACGGCTACAGTACATGGAGGTGTAGATGATGCTTGAGAGGTACAGTACATGGAGGTGTAGTTGATGTGGGACAGGTACAGTATGGGGAGGTGTAGATGATGTGGGACAGGTACAGTACATGGAGGTGTAGATGATGCAGGACAGGTACAGTACATGGAGGTGTAGATGATGCGGGACAGGTACAGTATATGGAGGTGTAGATGATGCGGGACAGGTACAGTACATGGAGGTGTAGATGATGTGGGACGGGTACAGTACATGGAGGTGTAGATGATGCGCGACAAGCACATTATATGGAGGTGTAGATGATGCGGGACAGGTACAGTACATGGAGGTGTAGATGATGAGGGACAGGTACAGTATATGGAGGTGTAGATGATGCGGGACAGGTACAGTACATGGAGGTGTAGATGATGTGGGACAGGTACAGTACGGGGAGATGTAGATGATGTGGGACAGGTACAGTATATGGAGGTGTAGATGATGCGGGACAGGTACAGTACATGGAGGTGTAGATGATGCGGGACAGGTACAGTACATGGAGGTGTAGAAGATGCGGGACAGGTACAGTACATGGAGGTGTAGATGATGCGGGACAGGTACAGTACATGGAGGTGTAGATGATGCGGGACAGGTACAGTACATGGAGGTGTAGATGATGCGGGACAGGTACAGTACATGGAGGTGTAGATGATGGGGGACGGGTACAGTATGGGGAGGTGTAGATGATGTGGGACAGGTACAGTACATGGAGGTGTAGATGATGCTGGACAGGTACAGTACATGGAGGTGAAGATGATGCGGGACAGGTACAGTACATGGAGGTGTAGATGATGCGGGATAGGTACAGTACATAGAGGTGTAGATGATGTGGGACAGGTACAGTATGGGGAGGTGTAGATGATGTGGGACGGCTACAGTACATGGAGGTGTAGATGATGCTTGAGAGGTACAGTACATGGAGGTGTAGTTGATGTGGGACAGGTACAGTATGGGGAGGTGTAGATGATGTGGGACAGGTACAGTACATGGAGGTGTAGATGATGCGGGACAGGTACAGTACATGGAGGTGTAGATGATGCGCGACAAGCACATTATATGGAGGTGTAGATGATGCGGGACAGGTACAGTACATGGAGGTGTAGATGATGAGGGACAGGTACAGTATATGGAGGTGTAGATGATGCGGGACAGGTACAGTACATGGAGGTGTAGATGATGTGGGACAGGTACAGTACGGGGAGATGTAGATGATGTGGGACAGGTACAGTATATGGAGGTGTAGATGATGCGGGACAGGTACAGTACATGGAGGTGTAGATGATGCGGGACAGGTACAGTACATGGAGGTGTAGAAGATGCGGAACAGGTACAGTACATGGAGGTGTAGATGATGCGGGACAGGTACAGTACATGGAGGTGTAGATGATGCGGGACAGGTACAGTACATGGAGGTGTAGATGATGCGGGACAGGTACAGTACATGGAGGTGTAGATGATGGGGGACGGGTACAGTATGGGGAGGTGTAGATGATGTGGGACAGGTACAGTACATGGAGGTGTAGATGATGCTGGACAGGTACAGTACATGGAGGTGAAGATGATGCGGGACAGGTACAGTACATGGAGGTGTAGATGATGCGGGACAGGTACAGTACATGGAGGTGTAGATGATGCGGGATAGGTACAGTACATAGAGGTGTAGATGATGTGGGACAGGTACAGTACATGGAGGTGTAGATGATGCGCGACAAGCACATTATATGGAGGTGTAGATGATGCGGGACAGGTACAGTACATGGAGGTGTAGATGATGAGGGACAGGTACAGTATATGGAGGTGTAGATGATGCGGGACAGGTACAGTACATGGAGGTGTAGATGATGTGGGACAGGTACAGTACGGGGAGATGTAGATGATGTGGGACAGGTACAGTATATGGAGGTGTAGATGATGCGGGACAGGTACAGTACATGGAGGTGTAGATGATGCGGGACAGGTACAGTACATGGAGGTGTAGAAGATGCGGGACAGGTACAGTACATGGAGGTGTAGATGATGCGGGACAGGTACAGTACATGGAGGTGTAGATGATGCGGGACAGGTACAGTACATGGAGGTGTAGATGATGCGGGACAGGTACAGTACATGGAGGTGTAGATGATGGGGGACGGGTACAGTATGGGGAGGTGTAGATGATGTGGGACAGGTACAGTACATGGAGGTGTAGATGATGCTGGACAGGTACAGTACATGGAGGTGAAGATGATGCGGGACAGGTACAGTACATGGAGGTGTAGATGATGCGGGATAGGTACAGTACATAGAGGTGTAGATGATGTGGGACAGGTACAGTATGGGGAGGTGTAGATGATGTGGGACGGCTACAGTACATGGAGGTGTAGATGATGCTTGAGAGGTACAGTACATGGAGGTGTAGTTGATGTGGGACAGGTACAGTATGGGGAGGTGTAGATGATGTGGGACAGGTACAGTACATGGAGGTGTAGATGATGCGGGACAGGTACAGTATATGGAGGTGTAGATGATGCGGGACAGGTACAGTACATGGAGGTGTAGATGATGCGCGACAAGCACATTATATGGAGGTGTAGATGATGCGGGACAGGTACAGTACATGGAGGTGTAGATGATGAGGGACAGGTACAGTATATGGAGGTGTAGATGATGCGGGACAGGTACAGTACATGGAGGTGTAGATGATGCGGGACAGGTACAGTACATGGAGGTGTAGATGATGCGGGACAGGTACAGTACATGGAGGTGTAGATGATGCGGGACAGGTACAGTACATGGAGGTGTAGATGATGCAGGACAGGTACAGTACATGGAGGTGTAGATGATGCGGGACAGGTACAGTACATGGAGGTGTAGAAGATGCGGGACAGGTACAGTACATGGAGGTGTAGATGATGCGGGACAGGTACAGTACATGGAGGTGTAGATGATGCGGGACAGGTACAGTACATGGAGGTGTAGTTGATGTGGGACAGGTACAGTATGGGGAGGTGTAGATGATGCGGGACAGGTACAGTACATGGAGGTGTAGATGATGCGGGACAGGTACAGTATATAGAGGTGTAGATGATGCGGGACAGGTACAGTATGGGGAGGTGTAGATGATGTGGGACAGGTACAGTACGGGGAGATGTAGATGATGCGGGACAGGTACAGTACATGGAGGTGTAGATGATGCGGGACAGGTACAGTACATGGAGGTGTAGATGATGTGGGACGGTACAGTACATGGAGGTGTAGATGATGCGGGATAGGTAAAGTATATGGAGGTGTAGATAATGCGGGACAGGTACAGTATATGGAGGTGTAGATGATGCGGGACAGGTACAGTATGGGGAGGTGTAGATGATGCGGGACAGGTACAGTACATGGAGGTGTAGATGATGGGGGACAGGTACAGTATGGGGAGGTGTAGATGATGTGGGACAGGTACAGTACATGGAGGTGTAGATGATGCGGGACAGACACAGTATGGGGAGGTGTAGATGATGCGGGACAGGTACAGTATGGGGAGGTGTAGATGATGCGGGACAGGTACAGTATATGGAGGTGTAGATGATGCGGGACAGGTACAGTATATGGAGGTGTAGATGATGCGGGACAGGTACAGTATATGGAGGTGTAGATGATGTGGGACGGGTACAGTACATGGAGGTGTAGATGACGCGGAATAGGTAAAGTATATGGAGGTGTAGATGATGCAGGACAGGTACAGTATATGGAGGTGTAGATTATTTGGGACGGGTACAGTACATGGAGGTGTAGATGATGCGGGACAGGTACAGTACATGGAGGTGTAGATGATGCGGGACAGGTACAGTACGGGGAGATGTAGATGATGTGGGACAGGTACAGTATATGGAGGTGTAGATTATGTGGGACGGGTACAGTACATGGAGGTGTAGATGATGTGGGACAGGTACAGTACATGGAGGTGTAGATGATGCGGGATAGGTACAGTACATGGAGGTGTAGATGATGTGGGACAGGCACAGTATGGGGAGGTGTAGATGATGCGGGATAGGTACAGTATATGGAGGTTTAGATTATGCAGGACAGGTACAGTATATGGAGGTGTAGATGATGTGGGACAGGTACAGTACATGGAGGTGTAGATGATGCGGGACAGGTACAGTATGGGGAGGGGTAGATGATGCGGGACAGGTACAGTACATGGAGGTGTAGATGATGGGGGACAGGTACAGTACATGGAGGTGTAGATGATGCGGGATAGGTACAGTACATGGAGGTGTAGATGATGTGGGACAGGTACAGTACGGGGAGATGTAGATGATGTGGGACAGGTACAGTATATGGAGGTGTAGATGATGTGGGACAGGTACAGTACGGGGAGATGTAGATGATGTGGGACAGGTACAGTATATGGAGGTGTAGATTATGTGGGGCGGGTACAGTACATGGAGGTGTAGATGATGTGGGACAGGTACAGTATATGGAGGTGTAGATTATGTGGGGCGGGTACAGTACATGGAGGTGTAGATGATGCGGGACAGGTACAGTACGGGGAGATGTAGATGATGTAGGACAGGTACAGTATATGGAGGTGTAGATTATGTGGGGCGGGTACAGTACATGGAGGTGTAGATGATGTGGGACAGGTACAGTACATGGAGGTGTAGATGATGCGGGATAGGTACAGTACATGGAGTTGTAGATGATGTGGGACAGGCACAGTATGGGGAGGTGTAGATGATGCGGGATAGGTACAGTATATGGAGGTGTAGATGATGCAGGACAGGTACAGTATATGGAGGTGTAGATGATGTGGGACAGGTACAGTACATGGAGGTGTAGATGATGTGGGACAGGTACAGTACATGGAGGTGTAGATGATGAGGGACAGGTACAGTACATGGAGGTGTAGATGATGCGGTATAGGTACAGTACATGGAGGTGTAGATGATGGGGGACAGGTACAGTATGGGGAGGTGTAGATGATGCGGGACAAGCACAGAATGGGGAGGTGTAGATGATGCGGGACAGGTACAGTACATGGAGGTGTAGATGATGTGGGATAGGTACAGTATGGGGAGGTGTAGATGATGCGGGACAGGTACAGTATGGGGAGGTGTAGATGATGCGGGACAGGTACAGTACATGGAGGTGTAGATGATGCGGGATAGGTACAGTACATGGAGGTGTAGATGATGTGGGACAGGTACAGTATGGGGAGGTGTAGATGATGTGGGACAGGTACAGTACATGGAGGTGTAGATGATGCGGGACAGGTACAGTACATGGAGGTGTAGATGATGCGGGATAGGTACAGTACATGGAGGTGTAGATGATGTGGGACAGGTACAGTACATGGAGGTGTAGATGATGTGGGACAGGTACAGTACATGGAGGTGTAGATGATGAGGGACAGATACAGTACATGGAGGTGTAGATGATGCGGGATAGGTACAGTACATGGAGGTGTAGATGATGGGGGACAGGTACAGTATGGGGAGGTGTAGATGATGCGGGACAAGCACAGAATGGGGAGGTGTAGATGATGCGGGACAGGTACAGTACATGGAGGTGTAGATGATGCAGGACAGGTACAGTGTAAGGAGGTGTAGATGATGCGGGACAGGTACAGTATGGGGAGGGGTAGATGATGCGGGACAGGTACAGTACATGGAGGTGTAGATGATGGGGGACAGGTACAGTACATGGAGGTGTAGATGATGCGGGATAGGTACAGTACATGGAGGTGTAGATGATGTGGGACAGGTACAGTACGGGGAGATGTAGATGATGTGGGACAGGTACAGTATATGGAGGTGTAGATGATGTGGGACAGGTACAAAACATGGAGGTGTAGATGATGCGGGACAGGTACAGTACGGGAAGATGTAGATGATGTGGGACAGGTACAGTATATGGAGGTGTAGATTATGTGGGGCGGGTACAGTACATGGAGGTGTAGATGATGTGGGACAGGTACAGTACATGGAGGTGTAGATGATGCGGGATAGGTACAGTACATGGAGTTGTAGATGATGTGGGACAGGCACAGTATGGGGAGGTGTAGATGATGCGGGATAGGTACAGTATATGGAGGTGTAGATGATGCAGGACAGGTACAGTATATGGAGGTGTAGATGATGTGGGACAGGTACAGTACATGGAGGTGTAGATGATGTGGGACGGGTACAGTACATGGAGGTGTAGATGATGAGGGACAGGTACAGTACATGGAGGTGTAGATGATGCGGTATAGGTACAGTACATGGAGGTGTAGATGATGGGGGACAGGTACAGTATGGGGAGGTGTAGATGATGCGGGACAAGCACAGAATGGGGAGGTGTAGATGATGCGGGACAGGTACAGTACATGGAGGTGTAGATGATGCGGGATAGGTACAGTATGGGGAGGTGTAGATGATGCGGGACAGGTACAGTATGGGGAGGTGTAGATGATGCGGGACAGGTACAGTACATGGAGGTGTAGATGATGAGGGACAGGTACAGTACATGGAGGTGTAGATGATGGGGTACAGGTACAGTACATGGAGGTGTAGATGATGCGGGACAGGTACAGTACATGGAGGTGTAGATGATGTGGGACAGGTACAGTATGGGGAGGTGTAGATGATGTGGGACAGGTACAGTACATGGAGGTGTAGATGATGCGGGACAGGTACAGTACATGGAGGTGTAGATGATGCGGGATAGGTACAGTATATGGAGGTGTAGATGATGTGGGACAGGTACAGTACATGGAGGTGTAGATGATGCGGGACAGGTACAGTATATGGAGGTGTAGATGATGCGGGACAGGTACAGTACATGGAGGTGTAGATGATGTGGGACAGGTACAGTATAGGGAGGTGTAGATGATGTGGGACAGGTACAGTACATGGAGGTGTAGATGATGCGGGACAAGCACAGTATGTGGAGGTGTAGATGATGCGGGACAGGTACAGTACATGGAGGTGTAGATGATGCGGGACAGGTACAGTACATGGAGGTGTAGATGATGCGGGACAGGTACAGTACATGGAGGTGTAGATGATGCGGGACAGGTACAGTACGGGGAGGTGTAGATGATGCGGGACAGGTACAGTACATGGAGGTGTAGATGATGCGGGACAGGTACAGTACATGGAGGTGTAGATGATGCGGGACAGGTACAGTACATGGAGGTGTAGAAGATGCGGGACAGGTACAGTACGGGGAGGTGTAGATGATGCGGGACAGGTACAGTACATGGAGGTGTAGATGATGCGGGACAGGTACAGTACATGGAGGTGTAGATGATGCGGGACAGGTACAGTACATGGAGGTGTAGAAGATGCGGGACAGGTACAGTACGGGGAGGTGTAGATGATGCGGGATAGGTACAGTACATGGAGGTGTAGATGATGCGGGACAGGTACAGTATGGGGAGGTGTAGATGATGCGGGACAGGTACAGTATATAGAGGTGTAGATGATGCATGACAGGTACAGTACGGGGAGGTGTAGATGATGCAGGACAGGTACAGTACATGGAGTACTACAGTACATGGAGGTGTAGATGATGCGGGATAGGTACAGTACATGGAGGTGTAGATGAGGCGGGACAGGTACAGTATGGGGAGATGTAGATGATGCAGGACAGGTACAGTATATAGAGGTGTAGATTATGCAGGACAGGTACAGTACAGGGAGGAGTAGATGATGCAGGACAGGTACAGTACACGGAGGTGTAGAAGATGCGGGACAGGTACAGTACAGGGAGGAGTAGATGATGCAGGACAGGTACAGTACACGGAGGTGTAGAAGATGCGGGACAGGTACAGTACGGGGAGATGTAGATGATGCGGGACAGGTACAGTACGAGGAGGTGTAGATGATCCGGGACAGGTACAGTACATGGAGGTGTAGATGATGGGGGACAGGTACAGTACATGGAGGTGTAGATGATGCAGGAGAAGTACAGTACGGGAGGTGTAGATGATCCGGGACAGGTACAGTAAATGGAGGTGTAGATGATGGGGGACAGGTACAGTACATGGAGGTGTAGATGATGCAGGAGAGGTACAGTACATGGAGGTGTAGAAGATGCGGGAAAAGTACAGTACGGGGAGATGTAGATGATGTGGGACAGGTACAGTATGGGGAGGTGTTGATGATGCGGGACAGGTACAGTATATAGAGGTGTAGATGATGCAGGACAGGTACAGTACGGGGAGGTGTAGATGATGCAGGACAGGTACAGTACACTGAGGTGTAGAATATGCGGGACAGGTACAGTACGGGGAGATGTAGATGATGTGGGACAGGTACAGTACGAGGAGGTGTAGATGATGCGGGACAGGTACAGTACATGTAGGTGTAGATGATGCGGGACAGGTAAAGTACATGGAGGTATAAATGATGCGGGACAGGTACAGTACATGGAGGTATAAATGATGCGGGACAGGTACATTACATGGAGGTGTAGATGATGCGGGACAGGTACAGTACAGGGAGCTATAAATGATGTGGGACAGGTACATTACATGGAGGTGTAGATGATGCAGGGCAGGTACAGTACATGGAGGTGTAGATGATGAGGGACAGGTACAGTACATGGAGGTATAAATGATGTGGGACAGGTACAGTACATGGAGGTGCAGTGATGCAGGACAGGTACAGTATGGGGAGGTATAAATGATGCGGGACAGGTACAGTATGGGGAGGTATAAATGATGCAGAACAGGTACACAACATGGAGGTGTAGATGATGCGGGACAGGTACAGTACATGGAGGTGTAGATGATGCGGGACAGGTACAGTACATGGAGGTGTAGATGATGTGGGACGGGTACAGTACATGGAGGTGTAAATGATGTGGGACAGGTACAGTACATGGAGGTGTAGATGATGCGGGATAGGTACAGTACATGGAGGTGTAGATGATGGGGTACAGGTACAGTATGGGGAGGTGTAGATGATGCGGGATAGGTACAGTACATGGAGTTGTAGATGATGTGGGACAGGAACAGTACATGGAGGTGTAGATGATGCGGGACAGGTACAGTACATGGAGGTGTAGATGATGCGGGACAGGTACAGTACGGGGAGGTGTAGATGATGTGGGACAGGAACAGTACATGGAGGTGTAGATGATGCGGGACAGGTACAGTACATGGAGGTGTAGATGATGCGGGACAAGCACAGTATGGGGAGGTGTAGATGATGCGGGACAGGAACAGTATGGGGAGGTGTAGATGATGCGGGACAGGTACAGTATGGGGAGGTGTAAATGATGTGGGACAGGTACAGTATGGGGGTGTCAGCTCAGGGGTTTGTTGTGTTCCCGGCTGTGACCGTGGTGGGCCAGTGGAGGGCGCTGTGAAGCGGAATACTGGGGGTCTGATGACTGACATACACGAGGGGACAGGAGCACAGCGAACCAGAGTTTTGGCGGAGACCAGGAACAGGGGCGCAGAGTCTAACCTGCCAGCGGTGTTCACCAGGGAGTCCCGCAAGGGACTTTGGACTTAGCTGCGTCTGACAGGCAGGTCGCGGCCCCCTGCCCTGGTCCTCAGGACGCAGGCTGGGACTCGGGAGGCTGGACCCTGGAACGGCCTTGGGAGACCAGGGTGACTGGGGGGCAGTCTGGGAACTGCAGGAGTGACGACTAGGGATGTCGACGGGAAGGTAGACAGGTGTATTGGCTGGATAGGACAATGGTGGACTAGTCACTATGGAGCGCAATAGCCGGTAGTCAACCCAGGTGTTGATGGGGACTTGTCGACAGGATCAGGACAGGATGGTATAAGTCTCTGATGGTGATAGCTGGCTTAGGAGCTAGAGAGCTGCTCAGCTGGGATGGTATCGCAGGAGTCTTCTGGAGATGGAAAGAACCAGGTAAGTAATAGCAGCTGGGGAAACGCTGGAGACAAGGACACAGGTGAGCCTCGATATCCTGGAGCCTTGGGAACTTCCTCTGAACACAGGAGAACTCTGGAGCAGATAAAGCAATTGTTCAAGGCGAGGAATGAAGGCACAGGGCCTGAGTTATATCCCCTTGCCGGATTGTGATTGGCTGCCAGGGGCAGCACCAATCAATGCTAGGGAAGGACAGACACACCCGATTACTGCTCAGGTGTGCGCGGGTCAGGGGTCAGGCTGCTGGTCAGCGGGATTGGTCAACTTAGTCAGGTGAGCAGAGGTGTCATGGCGGCGTCCATGCCGTCCGGAGCCGGCATGTCAGCGTGTCAGCGACAAGAGACATCGCCGGTCACCCGTGGCCCACTGGGGACATCACGCCAAGCACTAGTACCGACCAAGGACCTTAACCGCAGCGCAGACCATCGGGAAGGTAAAGATCGTGGTCTCAAGTGGGGATGCTTACAGGGGTTTAAGACAGGGGGGTATAAATGATGTGGGACAGGTACAGTACATGGAGGTGTAAATGATGTGGGACAGGTACGGGGAGGTGTAAATAATGTGAGACAGATACGGGGAGGTGTAAGTGAAGTGGGACAGGTATGCAGAGGTGTAAATGATGTGGGACAGGTATGGAGAGGTGTAAATGATGTGGGACAGGTATGTGGAGGTATAAATGATATGGGACAGGTATGAGGAGGTGTAATGAGGTGTAAATGATGTATATATGTACAGTATGGGGATGTAAAAATTATGTGGGACAAATATGTTGAGATATAAATGATGTGGGACAGGTATGTAGAGGTGTAAATTATGTGAGACAGGTACGTGGAGGTATAAATGATGTGGGACAGGTAGGTAGAGGTCTAAGGGAAGTGGGACAGGTAGGTGTACGTGTAACTAAAGTGAGACCAGTAGGGGGAGGTGTAATTGAAGTGGTACAGGTAGAAAGAGGTGTAAGTGAAGTGGTACAGGTACGTGAAGGTGGAAATTATGAGGGACCGGTACGTGGAGGTGTAAATGATGTGGGATAGGTACGTGGAGGTGTAAATGATGTGGGACACATACATGGAGATGTAAATGACGTGGGACAGGTACATGGAGGTGTAAATGATGTGGGACACGTACATGGAGATGTAAATGATGTGGGACAGGTACGTGGAGGTGCAAATGATGTAGGACAGGTAGTGTAAGGTGTAAGTGAAGTGGGACAAGTAAGGGGATGTGTAATTAAAGTGAGACCGGTAGGTGGAGGTGTAAGTGAAGTGGCGTAACTGGACACCCTTCTAGATCTGACCACAAATCACTCAGGTACTGTCCTACATGACTCAGGTCCTAGCACCCTCCTATATCTGACCCCACATCACTCAGGTACTGTCCTATATGACTCAGGTCCTAGCACCCTCCTATATCTCACCACACATCACTCAGGTACTGTCCTACATGACACAGGTCAGGACATCCTCCTGGATGTCACCACACATCACTCAGGTACTGTCCTACATGACACAGGTCAGGACACCCTCCTAGATCTGACCACACATCACTCAGGTATTGTCCTATATGACACAGGTCAGGACATCCTCATGGATCTCACCACACATCACTCAGGTACTGTCCTACATGATACAGGTCAGGACATCCTCATGGATCTCACCACACATCACTCAGGTACTGTCCTACATGACACTGGTCAGGACATCCTCATGGATCTCACCACACATCACTCAGGTACTGCCCTACATGACACAGGTCAGGACATCCTCATGGATCTAACCACACATCACTCAGGTACTGTCCTACATGACACAGGTCAGGACAGCCTCCTGGATCTCACCACACATCACTCAGGTACTGTCCTACATGACACAGGTCAGGACATCCTCCTGGATCTCACCACACATCACTCAGGTACTGTCCTACATGACACAGGTCAGGACACCCTCCTGGATCTGACCACACATCACTCAGGTACTGTCCTACATGACACAGGTCAGGACATCCTCCTGGATCTCACCACACATCATTTAGGTACTGTCCTACATGACACAGGTCAGGACATCCTCCTGGATCTCACCACACATCACTCAGGTACTGTTCTACATGACTCAGGTCCTAGCAGCCTCCTAGATCTGACCACACATAACTCAGGTACTGTCCTATATGACTCAGGTCCTAGCACCCTCCTATATCTCACCACACATCACTAAGGTACTGTCCTACATGACACAGGTCAGGACATCCTCCTGGATCTCACCACACATCACTCAGGTGCTGTCCTACATGACACAGGTCAGGACACCCTCCTGGATCTCACCACACATCACTTAGGTACTGTCCTACATGACACAGGTCAGGACATCCTCCTGGATCTCACCACACATCACTCAGGTACTGTCCTACATGACCCAGATCAGGACATCCTCCTGGATCTCACCACACATCACTCAGGTTCTGTCCTACATGACACAGGTCAGGACATCCTCCTGGATCTCACCACACATCACTCAGGTACTGTCCTACATGACACAGGTCAGGACATCCTCCTGGATCTCACCACACATCACTCAGGTACTGTCCTACATGACCCAGATCAGGACATCCTCCTGGATCTCACCACACATCACTCAGGTACTGTCCTACATGACACAGGTCAGGACATCCTCCTGGATCTCACCACACATCACTCAGGTACTGTCCTAAGTGACCCAGGTCAGGACATCCTCCTGGATCTCACCACACATCACTCAGGTACTGTCCTACATGACACAGGTCAGGACATCCTCCTGGATCTCACCACACATCACTCAGGTACTGTCCTACATGACACAGGTCAGGACATCCTCCTGGATCTCACCACACATCACTCAGGTACTGTCCTATATGACCCAGGTCAGGATATCCTCCTGGATCTCACCACACATCACTCAGGTACTGTCCTACATGACACAGGTCAGGACATCCTCCTGGATCTCACCTTGCATTTTGGCAGAGGCAATGACATCACCTGCTGACATACTGGAGACGTTCACCAAGTACACAGGGCAAAAGGTCTGAGAAGCAGAGACAGAGAGGAGGCTACAAGATTAGTAGAGCCAGATACACACCAGTTAGGATGAGATGGTGAGAACATAGTAATAACAAAATGAAATAAACATAGTGACCCAAACATCGGAACACACAAAAATCACAGTATTCCACACATCACAATACGCACAACACATAATAACCTAAACATCACAATACACAGAGCACACAGCAACCTAAACATCACAATACACAGCGCACACAGTAACCCACACATAACAATACACAGAGCACACAGTAACCCAAACACCACAATACACACAACACACAGTAACACAAACATCGGTATACACAGAACACACAGTATTCCACACACCACAATACACACAACACATAATACTGTATACTAAACATCACAATACACAGAGCACACAGAAACCCAAACATTACAATAGATAGAGAACACAATAACCCTCACACCACGATGCACAAAGAACACAGTAACCCACACACCACAATACACAGAGCACACAATAACTCAAACACCACAATGCAAAAACCACACAGTATTCCACACACCACAATACACACAACACATAGTAACCGAAACATCACAATACACAGAGTACACAACAACCTAAACATCACAATACACAGCGCACACAGTAACCCACACATAACAATACACAGAGCACACAGTAACCCACACATAACAATACACAGAGCACACAGTAACCCACACATAACAATACACAGAGCACACAGTAACCCACACATCACAATACACAGCGCACACAGTAACTAACACATAACAATACACAGAGCACACAGTAACCCACACATAACAATACACAGAGCACACAGTAACCCAAACATCAACATACACAGAGCCCCCAGTACCTCAAACATCACAATACACAGAACACACAGTAACCCATGGAAATTGGGAGGTTTGCTGTTCACTCCCCGAGGGGGAGATTTACTAAGATCGAATGGGTACAAATGCAGTCATTCTTAGCCATTCGATCTGTAATATGGCCTGGTCAGCCATATTCGGCCATAGTGTTCTATCTGATCGGCAGATTTAATATAATTTGAATATGAATTCACCAGTAAATACAAATGACAAGTAGAACATATATTTGCAGCGAGTTTTGTATAAGCCTGCATGGTTCAGTCAGATCCGTCATATCAGTCAGATCCGTCATATCAGTCAGATGCATCATATCAGTCAGATCCGTCATATCAGTCAGATCCGTCATATCAGTCAGATGCATCATATCAGTCAGATGCATCATATCAGTCAGATCCGTCACATCAGTCAGATCCGTCATATCAGTCAGATGCATCATATCAGTCAGATGCATCATATCAGTCAGATCCGTCACATCAGTCAGATCCATCATATCAGTTAGATCCGTCATATCAGTTAGATATATCAATCAGATCCATCATATCAGTCAGATCCATCATATCAGTCAGATCCATCATATCAGTTAGATCCGTCATATCAGTCAGATCCATCATAGTCAGATCCGTCATATCAGTCAGATCCATCATATCAGTCAGATCCGTCAGATCTATCATATCAGTTACATACGTCATATCCGTCATATCAGTCAGATGTATCATATCAGTCAGATCCGTCATAGCAGTCAGATGCAGTATATCAGTCAGATCCGTCATATCAGACAGATCCTTCATATCTGTCAGATCTATCATATCAGTCAGATTCGTCATATCAGATCCTTCATATCAGTCAGTTCCGTCATATCAGTCAGATGCAGTATATCAGTCAGATCTGTCATATCAGTCAGATCCTTCATATCCGTCAGATCCATCATATCAGTCAGATCCTTCATATCCGTCAGATCCATCATATCAGTCAGATCCGTCATATCAGTCAGATCCGTCATATCAGTAAGATCCGTCATATCAGTCAGATCCTTCATATCAGTCAGATCTGTCATATCAGTCAGATCCATCATATCAGTCAGATCCATCATATCAGTCAAATCCGTCACATCAGTCAGATCCATCATATCAGTTAGATCCGTCATATCAGTTAGATCCATCACATCAATCAGATCCATCATATCAGTCAGTTCCATCATATCAGTCAGATTCATCATATCAGTCAGATCCATCATAGTCAGATCCGTCACATCAGTCAGATCCATCATATCAGTCAGATCCGTCAGATCTATCATATCAGTTACATACGTCATATCCATCAGATCCGTCATATCAGTTACATACATCATATCAGTCAGATCCGTCATACCAGTCAGATCCGTCATATCAGTCAGATGTATCATATCAGTCAGATGTATCATATCAGTTACATACGTTATATCAGTCAGATGCGTCATATCAGTCAGATGCGTCATATCAGTCAGATCCGTCATATCAGTCAGATGTAGTATATCAGTCAGATCCGTCATATCAGACAGATCCTTCATATCTGTCAGATCCATCATACCAGTCAGATCCGTCATATCAGATTCTTCATATCAGTCAGATCCGTCATATCAGTCAGATGCAGTATATCAGTCAGATCCGTCATATCCGTCAGATCCATCATATCAGTCAGATCCGTCATATCAGCCAGATCCGTCATATCAGTCAGATCCGTCATATCCGTCATAGATCCATCATATCAGTCAGATCCTTCATATCAGTCAGAGCTGTCATATCAGTCAGATCCGTCATATCAGTCAGATCCATCATATAAGTCAGATCCATCATATCAGTCAAGTATGTCATATCAGTCAGATCCGTCATATCAGTCAAGTATGTCATATCAGTCAGATTCATCATATCAGTCAGATCCGCCATATCAGTCAGATCCGCCATATCAGTCAGATCCGCCATATCAGTCAGATCCTTCATATCCATCAGATCTATCATATCAGTCAGATCCGTCATATCAGTCAGATCCTTCATATCCGTCAGATCCATCATATCAGTCAGATCCGTCATATCAGTCAGATCCATCATATCAGTCAAGTATGTCATATCAGTCAGATTCATCATATCAGTCAGATCCTTCATATCCGTCAGATCCGTCATATCAGTCAGATCCGTCATATCAGTCAGATCCATCATATCAGTCAGATCCGTCATATCAGTCAGATCCGTCATATCAGTCAGATCCGTCATATCAGTCAGATCCGTCATATCAGTCAGATCCATCATATCAGTCAGATCCATCATATCAGTCTAGTATGTCATATCAGTCAGATCCGTCATATCAGTCAACTATGTTATATCAGTCAGATTCATCATATCAGTCAGATCCGTCATATCAGTCAAGTATGTCATATCAGTCAGATCCGTCATATCAGTCAGATCGGTGCAGTCAGATCCATCATATCAGTCAGATGCAGTATATCAGTCAGATCCGTCATATCAGTCAGATCCATCATATCAGTCAAATATGTCATATCAGTCAGATTCATCATATCAGTCAGATCCGTCATATCAGTCAGATCCGTCATATCAGTCAGATCCGTCATATCCGTCATAGATCCATCATATCAGTCAGATCCGTCATATCAGTCAGATCCGTCATATCAGTTAGATCCTTCATATCAGTCAGATCCATCATATCAGTCAGATCCATCATATCAGTCAAGTATGTCATATCAGTCAGATTCATCATATCAGTCAGATCCGTCATATCAGTCAAGTATGTCATATCAGTCAGATCCGTCATATCAGTCAGATCCGTCATATCAGTCAGATCGGTGCAGTCAGATCCGTCATATCAGTCAGATGCAGTATATCAGTCAGATCCGTCATATCAGTCAGATCCGTCATATCAGTCAGATCCGTCATATCAGTCAGATCCGTCATATCAGTCAGATCCGTCATATCAGTCAGATCCATCATATCCATCATATCAGTCAGTTCCGTGCAGTCAGATCCGTCATATTAGTCAGATCCATCATATCAGTCAGATCCATCATTTCAGTCAAGTATGTCATATCAGTCAGATTCATCATATCAGTCAGATCAATCATATCAGTCAAGTATGTCATATCAGTCAGATCCGTCATATCAGTCAGATCCGTCAGATCCATCATATCAGTCAGATCCGTCATATCAGCCAGATCCGTCATATCAGTCAAATCCTTCATATCAGTCAGATCCATCATATCAGTCAGAGCTGTCATATCAGTCAGATCCGTCATATCAGTCAGATCCATCATATAAGTCAGATCCATCATATCAGTCAAGTATGTCATATCAGTCAGATCCGTCATATCAGTCAAGTATGTCATATCAGTCAGATTCATCATATCAGTCAGATCCGCCATATCAGTCAGATCCGCCATATCAGTCAGATCCGCCATATCAGTCAGATCCGCCATATCAGTCAGATCCTTCATATCCATCAGATCTATCATATCAGTCAGATCCGTCATATCAGTCAGATCCTTCATATCCGTCAGATCCATCATATCAGTCAGATCCGTCATATCAGTCAGATCCATCATATCAGTCAAGTATGTCATATCAGTCAGATTCATCATATCAGTCAGATCCTTCATATCCGTCAGATCCATCATATCAGTCAGATCCGTCATATCAGTCAGATCCATCATATCAGTCAAGTATGTCATATCAGTCAGATTCATCATATCAGTCAGATCCTTCATATCCGTCAGATCCGTCATATCAGTCAGATCCGTCATATCAGTCAGATCCGTCATATCAGTCAGATCCGTCATATCAGTCAGATCCGTCATATCAGTCAGATCCGTCATATCAGTCAGATCCATCATATCAGTCAGATCCGTCATATCAGTCAGATCCGTCATATCAGTCAGATCCATCATATCAGTCAAGTATGTTATATCAGTCAGATTCATCATATCAGTCAGATCCGTCATATCAGTCAAGTATGTCATATCAGTCAGATCCGTCATATCAGTCAGATCGGTGCAGTCAGATCCATCATATCAGTCAGATGCAGTATATCAGTCAGATCCGTCATATCAGTCAGATCCATCATATCAGTCAAATATGTCATATCAGTCAGATTCATCATATCAGTCAGATCCGTCATATCAGTCAGATCCTTCATATCCGTCATAGATCCATCATATCAGTCAGATCCGTCATATCAGTCAGATCCGTCAAATCAGTTAGATCCTTCATATCAGTCAGATCCATCATATCAGTCAAGTATGTCATATCAGTCAGATTCATCATATCGGTCAGATCCGTCATATCAGTCAGATCCGTCATATCAGTCAGATCTGTCATATCAGTCAGATCGGTGCAGTCAGATCCGTCATATCAGTCAGATGCAGTATATCAGTCAGATCCGTCATATCAGTCAGATCCATCATATCAGTCAGATCTGTCATATCAGTCAGATCCGTCATATCAGTCAGATCCGTCATATCAGTCAGATCCGTCATATCAGTCAGATCCATCATATCAGTCAGATCAGTGCAGTCAGATCCGTCATATCAGTCAGATCCGTCATATTAGTCAGATCCATCATATCAGTCAGATCCATCATATCAGTCAGATCCATCATATCAGTCAGATCCGTCATATCAGTCAGATCCGTCATATCAGTCAGATCCGTCATATCAGTCAGTCTGACGGATGTGATTGATCTGACTGATGTGATTGATCTGACTGATATCAGTCAGATTCATCATATCAGTCAGATCCGTCATATCAGTCAGATCCGTCATATCAGTCAGATCCTTCATATCCGTCATAGATCCATCATATCAGTCAGATCCGTCATATCAGTCAGATCCGTCATATCAGTTAGATCCTTCATATCAGTCAGATCCATCATATCAGTCAAGTATGTCATATCAGTCAGATTCATCATATCGGTCAGATCCGTCATATCAGTCAAGTATGTCATATCAGTCAGATCCGTCATATCAGTCAGATCTGTCATATCAGTCAGATCGGTGCAGTCAGATCCGTCATATCAGTCAGATGCAGTATATCAGTCAGATCCGTCATATCAGTCAGATCCATCATATCAGTCAGATCCGTCATATCAGTCAGATCCGTCATATCAGTCAGATCCGTCATATCAGTCAGATCCATCATATCAGTCAGATCAGTGCAGTCAGATCCGTCATATCAGTCAGATCCGTCATATTAGTCAGATCCATCATATCAGTCAGATCCATCATATCAGTCAGATCCATCATATCAGTCAAGTATGTCATATCAGTCAGATTCATCATATCAGTCAGATCAATCATATCAGTCAAGTATGTCATATCAGTCAGATTCATCATATCAGTCAGATCCGTCATATCAGTCAAGTATGTCATATCAGTCAGATTCAGCATATCAGTCAGATTCATCATATCAGTCAGATCCATCAAATCAGTCAGTTCCATCATAGGCAGATCAGTCAGATCCATCATATCAGTCAGATTCGTGCAGGCTTACAAGTGTAAAAAAAAATGAAATGTAAAAAAAAAAAAAACAGTGTGGGCCCATCGGATGGCTATAACCAGCCCTGGGCTCGTTGAACCGGATCTGGTTCATTTTTTTTTTTTTTTTACACAGAGAAAGATCTGACGGATGTGATTGATCTGACTGATGTGATTGATCTGACTGATCCGTGCAGACTTCAGCCAAATACACCTGGAAAATTAGGATTATTTTCGTATTTCCGGTTGAATATTGGCCGTATTTTACATACAGCCTGGTAGTAAATTTGGAATCACCATTCGGATGAATGGTGAATTCCATTTATATTCTTTCATGGCGTATGCAATCGTATACCAAATATGAATACGCCTAGCAAAACAATGCGAATACCCGTATACTGGCCTTTGTAAATTTGAAAGTACATCTTAACGGCCATATACGGATATGAAAGGCTACAGATACAGCTATACACAGCAATTTGTAATTCAGTACATTTATCCCAATATGTTAGCGATACACAGGACAGGAGTCACACTATACAGCACACACAGGCAGCGATACACAGGACAGGAGTCACACTATACAGCACACACAGGCAGCGATACACAGGACAGGAGTCACACTATACAGCACACAGGCAGCGATGCACAGGACAGGTATCACACTATACAGGACACAGGTAGCGATGCACAGGACAGGAGTCACACTATACAGCACACAGGCAGCGATACACAGGACAGGAGTCACACTATACAGCACCCAGGCAGCGATGCACAGGACAGGAGTCACACTATACAGCACACAGGCAGCGATGTGCAGGACAGGGATCACACTATACAGCACACACAGGCAGCAATATACAGGACAGGAATCACACTATACAGCACACACAGGCATCGATACACAGGACAGGAATCACACTATACAGGACACAGGTAGCGATGCACAGGACAGGAATCACACTATACAGCACACACAGGCAGCGATACACAGGACAGGAGTCACACTATACAGCACACACAGGCAGCGATACACAGGACAGGAGTCACACTATACAGCACACACAGGCAGCGATACACAGGACAGGAGTCACACTATACAGCACACAGGCAGCGATGCACAGGACAGGTATCACACTATACAGGACACAGGTAGCGATGCACAGGACAGGAGTCACACTATACAGCACACAGGCAGCGATGTGCAGGACAGGGATCACACTATACAGCACACACAGGCAGCAATATACAGGACAGGAATCACACTATACAGCACACACAGGCATCGATACACAGGACAGGAATCACACTATACAGGACACAGGTAGCGATGCACAGGACAGGAATCACACTATACAGGGCACACAGGCAGCGATACACAGGACAGGAATCACACTATACAGCACACACAGGCAGCGATGCACAGGACAGGAATCACACTATACAGCACACACAGGCAGCGATGCACAGGACAGGAATCACACTATACAGCACACACAGGCAGCAATGCACAGGACAGGAATCACACTATACAGCACACACAGGCAGTGATGCACAGGACAGGAATCACACTATACAGGACACAGGTAGCGATGCACAGGACAGGAGTCACACTATACAGGACACAGGTAGCGATGCACAGGACAGGAGTCACACTATACAGGGCACACAGGCAGCGATGCACAGGACAGGAATCACAGTATACAGCACACACAGGCAGCGATGCACAGGACAGGAATCACACTATACAGGGCACACAGGCAGCGATGCACAGGACAGGAATCACACTATACAGCACACACAGGCAGCGATACACAGGACAGGAATCACACTATACAGCACACACAGGCAGCAATGCACAGGACAGGAATCACACTATACAGCACACACAGGCAGCGATGCACAGTACAGGAATCACACTATACAGGACACAGGTAGCGATGCACAGGACAGGAGTCACACTATACAGGACACAGGTAGCGATGCACAGGACAGGAGTCACACTATACAGGGCACACAGGCAGCGATGCACAGGACAGGAATCACAGTATACAGCACACACAGGCAGCGATGCACAGGACAGGAATCACACTATACAGGGCACACAGGCAGCGATACACAGGACAGGAATCACACTATACAGCACACACAGGCATCGATACACAGGACAGGAATCACAGTATACAGCACACACAGGCAGCGATGCACAGGACAGGAATCACACTATACAGGGCACACAGGCAGCGATAAACAGGACAGGAATCACACTATACAGCACACACAGGCAGCGAAGCACAGGACAGGAATCACACTATACAGCACATGCAGGCAGCGATACACAGGACAGGAATCACACTATACAGCACACACAGGCACAGGAAAGGAATCACACTATACAGCACACACAGGCAGCAATGCACAGGACAGGAATCACACTATACAGCACACACAGGCAGCAATGCACAGGACAGGAATCACACTATACAGCACACAGGCAGCGATGCACAGGACAGGAATCCCACTATACAGCACATACAGGCAGTGATGCACAGGACAGGAATCACACTATACAGCATAAACACACAGAAAGTGATACACAGGACAGGAATCACTCTATACAGCACACACACAGGCAGCGATATACAGGACAGGAATCACACAGGCAGTGATGGACAGGAATCACACTATACAGCACATAGGCAGTGAGGCACAGGACAGGAATCACACAATACAGCGATGCACAGGACAGGAGTCACACAATACAGCGATGCACAGGACATGAATCACACAATACAGCACATAAGCAGTGAGGCACAGGACAGGAATCACACAATACAGCACATAGGCAGTGAGGCACAGGACAGGAATCACAATACAGCACATAGGCAGTGAGGCACATGACAGGAATCACACAATGAGGCACACAGTCAACGAGCCACAGGACACAGATAAGCCTCAGATGTGGATGTAGCACTCACCCGGTTAGCAATAGTAATGGCTCTGTGCACGGCCTCAGCTTCCAGCTGTAAGAGGGAGGAATGACAAAGCCATTAGTCATATAGTCCACATTATATACAGGTGTTACTGACAATGGGTGACTGCGCTGCTCACTATAACACACAATGTACAGGGTGTTACTGACAATGGGTGACTGCGCTGCTCACTATAACACACAATATACAGGTGTTACTGACAATGGGGGACTGCGCTGCTCACTAGAACACACAATATACAGGTGTTACTGACAATGGGGGACTGCGCTGCTCACTGTAACACACAATGTACAGGGTGTTACTGACAATGGGTGACTGCGCTGCTCACTATAACACACAATATACAGGTGTTACTGACAATGGGGGACTGTGCTGCTCACTGTAACACAATATACAGGGTGTTACTGACAATGGGTGACTGCGCTGCTCACTATAACACACAATGTACAGGGTGTTACTGACAATGGGTGACTGCGCTGCTCACTGTAACACACAATATACAGGGTGTTACTGACAATGGGGGACTGCGCTGCTCACTGTAACACACAATGTACAGGTATTACTGACAATGGGTGACTGCGCTGCTCACTATAACACACAATGTACAGGTGTTACTGACAATGGGTGACTGCGCTGCTCACTATAACACACAATATACAGGTGTTACTGACAATGGGTGACTGCGCTGCTCACTATAACACAATATACAGGTGTTACTGACAATGGGTGACTGCGCTGCTCACTATAACACAATATACAGGAATTACTGACAATGGGTGACTGCGCTTCTCACTGTAACACACAATATACAGGTATTACTGACAATGGGTGACTGCGCTGCTCACTATAACACACAATGTACAGGGTGTTACTGACAATGGGTGACTGCGCTGCTCACTATAACACAATATACAGGAATTACTGACAATGGGTGACTGCGCTGCTCACTTTAACACAATATACAGGAATTACTGACAATGGGTGACTGTGCTGCTCACTGTAACACACAATATACAGGTGTTACTGACAATGGGTGACTGCGCTGCTCACTATAACACAATATACAGGAATTACTGACAATGGGTGACTGCGCTGCTCACTGTAACACACAATATACAGGTATTACTGACAATGGGTGACTGCGCTGCTCACTATAACACACAATATACAGGGTGTTACTGACAATGGGTGACTGCGCTGCTCACTGTAACACACAATATACAGGGTGTTACTGACAATGGGGGACTGCGCTGCTCACTGTAACACACAATATACAGGTATTACTGACAATAGGGGACTGCGCTGCTCACTATAACACACAATACACAGGTGTTACTGACAATGGGTGACTGTGCTGCTCACTCTAACACACAATATACAGGGTGTTACTGACAATGGGGGACTGCGCTGCTCACTGTAACACACAATATACAGGTATTACTGACAATGGGGGACTGCGCTGCTCACTGTAACACACAATATACAGGGTGTTACTGACAATGGGGGACTGCGCTGTTCCCTATAACACACAATATACAGGTGTTACTGACAATGGGTGACTGCGCTGCTCATAAGAACACACAATATACAGGGTGTTACTGACAATGGGTGACTGCGCTGCTCACTAGAACACACAATATACAGGTGTTACTGACAATGGGTGACTGGGCTGCTCACTATAACACACAATATACAGGTGTTACTGACAATGGGTGACTGTGCTGCTTATTGTAACACACAATATACAGGGTGTTACTGACAATGGTTGACTGCGCTGCTCACTAGAACACACAATATACAGGTGTTACTGACAGTGGGTGATTGTGCTGCTCACTATAACACACAATATACAGGGTGTTACTGACAATGGGGGACTGCGCTGCTCACTATAACACACAATATACAGGGTGTTACTGACAATGGGGTACTGCGCTGCTCACTATAACACACAATACACAGGTGTTACTGACAATGGGGGACCGCACTGCTCACTGTAACACAATATACAGGTATTACTGACAATGGGTGACTGCGCTGCTCACTATAACACACAATATACAGGTGTTACTAACAATGGGTGACTGCGCTGCTCACTGTAACACACACTATACAGGTATTTCTGACAATGGGTGACTGCGCTGCTCACTATAACACACAATACACAGGTGTTACTGACAATGGGTGACTGCGCTGCTCACTGTAACACACAATATACAGGTGTTACTGACAATGGGGGACTGCGTTGCTCACTATAACACACAATACACAGGTGTTACTGACAATGGGGGACTGCGCTGCTCACTATAACACACAATATACAGGTATTACTGACAATGGGTGACTGCGCTGCTCACTATAACACACAATACACAGGTGTTACTGACAATGGGTGACTGCGCTGCTCACTGTAACACACAATGTACAGGGTGTTACTGACAATGGGGGACTGCGCTGCTCACTGTAACACACAATATACAGGTATTACTGACAATGGGGGACTGCGCTGCTCACTGTAACACACAATATACAGGGTGTTACTGACAATGGGGGACTGCGCTGCTCACTGTAACACACAATATACAGGGTGTTACTGACAATGGGGGGCTGCGCTGCTCACTGTAACACACAATATACAGGGTGTTACTGACAATGGGGGACTGCGCTGCTCACTATAACACACAATATACAGTTGTTACTGACAATGGGGAACTGCGCTGCTCACTATAACACACAATATACAGAGTGTTACTGACAATGGGTGACTGCGTTGCTCACTATAACACACAATATACAGGGTGTTACTGACAATGAGGGACTGCGCTGCTCACTGTAACACACAATATACAGGGTGTTACTGACAATGGGTGACTGCGCTGCTCACTATAACACACAATATACAAGTGATACTGACAATGGGTGACTGCGCTGCTCACTATAACACACAATATACAGGTGTTACTGACAATGGGGGACTGCGCTGCTCACTATAACACAATATACAGGGTGTTACTGACAATGGGTGACTGCGCTGCTCACTAGAACACACAATATACAGGTGTTACTGACAATGGGGGACTGCGCTGCTCACTATAACACAATATACAGGGTGTTACTGACAATGGGTGACTGCGCTGCTCACTAGAACACACAATATACAGGGTGTTACTGACAATGGGTGACTGCGCTGCTCACTATAACACACAATATACAGGTGATACTGACAATGGGTGACTGCGCTGCTCACTATAACACACAATATACAGAGTGTTACTGACAATGGGTGACTGCGCTGCTCACTATAACACACAATATACAGGTGATACTGACAATGGGTGACTGCGCTGCTCACTATAACACACAATATACAGGTGTTACTGACAATGGGGGACTGCGCTGCTCACTGTAACACACAATATACAGGTGTTACTGACAATGGGGGACTGCGCTGCTCACTGTAACACACAATATACAGGTGATACTGACAATGGGGGACTGCGTTGCTCACTACAACACACAATATACAGGTATTACTGACAATGGGGGACTGCGCTGCTCACTACAACACACAATATACAGGTATTACTGACAATGGGTGACTGCGCTGCTCACTATAACACACAATATACAGAGTGTTACTGACAATGGGTGACTGCGCTGCTCACTATAACACACAATATACAGGTGATACTGACAATGGGTGACTGCGCTGCTCACTATAACACACAATATACAGGTGTTACTGACAATGGGGGACTGCGCTGCTCACTGTAACACACAATATACAGGTGTTACTGACAATGGGGGACTGCGCTGCTCACTGTAACACACAATATACAGGTGATACTGACAATGGGGGACTGCGCTGCTCACTACAACACACAATATACAGGTATTACTGACAATGGGGGACTGCACTGCTCACTGTAACACACAATATACAGGAGTTAGTGACAATGGGGGACTGCGTTGCTCACTATAACACACAATATAGCACGGCTTGCTGCGCTCGGCACACTATTATATTTTCCCTCCATGCCGTAGTGTAGTGTAGGGTATGAAATAACCGCCTGTCGACACATGTCGGCTCAAAATTTGGTTAAAAAAGGAATGTCAACCTTTTTCATGTCGTCCTTTTGACCCTGTCGACCAATAGTAGTCGACCTCATACCTGTCGACCTAGAGTCAATCTGTCATGAGTCCGGGTACCCTCTGGTTATAATCAATGTGCGGTGTGCACTCTGCAGTGCTATACTCTATAGTCACCACCAGAGGGAGCCAGCAGAGGATCACAAGACATAAGAGTGTACAGTGTCAGCTGTACGGAAGCGGTACATCTGTCAGAATGAACTTAGGTCTACAGTCATTAGGTCGACCCCACTAGGTTGACTGGCAGGAAGGTCGACCTGACTTAAGGTCGACATGGGCCAAGGTCGACATGACTTAAGGTCGAATTTGCATAAAGGTCGACATGAGGAAGGTCGACTGGTCATAAGGTCGACATGGGTTTTTCACTGTTTTTTTATCCGAATGTCGACACAGTCGACATGGACACAGTTGGCAGAATCGCTTCGCTCGCTATGCTTCGGGCACGGTGCCTCGCTGCGCTCGGCACACTATTTTATTCTCCCATCACGCCCTAGTGGATGGTAGGGCATGAAATACCGCCTGTCGGCACATGTCGGCTCAAAAAACAGTGAAAAACCCATGTCGACCTTATGACCAGTCGACCTTCCTCATGTCGACCTTTATGCAAATTCGACCTTAAGTCATGTCGACCTTGGCCCATGTCGACCTTAAGTCAGGTCGACCTTCCTGCCAGTCGACCTAGTGGGGTCGACCTAATGACTGTAGACCTAAGTTCATTCTAATAGATGACCGCTTCCCAGCTGTACATATGGAGGTGGCCAGGCTGTAACTGTGGTGGAGTGACACTTACCTCCTCAGGCCGACTGATCTCAATCCCTTCAGGGCCGGTGATCCCCAGCTCCAGCGTCTCCTTAGCGGCCTGTTGGGGGAAAGTTTATGGCTGCCATTAATTGAAATACTGTAGATTTATTCCCTTATGACTAGTAGGAGGCTTCCCTGATGGGCTCTTTGGTAGGAAACCATTGCGAACACACCTAGACTAGGGACGTAGCTGTGTAAAGAGTTCTGCATGTATCCATTCCCCATATAGTCCTACATAGAGATAGCTGTCCTCTTTCTCTTACCAGTGTCATAAGCTAGACACAACCGAGGGTTGAGCGGAAAGACGCCAAGGAGTCTGGACCTAAGACAGCTTAGAGGGAGGACTAGAAAGAGAACTACAACTGGGCATAGTCTACAGCAACGATGGGCCCCATCACAAGGAACTTACCCTGGTGGCTGAAGACACCTGTACAACCCAGATCAAAGAAGATGGCATGATGCAGGCTTGTTCTAGTTAGGGGACCCTGGTGGTCCCAAGAACTTGGCAAGTACAAGATAAGCCCCACAGAGAATATGTGGCAGATGCCTACAGAGTAAGGGGATATTTTGTACGTGCAGGGCGGGATATAAGCAGCGGGCACACACAGCCCTTCCCTGGTGCCAGCTCCTCACCTCAGCCACCAGGTCCCCGTTCTCGGCATGCACTCGAGTCACAGCCCCCAGGTCCTTGCAGTGCCGGAAGACCTGGTAGAGCTCACTGTCCCGCAGCATGTACAGGTCCTTATACGTCATGAACATCTGGAAGGAGTTCACTCCCTTCTCTCGCACCAAGGTCTCCATCTCTGCCTTCACCTGCCAAAGAGAGACACAGTGGGAGAACATCAACAGTGCGTCCATTGTGACGTCGCGTAACAAGAGTGATGGTGAATACATAACATAATAGTGAGATCACTGACAACACGTCTATAACAGATGACTGTGGGTAAGCGAATGGTAATCTAGGACTGTTACAGGTCCCTCAGTGAGGTTAGTGAGGACATACTGTAAGTCCACCCTAGTGGACAGCACTGAGAAAGCGCCATGAGGAGATGACTTCCAGGTGCAGAAATGTGCTGGGGATGGCAATGAGGTATAAAGCAGGACAGTACCTTAGGACCCCACCAGGTGACACCCATGTGGAGAGCGTAGTCACAGCAAACCTTGGGGTCCGCCAGGCTCCTGCACTTCTCATAGGCGTCCAGCAGCGAGATCTCCTTGTCTGGCAGGACCTGACCAATGACCATGGTGGTGCCACCCATGAGAGCCGCCTGTAAGGAAGAAACATGAACAGTAGGTTACTACAGAATATGGGCCGGTCACTGCGACAAACATCAGCCCGTTCTAGACTGGTTATGGTAAAGTGGATCAACGCTTAGTGGAAGCCATCTAGTTAGATGTCTAAAGATAGTCCACCGCGTCTAGATCTGCAGTAACGAAAGTTAGACAGGAGCGTGGTCGACATGAGTTCTTTGCGTTTTTGTGGTGGCTATGTCGACGTGGACACTGCATACGTGCACGGTATCCCCTCGCTGTGCTCGCCATGTTTTGGGGGTGGTGCCTTGCTATGCTAGGCACAATATTATAATCTATGTCCACTTGGATAGTAAAGTATGCACCAATCTGACCTGTTCCCGGTGACCTAACGCTGGCGTCTAACTTCTGTTATTGTTGATCTAGACGCAGTCAACTATCTTTAGGCATCTAACTATACGGGTGCGACTAAGCATAGTGGAAAATAACTGGTCAGTCTAGACATCGTAGATCCATTGACCAGATACGTTCTAGGCTCGTGTATACAGAGTACACACACTTTTATGCCATCAGCCCAGTGCCCAACGCCCACGGACAGCCGAATGTCTATGCTAGGAATGGGATCATTTGGTCTACAGCTAGTTGGTCGACAGTCATTAGGTCAACACCATTAGGTCGACATGGGTCAAGGTCGACATAGTTCTAGGTCGACATGGCTTTAGGTCGACAGGTCATTAGGTCGACACAAGCATTAGGTCGAGAATCAAAAGGTTGACATGGGTTTTTTCACTGTTTTTTGACCCGAATGTCAACACAGTCGACATGGACACTGGTTAGAGTGCATAGCGCCCCCTCGCATGCCTTGCTGCGCTCGGCACACTATTTTATTCTCCCACCACGCCCTAGTGGGTGTCAGGGCATGAAATACCGCCTGTCAGCACATGTCGTGTCATATAGCAGTCAAAAGCCCCATGTCGACCTATTGACTGTCGACATTGACCCATGTCGACCTAATGGTGTCAACCTAACGTTTGTTGACTTACTTGCTGGAGTGCCAAATGACCGTATCCCGTATTGAAATGCATCCGCTGGCATACTAGGGAACATATTTGGGCGCTGGGGGTTTGTTTCGGGAGGGCAATCGGCGGCGTTTGCTACTCTGCCGACATAAGTAGCCTAACAAACAAGTGTGAATCTGAATTAGGCCCTCAATGCCAGGGAAAGCAGTGACTCAGAAGGTCCTCTGACGGCTGGAGCCGGTGATGTCCCTCTCTATCACCATTGTGATGTCTGACAAAGGGGCTGCTGCTCCCAGTATCAGACAAAAGACACATTGATCCTCCTGCGGCCTCACATCCCGACGTCCCAAAGGATCAGGCGCCTGTCATCAGCCCTGTCACACACAGTTCTACCAAAATAGTACAGGGCGCTGAAGTGACACACTAAACATTTAGGGGGAAATTTACTAAAGGAAATTTGTAGAAAATAAGTGTATTTGTATTTATAAATACACTTATTTTTGACATTTACTATCCCGAAAATACGGCAATTCGTAATCGTATTGATAGCACATGAATACGAATACGAATTGCCGTATATTCGGAATCGTAAATGTCAAAAATAAGTGTATTTCTAAATACAAATACACCTATTTTTTTTACAAATTTCCTTTAGTAATTTCCCCCATAAAATTAATAAAATGTATTGGGTACACATCTCATATTAAATATTATGTAAATTTACACAACAGTATGTGCTATTCCCGGGGGCGGCAGCTGTAACCCACCCAGTAATAGCCACTCACTGGCAGTGATTGCCTGTCCCCCTGATTTCAGCCACCAGCGAGGAGATGGGCCGTCACGTACCAGCGCTGTGAGGACACCAAACCTACGTGGTATCTGCCGTGTCAGGGGTGGGAGGCCTCTGCCCTGGTACAATGTGTACGCAGCCACCAGCGAGGAGATGGGGCCGTCATGTACCAGCGCTGTGAGGACACCACACCTACGTGGTATCTGCCCTGGTATAATGTAAACGCAGACACTGGCGAGGAGATGGGGCCGTCACGTACCAGCGCTGTGAGGACACCACACCTACATGGCATCTGCCCTGGTATAATGTGTACGCAGACACCAGCGATGGGGCCGCCACATACCAGCGCTGTGATGTCACCACACCTACGTGGCATCTGCCCTGGTATAATGTGTATGCAGACACCAGCGATGGGGCCGCCACGTTCCAGCGCTGTGAGGACACCACACCTACGTGGCATCTGCCCTGGTATAATGTGTACGCAGCCACCAGCGAGGAGATGGGCCGTCACGTTCCAGCGCTGTGAGGACACCACACCTACGTGGCATCTGCCCTGGTATAATGTGTACGCAGCCACCAGCGAGGAGATGGGGCCGCCACGTTCCAGCGCTGTGAGGACTATGCCCTGGTATAATGTGTACGCAGACACCAGCGATGGGGCCGCTACGTACCAGCGCTGTGATGTCACCACACCTACATGGCATCTGCCCTGGTATAACGTGTACGCAGCCACCAGCGAGGAGATGGGGCCGCCACATTCCAGCGCTGTGAGGACACCACACCTACGTGGTATCTGCCCTGGTATAATGTGTACGCAGCCAACAGCGAGTAGATGGGGCCGTCATGTACCAGCGCTGTGAGGACACCACACCTACGTAGTATCTGTCCTGGTATAATGTGTACGCAGACACCAGCGAGGAGATGGGCCGTCACGTACCAGCGCTGTGAGGACACCACACCTACGTAGTATCTGTCCTGGTATAATGTGTACGCAGCCAACAGCGAGGAGATGGGCCGTCACGTACCAGCGCTGTGAGGACACCACACCTACGTGGTATCTGCCCTGGTATAATGTGTACGCAGCCAACAGCGAGTAGATGGGGCCGTCATGTACCAGCGCTGTGAGGACACCACACCTACGTGGTATCTGCCCTGGTATAATGTGTACGCAGCCATCAGCGAGGAGATGGGCCGTCACGTACCAGCGCTGTGAGGACACCACACCTACGTAGTATATGTCCTGGTATAATGTGTACGCAGCCACCAGCGAGGAGATGGGGCCGCCACATTCCAGCGCTGTGAGGACACCACACCTACGTGGTATCTGCCCTGGTATAATGTGTACGCAGCCAACAGCGAGTAGATGGGGCCGTCATGTACCAGCGCTGTGAGGACACCACACCTACGTAGTATCTGCCCTGGTATAATGTGTACGCAGCCACCAGCGAGGAGATGGGGCCGTCACGTACCAGCGCTGTGAGGACACCACACCTACGTGGCATCTGCCCTGGTATAATGTGTACGCAGCGACCAGCGAGGAGATGGGGCCGTCACGTTCCAGCGCTGTGAGGACACCACACCTACGTGGCATCTGCTCTGGTACAATGTGTACGCAGCCACCAGCGAGGAGATGGGGCCGTCACGTTCCAGCGCTGTGAGGACACCACACCTACGTGGCATATGCCCTGGTATAATGTGTACGCAGACACCGGCGAGGATATGGGGCCGTCATGTACCAGCGCTGTGAGGACACCAAACCTATGTGGTTTCTGTCATGGTATAATGTGTACGCAGACACCGGCGAGGAGATGGGGCCGTCATGTACCAGTGCTTTGAGGACACCAAACCTACGTGGTATCTGCCCTGGTACAATGTGTACGCAGCCACCAGTGAGGACATGGGGCCACCATGTTCCAGCGCTGTGAGGACACCACACCTACGTGGTATCTGCCCTGGTATAATGTGTACGCAGCCATCAGCGAGGAGATGGGGCCGCCATGTACCAGCGCTGTGAGGACACCACACCTACGTGGTATCTGTCCAGGTATAATGTGTACGCAGCCACCAGCGAGGATATGGGACCGTCACGTACCAGCGCTGTGAGGACACCACACCTACGTGGTATATGCCCTGGTATAACGTGTACGCAGACACCAGCGAGGAGATGGGCCGTCATGTACCAGCGCTGTGAGGACACCACACCTACGTAGTATCTGTCCTGGTATAATGTGTACGCAGCCACCAGCGAGGAGATGGGGCCTCCACGTTTCAGTGCTGTGAGGACACCACACCTACGTGGTATCTGTCCTGGTATAATGTGTACGCAGCCACCAGCGAGGAGATGGGGCCTCCACGTTTCAGTGCTGTGAGGACACCACACCTACGTGGCATCTGCCCTGGTATAATGTGTACGCAGCCACCAGCGAGGAGATGGGGCCGTCATGTACCAGCGCTGTTAGGACACCACACCTACGTGGTATATGCCCTGGTATAATGTGTATGCAGCCACCAGCGAGTAGATGGGGCCGTCACGTACCAGCGCTGTGAGGACACCACACCTACGTGGCATCTGCCCTGGTATAATGTGTACGCAGCCACCAGCGAGGAGATGGGGCCGTCATGTACCAGCGCTGTTAGGACACCACACCTACGTGGTATATGCCCTGGTATAATGTGTATGCAGCCACCAGCGAGTAGATGGGGCCGTCACGTACCAGCGCTGTGAGGACACCACACCTACGTGGCATCTGCCCTGGTATAATGTGTACGCAGACAACAGCGAGGAGATGGGGCCGCCACGTTCCAGCGCTGTGAGGACTATGCCCTGGTATAATGTGTACGCAGACACCAGCGAGGAGATGGGGCCGCCACGTTCCAGCGCTGTGAGGACACCAAACCTACATGGTAACCGCCCTGGTATAATGTGTACGTGGCCACCAGAGAGGGGATGGGCCGTCACGTTCCAGCGCTGTGAGGACACCACACCTACGTAGTATCTGCCCTGGTATAATGTGTACGCAGCCATCAGCGAGGAGATGGGCCGTCACGTTCCAGTGCTGTGAGGACACCAAACCTACGCGGTATCTGCCGTGGTATAATGTGTACGCAGACACCAGCGATGGGGCCGTCACGTACCAGCGCTGCGAGGACACCACACCTATCTGGTATCTTCCCTGGTATAATGTGTACGCAGCCACCAGCGAGGAGATGGGGCCGTCACGTTCCAGCGCTGTGAGGACACCACACCTACGTGGTATCTGCCCTGGTATAATGTGTACGCAGCCACCAGTGAGGAGATGGGGCCGTCACGTACCAGCGCTGTGAGGACACCACACCTACGTGGCATCTGCCCTGGTATAATGTGTACGCAGCCACCAGCGAGTAGATGGGGCCGTCATGTACCAGCGCTGTGAGGACACCACACCTACGGGGTATCTGTCCTGGTATAATGTGTACGCAGACACCAGCGAGGAGATGGGGCCGTCACGTTCCAGCGCTGTGAGGACACCACACCTACGTGGCATCTGCCCTGGTGTAATGTGTACGCAGCCACCAGCGAGTAGATGGGGCCGTCATGTACCAGCGCTGTGAGGACACCACACCTACGGGGTATCTGTCCTGGTATAATGTGTACGCAGACACCAGCGAGGAGATGGGGCCGTCACGTTCCAGCGCTGTGAGGACACTACTCCTACGTGGCATCTGCCCTGGTATAATGTGTACGCAGCCACCAGCGAGTAGATGGGGCCGTCATGTACCAGCGCTGTGAGGACACCACACCTACGTGGTATCTGTCCTGGTATAATGTGTACGCAGACACCAGCGAGGAGATGGGCCGTCACGTACCAGCGCTGTGAGGACACCACACCTACGTAGTATCTGTCCTGGTATAATGTGTACGCAGCCACCAGCGAGTAGATGGGGCCGTCATGTACCAGCGCTGTGAGGACACCACACCTACGTGGTATCTGTCCTGGTATAATGTGTACGCAGACACCAGCGAGGAGATGGGGCCGTCACGTTCCAGCGCTGTGAGGACACCACACCTACGTGGTATCTGCCCTGGTATAATGTGTACGCAGACACCAGCGAGGAGATGGGGCAGTCACATTCCACGTTGAAAGTGAAAAATTAAAAGGTCTACATGAGTTTTTTTTATTTTCTTGTCCCGAATGTTGACATGGACAACGTGACGGTGTATGGCGTCTTCACGCATGGCTGCACGTACAGTTTCCCGGCACACGCGCTCCTATTCCCAGTGTACATCAGGCGCCCCAGTGTGTTACACACGTCCCTGCGGTCCTGCAAATCGCCGCACAGGATAATAACCAGGTTGTGCTCCCACATGTGTGTGTACGGGATGCAGTTAATTTGCCGGCGGTCGGGATCCCGGCGGTCGGAATCCCGACACTGGAATCCCGACCGCCGAAATCCCGAAACTTTCTCCCTCTGTGGGTGTCCACGACACCCATAGAGGGAGAATAAAATAGCGTGCCGAGCGTAGCGAGGCACCGGGCCCGCTGCGTGGCGAGCGCAGCGAGCCCGCAAGGGGGGGCGATCCATGTCCCCCCCTTGTCGGGATTTCGGCGGTCGGGATTCCAGTGTCGGGATTCCGACCGCCGGGATCCCGACCGCCGGCAAATCGTATCGGATCCGTGTGTACATATATGTAAGGGTCATATCTGACACACGTGACGTGAGGCAGTGCGGTGAGAAGATATCATCTCCCAGCCGCTCCACCTCGCGTCTCACCCTGCCATTATCTCCACAGAATGGGCCTCAATAGCAATGTCTCAGGACAAAGCCGGGGGCTCTCCGGAGGGCTGCAGTTGTCAAGGAGACAGGCTAGGCCCGTCCACATGAGACCCCTGTGTCTGCTGTGAGGGAGGGGGGGTCACTGAGAGGTTACTGAGCCGGAGAGGAATGGAGGGGGAATCTGTCAGCAGCGGCGGAGAGGATTTCTGAGGACAAATCATCAGCTGCGTGTGTGTATAATATATATATATAGATATATATATATATATATATAATTAGTGCTGGGCGCATTAACGTGGTAGCGCTTTAACGGCGATTAAAATTTCTAACGTTGTTGACGCGGGAGGATCGGTGTTTGCAGAGACACAGAGCACCAGATGTACTGAGCTTTGAAAAGTGATAAAATGGCAAGTGATAAACAGGGAGGCAATCAGCTCCTAACTGCCATGTCACAGACTGTGTTTGAAATATGACAGGTAGGAGCTGATTGGTCGGTGGTTTATTACTCTCCATTTTATCACTTTTCGAAACTTAGTACATCTCGCCCAGAGTCTCTGACAGCATTACAGAGACTTTGCACCCCTCCAAAAATGGCAGGACACGCTAGAAGTACTCCTAACCCTATGGCAGCAAGCATGTATTCCTACCTGGCAACAAGCATGGAACCCCCTATGGCAGCAAGCATGTATTCCTACCTGGCAACAAGCATGAAACCCCCTATGGCAGTAAGGATGTATTCCTCCCTGGCAACAAGCATGGAACCCCCTATGGCAGCAAGCATGTATTCCTCCCTGGCAACAAGCATGGAACCCCCTATGGCAGCAAGCATGTATTCCTCTATGGCAACAAGCATGGAACCCCCTATGGCAGCAAGCATGTATTCCTCTCTGGCAACAAGCATGGAACCCCCTATGGCAGCAAGCATGTATTCCTCCCGCGCAACAAGCATGGAACCACCTATGGCAGCAAGCATGTATTCCTCTCTGGCAACGAGCATGGAACCCCCTATGGCAGCAAGCATGTATTCCTCTCTGGCAACAAGCATGGAACCCCATATGGCAGCAAGCATGTATTCCTCTCTGGCAACAAGCATGGAACCCCCTATGGCAGCAAGCATGTATTCCCCCTGGTAACGAGCATGGAACCCCCTATGACAGCAAGCATGTATTCCTCTCTGGCAAAAAGCATGGAACCCCCTATGGCAGCAAGCATGTATTCCTCTCTGGCAACAAGCATGGAACCCCCTATGGCAGCAAGCATGTATTCCTCCCTGGCAACAAGCATGGAACCCCCTATGGCAGCAAGCATGTATTCCTCCCTGGCAACAAGCATGGAACCCCCTATAGCAGCAAGCATGTATTCCTCTCTGGCAACGAGCATGGAACCCCCTATGGCAGCAAGCATGTATTCCTCCCTGGCAACAAGCATGGAACCCCATATGGCAGCAAGCATGTATTCCCCCTGGCAACGAGCATAGAACCCCCTATGGCAGCAAGCATGTATTCCTCCCTGGCAACGAGCATGGAACCCCCTATGTCAGCAAGCATGTATTGCTCTCTGGCAACGAGCATTGAACCCCCTATGGCAGCAAGCATGTATTCCTCCCTGGCAACATGCATGGAACCCCCTATGGCAGCAAGCATGTATTCCTCTCTGGCAACGAGCATGGAACCCCCTATGGCAGCAAGCATGTATTCCTCTCTGGCAAAGAGCATGGAACCCCCTATGGCAGCAAGCATGTATTCCTCCCTGGCAACAAGCATTGAACCCCCTATGGCAGCAAGCATGTATTCCCCCTGGCAACGAGCATAGAACCCCCTATGGCAGCAAGCATGTATTCCTCCCTGGCAACGAGCATGGAACCCCCTATGTCAGCAAGCATGTATTGCTCTCTGGCAACGAGCATTGAACCCCCTATGGCAGCAAGCATGCATTCCTCCCTGGCAACAAGCATGGAACCCCCTATGGCAGCAAGCATGTATTCCTCCCTGGCAACGAGCATGGAACCCCCTATGTCAGCAAGCATGTTTTTCTCTCTAGCAACAAGCATGGAACCCCCAATGGCAGCAAGCATGTATTCCTCCCTGGCAACAAGCATGGAACCCTTTATGGCAGCAAGCATGTATTCCTCCCTGGCAACAAGCTGGAACCCCCTATGGCAGCAAGCATGTATTTCTCCCTGTCAACAAGCATGGAACACCCTATGTCAGCAAGCATGTATTCCTCTCTGGCAATGAGCATGGAACCCCCTATGGCAGCATGTATTCCATCCTGGCAACGAGCATGGAACCCCCTATGGCAGCAAGTATGTATTCTTCCCTGACAACGAGCATGGAACCACCTATGTCAGCAAGCATGTATTCCTCTCTGGCAACAAGCATGGAACCCCCTATGGCAGCAAGCATGTATTCCTCTCTGGCAAAAAGCATGGAACCCCCTATGGCAGCAAGCATGTATTCCTCCCTGGCAACGAGCATAGAACCCCCTATGGCAGGAAGCATGTATTCCCCCTGGCAACGAGCATGGAACCCCCTATGGCAGCAAGCATGTATTCCTCCCTGGCAACAAGCATGGAACCCCCTATGGCAGCATGTATTCCCCCTGGCAACAAGCATAGAACCCCCTATGGCAGCAAGCATGTATTCCTCCCTGGCAACAAGCATGGAACCCCCTTTGGCAGCAAGCATGTATTCCTCTCTGGCAATGAGCATGGAACCCCCTATGGCAGCAAGCATGTATTCCTCCCTGGCAACAAGCATGGAACCCCCTATGGCAGCAAGCATGTATTCCTCTCTGGCAAAAAGCATGGAACCCCCTATGGCAGCAAGCATGTATTCCTCCCTGGCAACAAGCATGGAACCCCCTATGGCAGCAAGCATGTATTCCCCCTGGCAACGAGCATAGAACCCCTATGGCAGCAAGCATGTATTCCCCCTGGCAACGAGCATAGAACCCCTATGGCAGCAAGCATGTATTCCTCCCTGGCAACGAGCATGGAACCCCCTATGGCAGCAAGCATGTATTCCTCTCTGACAACAAGAATGGAACCCCCTATGGCAGCAAGCATGTATTCCTCCCTGGCAACATGCATGGAAGCCCCTATGGCAGCAAGCATGTATTCCTCTCTGGCAACGAGCATGGAACCCCCTATGGCAGCAAGCATGTATTCCTCTCTGGCAAAAACCATGGAACCCCCTATGGCAGCAAGCATGTATTCCTCCCTGGCAACAAGCATGGAACCCCCTATGGCAGCAAGCATGTATTCCCCCTGGCAACGAGCATAGAACCCCCTATGGCAGCAAGCATGTATTCCTCCCTGGCAACGAGCATGGAACCCCCTATGTCAGCAAGCATGTATTGCTCTCTGGCAACGAGCATGGAACCCCCTATGGCAGCAAGCATGCATTCCTCCCTGGCAACAAGCATGGAACCCCCTATGGCAGCAAGCATGTATTCCTCCCTGGCAACGAGCATGGAACCCCCTATGTCAGCAAGCATGTTTTCCTCTCTAGCAACAAGCATGGAACCCCCAATGGCAGCAAGCATGTATTCCTCCCTGGCAACAAGCATGGAACCCTTTATGGCAGCAAGCATGTATTCCTCCCTGGCAACAAGCATGGAACCCCCAATGGCAGCAAGCATGTATTCCTCCCTGGCAACAAGCATGGAACCCCCTATGGCAGCAAGCATGTATTTCTCCCTGTCAACAAGCATGAAACCCCCTATGTCAGCAAGCATGTATTCCTCTCTGGCAATGAGCATGGAACCCCCTATGGCAGCAAGCATGCATTCCTCCCTGGCAACGAGCATGGAACCCCCTATGGCAGCAAGCATGCATTCCTCCCTGGCAACGAGCATGGAACCCCCTATGGCAGCAAGCATGTATTCTTCCCTGACAACGAGCATGGAACCACCTATGTCAGCAAGCATGTATTCCTCTCTGGCAACAAGCATGGAACCCCCAATGGCAGCAAGCATGTATTCCTCCCTGGCAACAAGCATGGATCCCGCCTGTCGGCTCACATCGGTCCAAATTTAAAAAAACTCATGTCGATCTTTTGCGTGTCGACCTTTCCCATATATCCCAGACGTACGGTCGGAATAATCCGCTTCTGTGTATTTTCAGCAATTTTTGCATCATTTTGCCAATAGGAGATTTATCGACCAAAACAAAAAAGTTGTCTCACAGTCAAAACCAGAAAAGTTTTATTGTTCCTCAGTGAGAAAAACAAAATAGCAATCTAGCAAATATGATACCTTTTAATGGCTAACAAAAATAAATGTTGTTAAAATGCAAGCTTTCGAGACTTCTTAGGTCTCTTCCTCAGGCATGGTATAACAAGGTGTGTGAAGAACCACATATATATACACACAGCAGAGTAGGAACAAGATGTGATAGATGGACATTCTTAAGATCAAAACAAAACAAAATAACAGAATGAGCTTGTAAATTGAGTCCTTAATTGGTTTGTAGATAAGTAGTGTGAAAGTTTTATTGTCTCTAAGTTGATGACAGACCAGAGTTAGAGCTCCGATGCCCTCACTCTCTCTGGGCCAGTGTCCTCAGATGTTGTAGTGGGCCATAAATCCCTCGGATAGATTCAGTCCTGTGTTAAGGGTGTCAAACGTTGTCATTAATTTGTATTCCCAGACCCTCCAAGGAGGGTCTGGGAATACAAATTAATGACAACGTTTGACACCCTTAACACAGGACTGAATCTATCCGAGGGATTTATGGCCCACTACAACATCTGAGGACACTGGCCCAGAGAGAGTGAGGGCATCGGAGCTCTAACTCTGGTCTGTCATCAACTTAGAGACAATAAAACTTTCACACTACTTATCTACAAACCAATTAAGGACTCAATTTACAAGCTCATTCTGTTATTTTGTTTTGTTTTGATCTTAAGAATGTCCATCTATCACATCTTGTTCCTACTCTGCTGTGTGTATATATATGTGGTTCTTCACACACCTTGTTATACCATGCCTGAGGAAGAGACCTAAGAAGTCTCGAAAGCTTGCATTTTAACAACATTTATTTTTGTTAGCCATTAAAAGGTATCATATTTGCTAGATTGCTATTTTGTTTTTCTCACTGAGGAACAATAAAACTTTTCTTATCAACTGGCTAACACGGTACCAAACTTTTTTCTTTTGACAGTCAAAACCAGTCGCAAAACCAGTCACCACCAGAGACAGAGCCGAATTTCCCATTAGGCACGTGAGGCACCGGCCTAGGGGCGGCACATGTTTGGGGGCGGCACTTGGATGCCTGTGATAGTACTGTCAGCCCAAAATGTACCAATAACTGCAAAATATCCAATATACTGCACTATATTCCATCTTAAATAGAGTGTAAATGGATAGGACATGCAGATACTGCCCCTGTAACCTGTCCTACTTAGTAAACATTATTGTTGTGCCTAGGGGCGCCCTCATCCCTAAATCCGCCCCTGACCAGAGACATACACAAACCATAATGCGGGATGTGCTGTCCAACAGAACAGGGGCGGCGGGCAGCATTTACATATGCAGCGTAACCAACAGGACTGAATCAGGCCTCCGTGACTGGGCCACTAGGTAGACATTGGAAGCGGAGCAGAGGCGCTCGCAGCACATTGTCCCTGGCAGCCCTCCATCCCCCGCACTAATCCCCCACCCTGCATTATTAGCTAATGGCTGGATTATAAAATCAGCACAAGCAGCTACTAGTGCCATGGTGCCCAGTATGTCACAGCACAGGCAGCTAGCGGGTACTAGTGCCATGGTGCCCAGTATGTCACAGCACACGCAGCTAGCGGGTACTAGTGCCATGGTGCCCAGTATGTCACAGCACAGGCAGCTAGCGGGTACTAGTGCCATGGTGCCCAGTATGTCACAGCACAGACAGCTAGCGGGTACTAGTACCATGGTGCCCAGTATGTCACAGCACACGCAGCTAGCGGGTACTAGTGCCATGGTGCCCAGTATGTCACAGCACCGGCAGCTAGCGGGTACTAGTGCCATGGTGCCCAGTATGTCACAGCACAGGCAGCTAGCGGGTACTAGTACCATGGTGCCCAGTATGTCACAGCACACGCAGCTAGCGGGTACTAGTGCCATGGTGCCCAGTATGTCACAGCACACGCAGCTAGCGGGTACTAGTGCCATGGTGCCCAGTATGTCACAGCGCAGGCAGCTAGCGGGTACTAGTACCATGGTGCCCAGTATGTCACAGCACACGCAGCTAGCGGGTACTAGTGCCATGGTGCCCAGTATGTCACAGCACAGGCAGCTAGCGGGTACTAGTGCCATGGTGCCCAGTATGTCACAGCACAGGCAGCTAGCGGGTACTAGTACCATGGTGCCCAGTATGTCACAGCACAGGCAGCTAGCGGGTACTAGTGCCATGGTGCCCAGTATGTCACAGCACAGGCAGCTAGCGGGTACTAGTGCCATGGTGCCCAGTATGTCACAGCACACGCAGCTAGCGGGTACTAGTGCCATGGTGCCCAGTATGTCACAGCGCACGCAGCTAGCAGGTACTAGTGCCATGGCGCCCAGTATGTCACAGCGCACGCAGCTAGCGGGTACTAGTGCCATGGCGCCCAGTATGTCACAGCGCAGGCAGCTAGTGGGTACTAGTGCCATGGCGCCCAGTATGTCACAGCGCACGCAGCAAGCGGGTACTAGTGCCATGGTGCCCAGTATGTCACAGCGCACGCAGCTAGCGGGTACTAGTGCCATGGTGCCCAGTATGTCGCAGCACAGGCAGCTAGCGGGTACTAGTGCCATGGTGCCCAGTATGTCGCAGCACAGGCAGCTAGCGGGTACTAGTGCCATGGCGCCCAGTATGTCGCAGCGCAGGCAGCTAGCGGGTACTAGTGCCATGGCGCCCAGTATGTCACAGCGCAGGCAGCTAGCGGGTACTAGTGCCATGGTGCCCAGTATGTCACAGCGCACGCAGCTAGCGGGTACTAGTGCCATGGCGCCCAGTATGTCACAGCACACGCAGCTAGCGGGTACTAGTGCCATGGTGTCCGGGGGCAGAGGTATTGTCCTGGTGCCCAGTATGTCACAGCACAGGCAGCTAGCGGGTACTAGTGCCATGGTGTCCGGGGGCAGAGGTATTGTCCTGGTGCCCAGTATGTCACAGCACAGGCAGCTAGCGGGTACTAGTGCCATGGTGTCCGGGGGCAGAGGTATTGTACTGGTGCCCAGTATGTCACAGCACAGGCAGCTAGCGGGTACTAGTGCTATGGTGTCCGAGGGGTATAGGTATTGTCCTGGTGCCCAGTATGTCACAGCACAAGCAGCTAGCGGGTACTAGTGCCATGATGTCCGGTGGGTAGAGGTATTGTACTGGTGCCCAGTAAGTCACAGCACAAGCAGCTAGCGGGTACTAGTGCCATCATTTCCGGGGAGTAGAGGTATTGTACTGGTGCCCAGTGTGTCACAGCACAGGCAGCTAGCGGGTACAAGTGCCATGGTGTCCGGGGGGCAGAGGTATTATCCTCGTGCCCAGTATGTCACAGCACATGCAGCTAGCGGGTACTAGTGCCATGGTGACCGGGGGGCAGAGGTATTGTCATGGTGCCCAGTATGTCACAGCACACGCAGCTAGCGGGTACTAGTGTCATGGTGTCCAGGGGGCAGAGGTATTGTCCTGGTGCCCAGTATGTCACAGCACAAGCAGCTAGCGGGTACTAGTGCCATGGTGTCCGGGGGCAGAGGTATTATCCTGGTGCCCAGTACTGTATGTCACAGCACATGCAGATAACGGGTACTAGTACCATGGTGTCCGAGGGGCAGAGGTATTCTGCAATACTACATATTATCAGAATCAGAATCAGAATCAGAATCAACTTTATTGGCCATGTATGCTTGCGCACACTAGGAATTTTTTGTGGATTATGGTGTTAGGGCCACACACGCAGCTCTGTAAGTGGCCCCATTCTCACTCACTGTGGCCTATACTTTGCCATACACCTAGAAACTCCAGCCGGTGTGGTATGGCCACCAGACACATGTGGAATATAAGTGCCAGCTGTGATGCTGCCGCAGGGCGCGGTTATTCCAGCCGGTTTGGTACGGCCACCAGACACATGTGGAATATAAGTGCCAGCTGTGATGCTGCCGCAGGGCGCGGTTATTCCAGCCGGTGTGGTACGGCCACCAGACACATGTGGAATATAAGTGCCAGCTGTGCTGCTGCCGCAGGGTGCAGTTACTCCAGCCGATGTGGTACGGCCACCAGACACATGTGGAATATAAGTGCCAGCTGTGCTGCTGCCGCAGGGCGCGGTTACTCCAGCCGGTGTGGTATGGCCACCAGACACACGTGGAATATAAGTGCCAGCTGTGCTGCTGCCTCAGGACGCAGTTACTCCAGCCAGTGTGTTAAGGTCACCAGACACATGTGGAATATAAGTGCCAGATGTGCTGCTGCCGCAGGGTGTAGTTACTCCAGCCGGTGTGGTATGGCCACCAGACACATGTGAAATATAAGTGCCAGCTGTGCTGCTGCCGCAGGGCGCAGTTACTCCAGCCAGTGTGTTAAGGTTACCAGACACATGTGGAATATAAGTGCCAGATGTGCTGCTGCCGCAGGGTGTGGTTACTCCAGCCGGTGTGGTATGGCCACCAGACACATGTGGAATATAAGTGCCAGCTGTGCTGCTGCCGCAGGGCGAGGTTACTCCAGCCGGTGTGGTACGGCCACCAGACACATGTGGAATATAAGTGCCAGCTGTGCTGCTGCCGCAGGGTGTAGTTACTCCAGCCGGTGTGGTACAGCCACCAGACACATGTGGAATAAAAGTGTCAGCTGTGCTGCTGCCGCAGGGCGCGGTTACTCTAGCCAGTGTGGTATGGCCACCAGACACACGTGGAATATAAGTGCCAGCTGTGCTGCTGCCTCAGTGCGCAGTTACTCCAGCCGGTGTGGTAAGGTCACCAGACACATGTGGAATATAAGTGTCAGCTGTGCTGTCGCAGGGCGCGGTTACTCCAGCCGGTGTGGTACAGCCACCAGACACATGTGCAATATAAGTGCCAGCTGTCTTGCTGCCGCAGGGCGCGGTCACTCCAGCAGGTGTGGTACGGCCACCAGACACATGTGGAATATAAGTGCCAGCTGTGCTGCTGCCGCAGGGCGCAGTTACTCCTGCCGGTGTGGTACGGCCACCAGACACATGTGGAATATAAGTGCCAGCTGTTCTGCTGCCATGGGGCGTGGTTACTCCAGCCAGGGTGGTACGGCCACCAGACACATGTGGAATATAAGTGCCAGCTGTGCTGCTGCCGCAGGGCGCGGTTACTCTAGCCGGTGTGGTATGGCCACCAGACACATGTGGAATATCAGTGCCAGCTGTGCTGCTGCCGCAGGGCGCGGTTAATCCAGCCGGTGTGGTACGGCCACCAGACACATGTGGAATATAAGTGCCAGCTGTGTTGCTGCCGCAGGGTGTAGTTACTCCAGCCGGTGTGGTATGGCCACCAGACACATGTGGAATATAAGTGCCAGCTGTGCTGCTGCCGCGGGACGTGGTTACTCCAGCCGGTGTGGTACGGCCACCAGACACATGTGGAAAATAAGTGCCAGCTGTGCTGCTGCCGCAGGGCGCGGTTACTCCAGCCGGTGTTGTACGGCCACCAGACACATGTGCAATATAAGTGCCAGCTGTGCTGCTGCCGCAGGGCGCGGTTACTCCAGCCGGTGTGGTACGGTCACCAGACACATGTGGAATATAAGTGCTAGCTGTGCTGCTGCCGCAGGGCGCAGTTACTCCAGCCGGTGTGGTACGGTCACCAGACACATGTGGAATATAAGTGTCAGCTGTGCTGTCGCAGGGCGCGGTTACTCCAGCCGGTGTGGTACAGCCACCAGACACATGTGCAATATAAGTGCCAGCTGTGCTGCTGCCGCAGGGCGCGGTCACTCCAGCAGGTGTGGTACGGCCACCAGAGACATGTGGAATATAAGTGCCAGCTGTGCTGCTGCCGCAGGGCGCAGTTACTCCTGCCGGTGTGGTACGGCCACCAGACACATGTGGAATATAAGTGCCAGCTGTTCTGCTGCCATGGGGCGTGGTTACTCCAGCCAGGGTGGTACGGCCACCAGACACATGTGGAATATAAGTGCCAGCTGTGCTGCTGCCGCAGGGCGCGGTTACTCTAGCCGGTGTGGTATGGCCACCAGACACATGTGGAATATCAGTGCCAGCTGTGCTGCTGCCGCAGGGCGCGGTTACTCCAGCCGGTGTGGTACGGCCACCAGACACATGTGGAATATAAGTGCCAGCTGTGTTGCTGCCGCAGGGTGTAGTTACTCCAGCCGGTGTGGTATGGCCACCAGACACATGTGGAATATAAATGCCAGCTGTGCTGCTGCCGCGGGACGTGGTTACTCCAGCCGGTGTGGTACGGCCACCAGACACATGTGGAAAATAAGTGCCAGCTGTGCTGCTGCCGCAGGGCGCGGTTACTCCAGCCGGTGTTGTACGGCCACCAGACACATGTGCAATATAAGTGCTAGCTGTGCTGCTGCCGCAGGGCGCGGTTACTCCAGCCGGTGTGGTACGGTCACCAGACACATGTGGAATATAAGTGCTAGCTGTGCTGCTGCCGCAGGGCGCAGTTACTCCAGCCGGTGTGGTACGGTCACCAGACACATGTGGAATATAAGTGCCAGCTGTGCTGCTGCCGCAGGGCGCGGTTACTCCAGCTGGTGTGGTATGGTCACCAGACACATGTGGAATATAAGTGCCAGCTGTGCTGCTGCCGCAGGGCACAGTTACTCCAGCAAGTGTGGTAAGGTCACCAGACACATGTGGAATATAAGTGCCAGCTGTGCTGCTGCCGCAGGGCGCGGTTACTCCAGCCGGTGTGGTACGGTCACCAGACACATGTGGAAAATAAGTGCCAGCTGTGCTGCTGCCGCAGGGCGCGGTTACTCCAGCCAGTGTGGTATGGTCACCAGACACATGTGGAATATAAGTGCCAGCTGTGCTGCTGCCGCAGGGCGCGGTTACTCCAGCCAGTGTGGTACGGCCACCAGACACATGTGGAATATAAGTGCCAGCTGTGCTGCTGCCGCAGGGCGCGGTTGCTCCAGCCGGTGTGGTATGGCCACCAGACACATGTGGAATATAAGTGCCAGCTGTGCTGCTGCCGCAGGGCGCGGTTACTCCAGCCGGTGTGGTACGGCCACCAGACACATGTTAAGTGCCAGCTGTGCTGCTGTTACTCCAGTGCAGCTGCTGTAGCACCTCTCTGCTGGTTACTGTCTACCAGAGAGCAGAGCTGCAGAGCATAGAGCACAGAACGGCTGCGGGAAGGATTAGAGTGTCAGCTCTGTGCTGTACTTCACAGGCATATATCGGGCATGGGTGTGGGAGCAGGATCTCTGGTTGTAGTGCTGCACCGGTTCCAGGTCTCACTGGCACTTGGTCAGTACTTTATCTCTGTCGAATCTTTCATAAATGTCCCCCTTTGTACCCACTGGAAGGGCAGTTGGGAGGAATGACCACCTGCACAAATGTGGCACCCGGGATGTGACTGGCACCATTTATACTGGTCAGCAGCCAGTGGCAGTGATAACCCCTCAGGGCAGCCTGCACTCACCCTGGGTCTCACACCGATCCTGCACCCAGCTTATACACAACACCTGGGTACTGAGATACATGGGCGCAGCCCAGGGAAAAGTCATATGTAGGGCACAGACAGCGGAATCTCCTTAGCCGGGCCCATGAGGTGATGCACAGCCGCAAAGCCTCCTCTGAGTGTAACACTGCACTCGTTAGCTAATTAGCAGAGCACACAGGAGACACACACTGAGCGGCTCGTCAGGTATGTCTTGTGCGTGTGTCAGTGAGGTCTCTGCTGTGCGTGTGTCAGTGATGTCTCTGCTGTGCGTGTGTCAGTCATATCTCTGCTGTTCGTGTCAGTGAGGTCTCTGCTGTGTGTGTGTCTGTTAGGTCTCTGCTGAGCGTGTGTCAGTCATATCTCTGCTGTGCGTGTGTCAGTCATATCTCTGCTGTGCGTGTCAGTGAGGTCTCTACTGTGCGTGTGTCAGTGAGATCTCTGCTGAGCGTGTGTCAGTCATATCTCTGCTGTGCGTGTGTCAGTCATATCTCTGCTGTGCGTGTCAGTGAGGTCTCTACTGTGCGTGTGTCAGTGAGATCTCTGCTGTGCGTGTGTCAGTGAGATCTCTGCTGTGCGTGTGTCAGTGAGATCTCTGCTGTGCGTGTGTCAGTCATATCTCTGCTGTGCGTGTCAGTGAGGTCTCTGCTGTGTGTGTGTCTGTCAGGTCTCTGCTATGCGTGTGTCAGTCATGTCTCTGCTGTGCGTGTGTCAGTGAGGTCTCTGCTGTGCGTGTGTCAATCATGTCTCTGCTGTGCGTGTGTCAATCATGTCTCTGCTGTGTGTGTGTCAGTCATGTCTCTGCTGTGCGTGTGTCAGTCATATCTCTGCTGTGCGTGTCAGTGAGGTCTCTGCTGTGTGTGTGTGTGTCAGTGAGGTCTTTGCTGTGCGTGTGTCAGTCATATCTCTGCTGTGCGTGTGTCAGTCATATCTCTGCTGTGTGTGTCTGTTAGCTCTCTGCTGTGCGTGTGTCAATCATGTCTCTGCTGTGCGTGTGTCAATCATGGCTCTGCTGTGCGTGTGTCAATCATGTCTCTGCTGTGCGTGTGTCAATCATGTCTCTGCTGTGCGTGTGTCAGTCATTTCTCTGCTGTGCGTGTGTCAGTCATGTCTCTGCTGTGCGTGTGTCAGTCATATCTCTGCTGTGCGTGTGTCAGTCATATCTCTGCTGTGCGTGTGTCAGTCATGTCTCTGCTGTGTGTGTCAGTGAGTTCTCTGCTGTGTGTGTGTCAGAGATCTCTGCTGTGCGTGTGTCAGTGAGGTCTCTGCTGTGCGTGTCAGTGAGGTCTCTGCTGTGCGTGTCAGTGAGGTCTCTGCTGTGCGTGTGTCAGTCATATCTCTGCTGTTCGTGTCAGTGAGGTCTCTGCTGTGTGTGTGTCTGTTAGGTCTCTGCTGAGCGTGTGTCAGTCATATCTCTGCTGTGCGTGTGTCAGTCATATCTCTGCTGTGCGTGTCAGTGAGGTCTCTACTGTGCGTGTGTCAGTGAGATCTCTGCTGTGCGTGTGTCAGTGAGATCTCTGCTGTGCGTGTGTCAGTCATATCTCTGCTGTGCGTGTCAGTGAGGTCTCTGCTGTGTGTGTGTCTGTCAGGTCTCTGCTATGCGTGTGTCAGTCATGTCTCTGCTGTGCGTGTGTCAGTGAGGTCTCTGCTGTGCGTGTGTCAATCATGTCTCTGCTGTGCGTGTGTCAATCATGTCTCTGCTGTGTGTGTGTCAGTCATGTCTCTGCTGTGCGTGTGTCAGTCATATCTCTGCTGTGCGTGTCAGTGAGGTCTCTGCTGTGTGTGTGTCAGTGAGGTCTTTGCTGTGCGTGTGTCAGTCATATCTCTGCTGTGCGTGTGTCAGTCATATCTCTGCTGTGTGTGTCTGTTAGCTCTCTGCTGTGCGTGTGTCAATCATGTCTCTGCTGTGCGTGTGTCAATCATGGCTCTGCTGTGCGTGTGTCAATCATGTCTCTGCTGTGCGTGTGTCAGTCATTTCTCTGCTGTGCGTGTGTCAGTCATGTCTCTGCTGTGCGTGTGTCAGTCATATCTCTGCTGTGCGTGTGTCAATCATGTCTCTGCTGTGCGTGTGTCAGTCATGTCTCTGCTGTGCGTGTGTCAGTCATATCTCTGCTGTGCGTGTGTCAGTCATATCTCTGCTGTGCGTGTGTCAGTCATGTCTCTGCTGTGTGTGTCAGTGAGTTCTCTGCTGTGTGTGTGTCAGAGATCTCTGCTGTGCGTGTGTCAGTGAGGTCTCTGCTGTGCGTGTCAGTGAGGTCTCTGCTGTGCGTGTCAGTGAGGTCTCTGCTGTGTGTGTGTCAATCATGTCTCTGCTGTGTGTGTGTCAATCATGTCTCTGCTGTGTGTGTGTCAGCCATGTCTCTGCTGTGCGTGTGTCAGTCATGTCCCTGCTGTGCGTGTGTCAGTGAGGTCTCTGCTGTGCTTGTGTCAGTGGTCTCTGCTGTGCGTGTGTCAGTGAGGTCTCTGCTGTGCGTGTGTCAGAGATCTCTGCTGTGCGTGTGTCAGTGAGGTCTCTGCTGTGTGTGTCAGTGAGTTCTCTGCTGTGTGTGTGTCAGAGATCTCTGCTGTGCGTGTGTCAGTGAGGTCTCTGCTGTGCGTGTCAGTGAGGTCTCTGCTGTGCGTGTCAGTGAGGTCTCTGCTGTGCGTGTGTCAGTCATATCTCTGCTGTTCGTGTCAGTGAGGTCTCTGCTGTGTGTGTGTCTGTTAGGTCTCTGCTGAGCGTGTGTCAGTCATATCTCTGCTGTGCGTGTGTCAGTCATATCTCTGCTGTGCGTGTCAGTGAGGTCTCTACTGTGCGTGTGTCAGTGAGATCTCTGCTGTGCGTGTGTCAGTGAGATCTCTGCTGTGCGTGTGTCAGTCATATCTCTGCTGTGCGTGTCAGTGAGGTCTCTGCTGTGTGTGTGTCTGTCAGGTCTCTGCTATGCGTGTGTCAGTCATGTCTCTGCTGTGCGTGTGTCAGTGAGGTCTCTGCTGTGCGTGTGTCAATCATGTCTCTGCTGTGCGTGTGTCAATCATGTCTCTGCTGTGTGTGTGTCAGTCATGTCTCTGCTGTGCGTGTGTCAGTCATATCTCTGCTGTGCGTGTCAGTGAGGTCTCTGCTGTGTGTGTGTCAGTGAGGTCTTTGCTGTGCGTGTGTCAGTCATATCTCTGCTGTGCGTGTGTCAGTCATATCTCTGCTGTGTGTGTCTGTTAGCTCTCTGCTGTGCGTGTGTCAATCATGTCTCTGCTGTGCGTGTGTCAATCATGGCTCTGCTGTGCGTGTGTCAATCATGTCTCTGCTGTGCGTGTGTCAGTCATTTCTCTGCTGTGCGTGTGTCAGTCATGTCTCTGCTGTGCGTGTGTCAGTCATATCTCTGCTGTGCGTGTGTCAATCATGTCTCTGCTGTGCGTGTGTCAGTCATGTCTCTGCTGTGCGTGTGTCAGTCATATCTCTGCTGTGCGTGTGTCAGTCATATCTCTGCTGTGCGTGTGTCAGTCATGTCTCTGCTGTGTGTGTCAGTGAGTTCTCTGCTGTGTGTGTGTCAGAGATCTCTGCTGTGCGTGTGTCAGTGAGGTCTCTGCTGTGCGTGTCAGTGAGGTCTCTGCTGTGTGTGTGTCAATCATGTCTCTGCTGTGTGTGTGTCAATCATGTCTCTGCTGTGTGTGTGTCAGCCATGTCTCTGCTGTGCGTGTGTCAGTCATGTCCCTGCTGTGCGTGTGTCAGTGAGGTCTCTGCTGTGCTTGTGTCAGTGGTCTCTGCTGTGCGTGTGTCAGTGAGGTCTCTGCTGTGCGTGTGTCAGTGGTCTCTGCTGTGCGTGTCAGTCTGCGTGTGTCAGTCATGTCTCTGCTGTGCGTGTCAGTGAGGTCTCTGCTGTGCGTGTATCAGTGAGGTCTCTACTGTGTGTGTGTGTGTGTGTGTGTGTGTGTCAGTCATGTCTCTGCTGTGTGCGTGTCAGTGAGGTCTCTGCTGTGCGTGTCAGTGAGGTCTCTGCTGTGTGTGTGTCAATCATGTCTCTGCTGTGTGTGTGTCAGTCATGTCTCTGCTGTGCGTGTGTCAGTGAGGTCTCTGCTGTGCTTGTGTCAGTGAGGTCTCTGCTGTGCTTGTGTCAGTGGTCTCTGCTGTGCGTGTGTCAGTGAGGTCTCTGCTGTGCGTGTCAGTCTGCGTGTGTCAGTCATGTCTCTGCTGTGCGTGTGTCAGTGAGGTCTCTGCTGTGCGTGTGTCAGTGAGGTCTCTACTGTGCGTGTGTCAGTGAGGTCTCTGCTGTGCGTGTGTCAGTGAGGTCTCTGCTGCGCATGTGTCGGTCATGTCTCTGCTGTGTGTGTGTCAGTGAAGTCTCTGCTGTGCGTGTGTCAGTGAGGTCTCTGCTGTGCGTGTGTCAGTCATGTCTCTGCTGTGCATGTGTTAGTCATGTCTCTGCTGCACATGTGACGGTCATGTCTCTACTGTGCATGTGTCAGTCATGTCTCTGCTGTGCGTGTGTCAGTCATGTCTCTGCTGTGCGTGTGTCAGTCATGTCTCTGCTGTGCGTGTGTCAGTCATGTCTCTGCTGTGCGTGTGTCAGTCATGTCTCTGCTGTGCATTTGTCAGTCATGTCTCTACTTTGCGTATGTCAGTCATGTCTCTGCTGTGTGTGTGTCAGTGAGGTCTCTGCTGTGCGTGTCAGTCATGTCTCTCTGCTGTGCGTGTGTCAGTGAGGTCTCTGCTGTGCGTGTCAGTGAGGTCTCTGCTGTGCGTGTGTCAGGGAATCTGTGCATCAATAATTCATATGACGGTGTCTGGCTCGGCAGCCTATGATGTCTGTGTTATGCTGGAACCTCGCACAGCTCCCTCTGATCTCCTCTTATCCCAGCCCGGATCCTCCATGTGTCTCACCATTAAGCCGGCTGCAGACACAAAGCATTTAACCCCTCCTGTGCTGCAGAGGAGACGGGAGGGAGGGGTGCATCAAATTGGGGCTACTCCTGGCCCCGCACCCAGATTGGGGCTACTCCTGGCCCCGCACCCAGATTGGGGCTACTCCTCTCCCTGCTCCCAGATTGGGGCTACTCCTGTCCCCACGCCCAGATTGGGGCTACTCCTGTCCCCACGCCCAGATTGGGGCTACTCCTGTCCCCACGCCCAGATTGGGGTTACTCCTGTCCCCACATCCAGATTGGGGTTACTCCTGGCCCAGCACCCAGATTGGGGCTACTCCTGTCCCCGCACCCAGATTGGGGCTACTCCTGTCCCCGCACCCAGATTGGGGCTACTCCTGGCCCCGCACCCAGATTGGGGTTACTCCTGGCCCAGCACCCAGATTGGGGCTACTCCTGTCCCCGCACCCAGATTGGGGCTACTCCTGTCCCCGCACCCAGATTGTGGTTACTCCTGTCCCCGCGCCCAGATTGGGGCTACTCCTGTCCCCGCGCCCAGATTGGGGTTACTCCTGTCCCCGCACCCAGATTGGGGCTACTCAGTCCCCGCACCCAGATTGTGGTTACTCCTGTCCCCGCGCCCAGATTGGGGCTACTCCTGTCCCCGCGCCCAGATTGGGGTTACTCCTGTCCCCGCACCCAGATTGGGGCTACTCCTGTCCCCGCACCCAGATTGTGGTTACTCCTGTCCCCGCACCCAGATTGGGGTTACTCCTGTCCCCGCACCCAGATTGGGGCTACTCCTGTCCCCGCACCCAGATTGGGGCTACTCCTGTCCCCGCACCCAGATTGTGGTTACTCCTGTCCCCGCACCCAGATTGGGGCTACTCCTGTCCCCGCACCCAGATTGTGGTTACTCCTGTCCCCGCGCCCAGATTGTGGTTACTTCTGTCCCCGCACTCAGATTGGGGCTAATCCTGTCCCCGCACCCAGATTGGGGCTACTCCTGTCCCCGCGCCCAAATTGTGGTTACTCCTGTCCCCGCGCCCAGATTGTGGTTACTCCTGTCCCGTGCCCAGATTGGGGCTACTCCTGTCCCCGCACCCAGATTGGGGTTACTCCTGTCCCCGCACCCAGATTGGGGCTACTCCTGTCCCTACACCCAGACTGGGGTTACTCCTGTCACCGCACCCAGATTGGGGCTACTCCTGTCCCCACGTCAGTAAGAGCGGGAGGGAGGAAGCGTCAGTAAGAGAGGGAGGGAGAGAGGAAGTGTCAGTATGAGAGGGAGGAAGAGTCAGTAAGAGAGGGAGGGAGGGAGGGAGGAAAGGTCAGTAAGAGAGGGAGGGAGTAAGAGTCAGTAAGAGAGGGAGGGAGAGAGAAAGTGTCAGTAAGAGAGGGAGGTGGGAAGGAGGGAGGGATGGAGGAAGCATCAGTAAGAGAGGGAGGGAGGGAGAAAGAGTCAGTAAGAGAGGATGGGAGGGAGGAAGAGACAGTAAGAGAGGGAGGGAGGGAGAGAGGAAGTGTCAGTAAGGGAGGGAGGGGTGGAGGGAGGAAGAGTCAGTAAGAGAGGGAGGGAGTGGGGCTCTCGGCACCACACAGATGTCACGTATGATGTACTTGGGTTGGGATTACTATGACCCCATTAGTACTAATATTATATAATATACAGCTCGCCTTCATCTCTATATTACAGGCTATGAACAGCGGGGGTGTAGGAGACGTCTAGCTGTGAGCGGCTGCACTCCTTAATCATCTAATAACAATGAGGTGTCTCTAGGAAGCAGCCTGACAGCTTTAGCGGGGGGTGGGTGGTCCTGCACCCCGCAGAAAGCTGCGCTGGATCTGTAACGGCACTGTACATAACACAGAAGTCACACAATATACCCAGCCAGAGAGGAGAGCAGACACAGCAATGTGCGATCGTATACAATACAAGGCTGGCACTGCTCCTCACCTCTATAGGGGGTAGTCACTAGCTGACTCACACAATATACCCAGCCAGAGAGGAGAGCAGACACAGCAATGTGCGATCGTATACAATACAAGGCTGGCGCTGCTCCTCACCTCTATAGGGGGTAGTCACTAGCTGACTCACACAATATACCCGGCCAGAGAGGAGAGCGGACACAGCAATGTGCGATCGTATACAATACAAGGCTGGCGCTGCTCCTCACCTCTATAGGGGGGTAGTCACTAGCTGACTCACACAATATACCCAATACACCCAGTCAGAGGGGAGAGAAGAGCTACAGACACAGCACATCCCATACTGATCAGGCGATGTGACATCCTATACAATACTATTTAACTGTGCACTCAGTGATACAGAGAGATGGAATGCACAACGTGTTTCTGAGGAAGGAGGTCAGATACTATGAAACGCGTAGTCACATTATGGTCCTTGTAGTGGGGTGCACCGTGCACTCAGTGATACAGAGATGAAATGCACAACGCGTTTCTGAGGAAGGAGGTCAGATACTATGAAACGCGTAGTACACATTATGGTCCTTGTAGTGGGGTGCACAGTGCACTCAGTGATACAGAGAGATGAAATTCACAACGCGTTTCTGTGGAAGGAGGTCAGATACTATGAAACGCGTAGTGGACATTATGGTCCTTGTAGTGGGGTGCACCGTGCACTCAGTGATACAGAGAGATGAAATTCACAACACGTTTCTGAGGAAGGAGGTCAGAGACTATGAAATGCGTAGTGCACATTATGGTCCTTGTAGTGGGGTGCACCGTGCACTCAGTGATACAGAGAGATGAAATGCACAACGCGTTTCTGAGGAAGGAGGTCAGATACTATGAAATGCGTAGTGCACATTATGGTCCTTGTAGTGGGGTGCACCGTGCACTCAGTGATACAGAGAGATAAAATTCACAACATGTTTCTGAGGAAGGAGGTCAGATACTATGAAACGCGTAGTAGACATTATGGTCCTTGTAGTGGGGTGCACCGTGCACTCAGTTATACAGAGAGATGAAATGCACAATGCGTTTCTGAGGAAGGAGGTCAGAGACTATGAAACGCGTAGTAGACATTATGGTCCTTGTAGTGGGGTGCACCGTGCACTCAGTTATACAGAGAGATTAAATGCACAACGCGTTTCTGAGGAAGGAGGTCAGATACTATGAAATGCGTAGTACACATTTTGGTGCTTGTACTGGGGTACGCCGTGCCCTCAGCTATACGAAGATGAAATGCAGAAAGCGTTTCGGAGGAAGGTCAGAGACTATGAAATGCGTAGTACACATTATGGTCCTTGTATTGGGGTGCACCGTGCACTCAATTATACAGAGAGATGAAAGGCACAATGCGTTTCTGAGGAAGGAGGTCAGATACTATGAAACATGTAGTACACATTATGGTCCTTGTAGTGGGGTATGCCGTGCACTCAGTTATACAGAGAGATGAAATTCACAACGCGTTTCTGAGGAAGGAGGTCAGATACTATAAAATGCATAGAGGGCATTATGGTCCTTGTAGTGGGGTGCACTGTGCACTTAGTTATACAGAGAGATGAAATGCACAATGCGTTTCTGAGGAAGGAGGTCAGATACTATGAAACGCGTAGTACACATTATGGTCCTTGTAGTGGGGTACGCCGTGCACTCAGTTATACAGAGAGATAAAATGCACAACGCGTTTCTGAGGAAGGAGGTCAGATACTATGAAACGCGTAGTACACATTATGGTCCTTGTAGTGGGGTCAACCGTGCCCTCTGTTATACAGAGATGAAATGCACAACGCGTTTCTGAGGAAGGAGGTCAGATACTATGAAACGCGTAGTACACATTATGGTCCTTGTAGTGGGGTGCACAGTGCACTCAGTGATACAGAGAGATGAAATTCACAACGCGTTTCTGTGGAAGGAGGTCAGATACTATGAAACGCGTAGTGGACATTATGGTCCTTGTAGTGGGGTGCACCGTGCACTCAGTGATACAGAGAGATGAAATTCACAACACGTTTCTGAGGAAGGAGATCAGATACTATGAAATGCGTAGTACACATTATGGTCCTTGTAGTGGGGTGCACAGTGCACTCAGTGATACAGAGAGATGAATTGCACAACGCATTTCTGAGGAAGGAAGTCAGAGACTATGAAATGCGTAGTGCACATAATGGTCCTTGTAGTGGGGTGCACAGTGCACTCAGTGATACAGAGAGATGAATTTCACAACGCGTTTCTGAGGAAGGAGGTCAGAGACTATGAAATGCGTAGTACACATTATGGTCCTTGTAGTGGGGTGCACCGTGCACTCAGTGATACAGAGAGATGAAATTCACAACACGTTTCTGAGGAAGGAAGTCAGAGACTATGAAACGCGTAGTACACATTATGTTCCTTGTAGTGGGGTGCACCGTGCACTCAGTGATACAGAGAGATGAAATTCACAACACGTTTCTGAGGAAAGAAGTCAGAGACTATGAAACGCGTAGTACACATTGGGGGAAATTTACTAAGAATACAAATACAAAAAATCGTATTCGTATTCTTAATACGAATGAATACGACTGGTGTAGTCGTATTTTCATTCGTATTCCGGAGGATAATTTACTAATCAGTCGTATTTGACTGATTCATATTATCCGATGGCGTATTGATTCGTATTTTTTTCTGATATGAATTGGTATTTTAAATACAAATTCATATAGGTTTTAGCCTGCATGGATCAGTCAGATCCGTGCAGGCTGCAGTGTTAAAAAAAAGTATACAAATAAATAAGTAATTTTAAAGGGGTGTATGTGGGCTAAGTGGCCTTTTATAAGTCACACATTTGTGATTTTGATCATCTGGGGGTAATTTTCTGATTTTTTCCTCATGTGGAAAATTCTAAGATGTGAAATACACTTCCAAATCAAGGTGTATTTTTTTTTATAATTCGTATGCATTTTCGATTCGTATTCGTATTTTTTACAAATACGAATTGTTAGTAAATGATTAAAGTACGTTGTTTTCATGTTAAAAATAGGCGTATTCTATCGATGTCGTATTCATTCGTATTCGTATTCAAGAATACGAATACGCCATGTATACACCATGAATACGAATACACATCACCGTATTTTCAGTAAATAGTAAATCCTGAAAATAGGAATACGCATAAAAAAATCGTATTTTGCTGTACGAATACAAATTTTTTGTACGATTTTACCTTAGTAAATTTCCCCCATTATGGTCCTTGCAGTGGGAGCCATCTGCATCTTCTAACATACAAAACATGCAAAATATACTTTCCCTGAGACCCTTCTCGAATGGGATTAGTTTAGGCCATAGATCAGGCTACAACATGCAATCGCATGTTAAACAATCCTCGGATGGATGCGGTGGGAGAGTTTGTACTGCTGCTGTAATGATAAGATCAGGCCTGCAGGGGGCAGTGTCACAGAACCTAAAGCTGTATTGGTGATTCCAGTCATTAAATAGTATAAAGGGTCCGCAGTGTCTACACAACAGTCAATAGGCCAACATAGAAACGGTCGACACAAGCAAGCCAGTTGACACGTGGATGATAAAAAAGTTAAAAAACGAAAGATGTGAAAGAAATCAACCTGTTCATACGTCGACACAAAAAACATGGAGTTCTAACACGTTCTCTTCAGAGGCTCAAGGAAACGCAGTATAACCACAACGGCACCTATCCTTGCTTCCAGTGATTCTGGGAGACCCGCCCTCATGTGCGCCATATGTACACAGTGTCGCTCTTACCTTGGTGCCATTGTAGAAGTCGTCCATGCACGTGGCATTCATGAAGGTCTGATGGAAGTGGGTGCTGGTGTCTATGCCCCCGGGGATGACCAGCTTGCCCGTGGCATCGATGACCTTTGCCCCTCCAGGGATCATCAGCTCCCTCCCCACCTGCTGGATGATGCCGTTCTCAATGTAGACATCTGCTTCCTGGGTGCAGTCATCGTTCACCACCTTGCCCCCTTTGATGAGGATCCGAACGCTGGCAGAGTTGGCAAGCATGGCTCTAGAAGATCGGAGAAGAAGAAGACTTTAGAACAGGACGGGAGACAAGTCCTCTCACGTGAATACATCTGCAGGGTTCCATTATCAGGATACAGACAAGCAATACGCTATAATGCAGTGTTAGTCCCTGGTGTCTCAGCGTCTATGAGTGATAACAGCAGATAACGCGCCTGGATGAGAACCAATCATATCACAAAGAATACACTATAATGCAGTGTTAGTCCCTGGTGTCTCAGCGTCTATGAGCGATAACAGCAGATAACGCGCCTGGATGAGAACCAATCATATCACAAAGAATACACTATAATGCAGTGTTAGTCCCTGGTGTCTCAGCGTCTATGAGTGATAACAGCAATTAACACGCCCGTATTACAGCCAATCAGATCACAAGGAATACGCTGTAATGCAGTGTTAGTCCCTGGTGCCTCAGGGTCTATGAGTGATACCAGCAGATAACGCGCCTGGATTACAGCCAATCAGATCACAAGGAATACGCTATAATGCAGTGTTAGTCCCTGGTGTCTCAGCGTCTATGAGTGATAACAGCAGATAACGCGCCCGTATTACAGACAATCAGATCACAAGGAATATGCTGTAATGCAGTGTTAGTCCCTGGTGTCTCAGCGTCTATGAGTTATAACAGCAGATAACGCGCCTGGATTACAGCCAATCAGATCACAAGGAATACACTATAATGCAGTGTTAGTCCCTGGTGCCTCAGCGTCTATGAGCGATAACAGCAGATAAAGCTCCTGGATTACAGCCATCAGATCACAAGGAATACCCTATAGTGCAGTGTTAGTCCCTGGTGTCTCAGCGTCTATGAGCGATAACAGCAGATAACGCACCTGGATTACAGCCAATCAGATCACAAGGAATACCCTATAGTGCAGTGTTAGTCCCTGGTGTCTCAGCGTCTATGAGCGATAACAGCAGATAACGCGCTTGGGTGAGAACCAATCATATCACAAGGAATATGCTATAACGCAGTGTTAGTCCCGGGTGTCTCAGCGTCTATGAGTGATAACAGCAGATAACGCACCTGGATGAGAACCAATCATATCACAAGGAAAATGCTGTAATGCAGTGTTAGTCCCTGGTGCCTCAGCGTCTATGAGCGTTAACAGCAGATAATGTCTCAGCGTCTATGAGCGATAACAGCAGATAAAGCTCCTGGATTACAGCCAATCAGATCACAAGGAATATGCTATGATGCGGTGTTAGTCCCTGGTGTCTCAGCGTCTATGAGTGATAACAGCAATTAACACGCCCGTATTACAGCCAATCAGATCACAAGGAATACGCTGTAATGCAGTGTTAGTCCCTGGTGCCTCAGGGTCTATGAGTGATACCAGCAGATAACGCGCCTGGATTACAGCCAATCAGATCACAAGGAATACGCTATAATGCAGTGTTAGTCCCTGGTGTCTCAGCGTCTATGAGTGATAACAGCAGATAACGCGCCCGTATTACAGCCAATCAGATCACAAGGAATATGCTGTAATGCAGTGTTAGTCCCTGGTGTCTCAGCGTCTATGAGTGATAACAGCAGATAACGCGCCTGGATTACAGCCAATCAGATCACAAGGAATACACTATAATGCAGTGTTAGTCCCTGGTGTCTCAGCGTCTATGAGCGATAACAGCAGATAAAGCTCCTGGATTACAGCCATCAGATCACAAGGAATATGCTATGATGCAGTGTTAGTCCCTGGTGTCTCAGCGTCTATGAGCGATAACAGCAGATAACGCACCTGGATTACAGCCAATCAGATCACAAGGAATACCCTATAGTGCAGTGTTAGTCCCTGGTGTCTCAGCGTCTATGAGCGATAACAGCAGATAACGCGCTTGGGTGAGAACCAATCATATCACAAGGAATATGCTATAACGCAGTGTTAGTCCCTGGTGTCTCAGCGTCTATGAGTGATAACAGCAGATAACGCACCTGGATGAGAACCAATCATATCACAAGGAAAATGCTGTAATGCAGTGTTAGTCCCTGGTGCCTCAGCGTCTATGAGCGTTAACAGCAGATAATGTCTCAGCGTCTATGAGCGATAACAGCAGATAAAGCTCCTGGATTACAGCCAATCAGATCACAAGGAATATGCTATGATGCGGTGTTAGTCCCTGGTGTCTCAGCGTCTATGAGTGATAACAGCAATTAACACGCCCGTATTACAGCCAATCAGATCACAAGGAATAGGCTGTAATGCAGTGTTAGTCCCTGGTGCCTCAGGGTCTATGAGTGATACCAGCAGATAACGCGCCTGGATTACAGCCAATCAGATCACAAAGAATACGCTATAATGCAGTGTTAGTCCCTGGTGTCTCAGCGTCTATGAGTGATAACAGCAGATAACGCGCCCGTATTACAGCCAATCAGATCACAAGGAATATGCTGTAATGCAGTGTTAGTCCCTGGTGTCTCAGCGTCTATGAGTGATAACAGCAGATAACGCGCCTGGATTACAGCCAATCAGATCACAAGGAATACACTATAATGCAGTGTTAGTCCCTGGTGTCTCAGCGTCTATGAGCGATAACAGCAGATAAAGCTCCTGGATTACAGCCATCAGATCACAAGGAATATGCTATGATGCAGTGTTAGTCCCTGGTGTCTCAGCGTCTATGAGCGATAACAGCAGATAACGCACCTGGATTACAGCCAATCAGATCACAAGGAATACCCTATAGTGCAGTGTTAGTCCCTGGTGTCTCAGCGTCTATGAGCGATAACAGCAGATAACGCGCTTGGGTGAGAACCAATCATATCACAAGGAATATGCTATAACGCAGTGTTAGTCCCTGGTGTCTCAGCGTCTATGAGTGATAACAGCAGATAACGCACCTGGATGAGAACCAATCATATCACAAGGAAAATGCTGTAATGCAGTGTTAGTCCCTGGTGCCTCAGCGTCTATGAGCGTTAACAGCAGATAATGTCTCAGCGTCTATGAGCGATAACAGCAGATAAAGCTCCTGGATTACAGCCAATCAGATCACAAGGAATATGCTATGATGCGGTGTTAGTCCCTGGTGTCTCAGCGTCTATGAGTGATAACAGCAATTAACACGCCCGTATTACAGCCAATCAGATCACAAGGAATACGCTGTAATGCAGTGTTAGTCCCTGGTGCCTCAGGGTCTATGAGTGATACCAGCAGATAACGCGCCTGGATTACAGCCAATCAGATCACAAGGAATACGCTATAATGCAGTGTTAGTCCCTGGTGTCTCAGCGTCTATGAGTGATAACAGCAGATAACGCGCCCGTATTACAGCCAATCAGATCACAAGGAATATGCTGTAATGCAGTGTTAGTCCCTGGTGTCTCAGCGTCTATGAGTGATAACAGCAGATAACGCGCCTGGATTACAGCCAATCAGATCACAAGGAATACACTATAATGCAGTGTTAGTCCCTGGTGTCTCAGCGTCTATGAGCGATAACAGCAGATAACGCGCCTGGATTACAGCCAATCAGATCACAAGGAATACACTATAATGCAGTGTTAGTCCCTGGTGTCTCAGCGTCTATGAGTGATAACAGCAGATAACGCGCCCGTATTACAGCCAATCAGATCACAAGGAATATGCTGTAATGCAGTGTTAGTCCCTGGTGTCTCAGCGTCTATGAGTGATAACAGCAGATAACGCGCCTGGATTACAGCCAATCAGATCACAAGGAATACACTATAATGCAGTGTTAGTCCCTGGTGTCTCAGCGTCTATGAGCGATAACAGCAGATAAAGCTCCTGGATTACAGCCATCAGATCACAAGGAATATGCTATGATGCAGTGTTAGTCCCTGGTGTCTCAGCGTCTATGAGCGATAACAGCAGATAACGCACCTGGATTACAGCCAATCAGATCACAAGGAATACCCTATAGTGCAGTGTTAGTCCCTGGTGTCTCAGCGTCTATGAGCGATAACAGCAGATAACGCGCTTGGGTGAGAACCAATCATATCACAAGGAATATGCTATAACGCAGTGTTAGTCCCTGGTGTCTCAGCGTCTATGAGTGATAACAGCAGATAACGCACCTGGATGAGAACCAATCATATCACAAGGAAAATGCTGTAATGCAGTGTTAGTCCCTGGTGCCTCAGCGTCTATGAGCGTTAACAGCAGATAATGTCTCAGCGTCTATGAGCGATAACAGCAGATAAAGCTCCTGGATTACAGCCAATCAGATCACAAGGAATATGCTATGATGCGGTGTTAGTCCCTGGTGTCTCAGCGTCTATGAGTGATAACAGCAATTAACACGCCCGTATTACAGCCAATCAGATCACAAGGAATACGCTGTAATGCAGTGTTAGTCCCTGGTGCCTCAGGGTCTATGAGTGATACCAGCAGATAACGCGCCTGGATTACAGCCAATCAGATCACAAGGAATACGCTATAATGCAGTGTTAGTCCCTGGTGTCTCAGCGTCTATGAGCCTTAACAGTAGATAACGTGCCTGGATTACAGCCAATCAGATCACAAGGAATACGCTATAATGCAGTGTTAGTCCCTGGTGTCTCAGCTTCTATGAGTGATAACAGCAATTAACGCGCCCGTATTACAGCCAATCAGATCACAAGGAATACGCTGTAATGCAGTGTTAGTCCCTGGTGCCTCAGCGTCTATGAGTGATAACAGCAGATAACGCGCCTGGATTACAGCCAATCAGATCACAAGGAATACGCTATGATGCAGTGTTAGTCCCTGGTGCCTCAGCGTCTATGAGTGATAACAGCAGATAACGCGCCTGGATTACAGCCAATCAGATCACAAGGAATACCCTATAATACAGTGTTAGTCCCTGGTGTCTCAGCGTCTATGAGTGACAACAGCAGATAACGTGCCTGGATTACAGCCAATCAGATCACAAGGAATACGCTGTAATGCAGTGTTAGTCCCTGGTGTCTCAGCATCTATGAGTGATAACAGCAGATAACGCGCCTGAATTACAGACAATCAGATCACAAGGAATACGCTATGATGCAGTGTTAGTCCCTGGTGTCTCAGCGTCTATGAGCGATAACAGCAGATAACGCGCCTGGATTACAGCCAATCAGATCACAAGGAATACGCTGTAATGCAGTTAGTCCGTGGTGCCTCAGCGTCTATGAGTGATAACAGCAGATAACGCGCCTGGATTACAGCCAATCAGATCACAAGGAATATCCTATAATGCAGTGTTAGTCCCTGGTGTCTCAGCGTCTATGAGTGACAACAGCAGATAACGTGCCTGGATTACAGCCAATCAGATCACAAGGAATACGCTGTAATGCAGTGTTAGTCCCTGGTGTCTCAGCGTCTATGAGTGATAACAGCAGATAACGCGCATGAATTACAGACAATCAGATCCCAAGGAATACGCTATGATGCAGTGTTAGTCCCTGGTGTCTCAGCGTCTGTGAGTGATAACAGCAGATTAAGCTCCTGGATTACAGCCAATCAGATCACAAGGAATATGCTATGATGCGGTGTTAGTCCCTGGTGTCTCAGCGTCTATGAGTGATAACAGCAGATAACGCGCCTGAATTACAGACAATCAGATCACAAGGAATACGCTATGATGCAGTGTTAGTCCCTGGTGTCTCAGCGTCTATGAGCGATAACAGCAGATAATGCGCCTGGATTACAGCCAATCATATCATTAGGGATATGCTATGATGCAGTGTTAGTCCCTGGTGCCTCAGCGTCTATAAGCGTTAACAGCAGATAACGTGCCCGTATTACAGCCAATCAGATCACAAGGAATATGCTGTAATGCAGTGTTAGTCCCTGGTGTCTCAGCGTCTATGAGTGATAACAGCAGATAACGCGCCTGGATTACAGCCAATCAGATCACAAGGAATACACTATAATGCAGTGTTAGTCCCTGGTGTCTCAGCGTCTATGAGCGATAACAGCAGATAAAGCTCCTGGATTACAGCCATCAGATCACAAGGAATATGCTATGATGCAGTGTTAGTCCCTGGTGTCTCAGCGTCTATGAGCGATAACAGCAGATAACGCACCTGGATTACAGCCAATCAGATCACAAGGAATACCCTATAGTGCAGTGTTAGTCCCTGGTGTCTCAGCGTCTATGAGCGATAACAGCAGATAACGCGCCTGGGTGAGAACCAATCATATCACAAGGAATATGCTATAACGCAGTGTTAGTCCCTGGTGTCTCAGCGTCTATGAGTGATAACAGCAGATAACGCACCTGGATGAGAACCAATCATATCACAAGGAAAATGCTGTAATGCAGTGTTAGTCCCTGGTGCCTCAGCGTCTATGAGCGTTAACAGCAGATAATGTCTCAGCGTCTATGAGCGATAACAGCAGATAAAGCTCCTGGATTACAGCCAATCAGATCACAAGGAATATGCTATGATGCGGTGTTAGTCCCTGGTGTCTCAGCGTCTATGAGTGATAACAGCAATTAACACGCCCGTATTACAGCCAATCAGATCACAAGGAATACGCTGTAATGCAGTGTTAGTCCCTGGTGCCTCAGGGTCTATGAGTGATACCAGCAGATAACGCGCCTGGATTACAGCCAATCAGATCACAAGGAATACGCTACAATGCAGTGTTAGTCCCTGGTGTCTCAGCGTCTATGAGCCTTAACAGTAGATAACGTGCCTGGATTACAGCCAATCAGATAACAAGGAATACGCTATAATGCAGTGTTAGTCCCTGGTGTCTCAGCGTCTATGAGCCTTAACAGTAGATAACGTGCCTGGATTACAGCCAATCAGATCACAAGGAATACGCTATAATGCAGTGTTAGTCCCTGGTGTCTCAGCTTCTATGAGTGATAACAGCAATTAACGCGCCCGTATTACAGCCAATCAGATCACAAGGAATACGCTGTAATGCAGTGTTAGTCCCTGGTGCCTCAGCGTCTATGAGTGATAACAGCAGATAACGCGCCTGGATTACAGCCAATCAGATCACAAGGAATACGCTATGATGCAGTGTTAGTCCCTGGTGCCTCAGCGTCTATGAGTGATAACAGCAGATAACGCGCCTGGATTACAGCCAATCAGATCACAAGGAATACCCTATAATGCAGTGTTAGTCCCTGGTGTCTCAGCGTCTATGAGTGACAACAGCAGATAACGTGCCTGGATTACAGCCAATCAGATCACAAGGAATACGCTGTAATGCAGTGTTAGTCCCTGGTGTCTCAGCATCTATGAGTGATAACAGCAGATAACGCGCCTGAATTACAGACAATCAGATCACAAGGAATACGCTGATGCAGTGTTAGTCCCTGGTGTCTCAGCGTCTATGAGCGATAACAGCAGATAACGCGCCTGGATTACAGCCAATCAGATCACAAGGAATACGCTGTAATGCAGTTAGTCCCTGGTGCCTCAGCGTCTATGAGTGATAACAGCAGATAACGCGCCTGGATTACAGCCAATCAGATCACAAGGAATATCCTATAATGAAGTGTTAGTCCCTGGTGTCTCAGCGTCTATGAGTGACAACAGCAGATAACGTGCCTGGATTACAGCCAATCAGATCACAAGGAATACGCTGTAATTCAGTGTTAGTCCCTGGTGTCTCAGTGTCTATGAGTGATAACAGCAGATAACGCGCCTGAATTACAGACAATCAGATCCCAAGGAATACGCTATGATGCAGTGTTAGTCCCTGGTGTCTCAGCGTCTATGAGCGATAACAGCAGATAATACGCCTGGATTACAGCCAATCATATCATTAGGGATATGCTATGATGCAGTGTTAGTCCCTGGTGTCTCAGCGTCTGTGAGTGATAACAGCAGATAAAGCTCCTGGATTACAGCCAATCAGATCACAAGGAATATGCTATGATGCGGTGTTAGTCCCTGGTGTCTCAGCGTCTATGAGTGATAACAGCAGATAACGCGCCTGAATTACAGACAATCAGATCACAAGGAATACGCTATGATGCAGTGTTAGTCCCTGGTGTCTCAGCGTCTATGAGCGATAACAGCAGATAATGCGCCTGGATTACAGCCAATCATATCATTAGGGATATGCTATGATGCAGTGTTAGTCCCTGGTGTCTCAGCGTCTGTGAGTGATAACAGCAGATAGCGCACCTGGATTACAGCCAATCAGATCACAAGGAATACGCTATAATGCATGTTAGTTCCTGGTGCCTCAGTGTCTATGAGTTATAACAGCAGATAACGAGGCTGGATTACAGCCAATCAGACACTGCCGGAACGCTGACCGTTACGTGGGGACTCCGAGAGGAATTCAGTACAGGACACCTATATACACTGCCAGAACACTGACCGTTATGTAGGGACTCCGAGAGGAATACTGAGTGCAGGACACCTATATACACTGCCGGAACACTGACCGTTATGTAGGGACTCTGGGAGGAATACAGTACAGGACACCTATATACACTGCCGGAATGCTGACCGTTATGTAGGGACTCTGGGAGGAATACAGTGCAGGACACCTATATACACTGCCGGAACACTGACCATTATGTAGGGACTCTGGGAGGAATACAGTACAGGACACCTATATACACTGCCGGAACACTGACCGTTATGTAGGGACTCTGGGAGTAATACAGTACAGGACACCTATATACACTGCCGGAACGCTGACCGTTATGTAGGGACTCTGGGAGGAATACAGTGCTGGACACCTATATACACTGCCGGAACGCTGACCGTTATGTAGGGACACCGAGAGGAATTCAGTACAGGACACCTATATACACTGCCGGAACGCTAACCGTTATGTAGGGACTCTGGGAGTAATACAGTACAGGACACCTATATACACTGCCGGAACACTGACCATTATGTACGGACTGTTCTAACATCTGCCACCCTACCTACATCGTACCTTATTCTTAATAATCGCTGCTTTAACATATGCGATTATTAACACAAAGGACAGCTCTTCCGATAAATGTGTACACTGTAGATGGCTGTGTGACTGTCACTGTGTACACTGTAGGTGGCTGTGTGACTGTCTCTGTGTACACTGTAGGTGGCTGTGTGACTGTCACTGTGTGTGTACACTGTAGGCGGCTGTGTGACTGTCACTATGTGTACACTGTAGATGGCTGTGTGACTGTCACTGTGTACACTGTAGGTGGCTGTGTGACTGTCTCTGTGTACACTGTAGGGGGCTGTGTGACTGTCACTGTGTGTACACTGTAGGCAGCTGTGTGACTGTCACTGTGTGTACACTGTAGGTGGCTGTGTGACTGTCACTGTGTACACTGTAGGTGGCTGTGTGACTGTCTCTGTGTGTACACTGTAGATGGCTGTGTGACTGTCACTGTGTACACTGTAGGTGGCTGTGTGACTGTCACTGTGTGTACACTGTAGGTGGCTGTGTGACTGTCACTGTGTACACTGTAGGTGGCTGTGTGACTGTCTCTGTGTACACTGTAGGTGGCTGTGTGACTGTCACTGTGTACACTGTAGGTGGCTGTGTGACTGTCTCTGTGTACACTGTAGGTGGCTGTGTGACTGTCTCTGTGTACACTGTAGGTGGCTGTGTGACTGTCACTGTGTGTACACTGTAGGTGGCTGTGTGACTGTCACTGTGTACACTGTAGGTGGCTGTGTGACTGTCTCTGTGTACACTGTAGGTGGCTGTGTGACTGTCTCTGTGTACACTGTAGGTGGCTGTGTGACTGTCTCTGTGTACACTGTAGGTGGCTGTGTGACTGTCACTGTGTACACTGTAGGTGGCTGTGTGACTGTCTCTGTGTACACTGTAGGTGGCTGTGTGACTGTCTCTGTGTACACTGTAGGTGGCTGTGTGACTGTCACTGTGTGTACACTGTAGGTGGCTGTGTGACTGTCAATGTGTACACTGTAGGTGGCTGTGTGACTGTCTCTGTGTACACTGTAGGTGGCTGTGTGACTGTCTCTGTGTACACTGTAGGTGGCTGTGTGACTGTCACTGTGTGTACACTGTAGGTGGCTGTGTGACTGTCACTGTGTACACTGTAGGTGGCTGTGTGACTGTCTCTGTGTACACTGTAGGTGGCTGTGTGACTGTCTCTGTGTACACTGTAGGTGGCTGTGTGACTGTCACTGTGTGTACACTGTAGGCGGCTGTGTGACTGTCACTGTGTACACTGTAGATGGCTGTGTGACTGTCTCTGTGTACACTGTAGGTGGCTGTGTGACTGTCTCTGTGTACACTGTAGGTGGCTGTGTGACTGTCACTGTGTGTACACTGTAGGTGGCTGTGTGACTGTCACTGTGTGTACACTGTAGGTGGCTGTGTGACTGTCACTGTGTGTACACTGTAGGCGGCTGTGTCACTGTGTGTACACTGTAGATGGCCGTGTGGCTGTCACTGTGTACACTGTAGGTGGCTGTGTCACGGTGTACACTGTAGGCAGCTGTGTCACTGTCACTGTGTGTACACTGTAGGGGGCTGTGTGACTGTCACTGTGTACACTGTAGGTGGCTGTGTCACTGTGTGTACACTGTAGGTGGCTGTGTCACTGTGTGTACACTGTAGGCGGCTGTGTGACTGTCACGGTGTACACTGTAGGCGGCTGTATGACTGTCACCGCGTACACTGTAGACGGCTGTGTGACTGTCACTGTGTGTACACTGTAGGCGGCTGTGTGGCTGTCACTGTGTGTACACTGTAGGCGGCTGTGTGGCTGTCACTGTGTGTACACTGTAGGCGGCTGTGTGACTGTCACTGTGCGTATACTGTAGGCGGCTGTGTTGCTGTCACTGTGTGTACACTGTGGGCCGCTGTGTGACTGTCACTGTGTGTACACTGTAGGCAGCTGTGTGACTGTCACTGTGTGTACACTGTGGGCCGCTGTGTCACTGTGTGTATACAAGGTGTGGGGAATGTGTATCACACAGTGTACAGAGGCTTCCTGCGTGGTGTATCGCTGTACAGAGCAGCCTCCTCCCTGCAGACATTCTGGTGAGTGCACCAATGTGGATGACATGCTCAGCACTGACGCCAGCCATGTGCTCATGGCAGGCTGTACGGCTGAGTAATCCCATCAGAAGACTCATTTCCCTGTTACTGAGCTCAGATGATCTGACAGAGATTCCAGCTCACTGCAGAACATCAGCTCATCTCAGTGACAGAGCCGGCAACATATGACACTGTGCTACGGAGCCATGCAGGGACAGAGGCACTGCATTCTGCCCACCATGTAACCGTGCATGGACTGTCACACTGCATTCTGCTCATCCTGTAACCGTGCATGGACTGTCACACTGCATTCTGCTCACCATGTAACCGTGTATGGACTGTCACACTGCATTCTGCTCACCATGTAACCGTGTACGGACTGTCACACTGCATTCTGCTCACCATGTAACCATGTATGGCCTGTCACACTGCATTCTGCTCATCCTGTAACTGTGAATGCACTGTCACACTGCATTCTACTCACCATGTAACCGTGTATGCCCTGTCACACTGCATTCTGCTCACCATGTAACCATGTATGGCCTGTCACACTGCATTCTGCTCATCCTGTAACTGTGTATGGACTGTCACACTGCATTCTGCCCACCATGTAACCGTGTATGGACTGTCACACTGCATTCTGCCCACCATGTAACCGTGTATGGACTGTCACACTGCATTCTGCTCACCATGTAACTGTGTATGGACTGTCACACTGCATTCTGCCCACCATGTAACCGTGTATGGACTGTCACACTGCATTCTGCCCACCATGTAACCGTGTATGGACTGTCACACTGCATTCTGCTCACCATGTAACCGTGTATGGACTGTCACACTGCATTCTGCTCACCATGTAACCGTGTATGGACTGTCACACTGCATTCTGCTCACCATGTAACTGTGTATGGACTGTCACACTGCATTCTGCCCACCATGTAACCGTGTATGGCCTGTCACACTGCATTCTGCTCACCATGTAACCGTGTATGGCCTGTCACACTGCATTCTGCTCATCCTGTAACTGTGTATGGACTGTCACACTGTATTCTGCTCATCCTGTAACCGTGTATGGACTGTCACACTGCATTCTGCCCACCATGTAACCGTGTATGGACTGTCACACTGCATTCTGCTCACCATGTAACCGTGTATGGACTGTCACACTGCATTCTGCCCACCATGTAACCGTGTATGGCCTGTCACACTGCATTCTGCTCACCATGTAACCGTGTATGGCCTGTCACACTGCATTCTGCTCACCATGTAACCGTGTATGGCCTGTCACACTGCATTCTGCTCATCCTGTAACCGTGCATGGACTGTCACACTGCATTCTGCTCACCATGTAACCGTGTATGGCCTGTCACACTGCATTCTGCTCAGTCTGTAACCGTGTATGGCCTGTCACACTGCATTCTGCTCACCATGTAACCGTGTATGGCCTGTCACACTGCATTCTGCTCATCCTGTAACCGTGCATGGACTGTCACACTGCATTCTGCTCACCATGTAACCGTGTATGGCCTGTCACACTGCATTCTGCTCACCATGTAACCGTGTATGGCCTGTCACACTGCATTCTGCTCATCCTGTAACCGTGCATGGACTGTCACACTGCATTCTGCTCACCATGTAACCGTGTATGGCCTGTCACACTGCATTCTGCCCACCATGTAACCGTGTATGGCCTGTCACACTGCATTCTGCTCACCATGTAACCGTGTATGGCCTGTCACACTGCATTCTGCTCATCCTGTAACCGTGCATGGACTGTCACACTGCATTCTGCTCACCATGTAACCGTGTATGGCCTGTCACACTGCATTCTGCTCATCCTGTAACCGTGCATGGACTGTCACACTGCATTCTGCTCACCATGTAACCGTGTATGGCCTGTCACACTGCATTCTGCTCAGTCTGTAACCGTGCATGGACTGTCACACTGCATTCTGCTCACCATGTAACTGTGTATGGCCTGTCACACTGCATTCTGCTCACCATGTAACCGTGTATGGCCTGTCACACTGTATTCTGCTCATCCTGTAACCGTGTATGGACTGTCACACTGTATTCTGCTCATCCTGTAACCATGTATGCATTGTCACACTGCATTCTGCTCATCCTGTAACTGTGTATGCACTGTCACACTGCATTCTGCTCACCATGTAACCGTGTATGGCCTGTCACACTGCATTCTGCTCATCCTGTAACCGTGTATGGACTGTCACACTGCATTCTGCTCAACCTGTAACCGTGTATGGACTGTCACACTGCATTCTGCTCATCCTGTAACCATGTATGCATTGTCACACTGCATTCTGCTCATCCTGTAACTGTGTATGCACTGTCACACTGCATTCTGCTCACCATGTAACTGTGTATGGACTGTCACACTGCATTCTGCTCATCCTGTAACCGTGTATGGACTGTCACACTGCATTCTGCTCAACCTGTAACCGTGTATGGACTGTCACACTGCATTCTGCTCATCCTGTAACCATGTATGCATTGTCACACTGCATTCTGCTCATCCTGTAACTGTGTATGCACTGTCACACTGCATTCTGCTCATCCTGTAACCGTGTATGGACTGTCACACTGCATTCTGCTCAACCTGTAACCGTGTATGGACTGTCACACTGCATTCTGCTCATCCTGTAACCATGTATGCATTGTCACACTGCATTCTGCTCATCCTGTAACTGTGTATGCACTGTCACACTGCATTCTGCTCACCATGTAACTGTGTATGGACTGTCACACTGCATTCTGCTCATCCTGTAACCGTGTATGGACTGTCACACTGCATTCTGCTCAACCTGTAACCGTGTATGGACTGTCACACTGCATTCTGCTCATCCTGTAACCATGTATGCATTGTCACACTGCATTCTGCTCATCCTGTAACTGTGTATGAACTGTCACACTGCATTCTGCTCATCCTGTAACCGTGTATGGACTGTCACACTGCATTCTGCTCAACCTGTAACCGTGTATGGACTGTCACACTGCATTCTGCTCATCCTGTAACCATGTATGCATTGTCACACTGCATTCTGCTCATCCTGTAACTGTGTATGCACTGTCACACTGCATTCTGCTCACCATGTAACCGTGTATGGACTGTCACACTGCATTCTGCTCATCCTGTAACGGTGTATGGACTGTCACACTGCATTCTGCTCATCCTGTAACCGTGTATGGACTGTCACACTGCATTCTGCTCATCCAGTAACCATGTATGCATTGTCACACTGCATTCTGCTCATCCTGTAACCGTGTATGCGCTGTCACACTGCATTCTGCTCACCATGTAACCGTGTATGCGCTGTCACACTGCATTCTGCTCACCCTATAACCATGTATGGACTGTCACACTGCATTCTGCTCACCATGTAACCGTGTATAGACTGTCACACTGCATTCTGCTCATCCTGTAACCATGTATGCACTGCCACATGCATTCTGCTCATCCTGTAACTGTGTATGGAATGTCACACTGCATTCTGCTCACCATGTAACCGTGTATGCACTGTCACACTGCATTCTGCTCACCATGTAACCGTGTATGCACTGTCACACTGCATTCTGCTCACCATGTAACCGTGTATGCACTGTCACACTGCATTCTGCTCACCATGTAACCGTGTATGCACTGTTGCACTGTTACACTGTATTCTGCTCACCATGTAACTGTGTATGGACTGTCACACTGCATTCTGCTCACCATGTAACCGTGTACGGACTGTCACACTGCATTCTGCTCACCATGTAACCGTGTATGGACTGTCACACTGCATTCTGCTCATAATGTAACCGTGTATGGACTGTCACACTGCATTCTGCTCATCCTGTAACCGTGTATGGACTGTCACACTGCATTCTGCTCATCCTGTAACCATGTATGCATTGTCACACTGCATTCTGCTCATCCTGTAACCGTGTATGCACTGCCACACTGCATTCAGCTCACCATGTAACCGTGTATGCACTGTCACACTGCATTCTGCTCACCATGTAACCGTGTATGCACTGTCACACTGTATTCTGCTCACCATGTAACCGTGTATGGACTGTCACACTGCATTCTGCTCACCATGTAACCGTGTATGGAATGTCACACTGCATTCTGCTCACCATGTAACTGTGTATGGACTGTTAGACTGCATTCTGCTCACCATGTAACCGTGTATGCACTGTCACACTGTATTCTGCTCACCATGTAACCGTGTATGGACTGTCACACTGCATTCTGCTCACCATGTAACTGTGTATGGAATGTCACACTGCATTCTGCTCATCCTGTAACTGTTTATGGACTGTCACACTGCATTCTGCTCATCCTGTTACTCTGTATGGACTGTCACACTGCATTCTGCTCACCATGTAACTCTGTATGAACAGTCACACTGCATTCTGCTCACCATGTAACCGTGTATGCACTGTCACACTGCATTCTGCTCATCCTGTAACCGTGTATGGACTGTCACACTGCATTCTGCTCATCCTGTAACCATGTATGCATTGTCACACTGCATTCTGCTCATCCTGTAACCGTGTATGCATTGTCACACTGCATTCTGCTCACCATGTAACCGTGTATGGACTGTCACACTGCATTCTGCTCACCATGTAACCGTGTATGGACTGTCACACTGCATTCTGCTCACCATGTAACTGTGTATGGAATGTCACACTGCATTCTGCTCATCCTGTAACTGTGTATGGACTGTCACACTGCATTCTGCTCATCCTGTAACTCTGTATGGACTGTCACACTGCATTCTGCTCACCATGTAACCGTGTATGCACTGTCACACTGCATTCTGCTCACCGTGTAACTGTGTATGGAATGTCACACTGCATTCTGCTCATCCTGTAACTCTGTATGGACTGTCACACTGCATTCTGCTCACCATGTAACTGTGTATGGACTGTCACACTGCATTCTGCTCACCATGTAACTCTGTATGAACTGTCACACTGCATTCTGCTCATCCTGTAACTCTGTATGGACTGTCACACTGCATTCTGCTCACCATGTAACTGTGTATGGACTGTCACACTGCATTCTGCTCACCATGTAACTGTGTATGGACTGTCACACTGCATTCTGTTCACCATGTAACCGTGTATAGACTGTCACACTGCATTCTGCTCATCCTGTAACCATGTATGCACTGCCACACTGCATTCTGCTCACCATGTAACCGTGTATGGACTGTCACACTGCATTCTGCTCACCATGTTACCGTGTATGCACTGTCACACTGCATTCTGCTCACCATGTAACCGTGTATGGACTGTTACACTGCATTCTGCTCACCATGTAACCGTGTATGCACTGTCACACTGCATTCTGCTCACCATGTAACCGTGTATGCACTGTCACACTGCATTCTGCTCACCGTGTAACTGTGTATGGAATGTCACACTGCATTCTGCTCATCCTGTAACTCTGTATGGACTGTCACACTGCATTCTGCTCACCATGTAACTGTGTATGGACTGTCACACTGCATTCTGCTCACCATGTAACTCTGTATGAACTGTCACACTGCATTCTGCTCATCCTGTAACTCTGTATGGACTGTCACACTGCATTCTGCTCACCATGTAACTGTGTATGGAATGTCACACTGCATTCTGCTCACCATGTAACTGTGTATGGAATGTCACACTGTATTCTGCTCACCATGTAACCAAGTATGGAATCTCACACTGCATTCTGCTCACCATGTAACCATGTATGGAATATCACACTGCATTCTGCTCACCATGTAACCGTGTATGGACTGTCACACTGCATTCTGCTCATCCTGTAACTCTGTATGGACTGTCACACTGAATTCTGCTCACCATGTAACTGTGTATGGAATGTCACACTGCATTCTGCTCACCATGTATGGAATGTCACACTGCATTCTGCTCACCATGTAACCGTGTATGGACTGTCACACTGCATTCTGCTCACCATGTAACCGTGTATGGACCGTCACACTGAATTCTGCTCACCATGTAACCGTGTATGGACTGTCACACTGCATTCTGCTCATCCTGTAACTGTGTACGGACTGTCACACTGCATTCTGCTCACTATGTAACCGTGTATGGACCGTCACACTGCATTCTGCTCATCATGTAACTGTGTACAGACTGTCACACTGCATTCTGCTCACTATGTAACCGTGTATGGACTGTTACACTGCGTTCTGCTCATCATGTAACTGTGCATGGACTGTCACACTGCATTATGCTCACCATGTAACATGTATTGACTGTTACACTGCATTCTGCTCATCCTGTAATCATGTCTGGACTGTTACACTGCATTCTGCTCACCAAGTAACTGTTTATGGACTGTCACACTGCATTCTGCTTACCACGTAACAGTGTATGGACTGTCACACTGCATTCTGCTCACCATGTAACCATGTATGGACTGTCACACTGCATTCTGCTCACCATGTAACTCTGTATGGACTGTCACACTGCATTCTGCTCATCCTGTAACTCTGTATGGACTGTCACACTGCATTCTGCTCACCATGTAACCGTGTATGGACTGTCACACTGCATTCTGCTCACCATGTAACCGTGTATGGACTGTCACAATGCATTCTGCTCACCATTTAACCATGTATGGACTGTCACACTGCATTCTGCTCACCATGTAACATGTATGGACTGTTACACTGCATTCTGCTTACCATGTAACATGTATGGACTAGGAAAGGGTGGACGGTGAACTGAATCTAAGCGCTGAAGTTCTGCAGGTGAAATGAGGAATACGTGTGGTAACCCCGTACCACAAAACAAAGAATTCTCAGAGGGTAATGTGTACTGGACACATCAATTGTATTCCAAAATGCCTCCTGCGAGCTTCAAAACAAATATGTAGGTGAAAAGCAACGTCCCTATCTTACCTTGAGAACATGTATGGACTGTTACACTGCATTCTGATCATCCTGTAAACGTGCACGGATTGTCACACTGCATTCTACTCCTCCTGTAACCGTGCACGGACTGTCACACTGCATTCTGCTCACCATGTAACCCTGTATGGACTGTTACACTGCAGTCTGCTCATCCTGTAATCATGTATGGACTGTCACACTGCATTCTGCTCACCATGTAACCCTGTATGGACTGTTACACTGCAGTCTGCTCATCCTGTAATCATGTATGGACTGTCACACTGCATTCTCCTGTAATCATGTATGGACTGTAAAACTGCAGTCTGCTCATCCTGTAACTGTGCATGGGCTGTCACACTGCATTCTGCTCCTCCTGTACCCGTGCACAGACGGTCACACCACGTTCTACTCATCCTGTAACTGTGCAAAGACGGTCACACTACATTCTGCTCATCCTGTAACCGTGTATGGACTGTCACACTGCATTCTGCTCACCATGTAACTGACACAGAAACTACACTGCATTCTGCTCACCCTGTAACCATGCAGGCACTGCATGGAGCCTGTCTCCTCTCTGGGAGGATGACACACATGTCAGTGTAAGACGCGATGATGTATCCCATCACATTATACTCATAGACAGACGGACAGCGCAACACAACACTGCGAGCAAGACAGCACCAACACCAGAGGAACCAATATATTACACCCCACACGCAGCGCTGGGTACTGATCACAGCCCCCAATCACCTGGTTGTTTTCCTATAATTATAGACTGGTAACTGGTCTCTCTGCATAAAGGGGTCATCACCTTCTAATTCTAAGGGATCTAGGAGGAGACGTACTAAGACTTGGCGAGAGATAAAGTAGCAGCCAAACGGCTCCTAGTGGCCACATTACAGGCTGAGCTTGAAAAATGACAGTTGTGTGCTGATTAGCTGTTCCATGCAGACATCACATGTGATCATGTATGTTAGCACAGTGTTATCATGACGTCCCTGCCCAAATACCAGAATACATAATGGGACTAACATGTGACATTCTGGCCTTAGTCCCTGGGATGCTGGCTGCATACACCGGGGGCTCATCCACGTTCTCTCTCGGCTCCCCGCAGAGCGCTCCCAGCTACAATCGAATTACTCATCCCTGGCACCTGTCTCCCCCCTGTCACCAATTAAGGATCTTCCCTGGTAAATCCCAGCACCCTTCCCTCTGCCAACAGTGCATAATGATGCTGTAACTGGTGCCTGATCATTTCTGCCATCTGTGGTCCTCCTGCAGAGGAGTCTGTGCACCAGGGGGGTGTGGCCATTGTACTCCTCTGTCAATTACCAGGGCACCACATGGTTACATTCCTTCTCCCAGCCGCGGATTAGGCTGGTTATCACTTGGTACCTTGGCTGGTAGGATAAATACTTCAGCTCTGAACCGCATTGTGCCCTAGCATGACAGTGCCCCTACTTATGGTGTACTGGGGTCTATGCCAAAATCAGGGGTACCAGTGTACACCCACATATCATTGTGGGCGAGGTGACCTCAATATGTAGCAAAGGCATCTATCCCACCTCATATATCACAATACAGGGTTGCTCACGTAAGGGGTGGGGAAACCACAGAGTACACAGCCATCACAGCTATACCATAGAGTACACAGCCATCACAGCTATACCATAGAGTACACAGCCATCACAGACAGACCATAGAGTACACAGCCATCACAGCAAGACCATAGAGTACACAGCCACCACAGACAGACCATAGAGTACACAGCCATCACAGACAGACCATAGAGTAAACAGCCATCACAGACAGACCATAGAGTACACAGCCATCACAGCAAGACCATAGAGTACACAGCCATCACAGACAGACCATAGAGTACACAGCCATTACAGACAGACCATAGAGTACACAGCCATCACAGCAAGATCATAGAGTAAACAGCCATCACAGACAGACCATAGAGTACACAGCCATCACAGACAGACCATAGAGTAAACAGCCATCACAGACAGACCATAGAGTACACAGCCATCACAGACAGACCATAGAGTAAACAGCCATCACAGACAGACCATAGAGTACACAGCCATCACAGACAGACCATAGAGTACACAACCATCACAGACAGACCATAGAGCACACAGCCATCACAGACAGACCATAGAGTACACAGCCATCACAGACAGACCATAGAGTACACAGCCATCACAGACAGACCATAGAGTACACAGCCATCACAGACAGACCATAGAGTACACAACCATCACAGACAGACCATAGAGTACACAACCATCACAGACAGACCATAGAGTACACAGCCATCCCAGACAGACCATAGAGTACACAGCCATCACAGACAGACCATAGAGTAAACAGCCATCACAGACAGACCATAGAGTACACAGCCATCACAGCTAGACCATAGAGTACACAGCCATCACAGACAGACCATAGCGTACACAGCCACTGCAACCAAAGAACAGAGTAAACAGCCATCATAGACAGGCCATAGAGTACACAGCTACTGCAACCAAACCACAGAGTACACAGCCATCACACCTAGGCCATAGAGTACACTGCCAGACCATAGAGTACAGAGCTATCACAGACAGACCATAGAGTACACAACCATCACAGACAGACCATAGAGTACACAACCATCACAGACAGACCATAGAGTACACAGCCAGACCAGCCACCACCACCTATAGAGTTCACAGTCCTCACAGTGAGACCATAGAGTAGACTGACAAACCATAGCCATCACAGCTAGACCATAAAGTGCACAGCCACTGCAACCAAACCACAGAGTACACAGCCACCACAGCCAGACCACAGAGTACACAGCCACCGCAGCTGAATCACAGAGTACAAAGCCACTATAGCCAGATCATAGATTACACAGCGACTATAGCCAGACCATAGAGTACCCAGCCACTATAGCCAGACCATAGTGTACACAGCCACTATAGCCAGACCATAGAGTACCCTGCCACTATAGCCAGACCATAGCGTATACAGCCACTATAGCCAGACCACAGAGTACACAGCCACTATAGCCAGACCACAGAGTACACAGCCACCGCAGCTGAACCACAGAGTACACAGCCACTATAGCCAGACCATAGAGTACACAGCCACTATAGCCAGACCATAGAGTACACAGCCACTATAGCCAGACCATAGCGTACACAGCCACTATAGCCAGACCACAGAGTACACAGCCACCGCAGCTGAACCACAGAGTACACAGCCACTATATCCAGACCATAGAGTACACAGCCACTATATAGCCAGACCATAGAGTACACAGCCACTATATAGCCAGACCATAGAGTACACAGCCACTATATAGCCAGACCATAGAGTACACAGCAACTATATAGCCAGACCATAGTGTACACAGCCACTATATAGCCAGACCATAGAGTACACAGCCACTATATAGCCAGACCATAGAGTACACAGCCACTATATAGCCAAATCATAGAGTACACAGCCACTATATAGCCAGACCATAGAGTACACAGCCACTATATAGCCAGATCATAGAGTACACAGCCACTATATAGCCAGACCATAGAGTGCACAGCCACTATATAGCCAGACCATAGAGTGCACAGCCACTATATAGCCAGACCATAGAGTGCACAGCCACTATATAGCCAGACCATAGAGTGCACAGCCATCACATACAACAAAGCCGATACTCAGAAAACAGAGCTGGTGATTTCTACAGTAGCCTCCACGCTCTGTGCAGGAATTTATAGACCTATATAGGGAGAACTAGGCATGATACCAAATACCACGGTGCCGTAACTCAGTTTTTGGGAGTATTAACAGGAAACAAGATACTTGCTATTAGTTGCCTCCTTAATATCTGCACAGCGTTCCTATAGCGGAGCCTGTACCGCTTACCACATCCACGCTGACAGTAATACAGCCACACAAATATACTATATACTGTATCTAGGTCAGGCTGAGCGGGCGGTGTGAGTGACTTCTGTATATTATTACACTATACAATAACTGGGCCTCAGAGGTGGCTCGGTACATGAGAATAGTCAGACTTAGGGTGCGGAACGCAAAAACACAGGGTGTTCGCAGACCGGACTGTGAATGAGGCCCATCTGAGCATGACACAGCGATCCCTACTTCTCCGTGTGGCAGCTTCTGCAGGAGGATAAAGCCGTGCAGCACAGTGATCCCTACTTCTCCGTGTGGCAGCTGCTGCAGGAGGATGAAGCAGTTCAGCACAGCGATCCCTACTTCTCCATGTGGCAGCTGCTGCAGGAGGATAAAGCAGTTCAGCACAGCAATCCCTACTTCTCTGTGTGGCAGCTGCTGCAGGAGGACGAAGCAGTTCAGCACAGCGATCCCTACTTCTCTGTGTGGCAGCTGCTGCAGGAGGATGAAGCAGTTCAGCACAGCGGACAGCGGCATCACAGTATGACACACAGCTGGGTATACACCATTCCCAATCACCGTGTCACCAGCTTGGCCCCCTGTGATACATATGGGGCATAGTACATAAGGGGCGCTTGGCCACTGGGAGGTGGAGCAGACAAATATTAAACAGACCATACAGTAATATTTAACATCCCGACTGATACCTCCCAACACTGGCCTGACTGGCGAGATTGCCCTGTTTTCCAGCGACTGTCCTGCTGTCCCACCCATGGGCCACAGTGTTCCAAGGTGTGTGTGGGGGGGGGGGTTAGTTGGGAGACCCTCACACCTGCTGTTTTGCAATTGATTTTTTCAATTCTGATTCAAATGCTCAATCCCGCGATTCCTGGGATACCAGGATTTGCCTCCCCCCTCCAAACAAAAAAAAGTGCCCCTGCACATTTACTAACGCTGGCAGAGCGACCAGGAGTGATAATGTGGCAGGGAGCAGGGCAGCGGTACTCCTGGGAGCGGCAGCGCAGTGTGACCTCTGACCCCGTTACACTGCGCAGAGCAGCACAGCCAGAGATGGGAGAAGCCCAGCCATGGGTTGTATAAGTGTGTGTACCCAGCATTACACAATGGGCATATACAGTGACTACACACAATAGACATCATTCCTGTGTTCAAGTGAGTGGGGAGGGGGGGAGGGGGGGCATATTCTAAAAAGTAAATAGGGGACGAGTGGAAGCAGAGGAGGAATAATCCCTACACATCTGATGTACCTGGCAGAGTACGTTATGCCCAGCATGTGTGCCGGGCACAGCAGCCCTGCATCTAAGCGATGCCCTGGCACTGAAGCCTGGATTTGCACCATTTACAGGGCCTGTGTGGGATCTGCTGAGCGGCAGGCTTCCCCTGCCAGTACCAGTGCCACTGCCAGTAACAATGATGGCAGATAAATCCTGACACACACAGTCACACGCCGTATCTCCCAGGGTCAGGTAGCCGATCACAGATCCTGGGTGCCTTCCAGCACCATGACGTCTGGATGCACAGCTGCTCACACAAAGAATCCCAGCCGCCTCCCATCCCTCTACCACGGCAGAGCCCTCCTTCTCTCACCATTCACTACCAGGAGCCTCCCAGCCGCCCTGAGCCATCAGTAATGCCCACCATGCCAGGGCTGTGGGTAACATACATGCCATGCAGCGGCAGACAGGGACAGGATGGAGCACATCGCATTAGGTGTGTCGTATTGTCATCCTGCTGTCACATCACACAATGACCAATGACGGGAGCACAGGAGTATAGTGCAGAGGGCGTGCTGGGGCCATGTATAGTAATAATACATAGGCCTCTCTGCCACCTCCCAACCACATACTGCCACACGCCAGCTCGCGTACAGTGCCGGTATGCTGGTGGGCATGCTGTGACTGGTAGTTCTACAACATCCAAGTGATAAACATTAATAAGACCTTATAAACCGCCCTCTCATACCCATATACTGCCCATGCTGTGTACTAGGAGAAGGCTGGGGCATGGTGCCCGCTCTGCGTGTCTGACAGAACCAGGCAACACACCAGCAGCCAATGGGTTAATGTGATACCAGGCAGCAGCGATCACTGGCCTATGGTCAGCTTCCACACCGGCAGCCAATTTGATACCAGGCAGCAGCGATCACTGGCCTATGGTCAGCTTCCACACCAGCAGCCAATGGGTTAATGTGATACCAGGCAGCAGCGATCACTGGCCTATGGTCAGCTTCCACACCAGCAGCCAATGGGTTAATGTGATACCAGGCAGCGGCGATCACTGGCCTATGGTCAGCTTCCACACCAGCAGCCAATGGGTTAATGTGATACCAGGCAGCAGCGATCACTGGCCTATGGTCAGCTTCCACACCAGCAGCCAATGGGTTAATGTGATACCAGGCAGCAGCGATCACTGGCCTATGGTCAGCTTCCACAACAGCAGCCAATGGACCATTATCACCTCAGCCGCAGACCATAGAGCAGTGATCTTCAACCACTGGCCGTGGCACACTCGTGTGCCTTGATCTGTTCTCAGGTGTGCCCCCAGATCTACAGATGCCCAAACCAGATTACAGCCAGCACCAGTCCAACTGTTATCTACTGGTCTCTACATTTCATGTAAAGGACCAATGTATTTTATTTTTGTTACCTGTGGGGACCATTGTGATTGTTTTTTATATGGGGGCAATAGGTTTGTTTTCTTTTTCCCTGTGGGGGGCCAATGTGTTTTGCCCTGTGGGGATCTCATGGTGCAAGGTAAAAAGGTTGAAAATCACTGCCATAGAGGATAATATAATACACTGTATAAGATCAGCACACAGAGGGATAGGGGGCAGCACAGAGGGATAGGGGGCAGCACAGATAGTTAGAGGGCAGCACAGTGGGTAAGGGGCAGCACAGAGGGATAGGGGGCAGCACAGAGGGTTAGAGGGCAGCATAGTGGGTTAGAGGGCAGCCCAGTGGGTAAGGGGCAGAACAGTGGGTTAGGGGACAGCACAGAGGGATAGGGGGCAGCACAGAGGGTTAGGCAGCAGCACAGAGGTATAGGGGGCAGCACAGTGGGATAGTGGGGGCAGCACAGTAGGTTAGGGGTGCAGTGCATTGAAGGTTAGTATGGCAGCAGATATAGGGTTGAGGTGCAGCACATAGATGATTATAATGACAGCACATATAGGTTTTGGGGGAATAGCATCCAGCACACAGTGGGTTAGGGATGGAGCACACAGTGGGTTAGGGATGCAGCACACAGAGGGTTGGAGGTGCAGCACACAGTGGGTTAGGGATACAGCACACAGAGGGTTGGGATGCAGCACACAGTGGGTTGGAGGTGCAGCACACAGAGGGTTGGGATGGAGCACACAGAGGGTTGGGATGCAGCACACAGTGGGTTAGGGATACAGCACACAGAGGGTTGGGATGCAGCACACAGTGGGTTAGGGATGCAGCACACAGAGGGTTGGAGGTGCAGCACACAGAGGGTTGGAGGTGCAGCACACAGAGGGTTGGGATGGAGCACACAGTGGGTTAGGGATGGAGCACACAGTGGGTTAGGGATGGAGCACACAGAGGGTTGGGATGGAGCACACAGTGGGTTAGGGATGCAGCACACAGGGGGTTGGAGGTGCAGCACACAGGGGGTTGGAGGTGCAGCACACAGAGGACTATGGATGCAGCGCACTGATAGCTACATATGGGTGCAGCACTCACCTGCTCCGGGTGCAGCGCTGCTGGCAGAGGATGCTGTGCTGCTGGGCTGGGCTCTGCTGCTCCCCGTGCGCCTCTCACAGCAGCCTGGCAGACAGGAGACACAGGGAGGCGGGTCTCAACGCTGACAGACACCTGAGAACACCAATAGGGAAGCAGGGACACTGACTAGCATGCTAGGATGCTCCAGAGAGACGGAATGTGATTGGCCGCAATGTGATACAGACCCTCCCCTAGCGATCGGCCGCACCGTGTCCTCCTGCCTGAGGGTTACCATGGAGACCAGGCCCCGAGGCGCCGAGTACCCGGGGGGCCCTCACTGGTGGCGGTGTCTGTCTGTCTAGCCGCTAACCCACCGCCACCCCTTACCCACTACCTCCCCCCCACCCCTACCCACTACCTCCCCCCTACCCACCACCCCCCCACCCACCCCTACCCACCACCTCCTCCCCACTCACCCCCACCCACTACCTCCCCTCCACTCTCCACCCCCCACCCACCCACCCCTTACCCACTACCTCCCCCACCCACCCCTACCCACCACCTCCCCCCCACTCACCCCTACCCACCACCTCCCCTCCACTCACCACCTCCCCCCCACCCACCCCCACCCACTACCTCCCCCCACCCACCCCTACCCACCTCTACCCACCACCTCCAGTCCTCTCTACTCACCACCACTCTCCGCACCCACCACCTCCCCTCTACTCACCACCTCCCTCTACTCACCACCTCCCCCCCACTCAGCCCTACTCACCACCTCCCCCCCACTCACTACCCTTCCCACCACCTTCCCTCTACTCACCACCCCCCCCACTCACCCCTACCCACCACCTCCCCTCTACTCACCACCTCCCCCCCACTCACCCCTACCTACCTCCTCCCCTCTACTCACCACATCCCCCCACTCACCCCTACCCATCACCTCCCCCTACTCACCACCTCCTTCCCACTCACCCCTACCCACCACCTCCCCAACCCATTCACCACCCACTGCCTCTCCCCCCCCCACTCACTACCCATCACCCCCACTCACCACCTACCCACCGTCTCCCTCCTTACTCACCATCTACCCACCACCTCCCCCCCACTCACCCCTACCCACCACCTCCCCTCCACTCACCACCTCCCCCCCACTCACCCCTACCCACTACCTCCCCCCACCCACCCCTACCCACCACCTCCCCCCACTCACCTCTACCCACCACCTCCTCTCTACTCACCACCACTCCCCCCCCACTCTCCGCACCCACCACCTCCCCTCTACTCACCACCTCCCCCCCACTCAGCCCTACTCACCACCTCCCCCCCACTCACTACCCTTCCCACCACCTCCCCTCTACTCACCACCCCCCCCCACTCACCCCTACCCACCACCTCCCCTCTACTCACCACATCCCCCCACTCACCCCTACCCATCACCTCCCCCTACTCACCACCTCCTTCCCACTCACCCCTACCCACCACCTCCCCAACCCATTCACCACCCACCGCCTCTCCCCCCCCCCCCCACTCACTACCCATCACACCCACTCACCACCTACCCACCGTCTCCCTACTTACTCACCATCTACCCACCGCCTCCCCCCTACTCACCATCATCCACCCTCACCACCTTCTGCTTTCCTGTGGAGAGGAGAGGTGTATAGGCAGTTCTGTTTTTAAACAAAAATGACTCTATTAAATGAAGGTAAGTGTATAATTTAAATAAAGGCTCATACCAGTATTAGACGTAGACACATGAAACATTTTAGCAAAGGGTTAAATCCTTTTTTGGGGGGTAATACTGTAAGTGCCTCAAGTCCTTTTAACAATTGTGTAATGGGGAGAGGACGTTACCCAATATTGATTGTCATTTCAGGAGAGAACTTGTTTGGTGCTATACTCACCCTGCGTCTGGAAGTTCTCTTTGTAGATGGTGGAGCCCTTATGGAGTGTACAATCTCCGCTGATGAGTGTAGGTGGAATGCTGGGTATGTCACATGTAACCTGTGTAGCAAGCACCAACTGAGACACCAACCCCTAAGTAATGCTTACCTCTGAGGACGCCCATTACAGCACCCTGAGCAGATCAATGTTGTACGGATAGTGTGAGGCTTCTTCTGCTAGGTAAAGCGTAATGACGGAAATATATAAATACGTTGTCGTGGATCAAAAGAAGGGGGAGTCTGGAGTACGTAAAGAAGGGGGATATTCATTTTAGCAGCCATGACCCAACAAGATCCAAATTGCAGACAAGTCGTAAACTGGAATCGAAAAAGTTCATGATATTGTTTTACAGTATGTCAAGGAATACTTTAAACCAGACGTGATGTTGCCTCAGAGAGGTCGCAATGAGGTTCTTCAGCTTTGGGGGCATTAAGAGGAAGGACTTTGGTGTTCAGTCTCCTGTAGTGAAGGTTGGATGGATTGGACAAGATCAGAAGCCATCAAGAGGACATCGTCTGCATACAGAGCAATCTATGACTTCCCAGCTCTAACTCCAGAAGTATCACAGACCTGACAGTTTTGGGTTCAACGCGGAGAGAAGACAAGGAGGTATGGAGGTTGTTTAAGTAAGAGAAGGAAAGGCACATGGAGAGCTTACAGTCTAAAGAAGAGGGCAGACAGACAGGGGTGGCACAGATAGAGTAGACCAGATGGTTAGGATGAGAGTTGGCTGGGCTTGGGGAAGAGAGCCCATTGGAAGTTTTGTAGAGAGGTGGAGAGTCTGAAGAAGAGAGTTCCAGAGATAGGGAGCAGCGGTGACAAGATTTGGATGCAGGAGTGGGAGGAGGTACCAGTTGGCAGGAGTGGCGGTGTTCATCAGCGGAGGCAAGAGAACGGGTGGGAGTGTAACGCGACTGTGGAATGTCGGCACGGGCTTATTCAGCATCTAGTACCAAAACCTAAATTGCTGTCATAGTCTTTGGTAATAATAATATAGATTCTATTTTTCCCGGTATGATTGGCAATACCCAGAACAGAGGCATCGTGGTGAATTTACTAAAGTTGCCGGTAGTAACCAACCAGATTCTGTAAATCATTTCTCTATTGCCTCCTAGAAAATAGCCAGAATTGGATTGGTTGCTATGGGTAACATCACCTCTTTTAATTTTTAGAACCTTGTCAGGACTGGGGTATCTGGTGTTCCCAGCTGTGGCAGCAGAGGATGCTGGGAACTTGAAGCTGGTAGGTGGGATGTGGTGGTGGTGTATGTACTGGAATACTGGGGCACAGCTAGGGGAACAGGGGCACGGAGTCTAAACTCACCGATGGTCTTCTCCAAGGAACCCCACAAGGGGATATGGGATGTGCTGCAACCGATGGGCAGATCGCGGACCTCTGAACCTAGCTGTAACCTGGTACTGCTCTGAGGATCTGGTAAGGGTCTGAGAACTGATGGTTCTCGTATCGGTCTTGATGTTCCTGAGTCACATGACACATTCTGGGCAGTGGTGATTGGAGCAGGGGCGGATTAAGCCTTCGGGGGGTCACTTTAGACAGAGGGGCCCCCTCCCACTTGTCATTACTGGCCGCAAACTGCACAGGAAAATATGACACTGTCAAAACACAGAGTAAAGGCAGTATACAAACTTGCTCAATGGGTAACTGCAGGGATTAATATATATTGTAGGAAGCCAGCAGGAAAATTGCTAGATGCCAGGTATGTGCCACTGAGACTGCTGATACCAGTGGCATAAATCCCAGACAAGGTTGAAATGGATGGTACAGTCCGGGTTTTGGTATGCTTGTAGGGATTTGGTGCTGGGCCATTCCCACACTACACGCCAGGTGATACCCCTTTCAGACCTACGCGAAAATCCCGGGTTTTTTCACATGAACGCGCCCAAACCCGGGACTAGCGTATGTCTAAAAGGGTATACCCGGGATTTCACTCCCGGATACTGAGCACCTGCAATTGACCAGGGTTTTTCCCGGTATTTAACTCCCGGGTATAATACCCGGCTTATGTCTGAATGGGTTTACTCGGGTTTTTCAGTTTTAAACATGTGATGTTTCTTTTTTTTGCTGCTGGGGCGTGTCCCATTTTAATGATGAAACACTGAAATGCTTGAAAAGCCTGGCTTATGTGTGAAAGGGGTATACCCGGGGTTTTCCCGGATTTGAGGTGTAGTGTGAAAGGGGGTCTGTTACTAAAATCCCGGGAGTGACCTGGGTTGAAAATCCCGGGTAAACCTGGATAAAATCCCAGGTAGTATGTCTAAAAGGGGTATAAATCATCTCCTGAGCTGTGAGTTCAGGTGCAGTTCTGGAGTTGATTAATAGGGGAAGAGCTGGTGCTACTAGGGTCTATCTGGGACCTGCCAGCAAAGAGACAGGGTGAGTGCCTTGGGCCATGCCTGCCTGTTCTGAAGCTAAAAGAGCAGAGACCATGGGGGGATGTTCTAACATCCGCACCCCAGCTCCGCCCTCTATCGCCGCCCATTGCATTCATAATTATCGCATATGCACTAACATATGCGATAATTATGGCAAAGCACAGCTCTTGCGTTAAGAGCTGTCCTTTGCGGTGAGTCAGCGGGTCCCATTGGGACCCGGCAGCTCCCCCCTCCCTCCCTTACCTGGCTGCTGCTGTGGGGGGGCTGGCTCTCCTCCTCCCTGCACCCGGAAGAGGATCAGTGCAGGGAGGAGGTCACAGGTCCGGGCAGCACAGCTCTGTGCTGCCCGGACACAGGTGAGGGGGGGGGGGGGGGGCGTCGGAGGGTCGGTGCGGGGCAGCGGGGTGTCCCGTTAGAAGCTGGGGTTTTTACTGCATTTTTAGCTTAGAGAATCTCCCCCCATGTGTTTAAATTGAATGGAACTGTTATGAGCCATTACTTATGGCTCAGTTCTGTCAGGTCAGTCTGTGTTCTGTTTGTCTGTTTTTGGTATTTGACTCTCTGGTGGCCTCCGGTGGGGGGTCTGTGCCATTGCAGCTCAATCTCCTGTGAGCTGATTTATGCACAAGCCTGAGAGTTAATGACCTCGTTATCCCAGCTTGGGAGTTGGGCTGGATCTGTTACAGGTGTTTTGATCACCTGAGCCCTCCTTAAGGCATTCTCCCCAGCACTGCCCTGCCGGTGATGGCTTCTAGTTTCCTGTTCCAGGGAGCTGCAGTCCTTTGCTTTCTGCTGGTCATCGGTCAGCTCATTGCTTCCAGCAGTCCTGTCCCAGCCTTTGGTGGTCTGCAGAGTGTTCCCGGTTCCCAAACTCGTCTGTTCAGCGTTCATTGTGCCTGTCAGTGATTCCCAGTTGTCCAGCTTGTTCCTGGTTCCAGCCACAGCCTGTCAGTCTGCCTACCTCTGGACTCCCTATGAATCTCCATCATCCAGATAAGTCTGGGATTGTGTGCAGTTGTTATCTCTTCGGTATCACCTTGTGCATTGTTGTACCTAAGCTATTGTTATTTAGTGGGTCATCCTTTAAGCATTGTTGCTTCCCCGGAGACTCTGGGGGTACCCCATCCTGTGGGGATCCTTAATTAGCAATCCTCTTGCGCTCTCCCTGCCTCGACGGACACGTTGTCTCGCGTAAGGCCTGGCGGCATCGTGGTTGGAGCCGGCATAACCAGCTCCTTTGAACGCGGCTGTTATTGTAGGTGAAGCCTAGCACCACACATGTCTGTCGACCATGGGTAGAGGCAATAGATTTTGGGGGTCAGGTTTGTCGGTGCCTCCCAGAGTCCTAATAGGAACTAAGTTTACCTATTACTGCTGAAAAAAATCCTGTTTTGGTTGCACTTCATGAGCTGTGACCAAGCCTCCTGCTGCAACCTACTTGTTTTGTGCCTACCTGTCTTGGAGCCAAGATCACACATATGGTGGAGAAAGTGAGCAACTGGTTGCTAAGGGCAATGACAGGTTAATTTGTCTGCTTGAAGTTGGAAATCGGTTGATGTCGTAGATAAAGCTGCTGCATCCCTAGAAAGCCAGTCAGACGCCATGGAGGAGCTGGTTAAGCAACTGGTACAGGTGAATGTCCAGCAGCAGCAGGCGAATGCTGCCCAGCAGGAAACTAACCAGCGACTGGTACAGGCGAACGTGCAGCACCAGCAGACGAACGCTGCCCAGCAGGAAACTAACCAGCAACTGGTATAGGCGAACGTGCAGCACTAGCAGGCAAACGCTGCCCAGCAGGAAACTAACCAGCGACTGGTACAGGCGAACGTGCAGCACCAGCAGGCAATCGCTACCCAGCAGGAAACCAACCAGTTGCTGATAGCAGAGATGGCTGTATTAAGAGAGGCTGTTATGGCTCAGACAAAGAGAATGGAGAAATTGGCTCCTGTGACTTTAAATGTAAAGAAAGGGGGTGCAATGTGCTTTGCAGAAAAGGACGCCTGATGATGACATAGAGGCCTATCTAACAGTCTTTAGAAGGATTGCTGAGAAAGAAAACTTCCAGCTGGTGAGTGGGCAGAGGTCATTGTACCCTATTCAACGGGAGAGCCACATAGCATACTTTGACCTGACCACAGAACAAGCTAGAGACTATGGGTTGTTTAGAGATACTAGCCCAACTGATAGTCAACTTAGCAGTCTAGGCTCGCAGAGTCCATGATTGGCGGTTTGTAAAAAATAAGCTGCCCTTCTCCCAGATGTTTGATCTCCTGCATCTAGTGCGCAAGTGGCTCCAACCAGAGCTTTAAGTCCTTCAGACATTGTGGACAGGATAGTACTGGACATACATCGCTGGGTGACCCAGGGAGAACCCAAAACTCGAAACCAGTTGATGTCTATTGCGGAGCGCTAAACTACTTCCAAAGCCTATCTGGGCCCTGAAACACAAACTCCACAGTTCTTGAGGTCCTCCAGGAAATAAGCCACAAGGACAGAGTACCAAAGCTCACTCCCCAGCTAACAGGGAGCGCACAGCCAGCAGACCAAGTTTGGGTGATCCACCCCAAAGGGAGAAGTTCAACCACCCAACAAAGGTACCCTCCCCATCTAGACCACTGACCGGAGGAAGGGCTGAGGTACTTTGCTGGAGGTGTCAGCAGCTGGGGCACATTGCAGCTCACTGTCCCCAGAGAGAGGAACCAATGAAGTGTGGTGCTACCCGGCGACTCTCAATGTATGCCCATCCTGCCTACACTGCTGTTCCTCTACAGGGACAGGGTCCGCAGGAGCGACAACTCAGTGTAAAAGGTGTCACAGTTGTAGCACTGTTGGAGTCACCCTCTTACGAGCTTCGAGTATATATGATAATGCAGTAGCATTGAAACGTTGCTGTGACTCAAAATAAAATCGTTTTTTGGACACTGAACAAGGTCTGGAGTGCTTCGTCTACCCCCCAAACAGTCTATATGATTTATGGGACCAAGGCACCCGACAAGCAACAGCAATAGGAGGAAGTGCCCGGCATATCGACAAAGTATATATATATATATATATATATATATATATATATATTAGTGCTGGGCACGTTAACGCATTAACGCGCCGGCCCATTAACTGCGATTAAAATATTTAACACGGGGAGGGGGGTGCAAGGGGGGTGATATGGTAGCAGGGAACAGGAAAAAGTGGCTGGCGGGCACGGGAAACGAATGGTCGATGGGGCTGCCCCCGGCAACGAGCAATAAACCCCCCCTGGCAATGAGCAAGTAAACCTCCCTGGCAACAAGCAAGTAACCCTCCCCTGGCAACAAGCAGGGAACCCACTATGGCAAAATGCATGCAATCCCCCTTCGCAACACGCATGTAATCCCACCTGGCAACGAGAACGGAACCTCTGGCAACAAGATTTTAGGTAAGCAGCGCCTATGTGCCTATCAGTGCGATTAATCGCAAAAATTTCATGCGATTGATCGCGATTAAAAATTTTAATCATTGCCCACCACTAATATATATATATATAGAGAGAGAGAGAGATTCTGTGGAGGATTAAAACTTTCTTGAAGCTATCTGGAGTGCTGCTCTCCTGTTTGTTTGTTTGTTTGTTTGTTTATATATATATATATATATATATATATCTGCAGAGATTGAAGGACAATGGGGGCGCCTCATAGCGTAGTATTTTTATTGTAAAAACATATAGACAAAACAGCAGTATTAAAAATAGTCAGAGGATGGTACCCGTACCATATAGTTCCTCCGCTGTGGGCTCAAATACCACAAGGTTTTTAATATCTACCCGTCCACGGATAACAGCACGCCTCCTCCTGCGGGATTACAGCACACCACACTGCACTTGTAGCCTTCCACAGGCAACAAGCACGCCGGTACCTTCTCCACGCTGGTTCAGGGAACGCTGAACACCGGGACACGGAGCACGGATGACGTCACACAGGCACGCCCCAAACGCGTTTCGTCATAGAGACTTCGTCAGTGGGTTGTCCTGTGTGATGCTCATCGCCATCCTTTATTTCCCGTACAGCCAATCATAGCCGGTCATAGCCGGACAATCCCTCTAGCCTTAGAAGCCGGGTGTCAGTACATTTTAACTAGTAGCGGGCAGATAGTAACAATTAAGTTTCTATAAAACACTACAATCAAGTTTTAAAATAATGAGAAAAATAGTGAACAGAAGCAACCAAAAATAAGCACTTAAATATACGCTTGTTAGAGTTAATATTCTATTAAAAAACGTTCAGAGAAGGTCACACGGCCAATCATATAATAACCTCGTTTTATCGAGCTGTGTAATATCACGCTTCAGGTTTAATGAAGCATAGTTGGTCATTTTAACACGCCAACTCTGCGCTATTGTTAGTGGAATAAGACATTAAATATAAGAATAAGGATTTCTATAAGTTTTCAGTGACTAGATTGTTCATACATAGTAATAGTACAAAGATTACAACAGATATAGAGGAAAAAAAGGTTATATAGATATAAATTAATGCGACAATACATTTTCAACATCAGCATATATATGGTGGATCTTCATTAGCAGCAAATTATTTTTCTTTATGTGTAAGGAATTATTTGGAATTACAGGGAAATGTAGGAGGGGAATATTTCTATTTATATTTCAATATTTTATTTTTTAATTTTTTAAATTATTTTTTATTATTATTATTTTTGGGAAGGTGTATCTTTCAGGAGTCTTCAATAAAGGGGGTAATTTCATAATTTTCATTAAGGCCATGGGGCACTATGGTGTTTAACATGAGGATCCAGTAGGTCTCTCTTTTTATGAGATCCTTTTCTCGATCTCCACCCCTTTTATTTTGTAGGACATGTTCTATTCCCTTACATTTTTTTTTTTTTTTATTAATCTTTATTAAAGTTTTATAAATTTCATAACAATACAAAGACATACAAATACACTAAAAACATAGGTGTGATTTAGACACAACAGTTATAGATTATACAGATTTATGGTAAGAGATACTACTTCAGACATCATACTCGACTAGCTGGCTTGTTACCTCATGTCCAGTAGTTACTCACATTGTGGGCTTTTACATATAGTGAACACAACAATTATAGATTATACAAATTTATGTTAAGAGGTACTACTTCAGACATCGTATTCGACTAGCTGGCTTGTTACCTCATGTACTTACTCACAGTGTAGGCTTATACATTTAGTAAACCCTTGTATCGCTCCAGGGGGTACTTTTGTTTTCTTTTTCTCTATTTTTCCCCTCCCACCCTGCCCCACCCCCTCCCCACCTAGCCACAAAAAGTGGAGAGAGAAAAAAAAAAAAAAAAAAAAAGGGATTATTTCTTACCCCATATTGGGAATTTTAACCATAGTTACCATACAGCATCTCCAACTTCATGCACACACTTTTAACTTTCCTATTTATAAAATAACTTCCCCCCGTGCAGCCCTTCCCAGGGCATTAATTTTTACTACAAAAAGAAAAAAATAATCATTTAAATTAACTTTTATACTAAAGAAGTGTTCGCTAAATTCATTACAGTCAGATATATATGTGCTTTACCCATATACTTGATTCGATATATATGTGAGTTGACCTTATACTTAATTCGATTCTACTTAAGAATTTTACTTTAATTGCCACACGACATCTCCGACTTAGTGTACACCCTTTTTACTTTCCTATTGTAGAATACCTAAAAAAGAATATTGATTTTTTAAGTGACACTTTATACTAAAAAAATATTAACTAATTTCATTACTTATCAAGTGTCTATGGCCCTTATTCAGATTCGAGCGGTACGGCCCGCGTGCGGCCGTACCGCCGATGTTTTCCGTCTGCACATGCGCAGAGGTCACTCTGCGCATGTGCAGGGGAATTCGCCGTGTAAAAAATTTAGACGCCGCAAAGGGGGCGTATAGGGGTGTGAGGGGCTTAATAGCCTCATTACCCTATGTATACGCCCAGCGTTTCATGGGCGTTCCCATGCAAACGCGGGGCGTATGCATGGTAATGAGGCTATGACGCCAGTGATGGGGGCGGAAAGCTGACATCGCCGGATGTCAGCTGCCCGCCCCAATACAAGCTTTCACACGGACGATTGTCCGTGTGCTCTAAGCTTGCGTGAGCGGGGGGAGCGTGCGGCCCTGCCTTCGATGGTCATCGACCATCGAATGCAGGGGGCAGCTCCCAACATGGTGGAGGCGTACGCCCCGCCATTTTCATGCGGATCGGCAGCCGTCCGTGTACGGACGGCCGTGCCGATCCGTCTTGTAGGCGGGGATTCGTCTGGTGCGGTCGGAGCCGCATATGCGGCTCGACCGCACCAACCAGAATAAGGGCCTATGTGAGGGAGAAGGAGAAGAAGGAAAAAAAAAAAAAAAAGGGGGGGGGAAAGGGGGAAAGGGATTTTGCTCTGTAGCACCCACTTATAATACAGTTTAATTAGTGTGGACTTTTTACTTTACTATACGATGAAATATACCACCTGTCCCAAATATCATTAAATTTTTCTATCGCCTTCCTGGAGAGATACAAGTATTGTTCATGATTAGCCGTACTGTTTACCAAGGCGATCCACTCTTGGATTGATGGTCCCTTTTTCCCCATCCAACTTCTCGCAATCGTGACTTTAGCGGTTGCACATACATTTATCAAAAATTGAGCAATCCCTTTTGGTGTATCGCTAGGCCATACCCCCAGTATTGCCGACACGGGTGAAACCTTATATCCGCTCAGGCCTATATCTGAAAGTACTTCCTCAACCCCCTTCCAAAATTCCCGCAGGTACTCGCATGCCCAAATCAGGTGCCAAAAATCGCATTTTGGCAAACGACATTTGGGGCAATTATCCCCACCCCCCTGAGAGTATCTATTTATCCTGACCGGGGTCAAATACGTGTAATACACAATATTCAGTTGAACTTGGTGAATTCTAGGTGAACTAGTCGCCTTACACATATTTTTAAGGGCGTTACTCCATAATTCCTCATTTAGCTCTGGAATGTTCACCAGCGGGCAGATAGTAACAATTAAGTTTCTATGAAACACTACAATCAAGTTTTAAAATAATGAGTAAAATAGTGAACAGAAGCAACCAAAAATAAGCACTTAAATATACGCTTGTTAGAGTCAATATTCTATTAAAAAACGTTCAGAGAAGGTCATACGGCCAATCATATAATAACCTCGTTTTATCGAGCTGTGTAATATCACGCTTCAGGTTTAATGAAGCATAGTTGGTCATTTTAACACGCCAACTCGGCGCTATTGTTAGTGGAATAAGACATTAGTATGGAGATCAGGGCTAGTAAGTATTATGATATGAAGATCAGAGCAAGTAGATATTTATGCGTGCGGTGAAGATATTTCTAGCTCACCCGTCTTTTAAAGCTACAGCGACTTTACAGCGCATAAACTCAGTAGTCATATAGACTTCACATTGAACGACATAGTTTGCCACTGGGATAGGATTTCTATAAGTTTTCAGTGACTAGATTGTTCATACATAGTAATAGTACAAAGATTACAACAGATATAGAGGAAAAAAAGGTTATATAGATATAAATTAATGCGACAATACATTTTCAACATCAGCATATATATGGTGGATCTTCATTAACAGCAAATTATTTTTCTTTATGTGTAAGGAATTATTTGGAATTACAGGGAAATGTAGGAGGGGAATATTTCTATTTATATTTCAATATTTTATTTTTTAATTTTTTAAATTATTTTTTATTATTATTATTTTTGGGAAGGTGTATCTTTCAGGAGTCTTCAATAAAGGGGGTAATTTCATAATTTTCATTAAGGCCATGGGGCACTATGGTGTTTAACATGAGGATCCAGTAGGTCTCTCTTTTTATGAGATCCTTTTCTCGATCTCCACCCCTTTTATTTTGTAGGACATGTTCTATTCCCTTAAATTTTAATCCTGACGGGTCCCCGTTATGTGCACTCTTGAAATGTCTTGGAATGCTGTGGTTAGTTACTCCATTTTTTATGTTTCGAACATGTTCAAGCATGCGAATTTTTAGGGGTCGCTTCGTCTTCCCTATATAAGACATCCCACAGGGACAATTTATCATGTATACTGTGAAGGTGGTTTTACAGTTAATAAGGCTTTTAATTTTGTGTTCTTCCACTCCATTGGAATTTTTTAATGTTTTTGCTCCCTTCTCACTTAGCGCACACATTTTGCAGCCATTGCAGGGGAAAAAAGCCTTTTATGTCCCCTAAGATGGATATTGTTTTCTTTTAATTTTTCTTAATTTCTAGGCAACTTTTAGACACATAGGATTTTATATTTTTGGCCTTTTTATAAATTATGTCCGGCCTATTTGGGAGATGCTCAGCTAGGACAGGGTCCAGTTTTAGAATGTGCCAGTTATCCTTTATTATCTTCTCCACCCCCTTTTTGGAGGAGCTGTATTCTGTAATAAACGGACAGAAGATTTTTTTATTATTGCTGGTCGGATTTTTCTTATCCTCTTTTGGTTTATACACAAGTAAGGAGTCTGTCCCTTTTTCTCTTATTTTCATTTTTGAATTTTCAATCAAACTCATCGGGTACCCCCTCTCCTTAAATCTTTCTGTGTAGACCTCGGCTTGTTCATCATATCTCTCGATGTTAGAACAATACCTTCTAAGCCTTGTGTACTGTGATGCAGGGATATTCTGTTTCCAAGATTTTAAATGGCAACTGGAAAATTCAACATAGCTGTTGCTATCTACAGCTTTGAAATGTGTAGAGGTTTCAATTTCTCCCGTAGTTCTAAAGTTTTCTGTGCTTATCACAACGTCTAGATATTCTATTCTGTTAGGATTTATAGTGTGAGTGAATTTTAGATTATATTCATTATTATTTATCCACAGCATAAAGTTTTCAAAATCCTCCTCACACCCCTTCCATATTATTATAATGTCATCAATGTACCGTTTTGTGACAATCAGACATTCTGAGTATGGACAATTTTTCAAGACCCTCTCCCAGTGTGACATGTATAAGTTAGCCATACTTGGGGCACAAATACTACCCATTGCCGTCCCGCAAGTCTGGATATACCACTCATCTAGGAAAGTGAAATAGTTATGTTTTAACACGTATTCTAGACATTTGCAGACAAAATCAATCTTTTCTTTTTTCAAATCACCGAATTCTTCAAGTATGATTCTAATCGTCTCTATACCTTTTTTATGCGGAATAGCTGTATACAATGATTGTACATCAATACTGCACCATTTAAATTCCTCAGACCATTCTACATCTTTCAGAATTTGTAACAGGTGGGTGGTATCTTGGATATAGGTATCCATTTTTGGTACATATTTTTTGAGATAGCTGTCCACAAATTCAGACATCCGGGATGTCAATGATCCTATACCACTGATTATAGGTCTACCTGGGGGACGGGATAGTCGCTTATGGATTTTGGGAATGTGATAGAAGGTGGCAAACCTCGGATGTTTATTAAGTAAATAAGAAAATTCATCTTGGTCAATGCTCTGAGTACTAAGACCCTCCCTCAGTAGAACTTCAAGTTCTTCTAAAAATATTTCAGTCGGATTATTCCTTAATTTTGTGTATGATTTTTCATCATGTAGTAAGTTAAATGCCTCCTCTATATAATATTCCCTATCCATCACGACTATCCCGCCCCCTTTGTCAGCGTTTTTAATCACAATTTCCTGGTTCTCTGCCAGGCCTTTAAGAGCTTTGAATTCCCCTGGTGTAAGATTATTTTCATTTTTCTTTATTGAACATTCCATTGCATCTATATCTTTTTTTGCCAATTGTGAAAACATTTCCACATATGGGCCTTTAGATTCAATGGGGAAAAAAGTAGATCTGGGCTTTAGCCCTGACGTTTCTTTCTTAGAATCATTATTTTCCCAGTTTTTTATAACAGCATCTGATTTTTTCAGGTAGTGTCGTTTTAGAGTTAATTTTCTCACGTACAAGTTTAGGTCGATGTAGAGATTGAATTTATCTGCTTTACAGGAGGGAGCATAAGAGAGTCCCTTTTTTAGTACACTCGTTTCTACAGGTTTTAGTTCTATTTTAGAGATGTTGAAAATTCCCTTTTCAGGTACTATTGGAGAGCTCTCTTTTTGGGGTCTTTTCTTGGTAGCTCTCCTTCCTCTTTTTCTACGAACCTTCTTTTTATCCCTACCGGTGTCGGGGGGTTCCCTGTCCTCCAGTTTCTTAAATCTGGGTTTTTTGTCTGCTGGACCTGTCCTAAAAAAACCTCATTTTCTCCTGCATTTGATCTAAGATATGATGAACAAGCCGAGGTCTACACAGAAAGATTTAAGGAGAGGGGGTACCCGATGAGTTTGATTGAAAATTCAAAAATGAAAATAAGAGAAAAAGGGACAGACTCCTTACTTGTGTATAAACCAAAAGAGGATAAGAAAAATCCGACCAGCAATAATAAAAAAATCTTTTGTCCGTTTATTACAGAATACAGCTCCTCCCAAAAGGGGGTGGAGAAGATAATAAAGGATAACTGGCACATTCTAAAACTGGACCCTGTCCTATCTGAGCATCTCCCAAATAGGCCGGACATAATTTATAAAAAGGCCAAAAATATAAAATCCTATGTGTCTAAAAGTTGCCTAGAAATTAAGAAAAATTAAAAGAAAACAATATCCATCTTAGGGGACATAAAAGGCTTTTTTCCCCTGCAATGGCTGCAAAATGTGTGCGCTAAGTGAGAAGGGAGCAAAAACATTAAAAAATTCCAATGGAGTGGAAGAACACAAAATTAAAAGCCTTATTAACTGTAAAACCACCTTCACAGTATACATGATAAATTGTCCCTGTGGGATGTCTTATATAGGGAAGACGAAGCGACCCCTAAAAATTCGCATGCTTGAACATGTTCGAAACATAAAAAATGGAGTAACTAACCACAGCATTCCAAGACATTTCAAGAGTGCACATAACGGGGACCCGTCAGGATTAAAATTTAAGGGAATAGAACATGTCCTACAAAATAAAAGGGGTGGAGATCGAGAAAAGGATCTCATAAAAAGAGAGACCTACTGGATCCTCATGTTAAACACCATAGTGCCCCATGGCCTTAATGAAAATTATGAAATTACCCCCTTTATTGAAGACTCCTGAAAGATACACCTTCCCAAAAATAATAATAATAAAAAATAATTTAAAAAATTAAAAAATAAAATATTGAAATATAAATAGAAATATTCCCCTCCTACATTTCCCTGTAATTCCAAATAATTCCTTACACATAAAGAAAAATAATTTGCTGCTAATGAAGATCCACCATATATATGCTGATGTTGAAAATGTATTGTCGCATTAATTTATATCTATATAACCTTTTTTTCCTCTATATCTGTTGTAATCTTTGTACTATTACTATGTATGAACAATCTAGTCACTGAAAACTTATAGAAATCCTATCCCAGTGGCAAACTATGTCGTTCAATGTGAAGTCTATATGACTACTGAGTTTATGCGCTGTAAAGTCGCTGTAGCTTTAAAAGACGGGTGAGCTAGAAATATCTTCACCGCACGCATAAATATCTACTTGCTCTGATCTTCATATCATAATACTTACTAGCCCTGATCTCCATACTAATGTCTTATTCCACTAACAATAGCGCCGAGTTGGCGTGTTAAAATGACCAACTATGCTTCATTAAACCTGAAGCGTGATATTACACAGCTCGATAAAACGAGGTTATTATATGATTGGCCGTGTGACCTTCTCTGAACGTTTTTTAATAGAATATTAACTCTAACAAGCGTATATTTAAGTGCTTATTTTTGGTTGCTTCTGTTCACTATTTTTCTCATTATTTTAAAACTTGATTGTAGTGTTTTATAGAAACTTAATTGTTACTATCTGCCCGCTACTAGTTAAAATGTACTGACACCCGGCTTCTAAGGCTAGAGGGATTGTCCAGCTATGACCGGCTATGATTGGCTGTACGGGGAATAAAGGATGGCGATGAGCATCACACAGGACAACCCACTGACGAAGTCTCTATGACGAAACGCGTTTGGGGCGTGCCTGTGTGACGTCATCCGTGCTCCGTGTCCCGGTGTTCAGCGTTCCCTGAACCAGCGTGGAGAAGGTACCGGCGTGCTTGTTGCCTGTGGAAGGCTACAAGTGCAGTGTGGTGTGCTGTAATCCCGCAGGAGGAGGCGTGCTGTTATCCGTGGACGGGTAGATATTAAAAACCTTGTGGTATTTGAGCCCACAGCGGAGGAACTATATGGTACGGGTACCATCCTCTGACTATTTTTAATACTGCTGTTTTGTCTATATGTTTTTACAATAAAAATACTACGCTATGAGGCGCCCCCATTGTCCTTCTTATCTCTGCAGATTTCTAATACCCGCTGGACACGGGTCTTTTTACTTTGGGGAGCGACAGTCTGTGTTTAAAGGGACCTAAGCAAGGAGACCCAGAAGTGGTGTGTCTCGATTTGAAAAGTTTTAAAGAGGAGGACTTTTTTGCTGGACTGCTAATTGACACTCCTACACGGTTTGAGCGCAGCTGTATAAAACTATTGTTTTTCTCATATATATATATATATATATATATATATATATATATATATATATATAGTAGATTTTCCCATCCAAATACATGCAGAGGAATAGAGACCAGCACACCACCTTTTTTTTTAAGGAAAGTCAATTGTATTGCAAATATGGCTATGTAAACCATCAAAGTTGTAAGCCAGATAACAAGGTTACTTATTATTGTGACATGGGGGAGCTGCACATTACAGCTTTACCCCCTATTCCACTAGGGAGAGAAGTGATCCTGAAAAAACAAATTATATTCTGGAGTCTGATCCTGTAATAGCCAAATTTTGCCAGGAAAAATCTCTGTTTGCTTATAAAAGAAGTAACAACTTGAAGGACTGTGTCACCATTTCAGATATCAGCCCAACAAGTAAAAACACTAATTGGCTGACTATCAAGAATGGAGCATTCTGCTGCAGCGGAAGTGTTAATTGCCAATTTTTAATTCCGGAAGAGTCGTTTATTCACCCAATCACTGGGGACATATTCCTGATTAGACATCGACTGACATGTGACAGCAAATTTGTCATGTATGTAATTATTTGTCTCTGCCGGAAGATATATGTGGGAAAAACGATCAGAATGGTGACGGAACGGATTGCCACGCACCGTTCCCCTATTAAGCGAGCAACAACCGTTCGAGACTCCAGCACACCACCAGTTGCCAAACGCTTTTCTGAAGCCGGACATACAATACGGGACTTTAAATTTATACCTGTGGACTGTATTAAGCATGGTTCTTCAAACTGCGGCCCTCCAGATGTTGTGAAACTACAAATCCCAGCGTGCCTTGCCACAGTTTTGCTATAAGGGAGTGTTAAAACTGTAGCAAGGTATGCTGGGATTTGTAGTTTCACAACATCTGGAGGGCCACAGTTTGAAGACCCATGGTATTAAGCCTCTCAAAAGAGGTGGTGCCCGGCATTTAATTTTATTACAGAGAGAAAGTGAATATATATACAAAATGAATTCTTTATCACCAGCTGGACTAAACGATGAACACCTTAATGTGGTTCTATAGGATGGACTGCTGATACAAAAAATTATATTCTTGTCAATTTTTCTTGTTTGCTTCTTTGTTCTCGACTGTACCTAACGGCTCTGTTGTGGCCAGTAATGTTTATCAGGTCCCTAACCTTAACAAGTCGGGTAACCTTCATTTAAGTAATGATAACATACTTTTTGTCCTTTATTTATATTTCTGTGGGACGTTAGTTCCCATTTGCTTGAACTTTAGAGAGTATTATTATTTGGTTCATATTCTTTGTTACTATTATATTTTGTTAATTTCATTAAGTATATAATTTTCTGCTGGATACTATATGGCAAATCTGTTGCTTTTTGAGTATACAGACAGTGTTTATGACATTGGTTTCTCCATTCTTCGATCTGTAATGTTACCCAGTTGATCCGGGGGTCATGTACCCAAAGCCAGGCCATAGCCAACACAATACTATAGGAAGTTTTAGGAATGATAAGGAATTCCATCATTTCTTTGTGTAGGACCCCGACTTGGTCGAGACTGGTCAAGTAAGTGACATCCCTGCTGATGATCTTGCTCCCATCCACTGCAGTTAGGAAGAAGTGCGAGTCCATAGGGACTACAGGTAAGTTGAACTTCTTTACCACATCTAGGATGATGAAGTTCCCAGCTGCTCCTGAATTGATCAGAGCAGAGAACACTTGGGGACCAGACTGGGACTGTATGGTCAGGGGCAAGACCAAATCATGAGCTGGAGAAGTTTTGATGAACTGACCTAAGGAAGCGGCACAATAAAGACACAAATGGTTTTGTTGTCTCCTATCATGTTCCTCAAGTGTCAGATGGGATCTACCTAGCTGCATAGGTTCTTCCTGGATTGTTGACACCGGACGTGGTAGAGACTGGGGCATGGAAGGTTCATTCTTTATTTTTTCTTGATTTTGTTCTCGAAGACGCAGATCCATCTTAATACATAGAGAGATCAGGTCCTCCAGTTTGCTGGGTAAGTCTTGAGTTGCTAAGGCATCTTTGACAGGATCAAAAACATCCAGCCAGAGTCTGAAATTGGATGACATATTGACCCATAGATCAGTGGCTGCAGAGGCAGGTCGCCCTGGATCATCTTTGAAAGGCAGCTGTGAAATTTTCTCAGAAGAGAATCAGCTCTCTCCCATAAGGGAGAAACCCACGCTAGTGCAGAGCCAGTAAGCAGAGAAATAATATAGGCCACCTTTACTCGGGTGTTAGGAAATTCAGTGGAAGCAACTCGAACAGGACCTCACACTGATTGATAAGACCCTGGCAATGTTTGGGATTCCCATCATACTTCTGTGGAGTTGACAACTGGAGGCGGGACTAGGCAGTGGCAGGTGATGGGGCAGGGGAGGATGCCACCCCAGGAGCCTGTCTGGCGAGAGACTGCTGAAGGCTGCCCAGGCAGGAAGAAACTTCTTGTAGGTATAGTAAGTTATTACCCATTGCTGTGTTGCTTCCTGTGTCTCCATCTGGGATGTGACATCTTGTAAAGCCGCTGGCCCCACATTATGTTCATGTGCCAGGTCCATGGGCCTTGAACAAACTGTCAAGGCTTGGGTATCTGGTGTCCTCGGCTGTGGCAGCAGTGAGCTAGTGGAAGGGTCAGGGAACTGGAACACGGGAGGCTTGTGGTATGGACAGTTTATAGAACACTGGGCACTGAGGACACAGCTAGGTGGGGGAGTTGATGATTCGAGACAGAGGAGTGGAGTCTAACCCCTACCAACGTTTTTTATCAGGGACCCCCGCAAGGAGGTTTGAACTTCGCTGCATTCAGTGGACAGGTCGCGGCCCTCTGACAGAGTTCCCACACCTAACTGGCCAATCACTTACTGATGGGTAGTGCTGGTGAACTTGAGACTGTGTCGGCCTGGGAGCTGTGGACTGAGTGGTCTTGGGGAACTGTTGACGATGTTGGCTCTGGAGTTGTGGACTGCGTCGGCCTGGGAGCCGGAGGGATGGCGACGGCCTGGGAGCCGGAAGGGATGGCGACGGCCTGGGAGCAGGAGGGATGTTGATGGCCTGGGTGCCAGAGGGATGGCGACAGCCTGGGAGACAAGGTAGACATTGAAGGCCTGGGAGCCAAGATGGGTGTCGATGACCTGGGAGCCGAGATGGACATTGACGGCCTGGGAGCCGAGGACAAACTGTGTAGACTTCGAGAGTCGACATGTGTCGACTAGGGAGTCGATGATGGTATATGGCTTGGGAACCAATGGTGGTCTCTGCTGGTGGAAGCTGGATAAGCTCAGACCTCTTCTCCTGGAAGCTATGGATGTTATAAGCTGGGAAGTAACCTGGCAGATGAATGGTTCACCAGGGAGCTCTTGTATAATGATCATCAGCAGCAGATAACAGGTAACTCTGGGACAAGGAACCTCGAGCCTAGAACGCTGACTACTGGGGAGTACTCAGGGAACAGACGAGTTGTTCAAGCCAAGCAGGAAGTGCCAGAGGCCTGACCTATATCCCCCCTACCTGTCTCTGATTGGCTGCAAGTCACAGTATCAATTAACCACAGGATGTACCTGTGCACACCTTGGTCACATGATCCAGTGTACAGGTCAGAGTAACAAGGTCACAGGGAAATCATTGGAGGAATCCGACTTGTGACTGCAAGTGTCATGGCGGCACCCATGCAGCGTGGGACCTGCTTGGGATCAATGTGGAACTCCGACTAGGCCCCAGGAAATCATCGTGGACATCTTTCCACAGATACTGGGGACAGCGCTAAACAGGGATTTGCGTCACAGGATGCACCAGCGCGCGGGGAAGAGACACGGACACAGATCACTGATGCAATTTCTGACATCCACACCTCTAGGTGCCACCTGCACATTCTGCCTGACATGCTTATTCACAAGTAGGCGAGTAGAGGCCATGCCGCCTTCCCACGAGGCCATCCCATCCCTGGTGATGCCATTGGTCTTCCAGTGAGATGGGAATACATTACGCTGTTATCTGTACTGTTCTTTGTGTACAATTAACTACCGATCCCAGCCCCCGGCATGGCCGACATCAGCTCAGGTCACTGGCTCTCAGGCCCCAGGCGTGGCCGACATCAGCTCAGGTCACTGGCTCTCAGGCCCCAGGCGTGGCCGACATCAGCTCAGGTCACTGGCTCTCAGGCCCCAGGCGTGGCCGACATCAGCTCAGGTCACTGGCTCTCAGGCCCCAGGCGTGGCCGACATCAGCTCAGGTCACTGGCTCTCATGCCCCAGGCATGGCCGTCATCAGCTCAGGTCACTGGCTCTCAGGCCCCAGGCGTGGCCGACATCAGCTCAGGTCACTGGCTCTCAGGCCCAAGGCGTGGCCGACATTAGCTCAGGTCACTGGCTCTCAGGCCCCAGGCGTGGCAGTCATCACCTCAGGTCACTGGCTCTCAGGCCCCAGGCGTGGCTGACATCAGCTCAGGTCACTGGCTCTCAGGCTTCAGGCGTGGCCGACATCAGCTGAGGTCACTTGCTCTCAGGCGCCATCCGTGGCTGTCGTCAACTCAAGTGACTGGCTCTCAGGCCCCAGACGTGGCTGGCATCAGCTCAGGTCACTGGCTCTCAGGCCCCAGGTGTGGCTGACATCAGCTCAGGTCACTGGCTCTCAGGCCCAAGGCGTGGCCGACATTAGCTCAGGTCACTGGCTCTCAGGCCCCAGGCGTGGCAGTCATCAGCTCAGGTCACTGGCTCTCAGCCCCAGGAGTGGCTGACATCATCAGCTCAGGTCACTGGCTCTCAGGCCCCAGGCGTGGCTGACATCAGCTCAGGTCACTGGCTCTCAGGCCCCAGGCGTGGCCGACATCAGCTCAGGTCACTGGCTCTCAGGCCCCAGGCGTGGCCCACATCAGCTCAAGTGACTGGCTCTCAGGCCCCAGGCGTGGCTGACATCAGCTCAGGTCACTGGCTCTCAGGCCCCAGGCGTAGCTGACATCAGCTCAGGTCACTGGCTCTCAGGCCCCAGGCGTGGCCGACATCAGCTCAGGTCACTGGCTCTCAGGCCCCAGGCGTGGCCGACATCAGCTCAGGTCACTGGCTCTCAGGTCCCAGGCGTGGCTGACATCAGCTCAGGTCACTGGCTCTCAGGCCCCAGGCGTGGCCGACATCAGCTCAGGTCACTGGCTCTCAGGCCCCAGGTGTGGCCGTCATCAGCTCAGGTCACTGGCTCTCAGGCCCCAGGCGTGGCCGACATCAGCTCAGGTCACTGGCTCTCAGGCCCCAGGCGTGGCCGACATCAGCTCAGGTCACTGGCTCTCAGGCCCCAGGTGTGGCCGTCATCAGCTCAGGTCACTGGCTCTCAGGCCCCAGGCGTGGCCGACATCAGCTCAGGTCACTGGCTCTCAGGCCCCAGGCGTGGCCGACATCAGCTCAGGTCACTGGCTCTCAGGCCCCAGGCGTGGCCGACATCAGCTCAGGTCACTGGCTCTCAGGCCCCAGGCGTGGCCGACATCAGCTCAGGTCACTGGCTCTCAGGCCCCAGGCGTGGCCAGATCAGCTCAGGTCACTGGCTCTCAGGCCCCAGGCGTGGCCGACATCAGCTCAAGTGACTGGCTCTCAGGCCCCAGGCGTGGCTGACATCAGTAGTAGTAGTAGTACGTTTATTTATAAGGCGCCACAAAGTGTCCGCAGCGCCGTACATAGCAAACAAAAAAAAATAAAAAATGACAAGGTAACGTACAGGGTGTGTAGAAAGATACAGTATAAATAGCGGTATAGCTGGTAGAACTAAAATCAGCATCAGTTCAGAAGTAGGTGTCAAAATAGTCAAGGAGACCGAAGATGAAGTAGAGGAAGGGAAGAACAGGACAGGAGCACAGGTGAGGTAATGAGGTAGGGTGAGTACGTGAGGAAGGAGGGCCCTGCTCATAAGAGTTAACATACTAAAAATAGGTGGGTGGACGAACGAAATACAATAGGATAAGTAGGAACGGAGGGGAACGGAGGCAGGATAGGAGGATCAAAAGAGGTTAGGAGGAGGGATAGGCTAGTCGAAAAAAGTGGCATCAGCTCAGGTCACTGGCTCTCAGGCCCTAGGCGTGGCTGGCATCAGCTCAGGTCACTGGCTCTCAGGCCCCAGGCGTGGCTGACATCAGCTCAGGTCACTGGCTCTCAGGCCCCAGGCATGGCTGACATCAGCTCAGGTCACTGGCTCTCAGGCCCCAGGCGTGGCCGACATCAGCTCAGGTCACTGGCTCTCATGCCCCAGGCGTGGCTGACATCATCAGCTCAGGTCACTGGCTCTCAGGCCCCAGGCGTGGCCGTCATCAGCTCAGGTCACTGGCTCTCAGGCCCCAGGCGTGGCTGACATCATCAGCTCAGGTCACTGGCTCTCAGGCCCCAGGCGTGGCCGACATCAGCTCAGGTCACTGGCTCTCAGGCCCCAGGCGTGGCCGACATCAGCTCAGGTCACTGGCTCTCAGGCCCCAGGCGTGGCTGACATCAGCTCAGGTCACTGGCTCTCAGGCCCCAGGCGTGGCTGGCATCAGCTCAGGTCACTGGCTCTCAGGCCCCAGGCGTGGCTCAGGTCATTGGCTCTCAGATGGCAGAAAAGACTTCACATACGTTTGTACTTATTTACATTGGTAGAACAATAAGAGGCGACTGTGTATGAAATGACTGAGAGGAGAGAGGGTCCAGCCTCCCCCCGGTTCTCAGCGAAAGTCTGAGATTTATCTATTGTTGCATTTGCAGAACCAGCGCAGTAATATCCGAATAAAGATTGTGGTCTCTGATTAAACTAATAACTGAGATTAAGGATAATATGCAGCAGGAAACACTGCATCTATGAGAAGCAGTTCAGCGTCGCCATCTAGTGGCTGAACATGGATCACCCTGCAGGTCCAGCGATATACAGTATGCACTGTATTATTGGATATGGAAGTGGAATAAGGGTGATTCTGATACCCGAGTGCTAGTTATCAACCATTCAGTGACCCACAATGTATTTATTTTATTTAACATCAGAGCATACTTTGCCCCCAACTCCTTTATTTTGCAAGGAGAAAGTGCTGGCAAAGGTTCCGCAGCAATCCTGGCCTGCCGCGCAGGGTAACATACCTGTCCCTGGGTCTCTCTGTGCATACATCCGTGTGCACAAAACACTGATCAAACGTTTGAAAGTAGACAAAATATACTAACAAAATAAAAAACTAATTAAAGCCTGAGATTCATTTCAAAAAATGGTTTAGTATTTTAAAAATGGAATTAATGTATTATTGCAACAATACACCATAGAAACATAGAATTTGACGGCAGATAAGAACCACTTGGCCCATCTAGTCTGCCCCTTTTTTAAACATGTTACCTCAAACCATATTTGATCCTTATTTTTTTGTAAGGATATCAATATGCTTATCCCAAGCATGTTTAAATTGTACTACAGTATTTGCGTCTACCACCTCTGTTGGGAGGCTATTCCACTTATCTACTACTCTTTCTGTGAAAAAATGCTTTCTCACATTTCCCCTGAATCTTCCTCCCTCTAGTTTCAGTGCATGTCCTCGTGTTCTGTTGCTCCTCTTCCTGTGAAGAATGTCTCCCACCTGTACCTTGTTAAAGCCCTTGATATATTTGAAAGTTTCTATCATGTCCCCCCTTTCCCTTCTCTGCTCTAAAGTATACATATTAAGATCTTTTAGTCTTTCCTGGTATGTTTTGTGATGTAGGCCATGCACCATTTTAGTTGCTCTTCTTTGGACAGTCTCTAATGTATTTATATCTTTCTGGAGATATGGCCTCCAGAACTGAACACAATACTCTAGGTGAGGTCGTACCAATGACCTATACAGTGGCATTATTACTTCTTTCTTTCTACTGCTGATACCTCTCCCTATGCAACCAAGCATCTGACTTGCCTTCTTCATTGCTTTGTTACATTGCCTACCTGCTTTTAAGTCCCCTGAAATAGTGACACCTAGATGCCTCTCTTCCTCAGTAGTTTCCATTATAGTGCCATTTATACTATATTGAGTCTTTGGATTTCTGAGACCCAAGTGCATAATTTTGCATTTTTTGGCATTAAACTGTAGTTGCCATTCTCTTGACCATTTCTCTAATCTGCTTAGATCCTCAATCATTTGTTTTACCCCTCCTGGTGTGTCTACCCTGTTGCATACCTTTGTGTCATCTGCAAAAAGGCACATTTTACCCTCAATTCCATTTGCAATATCACCAATAAAGATATTAAAAAGCACCGGTCCAAGTACAGATCCCTGGGGTACTCCACTTGTAACCTTTCCCTCCTTTGACTGTACTCCGTTTACTACAACTCTCTGTTTTCTGTCCTGCAACCACGCTCTTATCCATTCAACTATCTTAGAATCCAATCCCAAGCTTTCAAGTTTATTTAACAGTCTGCGATGTGGGACAGTGTCAAAAGCTTTACTAAAGTCTAGATAATCTACATCTACAGCCCCACCTTGATCTATTACTTTAGTCACCCAGTCAAAAAAGTCAATAAGATTTGTTTGACATGATCTTCCCCCAGTAAACCCATGCTGTTTTGGATCCTGTAAATTGCTGGTTTTGAGATATTCTACAACTCTTTGTTTTAAGAGTGTTTCCATCAATTTCCCTACTACTGATGTAAGGCTCACTGGTCGATAGTTGCTTACCTCTTCCTTGCTTCCACTTTTGTGCAGTGGGACTACATTCGCTGTTTTCCAGTCCTCTGGGATTACTCCAGTAGCTAGTGACTGGTTGAATAATTCTGTTATTGGTTTTACCAGCTCCCCTTTAAGCTCTTTTAGTATCCTTGGATGTATCCCATCTGGCCCCATTGATTTATCCACTTTCAGTTTTGAGAGTTCTGTGAGGACTTTCTCCTCTGTAAATGTACTAGTCTCTCCCTCAGTTTTCTGACTATACTTGCAACTTAACTGTGTCCCCTTCCCCTCTCTTTCAGCAGTGAATACTGAGCAGAAATAATTATTAATATTATCTGCTATTACATTGTCCCCCTCAAGAAAACTTCCACTCTCTGTCTTCAGTCTAATTATTCCACTTTTTGTTTTTCTCCTTTCACTTATATATCTAAAAAAAGTTTTCCCCCCTTTACCCACTGACTGGGCCATTTTCTCTTCAGCCTGTGCTTTTGCACATCTGATTACCTTCTTAGCCTCCTTCTGTCTAACAAGATACACCTCTTTGTCCTCATTCTTCTGCGTCTGCTTAAATTTCTTAAAGGCCAACTTTTTTGCTTTCACAATACTTGCTACTTCTTTTGCAAACCACAATGGCTTTCTTTTTCTTGTGTTTCCTAACTCTTTTGACACAAAGTTCTGTTGCTTTTAGAATTGCACTTTTTAATTTTTCCCACTTATCCTGCACTCCTTCCAAGTTCTTCCACTCTGCCAAAGAATCCCTTACAGAGTTTCCTATCTCTACAAAATCAGCCTTCCTAAAATCTAACACCTTTGTTTTTTGTGTGCGATGAGTCAGTCTCTGTCATTATTTTGAACCATACTGCTTGATGGTCACTGGATCCCAGATTTTCACCCACATTTATGTCAGATATTCTGTCACCATTTGTAAGTATTAAGTCTAATATTGCGTCCTTACGAGTGGGCTCCCTCACCAATTGCTGGAGGGATGCTCCTTGCAAGGAATTCAGCATGTCCCTACTTCTGGTGGAACTTGCAACAGGCAGCTCCCAGTTTACATCAGGTAGATTAAAGTCTCCCATGATTATCACCTCTCCTTTTAATGCCATTTTATTGATGTCCTGCAATAGGCTCTTGTCTAGTTCCTCTTCCTGACCTGGTGGTCTGTAGATCACCCCTATACGAAGAATCGCCTTCTCCCCTGTTTCTATGGTCAAACAAAGGGCCTCCGTTTTTTCTTCAATACTTTGTATTAAGGTAGTCTTTATATATTTTTTTCACATATATTGCAACCCCTCCTCCAATTTTTCCCATTCTGTCCTTCCTAAATAAAGTATATCCTGGTATAGCTATGTCCCAGTCATGATTTTCATTGCACCATGTCTCTGTAATAGCCACAATATCCAGTTTATCCCTTGTCATTATTGCAATTAGTTCTGGGATTTTATTTCCTAAGCTCCTAGCATTTGCACACATAGCTCTTAAAGTTGTGTTTGTGCTTCTCCTGCTGCTAGCTATGTTCATCTTTCTGCCTATATCTATTTGGTTTTGATCGGCATTATCTTCTGTTGCAGTGGATAGGCCACCGTGTACCACCGTGTACCACCTGAGCACACTGGGCCAAGATAGCGGCAGGCAGAGTAGTAAAGGGTCACATGGCAAAGTGGTCTGTGCTCAAATCACTGCAGGATTCTGGAGAACTGCAGAAGTGTGTTTTATGTGTGGCATCATGGACGGTGTAATGGTTAGCATTACTGCCTCACAGCGCTGAGGTCATGGGTTCTAGCCCCACCATGTGTTAGATATACGGGGCAGTACGGATGGTGTAATGGTTAGCATTACTGCCTCACAGCGCTGAGGTCATGGGTTCTATCCCCACCATGTGTTATATATACGGGGCAGTACGGATTGTGTAATGGTTAGATTACTGCCTCAGAGCACTGAGGTCATGGGTTCTATACCCACCATGTGTTATATATACGAGGCAGTACAGATGGTGTAATGGTTAGCATTACTGCCTCACAGCGCTGAGGTCATGGGTTCTATCCCCACCATGTGTTATATATACGGGGCAGTACGGATGATGTAATGGTTACATTACTGCCTCACAGCGCTGAGGTCATGGGTTCTATCCCCACCATGTGTTATATATACGGGGCAGTACGGATGATGTAATGGTTACATTACTGCCTCACAGCGCTGAGGTCATGGGTTCTATCCCCACCATGTGTTATATATACGGAGCAGTATGGACGGTGTAATGGTTAGCATTACTGCCTCACAGCGCTGAGGTCATGGGTTCTATTCCCACCATGTGTTATATATACGGGGCAGTACGGACGGTGTAATGGTTACATTACTGCCTCACAGCACTGAGGTCATGGGTTCTATCCCCACCATGTGTTATATATATACGGGGCAGTACGGATGGTGTAATGGTTAGTATTACTGCCTCACAGCGCTGAGGTCATGGGTTCTATCCCCACCATGTGTTATATATACAGGGCAGTACGGACGGTGTAATGGTTACATTACTGCCTCACAGCACTGAGGTCATGGGCTCTATTCCCACCATGTGTTATATATACGGGGCAGTACGGACGGTGTAATGGTTAGCATTACTGCCTCACAGCACTGAGGTCATGGGTTCTATCCCCACCATGTGTTATGTATACGGGGCAGTACGGATGGTGTAATGGTTAGCATTACTGCCTCACAGCACTGAGGTCATGGGTTCTATCCCCACCATGTGTTATATATACGGGGCAGTACGGATGGTGTAATGGTTAGCATTACTGCCTCACAGCACTGAGGTCATGGGTTCTATCCCCACCATGTGTTATATATACGGGGCAGTACGGATGGTGTAATGGTTAGCATTACTGCCTCACAGCGCTGAGGTCATGGGTTCTAGCCCCACCAGGGGTTATATATACGGGGCAGTACGGACAGTGTAATGGTTAGCATTACTGCCTCACAGCGCTGAGGTCATGGGTTCTATCCCCACCATGTGTTATATATACGGGGCAGTACGGATGGTGTAATGGTTATAGCATTACTGCCTCACAGCACTGAGGTCATGGGTTCTATCCCCACCATGTGTTATATATACGGGGCAGCACGGACGGTGTAATGGTTAGCATAACTGCCTCACAGCACTGTGCACAGTTTGTATATTCTCTCCGTACTTGCGTGGGTGGTGTGCAGGTAGGGCGTGTGTGTGCAGGCAGGAGGTGGTATGCAGGCAGGGGGCAGTATGCAGGCAGGAGGTGGTGTACAGGCAGAAGGTGGTGTGCAGGCAGGGGGTGGTGTGCAGGCAGGAGGTGGTGTGCAGGTAGGGGGCGATGTGCCGGTAGGAGATGTGTGTGCAGGCAGGGGGTGGTATGCAGGCAGGAGTTGGTGTACAGATAGGAGGTGGAATGCAGGCAGGTAGTGGGCGGTGTGCCGGTAGGAGGTGGTATGCAGGCAGGAGGGTGTGTGCAGGCATGGGGTGGTGTGCAGGCAGGAGGTGGTGTGCAGGTAGGGGGGGGTGTGCAGGCAGGAGGTGGTATGCAGGCGGGGGTGGTGTACAGGCAAAAGGTGGTGTGCAGGTAGGGGGCGGTGTGCCGGTAGGAGGTGGTATGCAGGCAGGAGGGTGTGTGCAGGCATGGGGTGGTGTGCAGGCAGGAGGTGGTGTGCAGGTAGGGGGGGGGGGGTGTGCAGGCAGGAGGTGGTATGCAGGCGGGGGGGTGGTGTACAGGCAAAAGGTGGTGTGCAGGTAGGGGGCGGTGTGCCGGTAGGAAGTGGTGTGCAGGTAGGAGGTGGTATGCAGGCAGGAGGTGGTGTGCAGGCAGGAGGTGGTATGCAGGCAGGGGGCAGTATGCAGGCAGGAGGTGGTGTGCAGGCAGGAGGTGGTGTGCAGACAGGAGGTGGTGTGCAGGTAGGGGGCGATGTGCCGGTAGGAGATGTGTGTGCAGGCAGGAGGTGGTGTGCAGGCAGGGGGTGGTATGCAGACAGGAGTTGGTGTGCAGATAGGAGGTGGAATGCAGGCAGGGGTGGTATGCAGGCGGGGGGTGGTGTACAGGCAAAAGGTGGTGTGCAGGCAGGTAGGGGGCGGTGTGCCGGTAGGAGGTTGTGTGCAGGCATGGGGTGGTGTGCAGGTAGGTGGTGGTGTGCAGGCAGGAGGCGGTGTGCAGGCAGTAGGTGGTGTGCAGGTAGGGGGTGTATGTGCAGGCAGGAGGTGGTATGCAGTCAGGGGATGGTATGCAGGTAGGAGGTGGTGTGAAGGCAGGAGGTGATATGCAGACAGAAGATTGCATGCAGACAGGGGGTGGTGTACAGGCAAAAGGTGGTGTGCAGGCAGGAGGTGATGTGCAGGTAGGGGGCAGTGTGCAGGCATGGGGTGGTGTGCAGGTAGGGGGTGGTGTGCAGGCAGGAGGCGGTGTGCAGGCAGTAGGTGGTGTGCAGGTAGGGGGGTGTGTGCAGGCAGGAGGTGGTATGCAGTCAGGGGATGGTATGCAGGTAGGAGGTGGCGTGAAGGCAGGAGGTGATATGCAGACAGAAGATTGTATGCAGACAGGGGGTGGTGTACAGGCAAAAGGTGGTGTGCAGGCAGGAGGTGGTGTGCAGGTAGGGGGCAGTGTGCCGGTAGGAGGTGGTATGCAGGCAGAAGGGTGTGTGCAGGCATGGGGTGGTGTGCAGGTAGGGGGTGGTGTGCAGGTAGGAGGGGTGTGCAGGCAGTAGGTGGTGTGCAGGTAGGGGGTGTGTGTGCAGGCAGGAGGTGGTATGCAGTCAGGGGGGTGCAGCTAGGGGGCGGTGTGCAGGCAGTAGATGGTATGCAGGTAGGGGGTGTATGTGCAGGCAGGAGGTGGTATGCAGTCAGGGGATGTGTGTGCAGGCAGGAGGTGGTATGCAGTCAGGGGATGGTATGCAGGTAGGAGGTGTGTGTGCAGGCAGGAGGTGGTATGCAGTCAGGGGATGGTATGCAGGTAGGAGGTGGCGTGAAGGCAGGAGGTGATATGCAGACAGAAGATTGTATGCAGACAGGGGGTGGTGTGTAGGCTGGGGGTGGTGTGTAGGCTGGGGGTGGTGTGTAGGAAGGAGGTGGCGTGGAGACAGAAGAATGTAGGCAGGGGGTGGTATGCAGGAAGGTGGTGTGCAGGTAGGGGGTGGTGTGCAGACAGGTGGTAAGAAGGCAGGGGGTGGTGTGCAGGCATTAGGTGGAATGCAAACAGGGGGTGGTGGTGGACAGAAGATTGTAGGCAGGGGGTGGTGTGCAGGCAGGTGGTAGGCAGACAGGGGGTGGTGTGTAGACAGAAGATTGTAGGCAGGCAGGTGGTGTGCAGGCAGGGGGTGGTATGCAGGCAGGTGGTGGTGTGCAGACAGGTGGTAGGCTGACAGGGGGTGGTGTGTAGACAGAAGATTGTAAGCAGGCAGGTGGTGTGCAGGCAGGGGGTGGTAGGCAGGCAGGGCTGGTAGGCACCTCCTCCTGCATTTGCATTACAAAGGATACTTCTCTCCCATGCTGAGAAACCAGCAGCAAGCGAGGCCGCAGCCGCACAGAAATGCTGCCAGGCGGCTCCCCTGTTATCCCCGCAGGCAGTTTAATAACCTTTGAAAAAGTAGTTGGTATACAATGGAATACTCAGGAATCCATTTCCAGGAGCATTGGAGGACTACTATACTTTGCTTGCCAAACTGAACCAGCCCAGAAAACCACCTGCTCTCCCTCAATGTTGGGACTTGGGTTCTCGCAGTCCTTGCTTGTGACACCACTCGGAACTCTCCACACCAGGCCGGATTTCTATGAAATGCGTTCGGTCAACACTTTCTTTGCTTCCACCAACCAGTTCCAGACCAGCGTCAACAGCGAAGGAGGTCAGGATCTACCGTCCTGGAATGCAAGCCATCTTTGCGAGGACATCTTAGTAATTCACAAATGCTGTTTGATGGACTCTACGTAGCACTATAGACATCCAATGGGAGGTGTATATGCGTTATAATTGTTTTATTGAGAATGTATGTGTAGGAATCGATTTAAGGAGGTAAATCATTTCATTAAATTGTTTTTAGACAGTCAACGTATTGTGTTATTGAAGTTTTTCAGTGAAGCTCAGCGCTGTTCACAATCTTTTCTGAGGATTAGAAACATAGAATGTGACGGCAGATAAGAACCACTTGGCCCATCTAGTCGGCCCCTTTTTTAAACAATGTTACCTCAAACCATATTTGATCCTTATTTCTTTGTAAGGATATCAATATCCCTATCCCAAGCATGTTTACATTGTACTATTGTATTTGCGTCTACCACCTCTGATGGGAGGATATACCACGTATCTACTACTCTTTCTGTGAAGTAATTCTTCCTCACATTTCCCCTGAATCTTCCTCCCCCTATTGTCAGTGTATGTCCTCGTGTTCTGCTGCTCCTCTTCCTGTGACTAATGTCTCCCACCTGTACCTTCCTCCCTCTAGTGTCAGTGCATGGCCTCGTGTTCTGCTGCTCCTCTTCCAGTGACTAATGTCTCCCACCTGTACCTTCCTCCCTCTAGTGTCAGTGCATGGCCTCGTGTTCTGCTGCTCCTCTTCCTGTGACTAATGTCTCCCACCTGTACCTTCCTCCCTCTAGTGTCAGTGCATGTCCTCGTGTTCTGCTGCTCCTCTTCCTGTGACTAATGTCTCCCACCTGTAGCTTCCTCCCTCTAGTGTCAGTGCATGGCCTCGTGTTCGGCTGCTCCTCTTCCTGTGAAGAAGGTCTCCCTCCTGTACCTTCCTCCCTCTAGTGTCAGTGCTTGTCCTCGTGTTCTGCTGCTCCTCTTCCTGTGAAGAATGTCTCCCTCCTGTACCTTCCTCCCTCTAGTGTCAGTGCATGTCCTCGTGTTCTGCTGCTCCTCTTCCTGTGACTGATGTCTCCCACCTGTACCTTCCTCCCCCTAGTGTCAGTGCGTGTCCTCCTGTTCTGCTGCTCCTCTTCCTGTGAAGAATGTCTCCCACCTGGACCTTCCTCCCTCTAGTTTCAGTGCATGTCCTCGTGTTCTGCTGCTCCTCTTCCTGTGAAGAATGTCTCCCACCTGTACCTTGTTATAACCCTTGATATATGTGAAAGTTTCTATCATGTCCCCCCTTTCCCTTCTCTGCTCTAAAGTATACATATTAAAATATTTTAGTATTTCCTGGTACGTTTTGTGATGTAGGCCATGCACCATTTTAGTTGCCCTTCTTTGTACAGTCTCTAATGTATTTATATCCTTCTGGAGATATGGCCTCCAGAACTGAACACAATACTCTAGATGAGGTCGTACCAATGATCTATACAGTGGCATTATTACTTCTATCTTCCTAATGCTGAGACCTCTCCCTATGCAACCAAGCATCTGACTTGTTTTCTTCATTGCTTTGTTACATTGCCTACCTGCTTTTAAGTCCCCTGAAATAGTGACACCTAGATCCCTCTCTTCCTCAGTAGTTTCCATTATAGTGCCATTTATACTATATTTAGTCTTTGGATTTCTGAGACCCAAGTGCATGATTTTGCATTTTTTGGCATTAAACTGTAGTTGCCATTCTCTTGACCATTTCTCTAATCTGCCTAGATCCTCAATCATTTGTTTTACCCCTCCTGGTGTGTCTACCCTGTTACATACCTTTGTGTCATCTGCAAAAAGGCAAAAAAATTGCACCAATAATGATATTAAAAAGCACTGGTCCAAGTACAGATCCCTGGGGTACCCCACTTGTAACCTTTCCCTCCTTTGACTGTACTACATTTACTACAACTTCTGTCCTGCAACCAAGATCTTATCCATTCAACCATCTTAAGGCCCCCATACATTAGGCCGACTTGTCCAAAGGACAAGTCAGACCTTATCTACTGACAACTCCCCTGGGGGGGGGGGGGTCACATACGATTTGGCACTTGATGTGCCAGGTTTTGCATGTGATAAATCGCATGCGATTTATCACATGCAGTCCTCCCGGGGAGCTGCTGTCAGCGGGAGCCGGGAGCTGAGCAGGGCCTGGGGGCTGCAAGCAGGCAGCGGACGCAGCCTGTAGTACATGCGGTGGAGGGAGCCAGATGCCGAGCGGGGGACTGCAAGCAGGGAGCCAGGCAGGGGAGGCAGTGGGCGCACTGGTCCAGGCGGTGAACTCTGCGAGGGGACCAGAGACCGGGTAGTGTAGGGGAAGCCGGGCAGCAGCGGGCGGACATAGAAATGAATTAACAGTCAGTGATTGGCTGAGAGCTCTCTCAGTCAGAGAGCTCTCAGCCAATTACTGGCTGTCCATTCATTTCTATGTGCCCGGCTTCCCCAACGCTACCCAGTCTCTGTCTCTGATCCCCTTGCGGCGTTCACCGCCTGGAACTGGAAGTACTATTTGCGGCATTCCCCCCCCGCCCAGGATAGTGCGCCCACTGCCTCTCTAGCCCGACTCCCTGCTTACAGTCCCCCGCTCGGCTCCCTCCACTGCACGTACTATACGCTGCGTCCCCTGCCCACCTTGGGCTGCACATAAGATTTAACAAATCTTATGTGCAGCCCGTCCGACCTCCCGAATCCGACCCGATGCGCACGGGACCGCGCATCGGGTCGGATGGGATGTCTGCACATGCGATTCGGCCCGATTTCACGGCCCGATTCCTCAGAATAGGGTCAAATCGGGCCCAAATCGCATAGTGTATGGCGGCCTTTAGAATCCAATCCCAAACTTTCAAGTTTATTTAACAGTCTGCGATGTGGGACAGTGTCAAAAGCCTTACTAAAGTCTAGATAAGCTACATCTACAGCCCCACTTTGATCTATTACTTTAGTCACCCAGTCAAAAAAGTCAATAAGATTTGTTTGACATGATCTTCCCCCAGTAAACCCATGCTGTTTCGGACCCTGTAAGTTGCTGGTTTTGAGATAATCTACAACTCTTTGTTTTAAGAGTGTTTCCATCAGTTTCCCTACTACTGATGTAAGGTTCACTGGTCGATAGTTGCTTACCTCTTCCTTGCTTCCACTTTTGTGCAGTGGGACTACATTTGCTATTTTCCAGTCCTCTGGGATTAATCCAGTGACTGGTTGAATAATTCTGTTAATGATTTTACCAGCTCTCCTTTAAGCTCTTTTGGTATCCTTGGATGTATCCCATCTGGCCCCATTGATTTATCCACGTTCAGTTTTGAGAGTTCTGGTAGGACTTTCTCCTCTGTAAATGTACTTGTTTCTCCCTCATTTTTCTGAATAATCGAATGTACGAGTAGTTTGTGGAGACTTAGCTGATGCTAGGCAGACTAAATAGCACTCTGATCTGGTTTACCCTCCCCATACCTGTGTGATAATAAAAAAAAATAGTGTTTTATTTTTATTAAACCCATTTGGTTTTAACCAGCCAACCCTAGTTTTAAGCAATTTAACCAAAAAGAAGATACGTGACACTGCTCGGAGTAGCTCGGTTCGACCAGGTGTCCAGCTTGTTTTTTGACCTGACATTAGGTGAGGGCGGAAGTTGTTAGATGCCCTCAAAGTGTTTTTTGTTTTTGTTTTATCTGCAATTTATGTAGGTGTAGGTTATTGTCTTTTATTTCAGCAACATTGTACCCTCATGGGCTAGCCACAGATTTATGGTCCCCCCCTCCAGGTATACGTGAACCCAATGCATGATGGGAAAAGACAAAAAACAAAAATGGTTCTAGCAGCCTTGACAATAGGTGTAGAAGGATATGGAGTCACATGGAAATAAATCAACATTATAATTTTTTTTTAAAGACATTTTCACATAAAATCACACAAATAAAGGACTATATAAATTCAAATGTTTTATTTCTCTTTATTTTTCTGGGCACAAAAATAATAATGAGGTGAAGATACAGATGGGACCATCTGCGTCAGGCAGAACTCCCTCATCGTTCATATACAGCTATGCCACAAGCATCAATTACATAGAGATACAACAGAATGTCAACAGAAGAGGGCTCGTTTCTCTAAAACATACCCCTAAGTAACAAAAACCCCAATCATCCCCACTAACGTCTTTCAGGTTCTCCTCTCTCCACCTGCGCTTCTCCTTCCAGCAATCATTTGGTGAAATGTACATTATTACTGTCAATAAATAGCAGTTCTAGAACAAAACAAGGGCTAACACCACTTAATGACAGAGCGTCTCCTTAATAAAGGAACGAAAAGCAGTTATCGGAGGGGTATGACACGGTCAACCAGGCCACTGACACTCCCGTTGGTTCAACTTCTGAAGGACCCCAACCAGAGCTCCACGTGAGATGCAACAACATCCGTGGCAGACTATCTGGAATTGCCAATGTGGCTTACGAGGTGTGGTCTGGAGCCCGTTGTGTGGTCCATTGGTAAGTCTACCAGAAAAGGACAAATTCAAGGGTCCTTTCAAACCTTGGGAGTCATCTGACCCCCTGAAATGCACTGAACCTCCAAAGGCTGGGCACCGGCAGGAAATCTGTAGGCGCCGCACCTAGATGTGTACTTCGATCATTAATATACTGACGTAATTAAAGCCATCATTACAAAGCACGAGTTCCAGAGACACATTAACCAAAGTATTACACAATGGGGACAGTGGACCTCCACTTGCATCTCACCCAGGGTCAGCTGGCAAATGCTAATACAAATGGCGCTGTAAACCAGTAGCTTTAGTCAATAGCAGACAGGAGATAAGGGACTATGACTAGTCTAGGTTCACGTGTAGGATACCCATCTGCCTGGTAACTCCTTATCTCCTGCCACACTACCACACCATCACTACTTTTCTTTTTCTTGGTGACGCCACTCGTCGAGCAAATTGCCGGATGAGCGCGGAATCGCACATAGAACTCACAGTCGTGACTGAGAACAGGAGGTCACAGGGATGGATAGGACATCTTATGCCAAAGGAAAGAAGACAATAAGTACGTAAGCTAGCTGGGCACGGAATGTGGGGACATGATCAACAGAAACCAGCTTCCAACATGGGCGAAACATGATACAATTGTCATATGTAACAGTAAAAGTTATCAAATCCTCTACATAGTTTAATCTTCAATTCAGTATACATCATTGTCACAAAGAGTTAAAGCACCAACTATTTCAATGTCTAGGCTAAAACACATAAAATCTTCTGCTTGCATTTTTATTTTATTTTTTAGGTTTTTTTCTTATGTATTTATTTCAAGTACAAAGTTAAAATGCCTTTTTAATGTTTTTTTTTTACATTTTTTTTTTTGTTTGTTTCCGTAATAATAATATAGAAGAGTAAAATAACGGTGCTTTCACGGAGCACTCTGAGAATCCCTCAACACCCCCCACCCCCATATAATAAGAGAACGAAAAATAAAAAAATAAGGTTCAAAAGGAAAAAAAAAAAACAGTCAGTCATCAACCAGATAGATTTAATTTAACAATATATATTTTTCATAAAATGTTTAGCACCTTTAAAATCACCGCCCACCTTCTGCTTATTTTAAGGAATTCAGGCATTTTTTAATAGATTTTTTTGTTTCTATTTTTTAGGTTTTCGATTTCTTAGGGCTGTGCCAAAAAAAATGAAAAAAAAAAAATTGAAGTATGTGAAATTCTATACAGAGAGAATTATCCCAGCACCTTTAGAACGCATGTTTGCTGAACGCAAGTTCTTGGGTATAGAGGTCATTCGTTTGTGTGTGTGTCTCGAAAGTGAATAAGGGGCAACTTTTTGGTCTTGAGTTTTAATCTAGTGAAATTGGAAGCAATGATCTATGAATCCAGACGATCATGTTCCGTACATAGCTGAACCCGATCATGGTACATTTTGCACTGAGCTGCAGCAACCAATCAGCTTGTTAAAGACCCATGAGCCAATAGAGTTGTGGGACAACTCTGTACAGCAATGACCGAGTCGGGTATTGTGTCAGATGCCGTAAGTATGAGCAGGAGGGGGGGGTTTCCAGTTGCCCAGAAATTTTCCTCCAGCCCAGTGGTTCAAATCATGACAAGAGCTATATTGTATATGATTTTACTAGATGTTATGCCACAGCATGCTGTATAAGGGATGATGCTGAGGCGCTATCCTAGTGACCAGGGGGTTATACTACCAAGTCTGCTGCAAGAGTGGAGCTGGGCGCTCAATCACTGCAGCGTGCCAGACTAATACTGCCGCCCCCACCTGGGCAGGTCACTCATACATTAGGTGTATGGAAATCCGCCCTGGAAGGAGTCACATTTTTAAGTTAAGAATATTACAAAATGCTCTTTGCTCTGTTGCCGTTCTCTAGGACAGGATGGACTGCAATATATATATATATATATATATATATATATATACACACGCAATGGACTGCGATATATAACAGTACATCCCATAGTGTACATTTCGCCTCATGTTTGTATGCACTTTTCTAGTCGCAAATGTGTAAGCTACGGACTTGTTAAACATTTCCAGGGAAGCTGTCACCCAGAATATAGTAATAATACAGGGTTCTGGGCATACCATACTAGAGACAGCAGCCAGTCCCCATATTAATGCATTCATTGTCCACCCTATGACGGTCTGCTCTACTACCGGTGAGCTCTCCCAAATCATGAAGGTGAAACCTCCAGACTGTCAGTAAACATGTTTCATCCAACAACCCCCCTCCCCTGACTACAGACCATCTGTGTGCGGGAAGCGTTATTAGAGGGTACCTGCACAGTGCTTATCCAATATGGAATACAGTTTAATCATTTTCAATATTATGACCATTTCTTCATATGGTGCTAGCGTATATCATCGTGATTTACAAGTAATATTACATAATACATATCTTCTCTCTGGCACTCTGCGGGCCCATGGGTGCCCAGCCAGAGCCGTCCCTACCATCTCTCATAGACCTTGACCAGGGGTAACACATCGTTGGTGATGCGGGATGACACTGACACGGCCTGTCGGGGAAGAACTTTTGAAAGTTGTTTCAGTTGCCGGTGTCATAGAGAACGATCAATAGCACGGACATCGATATATGTTACTTATAATCTCTGGATCCGTTATCAATATATTACACCGGTAAATGTGTCGGCTGCCGGGCCGAGACATGGAGAGGCACATGTGCCTCTCTGTACACCTCTCTTTAAGATTCCAAAGGTGTGTACTCATTATAGTAAAGATCATGTGCAGAGGAGGTAAAGAGCATTTTGTAATAAAGTCGCACAGGTCCGACCAGTGGTTTTCAAACTCGGTCCTCGGGACCCCGCACAGTTCACGTTTCCCAGGTCACCAGGCAGGTGCATAGGTGTACTCATTACTCACTGACCCATAGATGAGTCTAATTATTTCACCTGTGATTCTGAGAGATCTGGAAAAGGTGAACAGTTTGGGGCCCTGAGGAATGAGTTTGAGAACCTGTGGGTTAGAAACCAAGCCAAAGGTCTGCAGCTTTAGGATACATACCAGAGGATAGTTCCCCAGGTGACTGGCGAAAGCTTCTGCTCATTATAAGAGTTCCTAAGCAGAGAACCTCGTTGTGCACCATGTAACTCCTACAACTTACATACATGTTTGAGGAGAGAGCACCAAGTGTTCCGGCATTCGGTAACCGAAACCTGGCCAGAGCACAACCTAAAGTCTAACAGGATCTCCTCTTTGGTGGCCAGTGTCAAGGTATCATTAATTATATTCCAGTTCATTAAGAACCTAATTCTACCATCTATAAAATGGGCTCCAACACCAGATATGGCCACATGGATGGATGTGGCTACATGAGGGCCATCCATTCAGATACCAGCGGTGGCATTACTATCACTGATATGGTCTAGAAGTTATTTCCACTCACTCCACTACTCCAGTCGGACCTCCTGAAGGATGGGTGAACCATCTCCACTTACGAAGGTCAGACATTGGGCTTCTTTGTAGTCTACCTCACTCATCAATACAATGGTCAACAGCCATTGTTTGGCCGTTTATAGTAGGGCAACTTTGTGGTGCTCATTCTGGTCTTGCTACAGTATATTCGCTCTCATTTTTGAGATACATGGACCAGACAAGGCAAAGAGCCCAACTACCAGTCACTTCTATATGGAGGTTGAATATTGTAGAATGATCACAGACTGAACACCTAGAATATTAACATCTCACCTTCTAGAAGTTTCCGGTAGTTTCCCATATGCACACATTGTGGCTAAGTTGCCTATTAATTGAGGGCATCTATTATCTCAAGCACTAGATCCAATTTGGGAAACTAGTTTAATTTTTTAATTCATTGGCCGCCAAAATACCCTAAAGTCATTCAAAATTCCTAAACAATTAGATTTTTTGGGTTGGGGTGGTCAGAGATGAATAGGGAGAACAGAATGACATCAACCCGACAGGTACTCACCATCGGGAAGAGCCACCAGTCTCGGCTAACCAACCACAAAGCATTACAGAATATGTCGACTTTGTAATAACCGTTTCAACTAACCCAGGGAAATTTACTTAGCACACTGCTTCAGTCTAGATCTACAGATTCCAGGCCAACCTACCTGCTACACTGCCCATGCCGGGCAAGGATGAGACACTAGAGCTCAGTTGCAGAGCTCAGTGCTCACCAGAAGAAGATGCCATGGGATTAGCCGCCATAAATGGGGGAAGGAATTACTGTGATTATTGCAGAAGTTTGCGGACAATTTTCTACAGAGATGAAAGTGTAAATTTGTAAGAAATACATTTTTCCCAAAGTATCAAAAATGCAAAGCAGAATTTTCTCCGTCATTTGCATTATAATATATTCACTTTTTTTGGGTGTAGCTTATTAGTTGCCCATTATTCAAAAGCTGCTCTGGTATAAGATGACGCGCCAAGATGTTCTGGCATGAGAAACACGGTGCCTTTAGGTCCGTGACTGGCAGTCCCACTATGATGCGCCTGGCCGGGGGTAGTGATGTACACACTGGCCGGCCAGCGAGCACAGGCTTGGGTCATGACGATGGCCAATTGAGGCCGTGTGGTGTACAGTATAACGAGGAGATGGGCACCGGTACACAGTTGTGTTTAAGCTCGGTCTGAGTGATACAGCACAGCCCCGTCTTCATCAAGTACTTTGGACACAAAATCAAAAATATGTTCACATCTGATACAAAGAAGAAGAGAGCAGAGGGGTGTTAGCCCCCTACAACACAAAAACACTTGTGATAGTCTAGATTATTGTAAGCAGACCCAGAGGTTATAGACTAGAAAATATCAGAGGAGGCTTTGAAGTGCACCCCCACCTCTTTCATCGGGAAAGGGGAAGCCCACCCCCTCCTGTTCTTCGTAACTCAAATTAATCCCAGTATTACAGATTTCAAACAGTTGTGAAATAACGCAACCCGCTGATGTTGGGCTGAGAAGGATCGTGTTTGATTAAAGACCTTGTTTATAAATAGACATATAAAACGAAGCTGCTATTGTTTGCTTTTAGGGATGAGTAAAAACATCGCTTGTCCTCCCACCAAAGGGGCGCGAGGGTTGCCTTGCCTGAGCGGCTCCGTTGGAAGCTCCAGTATAATTTAGCACTCAATGGGGGCACATTTCCCCATTAATACAGTAACTGTGTAGAAATCTAGACAGCAAGCACCATGGTTGGCCCTTGAGTGTGTAATTCTGCATATTGCACATCATTCTCCTGTCAGGAGAGATGGAACGGGCCCGAGGAACGGCAGGGCTGACGGAGGTTGCACCAACAGTGATCTTGAACCTTGGGACTCTTCTATTGCATAGCTGTGAGATGGGACAGGATGCAGGCCTGGGTTATTGGCATCGGTGGAACCACTGCGTCAAATAGGCGGCTGACTAGGCCATGTCTGGAACCCCCTGCTTCAGATAGAAAATGACCATTAGGAATGGTGGTGCCAGTTATACATAAGCATGTTGGCAATAAGGCACCGTATAGAGAGCATGGATCTGTTCAGAGACAATGGCTATGGCGTCCCGGTCACCTACACAAAGTGGAAGCAACATTCATGTATCAAAGCTTCTCATTGGCTCACAAGCCTGAGACTGGTTCCTAAACATGGCAGCCTCCACTGGGTGTAGGTGCTAGCATACCGCACTGGGGGATAGCACCAGTCATTAACTAGGACCTATAGAAGTGGCTCATGGAGGACTACATTTCTGCGTTAGGCACCCACCACTACTAAGAGTGGTTTCATCTGGTGGAAGTAGATGTCTAAGGATCGCCATCATCCTTATACCTCTGTCCCTCCATGTCCAGTTCTTACATATGTATGCCTTTCCATATTCCGTTTATTCTAATGGGGAGGTGGGTTCACGAGGCCAGAGAAGAAGACAACCACCCACACACAGTGCAATAAGGATAAGACAACCACCCACACACACAGTGCAGTAAGGAGAAGACAACCGCTCACACACAGTGCAGTAAGGAGAAGACAACCGCCCACACACAGTGCAGTAAGGAGAAGACAACCGCCCACCCACAGTGCAGTAAGGAAAAGACAACCGCCCACCCACAGTGTAGTAAGGAGAAGACAACTGCCCACCCACAGTGCAGTAAGGAGAAGACAACCGCCCACACAAAGTGCAGTAAGGAGAAGACAACCGCCCACACACAGTGCAGTAAGGAGAAGACAACCGCCCACACACAGTGCAGTAAGGTGAAGACAACCGCCCACACACAGTGCAGTAAGGTGAAGACAACCGCCCACACACAGTGCAGTAAGGAGAAGACAACCACCCACCCACAGTGCAGTAAGGAGAAAACAACCGCCCACCCACAGTGCAGTAAGGAGAAAACAACCGCCCACCCACAGTGCAGTAAGGAGAAGACAACCGCCCACCCACAGTACAGTAAGGAGAAGACAACCACACACAGTGCAGTAAGGAGAAGAAAACTGCCCACACACAGTACAGTAAGGAGAAAACAACCACCCACAGTGCAGTAAGGAGAAGACAACCGCCCACACACAGTGCAGTAAGGAGAAGAAAACTGCCCACACACAGTGCAGTAAGGAGAAAACAACCACCCACAGTGCAGTAAGGCACTCTAAGGTTCTAGAGCGTGGATGGGATTATGCACCTTGATGGGGGAAATCGGTTCTAGCACTCAGCCCCTGTACCGCTGGTCGGTTTGGGACAGATCACCGTTCTGGTCTGGCACGTGGTCGTGCCATGATGCCCCTGTGATATCTGTAACTTAGGCACAAATCTAAGAAAGAAGCACCGGGCCATGTGGCGAGCACCATGATCACATGTCCAGGAAGTGCCACGTTTTCCCTGTTGCTGGAGGGTGGCACAGCATTTCAGTAAGGCACCGTGGGAGCTGATGTTTTTAGTCATCCCTCTGTTGGAAAGCACCACGTGAGGAAATTGTACAGTAGTAGTAAGTAGTACCAGTAGAGTTGTATATATTACCGCTACAAGTGTGTGCACATACCACGTGTCTACGATGGAAGCCCCATGCTCATACAGTGACTGGCAGACCCCCCCAGCGACCCCCTCGTAGGGGTTGTGAGGGAAAATGCCTAAATCATGATAATGGCAACGAGGTCCAATATGGACTTATGGACAAAACCAGTACGATATACAGATGGAGCCCTCCCCAGCCGGCCTCCTCGGGAGAGCCATGGGGAGCCAAGGCCGATTGTTCTCAGCTGCAATACAATACATAGAACAATACAGCAGGGGATTAGCAGAGTAATCCTATTAAAGGGCTAGATGAGGAGGGCTCTATCCGTAGGCGTGTGGGTGTATATCTACGTACTGTATGTATACGCACATATATACACACACCCACCCAACGGAGCATGGTCGGCTTCCCCCCCCCACCAGTCGCAGTGGCACACCCCAGCTGCAGAGACGTATATTGAGGAAGATCACATGATAAAGAAGTGAAAAGATTAAGCACCGTAATAAGGACCCCAAAATCGGCACACGTCTCTGCGGGCCTACCGGCGCCACCGGACTGGGGGAGGGGCCATGCCACAGACAGGCTGTGCTCACACCTGCAGAGGTATTACACATACAGTATATATCTGTAAACAGTGGTAGAGGTCAGAGCTGTTTGTCTGAGCTGCTATATACCAAGCCTCTTGCACGAGGCACCAGAAACACTGTAAAAAAAAAAAAACACATTATTTATATATAAAAAAAATATCTAAAATTGTATATTTTTGCCACCTTTTTTCTTAACAAGGAACATGAATCCTGCTGCATGATCACACCAGAAATGCTGTTTGTCAAATAACCTAATGGTGACTTAAACTGAACAATACAAGAGACATACGGACCCCCCCATACCGGTATAACGGACCACTAAGCGGCACTCTGGGGCAGCCACCCCTGAAATCGCACGACTTAGCAGTCCTGGGCCTCGTGTGCTGCAACAGGAGACGTACGGACTGCATCTCCTCCCTTGTGTGGCTACGTCCGCCCGTAGGCCACCTCACACTCTCTTGTTGCTTAACCTAAACCCCAAATTCTCACCCGCCCCCCAGCAGGGGAGCAGATTAAAAGACCCATAAAACTATCCAGGGACTGAGCCTTTCAGCAACAGGGGAACGCCGTCTCAAAACTGGACTAACAATGTAAAACCTGAGAGAACATCCTGCGAAGACGTCGCCCCCCACCCCCAGGATGAACCTCTCTAAAGACTCATTGACTTATAGTTTACTAAAACCCGGGCCGGGAGGGGACTAAAAGGTCCCAACACCTCCCTCTATAAAACGTCAAGGTAAAAACTTAAAAAACATAAAACGAGACATGTAGACATATGCAAAGGAGAGTGTAACATGGAAGGAGAATTACGAAGAAGGGTCTGCTCGGTCCTCTCATGTCCCACCAGGCTCCTAGGCGCAGCGGGTTCACTTCCACCAGGTTTTTGTATTTTCCTACTGAATATTCTTCTACTTGTGGAAGTGAGAGGAGCAGTGAGGCGCCGCAGGCTCTGGGGAGCTGGAAGGTTGGGGCGATCGGCCTCAGGTCCCTTTTGCCTCATGACTTAAACACAGGCAAAATACTCCTTTAGGGGGGCGAAGAGGTGGCGGATGACCGGGACGCTCCAGGATCTTCCCAGAAGCCTCTGCCGGGCCAAGCGGCTCATGTTGGAGACGTCTGTGTAGTGGACTGGGAATCCGAACACCCTGCAAAGAAGACACAGCCCGAATTCAGATTAGGAAACGCTTTATATCATTCACTACGGCCTCGTGTCCCCCGTATCTGACTGGTTACATAAACAGGAACTCATTCTGCAATGGCAAAGAATAAATGATTTACAGGAACATGGCCGACGTCCACCTTCATTAGCGGAGACCCTCAAAAACACTGAAAGTCGCCGTTAATGCACCTTCTCCACCCATCGGAAGCGGTATCATTGAAGAGGTGGCGGGCGCTATTTCCCCTGGTGGAAATAGCGGGCGGGATTGAATGCCCCCTTATTGTATTATTCTATCCATCACTGTCTGTAATGTTCCCATCCTCCTGACCCCAGAACAACATAGCTGGGTCACTATATCATACAGCCCACCAAGAGCCTCTGGTGACCAGAATACCATAGATACCACCTGCCCTTGTGTATCAGTGCCTATTCCCCTATAGAGTGTAAGCCTGCGAGCAGGGCCCTCCTTCCTCTATGTCCATCGTTAACTACCCACATTTGTTTCATCACTATTGTCTCCAATTGTAAAACTGTATAAACATTAGCTGACAATATCGCGAGCAATGGGGATCCTATATGTACGCACTTAGCGCGCAAGGATCGCCTGAACGACGTGACCCGGCCATGCCAGAATAGTCAGCATGGCGCCACTAACTGCACGCACAATCAAACTGAAGACACGATGAAGCACTCATGGGAGCGGTTCTAAAATCCCAATCTGACGGGAGCGGCCACATCGTTCAGCTCATCGTGTAATGTGTACCCAGCGTAACCCGCAACTGAATTGTCTGCGCTCTATAAGAGACTTAAAGAATAATAATATTAGAATCACTATCGGGACTATTTTATAATAAACCCTTAATGTCATAAGCATTGCAGCGATAGTATGTTACGTTACAGTCCTGTATCCGGATTGTACGGACCCTGTATATTATTACGGTCCTGTATCCGGATTGTACGGACGCTGTATATTATTACGGTCCTGTATCCGGATTGTACGGACGCTGTATATTATTACGGTCCTGAATCCGGATTCTATGGACACTGTATATTAATACGGTCCTGTATCTGGATTGTACGGACGCAGTATATTATTACGGTCCTGTATCTGGATTGTATGGATGCTGTATATTATTACGGTCCTGTATCCAGATTGTACGGACGCAGTATATTATTACGGTCCTGTATCTGGATTGTACGGAGGCTGTATATTAATACGGTCCTGTATCTGGATTGTACGGACGCAGTATATTATTACGGTCCTGTATCTGGATTGTATGGATGCTGTATATTATTACGGTCCTGTATCCAGATTGTACGGACGCAGTATATTATTACGGTCCTGTATCTGGATTGTATGGATGCTGTATATTATTACGGTTTTGTATTCGGACGCTGTATATTATTACGGTTGCGTATCCGGATTGTACAGACGCTGTATATTATTATGGTCCTGTATCTGGATTGTATGGATGCTGTATATTATTACGGACCTGTATCCAGATTGTACAGACGCTGTATATTATTACGGTCCTGTATCTGGATTGTATGGATGCTGTATATTATTACGGTCCTGTATCTGGATTGTATGGATGCTGTATATTATTACGGTCCTGTATCCGGATTGTACGGACGCTGTATATTATTACAGTCCTGTATCCGGATTGTACGGACGCTGTATATTATTACGGTCCTGTATCTGGATTGTATGGATGCTGTATATTATTACATTTTTTTATCCGGACACTGTATATTAATACGGTTGTGTATCCGGATTGTACAGACACTGTATATTATTATGGTCCTGTATCTGGATTGTATGGATGCTGTATATTATTACGGTCCTGTATCCAGATTGTATGGATGCTGTATATTATTACGGTCCTGTATCCGGATTGTACGGACGCTGTATATTATTACGGTCCTGTATCTGGATTGTACGGACGATGTATATTATTACGGTCCTGTATCTGGATTGTGCGGATGCTGTATATTATTACGGTCCTGTATCCGGATTGTATGGATGCTGTATATTATTACGGTCCTGTATCCGGATTGTACGGCTGCTGTATATGCAGTAACAATACACTATTACACTATTCCCTCTTGTGTACCGGACATAGCAGAACGTTATATCATGTATATGTAATGGGGTCATGGTTCATTTGTCACAGCACAGTCTGGGGACAGTAAGTGGCCCCCCAAATCCCCCACCCCAGTTTACTCACCGCTCCATCTCCGTGCACCACAGGATGTCCTCCTTCTCATTCATGAAGACGGGGAAATGCTGGTCCTTGCCCTGTTTGATGGAGTTAGACCTAGTGGTGATGGTTCGGACTTTGCTAAACTGGAGAAGACAGTTTTATAACTGTGATGACAATTCAGGGACCAGTCGTCCATCACATTGGTGCCGCGTCCATGTGATTTCTATCCAAAGGAATGTAATAGACCCAATATCCCCTGGTACATCAGCTGGCAGAGTGTGACAGTGCAGGGCGCGGGCATTCTGCTACCAGTGCCCAATAGAAGGGGCGACCAGATTATAGGGGGAGCACATGATACGGGGTGGTGACGGCATGGACAGTGGGGGGTGAGGGGCCTGTAGCATTCTGCCGCCAGCACCCAGTATCAGGGTGGACTAGATGATGGCGGGCACTGTGCACATGATACGGGGTGGTGACGGCATGGACAGCGGGGGGTGAGGGGCCTGTAGCATTCTGCCGCCAGCACCCAGTATCAGGGTGGACTAGATGATGGCGGCACTGTGCACATGATACGGGGTGGTGACGGCATGGACAGCGGGGGGTGAGGAGCCTGTAGCATTCTGCCGCCAGCACCCAGTATCAGGGTGGACAAGATGATGGCGGGCACTGTGCACATGATACTGGGTGACGGCATGGACAGCGGGGGGTGAGGGGCCTGTAGCATTCTGCCGCCAGCACCCAGTATCAGGGTGGACTAGATGATGGTGGCACTGTGCACATGATACGGGGTGACGGCATGGACAGCGGGGGGTGAGGAGCCTGTAGCATTCTGCCGCCAGCACCCAGTATCAGGGTGGACAAGATGATGGCAGCACTGTGCACATGATACGGGGTGACGGCATGGACAGCGGGGGGTGAGGGGCCTGTAGCATTCTGCCACCAGCACCCAGTATCAGGGTGGACAAGATGATGGCGGGCACTGTGCACATGATACTGGGTGGTGACGACATGGACAGCGGGGGGTGAGGGGCCTGTAGCATTCTGCCGCCAGCACCCAGTATCAGGGTGGACAAGATGATGGCGGCACTGTGCACATGATACGGGGTGACGGCATGGACAGCGGGGGGTGAGGGGCCTGTAGCATTCTGCCACCAGCACCCAGTATCAGGGTGGACTAGATGATGGCGGCACTGTGCACATGATACGGGGTGACGGCATGGACAGCGGGGGGTGAGGGGCCTGTAGCATTCTGCCACCAGCACCCAGTATCAGGGTGGACTAGATGATGGCGGCACTGTGCACATGATACGGGGTGGTGACGGCATGGACAGCGGGGGGTGAGGGGCCTGTAGCATTCTGCCACCAGCACCCAGTATCAGGGTGGACAAGATGATGGCGGGCACTGTGCACATGATACGGGGTGGTGACGGCATGGACAGCGGGGGGTGAGGGGCCTGTAGCATTCTGCCACCAGCACCCAGTATCAGGGTGGACTAGATGATGGTGGCACTGTGCACATGATACGGGGTGACGGCATGGACAGCGGGGGGTGAGGAGCCTGTAGCATTCTGCCACCAGCACCCAGTATCAGGGTGGACTAGATGATGGTGGCACTGTGCACATGATACGGGGTGACGGCATGGACAGCGGGGGGTGAGGGGCCTGTAGCATTCTGCCACCAGCACCCAGTATCAGGGTGGACTAGATGATGGCGGCACTGTGCACATGATACGGGGTGGTGACGACATGGACAGCGGGGGTGAGGGGCCTGTAGCATTCTGCCACCAGCACCCAGTATCAGGGTGGACAAGATGATGGCGGGCACTGTGCACATGATACGGGGTGGTGACGGCATGGACAGCGGGGGGTGAGGGGCCTGTAGCATTCTGCCACCAGCACCCAGTATCAGGGTGGACTAGATGATGGTGGCACTGTGTACATGATACGGGGTGACGGCATGGACAGCGGGGGGTGAGGAGCCTGTAGCATTCTGCCGCCAGCACCCAGTATCAGGGTGGACAAGATGATGGCGGCACTGTGCACATGATACGGGGTGACGGCATGGACAGCGGGGGGTGAGGGGCCTGTAGCATTCTGCCGCCAGCACCCAGTATCAGGGTGGACAAGATGATGGCGGCACTGTGCACATGATACGGGGTGGTGACGGCATGGACAGCGGGGGGTGAGGAGCCTGTAGCATTCTGCCGCCAGCACCCAGTATCAGGGTGGACAAGATGATGGCGGCACTGTGCACATGATACGGGGTGACGGCATGGACAGCGGGGGGTGAGGGGCCTGTAGCATTCTGCCGCCAGCACCCAGTATCAGGGTGGACAAGATGATGGCGGCACTGTGCACATGATACGGGGTGACGGCATGGACAGCGGGGGGTGAGGGGCCTGTAGCATTCTGCCGCCAGCACCCAGTATCAGGGTGTAATAGATGATGACGGGCACTGTGCACATGATACGGGGGGGTGACGGCATGGACAGCGGGGGGTGAGGAGCCTGTAGCATTCTGCCGCCAGCACCCAGTATCAGGGTGGACAAGATGATGGCGGCACTGTGCACATGATACGGGGTGACGGCATGGACAGCGGGGGGTGAGGGGCCTGTAGCATTCTGCCGCCAGCACCCAGTATCAGGGTGGACAAGATGATGGCGGCACTGTGCACATGATACGGGGTGGTGACGGCATGGACAGCGGGGGGTGAGGGGCCTGTAGCATTCTGCCACCAGCACCCAGTATCAGGGTGGACTAGATGATGGCGGGCACTGTGCACATGATACGGGGTGGTGACGGCATGGACAGCGGGGGGTGAGGGGCCTGTAGCATTCTGCCGCCAGCACCCAGTATCAGGGTGGACAAGATGATGGCGGCACTGTGCACATGATACGGGGTGACGGCATGGACAGCGAGGGGTGAGGGTCCTGTAGCATTCTGCCACCAGCACCCAGTATCAGGGTGGACTAGATGATGGCGGCACTGTGCACATGATACGGGGTGGTGACGGCATGGACAGCGGGGGGTGAGGGTCCTGTAGCATTCTGCTGCCAGCAGCCAGTATCAGGGTGGACAAGATGATGGCGGGCACTGTGCACATGATACGGGGTGGTGACGGCATGGGCAGCGGGGGTGAGGACTGTAGCATTCTGCTGCCAGCAGCCAGTATCAGGGTGGACAAGATGATGGCGGCACTGTGCACATGATACGGGGTGACGGCATGGACAGCGGGGGGTGAGGGGCCTGTAGCATTCTGCCACCAGCACCCAGTATCAGGGTGGACAAGATGATGGCGGGCACTGTGCACATGATACGGGGTGACGGCATGGACAGCGGGGGTGAGGGGCCTGTAGCATTCTGCCGCCAGCACCCAGTATCAGGGTGGACAAGATGATGGCGGCACTGTGCACATGATACGGGGTGGTGACGGCATGGACAGCGGGGGGTGAGGGGCCTGTAGCATTCTGCCGCCAGCACCCAGTATCAGGGTGGACAAGATGATGGCGGGCACTGTGCACATGATACGGGGTGACGGCATGGACAGCGGGGGGTGAGGGGACTGTAGCATTCTGCCACCAGCACCCAGTATCAGGGTGGACAAGATGATGGCGGGCACTGTGCACATGATACGGGGTGACGGCATGGACAGCGGGGGGTGAGGGGACTGTAGCATTCTGCCACCAGCACCCAGTATCAGGGTGGACAAGATGATGGCGGGCACTGTGCACATGATACGGGGTGATGGCATGGACAGCGGGGGGTGAGGGGCCTGTAGCATTCTGCCGCCAGCACCCAGTATCAGGGTGGACAAGATGATGGCGGGCACTGTGCACATGATACGGGGTGACGGCATGGACAGCGGGGGGTGAGGGGACTGTAGCATTCTGCCACCAGCACCCAGTATCAGGGTGGACAAGATGATGGCGGGCACTGTGCACATGATACGGGGTGACGGCATGGACAGCGGGGGTGAGGGGCCTGTAGCATTCTGCCACCAGCACCCAGTATCAGGGTGTAATAGATGATGGCGGCACTGTGCACATGATACGGGGTGACGGCATGGACAGCGGGGGGTGAGGGGCCTGTAGCATTCTGCCACCAGCACCCAGTATCAGGGTGTAATAGATGATGGCGGCACTGTGCACATGATACGGGGTGACGGCATGGACAGCGGGGGGTGAGGGGCCTGTAGCATTCTGCCGCCAGCACCCAGTATCAGGGTGGACAAGATGATGGCGGGCACTGTGCACATGATACGAGGTGGTGTCAGCATGGACAGCGGGGGTGAGGGGCCTGTAGCATTCTGCCGCCAGCACCCAGTATCAGGGTGGACTAGATGATGGCGGCACTGTGCACATGATACGGGGTGGTGACGGCATGGGCAGCGGGGGGTAAGGGGCCTGTAGTATTCTGCCACCAGCACCCAGTATCAGGGTGGACAAGATGATGGCGGCACTGTGCACATGATACGGGGTGACGGCATGGACAGCGGGGGGTGAGGGGCCTGTAGCATTCTGCCGCCAGCACCCAGTATCAGGGTGGACAAGATGATGGCGGCACTGTGCACATGATACGGGGTGGTGACGGCATGGACAGCGGGGGGGGGGGGTGAGGGGCCTGTAGCATTCTGCCGCCAGCACCCAGTATCAGGGTGGACAAGATGATGGCGGGCACTGTGCACATGATACGGGGTGACGGCATGGACAGCGGGGGGGGGTGAGGGGCCTGTAGCATTCTGCCGCCAGCACCCAGTATCAGGGTGGACAAGATGATGGCGGGCACTGTGCACATGATACGAGGTGGTGTCAGCATGGACAGCGGGGGGTGAGGGGCCTGTAGCATTCTGAATTGGTTGGGTACACTCTGCTAATGACTGGCATCTTTCCTGTGCCAGTGTCACATACGGAGCGGCCCTGTCTCTCTGCCAGGACTTATAATGAGGACAGAATATTCAGGTTTATTACATTCATTTAGCAGAGACATATTCCACATAGACCCGTCCTTTGCAGTGCGCGTCTCCACACACAGAGGCAGCCATGTTGTGGCTTTACCAACAATACAGGCTAGCCTCGTACCTCGCGCCTCTTAGCTTTGGTTATTGGCAGCGGTCATAAAAAAAATTCATCTAACTCCTACTACATCGCAAGTCCGAAGTAATACAAAATGGCTGCTTAATACCACAAAATGGCTGCCTCAACGGAAGCAGGTGATTGGCGCACTGCAAAGGAGCTGCGATACAGCACAACAACAGCGACCAATTAGTTTTCTGACTGCAAGCGGCACTTCATATATGTAACCGGTGAGACTACTACATACAACGTTGTCAGACACAGTAAGCGTAGTGCGAGCTTTTGCCGGGGTTACTGGCACTTGACAGGAAAGGGCGGAGCTTAAAAAATAGGGAGGGGCTTGACAGCAGAAGCATCTGAAATCAGCATGACCAATGGCTGCATCCATTGCTATAACTTCATAATAACACAATCTTATAGCACTGATTATGAGAGCTATGGCGGGATACACTGTACGGGTACATGAAGCCCCCTTACAATAACCTAATAAGAACCCTCCTCACCTTGGCTATCCGGCCGTGTTCCAGGCAGTCCTGTAAGTCCAGCCTGTCATTAACTGTGGACGCCAGAGGCCTGAGACACAGAAACAAAGGACCAATTAGAAGCAGCGAAGCGTGGACACAGTCAGTACTCCTACACCGGGAGATCTCAGGGGGAGACGTATGAAGCAGTGATAAGGGAGGAGAAGTGATAAAGTTCCTGGTACTTTATCACCGGCCAATCAGATCCTGATGGCTAAGTGACAGGCTGGGTTAATAAAGGGACAGTCAGGAGCTGATTGGTGCTATATCACCGGCCAATCAGCTCCTGACTGTCCCTTTATTAACCCAGCCTGTCACTTAGCCGTCAGGAGCTGATTGGCCGGTGATAAAGTACCAGGAACTTTATCACTTCTCCTCCCTTATCACTGCTTCATACATCTCCCCCTTAGTATCGCGGCGTCACAGAAGGTTTAGCTGCCGACGGCAATGAGTGACAAAGCTGACAAATCCATATGGTAGATAACAGTGGTGCACACATCGTACATAGGTCCTTATTCAGGTCTGTTCGGCCATGGGTGTGCATTCGCACGGGTCCAGACAGAGTGTTCGCCGGGGTGCACGCACCCAACATTGTGGGCGGGGGCAGCGGGCTGGGGTACACGCCCAGCGTTTCATGGGAGTTCCGATGAAAATGCGGGTGTTCCCATAGAAATCGCCCGGTGACGTGGGCGCCGGGGACAGGCTACCTGCCCATTTCCTGAGAGACACTTTATATATGCACACACCACATCTATCGATGGTTGGCGAGTTTCCCACCGGCCTGTGAATGGATGTTTATGTAAAACATCCATTCACAGGCCGTACAAATGAGCGCGGCGCGCGAATGGGGGGGACGGACTGCCTGCCATTTGCAGGGCGGGTTCTGGTGGACACACAATGGTGCGAATTCGCATCCGAGCGAGTCAACCAGAATGCGCCATAGCCCATGTATACATCCCGACAGCCTTCTGGCCTCCAAACCCAGTTATCAAACCAACGGCTACCGCCTCCCCCATAGGGAGTGGGACGCAGATGCTGGAAGCGAGCGCGTTCCTCAGTGCGTGTAAGAGAAGCGACTGGGCGGCGCACATGTAACAGCCCGCATACGTGCAGTCACGGAGCAGTCGCAGTCATACAGACTTACAGCGCCATGCGGGTTGATTTTGTATTAACCATTTGAGCGCCAAGTGAATTTGTCAAATAGGTGTGAAAATTGCCCAGCAAACATCTTTATTCACCATAATGACGGGTAATGTCACCTTACATAGGAAATAGAATCTTTTATTACATAACATTTTTTGGTACTTGTTTCCTAGCACGGCCACACCGATTTACATCGGGGTGGTCGTGTCGGAAAAATCGGGTCGATCGCATCGCATGCGATTTGGTCGCATGCGATGCGATCGTCGCGACCGACCGATTTTGGACCCGATTTTTTTTTTTGAATTAAATGTAAATCGGGTCCCTGGGACCCGATTTTACATTGGATTCAATGTAAAATAATCCCAACCCCCCCAAATGTCACGGCGTACACCCCACCCCACGATAGACGCCAACCCGAAGCGTGGCGAGCGCAGCGAGCCCGCGAGGGGCGGCGGTGCGCGTCCTCCGACCTTTTCATTCCCCTACTATCCACGTCGGCGTGGAGTTGAGAATAGAATAGTGTGGCGAGAGCAGCGGACTTCACAGGTGTCCGCGTCGCCACGGACACCTGTGAAGCCCGCGAGGGGACGCGTATAAAGGTATGAAGGTATCCGCGTCCCCTCGCGGGGTTCGCTGCGCTCGCCACGCTTCGGGCTCGGTGGCTCGCTGCGCTCGCCACACTATTCTATTCTCAACTCCACGCCGACGTGGATAGTAGGGGAATGAAAAGGTCGGAGGACGCGCACCGTCGCCCCTCGCGGGCTCGCTGCGCTCGCCACGCTTCGGGTTGGCGTCTATCGTGGGGTGACGACGGGGACATCTAAAATGTGAAATGGGTCATATTGGCCCATTTCACATTTTTTCAGGATTTCAATGTTAAAAAATCTTTTAACATTGAAGCCTATGTAAAAATCGGGGGCATCGCGTCGGGACCTATGTTAATGGTCCCGACCGACGCGATGCCCCCGATATTTTACCTTTCCCGACACGATTTCAATGTTTAAATATTTTTTAACATTGAAGCCTATGGGGAAATCGCGGGCATCGCGTCGGGACCTATGTTAATGGTTCCGACCGACGCGATGCCCCCGATATTTTACCTTTCCCGACACGATTTCAATGTTAAAATATTTTTTAACATTGAAGCCTATGGGGAAATCGCGGGCATCGCGTCGGGACCATTGTTAACGGTCCCGACCGACGCGATGCCCCCGATATTTTGTCCTAGCCGGCCAAATGGACCTGATTTCAAAGGAAATCGGGTCCATCTTATGGATCGTGTACCTTAACTAAAGGTACACGATCCATAAGATATGTGGCCGTGCTAGGAAACAAGTACCCATTTTTTATTTGAATTTATATAACAAATATGAGCAACACTGGTATTTTTAGCGGATATTCTGCATATCTCTCACAGAGATGTTGGCAGTCAAAGGCACCGCAGCCTGTTATGTTTGTGCCAGGACGCTACTGCCCCAGGCCATGCCAAGTCCTTTGTGAGCAGGAGATTCATCACATGGTGGGGGAACTTGTCCCTGCGTCACCCGTACAGTCCCAGCATGAGGGTTGTGCAATAAGCCTCATGTATGATGTAACCAGGGACACTAATCTGGTCTAACCACTATTTCTCTAGTAACCCCTTCATTACCTCTACCGCCCGATAGCCCATCTCCGAAGTGATAACAGCTAGATGATTGACAAGCAACCTACAGCAAATGACATGACAGCACAGTCCTCTCATGTATGTGGACCCTAACGCCAGTCCTCCTCACCATGCTGTCACCAACCTGTTCATACCGGGAAGGTTACCCCAGAAGTAGCGGGCTCTGTGCGCTGCAGACACCTCCCTGGCGTCGATCATCACCGGGTTTGACTGGAAAACAAGATATAATGGGTGGTATACAATTTATGTGCTGGGACGGCAAGAACACACAGGTTTCGCTGAACCGGTGTGTTTCTGCACAAATTTTTTTTTTTTTTTTTTTATGGAAATTCTAAATTGGATTAAATACTGGTGAAACATCTGGAAAACCCACAAAAATTGTTACAACTTATTTAGCTTGCTTGGCCCCCAACAACGGTCACCATCTTTGGCCTAAATCCAATGGAAAGATTGGAGCATGGGGAGGCATCTCTGTGAGCGTCCACCACTGTGGTCACCAGTGGACAGGCGGAATATCCTTAACGGGTACGCAGGTGTGACTACTACATTAATAACTTAAATCAATACATACATGACACAGAGGTATGTTATATGTTAGGTATTCCGCTGCATCCAAAGATAAATAGGCCCCCAAGTGCAAAATACATCTACAGAACCCCCTAGGCGCTTATCATCTGGGCATTGTCATGTGTATCTCCTTTTCTTGCCCTTATTATAGAACATACACGGTTGGCCAAACTCTTCCAAGTGAATTTCGGTCTGTCTTTAAGCTCCAAACCTTAATTGTTCCTCAGCGGTAGTTTCCTTACCTCTAGGAAACGAGATATGTCCCTTTTATCACTAACGCCCATGGCCACCACATTCTCAAACAGCCAGAAGAACGGCCGGTCATCACCTTGCTTTGGTCGAGCTTCATGGAGCAAACGGTAGAACTCGAAAAAGAGCCGGCCTGTGCCCTCTAGAAGAAATAAATGGAGAGGCCAATCAAGAACTAGCCCACTCAATATGGAGATGTCAACCATGAGGTAGCCCTCTAAACATGGAGAGCGTCATCTTGAGGTAGCAGCCTAAGACAAGGTAACCCTTTAAAGATTAGGGGGTTCATCACGAGGTAGCCTTCCAAATATGGTGAAGCCCATCATGAAATACCCCTCTAAATATGGAGAGGTCCATCCCGAGGTAGTCCTCTAAACTGAAAGGTACATCGTGAGATAGCCCTCTAGATATGGATAGGTCCATCACAATGTAGCCCTCTAGATATGGAGAGGTCCATCACGAGGTAGTCCTCTAATCTGAAAGGTACATCGTGAGATAGCCCTCTAGATATGGATAGGTCCATCACAATGTAGCCCTCTAGATATGGAGAGGTCCATCACGAGGTAGTCCTCTATATATATATATATATGGAGATGTCCATCACGAGGTAGTCCTCTATATATATGGAGATGTCCATTATGATGTAAACCTCTAAATTGAGAGGTCCATCATGAGGTAGTCCTCTAATCATGGAAAAGTCCATTAGAAGGTAAAGCTCTATATGCAGAGGACCTTTGTTGTACTAAGGTCAGTTTCCAGCAGAACATGTGCCCTGGTTCTACACTGGCTTTTAATAATTTAGGTTCCTAAATGGTCCCAATCGTCCAGGAGAAACTATGAAAGCTCAAACTCCACATCGGGGTGCCAGCATACACTGGGTCCTCTCCAAGGGCATCGGTCTCTTACGCAGCAGCTTCCAGATGTCAGGTAAGGAGGATGTTAGTCCTGGAGAGAGCACACAGTACATACAATGGAAGGCCAGCAGCTGACAGTGGACAGGCAGACTGTTGCCTCCTGGACCTGGGTGGACTGTGTCCTGGAGTTATCTCATACGTTCCTCAATCCAGGACACTGCGTTCTCCAGGGGAGGAGATACAGAAGCTGCTGGTGCCCAGTGCCCAGGAGTAAGTACATTATAGCGGCAGGAGGAGTATAATCTATCGCAGACATTTAAGGTTCTCAACAACAGTCTGTGTAAATTAATACAAACAGTTTTACTATGGAATTTCAAAGTAAAAAATAAATGATTATGGTTCTATAGCGTTCTGTGTAAGAGCCTGGGAAACCAGACGCTGACGGAACCACGTACCAAAGAGACCTTTCCGGGCTGGGTTCACGATGGAAAGATCATTGCACGGACTTCCCCCAATCACTAGGTCAAAGGGGCCCCACTCGTGAATCTGTGGGAAGATGAAATAGAGAAGACATTAATACCCCTGTCCGGCAGTACATGAGCAACTGCAACACTAACTAGGGCCACAGGACAAGCCTCCTCCTGCACATCACAGCCCCGGGTATATCACAGTCAGACCCCCCCCCCCCCAGTACATCACAGTCAGCCCTGCTCCCCCAGTACATCATAGCCAGCCATCCCCCTCTACAACAAAGTCAGACACCCCCCACCCCCAGTACATAACAATCAGCCCTGCTCCCCCAGTACATCATAGCCAGCCCCCCCTCTACATCACAGCCAGACACCCCCTCCCGTTACATCACAGTCAGCCCTGCTCCCCCAGTACATCATAGCCAGCCCCCCCCTCTACATCACAGCCAGACACCGACCCCCCGTTACATCACAGTCAGCCCTGCTCCCCCAGTACATCATAGCCAGCCCCCCCTCTACATCACAGCCAGACACCCCCCCCAGTACATCACAGACAGCCCTGCTCCCCCAGTACATCATAGCTAGCCCCCCCTCTACATCACAGCCAGACACCCCCCCCCCCAGTACATCACAGGCAGCCCTGCTCCCCCAGTACATCATAGCTAGCCCCCCCTCTACATCACAGCCAGACACCCCCCCCCAGTACATCACAGGCAGCCCTGCTCAACCAGTACATAATAGCCAGCCCCCCCCTCTACATCACAGCCAGACACCCCCCCATTACATCACAGGCAGCTCTGCTCCCCCAGTACATAATAGCCAGCCCCCCCTCTACATCACAGCCAGACACCCCCCCAGTACATCACAGACAGCCCTGCTCCCCCAGTACATCATAGCCAGCCCCCCTCTACATCACAGCCAGACACCCCCCAGTACATCAGTCAGCCCTGCTCCCCCAGTACATCATAGCCAGCACCCCCCCCAGTACATCAGTCAGCCCTGCTCCCCCAGTACATCATAGCCAGCTCCCCCCCTCTACATCACAGCCAGACACCCCCCCCCCAGTATATCAGTCAGCCCTGCTCCCCCAGTACATCATAGCCAGCACCCCCCCCCCCCAGTACATCAGTCAGCCCTGCTCCCCCAGTACATCATAGCCAGCCCCCCCTCTACATCACAGCCAGACACCCCCCCCCCAGTACATCACAGGCAGCCCTGCTCCCCCAGTACATAATAGCCAGACCCCCCCTCTACATCACAGCCAGAAACCCCCCCAGTACATCACAGGAAGCCCTGCTCCCCCAGTACATAATAGCCAGCCCCCCCCCCCCCCCCTCTACATCACAGCCAGACACCCCCCCCCCCCCCAGTACATCACAGTCAGCCCTGCTCCCCAGTACATCATAGCCAGCTATGATGTACTACATCACAGCCATACCCCCCCCCCCCCAGTACATCAGTCAGCCCTGCTCCCCCAGTACATCATAGCCAGCCCCCCTCCCTACATCTCAGCCAGACACCCCCCCCCCAGTACATCACAGCCAGTCCCCCTCCCCCAGAATATCATAACCAACCTCCTCCCCTTGAATATCACATACAGCCCCCCCCCCTCCCCCAGTACATCAGTCAGACCCCCCCACCCCTGTACTTCACAGTCAGCCCTGCTCCCCCAGTACATCACAGCCAGCCCCCCTCTACATCACAGCCAGACACCCCCCACAGTACATAACAGCCAGACACCCCACCCCAGTACATAACAGCCAGACACCCCACCCCAGTACATCACAGTCAGCCCCCCTCCCCCAGAATATCATAACCAGCCCCCTCCCCTTGAATATTACATCCTGCCCCCCTCTACATCACATATAGCCCCCCCCCCCCCCCAGTACATCAGAGCAGCCACCCCTCCCCCAGTACATCACAGTCAGCCACTGTTATAACTTACATGTTTGCGGGTGATGTTGCGCACATCTCCAACATACATTATCTTGCCCTGATGTCGCACCATTCCCACAGTGATGGAGTCTTCACACACCTCAGAGGCAATGTACCGGTCTACCTGGATCCCAAGATCCTTTAGCACCAATAGACCTGGATGGAGAAAACAAAGCTGCCTTACAGAGAATCCACACACAGTAGGCTGAAGGGAGATCCTGAATACAAGTGCAGACGACAACAGGATGCAAGCCCGGCACACCTGCTTTCTCAATGCCGGCTCACCTGGCCCAGCAATGCCGGCTCGCCTGGCCCAGCAATGCCGGCTCACCTGGCCCATCAATGCCGGCTCACCTGGCCCAGCAATGCCAGCTCACCTGCCCCAGCAATGCCAGCTCACCTGCCCCAGCAATGCCAGCTCACCTGCCCCAGCAATGCCAGCTCACCTGCCCCAGCAATGCCGGCTCACCTGCCCCAGCAATGCCGGCTCCCCTGCCCCAGCAATGCCGGCTCCCCTGCCCCAGCAATGCCGGCTCCCCTGCCCCAGCAATGCCGGCTCCCCTGCCCCAGCAATGCCGGCTCACCTGCTTTCCCAATGGCAGCTCACCTGCCGCAGCAATGCCAGCTCACCTGCCCCAATGCCAGCTCACCTGGCCCAGCAATGCCAGCTCACCTGTTGCAATGCCATCAAACAAAGACAGTACTCGGATAGGCTTCCGCTTCTCAGCTATAGTAGGCGGATAAAACTTTGGTGGCTCCTATAAAGAAAAGAAAATTAAAAAATAATGGACGCCAAACCCAGAACATAGGATACAATGTAATGTCCAGCATACAGGCAGTGGATCTGACTGTGCAGCACAGCGCCATCACAGGATACAATGTAATGTCCAGCATACAGGCAGCGGATATGACTATGCAGCACAGCGCCACCACAGGATACAATGTAATGTTCAGCATACAGGCATCGGGTCAGACTGCGCAGCACAGCGCCATCATAGGATACACTGTAATGTCCAGCATATAGACAGAGGATATGACTGCGCAGCAGAGCGCCATCATGTGATACAATGTAATGTCCAGCATATAGTCAGCGGATCTGACTGTGCAGCAGAGCGCCACCACAGGATACAATGTAATGTCCAGCATATAGGCAGCAGATATGACTGCGCAGCAGAGCGCCATCACACGATACAATGTAATGTCCAGCATATAGGCAGCAGATATGACTGCGCAGCACAGCGCCACCACAGGATACAATGTAATGTCCAGCATATAGGCAGCAGATATGACTGCGCAACACAGCGCCACCACAGGATACAATGTAATGTCCAGCATATAGGCAGCAGATATGACTGCGCAGCAGAGCGCCATCACATGATACAATGTAATGTCCAGCATATAGGCAGCGGATATGACTGCGCAGCACAGCGCCATCACATGATACAATGTAATGTCCAGCATATAGGCAGCGGATATGACTGCGCAGCACAGCGCCATCACAAGATACAATGTAATGTCCAGCATATAGGCAGCGGATATGACTTTGCAGCAGAGCGCCATCATATGATACAATGTAATGTCCAGCATATAGGCAGCGGATATGACTGCGCAGAAGAGCTCCACCACAGGATAAAATGTAATGTCCAGCATATAGGCAGCGGATATGACTGCGCAGCAGAGCGCCATCATATGACACAATGTAATGTCCAGCATATAGGCAGCGGATATGACTGCACAGCGCCATCACAAGATACAATTTAATGTCCAGCATATAGGCAGCGGATATGACTTCGCAGCAGAGCGCCATCATATGATACAATGTAATGTCCAGCATATAGGCAGCGGATATGACTGCGCAGCACAGCGCCACCACAGGATACAATGTAATGTCCAGCATATAGGCAGCGGATATGACTGCGCAGCAGAGCGCCATCATATGATACAATGTAATGTCCTGCATATAGGCAGCGGATATGACTTTGCAGCAGAGCGCCACCACAGGATACAATGTAATGTCCAGCATAGAGGCAGCACATATGACTGTGCAGCAGAGCGCCATCATATGATACAATGTAATGTCCAGCATATAGCCAGCGGATATGACTGTGCAGTAGAGCGCCATCATATGATACAATGTAATGTCCAGCATATAGCCAGCGGATATGACTGTGCAGCAGAGCGCCATCATATGATACAATGTAATGTCCAGCATATAGGCAGCGGATATGACTTTGCAGCAGAGCGCCATCATGATACAATGTAATGTCCAGCATATAGCCAGCGGATATGACTGCGCAGCAGAGCGCCATCATATGATACAATGTAATGTCCAGCATATAGGCAGCGGATATGACTGCGCAGCAGAGCGCCACCACAGGATACAATGTAATGTCCAGCATATATCACATGAAGGGTACTCACAAATTCTTGGTCATGGTTATTGGCGAAGAAGAGCTGCAGGCGGGAGGGCCAGTCATCTCGCCTCCGCAGTAACCCGTAGATACCCTTGTGCCCACACATGTAGCAGTTCCAGGGGTCTTCTTTAATAGCTGCCTGAGCCGCACCTGGTCCCACCAACAAGTCCACACATTCCACACAGAAACACCTGGAAACATGCCGGAGAAACGGTAATTACTCTAGGCACGAGACCCACTGTGTCCAAATAGTGATATCCCCTGGGGTCAGTCCTGATGGTGATATCCCCTGTGGTCAGTCCTGATGGTGATATCCCCTGTGGTCAGTCCTGATGGTGATATCCCCTGTGGTCAGTCCTGATGGTGATATCCCCTGTGGTCAGTCCTGATGGTGATATCCCCTGTGGTCAGTCCTGATGGTGATAACAGGAACTAATTCCTTCTCTCTAGGGGCAGACGGAACCAGTCCAGCTCTCTATGGTCAGATGGAACCAGTCCCTGAACCAGTCCCTGCTCTCTATGGTTAGAGGGAACCAGTCCCTGCTCTCTATGGTCAGAGGGAACCAGTCCCTGCTCTCTATGGTCAGACGGAACCAGTCCCTGCTCTCTATGGTCAGACGGAACCAGTCCCTGCTCTCTATGGTCAGACGGAACCAGTCCCTGCTCTCTATGGTCAGACGGAACCAGTCCCTGCTCTCTATGGTCAGACGGAACCAGTCCCTGCTCTCTATGGTCAGACGGAACCAGTCCCTGCTCTCTATGGAGGGGTGGTACCAGCACCTGCTCTCTATGGTCCGACAGAACCAGTCCCTGCTCTCTATGGTCCCACGGAACCAGTCCCCGCTCTCTATGGTCGGACAGAACCAGTCCCTGCTCTCTATGGTCGGATGGAACCAGTCCCTGCTCTCTATGGTCGGACAGAACCAGTCCCCGCTCTCTATGGTCGAACAGAACCAGTCCCCGCTCTCTGGGGTCGGGCAGAACCAGTCCCCGCTCTCTATGGTCGAACAGAACCAGTCCCCGCTCTCTGGGGTCGGACTGAACTAGTCCCCGCTCTCTAGAGTCAGACGGAACCAGTAGCTGTTCTCTATGGTCGGACGGAAACAGAACCTGCTCTCTATGGTTAGATGGAACCAGTCCCTGCTCTCTAGGGCAGAAGGAACCAGTCCGGCTTTCTATGGTCAGAGGGAACCAGTCCCTGCTCTCCAGGTTTGGACGGAACCAGTCCCTGCTCTCTAGGGTCGGATGGAATCAGTCCCTGCTCTCCAGGGTCAGAGGGAACCAGTCACTGCTCTGTAGGGTTGGACGAAAACGGTTCCTGCTCTCTAGGGGCAGATGGAACCGGTCCCTGCTCTCTAGGGGCAGAAGGAACCAGTCACTGCTTTCTAGGGGCAGAAACAGTCCTTGCTCTCTAGGGGCAGACAGAGCCAGTCCCTACTCTCTAGGGAAGACGGAACCGGTCCCTGCTCTCTAGGGGCAGAGCCAGTCCCTGCTCTCTAGGGGAAGTTGGACCAGTCCCTGCTCTCTAGGGGCAGACGGAACCAGTTCCTGCTCTCTAAAGGCAGTCGGAACCAGTCCCTGCTCTCTAGGGGCAGACGGAACCAGTCCCTGCTCTCTAAGGGCAGTCGGAACCGGTCCCTGCTCTCTAGGGGCAGAAAGAACCAGTCTCTGCTCTCTATGGTCGAACGGAACCGGTCCCTGATCTATATGTTTAGACGGAACCAGTCCCTGCTCTCTATGGTTAGACGGAACCAGTCCCTGTTCTCTATGGTCGGATGGAACCAGTGCCTGCTCTCTAGGGTTAGACAAAACCAGTCCCTGCTCTCTAGGGTCAGACGGAACCAGTCCCTGCTCTCTATAGTCAGAAAAAAACAAACCCTGCTCTCTATGGTTAGACGGAACCAGTCCCTGCACTCTATGGCCAGATGTAACCAGCCCCTGCTCTTTATCGCCAGACGGAACCAGTCCCTGCACTCTATGGCCAGATGTAACCAGCCCCTGCTCTTTATCGCCAGACGGAACCAGTCCCTGTTTTCTAAGGGCAGTCGGAACCGGTCCCTGCTCTCTAGGGGCAGAAATAACCAGTCCCTCCTCTCTATGGTCGAACGGAACCACACCCAGATCTCTATGGTCAGACGGAACCAGTCCCTGCTCTCTATGGTCAGACGGAACCAGTCCCTGTTCTCTATGGTTGGACAAAACCAGACCCAGATCTCTATGGTCAGACGGAACCAGTCCCTGCTCTCTAGGGTCAGACGGAACCAGTCCCTGCTCTCTAGGGTCAGACGGAACCAGTCCCTGCTCTCTAGGGTCAGACGGAACCAGTCCCTGCTCTATATCGCCAGACGGAACCAGTCCCTGCTCTCTAGGGTCAGCACAGAGAACAGAGCTGAAGAAGGCACACAGAACCCTAGCCTCACCTGCAGCAGTTATTGTTGCCACACATTAGCACCTCCCGTCCTCCACAGCAGATGGTGCAGTAGGACTGGTATCCGTCATCATCGTACTGGTATGCACACTCTAGGAAGCAGTTCTGTGGAAGAAGAGTCAGCAGAAATCCCAATAACAGCACCAGATGCTGGACATTTGCACACCAGAGAAATTACTATTTCCCACCAACCAAGAGATGACAGTGTAAAGATCAGTATTAGTCCGCACACTGATTTATATATGTCTACAATGTACGGAAAATTCTATCTTTACTAACAGCTCCCTCCTCACATCACAGCTTCTCCTCCCCATGTATAACAAGCACTATCCTTACTAACAACTTCCTACACACACCAGAGCTTCCTCCCCCTGTATAACAAGCACTATCCTTACTAACAACTTCCTACACACATCAGAGCTTCTCCTCCCCCTGTATAACAAGCTCTATCCTTACTAACATCTTCCACCACACATCAGAGCTTCTCCTACCCCTGTATAACAAGCTCTATCCTTACTAACATCTTCCACCACACATCAGAGCTTCTCCTCCCCCTGTATAAGAAGCTCTGTCCGTATTAACAACTTCCACCTCACATCAGAGCTTCTCCTCCCCCTGTATGACAAGCTCTATCCTTACAAACATCTTCCACCACACATCAGAGCATCTCCTACCCCTGTATAACAAGCTCTATCCTTACTAACATCTTCCACCACACATCAGAGCTTCTCCTACCCCTGTATAACAAGCTTTATCCTTACTAACATCTTCCACCACACATCAGAGCTTCTCCTCCCCCTGTATAACAAGCTCTATCCTTACTAACATCTTCCACCACACATCACAGCTTCTCCTCCCCCTGTATAACAAGCTCTATCCTTACAAACATCTTCCACCACACATCAGAGCTTCTCCTCCCCCTGTATAAGAAGCTCCGTCCATATTAACAACTTCATCCACACATCAGAGATTCTCCTCCCCCTGTATAACAAGCTCTATTTCTTACTAATATCTCCCACCACACATCAGAGATTCTCCTCCCCCTGTATAACAAGCTCTATCCTTACTAACATCTTCCACCACACATCAGAGCTTCTCCTCCCCCTGTATAACAAGCTCTATCGTTACTAACAACTTCCTACACACACCAGAGCCTCCTCCCCCTGTATAACAAGCTCTATCATTACAAACATCTTCCACCACACATCAGAGATTCTCCTCCCCCTGTATGACAAGCTCTATCCTTACTAACATCTTCCACCACACATCAGAGCTTCTCCTCCCCCTGTATAAGAAGCTCCGTCCATATTAACAACTTCATCCACACATCAGATTCTCCTCCCCCTGTATAACAAGCTCTATTTCTTACTAATATCTTCCACCACACATCACAGTTTCTCCTCCCCCTGTATAACAAGCTCTATCGTTACTAACATCTTCCTCCACACATCAGAGTTTCTCCTCCCCCTGTATAACAAGCTCTATCCTTACTAACATCTTCCACCACACATCAGAGCTTCTCCTCCCCCTGTATAACAAGCTCTATCTTTACTAACATCTTCCACCACACATCAGAGATTCTCCTCCCCCTGTATAACAAGCTCTATCCTTACTAACATCTTCCACCACACATCAGAGCTTCTCCTCCCCCTGTATAACAAGCTTTATCTTTACTAACATCTTCCACCACACATCAGAGCTTCTCCTCCCCCTGTATAAGAAGCTCCGTCCATATTAACAACTTCATCCACACATCAGAGATTCTCCTCCCCCTGTATAACAAGCTCTATTTCTTACTAATATCTTCCACCACACATCAGAGATTCTCCTCCCCCTGTATAACAAGCTCTATCCTTACTAACATCTTCCACCACACATCAGAGCTTCTCCTCCCCCTGTATAACAAGCTCTATCGTTACTAACAACTTCCTACACACACCAGAGCCTCCTCCCCCTGTATAACAAGCTCTATCATTACAAACATCTTCCACCACACATCAGAGATTCTCCTCCCCCTGTATGACAAGCTCTATCCTTACTAACATCTTCCACCACACATCAGAGCTTCTCCTCCCCCTGTATAAGAAGCTCCGTCCATATTAATAACTTCATCCACACATCAGATTCTCCTCCCCCTGTATAACAAGCTCTATTTCTTACTAATATCTTCCACCACACATCACAGCTTCTCCTCCCCCTGTATAACAAGCTCTATCGTTACTAACATCTTCCTCCACACATCAGAGATTCTCCTCCCCCTGTATAACAAGCTCTATCCTTACTAACATCTTCCACAACACATCAGAGCTTCTCCTCCCCCTGTATAACAAGCTCTATCTTTACTAACATCTTCCACCACACATCACAGCTTCTCCTCCCCCTGTATAACAAGCTCTATCCTTACTAACATCTTCCACCACACATCAGAGCTTCTCCTTCCCCTGTATGACAAGCTCTATCCTTACTAACATCTTTCACCACACATCAGAGCTTCTCCTCCCCCTGTATGACAAGCTCTATTCCCTACTAACATCTTCCACCACACATCAGAGCTTCTCCTCCCTCTGTATAACAAGATCTATCCTTACTAACATCTTCCACCACACATCAGAGCTTCTCCTCCCCCTGTATAACAAGCTCTATCCTTACTAACATCTTCCACCACACATCAGAGCCTCTCCTACCCCTGTATAACAAGCTCTATCCTTACTAACATCTTCCACCACACATCAAAACTTCTCCTCCCCCTGTATAACAAGCTCTATCCTTACTAACATCTTCCACCACACATCAGAGCTTCTCCTCCCCCTGTATAACAAGCTCTATCCTTACTAACATCTTCCACCACACATCAGAGCTTCTCCTTCCCCTGTATGACAAGCTCTATCCTTACTAACATCTTTCACCACACATCAGAGCTTCTCCTCCCCCTGTATGACAAGCTCTATTCCCTACTAACATCTTCCACCACACATCAGAGCTTCTCCTCCCTCTGTATAACAAGATCTATCCTTACTAACATCTTCCACCACACATCAGAGCTTCTCCTCCCCCTGTATAACAAGCTCTATCCTTACTAACATCTTCCACCACACATCAGAGCCTCTCCTACCCCTGTATAACAAGCTCTATCCTTACTAACATCTTCCACCACACATCAAAACTTCTCCTCCCCCTGTATAACAAGCTCTATCCTTACTAACATCTTCCACCACACATCACAGCTTCTCCTCCCCCTGTATAACAAGCTCTATCATTAAGTGAAATTATCATGAAATTACCTTGCAGTTTTGGCACATTCCCCCATTAAACAGGGGGTGTTCCAGGGAAACATTTAGACTGCCGCATGAGATGCAAATATCTGGAAATGAGCAGAGAAACACATGTAACCCTGGTCTCAGCATTCAGCAAGTGCGTAATCACATACTATTACCAGAATGGGATGTTTGTATGTACTGCATGTTTTCGCTGGGTATAGAGGGGGTTAATAACAGTCAGCTCCCCGACCGTATTCTATGTTTGGTGATGATGCTGGAAAGGTTTCTCTTATTTCATATAATAAAACTGAATAATATGGGGAAACATATTCAATAACTGATGATATTTCACAGCAGTATACAAAGTAGGGGTGTGAGACGACATGGAACCGAGAGATCAGGGGCAGCCTACAGCCACTACAATAATAATACATCAGATTAAAGGCCAATATTATAGGCCTACCCACCAAACATCAAAGTATCCTTGTCAGGTAGGTCTCATACTATTGGGGTTCACTATCGGGGTGCAGGGATGTGATCACATTTCCCCACGGAGCACGGCGTCATGACACACTCCGCACAATTGTGTCACTGTCTATTGTGTAACCTGTGACAGCATATCATGCAAACCACAGTCATCCGACGTCATGGGGGACACTCACCTTCAATGCTCCGACACTTCTGTCTTACTTCATACACCAGCCTCTCTGCCAAGACACAAGGAATGAGAATAAGACACTTACCCTGCTGTGCCGCAATCGTTCTGTTAGATCCACCAGCCGGCGCCTGCTCTGCAGCCTAGCCATCCCCCCCTCACAGTGCTGCGCAGAGGACACCAGCCGGCCCCTGCTCTGCAGCCTAGCCATCCCTCGCTCACAGTGCTGCGCAGAGGACACCAGCCGGCGCCTGCTCTGCAGCCTAGCCATCCCCCGCTCACAGTGCTGCGCAGAGGACACCAGCCGGCACCTGCTCTGCAGCCTAGCCATCCCTCGCTCACAGTGCTGCGCAGAGGACACCAGCCGGCACCTGCTCTGCAGCCTAGCCATCCCTTGCTCACAGTGCTGCGCAGAGGACACCAGCCGGCACCTGCTCTGCAGCCTAGCCATCCCCCGCTCACAGTGCTGCGCAGAGGACACCAGCTGGCACCTGCTCTGCAGCCTAGCCATCCCTCGCTCACAGTGCTGCGCAGAGGACACCAGCCGGCGCCTGCTCTGCAGCCTAACCAACCCCCGCTCACAGTGCTGCGCAGAGGACACCAGCCGGCACCTGCTCTGCAGCCTAGCCATCCCTCGCTCACAGTGCTGCGCAGAAGACACCAGCCGGCACCTGCTCTGCAGCCTAGCCATCCCTCGCTCACAGTGCTGCGCAGAGGACACCAGCCGGCACCTGCTCTGCAGCCTAACCAACCCCCGCTCACAGTGCTGCGCAGAGGACACCAGCCGGCACCTGCTCTGCAGCCTAGCCATCCCTCGCTCACAGTGCTGCGCAGAGGACACCAGCCGGCGCCTGCTCTGCAGCCTAACCAACCCCCGCTCACAGTGCTGCGCAGAGGACACCAGCCGGCACCTGCTCTGCAGCCTAGCCATCCCTCGCTCACAGTGCTGCGCAGAAGACACCAGCCGGCACCTGCTCTGCAGCCTAGCCATCCCTCGCTCACAGTGCTGCGCAGAGGACACCAGCCGGCACCTGCTCTGCAGCCTAACCAACCCCCGCTCACAGTGCTGCGCAGAGGACACCAGCCGGCACCTGCTCTGCAGCCTAGCCATCCCTCGCTCACAGTGCTGCGCAGAGGACACCAGCCGGCGCCTGCTCTGCAGCCTAGCCATCCCTCGCTCACAGTGCTGCGCAGAGGACACCAGCCGGCACCTGCTCTGCAGCCTAGCCATCCCTCGCTCACAGTGCTGCGCAGAGGACACCAGCCGGCACCTGCTCTGCAGCCTAACCATCCCTCGCTCACAGTGCTGCGCAGAGGACACCAGCCGGCACCTGCTCTGCAGCCTAGCCATCCCTCGCTCACAGTGCTGCGCAGAGGACACCAGCCGGTGCCTGCTCTGCAGCCTAGCCATCCCCCGCTCACAGTGCTGCGCAGAGGACACCAGCCGGCGCCTACTCTGCAGCCTAGCCATCCCTCGCTCACAGTGCTGCGCAGAGGACACCAGCCGGCACCTGCTCTGCAGCCTAGCCATCCCTCGCTCACAGTGCTGCGCAGAGGACACCAGCCGGCACCTGCTCTGCAGCCTAGCCATCCCTTGCTCACAGTGCTGCGCAGAGGACACCAGCCGGCACCTGCTCTGCAGCCTAGCCATCCCTCGCTCACAGTGCTGCGCAGAGGACACCAGCCGGCACCTGCTCTGCAGCCTAACCATCCCTCGCTCACAGTGCTGCGCAGAGGACACCAGCCGGCACCTGCTCTGCAGCCTAGCCACCCCCCGCTCACAGTGCTGCGCAGAGGACACCAGCCGGCGCCTACTCTGCAGCCTAGCCATCCCCCGCTCACAGTGCTGCGCAGAGGACACCAGCCGGCGCCTGCTCTGCAGCCTAGCCACCCCCCGCTCACAGTGCTGCGCAGAGGACACCAGCCGGCTCCTGCTCTGCAGCCTAGCCATCCCTCGCTCACAGTGCTGCGCAGAGGACACCAGCCGGCACCTGCTCTGCAGCCTAGCCATCCCTCGCTAACAGTGCTGCGCAGAGGACACCAGCCGGCACCTGCTCTGCAGCCTAACCATCCCTCGCTCACAGTGCTGCGCAGAGGACACCAGCCGGCACCTGCTCTGCAGCCTAACCATCCCTCGCTCACAGTGCTGCGCAGAGGACACCAGCCGGCACCTGCTCTGCAGCCTAGCCATCCCTCGCTCACAGTGCTGCGCAGAGGACACCAGCCGGCACCTGCTCTGCAGCCTAACCATCACACGCTCACAGTGCTGCGCAGAGGACACCAGCCGGCACCTGCTCTGCAGCCTAACCATCCCTCGCTCACAGTGCTGCGCAGAGGACACCAGCCGGTGCCTGCTCTGCAGCCTAGCCATCCCTCGCTCACAGTGCTGCGCAGAGGACACCAGCCGGCACCTGCTCTGCAGCCTAACCATCCCTCGCTCACAGTGCTGCGCAGAGGACACCAGCCGGTGCCTGCTCTGCAGCCTAGCCATCCCTCGCTCACAGTGCTGCGCAGAGGACACCAGCCGGCACCTGCTCTGCAGCCTAGCCAACCCCCGCTCACAGTGCTGCGCAGAGGACACCAGCCGGCACCTGCTCTGCAGCCTAGCCACCCCTCGCTCACAGTGCTGCGCAGAGGACACCAGCCGGCACCTGCTCTGCAGCCTAGCCATCCCTCGCTCACAGTGCTGCGCAGAGGATACCAGCCGGCACCTGCTCTGCAGCCTAGCCATCCCTCGCTCACAGTGCTGCGCAGAGGACACCAGCCGGCACCTGCTCTGCAGCCTAGCCATCCCCCGCTCACAGTGCTGCGCAGAGGACACCAGCCGGCACCTGCTCTGCAGCCTAGCCATCCCTCGCTCACAGTGCTGCGCAGAGGACACCAGTATTGGTGGTCTTAACACAAGCACTCCGACTGCCAATCACAGTACAGCGAGGGAGCAAGGTGGGGGATGCTCAGCGGCATCTCAAGGACGTCCGCTTCAAACACAGGAGAAGCAGCTGATGGATCTTCTTACCAACAAGTTGCCGTGAGATTGCACATCTGCCCTTTTCTGCACCTGCTGCATCTAGAATGCATTGCGTGACCTTAGTAAATAGGACTTGCTGGACGGGCACGCGGTCATCTCAGGTGGGTGCGTTCAACCCAAGCTATTAATTAACGCAACAGACAAGGGTGGGATAACCCACTTTATCACAGATGTACCACCCACCAGAATGAATCCACCAATGGCACTGAGCACATCTACAATTAGGCAGATGGCCAAACCAATCGAAGAAGTCCTAGTCTCCACCGGTCCGGAGTGATAGAAGAGGGAGAAGCCCCAAACACCAAGGTTAAAATACAGACACAAAAAGTGCCATCAAAGAATCTCATTTGCCCGCACAGCCCACAAACGTGGATCTCACTCTTGTGACTCCCTCTTCCACTATACTTAGCTCAGTAACACTATACACAGTTATGTCCACAACGATGTGGCCCTTGGCGGTGGTGTTGGGTGGCCCCGTGGGCCGATCCTGCCTGTAACAGCAAGGTTTGCCGGGTTTCTCTTGAATGCATGCAATACGAGGGTCTCCGTAGTGAGTGCCAGTGGGACCTACCTCGCGTGCGCTCGTCAATGATCTCCTTCACCTTGGGCTTCTCTGTGCTTTTTCTGGGTTTCTTGGCAGGAGGGGGCGGGGCGTAAGCAGCAGCTTCCGGTTCTACCCAAATTTCTGTGTAAACCTCTTTGTACGGGTTGCGTTCCTCTATAGAGATACATAAGCAAAGACACAACCTTGTGAATATCTGCAAGAGAGCAACACGTTCATCATTACGCAAGCACAGGGCCCAGCATTTTACTGCAACTAGGCCGTGTGGATTAGAGCTCTCACAATACACCGGGACTGTCATGGAAGGTAATAGAATAATTCACGTCTGAGAGTCCTGCAGCACTGAACATCAAACACTAGGGGGCTCTGCAGCTGCACGTTCCCATAGTGTGGTCTGGTCTGAACTCTGGAGTTGATGTGACACCGCCGGTAACCACAGATTTATAAATGATAGTGCACTGTGGATTTTATTATTTACTAAGTGAGTACTGCTGGCAATTGGGTGAAGCAGTGGCACGGTGCGGCCTCTACAACCGGGTGCGTTCTGGGGAGCTCCATGTTAATTTAAAAAAAAATTCCCAAAGTACCTCAGATCATGCAGAGGCCAAATGGGGGTGCATGTACCTCTAGAACCGCCATAAGAAGATGGGTCTACTGAAGTGGCCGGTCTCCACCAACAAGGCTGCAAAAACAGCAATCTCCTCTAACAAAATGAAGTTCCAAGGTTCCCAAGACACAATGGTTACCGTGTGTCACCTGCCCACCCACCCTCACCACTTGGAACTTTCTCTCACCTTCAGGGGGGTCCAGGGCCTTGGGACCCGATGGCTGGAATCCGCCCAAGGCCCACTCTATCATCTGCTTGTTCTGGAGGTCTATAGATTTGGAAGTATCCGTCTCATCGTTCTCAGGGCATGATGGGAAAACTTTTCTGGCTCGGGTGCTGGCCACCTATAGAAAACACAAGACACGGATGGTAGAGGACCAGGTCCGCCTGTAATCCCGCGTGGCATGCACCTTCTCTATCATCTTCGAAGGCTTGGCTCCCATTATGGTCATTAAAGACCTAGGCATAAGCCTGAGAAATCATCTACTAGGTTCTAAGGGGCATCTCAGGAGACCCAAGCTTGTGGCTCCGGCCATACCACGGTGGGAGGCGTCTTCTCACCTGTAGGACCTCGTAGATGGCTTTCCTGTACATGGGCTGTTTACTGTACGTTGCCTGGTGGAAAGTGTTGGAAAAGGAACTCAGTGACATCAGCTTCTCCACGCAGACCTGACAAGGAAGAGAGACCACGTACGGTATTATAGAGTAACATGACCAGAAACCGCTCCAGACATGGCCTTCAACACTCTAGTGTCAACTTACCACAGAAAACTTGCCGTCTCCAAACCACATCACCCATCGCGTCCCTTCTGCTGCCCGGCTCCTTCCGGTCATCCACCATGAGACGATGCGACCAGGCCACCAGGAGAACCCACGTAGCTTGCCCCAAACCAGCTCCCCAATGCCAAAGCCACGGCCGTCCTAGGTGTAATACAGAAGGGTCAGACACTTGTGTCACAGGGTGAGAGAGCGAAAGCAATTACTGTGCCCCGGCTCTCCGCACCTCATACTCTGCTTCATCCTCCGCTGGCTTTGAGGCGCTCTTGTCCACGGTATCTGCCACCACAGGCTCAGGAGTGGTGGCCACAGTAGGTGAGGCAGGGTCAGTGGGTTGCTGAGATGCAGGCGGAGTGGTCTCCTCTTCTTTCTGGGGTTCCTGTGACACCGTCTCTTCCATGGCGTTTATCACCGCAACCAGCTGCTGCTTTTTTTCAGCCTATCAGGAGACAAAACATTTACGTCAGAACATTTATGTCAAATCAGGAGGGGAGTGTGGTCACAACATTGCCAGTAACAGTACAAAGTGCCTGTGTATAACACCGCTAGTAACAGCACCGGAGCCAGTATACAGTGACATCACCAGTGCCTGTGTATAACACCTCTAGTAACAGCACCGGAGCCAGTACACAATGACATCCTCAGTGCCTATGTACAACCCCGCTAGTGACATCACCGGAGCCAGTACACAGTGACATCACCAGTGCCTGTGTATAACACCTCAGTGAAATCACCAGTACAGTGACATCACCAGTGCCTGTGTATAACACCTCAGTGACATCACTGGTACCAGTACACAGTGACATCACCAGTGCCTGTGTATAACACCTCTAGTAACAGCACCAGAGCCAGTACACAATGACATCCTCAGTGCCTATGTACAACCCCGCTAGTGACATCACCGGAGCCAGTACACAGTGACATCACCAGTGCCTATGTACAACACCGCTAGTGACATCACCGGAGCCAGTATACAGTGACATCAACAGTGCCTGTGTATAACACCGCTAGTAACAGCACCGGAGCCAGTATACAGTGACATCACCAGTGCCTGTGTATAACACCTCAGTGACATCACTGGTACCAGTACACAGTGACATCACCAGTGCCTGTGTATAACACCTCTAGATACACTTATACATTGTCCATGTTGACTTACGATTAAATGGACACCAAATATCATCAAAAACTCATGTTGACATTGCCTATGGCAACCATAAACTTGTGTCAACCATTTGGCAGTGTTGACCCAGTCCTAACAGTGCACACCTCTGATCTAGTCCTAATAGTGCACTGTGCACCTCTAATCCAGTCCTAATAGTGCACTGTGCACCTCTCATCCAGTCCTAATAGTGCACTGTGCACCTCTCATCCAGTCCTAACAGTGCACTGTGCACCTCTCATACAGTCCTAATAGTGCACTGTGCACCTCTCATACAGTCCTAACAGTGCACTGTGCACCTCTCATCCAGTCCTAATAGTGCACTGTGCACCTCTCATCCAGTCCTAATAGTGCACTGTGCACCTCTCATCCAGTCCTAATAGTGCACTGTGCACCTCTCATCCAGTCCTAATAGTGTACTGTGCATCTCTCATCCAGTCCTAATTGCGCACTGTGCACCTCTCATCCAATCCTAACAGTGCACTGTGCACACGTCTCATCCACTCCTAATAGTGAATGTGCTCCTTTCATCCACTCCTAATAGTGACTGTGCACCTCTCATCCAGTCCTAATAGTGCACCTCTCATACAGTCCTAATAGTGCACTGTGCACATCTCATCCAGTCCTAATAGTGCACTGTGCACATCTCATCCAGTCCTAATAGTGCACTGTGCATCTCTCATCCAGTCCTAATAGTGCACTGTGCACCTCTCATCCAGTCCTAATAGTGCACTGTGCACCTCTCATCCAGTCCTAATAGTGTACTGTGCATCTCTCATCCAGTCCTAATTGCGCACTGTGCACCTCTCATCCAATCCTAACAGTGCACTGTGCACACGTCTCATCCAGTCCTAATAGTGCACCTCTCATCCAGTCCTAATAGTGCACTGTGCACATCTCATCCAGTCCTAATAGTGACTGTGCACCTCTCATCCAGTCCTAATAGTGACTGTGCACCTCTCATCCAGTCCTAATAGTGCACTGTGCACCTCTCATCCAGTCCTAATAGTGCACTGTGCACATCTCATCCAGTCCTAATAGTGCACTGTGCACATCTCATCCAGTCCTAATAGTGCACTGTGCACATCTCATCCAGTCCTAATAGTGCACTGTGCACCTCTCATCCAGTCCTAATAGTGCACTGTGCACATCTCATCCAGTCCTAATAGTGCACTGTGCACATCTCATCCAGTCCTAATAGTGACTGTGCACCTCTCATCCAGTCCTAATAGTGACTGTGCACCTCTCATCCAGTCCTAATAGTGCACTGTGCACCTCTCATCCAGTCCTAATAGTGCACCTCTCATACAGTCCTAATAGTGCACTGTGCACATCTCATCCAGTCCTAATAGTGCACTGTGCACATCTCATCCAGTCCTAATAGTGCACTGTGCATCTCTCATCCAGTCCTAATAGTGCACTGTGCACCTCTCATCCAGTCCTAATAGTGCACTGTGCACCTCTCATCCAGTCCTAATAGTGTACTGTGCATCTCTCATCCAGTCCTAATTGCGCACTGTGCACCTCTCATCCAATCCTAACAGTGCACTGTGCACACGTCTCATCCAGTCCTAATAGTGCACCTCTCATCCAGTCCTAATAGTGCACTGTGCACCTCTCATCCAGTCCTAATAGTGACTGTGCACATCTCATCCAGTCCTAATAGTGACTGTGCACCTCTCATCCAGTCCTAATAGTGACTGTGCACCTCTCATCCAGTCCTAATAGTGACTGTGCACCTCTCATCCAGTCCTAATAGTGCACTGTGCACATCTCATCCAGTCCTAATAGTGCACTGTGCACATCTCATCCAGTCCTAATAGTGCACTGTGCACCTCTCATCCAGTCCTAATAGTGCACTGTGCACATCTCATCCAGTCCTAATAGTGCACTGTGCACATCTCATCCAGTCCTAATAGTGACTGTGCACCTCTCATCCAGTCCTAATAGTGACTGTGCACATCTCATCCAGTCCTAATAGTGCACTGTGCACATCTCATCCAGTCCTAATAGTGACTGTGCACCTCTCATCCAGTCCTAATAGTGCACCTCTCATACAGTCCTAATAGTGCACTGTGCACATCTCATCCAGTCCTAATAGTGCACTGTGCACATCTCATCCAGTCCTAATAGTGCACTGTGCACATCTCATCCAGTCCTAATAGTGCACTGTGCACCTCTCATCCAGTCCTAATAGTGCACTGTGCACATCTCATCCAGTCCTAATAGTGCACTGTGCACATCTCATCCAGTCCTAATAGTGACTGTGCACCTCTCATCCAGTCCTAATAGTGACTGTGCACATCTCATCCAGTCCTAATAGTGCACTGTGCACATCTCATCCAATCCTAACAGTGCACTGTGCACACGTCTCATCCACTCCTAATAGTGAATGTGCTCCTTTCATCCACTCCTAATAGTGACTGTGCACCTCTCATCCAGTCCTAATAGTGCACCTCTCATACAGTCCTAATAGTGCACTGTGCACATCTCATCCAGTCCTAATAGTGCACTGTGCACATCTCATCCAGTCCTAATAGTGCACTGTGCATCTCTCATCCAGTCCTAATAGTGCACTGTGCACCTCTCATCCAGTCCTAATAGTGCACTGTGCACCTCTCATCCAGTCCTAATAGTGTACTGTGCATCTCTCATCCAGTCCTAATTGCGCACTGTGCACCTCTCATCCAATCCTAACAGTGCACTGTGCACACGTCTCATCCAGTCCTAATAGTGCACCTCTCATCCAGTCCTAATAGTGCACTGTGCACATCTCATCCAGTCCTAATAGTGACTGTGCACCTCTCATCCAGTCCTAATAGTGACTGTGCACCTCTCATCCAGTCCTAATAGTGCACTGTGCACCTCTCATCCAGTCCTAATAGTGCACTGTGCACATCTCATCCAGTCCTAATAGTGCACTGTGCACATCTCATCCAGTCCTAATAGTGCACTGTGCACATCTCATCCAGTCCTAATAGTGCACTGTGCACCTCTCATCCAGTCCTAATAGTGCACTGTGCACATCTCATCCAGTCCTAATAGTGCACTGTGCACATCTCATCCAGTCCTAATAGTGACTGTGCACCTCTCATCCAGTCCTAATAGTGACTGTGCACCTCTCATCCAGTCCTAATAGTGCACTGTGCACCTCTCATCCAGTCCTAATAGTGCACCTCTCATACAGTCCTAATAGTGCACTGTGCACATCTCATCCAGTCCTAATAGTGCACTGTGCACATCTCATCCAGTCCTAATAGTGCACTGTGCATCTCTCATCCAGTCCTAATAGTGCACTGTGCACCTCTCATCCAGTCCTAATAGTGCACTGTGCACCTCTCATCCAGTCCTAATAGTGTACTGTGCATCTCTCATCCAGTCCTAATTGCGCACTGTGCACCTCTCATCCAATCCTAACAGTGCACTGTGCACACGTCTCATCCAGTCCTAATAGTGCACCTCTCATCCAGTCCTAATAGTGCACTGTGCACCTCTCATCCAGTCCTAATAGTGACTGTGCACATCTCATCCAGTCCTAATAGTGACTGTGCACCTCTCATCCAGTCCTAATAGTGACTGTGCACCTCTCATCCAGTCCTAATAGTGACTGTGCACCTCTCATCCAGTCCTAATAGTGCACTGTGCACATCTCATCCAGTCCTAATAGTGCACTGTGCACATCTCATCCAGTCCTAATAGTGCACTGTGCACCTCTCATCCAGTCCTAATAGTGCACTGTGCACATCTCATCCAGTCCTAATAGTGCACTGTGCACATCTCATCCAGTCCTAATAGTGACTGTGCACCTCTCATCCAGTCCTAATAGTGACTGTGCACATCTCATCCAGTCCTAATAGTGCACTGTGCACATCTCATCCAGTCCTAATAGTGACTGTGCACCTCTCATCCAGTCCTAATAGTGCACCTCTCATACAGTCCTAATAGTGCACTGTGCACATCTCATCCAGTCCTAATAGTGCACTGTGCACATCTCATCCAGTCCTAATAGTGCACTGTGCACATCTCATCCAGTCCTAATAGTGCACTGTGCACCTCTCATCCAGTCCTAATAGTGCACTGTGCACATCTCATCCAGTCCTAATAGTGCACTGTGCACATCTCATCCAGTCCTAATAGTGACTGTGCACCTCTCATCCAGTCCTAATAGTGACTGTGCACATCTCATCCAGTCCTAATAGTGCACTGTGCACATCTCATCCAGTCCTAATAGTGACTGTGCACCTCTCATCCAGTCCTAATAGTGCACTGTGCACCTCTCATCCAGTCCTAATAGTGCACCTCTCATACAGTCCTAATAGTGCACTGTGCACATCTCATCCAGTCCTAATAGTGCACTGTGCACATCTCATCCAGTCCTAATAGTGCACTGTGCATCTCTCATCCAGTCCTAATAGTGCACTGTGCACCTCTCATCCAGTCCTAATAGTGCACTGTGCACCTCTCATCCAGTCCTAATAGTGTACTGTGCACCTCTCATACAGTCCTAATAGTGCACTGTGCACATCTCATCCAGTCCTAATTGCGCACTGTGCACCTCTCATCCAATCCTAACAGTGCACTGTGCACACGTCTCATCCAGTCCTAATAGTGCACCTCTCATCCAGTCCTAATAGTGCACTGTGCACCTCTCATCCAGTCCTAATAGTGACTGTGCACATCTCATCCAGTCCTAATAGTGACTGTGCACCTCTCATCCAGTCCTAATAGTGACTGTGCACCTCTCATCCAGTCCTAATAGTGCACTGTGCACATCTCATCCAGTCCTAATAGTGCACATCTCATCCAGTCCTAATAGTGCACTGTGCACATCTCATCCAGTCCTAATAGTGCACTGTGCACCTCTCATCCAGTCCTAATAGTGCACTGTGCACATCTCATCCAGTCCTAATAGTGCACTGTGCACATCTCATCCAGTCCTAATAGTGACTGTGCACCTCTCATCCAGTCCTAATAGTGACTGTGCACATCTCATCCAGTCCTAATAGTGCACTGTGCACCTCTCATCCAGTCCTAATAGTGCACTGTGCACCTCTCATCCAGTCCTAATAGTGCACTGTGCACATCTCATCCAGTCCTAATAGTGCACTGTGCACCTCTCATCCAGTCCTAATTGTGCACCTCTCATCCAGTCCTAATTGTGCACTGTGCACCTCTCATCCAGTCCTAATAGTGCACTGTGCACCTCTCATCCAGTCCTAATTGTGCACTGTGCACCTCTCATCCAGTCCTAATTGTGCACCTCTCATCCAGTCCTAATAGTGCACTGTGAGTGCCTCCCACCAGACCAATATAAAGTCCTGGTGTCCCTGTAGCAGTGCTATTTATAAAGCACTGGTGTCCCGGCATTAGTCCTATATACAGCCCATGTGTCCCTGCATTAGTCCTATATACAGCCCATGTGTCCCTGCATTAGTCCTATATACAGCCCATGTGTCCCTGCATTAGCCCTATATACAGTCCTGTGTCCCTGCATTAGTCCTATATACAGTCCTGTGCCCCTGTATTAGTCCTATATATAGTCCGGTGTCCCTGCATTAGTCCTGTGTCCCTACATTAGTCCTATATACAGTCCTGTGTCCCTGCATTAGTCCTATATACAGCCCATGTGTCCCGGCATTAGTCCTATATACAGCCCATGTGTCCCTGCATTAGCCCTATATACAGTCCTGTGTCCCTGCATTAGTCCTATATACAGTCCTGTGCCCCTGTATTAGTCCTATATACAGTCCTGTGTCCCTGCATTAGTCCTATATACAGTCCTGTGCCCCTGTATTAGTCCTATATACAGTCCTGTGTCCCTGCATTAGTCCTATATACAGTCCTGTGCCCCTGTATTAGTCCTATATACAGTCCGGTGTCCCTGCATTAGTCCCGTGTCCCTACATTAGTCCTGTGTCCCTGCATTAGTCCCGTGTCCCTACATTAGTCCTGTGCCCCTGTATTAGTCCTATATACAGTCCTGTGCCCCTGTATTAGTCCTATATACAGTCCTGTGTCCCTGCATTAGTCCCGTATACAGTCCTGTGTCCCTGCATTAGTCCTATATACAGTCCTGTGTCCCTGCATTAGTCCCGTATACACTGGGTGGGGGGCTGCCGGGTCTCCAGGCTGCCACCAGCCGGGAATAGAGAACAAGCAGCGGTCAGACCCCGGTGGGCGCCCCCTGGTGGCTGCAGGATGGAAGTGTCAGTGCAGGACACACACGACACGAGTCTCCCGCTCTCAGGGGCAGAACGGGCCCCAGGATACAGCCAGGGCCCCTGAGTGTCCATAGACAGTTGCCCCAGGTGGCCGCCCCCACATGTAGCCCCACCCTGCCCAGGTGACATGATGGCTGGGGTCCGGGATACTGCACCTGGTCCGCTCTGCCCCTGCACCGATGCTTCCTCATGGTGCCCCGGCCGTGTTGTGCTGGTGTGTGCTCCGGGGCCCCCACTCCCGGGTCCTCCCTCTCCTCCTCCCGGTCCTGCAACTTCCAGCCAATCAGCGGCGCCCGGGCCCCCTGATACATTGTATCCAGCAGCACCACTTCCCCCGTGACTGACTGGCTGACTATGCAGCGGCGGCCTGGGGTGGGGGGCTTCCTCCTGCTACCCCAGCTCACTGATACCCCAATACACACAGCCTGGGGTGGGGGGGCTTCCTCCTGCTACCCCAGCTCACTGATACCCCAATACACACAGCCTGGGGTGGGGGGGCTTCCTCCTGCTACCCAATACACACAGCCTGAGGTGGGGAGCTTCCTCCTGCTACCCAATACACACAGCCTGAGGTGGGGGGCTTCCTCCTGCTACCCCAATACACACAGCCTGAGGTGGGGGGCTTCCTCCTGCTACCCAATACACACAGCCTCAGGTGGGGGCTTCCTCCTGCTACCCCAATACACACAGCCTGAGGTGGGGGCTTCCTCCTGCTACCCAATACACACAGCCTCAGGTGGGGGCTTCCTCCTGCTACCCCAATACACACAGCCTGAGGTGGGGGGCTTCCTCCTGCTACCCACACCCCACTGATACCCCAATACACAGCCTGGGGTGGGGGCTTCCTCCTGCTACCCCAATACACACAGCCTTAGGTGGGGGGCTTCCTCCTGCTACCCACACCCCACTGATACCCAAATACATAGCCTGGGGTGGGGGGCTTCCTCCTGCTACCCAATACACAACCTGGGGTGGGGCCATCCTCCTGCTACCCCCAGCTCACTGATACCCCAATACACAGCCTGAGGTGGGGGCTTCCTCCTTCCACCCCAATACACAGCCTGGGGTGGGGGCTTTCTCCTGCTACCCCAATACACAGCCTGAGATGGGGGCTTTCTCCTGCTACCCCAATACACAGCCTGGGGTGGGGTCTTCCTCCTGCTACCCCAATACACAGCCTGGGGTGGGGGGCTTCCTCCTGCTACCCCAATACACAGCCTGGGGTGGGGGGCTTCCTCCTGCTACCCCAATACACAGCCTGGGGTGGGGGGCTTCCTCTTGCTACCCCAATACACAGCCTGGGGTGGGGGGCTTCCTCCTGCTACCCCAATACACAGCCTGGGGTGGGGTCTTCCTCCTGCTACCCCAATACACAGCCTGGGGTGGGGGGCTTCCTCCTGCTACCCCAATACACAACCTGGGGTGGGGGGCTTCCTCTTGCTACCCCAATACACAGCCTGGGGTGGGGTCTTCCTCCTGCTACCCCAATACACACAGCCTCAGGTGGGGGCTTCCTCCTGCTACCCCAATACACACAGCCTGAGGTGGGGGCTTCCTCCTGCTACCCAATACACACAGCCTGAGGTGGGGGGCTTTCTCCTGCTACCCACACCCCACTGATACCCCAATACACAGCCTGGGGTGGGGGCTTCCTCCTGCTACCCCAATACACACAGCCTTAGGTGGGGGGCTTCCTCCTGCTACCCACACCCCACTGATACCCAAATACATAGCCTGGGGTGGGGGGCTTCCTCCTGCTACCCAATACACAACCTGGGGTGGGGCCATCCTCCTGCTACCCCCAGCTCACTGATACCCCAATACACAGCCTGAGGTGGGGGCTTCCTCCTTCCACCCCAATACACAGCCTGGGGTGGGGGCTTTCTCCTGCTACCCCAATACACAGCCTGAGGTGGGGGCTTTCTCCTGCTACCCCAATACACAGCCTGGGGTGGGGTCTTCCTCCTGCTACCCCAATACACAGCCTGGGGTGGGGGGCTTCCTCCTGCTACCCCAGCTCACTGATACCCCAATACACAGCCTGGGGTGGGGGGCTTCCTCCTGCTACCCCAATACACAGCCTGGGGTGGGGTCTTCCTCCTGCTACCCCAATACACAGCCTGGGGTGGGGGGCTTCCTCCTGCTACCCCCAGCTCACTGATACCCCAATACACAGCCTGGGGTGGGGTCTTCCTCCTGCTACCCCAATACACAGCCTGGGGTGTGGGGCTTCCTCCTGCTACCCCAATACACAGCCTGGGGTAGGGGGCTTCCTCTTGCTACCCCAATACACAGCCTGGGGTGGGGGGCTTCCTCCTGCTACCCCAATACAAAGCCTGGGGTGGGGTCTTCCTCCTGCTACCCCAATACACAGCCTGGGGTGGGGGGCTTCCTCCTGCTACCCCAATACACAGCCTGGGGTGGGGGGCTTCCTCTTGCTACCCCAATACACAGCCTGGGGTGGGGGGCTTCCTCCTGCTACCCCAATACACAGCCTGGGGTGGGGTCTTCCTCCTGCTACCCCAATACACAGCCTGGGGTGGGGGGCTTCCTCCTGCTACCCCAATACACAGCCTGGGGTGGGGGGCTTCCTCCTGCTACCCCAATACACAGCCTGGGGTGGGGTCTTCCTCCTGCAACCCCAATACACAGCCTGGGGTGGGGGGCTTCCTCCTGCTACCCCAATACACAGCCTGGGGTGGGGGGCTTCCTCTTGCTACCCCAATACACAGCCTGGGGTGGGGGGCTTCCTCCTGCTACCCCAATACACAGCCTGAGGTGGGGGGCTTCCTCCTGCTACCCAATACACACAGCCTCAGGTGGGGGCTTCCTCCTGCTACCCCAATACACACAGCCTGAGGTGGGGGCTTCCTCCTGCTACCCCAATACACAGCCTTTGGTGTGGGGCTTCCTCATGCTACCCCAATACACAGCCTGGGGTGGGGGCTTCCTCCTGCTATCCCCAGCTCACTAATACCCCAATACACAGTCAGGGGAAGGCCATTCTGGTACTTATAGTTTCACACCAGCTGGATACGTAAGTTGCCTAGCTAGTGCTTTCTTTGTACACATTGGTGCGCCCCCAGCCAATCAGGAGCGGAGTTTCCCCAGAGGCTGCTCCTGATTGGCTAGGGCCGCGCCAATCACCCAGGGGAACAGTGTTTGTTTTTTTCTTTTTATACCACATGGCTGCTGCTACGGATGGTAGAGGACGTGATCTTCGCCGGAGGCCGAGGGAAGTATTATTTCCTTCCACAGGTACCGATTGGGTTTGTACTGGAGAAGAGAACTGATGAACAATGGAATACACTGGTGAGTATGAATGACTGTAGTATGGATGAAAGTTTTATTTCTCTATGTGTGTGTTTTGATGTTGAACTACAATTAACAGCGGGCCCTTTAATGCCCTGCATGCTTTAACTTGTGGTTCTCCAAGTCCCTGCATTTGGGCAGGCTTGCTGGAACTTGTAGTTCGACAGCAAAACACAATAGTTTTAGATCTATTTTTTAAACAATACAATCAGCCCGGAGCCCATCACACTGGGGCACTGGGGACAGCCCCGGGCTTCAGCCCAGGCAGGGGATATTCTAGAGAGGGGGTGACCCTTTATTAGGGGGTCCCTGCCTGGGCTGAACAGTCAGGGGGATAATGCTTTGGCCGGGGGAACAAATATAAATAGTTTCCCCCAGCTGTGGCATTACCATGTTGGCTGTTTGGCCCCGGTGCTGGTTCTCAAAATACAGGGGACACCTGCTAATTTTGTCCCCCGTATTTTGGGAACCAGGACTGGCCCTTGAGCCTGGTGCTGGTTTTAGAAATAAAGAAGAACCCCAATGCTTTTAACCCCTCAATTTGTAAACCAAGACCGGCTCTTAAGGCCCCCATACACTAGCCGATTTTGGTCAGATTTCGGCCAGATCAGTCGGATCTGGCCGAAATCGGACCAAAATCGGCTAGTTTTGATGTCCCCTCAGATCCGATGCGCGGTCCCGTGCGCATCGGATCTGCGTTGGGTGGTCGGACCTGCTGCACGTCCGACCACCCAACTTGGGACCTAGTGGGGCGGCGGTGGAGGGAGCAGGGGGGGCTGGGGATGCTGTGGGGGACACAGGCGGCATAGAGCCGGGCAGGGGGAGCCGGGAGCCGTCAGTACTGAATTAAAAAAAAAGCCCATACAATGAATGGGCGGCCTGTGATTGGCTGAGCGCTCTCTCAGCCAGTCAGCAATTGGCTGAGAGAGCGCTCAGCCAATCACAGGCTGCCCATTCATTGTATAGGCTTTTTTTTCTAGCACTGACAGCTCCCGGCTCCCTCTGCCCGGCTCTATGCCGCCTGTGTCCCCTGCAGCGTCCCCAGCCCCCCCTGCTCCCACCAGCAGCCCTGCTCTGTAGCCCCCCCCTGCTCCCCGGGTTTTTTACATGTGATAAATCGAGACGATTTATCACATGTAAAAAATGGCACATCAAGTGCCAATCTAATCAAGCTCCCCCGGGGAGCAGCCGGGGAAGCTCAGGGGGAAGTCGGGGGCGACTTGTCGCCCTAGTGTATGGGGGCCTTTAGAGCCTGGAGCCTGGTTATTCCACAATTCTCTGGTGTAATGTGCGCTGGTCAGGGGCTTACTCAGAGTCGCACGCAGCAGTGTATCGGCGTTTGCCATAACAACCTCCTTCCGTGACTAATATCCGTGCAGCCAGATGTACAAGGACTGAGGTGAGTGGACATGCCAGATCGTCCAGCGCCTCCATCTGATTTGATATCTTGGCAATGGGCCATGTACGCAGCAGCCAACACAGAAGTCCCCCCTGTTGCTTCACATAGACTGGGGAAGTGACTCCTCCCACTGGGCGGAGCGCAGATATCACAGCCAATACACAGTGACAGAACTCACGGTGACACCAGACATGAACCCCATACTGCCAGGGACCTGCTCTAAAGAGGTGACCTTAACGTGGTGGGCAGGTACCATATCTGTGGCCACATGTATGCCAACAACCTCAGAAATTAAATAATAAAGGAATATATGTTAGCAGTAATGAGTGCATAGTGCACCTGCAAACCCCCTCTATTTATTTACAGTGTCTTATATAGCGCAGCAGATTCCGTTACAGCGTCTTATATAGCGCAGCAGATTCCGTTACAGTGTCTTATATAGCGCAGCAAATTCTGTTACAGTGTCTTATATAGTGCATCTGATTCTGTTACAGTGTCTTATATAGCGCAGCGGATTCCGTTACAGTGTCTTATGTAGCGCAGCAGATTCTGTTACAGTTTCTTATATAGCGCAGCAGGTTCCGTTACAGTGTCTTATATAGCGCAGCAGATTCCGTTACAGCGTCTTATATAGCGCAGCAGATTCCGTTACAGTGTCTTATATAGCGCAGCAGATTCCGTTACAGTGTCTTATATAGCGCAGCAGATTCCTTTACAGTGTCGTATATAGCGCAGCAGATTCCGTTACAGTGTCTTATATAGCGCAGCATATTCCGTTACAGCGTTTTATATAGCGCAGCAGATTCTGTTACAGTGTCTTATATAGCGCATCTGATTCCGTTACAGTGTCTTATATAGCGCAGCAGATTATGTTACAGTGTCTTATATAGCGCAGCAGATTCCGTTACAGTGTCTTATATAGCGCAGCAGATTCCGTTACAGTGTCTTATATAGCGCAGCAGATTCCGTTACAGTGTCTTATATAGCGCAGCAGATTCCGTTACAGTGTCTTATATAGCGCTGCAGATCCCGTTACAGTGTCTTATATAGCGCAGCAGATTCCGTTACAGTGTCTTATATAGCGCTGCAGATTCCGTTACAGTGTCGTATATAGCGCAGCAGATTCCGTTACAGTGTCTTATATAGCGCAGCAGATTCCGTTACAGTGTCTTATATAGCGCAGCAGATTCCTTTACAGTGTCGTATATAGCGCAGCAGATTCCTTTACAGTGTCGTATATAGCGCAGCAGATTCCGTTAGTGTCTTATATAGAGCAGCAGATTCCGTTACAGTGTCTTATATAGCGCAGCAGATTCCGTTACAGCGTCTTATATAGTGCAGCAGATTCCGTTACAGCGTCTCATATAGCTCAGCAGATTCTGTTACAGCGTCTCATATAGCTCAGCAGATTCCTTTACAGTGTCTTATATAGCGCAGCAGATTCCGTTACAGTGTCTTATATAGCGCAGCAGATTCCGTTACAGTGTCTTATATAGCGCAGCAGATTCCGTTACAGTGTCGTATATAGCGCAGCAGATTCCGTTACAGTGTCTTATATAGCGCAGCAGATTCCTTTACAGTGTCGTATATAGCGCAGCAGATTCCTTTACAGTGTCGTATATAGCGCAGCAGATTCCGTTAGTGTCTTATATAGCGCAGCAGATTCCGTTACAGTGTCTTATATAGCGCAGCAGATTCCGTTACAGTGTCTTATATAGAGCAGCAGATTCCGTTACAGTGTCTTATATAGCGCAGCAGATTCCGTTACAGTGTCTTATATAGCGCAGCAGATTCCGTTACAGTGTCTTATATAGCGCAGCAGATTCCGTTACAGTGTCTTATATAGCGCAGCAGATTCCGTTACAGTGTCTTATATAGCGCAGCAGATTCCGTTACAGTGTCTTATATAGCGCAGCAGATTCCGTTACAGTGTCTTATATAGCGCAGCAGATTCCGTTAGTGTCTTATATAGAGCAGCAGATTCCGTTACAGTGTCTTATATAGCGCAGCAGATTCCGTTACAGTGTCTTATATAGCGCAGCAGATTCCGTTACAGTGTCTTATATAGCGCTGCAGATCCCGTTACAGTGTCTTATATAGCGCAGCAGATTCCGTTACAGTGTCTTATATAGCGCTGCAGATTCCGTTACAGTGTCTTATATAGCGCAGCAGATTCCGTTACAGTGTCTTATATAGCGCAGCAGATTCCTTTACAGTGTCGTATATAGCGCAGCAGATTCCGTTACAGTGTCTTATATAGCGCAGCAGATTCCGTTACAGCGTCTTATATAGCGCAGCAGATTCCGTTACAGCGTCTAATATAGCGCTGCAGATTCCGTTACAGCGTCTTATATAGTGCAGCAGATTCCGTTACAGCGTCTTATATAGCGCAGCAGATTCCGTTACAGTGTCTTATATAGTGCAGCAGATTCCGTTACAGTGTCCTATATAGCGCAGCAGATCCCGTTATAGTGTCTTATATAGCGCAGCAGATTCTGTTACAGCGTCTTATATAGTGCAGCAGATTCCGTTACAGCGTCTCATATAGCTCAGCAGATTCTGTTACAGCGTCTTATATAGCGCAGCAGATTCTGTTACAGCGTCTCATATAGCTCAGCAGATTCCGTTACAGCGTCTCATATAGCGCAGCAGATCCCGTTATAGTGTCATATATAGCATAGCAGATTCCATTACAGTGTCTTATATAGCGCAGCAGATTCCGTTAGTGTCTTATATAGCGCAGCAGATTCTGTTACAGCGTCTTATATAGTGCAGCAGATTCCGTTACAGCGTCTCATATAGCTCAGCAGATTCTGTTACAGCGTCTCATATAGCTCAGCAGATTCCGTTACAGCGTCTCATATAGCGCAGCAGATCCCGTTACAGCGTCTTATATAGCGCAGCAGATTCCGTTACAGTGTCTTATATAGCGCAGCAGATTCCGTTACAGTGTCTTATATAGCGCAGCAGATTACGTTACAGTGTCTTATATAGCGCAGCAGATTCCGTTACAGTGTCTTATATAGCGCAGAAGATTCCGTTACAGTCTCTTATATAGCGCAGCAGATTCCGTTACAGTGTCTTATATAGCGCAGCAGATTCCGTTACAGCATCTTATATAGTGCAGCAGATTTCGTTACAGCGTTTTATATAGCGCAGCAGATTCCGTTACAGCGTCTTATATAGCGCAGCAGATTCCGTTGCGCTTTACAATAGTAGTGATAAAACTGGGTAACAACAGACAGACTTGAGGTAGGAGGGCCCTGCTGCAAGCTTACAATCTATAGGGACGTAGGAGGGAAACACAAGGACAGGCACCAGTAATAGCATAGCAGTCCCACCAAGTTACAAGTCCAGAAGGGAAGCTATATAATACATATAGTATTGCATACAGTGACAGAACTCACAGTGTGTGCCCTGCAGCAGCCGACCGCCGAACCTTTCCCCTGTTACTTTACATAGGAAGAAGCGGGAAAGTGACTCCTCCCCCTGTGGGTGGAGCACAGATATCACAGCCAATACACGGTGACAGAACTCACAGTGTGTGCCCTGCAGCAGCCGACCGCCGAACCTTTCCCCTGTTACTTTACATAGGAAGAAGCGGGAAAGTGACTCCTCCCCCTGTGGGTGGAGCACAGATATCACAGCCAATACACGGTGACAGAACTCAGTGTGTGCCCTGCAGCAGCCGACCGCCGAACCTTTCCCCTGTTACTTTACATAGGAAGAAGCGGGAAAGTGACTCCTCCCCCTGGGCGGAGCACAGATATCACAGCCAATACACGGTGACAGAACTCACAGTGTGTGCCCTGCAGCAGCCGACCGCCGAACCTTTCCCCTGTTACTTTATATAGGAAGAACCGGGAAAGTGACTCCTCCCTCTGTGGGCGGAGCACAGATATCACAGCCAATACAGAGTGACAGAACTCACGGTGTGTGCTCTGCAGCAGCCGACCGCCGAACCTTTCCCCTGTTACTTTACATAGGAAGAACCGGGAACGTGACTCCTCCCTCTGTGGGCGGAGCACAGATATCACAGCCAATAAATGGTGACAGAACTCACAGTGTGTGCCCTGCAGCAGCCGACCGCCAAACCTTTCCCTGTTACTTTACATAGGAAGAACCGGGAAAGTGACTCCTCCCCCTGTGGGCGGAGCACAGATATCACAGCCAATAAATGGTGACAGAACTCGCAGTGTGTGCCCTGCAGCAGCCGACCACCAAACCTTTCCCCTGTTACTTTACATAGGAAGAACCGGGAAAGTGACTCCTCCCCCTGGGCGGAGCACAGATATCACAGCCAATAAATGATGACAGAACTCACAGTGTGTGCCCTGCAGCAGCCGACCACCGAACCTTTCCCCTGTTACTTTACATAGGAAGAACCGGGAAAGTGACTCCTCCCCCTGGGCGGAGCACAGATATCACAGCCAATACAGAGTGACAGAACTCACAGTGTGTGCCCTGCAGCAGCCGACCACCGAACCTTTCCCCTGTTACTTTACATAGGAAGAACCGGGAAAGTGACTCCTCCACCTGGGCGGAGCACAGATATCACAGCCAATAAATGGTGACAGAACTCACAGTGTGTGCCCTGCAGCAGCCGACCGCCAAACCTTTCCCCTGTTACTTTACATAGGAAGAACAGGGAAAGTGACTCCTCCACCTGGGCGGAGCACAGATATCACAGCCAATAAATGATGACAGAATTCACAGTGTGTGCCCTGCAGCAGCCGACCACCGAACCTTTCCCCTGTTACTTTACATAGGAAGAATCGGGAAAGTGACTCCTCCCCCTGGGCGGAGCACAGATATCACAGCCAATACACAGTGACAGAACTCACAGGGCGAAATGTAATAGGGTGTGATTTTTGGACATGTGCGATTTTGGGTCAAAAACGGCCGAAATCGCACATTTTCCGAAAATCGCACATTTAATAGGTTGAAAATCGCGGTAAAAAATCGCAGATGTTTTCCCATTATAAAGTATATAGTATATAGTATACAACTCGCAAATGTAATAGGGTGTGATTTTTGGTAAATGTTACCAAAAATCGCAAAAAAAATAGACCAGGTTCTGACAGGCGAATTTGACAGAACCATGCACAGATCATTGAGATCTGTGCATGGTCCTGTTAATAAAAATGTGTAAAAGTGTTTTTATAAAAAAAAAAACGGCGTAGGGTCCCCCCTCCTAAGCATAACCAGCCCCGGGCTCATTGAGCCGGACCTGGTTCCAAAAATACGGGGGGACAAAAAGCATAGGGGTCCCCCGTATTTCTGAAACCAGCCCCGGACTCTTGGACCGGTCCTGGTTCCAAAAATACGAGGGACAAAAAATCTGGGGGTCCCCCGTATTTTGAAACCAGCACCGGGCTCCAACAGCCCACGGTGTCATGCCACAGCCGGGGGACACTTTTTATACAAGGTCCCCCGGCCAAAACATGAGCACCGTGGCTGGTCAGCCTTGGACAGGGTACCTGGAGGAGTGGGGACCCCCCCAATAAAGGGGCCCCCCCCCCCAGGCTTCACCCGTCCAGGGCTGAAGCCCGGGGCTGTCACCGGCGTCCGTGGCCAGTGGACGCCGGCCTGATAGGGTTAAATCGATCATACATATCATTACATTGCTTTATACCGGAGAACTACAAGTGCCAGCAGACCTCCCCCGCATGCTGGGACTTGGAGAACCACAAGTCCCAGCATGCGGGGCATTAATGGTCCCGCTGGGACTTGTAGTCCACCTGTAAAAAGAATGTTTGTTTATAAAAAACACACACAGAGAGAAGTAAAAGTTTATTACACACACACACCTCACTTTTACACCAGCGTTACTTACCATTCCTGGATCCAGCGCTGGTCTGGCTGCTTCACAGCCGGCTCCCCCCGCACTGACAGGCAGCGGGGAGAACCGGCTTTCTCCGTTGCCTCTAACAGCTTCTGTAGCGCTGTCCGAGTGCTACAGAGGCTGAGAGCGCGATTGGCCGATACGTCTCCATGGAGACGCATAGCTCAGTCCTGATTGGCTGAGCTATGCGTCTCCATGGAGACGCATAGCTCAGCCAATCGCGCTCTCAGCCTCTCGGACAGCGCTACAGAAGCTGTTAGAGGCAACGGAGAAAGCCGGTTCTCCCCGCTGCCTGTCAGTGCGGGGGGAGCCGGCTGTGAAGCAGCCAGACCAGCGCTGGATCCAGGAATGGTAAGTAACGCTGGTGTAAAAGTGAGGTGTGTGTGTGTAATAAACTTTTACTTCTCTCTGTGTGTGTTTTTTATAAACATTCTTTTTACAGGTGGACTACAAGTCCCAGCGGGCCCATTAATGCCCCGCATGCTGGGACTTGTGGTTCTCCAAGTCCCAGCATGCGGGGGAGGTCTGCTGGCACTTGTAGTTCTCCGGTATAAAGCAATGTAATGATATGTATGATCGATTTAACCCTATCAGGCCGGCGTCCACTGGCCACGGACGCCGGTGACAGCCCCGGGCTTCAGCCCTGGACGGGTGAAGCCTGGGGGGGGGGACCCCTTTATTGGGGGGGTCCCCACTCCTCCAGGTACCCCGTCCAAGGCTGACCAGCCACGGTGCTCATGTTTTGGCCGGGGGACCTTGTATAAAAAGTGTCCCCCGGCTGTGGCATGACACCGTGGGCTGTTGGAGCCCGGTGCTGGTTTCAAAATACGGGGGACCCCCAGATTTTTTGTCCCCCGTATTTTTGGAACCAGGACCGGTCCAAGAGTCCGGGGCTGGTTTCAGAAATACGGGGGACCCCTATGCTTTTTGTCCCCCCGTATTTTTGGAACCAGGTCCGGCTCAATGAGCCCGGGGCTGGTTATGCTTAGGAGGGGGGACCCCACGCCGTTTTTTTTTTGCACAAAATCGCATTTATGAAAATGCGCACATTTTCATGACTGAAAATGCGCACATTTTCATGACTAAAAATCGCCCGAAATCGCGGCAAATCGCATTTTTTGTCGCTAATTCGCATCTCATTACATATGCGAATTCGCAGTAAAAAACGCGATTTTTAAAGGTGCGATTTCTGGCGAGTTTGGAACTCGTCCAAAAATCACACCCTATTACATTTCGCCCACAGTGTGTGCTCTGCAGCAGCCGAACGCCGAACCTTTCCCCTGTTACTTTACATAGGAAGAACCGGGAACGTGACTCCTCCCTCTGTGGGCGGAGCACAGATATCACAGCCAATACACAGTGACAGAACTCACAGTGTGTGCCCTGCAGCAGCCGACCGCCGAACATTTCCCTTTTTACTTTACATAAGAAGAACTGGGAAAGTGACTCCTCCCCCTGGGCGGAGCACAGATATCACAGCCAATAAATGGTGACAGAACTCACAGTGTGTGCCCTGCAGCAGCCGACCGCCGAACCTTTCCCTGTTACTTTACATAGGAAGAACCGGGAAAGTGACTCCTCCCCCTGTGGGCGGAGCACAGATATCACAGCCAATAAATGGTGACAGAACTCACAGTGTGTGCCCTGCAGCAGCCGACCACCGAACCTTTCCCCTGTTACTTTACATAGGAAGAACCGGGAAAGTGACTCCTCCCCCTGGGCGGAGCACAGATATCACAGCCGATAAATGGTGACAGAACTCACAGTGTGTGCCCTGCAGCAGCCGACCGCCGAACATTTCCCTTTTTACTTTACATAGGAAGAACAGGGAAAGTGACTCCTCCCCATGGGTGGAGCACAGGTATCACAGCCAATAAACGAAGACAGAATTCACAGTGTGTGCCCTGCAGCAGCCGACCACCGAACCTTTCCCGTTACTTTACATAGGAAGAACCGGGAAAGTGACTCCTCCCCCTGGGCGGAGCCCAGATATCACAGCCAATACACAGTGACAGAACTCACAGTGTGTGCTCTGCAGCAGCCGACCGCCGAACCTTTCCCCTGTTACTTTACATAGGAAGAACTGGGAAAGTGACTCCTCCCCCTGTTAATATAGACATTAACAATGACACCCTACACTATTAATATCTTGGCACGTATGCTAGGCACTCTGCCGTACCCATAATCCCAGTCACTACAGGACACATACTGACCTACTGTGTGCATAACACCAACCCATCTCCAGGGATCCCTCAGTCTGTATCAGCGCCCACTGCCGTCAGATGGGGATGAGACCTGTCACTGTGTTACCAGCCTGCGGTGAGACCCGTCACTGTGTTACCAGCCTGCGGTGAGACCCGTCACTGTGTTACCAGCCTGCGGTGAGACCCGTCAATGTGTTACCAGCCTGCGGTGAGACCCGTCACTGTGTTACCAGCCTGCGGTGAGACCCGTCAATGTGTTACCAGCCTGCGGTGAGACCCGTCACTGTGTTACCAGCCTGTGGTGAACCTGGTGCCTGGAGGTGAGACCCACCACTGTGTTACCAGCCTGTGATGACCCTGGTGCCTGCAGTGAGACCCGTTACTGTGTTACCAGCCTGCGGTGAGACCCGTTACTGTGTTACCAGCCTGCGGTGAGACCCGTCACTGTGTTACCAGCCTGCGGTGAGACCCGTCACTGTGTTACCAGCCTGTGGTGAACCTGGTGCCTGGAGGTGAGACCCACCACTGTGTTACCAGCCTGTGATGACCCTGGTGCCTGTGGTGAGACCCGTCACTGTGTTACCAGCCTGCAGTGAGACCCGTTACTGTGTTACCAGCCTGCGGTGAGACCCGTTACTGTGTTACCAGCCTGCGGTGAGACCCGTCACTGTGTTACCAGCCTGAGGTGAGACCCGTCACTGTGTTACCAGCCTGAGATGAGACCCGTCACTGTTACCAGCCTGAGGTGAGACCATTACTGTGTTACCAGCCTGCGGTGAGATCCGTCACTGTCTTACCAGCCTGCGGTGAGACCCGTCACTGTCTTACCAGCCTGCGGTGAGACCCGTCACTGTGTTACCAGCCTTTGGTGAGACCTGTCACTGTGTTACCAGCCTTTGGTGAGACCTGTCACTGTGTTACCAGCCTGTGGTGACCCTGGTGCCTGGAGGTGAGACCCATCACTTTGTTACCAGCCTGTGATGACCCTGGTGCCTGTGGTGAGACCCGTCACTGTGTTACCAGCCTGTGGTGAGACCCGTCACTGTGTTACCAGCCTGCGGTGAGACCCATCACTGTGTTAGCAGCCTGCGGTGAGACCCGTCACTGTGTTACCAGCCTGCGGTGAGACCTGTCACTGTGTTACCAGCCTGCGGTGAGACCCGTTACTGTGTTACCAGCCTGCGGTGAGACCCGTTACTGTGTTACCAGCCTGCGGTGAGACCCATTACTGTGTTACTAGCCTGCGGTGAGACCCGTCACTGTCTTACCAGCCTGCGGTGAGACCATCACTGTCTTACCAGCCTGTGGTGAGACCATCACTGTCTTACCAGCCTGTGGTGAGACCCGTCACTGTCTTACCAGCCTGTGGTGAGACCCGTCACTGTCTTACCAGCCTGTGGTGAGACCCGTCACTGTCTTACCACGGTGTCTGAGATACCGGGAGGGGGGAGCATCAGGGGCTGACACTGGGATTCTACATCACTGCGTCTGGGATACGGGGAGGGGGGGCACCAGGGGCCAATACTTGGATTCTACATCACTGCGTCTGGGATACTTGGAGGGGCACATCAGGGGCTGACACTGGGATTCTACATCATTGCGCCTGGGATACTGGGAGGGGCACATCAGGGGCTGACACTGGGATTCTACATCACTGCGCCTGGGATACTGGGAGGGGGAGGCAACGGGGGCCAACACTGGGATTCTACATCACTGCGCCTGGGATACGGGGAGGGGGAACAACAGGGCCGACACTGAGATTCTACATCACTGCGTCTGGGATACTGGGAGGGGGGCACCGGGTGCCAACACTGGGATTCTACAGCACTGTGCCTGGGATACTGGGAGGGGGGACAACGGGGCCGACACTGGGATTCTAAATCACTGCGCCTGGGATACTGGGATGGGTGCACCAGGTGCTGACACTGGGATTCTAAATCACTGCGCCTGGGATACTGGGAGGGGGGACAACGGGGCCGACACTGAGATTCTACATCACTGCGTCTGGGATACTGGGATGGGTGCACCAGGTGCTGACACTGGGATTCTACATCACTGCATCTGGGATACTGGGAGGGGCATATCAGGGGCCGACACTGGGATTCTAAATCACTGCGCCTGGGATACTGGGAGGGGGGCAACGGGGGCCAACACTGGGATTCTACATCACTGCATCTGGGATACTGGGGGGGGGGGGACAACGGGGCCGACACTGGGATTCTAAATCACTGCGCCTGGGATACTGGGAGGGGGGCAACGGGGGCCAACACTGGGATTCTACATCACTGCGCCTGGGATACTGGGATGGGTGCACCAGGTGCTGACACTGGGATTCTACATCACTGCATCTGGGATACTGGGAGGGGCATATCAGGGGCTGACACTGGGATTCTACATCACTGCGCCTGGGATACTGGGAGGCACTGGGGGCCAACACAGGGATTCTACATCACTGCGCCTGGGATACTGGGAGGGCCACATCGGCACTCTCCCCGACCTTGCAAAGCTTCAAACGGGCACTGAAAACTCACCTATTCATCAAAGCGTACCCTTCCACTGCATAAACCAGCTGGTTCTCCGACCCCTTGCCTGTTTACATCCTGCTATCTAACCACCACCCACTCGCTTGCACCTCTTGTAATCTGTCTGTCTCCCCTTCCTACTAGATTGTAAGCTCCTCTGAGCAGGGCCCTCTTCCCTCCTGTTGTCAAAGCCCTCTTCTCTTCACATGTCACTCACAGCTCTCCTATACTCCAACACTCAGTGACCATCTTTGTCCGCATACTCATCTCCATCATTGGCCTCAAGCCTCTTATAGTATGCTGATTGGGTCCTCACTACTTATATCCAAGCTGTAATGTGTATTGATCTGTGGCGCTCTTTATTTGTACTGTATTTATTCAATGTTATGCAAAGCTTTGTCTCCCTGTACTGTTCCTTTGTACGGCGCTGCGAAACACTTGGGGCGCCTTATAAATAAAATTATAATAATAATAATCAGGGGCTGACACTGAGATTCTACATCACTGCGCCCGGGATACTGGGAGGCACTGGGGACCAACACTGGGATTCTACATCACTGCGCCTGGGATACGGGGAGGGGGAACAACGGGGGCCGACACTGGGATTCTACATCACTGCGCCTGGGATACTGGGAGGCACTGGGGCTAACACTGGAATTCTACATCACTGCGCCTGGGATACTGGGAGGCACTGGGGCCAACACTGGGATTCTACATCACTGCACCTGGGATACGGGGAGGCACTGGGGGCCAACACTGGGATTCTCCATCACTGCGCCTGGGATAAGGGGAGGGGGGGGGGGGGCACTGGGGATCTAAGCTGGTTTCCAAAGCTGAGTAATTGTTTTCGCCATCAGGCTCTTGGCCTCTGGATCAGACCCCTCAGAGAGGGGCGACCATTGTTCTGTCCTTTTGATTCCCACCGGTTCCCTGGCAGGGTGACAGAGAGGTAACTGGCCCAGGCCCAGGGAGGTCATGGCATAGCTGCTAGACAGAAGAGCTTGCAATTACATGTCAGCTCACTCACACATGTAGCCATTACCACACTGTGTATGTAGGACTACTGCTCCCAGCTGGCTGGGGAGGTTGAGAGTCCTGTCCCGGGCAGCTCAGTAACCACAGGCTTTATGCACCGTGTAGTGTGTACACATACTGGCAGCACACAGCAACACATACCAGCACACAATAATAATAATATTACAAAGTACACACACAACCACAGTATGACGACACACAACTGTGACACACTAGAGCAGTGCACAGATGTGTTGGATGTTGTGTCTTATTATTGGGGAATTTAGTGTTTAGTCACCACACTACACACCTACACTCATGTAAATGATGTACCACAAATTCTCCGCACACTGCAACACTGCGCGGTAATATACTCCATACACTGCAGCACTGTAATCTACTCTATACACTCCAGCACTGCACCGTAACATGCTCCAAACACTGCAGCACTGCGCAGTAATATACTCCATACACTGCAGCACTGTAATATACTCTGTACACTCCAGCACTGCACCGTAATATACTCCAAACACTGCCGAGCTGCACAGTAATATACTCCATACACTGCAGCACTGTAATATACTCTGTACACTCCAGCACTGCACCATAATATACTCCAAACACTGCCGCACTGCACAGTAATATACTCCATACGCTGCAGCACTGTAATATACTCTGTACACTCCAGCACTGCACCATAATATACTCCATACACTGCAGCACTGCACCGTAACATGCTCCAAACACTGCAGCACTGCGCAGTAATATACTCCATACACTGCAGCACTGTAATATACTCTGTACACTCCAGCACTGCACCATAATATACTCCATACACTGCAACACTGCACAGTAATATACTCCATACACTGCAGCACCGCACAGTAATATACTCCATACACTGCAGCACTGAAATATACTCTGTACACTCCAGCACTGCACCATAATATACTCCAAACACTGCCGCGCTGCACAGTAATATACTCCATACACTGCAGCACTGTAATATACTCTGTACACTCCAGCACTGCACCATAATATACTCCATACACTGCATCACTGCACAGTAATATACTCCATACACTGCAGCACTGTAATATACTCTGTACACTCCAGCACTGCACCGTAATATACTCCATACGCTGCAGCACTGTAATATACTCTATACACTGCAGCACTGCACCGTAACATGCTCCAAACACTGCAGCACTGCGCAGTAATATACTTCATACGCTGCAGCACTGTAATATACTCTATACACTCCAGCACTGCACCGTAACATGCTCCAAACACTGCAGCACTGCGCAATAATATACTCCATACACTGCAGCACTGTAATATACTCTGTACACTCCAGCACTGCACCGTAATATACTCCAAACACTGCCGCGCTGCACAGTAATATACTCCATACACTGCAGCACTGTAATATACTCTGTACACTCCAGCACTGCACCATAACATACTCCAAACACTGCCGCGCTGCACAGTAATATACTCCATACACTGCAGCACTGTAATATACTCTGTACACTTCATACTGCACCGTAATATACTCCATACGCTGCAGCACTGTAATATACTCTATACACTCCAGCACTGCACCATAATATACTCCAAACACTGCCGCGCTGCACAGTAATATACTCCATACGCTGCAGCACTGTAATATACTCTGTACACTCCAGCACTGCACCATAATATACTCCATACACTGCAGCACTGCACAGTAATATACTCCATACGCTGCAGCACTGTAATATACTCTGTACACTCCAGCACTGCACCATAATATACTCCATACACTGCAGCACCGCACAGTAATATACTCCATACACTGCAGCACTGTAATATACTGTGTACACTCCAGCATTGCACCATAATATACTCCATACACTGCAGCACCGCACAGTAATATACTCCATACACTGCAGCACTGTAATATACTCTGTACACTCCAGCACTGCACCGTAATATACTCCATACACTGCAGCACCGCACAGTAATATACTCCATACACTGCAGCACTGTAATATACTCTGTACACTCCAGCACTGCACCGTAATATACTCCATACACTGCAGCACCGCACAGTAATATAGTCCATACACTGCAGCACTGTAATATACTCCGTACACTCCAGCACTGCACCGTAATATACTCCATACACTGCAGCACCGCACAGTAATATACTCCATACACTGCAGCACCGCACCGTAATATACTCCATACACTCCAGTACAGCAATATTCTCTGTATGGGTGTGGATCGATGGTGTAATGGTTACATTACTGCCTCACAGCGCTGAGGTCATGGGTTCTATTCCCACCATGTGTTATATATACGGGGCAGTACGGATGGTGTAATGGTTAGTATTACTGCCTCACAGCACTGAGGTCATGGGTTCTATCCCCACCATGTGTTATATATACGGGGCAGTATGGATGGTGTAATGGTTACATTACCGCCTCACAGCGCTGAGGTCATGGGTTCTATCCCCACCATGTTTTATATATACAGGGCAGTACGGATGGTGTAATGGTTACATTACTGCCTCACAGCGCTGAGGTCATGGGTTCTATCCCCACCATGTGTTATATATACGGGGCAGTACGGACGGTGTAATGGTTACATTACTGCCTCACAGCGCTGAGGTCATGGGTTCTATTCCCACCATGTGTTATATATACGGGCAGCACGGATGGTGTAATGGTTAGCATTACTGCCTCACAGCACTGAGGTCATGGGTTCTATTCCAACCATGGCTCTAACTGTGCAGAGTTTGTATATTCTCCCCGTGCTTACGTGGGATCGATGGTGTAATGGTTACATTACTGCCTCACAGCGCTGAGGTCATGGGTTCTATTCCCACCATGTGTTATACAGGGCAGTACGGACGGTGTAATGGTTAGCATTACCACCTCACAGCGCTGAGGTCATGGGTTCTATCCCCACCATGTGTTATATATACGGGGCAGTACGGATGGTGTAATGGTTACATTACTGCCTCACAGCGCTGAGGTCATGGGTTCTATCCCCACCATGTGTTATATATACGGGCAGCACGGATGGTGTAATGGTTAGCATTACTGCCTCACAGCACTGAGGTCATGGGTTCTATTCCAACCATGGCTCTAACTGTGCAGAGTTTGTATATTCTCCCCGTGCTTACGTGGGTTTCCTCTGGATACTCCGGTTTCCTCCCACAATCTAAAAATATACTGGTAGGTAGGGTTACCACCTTCCCCCTTTAATTTCGGACACATATTAATTACACAGGTTCTGTGGAAGTTTAAAATCAGGTGAAATGGAGTCTTGAAGTCAGCCAGCCACAGAACCTGTGTAATTAATATGTGTCCGGAATTAAAGGGGAAAGGTGGTAACCATACTGGTTGGTTAATTGGCTCCCAACAAATTAACCCTAGAATGTCTGTGTGTGCGTGTACCCTCTATTGAATGACCCACTATTATGTTGGTTTTTGCAAATCTTATTACTAATGCCCTTTGGTGTGCTGGTGGTTAAATTTCCCTCCCTTGCAGCACCTGGGGGGCATTACTAGTTTGATTGAGCAGCTTTCACCACTGTTTTTATATGCAAGAGGCATGTGTTGGGACCTGCATTTGGAGGGCATGCTGGTTCCTGTAGTGCCACAAAAAGGATTTAGGGGTAACTCCTGATAGGCTGGCTCTCAACTTAGATATATTGGTAAGTGCTGTTATCATGTAGCCTTACAGTAGACAATTATATGGCCCAGATTGGGTGCTGTTATCATGCAGTGTAGGACTTCCGGTATCAGAGAAGCCTTGACGAGGCCCGGAAGCTTATCATATCTTCTGCAAAATATATGTAACTAATACCCTTTTTAGACCAAAACGCCGGGTCGCACCCGGCTTTTTGGACCCTGGTTGAAGCCGGGTGCGACCCGGCGTTTAGGGGCATTTACACCGGACGGGCTTAAACACCCGCACCCCCCTCCCGCCCCTTCCCGGTGCTTGAAGATGACAGCGCGATATCATCTTCAAGTGCCGATCGACGCCGCCGTACCCGGAACGCTGCTGGGGGCAGCCCAGCACTAAGGTAAGCTGCTAGGCTGCCCCCAGTCCCCGCGCGCACCCCCCCGCCATTGGACAGGAGGTGAATGGATGCCGCACACAGGCATCCGTTCACCTCCCTCCCCCGCCGCTGCTGTCTGCAGAGTATAGCAGAAAGCAGCGCCGGCTGTCAGTGTCAGACTGACAATCCGTCCAACCTGCGGACGCTGCAGTCCGCAGGTTGGACGTTCCCCATTCATGTAAATGGGAGCCGGGTCATCCGACCCGTCGTTCCCATTTACACCGCCCTCTACCCAGGTCCTAGCCGTGTTCTACCCAGGTCAGGACCTGGGTAGAAGTCCAGTGTAAAGGGACACGGCATTAGGGATTTACACCGCCGAAGATCCGGGTCTGACCCGCCGCTGACCCGGATTTTTCGGCGGTGTAAAAGGGGTATTAGATCTCTGAATGACTCTCTATTATGTTGGTTTTTCAAATCTTATTACTAATGCCCTTTGGTGTGCTGGGGGTTAAATCCCCCTCCCTTGCAGCACCTGGGAGGCATTACTAGTTTGATTGAGCAGCTCTCACCACTGTTTTTATAGGGAATATAGATTGTAAGCTCCACTGGGGCAGGGACTGATGAGAGTGTTCAAATATTCTCTGTACAGCGCTGTGGAATATGTGTGCGCTATATAAATAACTGGTAATAATAGTCTCTGTACAGCGCTGCGGAATATGTGTGCGCTATATAAATAACTGGTAATAATAGTCTCTGTACAGCGCTGCGGAATATGTGTGCGCTATATAATAACTGGTAATAATAGTCTCTGTACAGTGCTGCGGAATAAGTGTGCACTATATAATAACTGGTAATAATAGTCTCTGTACAGCTCTGCGGAATATGTGTGCGCTATATAATAACTGGTAATAATAGTCTCTGTACAGCTCTGCGGAATATGTGTGCGCTATATAATAACTGGTAATAATAGTCTCTGTACAGCGCTGCGGAATATGTGTGCACTATATAAATAACTGGTAATAATATTCTCTGTATAGTGCTGCGGATAAGTGTGCGCTATATAATAACTGGTAATAATATTCTCTGTACAGCGCTGTGGAATATGTGTGCACTATATAAATAACTGGTAATAATAGTCTCTGTACAGTGCTGTGGAATATGTGTGCGCTATATAATAACTGGTAATAATACTCTCTGTACAGCGCTGTGGAATATGTGTGCACTATATAATAACTGGTAATAATAATCTCTGTACAGCGCTGTGGAATATGTGTGCTCTATATAAATAATTGGTAATAATAGTCTCTGTACAGCACTGTGGAATATGTGTGCGCTATATAAATAACTGGTAATAATAGTCTCTGTACAGTGCTGTGGAATATGTGTGCGCTATATAATAACTGGTAATAATATTCTCTGTACAGCGCTGTGGAATATGTATGCGCTATATAATAACTGGTAATAATAGTCTCTGTACAGCGCTGTGGAATATGTATGCACTATATAATAACTGGTAATAATATTCTCTGTACAGCGCTGCGGAATATGTGTGCGCTATATAAATAACTGGTAATAATAGTCTCTGTACAGCGCTGCGGAATATGTGTGCGCTATATAATAACTGGTAATAATAATCTCTGTACAGCGCTGTGGAATATGTGTGCGCTATATAATAACTGGTAATAATACTCTCTGTACAACGCTGCGGAATATGTGTGCGCTGTATAATAACTGGTAATAATAGTCTCTGTACAGCGCTGCGGAATATGTGTGCGCTATATAATAGCTGGTAATATTCTCTGTACAGCGCTGCGGAATATGTGTGCGCTATATAATAACTGGTAATAATAGTCTGCACAGCGCTGTGGAATATGTATGCGCTATATAATAACTGGTAATAATAATCTCTGTACAGCGCTGTGGAATATGTGTGCGCTATATAATAATTGGTAATAATAGTCTCTGTACAGCGCTGTGGAATATGTGTGCACTATATAAATAACTGGTAATAATAGTCTCTGTACAGCACTGTGGAATATGTGTGCGCTATATAAATAACTGGTAATAATAGTCTCTGTACAGTGCTGTGGAATATGTGTGCGCTATATAAGAAACTGTTAATAAATAAATACACTGCAGCACCGCATTTTAACATACTCCGTACACTGCAGCCCCACACCATAATATACTTTATACTCTCTAATACCACACCATAATACACTATGTACACTGCCACACCACATTGTAATATACTCAGTACACTGCAGCACTGTGCTGTAATTTACTCCTTACACCATAATATACTCCATACTCTGCAGCACCGCAATTCAGTCCATATGCTGGAACACTGCACTGTAATATACTCCATACACTGCACCATAATATACTCGTACACTGCAGCACAGCACCATAATATACTTCGTACACTGCAACACCGCACTGTAATATACTCCATACACTGCTGCACTGTGCTGTAATTTACTCCATACACTGCACCATAATAGACTCGTACACTGCAGCACAGCACCATAATATACTTCGTACACTGCAATACCACACTGTAATTTACTCTGTACGCTGCAGCACTGCGCTGTAATATACTCTGTACAGTGCCATGCCACGCTGGAATATACTCCGTACACTACAATGCAGCACTGTAATATACTCTGTACACTGGAACGCCACACTGTAATATACTCCATACACCGCTACGCCGCTGTGTAATATACTCCATACACCGCAATGCCATTTTGTAATATACTCTGTACACTGCGCTGTAATAAACTCCATACACTGCAAGGCCGAGCTGTATACGCCGTTTACTGCAGCACTGCACCATAATATACTCAGTACACTGCAGCACTGTGCTGTAATTTACTCCTTACACCATAATATACTCCATACTCTGCAGCACCGCAATTCAGTCCATATGCTGGAACACTGCACTGTAATATACTCCATACACTGCACCATAATATACTCGTACACTGCAGCACAGCACCATAATATACTTCGTACACTGCAACACCGCACTGTAATATACTCCATACACTGCTGCACTGTGCTGTAATTTACTCCATACACTGCACCATAATATACTCGTACACTGCAGCACAGCACCATAATATACTTCGTACACTGCAATACCACACTGTAATTTACTCTGTACGCTGCAGCACTGCGCTGTAATATACTCTGTACAGTGCCATGCCACGCTGGAATATACTCCGTACACTACAATGCAGCACTGTAATATACTCTGTACACTGGAACGCCACACTGTAATATACTCCATACACCGCTACGCCGCTGTGTAATATACTCCATACACCGCAATGCCGTTTTGTAATATACTCTGTACACTGCGCTGTAATAAACTCCATACACTGCAAGGCCGAGCTGTATACGCCGTTTACTGCAGCACTGCACCATAATATACTCTGAACACTGCAGCACTGCACCATGATATACTCCGTACACTGCAACACCGCACTGTAATATACTCCGTACACTGCAACACCGCACTGTAATATACTCCGTACACTGCAACACCGCACTCTAATATACTCCATACACTGCAACACCATGCTGTAACATGCTCCGTACAATGGAGCACTGCACTGTAATATACTCCGTACACTGCAACACTGCACTCTAATATACTCCGTACACTGCAACACCGCATTGTAATATACTCTGTACACTGCAACACTGCACTGTAATATACTCTGTACACTGCAGCACTGCACTGTAATATACTCCGTACACTGCAACACCAAGCTGTAACATGCTCCGTACAATGGAGCACTGCACTCTAATATACTCCGTACACTGCAACACTGCACTGTAATATACTCCGTACAATGGAGCACTGCACTGTAATACACTCCATACACTGCAACACCGCACTGTAATATACTCCATACACTGCAATACCGCACTGTAATATACTCCGTACACTGCAACACCGCACTGTAATATACTCCGTACACTGCAACACCGCACTGTAATATACTCCGTTCACTGCAACACTGCACTGTAATATACTCCGTACACTGCAACACCGCCCTGTAATATACTCCGTACACTGCAACACCATGCTGTAACATGCTCCGTACAATGGAGCACTGCACTCTAATATACTCCGTACACGGCAACACTGCACTGTAATATACTCCGTACACTGCAACACCGCACTGTAATATACTCCGTACACTGCAACACCGCACTGTAATATACTCCGTACACTGCAACACCGCACTGTAATATACTCCGTACACTGCAACACCGCACTGTAATATACTCCGTACACTGCAACACCATTCTGTAACATGCTCTGTACAATGGAGCACTGCACTGTAATATACTCCGTACACTGCAACACTGCACTGTAATATACTCCGTACACTGCAACACCGCACTCTAATATACTCCATACACTGCAACACCATGCTGTAACATGCTCCGTACAATGGAGCACTGCACTGTAATATACTCCGTACACTGCAACACTGCACTCTAATATACTCCGTACACTGCAACACCGCATTGTAATATACTCTGTACACTGCAACACCGCACTGTAATATACTCTGTACACTGCAGCACTGCACTGTAATATACTCCGTACACTGCAACACCATGCTGTAACATGCTCCGTACAATGGAGCACTGCACTCTAATATACTCCGTACACTGCAACACTGCACTGTAATATACTCCGTACAATGGAGCACTGCACTGTAATACACTCCATACACTGCAACACCGCACTGTAATATACTCCATACACTGCAACACCGCACTGTAATATACTCCATACACTGCAACACCGCACTGTAATATACTCCGTACACTGCAACACCGCACTGTAATATACTCCGTTCACTGCAACACTGCACTGTAATATACTTCGTACACTGCAACACCGCCCTGTAATATACTCCGTACACTGCAACACCATGCTGTAACATGCTCCGTACAATGGAGCACTGCACTCTAATATACTCCGTACACTGCAACACTGCACTGTAATATACTCGTACACTGCAACACCGCACTGTAATATACTCCGTACACTGCAACACCGCACTGTAATATACTCCGTACACTGCAACACCGCACTGTAATATACTCCGTACACTGCAACACCGCACTGTAATATACTCCGTACACTGCAACACCATGCTGTAACATGCTCTGTACAATGGAGCACTGCACTGTAATATACTCCGTACACTGCAACACTGCACTGTAATATACTCCGTACACTGCAACACCGCACTGTAATATACTCCGTACACTGCAACACCATGCTGTAACATGCTCTGTACAATGGAGCACTGCACTGTAATATACTCCGTACACGGCAACACTGCACTGTAATATACTCCGTACACTGCAACACCGCACTGTAATATACTCCGTACACTGCAACACCGCACTGTAATATACTCCGTACACTGCAACACCGCACTGTAATATACTCCGTACACTGCAACACTGCACTGTAATATACTCTGTACACTGAAATGTTGCAAAATAATGTTCTATATTATTGAAAAGTTACGTCATAAAAGGCTGAAGTACACACACACACACACACAACCAGGGGAGAGCCTCTGAGATTATATATACAGTACACACACACACACACACACACATAGAACCAGGTGAGACCCTCTGTGATTGTATATACAGTACACACACACACACACACACACACATACATAGAACCAGGAGCGTATCCTCTGTGATTGTATATACAGTACACACACACAAACGCACATAGAACCAGGTGAGACCCTCTGTGATTGTATATACAGTACACACACACACACACACACACATAGAACCAGGAGAGAGCCTCTGTGATTATATATACAGTACACACACACACACATAGAACCAGGAGAGACCCTCTGTGATTATATATACAGTACACACACACACACACACACGCACATAGAACCAGGTGAGACCCTCTGTGATTGTATATACAGTACACACACACACACAGAGAGAACCAGGAGAGTGATTATTTATACAGCACACACACAGAACCAGGAGAAATCCTCTGTGATTATATATACAGTGTACACACACACACACACACACACACACACACACACACACACACACACATAGAACCAGGAGAAATCCTCTGTGATTATATATACAGTACACACACACACACACACATAGAACCAGGAGCGTATCCTCTGTGATTATATATACAGTACACACACACACACGCACATAGAACCAGGTGAGACCCTCTGTGATTATATATACAGTACACACACACACACACACACACGCACATAGAACCAGGAGAGTATCCTCTGTGATTATATATACAGTACACACACACACACGCACATAGAACCAGGTGAGACCCTCTGTGATTGTATATACAGTACACACACACACACATAGAACCAGGAGAGAGCCTCTGTGATTATATATACAGTGTACACACACACACACACACACACACATAGAACCAGGAGCGTATCCTCTGTGATTATATATACAGTACACACACACACACGCACATAGAACCAGGTGAGACCCTCTGTGATTGTATATACAGTACACACACACACACACACACACACACATAGAACCAGGAGAGAGCCTCTGTGATTATATATACAGTGTACACACACACACACACACACACACACATAGAACCAGGAGCGTATCCTCTGTGATTATATATACAGTACACACACACACACACACGCACATAGAACCAGGAGAGTATCCTCTGTGATTATATATACAGTACACACACACACACACGCACATAGAACCAGGAGAAATCCTCTGTGATTATATATACAGCACACACACACACACACACACACACACACACACACACATAGAACCAGGAGAGTATCCTCTGTGATTATATATACAGTACACACACATAGAACCAGGAGAGAGCCTCTGTGATTATATATACAGTACACACACACACACACATAGAACCAGGAGAGACCCTCTGTGATTTTATATATATATATATATATATATATATATATATATATATATACAGTACACACACACACACACACACACACACACACATAGAACCAGGAGAGTATCCTCTGTGATTATATATACAGTACACACACATAGAACCAGGAGAGTATCCTCTGTGATTATATATACAGTACACACACACACACACACACACACACATAGAACCAGGAGAAATCCTCTGTGATTATATATACAGTACACACACACACACACATAGAACCAGGAGAGACCCTCTGTGATTATATATACAGTATACACACACACATAGAACCAGGAGAAATCCTCTGTGATTATATATACAGTACACACACACATAGAACCAGGAGAGTATCCTCTGTGATTATATATACAGTATACACACACACACACACACACACACACACATAGAACCAGGATAGAGCCTCTGTGATTATATATACAGTACACACACACACACACACACACACATAGAACCAGGAGAGTATCCTCTGTGATTATATATACAGTACACACACACACACACACACACACATAGAACCAGGAGAAATCCTCTGTGATTATATATACAGTACACACACACATAGAACCAGGAGAGTATCCTCTGTGATTATATATACAGCACACACACACACACACACACACACACACACACATAGAACCAGGAGAGACCCTCTGTAATTATATATACAGTACACACACACAAATAGAACCAGGAGAGAGCCTCTGTGATTATATATACAGTACACACACAGAGAACCAGGAGAGTGATTATATATACAGCACACACACAGAACCAGGAGAAATCCTCTGTGATTATATATGCAGTACACACACACACACACACACACATAGAACCAGGAGCGTATCCTCTGTGATTATATATACAGTACACACACACATAGAACCAGGAGAGTATCCTCTGTGATTATATATATACAGTACACACACACACACACACATAGAACCAGGAGAGACCCTCTGTAATTATATATACAGTACACACACACACACACACACACAAACACACACACATAGAACCAGGAGAGAGCCTCTGTGATTATATATACAGTATACACACACACACACACACACACACACACACACACACATAGAACCAGAAGAGACCCTCTGTAATTATATATACAGTGCACACACACACACACACACACACACACACACACACACACACATACATAGAACCAGGAGAGAGCCTCTGTGATTATATATACAGTACACACACATAGAACCAGGAGAGAATCCTCTGTGATTATATATACAGTACACACACACACACACACACACACACACACACACACACATAGAACCAGGAGAGAGCCTCTGTGATTATATATACAGTATACACACACACACAAACACACACACACACACACACATAGAACCAGAAGAGACCCTCTGTAATTATATATACAGTGCACACACACACACACACACACACACACACATACATAGAACCAGGAGAGAGCCTCTGTGATTATATATACAGTACACACACATAGAACCAGGAGAGAATCCTCTGTGATTATATATACAGTACACACACACACACACACACACACACATAGAACCAGGAGAGACCCTCTTGTATACACAGTACACAATTCAGACATTTCTACGAATGCTAAGTGTAACAAGTCAGCTGCAAATTATGTTTGTTTGGGAAATTTACTCAAAGCTAAACAAGTATACTGAGCCGTATATATGGTGCCAAGTGTAACAGGCTGAGCTGTATATGGTGCCAAGTGTAACAGGCTAAGCCATATGTGGTGCCGAGTGTAACAGAATAAGCCATATATGGTGCCAAGTGTAACAGGCTAAGTCATATGTGGTGCCGAGTGTAACAGGCTAAGCCATATGTGGTGCCGAGTGTAACAGGCTGAGCTGTATATGGTGCCAAGTGTAACAGGCTGAGCTGTATATGGTGCCAAGTGTAACAGGCTAAGCCATATGTGGTGCCAAGTGTAACAGAATAATCCATATATGGTGCCAAGTGTAACAGGCTAAGCCATATATGGTGCCGAGTGTAACAGGCTAAGTCATATGTGGTGCCGAGTGTAACAGGCTAAGATATATATGGTGCCAATTGTAACAGGCTAAGCCACATATGTGGTCCTGAGTGTAACAGGCTAAGCCATATATGGTGCCAAGTGTAACAGGCTAAGTCATATGTGGTGCCGAGTGTAACAGAATAAGCCATATACTGTATGGTGCCAAGTGTAACAGGCTAAGTCATATGTGGTGCTGAGTGTAACAGGCTAAGCCATATATGGTGCCAAGTGTAACAGGCTAAGTCATATGTGGTGCCGAGTGTAACAGGCTAAGTCATATGTGGTGCCGAGTGTAACAGGCTAAGACATATATGGTGCCAACTAGGTGATTCATTGCGCCCTACGGGCGCTCTTCACACCGTCTTTAGGGGCTGCGCCCCCTTAATTTGTGAACATTTGTATATGAGAAATATGGTTAATTTGTATGACAGATGGCCTGTATTGCAACTTGAGTTATAGGTGAAATGTGTTAAATAGAGAGCATATGATGTGGAAGGGGGTGTGTGTTGTTTTGTTTAATTAAAAAGCGGTTACAGAGTAAGATGTACATTGATAGTGTGGATGGTACAGTGACATTTGTGGGTGTGGGGGGGGCTGTGTGTGCATGTTGTTTAGGTGTGTGTGTGTAATAGTATAGTAGGGTGTTTCTGAGTCAGCGGCTCCCCACTGGCGGAGGTCACGACACAGGAAAACAGGAGGCTGGGTAGTGGTGTGTGGGCATAAGGGGGACTAAAGAGGAGGGTGGGAGATACTGTGCAGCTTCTGCCAGTGGGTGAGGGTCCAGCGTGGCAGTACAGGATGGTGGCCCTTAGTCAGTGTCTCCTCCTACTGGGTGGGAGTTCGGGTGCATGAGAGCAGGAGGCTGGGCTATGAGGCATGATAGGGGCATGTGAGCAAAACAGCGTCAGCGACTCCCCAGTGGTGAAAGTTACGGTTCAGGAGAGCAGGAAGCTGGGTAGTGATAGGGGTGTGTGAGTATACGGGGGACTAAAGAGGGGCTTAGGGGTGCCGTGAATTGCGGGAGGGGCGCGGGGGTGCCGTGAATCAAGGGAGGGAGGGGGCGCAGGTGTCGGCGAATCGTGGGAGAGGGCGGGGGTCCGCAAAGCGTGGGAGGGGGCGTAAATTGCGCGAGGGCGGGTTGCGAATCGTGGGAGGGAGGTGCGCGGGGGGTCCGTGAATTGCGGGAGGGGGGGGCACGGGGCGCGATGAATCACCTAGTTGGTTATATATTCTTGTAGAAGGATGGTAGGATGTTGCGGTCATTCAGATGCATTTACATAAACAGTAATAGTAGCAGTAAAAGGTCTGACTTAAAACACCTACAGTAAAACAGAACAGGTGTTATATATTATACAAAGAATTGGTTGATAATGTGTAGGTTGACGTGCACATAGTTCATAGTTGTCACTGGAAAAAAATTGCTACAAGAAAAAATCAACACAGAAAGTTCAACACATGTAAATGTTGACATAAGTGTGGCACTTCATCGGTGTCCATGTCAACACATGAGAATGAATATGAAAGCATTCAAAAAAAGAAAAATAAATCTTCAAAAACTCATGTCAACCTTTTTCATTGTCGACCATAGCCATGCCAGTGTTTTGCATGTGCCATTTAATCCTGGGGTTGCCGTGAGAGTGGGGGGGGAGGGAGGAGGTGAGGGGTGTCCGCGAATCACGGGAGGAGGGGTCGTGGGTGGATGCCGTGAATTGCGGGAGGGGGGGTCGCGGGGGGGGGGAGGGGGGGTGCCGCGAATCGTGGGATGGGGGGCGCGGGGGGTTGCAGTGAATCGCGGGAGGGGGGGTCGCGGGGGCGGGGGGTTGCCGCAATGACAGAAGGGGGGGTCAGGGGTGGGGAATCGCGGTAGGGGGGGTCGTGGGGGGCACCGTGAACCGCGGGAGGGGGGGCCCGGGGGGTTGGCGCGAATCGTGGGAGGGGGGGTTGCGGGGTGCTGCGCATTGCAGGAGGGGGGTGTCACGGGGTGGGGCCGCGAATCGCGGGAGTCACCGGGGGTGCCGCGAATTGCGGGGGGTGTGCTGCAAATCGCGGGAGGGGGGTCGCGGGGGGTGCCGCGAATCGCCACAAGAAAAAATCAACACAGAAAGGTCAACACATGTTAATGTTGACATAAGTGTGGCACTTCATTGGTGTCCATGTCGACACATGAGAATGAATATGAAAACATTGAAAAAGTGAAAAATAAGTCAGAGGCTCCACCCAGTGTTATATCTCCAGACACACTTTGAGTGACAGATGTAGCCAAATATATAAGAGATTGTAACAGGCTAAGCAACATATGTGGTCCTGAGTGTAACAGGCTAAGCCATATATGTGCCAAGTGTAACAGGCTAAGTCATATGTGGTGCAGAGTATAACAGGCTAAGCCACATATGTGGTGCTGAGTGTAACAGGTTAAGCCATATGTGGTGCCAAGTGTAACAGGCTAAGTCATATGTGGTGCCGAGTGTAACAGGCTAAGTCATATGTGGTGCCGAGTGTAACAGGCTAAGCCATATATGGTGCCGAGTGTAACAGGCTAAGTCATATGTGGTGCCGAGTGTAACAGGCTAAGTCATATGTGGTGCCGAGTGTAACAGGTTAAGTCATATGGGGTGCCAAGTGTAACAGGCTAACCCATATATGGTGCCAAGTGTAATAGGCTAAGTCATATGTGGTGCCAAGTGTAACAGGTTAAGCCATATGTGGTGCCAAGTGTAACAGGCTAAGCCATATATGGTGCCGAGTGTAACAGGCTAAGTCATATATGGTGCCGAGTGTAACAGGCTAAGCCACATATGTGGTGCTGAGTGTAACAGGTTAAGCCATATGTGGTGCTGAGTGTAACAGGTTAAGCCATATGTGGTGCTGAGTGTAACAGGTTAAGCCATATGTGGTGCTGAATGTAACAGGTTAAGCCATATGTGGTGCTAAGAGTAACAGGCTGAGCCATATGTGAAGCCAAGTGTAACAAACACATAGAACCAGGAGAGACCCTCTGTGATTATATATATATATACAGTACACACACACACACACATAGAACCAGGAGAGATCCTCTGTGATTATATATACAGTACACACACACACACACACACACACAAACACACATAGAACCAGGAGAGACCCTCTTGTATACACAGTACACAATTCAGACATTTCTACGAATGCTAAGTGTAACAAGTCAGCTGCAAATTATGTTTGTTTGGGAAATTTACTCAAAGCTAAACAAGTATACTGAGCCGTATATACTGTATGGTGCCAAATGTAACAGGCTGAGCTGTATATGGTGCCAAGTGTAACAGGCTAAGCCATATGTGGTGCCGAGTGTAACAGAATAAGCCATATATGGTGCCAAGTGTAACAGGCTAAGTCATATGTGGTGCCGAGTGTAACAGGCTAAGCCATATATGGTGCCAAGTGTAACAGGCTAAGTCATATGTGGTGCCGAGTGTAACAGGCTAAGACATATATGGTGCCGAGTGTAACAGGCTAAGCCACATATGTGGTCCTGAGTGTAACAGGCTAAGCCATATATGGTGCCAAGTGTAACAGGCTAAGTCATATGTGGTGCCGAGTGTAACAGGCTAAGACATATATGGTGCCGAGTGTAACAGGCTAAGCCACATATGTGGTCCTGAGTGTAACAGGCTAAGCCATATATGGTGCCAAGTGTAACAGGCTAAGTCATATGTGGTGCCGAGTGTAACAGGCTAAGCCACATATGTGGTGCTGAGTGTAACAGGTTAAGCCATATGTGGTGCTGAGTGTAACAGGTTAAGCCATATGTGGTGCTGAATGTAACAGGCTAAGCCATATATGGTGCCGAGTGTAACAGGTTAAGCCATATGTGGTGCTGAGTGTAACAGGTTAAGCCATATGTGGTGCTGAATGTAACAGGCTAAGCCATATATGGTGCTGAGTGCAACAGGTTAAGCCATATGTGGTGCCGAATGTAACAGAATAAGCCATATGTGGTGCCGAGTGTAACAGGCTGAGCCATATGTGAAGCCAAGTGTAACAAGCTGAGCCAAATGTGGTGCAAAAAGTAACATGCTGAGCCATATGTGATGCCGAGGGAAACAGGCTGAGCTGAATGTGGTGCAAAGTGTAACAGGCTGAGCCGTATGTAGTGCCAAGTGGAACAGGCTAAGCAGTATGTAGTGCCAAGTGGAACAGGCTGAACCGTAACTGGTACCAAGTGTAATAGGCTGAGCCGTATGTGGTGCAAAGTGGAACAGGGTGGGAGAAGGACAGTTGAAATGTTGGCTGGAGAAGAATGGACAGGATACTAGTTGGAGCAAGTCGGGCAGGTGGTGGGATGCTTGCTGGAGCAGGACAGTCGATGCAGAGTGTAACAGGCTAAGCCATATGTGGTGCCAAGTGTAACAGGCTAAGCCATATCTGGTGCCGAGTGTAAAAGGCTAAGCCATATGTGGTGCCGAATGTAACAGGCTAAGCCATATGTGGTGAAAAGTGTAACAGGCTGAGCTGTATGTGGTGCCAAGTGTAACAGGCTGAGCTGTATGTGGTGCCAAGTGTAACAGGCTAAGCAGTATGTGGCGTCAAGTGTAACAGGCTGAGCTGTATAGAGGACAGTTGGGCTGTTGGCTGGAGAAGAACAGACAGGAAACTAGCTGGAGCAAGTCGAATGGGTGGTGGGATGCTGGCTGGAGCAGGACAGTCTGGACGCTGGCAGAAGCAGTTTGGGCAGGATGCTGGCTGGAAAAGAGGGCTGGAACGCTGACTCAAGCAGGTCGAGAGGCTAGTTGGAGAAGGACGAATGGGATGCTGGCGGTAACAGTTTGGGTTAGATGCTGATTAGAGCAGGGTGGGCAGGATGCTGGCTGGAGCAGGTCGAACAGGATGCTGGCTGGAGCAGGTCAGGCGGGATGCTGGCTAGAGAATGGGTGAGAGGCTGGTTGGGGTATGGGTGGGACACTGGCTGGAGCAGTTTGGGATTGATGCTGGTTAGAGGAGATTGAGTGGGATGCTGGCTGGAGCAGGTTGAGTGGGAATTGATCAGATGGGATGCTGGCAGAAGCAGGATTGTTCGGATGCTGGCTGGAGCAGGTTGGTTGGGATGCTGGCTGGAGAAGGACGGGTGGAACTCTGGCTTGTGATGGTTGGGAGGCTCCCTGGCTGGAACAGGTCAGGTAGGATGCTGGCTGCAGAAGGACGGGTAGGACGCTGGCTGCAAAAGGATGGGTGGGACGCTGGCTGCAGGAGGACGGGTGGGACGCTGGCTGCAGAAGGATGGGTGGGACGCTGGCTGCAGAAGGACGGGTGGGACGCTGGCTGCAAAAAGACTGGTTAGATGTTGGAGGGACAAGTGGGACGCTTGTTGGAGAAGGACGGGTGTTACGGTATTACCCCAGGACTATACGCTCAGGCTGTTACGGTATTACCCCAGGACTATACGCTCAGGCGGTTACAGTATTACCCCAGGACTATACGCTCCGGCTGTTACCGTATTACCCCAGGACTATACGCTCCGGCTGTTACCGTATTACCCCAGGACTAGGCGCTCCGGCTGTTACCGTATTACCCCAGGACTATACGCTCAGGCGGTTACGGTATTACCCCAGGACTATACGCTCAGGCTGTTACGGTATTACCCCAGGACTATACGCTCAGGCGGTTACAGTATTACCCCAGGACTATACGCTCAGGCTGTTACAGTATTACCCCAGGACTATGCGCTCAGGCTGTTACGGTATTACCCCAGGACTATGCGCTCAGGCTGTTACAGTATTACCCCAGGACTATACGCTCAGGCTGTTACAGTATTACCCCAGGACTATACGCTCAGGCTGTTACGGTATTACCCCAGGACTATGCGCTCAGGCTGTTACGGTATTACCCCAGGACTATGCGCTCAGGCTGTTACGGTATTACCCCAGGACTATACGCTCAGGCTGTTAACGTATTACCCCAGGACTATGCGCTCAGGCTGTTACAGTATTACCCCAGGACTATACGCTCAGGCTGTTACAGTATTACCCCAGGACTAGGCGCTCCGGCTGTTACAGTATTACCCCAGGACTATACGCTCAGGCTGTTACAGTATTACCCCAGGACTATACGCTCAGGCTGTTACAGTATTACCCCAGGACTATACGCTCAGGCTGTTACAGTATTACCCCAGGACTATACGCTCAGGCGGTTACGGTATTACCCCAGGACTATACGCTCAGGCGGTTACGGTATTACCCCAGGACTATACGCTCAGGCTGTTACGGTATTACCCCAGGACTATACGCTCAGGCGGTTACGGTATTACCCCAGGACTATACGCTCAGGCTGTTACGGTATTACCCCAGGACTATACGCTCAGGCTGTTACAGTATTACCCCAGGACTATGCGCTCAGGCTGTTACAGTATTACCCCAGGACTATGCGTTCAGGCTGTTACAGTATTACCCCAGGACTATACGCTCGGGCTGTTACGGTATTACCCCAGGACTATACGCTCAGGCTGTTACAGTATTACCCCAGGACTATGCGTTCAGGCTGTTACAGTATTACCCCAGGACTATACGCTCAGGCTGTTACGGTATTACCCCAGGACTATACGCTCAGGCTGTTACAGTATTACCCCAGGACTATACGCTCAGGCGGTTACGGTATTACCCCAGGACTATACGCTCAGGCTGTTACGGTATTACCCCAGGACTATACACTCAGGCTGTTACAGTATTACCCCAGGACTATACGCTCAGGCTGTTACGGTATTACCCCAGGACTATACGCTCAGGTGGTTACAGTATTACCCCAGGACTATACGCTCAGGCGGTTACGGTATTACCCCAGGACTAGGGGCTCCAGCTGTTACGGTATTACCCCAGGACTATACGTTCAGGCTGTTACGGTATTACCCCAGGACTATACGCTCAGGCTGTTTCAGTATTACCCCAGGACTAGGCGCTCCGGCTGTTACCGTATTACCCCAGGACTATACGCTCAGGCTGTTACCGTATTACCCCAGGACTATACGCTCCGGCTGTTACCGTATTACCCCAGGACTATACGCTCAGGCTGTTACCGTATTACCCCAGGACTATACGCTCAGGCTGTTACAGTATTACCCCAGGACTATACGCTCAGCCTGTTACCGTATTACCCCAGGACTATACGCTCAGGCTGTTACAGTATTACCCCAGGACTATACGCTCAGCCTGTTACCGTATTACCCCAGGACTATACGCTCAGGCTGTTACCGTATTACCCCAGGACTATACGCTCAGGCTGTTACAGTATTACCCCAGGACTAGGCGCTCAGGCTGTTACAGTATTACCCCAGGACTAGGCGCTCAGCCTGTTACCGTATTACCCCAGGACTAGGCGCTCCGGCTGTTACCGTATTACCCCAGGACTAGGCGCTCCGGCTGTTACCGTATTACCCCAGGACTAGGCGCTCCGGCTGTTACCGTATTACCCCAGGACTATACGCTCCGGCTGTTACCGTATTACCCCAGGACTATACGCTCCCGCTGTTACCGTATTACCCCAGGACTATACGCTCAGGCTGTTACCGTATTACCCCAGGACTATACGCTCAGGCTGTTACAGTATTACCCCAGGACTAGGCGCTCAGCCTGTTACCGTATTACCCCAGGACTAGGCGCTCCGGCTGTTACCGTATTACCCCAGGACTATACGCTCCGGCTGTTACCGTATTACCCCAGGACTATACGCTCCGGCTGTTACCGTATTACCCCAGGACTATACGCTCAGGCTGTTACCGTATTACCCCAGGACTATACGCTCAGGCTGTTACAGTATTACCCCAGGACTATACGCTCAGGCTGTTACAGTATTACCCCAGGACTAGGCGCTCAGGCTGTTACCGTATTACACCAGGACTATACGCTCAGGCTGTTACAGTATTACCCCAGGACTCTACGCTCAGGCTATTACCGTATTACACCAGGACTATACGCTCAGCCTGTTACCGTATTACCCCAGGACTAGGCACTCCGGCTGTTACCGTATTACCCCAGGACTAGGCGCTCCGGCTGTTACCGTATTACCCCAGGACTATACACCGGTACACTCCATGTTATGCTGGGGTTACGCTGAGGCTGCGGGGACGCCACATCTCTGTATTATGACACGTACAGGTGTAGCCAGGTGTCACTGACTGCACAGACGCTCACCTCCAGCAGGTAACACACAGGAACAGCGCGGAACGTCTCCGGCAGAAAGGTAATACGTGTGACGTTACAGAAGGGCATCCCAGCACTAATAATACATAGGACAATACACGGGGATCCCGGCTGACTGTATCACGTAACAAACTACACCAATAACATCCATTATATCCCGACCTTGCCGGCAGTGCCGAGGGGCCCGGTGCGGTTCTGCCGTCACGCGGAATCCCCCTCGCTGGCACTCATCTGCGGCTCATCCTGGAGGAGGGTGCCAGCTCCATCCTTCTGCCTCCATCCTCCCCACCCCCAATAGAGATCTTACTCAGCACTCTGCGTCCTCATTCGCTCTGGTATCCCCGTCTCCTCTCACACTCACTCAGCAGGAAGACCCCTAAACCACCACCACCACACTCACTCAGCAGGAAGACAACCCCCCCACACCACCACATCTACATCCCCTGATGGAAAAAGGTTAAGGGACATACCCATAAACCCTGGTGCCGCTCGGCAATGAGGATGCAGTCAGGTGTTCTGTCCTCACGCCCCCCAGCGTCCCCCACTCCTCCTCTCCCCCCTCACCCTCTGTCTGATATTGCAGCTGGATTGGAAGGAGGGGGGAGAGGGTGTATAGGTTCGGGGGCCAAAGGGGGAAAGAACTGAGGATTTTCTTTGTCTAAAACAGCACCTCACGTGTTCCTGGTGGTGTTATGTGGTTGGCTGAGGAGGGGAGGGGGGGGCAGGGGAGAGAGAGGAGGGGGCCGCACACGCTGGAATGGAGCCAGCACGGTCTGCATATACAGTGTCTGCTGGGGAGAGACAGGCTCGTCATGTAGGTGCACCTACCTCTGAGTGCATACATATAGGTGCACCTACCTCTGAGTGCATGCATATAGGTGCACCTACCTCTGAGTGCATGCATATAGGTGCACCTACCCCTGAGTACATACATATAGGTGCACCTACCCCCGAGTGCATACATATAGGTGCACCTACCTCTGAGTGCATACATATAGGTGCACCTACCCCTGAGTGCATACATATAGGTGCACCTACCCCTGAGTACATACATATAGGTAGGTGCACACATACATACACACATCATATAGAAGCACCTACCCCTCTCTGAGTACATACATATAGGTGCATACATACATACATACATAATACATACACACAGCATATAGGTGCATCTACCTCTCTCTGAATACATACATATAGGTGCATACATACATACATACATACATACATACAGCACATAGGTGCACCTACCCCTCCCTGAGTACATACACATAGGTAGGTGCACACATACATACACACACATCATATAGGTGCACCTACCCCTCCCTGAGTACATACATATAGGTGCACCTACCCCTCCCTGAGTACATACATATAGGTAGGTGCACACATACATACACACACATCATATAGGTGCACCTACCCCTCCCTGAGTACATACATATAGGTGCACCTACCCCTCCCTGAGTACATACATATAGGTAGGTGCACACATACATACACACACATCATATAGGTGTACCTACCCCTCCCTGAGTACATACATATAGGTAGGTGCACACATACATACATACATACATACATACATACACACACATCATATAGGTGTACCTACCCCTCCCTGAGTACATACATATAGGTAGGTGCACACATACACACATCATATAGTTGCACCTACCCCTCCCTGAGTACATACATATAGGTAGGTGCACACATACATACACACATCATATAGGTGCACCTACCTCTCTGAGTACATACATATAGGTGCACCTACCTCTCTTAGTACATGCATATAGGTGCACCTACCCCCCCCCTGAGTACATACATATAGGTAGGTGCACACATACATACACACATCATATAGAAGCACCTACCCCTCTCTGAGTACATACATATAGGTGCATACATACATACATAATACATACACACAGCATATAGGTGCATCTACCTCTCTCTGAATACATACATATAGGTGCATACATACATACATACATACATACAGCACATAGGTGCACCTACCCCTCCCTGAGTACATACATATAGGTAGGTGCACACACACATACATACACACACACACATCATATAGGTGCACCTACCCCTCCCTGAGTACATACATATAGGTAGGTGCACACATACATACACACACATCATATAGGTGTACCTACCCCTCCCTGAGTACATACATATAGGTAGGTGCACACATACATACATACATACATACATACACACACATCATATAGGTGTACCTACCCCTCCCTGAGTACATACATATAGGTAGGTGCACACATACACACATCATATAGTTGCACCTACCTCTCTGAGTACATACATATAGGTGCACCTACCTCTCTGAGTACATGCATATAGGTGCACCTACCTCTCTGAGTACATACATATAGGTAGGTGCACACATACACACATCATATAGGTGCACCTACCCCTCCCTGAGTACATACATATAGGTAGGTGCACATGCATACACACACATCATATGGGTGTACCTACCCCTCCCTGAGTACATACATATAGGTAGGTGCACACATACATACATACATACATACATACATACATACACACATCATATAGGTGCACCTACCTCTCTGAGTACATACATATAGGTGCACCTACCTCTCTTAGTACATGCATATAGGTGCACCTACCCCTCCCTGAGTACATACATATAGGTAGATGCACACATACATACACACACATCATATAGGTGTACCTACCCATCCCTGAGTACATACATATAGGTGCATACATACATACATACATACATACATACACACAGCACATAGGTGCACCTACCTCTCTCTGAGTACATACATATAGGTGCAGCTACCTCTCTCTGAATGAATAAATAAATACATACATACATACACACACACACACTACATAGGTGCACCTACCCCTCTGAGTACATACATATAGGTGCACCTACCTCTCTGAGAACATACATGTAGGTGCACCTACCCCTCTCTGAGTACATACATATAGGTGCACCTACCCCTGAGTACATACATATAGGTGCACCTACCTCTCTGAGTACATACATATAGGTGCACCTACCCCTGAGTACATACATATAGATGCACCTACCTATCTGAGTACATACATATAGGTGCACCTACCTCTCTGAGTACATACATATAGGTGCAGCTACCCCTCTCTGAGTACATACATATAGGTGCACCTACCCCTGAGTACATACATATAGGTGCACCTACCCCTCTCTGAGTACATACATATAGGTGCACCTACCCCTGAGTACATACATATAGATGCACCTACCTATCTGAGTACATACATATAGGTGCACCTACCTCTCTGAGTACATACATATAGGTGCAGCTACCCCTCTCTGAGTACATACATATAGGTGCACCTACCTATCTGAGTACATACATATAGGTGCACCTACCTCTCTGACTACATGTATATATATATATATATATATGTATATATATATGTATATCCCCAAGATTCCAAATCGCGCTAATAGCCTGTTTAACACACTTAGTTAATAGATATCAGGCAGCCTCACCACTATGCTCCCTGAGGGGTAGGGAACAAACAGACCACAACACTTTTACCCAATAGTGGTATGGCGCCAACAATTATAATGTAAATGTCCAAATAACACAATCGTATCCAATGAAGCACATAAGAGGAATCTTCCAGCACTTATTTATTGGTCTTCAGAGGATTATCTGAGTAAAATCAACGAGTAGACAGTTTCCAACGCGTTTCGTCTCACAGAGACTTCATCAGGGAAAACATAAATTTTTTTGTGTAAGATTAAAGCGACTGGGTGAAGTGATTAACTCCTTATTTTTCTCCAGTGCCTCTATCTGTTTAAGGCTTGATATATCCTAATTAATATGTCCAATTCTTACTGTGCAATTAAAAAGATGGCAATATAATGCCTAAAAGATTAATAGATAAAAATAATCCAGTTGGCCTCCTCTCCCGCAAATTATTTTTACCTATAATGTGAATGGTAGGTCAATCATCCAGGATATGGTAAAAGAACTCCAATGCTGCATCTGGTCTCTCCAGAGAAGGCAAGCCTGTGTGAGTGCCGCCTACTTGGAGTAATATATATATATATATATATATATAGTGGAACTGAAGACCAGCAACATATGTTTATGGCATATAAAGTGCAAGAGTGACAAAAAATCAGCAAGAGGAGTCCATAAAGCAGATTCAAATGCATCCAATAACATGGGAATACTAAACAGGCATGGTCCTCCGCCATAGACAGGTCATTGCACGACGGCCGTTTCGCTGCTATTATGCACCTTAATCATGTGCATACTAAGGTGCATACTAGCACCGAAACGGCCGTCGTGCAATGACCTGTTAGCATGTTAGCATAAGCCGTGCCCTCATTTGCATACGCCCCGCCCCCTTTTGGGGCGCTCGCGCTTCCCCAACACAGAAGTTGGGAGGTATGCCAGCGTCTGGTGATGTCTATGTGTTCCAGACTTCAGGCTGTAACTGACTGCAAAGTATTACAAAGTGAAACATTAATTTAGGATTTAGTTTGTCCCATTACTTTTGGTCCCTTAAAAAGTGGAAGGCGCATATAGAAACCATTGTAATTCGTACACCAGTCACCTGATCCGGACGTTAAATACCATCAAATTAATGCTGAAAGTCTGCAGATACAGCTCATCTTGTTTGGTTCATTTCAAGTCCACTGTGGCCATATGAGAATTGTGTCGCTGTCCCAATATTTATGGACCTGACTGTATGTATACAGTATACAGGGAACACATTATACAGACAGCGCAGGGGAGGTAGGAGACCAGGGCTCTGCACTATATATATATGACAGTACTGCCGGACCTCCAGAGATTGTATAGATCTATATAAGCACATTACACACATACTGCAGGTAGGAGACCAGGGCTCTGCACTATATATATGAGAGTACTGCTGGACCTCCAGAGATATTATAGATCTATATAAGCACATTACACACATACTGCAGGTAGGAGACCAGGGCTCTGCACTATATATATGAGAGTACTGCCGGACCTCCAGAGATTGTATAGATCTATATAAGCACATTATACACATACTGCAGGTAGGAGACCAGGGCTCTGCACTATATATATGAGAGTACTGCCGGACCTCCAGAGATATTATAGATCTATATAAGCACATTACACACATACTGCAGGTAGGAGACCAGGGCTCTGCACTATATATATGAGAGTACTGCTGGACCTCCAGAGATATTATAGATCTATATAAGCACATTACACACATACTGCAGGTAGGAGACCAGGGCTCTGCACTATATATATATATATGAGAGTACTGCCGGACCTCCAGAGATTGTATAGATCTATATAAGCACATTACACACATACTGCAGGTAGGAGACCAGGGCTCTGCACTATATATATGAGAGTACTGCCGGACCTCCAGAGATTGTATAGATCTATATAAGCACATTATACACATACTGCAGGTAGGAGACCAGGGCTCTGCACTATATATATGAGAGTACTGCCGGACCTCCAGAGATTGTATAGATCTATATAAGCACATTACACACATACTGCAGGTAGGATACCAGGGCTCTGCACTATATATATGAGAGTACTGCCGGACCTCCAGAGATTGTATAGATCTATATAAGCACATTATACACATACTGCAGGTAGGAGACCAGGGCTCTGCACTATATATATATATGAGAGTACTGCCAGACCTCCAGAGAGTGTATAGATCTATATAAGCACATTACACACATACTGCAGGTAGCAGACCAGGGCTCTGCACTATATATATGAGAGTACTGCCGGACCACCAGAGATTGTATAGATCTATATAAGCACATTATACACATACTGCAGGTAGCAGACCAGGACTCTGCACTATATATATGAGAGTACTGCCGGACCTCCAGAGATTGTATAGATCTATATAAGCACATTATACACATACTGCAGGTAGGAGACCAGGGCTCTGCACTATATATATGAGAGTACTGCCGGACCTCCAGAGATATTATAGATCTATATAAGCACATTACACACATACTGCAGGTAGGAGACCAGGGCTCTGCACTATATATATGAGAGTACTGCCGGACCTCCAGAGATTGTATAGATCTATATAAGCACATTATACACATACTGCAGGTAGGAGACCAGGGCTCTGCACTATATATATGACAGTACTGCCGGACCTCCAGAGATTGTATAGATCTATATAAGCACATTATACACATACTGCAGGTAGGAGACCAGGGCTCTGCACTATATATATGAGAGTACTGCCGGACCACCAGAGATTGTATAGATCTATATAAGCACATTACACACATACTGCAGGTAGGAGACCAGGGCTCTGCACTATATATATAAGAGTACTGCCGGACCTCCAGAGATATTATAGATCTATATCAGCACATTATACACATACTGCAGGTAGGAGACCAGGGCTCTGCACTATATATATGAGAGTACTGCCGGACCTCCAGAGATATTATAGATCTATATAAGCACATTACACACATACTGCAGGTAGGAGACCAGGGCACTGCACTATATATATGTGAGTACTGCCGGACCTCCAGAGATTGTATAGATCTATATAAGCACATTACACACATACTGCAGGTAGGAGACCAGGGCTCTGCACTATATATATGAGAGTACTGCCGGACCTCCAGAGATTGCATAGATCTATATAAGCACATTACACACATACTGCAGGTAGGAGACCAGGGCTCTGCACTATATATATATGAGAGTACTGCCGGACCTCCAGAGATTGTATAGATCTATATAAGCACATTACACACATACTGCAGGTAGGAGACCAGGGCCCTGCACTATATATATGAGAGTACTGCCGGACCTCCAGAGAGTGTATAGATCTATATAAGCACATTACACACATACTGCAGGTAGGAGACCAGGGCTCTGCACTATATATATGAGAGTACTGCCGGACCTCCAGAGATTGTATAGATCTATATAAGCACATTATACACATACTGCAGGTAGCAGACCAGGGCTCTGCACTATATATATGAGAGTACTGCCGGACCTCCAGAGATTGTATAGATCTATATAAGCACATTATACACATACTGCAGGTAGGAGACCAGGGCTCTGCACTATATATATGAGAGTACTGCCGGACCTCCAGAGATATTATAGATCTATATAAGCACATTACACACATACTGCAGGTAGGAGACCAGGGCTCTGCACTATATATATGAGAGTACTGCCGGACCTCCAGAGATTGTATAGATCTATATAAGCACATTATACACATACTGCAGGTAGGAGACCAGGGCTCTGCACTATATATATATGAGAGTACTGCCGGACCTCCAGAGATATTATAGATCTATATAAGCACATTACACACATACTGCAGGTAGGAGACCAGGGCTCTGCACTATATATATGGGAGTACTGCCGGACCTCCAGAGATATTATAGATCTATATAAGCACATTACACACATACTGCAGGTAGGAGACCAGGGCTCTGCACTATATGAATGAGAGTACTGCCGAACCTCCAGAGATTGTATAGATCTATATAAGCACATTACACACATACTGCAGGTAGGATACCAGGGCTCTGCACTATATATATGAGAGTACTGCCGGACCTCCAGAGATATTATAGATCTATATAAGCACATTATACACATACTGCAGGTAGGAGACCAGGGCTCTGCACTATATATATGAGAGTACTGCCGGACCTCCAGAGATATTATAGATCTATATAAGCACATTACACACATACTGCAGGTAGGAGACCAGGGCTCTGCACTATATATATGAGAGTACTGCCGGACCTCCAGAGATTGTATAGATCTATATAAGCACATTATACACATACTGCAGGTAGGAGACCAGGGCTCTGCACTATATATATGAGAGTACTGCCGGACCTCCAGAGATTGTATAGATCTATATAAGCACATTATACACATACTGCAGGTAGGAGACCAGGGCTCTGCACTATATATATATGAGAGTACTGCCGGACCACCAGAGATATTATAGATCTATATAAGCACATTACACACATACTGCAGGTAGGAGACCAGGGCTCTGCACTATATATATGAGAGTACTGCCGGACCTCCAGAGATTGTATAGATCTATATAAGCACATTACACACATACTGCAGGTAGGAGACCAGGGCTCTGCACTATATATATGAGAGTACTGCCGGACCTCCAGAGATTGTATAGATCTATATAAGCACATTACACACATACTGCAGGTAGGAGACCAGGGCTCTGCACTATATATATATGAGAGTACTGCCGGACCTCCAGAGATATTATAGATCTATATAAGCACATTATACACATACTGCAGGTAGGAGACCAGGGCTCTGCACTATATATATGAGAGTACTGCCGGACCTCAAGAGATTGTATAGATCTATATAAGCACATTATACACATACTGCAGGTAGGAGACCAGGGCTCTGCACTATATATATGAGAGTACTGCCGGACCTCCAGAGATTGTATAGATCTATATAAGCACATTACACACATACTGCAGGTAGGAGACCAGGGCTCTGCACTATATATATGAGAGTACTGCCGGACCTCCAGAGATATTATAGATCTATATAAGCACATTATACACATACCTCAGGTAGGAGACCAGGGCTCTGCACTATATATATATGAGAGTACTGCCGGACCTCCAGAGATTGTATAGATCTATATAAGCACATTACACACATACTGCAGGTAGCAGACCAGGGCTCTGCACTATATATATGAGAGTACTGCTGGACCTCCAGAGATTGTATAGATCTATATAAGCACATTACACACATACTGCAGGTAGGAGACCAGGGCTCTGCACTATATATATGAGAGTACTGCCGGACCTCCAGAGATTGTATAGATCTATATAAGCACATTATACACATACTGCAGGTAGGAGACCAGGGCTCTGCACTATATATATGAGAGTACTGCCGGACCTCCAGAGATTGTATAGATCTATATAAGCACATTACACACATACTGCAGGTAGGAGACCAGGGCTCTGCACTATATATATATGAGAGTACTGCCGGACCTCCAGAGATTGTATAGATCTATATAAGCACATTACACACATACTGCAGGTAGGAGACCAGGGCTCTGCACTATATATATATGAGAGTACTGCCGGACCTCCAGAGATAGTATAGATCTATATAAGCACATTATACACATACTGCAGGTAGGAGACCAGGGCTCTGCACTATATATATGAGAGTACTGCCGGACCTCCAGAGATTGTATAGATCTATATAAGCACATTATACACATACTGCAGGTAGGAGACCAGGGCTCTGCACTATATATATGAGAGTACTGCCGGACCTCCAGAGATATTATAGATCTATATAAGCACATTACACACATACTGCAGGTAGGAGACCAGGGCTCTGCACTATATATATGAGAGTACTGCCGGACCTCCAGAGATTGTATAGATCTATATAAGCACATTATACACATACTGCAGGTAGGAGACCAGGGCTCTGCACTATATATATGAGAGTACTGCCGGACCTCCAGAGATATTATAGATCTATATAAGCACATTACACACATACTGCAGGTAGGAGACCAGGGCTCTGCACTATATATATGAGAGTACTGCCGGACCTCCAGAGATTGTATAGATCTATATAAGCACATTACACACATACTGCAGGTAGGAGACCAGGGCTCTGCACTATATATATATATATGAGAGTACTGCCGGACCTCCAGAGATATTATAGATCTATATAAGCACATTATACACATACTGCAGGTAGGAGACCAGGGCCCTGCACTATATATATGAGAGTACTGCCGGACCTCCAGAGATTGTATAGATCTATATAAGCACATTACACACATACTGCAGGTAGGAGACCAGGGCTCTGCACTATATATATATGAGAGTACTGGCGGACCTCCAGAGATAGTATAGATCTATATAAGCACATTATACACATACTGCAGGTAGGAGACCAGGGCTCTGCACTATATATATGAGAGTACTGCCGGACCTCCAGAGATTGTATAGATCTATATAAGCACATTACACACATACTGCAGGTAGGAGACCAGGGCTCTGCACTATATATATATGAGAGTACTGCCGGACCTCCAGAGATATTATAGATCTATATAAGCACATTACACACATACTGCAGGTAGGAGACCAGGGCTCTGCACTATATATATGTGAGTACTGCCGGACCTCCAGAGATTGTATAGATCTATATAAGCACATTATACACATACTGCAGGTAGGAGACCAGGGCTCTGCACTATATATATGAGAGTACTGCCGGACCTCCAGAGATTGTATAGATCTATATAAGCACATTATACACATACTGCAGGTAGGAGACCAGGGCTCTGCACTATATATATGAGAGTACTGCCGGACCTCCAGAGATATTATAGATCTATATAAGCACATTACACACATACTGCAGGTAGGAGACCAGGGCTCTGCACTATATATATGAGAGTACTGCCGGACCTCCAGAGATTGTATAGATCTATATAAGCACATTACACACATACTGCAGGTAGGAGACCAGGGCTCTGCACTATATATATGAGAGTACTGCCGGACCTCCAGAGATATTATAGATCTATATAAGCACATTATACACATACTGCAGGTAGAAGACCAGGGCTCTGCACTATATATATGTGAGTACTGCCGGACCTCCAGAGATATTATAGATCTATATAAGCACATTACACACATACTGCAGGTAGGAGACCAGGGCTCTGCACTATATATATGAGAGTACTGCCGGACCTCCAGAGATTGTATAGATCTATATAAGCACATTATACACATACTGCAGGTAGGAGACCAGGGCTCTGCACTATATATATGAGAGTACTGCCGGACCTCCAGAGATATTATAGATCTATATAAGCACATTACACACATACTGCAGGTAGCAGACCAGGGCTCTGCACTATATATATATATATATGAGAGTACTGCCGGACCTCCAGAGAGTGTATAGATCTATATAAGCACATTACACACATACTGCAGGTAGGAGACCAGGGCTCTGCACTATATATATGAGAGTACTGCCGGACCTCCAGAGATTGTATAGATCTATATAAGCACATTACACACATACTGCAGGTAGGAGACCAGGGCTCTGCACTATATATATATGAGAGTACTGCCGGACCTCCAGAGATTGTATAGATCTATATAAGCACATTACACACATACTGCAGGTAGGAGACCAGGGCTCTGCACTATATATATATATGAGAGTACTGCCGGACCTCCAGAGATTGTATAGATCTATATAAGCACATTACACACATACTGCAGGTAGCAGACCAGGGCTCTGCACTATATATATGAGAGTACTGCCGGACCTCCAGAGATTGTATAGATCTATATAAGCACATTACACACATACTGCAGGTAGGAGACCAGGGCTCTGCACTATATATATGAGAGTACTGCCGGACCTCCAGAGATTGTATAGATCTATATAAGCACATTATACACATACTGCAGGTAGAAGACCAGGGCTCTGCACTATATATATATGAGAGTACTGCCGGACCTCCAGAGATTGTATAGATCTATATAAGCACATTACACACATACTGCAGGTAGGAGACCAGGGCTCTGCACTATATATATGAGAGTACTGCCGGACCTCCAGAGATTGTATAGATCTATATAAGCACATTGCACACATACTGCAGGTAGGAGACCAGGGCTCTGCACTATATATATGAGAGTACTGCCGGACCTCCAGAGATTGTATAGATCTATATAAGCACATTATACACATACTGCAGGTAGGAGACCAGGGCTCTGCACTATATATATGAGAGTACTGCCGGACATCCAGAGATTGTATAGATCTATATAAGCACATTACACACATACTGCAGGTAGGAGACCAGGGCTCTGCACTATATATATATATGAGAGTACTGCCGGACCTCCAGAGATTGTATAGATCTATATAAGCACATTATACACATACTGCAGGTAGGAGACCAGGGCTCTGCACTATATATATGGGAGTACTGCCGGACCACCAGAGATATTATAGATCTATATAAGCACATTACACACATACTGCAGGTAGGAGACCAGGGCTCTGCACTATATATATATGAGAGTACTGCCGGACCTCCAGAGATTGTATAGATCTATATAAGCACATTACACACACATACTGCAGGTAGGAGACCAGGGCTCTGCACTATATATATGAGAGTACTGCCGGACCTCCAGAGATTGTATAGATCTATATAAGCACATTACACACATACTGCAGGTAGGAGACCAGGGCTCTGCACTATATATATGAGAGTACTGTCGGACCTCCAGAGATTGTATAGATCTATATAAGCACATTATACACATACTGCAGGTAGGAGACCAGGGCTCTGCACTATATATATGAGAGTACTGCCGGACCTCCAGAGATATTATAGATCTATATAAGCACATTATACACATACTGCAGGTAGCAGACCAGGACTCTGCACTATATATATGAGAGTACTGCCGGACCTCCAGAGATTGTATAGATCTATATAAGCACATTACACACATACTGCAGGTAGGAGACCAGGGCCCTGCACTATATATATATGAGAGTACTGCCGGACCTCCAGAGATATTATAGATCTATATAAGCACATTACACACATACTGCAGGTAGGAGAGGGAGCGTGGGAGAATCACACCAGCAGACGTAACGCATCTGTGCCCAGCACCTATATAACGTAGAACCTATAATGCAGGGTTGGCATCTGGATACAGAATCTATAACGTTGGCACGGGTGGCAAATGCAGAGATGCCTCATCTCCATTCCTGTCTCACCTCCACGTCCCCTGCCACCCACCAATCAGAGGCTGTTGCCGGGCAGAAGGGAGCATCCTTGCCTGTCAGATAACACTGTGGTAGAGGATGGGGGACGCTGTTGTGCCCCAGATTATGACTGATCCCCTTATGGCAGATATAGTGAGGACCCCCAATAATACTAGTTACATACAATACACGCAGCTTCCATCTTCATGTTATGTGCACAGTCATAGTGAGCGCTGCAGAGTACTGCCCCGTATATTCATGTCATGTGACCTGTCCTACAGATGGAGGCAGGTGCTATGTATTATAGTGAGACGCAGGCCCCATTCAATATGCAAATGATATGCAAATAATGTCCCAATGTGACATTGGGCTTTAATGTGCACTGCGGGGACTCTGCTGCAGGTGATCACTGTGCTCCCCTGCCTTATATTAGGACTGATGACCGGCTCTCACACTCAGTACAGGCGGGGGGGGGGGGGGGGTGACAAGCGGAGGGGAGACCCTGATGACACCTGACACCAGGACCTAAGGATCCTATCCAGGGGTGCACTACAATTAGGAACACACTTAGTGGGAGCAGGACTGAGGCCTGGGAGACTTTACAGCCACATGAGGACCAGACCACATGTTCACTAGCACAGGTGTGAATGCTGTCGCTCATCCCGGGATGCTGGAAGCGTTTACATTAAAAGACGAATTTCAAAATGAGTAAAAGGAACGACATGATTAATTCCTACCCGCGGTGACGGCGCTGACTCACTGCCTATCTGGGTGCTGGCCAAGAGAAAGGTCGTGAACCTACGGTCAATAGCCAATGTTTACCATTGCACAACAGCGTAGTATGACATAGTTCCCATTCCCAGGCAGATATGTGGCTGCAGATGGTATATTCCTCTGCCTATTCATTGGGGGGGGACACAGACGTTCTACTCATGAGTGACACTTGGGGGACAGCCAGCGGGGCGGTGGGCACCATTTTACAGAACCCCTATATTGATACATGTGGGTACAGTATGTAATACTGTAATGGCGGAAAAGCAAGTCCTGTCTGTGTGGAGTTTGTATGTTCTCCAGCGTGATTGCGTGGATAATATATGGATGCGCTGTTCCCTCTTTCGCAGGACACTAGTTGGCTGCAGACCTATTTATGAGCCCTAGTATGTGGGTTACACCGATGGGCACAGTCCCGGGATTTACGCAGTCGCACTGCGCACACGCCAAGGCACGATGATGAGCGCCACAGACGATGCTGCAGCCGGTGTGTGCTCCACGTGTCACAGCTCCAGATCCGCTCTCCGGGGGCTCCGAACCGAAATCCTATTAACAAGCCCCAGTGGGAGAGCTTCACTGAACCGGGGAAATCCATTAACAAGACCCCAGAGAGTGTTATAGGAGGATATGGGCTCTGCTAGCCTAAGGGGGCCACAAGCAATGTGCCGGGTGGGCAGGAGCGGGCGGGGGGTGGATTCCTGTCACCTGCAGGGTGCACTGAAGGGTATAACACAGGGTATAATGCAGGGTAACAACCCCCCCACAGACATACACACACACACTGACCCCCCCCCCACACATACACACACGCACACTGTCATGGGCCGCCTCGCTCACTGTAATAAGGGACTGAGAGGGGTCCGGCTGGGGTGAAGGGGGATCGCAGGGGCTGCAAGAGAAAAGCCCAGAAATCGCTTTCACTTCCATTAACCTGGTAGAGAGAGACAGGGGCTATGTACTATCAGGAGAGAACACAACACTTCTCATATCACTGTATATATACCCACTGGGTGGGCAGAAGTAGCCTATTCTAAGTGCACGGCTAACATGTGTATAACAGTGGGCATACAGCCTCTGTATAACAGTGGGCATACAGCCTCCGTATAACAGTGGGCATACAGCCTCCGTATAACAGTGGGCATACAGCCTCCGTATAACAGTGGGCATACAGCCTCCGTATAACACCGGGCACACAGCCTCCGTATAACAGTGGGCATATAGTCTCTGTATAACACCGGGCACACAGCCTCTGTATAACACCGGGCATACAGCCTCCGTATAACACCGGGCATACAGCCTCCGTATAACAGTGGGTATACAGCCTCCGTATAACAGTGGGCATACAGCCTCCGTATAACACCGGGCATACAGCCTCCGTATAACAGTGGGCATACAGCCTCCGTATAACAGTGGGCATACAGCCTCCGTATAACAGTGGGCATACAGCCTCCGTATAACAGTGGGCATACAGCCTCCGTATAACACCGGGCACACAGCCTCCGTATAACACCGGGCACACAGCCTCCGTATAACACCGGGCACACAGCCTCCGTATAACACCCTGTATATAATCTCCGTATTACACCCTGTATATAATCTCCGTATAACACCCTGTATATAATCTCCGTATAACACCCTGTATATAATCTCCATATAACACCCAGTATATAATCTCCGTATAACACCCTGTATATAATCTCTGTATAACACCCTGTATATAATCTCCGTATAACACCCTGTATATAATCTACGTATAACACCCTGTATATAATCTCCGTATAACACCCTGTATATAATCTCCGTATAACACCCTGTATATAATCTCCGTATAACACCCTGTATATAATCTCTGTATAACACCCTGTATATAATCTCCGTATAACACCCTGTATATAATCTCCGTATAACACCCTGTATATAATCTCCGTATAACACCCTGTATATAATCTCCGTATAACACCCTGTATATAATCTCCGTATAACACCCTGTATATAATCTCCGTATAACATAATCTACGTATAACACCCTGTATATAATCTCCGTATAACACCCTGTATATAATCTCCGTATAACACCCTGTATATAATCTCCGTATTACACCCTGTATATAATCTCCGTATAACACCCTGTATATAATCTCCGTATAACGCCCTGTATATAATCTCCGTATAACGCCCTGTATATAATCTCCGTATTACACCCTGTATATAATCTCCGTATAACACCCTGTATATAATCTCCGTATAACGCCCTGTATATAATCTCCGTATAACGCCCTGTATATAATCTCCGTATAACACCCTGTATATAATCTCCGTATAACACCCTGTATATAATATCTGTATTACACCCTGTATATAATCTCCGTATAACACCCTGTATATAATCTCCGTATAACGCCCTGTATATAATCTCCGTATTACACCCTGTATATAATCTCCGTATAACACCCTGTATATAATCTCCGTATAACGCCCTGTATATAATCTCCGTATTACACCCTGTATATAATCTCCGTATAAAACCCTGTATATAATCTCCGTATTACACCCTGTATATAATCTCCGTATTACACCCTGTATATAATCTCAGTATAACACCCTGTATATAATCTCAGTATAACACCCTGTATATAATCTCAGTATAACACCCTGTATATAATCTCTGTATAACACCCTGTATATAATCTCCGTATTACACCCTGTATATAATCGCCGTATAACACCCTGTATATAATCTCTGTATTACACCCTGTATATAATCTCCGTATAACACCCTGTATATAATCTCGTATTACACCCTGTATATAATCTCCGTATAACACCCTGTATATAATCTCCGTATAACACCCTGTATATAATCTCTGTAGAACACCCTGTATATAATCTCCGTATAACACCCTGTATATAATCTCCGTATAACACCCTGTATATAATCTCCGTATAACACCCTGTATATAATCTCCGTATAACACCCTGTATATAATCTCCGTATAACACCCAGTATATATCATCTGTATAACACCCAGTATATATCATCTGTATAACACCCAGTATATATCATCTGTATAACACCCAGTATATATCATCTATATAACACCCAGTATATAATCTCCGTATTATACCCTGTATATAATCTCCGTATAACACCCTGTATATAATCTCCGTATATAATCTCCGTATTACGCCCTGTATATAATCTCCGTATAACACCCAGTATATAATCTCCGTATTACGCCCTGTATATAATCTCCATATAACACCCTGTATATAATCTCCGTATTACACCCTGTATATAATCTCCGTATAACACCCTGTATATAATCTCCGTATTACACCCTGTATATAATCTCCGTATTACACCCTGTATATAATCTCCGTATAACACCCTGTATATAATCTCAGCATAACACCCTGTATATAATCTCTGTATAACACCCTGTATATAATCTCCGTATTACACCCTGTATATAATCTCCGTATAACACCCAGTATATAATCTCCATATTACACCCTGTATATAATCTCCGTATAACACCCTGTATATAATCTCCGTATAACACCCTGTATATAATCTCCGTATTACACCCTGTATATAATCTCCGTATAACACCCAGTATATAATCTCCCTATTACACCCTGTATATAATCTCCGTATTACACCCTGTATATAATCTCCGTATTACACCCTGTATATAATCTCCGTATTACACCCTGTATATAATCTCCGTATTACACCCTGTATATAATCTCCGTATAACACCCTGTATATAATCTCCGTATAACACCCTGTATATAATCTCCGTATAACACCCTGTATATAATCCCAGTATTACACCCTGTATATAATCTCTGTATAACACCCAGTATATATCATCTGTATAACACCCTGTATATAATCTCCGTATTACACCCTGTATATAATCTCCGTATAACACCCTGTATATAATCTCCGTATAACACCCTGTATATAATCTCCGTATTACACCCTGTATATAATCTCCGTATTACACCCTGTATATAATCTCCGTATAACACCCTGTATATAATCGCCGTATAACACCCTGTATATAATCGCTGTATAACACCCTGTATATAATCTCCGTATTACACCCTGTATATAATCTCCGTATTACACCCTGTATATAATCTCCGTATTACACCCTGTATATAATCTCCGTATTACACCCTGTATATAATCTCCATATAACACCCTGTATATAATCTCCGTATTACACCCTGTATATAATCTCCGTATAACACCCTGTATATAATCTCCGTATTACACCCTGTATATAATCTCCGTATAACACCCTGTATATAATCTCAGCATAACACCCTGTATATAATCTCTGTATAACACCCTGTATATAATCTCAGTGACACCCTGTATATAATCTCCGTATAACACCCTGTATATAATCTCCATATTACACCCTGTATATAATCTCCGTATAACACCCTGTATATAATCTCCGTATAACACCCTGTATATAATCTCCGTATTACACCCTGTATATAATCTCCGTATAACACCCAGTATATAATCTCCCTATTACACCCTGTATATAATCTCCGTATTACACCCTGTATATAATCTCCGTATTACACCCTGTATATAATCTCCGTATTACACCCTGTATATAATCTCCGTATTACACCCTGTATATAATCTCCGTATAACACCCTGTATATAATCTCCGTATAACACCCTGTATATAATCTCCGTATAACACCCTGTATATAATCCCAGTATTACACCCTGTATATAATCTCTGTATAACACCCAGTATATATCATCTGTATAACACCCTGTATATAATCTCCGTATTACACCCTGTATATAATCTCCGTATAACACCCTGTATATAATCTCCGTATAACACCCTGTATATAATCTCCGTATTACACCCTGTATATAATCTCCGTATAACACCCTGTATATAATCGCCGTATAACACCCTGTATATAATCGCTGTATAACACCCTGTATATAATCTCCGTATTACACCCTGTATATAATCTCCGTATTACACCCTGTATATAATCTCCGTATTACACCCTGTATATAATCTCCGTATTACACCCTGTATATAATCTCCGTATTACACCCTGTATATAATCTCCGTATTACACCCTGTATATAATCTCCGTATTACACCCTGTATATAATCTCCGTATTACACCCTGTGTATAATCTCCGTATTACACCCTGTGTATAATCTCCGTATAACACCCTGTGTATAATCTCCGTATAACACCCTGTATATAATCTCCGTATAACACCCTGTGTATAATCTCCGTATAACACCCTGTGTATAATCTCCGTATAACACCCTGTATATAATCTCCGTATTACACCCTGTATATAATCTCCGTATTACACCCTGTATATAATCTCCGTATTACACCCTGTATATAATCTCCGTATTACACCCTGTATATAATCTCCGTATTACACCCTGTATATAATCTCCGTATTACACCCTGTATATAATCTCCGTATTACACCCTGTGTATAATCTCCGTATAACACCCTGTGTATAATCTCCGTATAACACCCTGTATATAATCTCCGTATAACACCCTGTATATAATCTCCGTATAACACCCTGTATATAATCTCCGTATAACACCCTGTATATTATCTCCGTATTACACCCTGTATATAATCTCCGTATTACACCCTGTATATAATCTCCGTATAACACCCTGTATATAATCTCCGTATAACACCCTGTATATAATCTCCGTATTACACCCTGTATATAATCTCCGTATAACACCCTGTATATAATCTCCGTATAACACCCTGTATATAATCTCCGTATTACACCCTGTATATAATCTCCGTATTACACCCTGTATATAATCTCCGTATAACACCCTGTATATAATCTCCGTATAACACCCTGTATATAATCTCCGTATTACACCCTGTATATGATCTCCGTATTACACCCTGTATATAATCTCCGTATAACACCCTGTGTATAATCTCCGTATAACACCCTGTGTATAATCTCCGTATTACACCCTGTGTATAATCTCCGTATAACACCCTGTGTATAATCTCCGTATTACACCCTGTATATAATCTCCGTATTACACCCTGTATATAATCTCCGTATAACACCCTGTATATAATCTCCGTATAACACCCTGTATATAATCTCCGTATAACACCCTGTGTATAATCTCCGTATTACACCCTGTGTATAATCTCCGTATAACACCCTGTGTATAATCTCCGTATAACACCCTGTGTATAATCTCCGTATTACACCCTGTATATAATCTCCGTATAACACCCTGTATATAATCTCCGTATAACACCCTGTATATAATCTCCGTATAACACCCTGTATATACTCTCCGTATAACACCCTGTATATACTCTCCGTATTACACCCTGTATATAATCTCCGTATTACACCCTGTATATAATCTCCGTATTACACCCTGTGTATAATCTCCGTATAACACCCTGTGTATAATCTCCGTATAACACCCTGTATATAATCTCCGTATAACACCCTGTATATAATCTCCGTATTACACCCTGTATATAATCTCCGTATAACACCCTGTATATAATCTCCGTATAACACCCTGTATATAATCTCCGTATAACACCCTGTATATAATCTCCGTATAACACCCTGTGTATAATCTCCGTATTACACCCTGTGTATAATCTCCGTATAACACCCTGTATATAATCTCCGTATAACACCCTGTATATAATCTCCGTATAACACCCTGTATATAATCTCCGTATAACACCCTGTATATAATCTCCGTATAACACCCTGTATATAATCTCCGTATAACACCCTGTATATAATCTCCGTATAACACCCTGTATATACTCTCCGTATTACACCCTGTATATAATCTCCGTATTACACCCTGTGTATAATCTCCGTATAACACCCTGTGTATAATCTCCGTATAACACCCTGTGTATAATCTCCGTATTACACCCTGTATATAATCTCCGTATTACACCCTGTATATAATCTCCGTATTACACCCTGTGTATAATCTCCGTATAACACCCTGTGTATAATCTCCGTATAACACCCTGTGTATAATCTCCGTATTACACCCTGTATATAATCTCCGTATAACACCCTGTATATAATCTCCGTATAACGCCCTGTATATAATCTCCGTATTACGCCCTGTATATAATCTCCGTATAACACCCTGTATATAATCTCCGTATTACACCCTGTATATAATCTCCGTATAACACCCTGTATATAATCTCCGTATAACACCCTGTATATAATCTCCGTATAACACCCTGTATATAATCTCCGTATAACACCCTGTATATAATCTCCGTATTACACCCTGTATATAATCTCCGTATAACACCCTGTATATAATCTCCGTATTACACCCTGTATATAATCTCCGTATAACACCCTGTATATAATCTCCGTATAACACCCTGTATATAATCTCCGTATAACACCCTGTATATAATCTCCGTATAACACCCTGTATATAATCTCCGTATAACACCCTGTATATAATCTCCGTATAACACCCTGTATATAATCTCCGTATAACACCCTGTATATAATCTCCGTATTACACCCTGTATATAATCTCCGTATAACACCCTGTATATAATCTCCGTATAACACCCTGTATATAATCTCCGTATAACACCCTGTATATAATCTCCGTATTACACCCTGTATATAATCTCCGTATTACACCCTGTATATAATCTCCGTATTACACCCTGTATATAATCTCCGTATTACACCCTGTATATAATCTCCGTATTACACCCTGTATATAATCTCTGTATTACACCCTGTATATAATCTCCGTATTACACCCTGTATATAATCTCCGTATAACACCCTGTGTATAATCTCCGTATAACACCCTGTATATAATCTCCGTATAACACCCAGTATATATCATCTGTATAACACCCTGTATATAATCTCCGTATTACACCCTGTATATAATCTCCGTATAACACCCTGTATATAATCTCCGTATTACACCCTGTATATAATCTCCGTATTACACCCTGTATATAATCTCCGTATAACACCCTGTATATAATCTCCGTATTACACCCTGTATATAATCTCCGTATAACACCCTGTATATAATCTCCGTATAACACCCTGTATATAATCTCCGTATAACACCCTGTATATACTCTCCGTATTACACCCTGTATATAATCTCCGTATTACACCCTGTATATAATCTCCGTATTACACCCTGTATATAATCTCCGTATTACACCCTGTATATAATCTCCGTATTACACCCTGTATATAATCTCCGTATTACACCCTGTATATAATCTCCGTATTACACCCTGTATATAATCTCCGTATAACACCCTGTGTATAATCTCCGTATAACACCCTGTGTATAATCTCCGTATAACACCCAGTATATATCATCTGTATAACACCCTGTATATAATCTCCGTATTACACCCTGTATATAATCTCCGTATAACACCCTGTATATAATCTCCGTATTACACCCTGTATATAATCTCCGTATTACACCCTGTATATAATCTCCGTATAACACCCTGTATATAATCTCCGTATTACACCCTGTATATAATCTCTGTATAACACCCTGTATATAATCTCCGTATAACACCCTGTATATAATCTCCGTATAACACCCTGTATATAATCTCCGTATAACACCCTGTATATAATCTCCGTATTACACCCTGTATATAATCTCCGTATTACACCCTGTATATAATCTCCGTATTACACCCTGTATATAATCTCCGTATTACACCCTGTATATAATCTCCGTATTACACCCTGTATATAATCTCTGTATTACACCCTGTATATAATCTCCGTATTACACCCTGTATATAATCTCCGTATTACACCCTGTATATAATCTCCGTATAACACCCTGTATATAATCTCCGTATAACACCCTGTATATAATCTCCGTATAACACCCTGTATATAATCTCCGTATAACACCCTGTATATAATCTCCGTATAACACCCTGTATATAATCTCCGTATAACACCCTGTATATAATCTCCGTATAACACCCTGTATATAATCTCCGTATAACACCCTGTATATAATCTCCGTATTACACCCTGTATATAATCTCCGTATAACACCCTGTATATAATCTCCGTATAACACCCTGTATATAATCTCCGTATTACACCCTGTATATAATCTCCGTATAACACCCTGTATATAATCTCCGTATAACACCCTGTATATAATCTCCGTATAACACCCTGTATATAATCTCCGTATTACACCCTGTATATAATCTCCGTATAACACCCTGTATATAATCTCCGTATAACACCCTGTATATAATCTCCGTATAACACCCTGTATATAATCTCCGTATAACACCCTGTATATAATCTCCGTATAACACCCTGTATATAATCTCCGTATTACACCCTGTATATAATCTCCGTATAACACCCTGTATATAATCTCCGTATAACACCCTGTATATAATCTCCGTATTACACCCTGTATATAATCTCCGTATAACACCCTGTATATAATCTCCGTATAACACCCTGTATATAATCTCCGTATAACACCCTGTATATAATCTCCGTATAACACCCTGTATATAATCTCCGTATAACACCCTGTATATAATCTCCGTATAACACCCTGTATATAATCTCCGTATAACACCCTGTATATAATCTCCGTATAACACCCTGTATATAATCTCCGTATAACACCCTGTATATAATCTCCGTATTACACCCTGTATATAATCTCCGTATAACACCCTGTATATAATCCCCGTATTACACCCTGTGTATAATCTCCGTATAACACCCTGTATATAATCTCCGTATAACACCCTGTATATAATCTCCGTATTACACCCTGTATATAATCTCCGTATTACACCCTGTATATAATCTCCGTATAACACCCAGTATATATCATCTGTATAACACCCTGTATATAATCTCCGTATTACACCCTGTATATAATCTCCGTATAACACCCTGTATATAATCTCCGTATAACACCCTGTATATAATCTCCGTATAACACCCTGTATATAATCTCCGTATAACACCCTGTATATAATCTCCGTATAACACCCTGTATATAATCTCCGTATAACACCCTGTATATAATCTCCGTATAACACCCTGTATATAATCTCCGTATAACACCCTGTATATAATCTCCGTATAACACCCTGTATATAATCTCCGTATAACACCCTGTATATAATCTCCGTATTACACCCTGTATATAATCTCCGTATAACACCCTGTATATAATCCCCGTATTACACCCTGTGTATAATCTCCGTATAACACCCTGTATATAATCTCCGTATAACACCCTGTATATAATCTCCGTATTACACCCTGTATATAATCTCCGTATAACACCCTGTATATAATCTCCGTATAACACCCTGTATATAATCTCCGTATTACACCCTGTATATAATCTCCCTATTACACCCTGTATATAATCTCCGTATAACACCATGTATATAATCTCCGTATTACACCCTGTATATAATCTCCGTATAACACCCAGTATATATCATCTGTATAACACCCTGTATATAATCTCCGTATTACACCCTGTATATAATCTCCGTATAACACCCTGTATATAATCTCCGTATTACACCCTGTATATAATCTCCGTATAACACCCTGTATATAATCTCTGTATAACACCCTGGCCTTGCCCTGAGATAATCCAGCAGGGATGAGGCCGCGGCGCGCACAGTTCTATATAAAGACTGGTTGCTATGGAGACGCCAGTAATGTCTTCCTCACCAATATCATTCTGCACTGGAGATTCCCCACTGGGCTCCGACATCCTCAGCCAGCCGTGACAGAGAGCGCAGTCACTGGCAGCGCTGGGGAGGAAGGGGTTAAGTCGTAGAACGTGATGAAACCCGAAGCAAAATGTAATTACCAACCACGGGGAGACGCGAGGCAGAGACAGGCAACAAGGCATCTGGCGTCTGCAGAGCAACCCTGGGGAGGGAGCGGCTGTAACCTCATCCACAGGCCGCACGGCGGCGCAGGCTAATATACATACAGCGCACACTGGGCACCGAGGACGGCTCTGATCCATATACATAGAATAATATACATGATACTGTGGCCGGAGGCCTCGGCACACGGACAATGGCGTCCGCGGGACTGAAAGGGTTAACCCCATTCAGCACCGGCCGCAGGACAAAGGGCGCTTGGCGCCAAAATTCAAACAGGACCTACTGTTTTATTTATGTGTGTGGGCGCCGCGGCCCCGGTCCTCCACCGGCAGCTGCGGACAACCTATGTGCACCCCATCTCCAGGAGTGTTGGCCAGCGTGGGGAGTCTGGATTCCCCGGCTCCCGGCGTGTGGCGGCCGCCAGGGGGAGCCGGGACTCATCCACGCTGCAGCCGTGGCGAATCACCGCCGTTAACCCCTGGCGCGCTGGGGGCACCAGCAGGGTGTGGGTGCGCCACAGCCCAGGTCAGAGGCTGCGGCGGGTGGCATAAATGGTTAACCCCCAGCGCGCTGGGGCTATGGGGAAGTGGCTGCGCCCAGGAACCCAGGCGCTGGGGGGGGGGGGGGGAGGGGGGGTAGACTGTGCACGCTTCCAACAAGCTGAGTGGTTCCTTGGTGCTCCATTGGGTTCTCCGTCGGCGGGCAGGAGACCCGGGCAGGGGATCAGGGCTGCCCATCTCTGGAGCTCATGTCTGGGTCAGAGGTGTTCAGCTCCTCCCCTACCAGGATCCTGGAAGTACGTTTTAGAGGGAAACATCCCCCCTGGCCAGACAGACCGGCACCTGGGTGGTACCTGGTCCCCCCAGGTGGGCTGTGGCTCAGAGTAACCACTCCCCTCTGTCCATAGGGGTCAATGCTGACTGTGCATTTGCCTAATGCATGCACATCTCATGCACTTAAGATGATTGGTTGGAGACCACAGGGTGGGCTTACCCCTTGTGGTACTGTGTGTTGGAGTAGCATAAAAGGAGGGCTCAGCCCTGAGTTAATTGTACAATCTACCTGATCTGAGTTCTGTAACATTACTTGTAGAGCTTCTACTTTGAGCAAATAAACCATCTATTGCCCAAGACGACTGCTTTTATCTAGCGACCAACAGAATTACTGCAATAATTCCGTTCTCCGGCTGTTCTGGGTATAGCATCCAGCGTCTCCGAGTTCCGCTCTGCCTGCTACCGCAGCAGAGATCTGGTCCGTGACCAGTGGGGAACCAATCGATGCCAGTCAGGGTGTGTCAGCAGCGTGTCGCCGCACACACACTCCAGTAGGTACTACTCAGGTACTAGCGTTTGGGCCTGAGGTAACCGTGGTTCCAGACGCCACGTAGGAGGAGTCTGGTGGTGGCAGCGATAACCCCACCCACTGCATAGACACACACACACGGTTCTTATACAGATATATAGAGCAACCCATATACACCTCATCTGTATAATGTATTACATATATGACATCACATACACACCTCATCTGTATAATGTATACAAAGGACATCACATACACTCCTCATCTATATAATATATACAGAGGACATCACATACACACCTTATCTGTATAATATATCTATATGACATCACATACACACCTCATCTGTATAATATATACAGAGGACATCACATACACACCGCAGCTGTATAATATATATAGAGGACATCACATACACACCTCACCTGTATAATATATAGAGGACATCACATACACACCTCACCTGTATAATATATAGAGGACATCTCATACACACCTCCCCTGTATAATATATATATATAGAGAGAGGGCATCACATACACACCTCAGCTGTATAATATATATATATATATATATATATATATATATATATATATGACATCACACACACACCTCAGCTGTATAGTATATATAGATGATATCACATACACACCTCACCTGTATAATATATATAGAGGACATCACATGCAACCTCATCTGTATAATATATATAGAGGACATCACATACACACCTCCCCTGTATAATATATATATATATATATAGAGAGAGAGAAGGCATCACATACACACCTCAGCTGTATAATATATATATATAAGACATCACACACACCTCATCTGTATAGTATATATAGAGGATATCACATACACACCTCACCTGTATAATATATATATATATATATATATATATATATATATGACATCACATGCACACCTCAGCTGTATAATATATATAGAGGTATAGAGGATATCACATACACACCTCACCTGTATAATATATATAGAGGACATCACACACACACCTCATCTGTATAATATATATAGAGGACATCACATACACACCTACCCTGTATAATATATATATATATATATATATATATATATATAGATAGAGAGAGAGAGAGAGAGAGAGAGAGAGAGAGGGCATCACATTCACACCTCAGCTGTATAATATATATATATAAGACATCACACACACACCTCATCTGTATAATATATATATATAGAGGATATCACATACACACCTCACCTGTATAATATATATAGAGGATATCACATGCACACCTCATCTGTATAATATATAAAGAGGACATCACATGCACACCTCAGCTGTATAATATATATATATAGAGAGAGGGGGCATCACATACACACCTATATAGAGGTTATCCCAGTACAATGACCCAATACATGACTAGGGGTCAGGACATTTGGGCTGGACTGGTGCCAGGCTGGTGGATCTACACAACCTTATGGTCACCATAAATTCATTGTCCTATGATGCCAGATCTGGGGACACAATAATAATGACACTCACGTGTCCCATCCAGATTACACGCAGGTAGGGAATGGACCAGTATGTGCGGCTGCATGTGTCTACTAGATGAGGGCTGTAACGCTCTGCTGGGACTTGGCCACCACGGCTTCCATCAGCACAAACACAATACAGTTATAGGGAAATCTAGGCCATGTTCTTACCTCTTTCTTCCATCTGGCCAGCCACTCATCTCTCTTCCTCTTGCTGACGTAATATGGGTCCCCAGCCTGGAAAGGCAGCCTCGGCACGGGCCTCTGACGCAGACCGGACTCCCAGCCCAACCCTCCACGTAATCGGCTTCGGTAACCCTGCTCAACGGTAGTTAAGACTGTGTAAGCAACAGGGTGGAGGTAACGTGCACCACACAATAACACAACAAGACAATCCGTGCACCCCAATCACCCTCCTCATGCAGTACCCTGCCCCCTAGCCAGACCGCAGCCCAGCTCAGTGAGAGATCCGGGAACACCAGGCTCCGGTCATGTCCCCTGTGGAACGCAGCAATACCCTTCCCGGCTGTCCCATCCACAGTGAGACACGCTAATAGGGGGGTGCGATATACAATGTCAAGTATGGGTCACTGGGTCAACCAACCAAAGGTCAACATGCATTAGGTCAACCCCTGATGGTCGACAATGGTTAGGTCGACATCTGAGGTGTTGACATAAGCCATAGTGGTCCACTCAATGAATGTTGGCCTTTGGTGTGTCGACCTAATGACCATATGCCAGAAGATCTACAGGAATTACATACAATCACTAGGTCGACAGAATATGGTCGACATGCATTGACGGCAAGCTCAAAAGGTCGACATGAAATTTTTTGACACAAAAAGGTCCCCACGAGATTTGTGAAGAATGTGGGTGTCATGTTCTCTGTTTCATCATACGTGAGCACAATTATTACATACGTGTACCCTTGTGGGCTCGCACCAGGCAAGGTGGAACACTCTACTACCGGTGCACTTGGCACAGATTACGATCGCTAATCATATTCCACATGGATGGTCCACCGCTGTGCGGTGCGGCAGAGTCTCAGTGAGAGGAGCTGTGCGGTGGAGTCTCAGTGAGAGAGGCTGTGTGGTGTGACAGAGTCTCAGGGAGAGGGGCTGTGTGATGCGGCAGAGTCTCATTGAGAGGGCTGTGCGATGAGGCAGAGTCTCAGTGAGAGGAACTGTGCAACATGGCAGAGTCTTGGTGAGAGGGCTGTGCGACGTGGCAGAGTCTCAGTGAGAGGAGCTGTGCGGTGGAGTCTCAGTGAGAGAGGCTGTGTGGTGTGGCAGAGTCTTGGTGAGTGGAGCTGTGCGACATGGCAGAGTCTCAGTGAGAGAGGCTGTGTGATGTGGCAGAGTCTTGGTGAGAGGGCTGTGCGACGTGGCAGAGTCTCAGTGAGAGGAGCTGTGCGACGTGGCAGAGACTCAGTGAGAAAGACTGTGTGGTGTGGAAGAGTCTCAGTGAGAGAAGCTGTGCGATGTGGCAGAGTCTCAGTGAGAGAGGCTGTGTGGTGTGGCAGAGTCTCAGTGAGAGGGGCTGTGTGGTGTGGCAGAGCCTTAGTGAGAGGGGATGTGTGGTGTGGCAGAGTCTCAATTAGAGAAGAGGAGCTGTGCAACGTGACAGAGTCTCAGTGAGAGAGGCTGTGTGGTGTGGCAGAGTCTCAGTGAGAGTGGCTGTGTGGTGTGGCAGAGCCTTAGTGAGAGGGGCTATGTGGTGTGGCAGAGTCTCAATTAGAGAAGAGGAGCTGTGCAACGTGACAGTCTCAGTGAGAGAGGCTGTGTGAGGTGGCAGAGTCTCAGTGAGATAGGCTGTGTGGTGTGGCAGAGTCTCAGTGAGAGAGGCTGTGTGGTGTGGCAGAGCCTTAGTGAGAGGGGCTATGTGGTGTGGCAGAGTCTCAATGAGAGGAGCTGTGCAACGTGACAGAGTCTCAGTGAGAGAGGCTGTGTGAGGTGGCAGAGTCTCAGTGAGATAGGCTGTGTGGTGTGGCAGAGTCTCAGTGAGAGAGGCTGTGTGGTGTGGCAGAGTCTCAGTGAGAGAGGCTGTGTGGTGTGGCAGAGTCTCAGTGAGAGAGGCTGTGTGGTGTGGCAGAGTCTCAGTGAGAGAGGCTGTGTGGTGTGGCAGAGTCTCAGTGAGAGACGCTGTGTGGTTTGGCAGAGTTTGAGTGAGAGGGGCTGTGCGATGCGACAGAGTCTCAGTGAGAGGACTGGGTGAAGCAGAAGACAATTTGTTCTATTAAAGCAGCACCGCTAACGTAACAGAAAGTGTCCATTCCTGCACAGAAACCCGTGGGGCTCTGCAATACAAAGTGGTACCCAGAATACGGCTCTGCATGGTATACCCTGATTAGGTTCAATATACAGTGGCCCCTAAAATAAAGCTATGCCTGATATACCACGATTGGGCTAAGAAATATAATGGTTCCAGTATACGGCTCTGCCTGGTATACCGCAATGAGGCTCTGCAATATACAATGGTTACAGGAATACGGCTCTGCATGGTATACCACTAAAAGGCTCTGAAATATACAATGGTCCCCAGAGTACGACTCTGCATGGTATACCATGAATAGGCTCTGCAATATACAATGGTCCCCAGAGTACGGCTCTGCATGGTATACCACGATTAGGCTCTGCAATATACAATAGTCCCCAGAGTACGGCTCTGCATGGTATACCACGAATAGGCTCTGAAATATACAATGGTCCCCAGAGTACGGCTCTGCATGGTATACCACGATTAGGCTCTGCAATATACAATAGTCCCTAGAGTACGTCTCTGCATGGTATACCACGAATAGGCTCTGCAATATACAATGGTCCCCAGAGTACGGCTCTGCATGGTATACCACGATTAGGCTCTGCAATATACAATAGTCCCCAGAGTACGGCTCTGCATGGTATACCACGAATAGGCTCTGAAATATACAATGGTCCCCAGAATACATCTCTGCATGGTATACCACGAATAGACTCTGGGAGCTATATACAATAGTGCCCAGAGTACGGCTCTGCAACCTACACCACGATGAGGCTCTGCAATATACAATAGTCCCTAGAATACGTCTCTGCATGGTACACCACAATGAGGCTCTGCAATATACAATAGTCCCTAGAATACGTCTCTGCATGGTATACCACGATGAGGCTCTGCAATATACACTGGTTCCCAGAACACAGCTCTGCATGGTACACCACGATGAGGCTCTGCAATATACAATGGTTCCCAGAACACAGTTCTGCATGTTATACCACAATGAGGCTCTGCAATATATAATAGTCCCTAGAATACGTCTCTGCATGGTATACCACAATGAGGCTTTGCAATATACAATGGTTCCCAGAGTACAGCTCTGCATGGTATACCACAATGAGGCTCTGCAATATACAATGGTTCCCAGAACACAGCTCTGCATGGTACACCACGATGAGGCTCTGCAATATACAATGGTTCCCAGAACACAGCTCTGCATGGTACACCACGATGAGGCTCTGCAATATACAATGGTTCCCAGAGTACAGCTCTGCATGGTACACCACGATGAGGCTCTGCAATATACAATGGTTCCCAGAACACAGCTCTGCATGGTACACCACGATGAGGCTCTGCAATATACAATGGTTCCCAGAACACAGCTCTGCATGGTATACCACGAAGAGGCTCTGCAATATACAATAGTTCCCAGAACACAGTTCTGCATGGTATACCACAATGAGGCTTTGCAATATACAATGGTTCCCAGAACACAGCTCTGCATGGTACACCACGATGAGGCTCTGCAATATACAATAGTTCCCAGAACACAGTTCTGCATGGTATACCACGATGAGGCTCTGCAATATACAATAGTTCCCAGAACACAGTTCTGCATGGTATACCACAATGAGGCTCTGCAATATACAATGGTTCCCAGAACACAGCTCTGCATGGTATACCACAATGAGGCTCTGCAATATACAATGGTTCCCAGAACACAGCTCTGCAACCTACACCACGATGAGGCTCTGCAATATACACTGGTTCCCAACACAGCTCTGCATGGTATACCACGATGAGGCTCTGCAATATACAATGGTTCCCAGAACACAGCTCTGCATGGTATACCACGATGAGGCTCTGCAATATATGGTCCCCAGAACACAGCTCTGCATGGTATACCACGATGAGGCTCTGCAATATACAATGGTTCCCAGAACACAGCTCTGCATGGTATACCACGATGAGGCTCTGCTATATATGGTCCCCAGAACATATCACTATGTTGTATGATGACCTCAGGAATGAGAAGTAAGGGCTGGGATGTAGTTGAGGATTCCCCAGGTAGGATGGAACCTTAGAAGGGTGTGCGCAGGGGAATACAGTGCGGATAACCAGAATCACACCCCTGCATCTCCAGCTGTGTCATTGCTCCACTGTATTAATCCATATATCCTACAATATAGGTATTTTGTGGTGATGCCAGACACATAGACCCATGTATCATATGAATATCTGCCAATTCAGCAATATGATGAATAAACACAGTCACCTCCTCCACATGGGACAAAGCGGATGTCCGGCACTTACATTCAATTTCCTAATACCCCTTTCAGATCACACCTAATTACCAGGTCCATGCCGGTTGGTTGCCGGTTCAACCCAGTAATAGGTGCAATCTGAAAGGGCTTACCGGGTTCAGCAACCCCTCATTACGAACCGGTAAAAATGCGGGGTCCTTACCGGTTCATTGCCGGGTTGCTTTGCAGTGTGAACGGGTTAATGGGGTCAAACGACCCAGTTCCTGTTCACACTGATGAAAGAGGCAGTGCTTGGAGCAGCGCCAGATTCAAGCGCTGCCTTCTCCCTCGCCCCTGATAAAGGTCCGCTACTCTGCCGCACATGACGTCAGCCAACCGGCAATATTGCCGGGTCACTGAAGGGTCCAGGGAGAGCAAAATACAGGGTCGCTATAGTACTGAACCGATTCAAAGTCCCGGTGCGACCCTGCATTTTGTGATCGCAAAGCGGTATAAGAGGGCTTAACGTCAGATACATATCATATGAACTGGTGTGGTTGCTGATGCCCGACGAGACAGATGTCTGGTTGTAGGTGAAACGGCCGTCAGACACCAACCACCACACCAGTATTTTCATATGATATGTATCTAAAATATATCAAAACCTCCTCTAGGTTTATATATATCAAAATAACCCTCCTAATAAAAGCATCCATCTGCCGGTGTATAAAAGCAATACACTCTTTAATGGTGAGCAGTCAGTATTCTTGGTTTATTGTCAAAATATCAACATTTTCAGAAGACTCAGTTAGGGGTGGGTCTAATGCAGAAGCGCTTCTAGAGAGGAGGAGACCTGTGTGCAGACTCCCTCTTTGAGGTTAGGTCCCACCAGTGGCCACTCGACGGACGAAATTACTACATATCAGAAAGTGAAAGCAAAATTTATTGTTTCAAATAGGGTTCATTCTAGCACCCGCCATCTTTGAAAACCAATGCAGTTCCTCTTCCCTGCCTGGGGTGTCACTGTCTGCTGTGGTGTTTCTAGCACAGGTCTGGTTTGCATATCAGTGCTGATATACAGACCACACTGTGCTAGAAGCACTACAGCAGACAGCGACACCGCAGGCAGGGAACAGGAACTGCATGGGTTTTCAAAGATGGCGGGTGCTAGAATGAACACTAGGTTCCCCTGTATTCTTATAACAAGCACTAGGCTCTTGGTCCGGTCATGGTTCCCAAAATATGGGGGACAAAAGGAGTAGGGGGTTCCCCATATTTTGGAAACCAGCACCAGGCACAAACAGACAGCGGGGGACACTTTCTACATGAGGTCCCCGTCCAAAGCATGAGCATTGAGGCTAGTCAAGTGAATGGTCTGACCTAATTAACCTTTGTGGCTTTGGAAACCACAAAGCTCCCACAGTGATTTAGCGCTGGGATTCCCTCCCTGTCCTAAATAGAAACAGAGCTCTGCTTGACTGACAGGTTAGACCTCAGCCAATCAAGGGAGCGAGGCTGCTGTAGCGCTTCCTTATTGACTGCCGGGTTCTAAAGTAACAGGAGTCATTTGGGGACCCAGCATTTGGGGGGAAGGAAGCCCATGTGTATAAATGGGCTTCCTTCAGTCCATATGAACCGAGGCTGCCTACATGGAAAGAAGAGGACGCGATCTGCACCGGGTGGATTTTTTTTCACAGATACCGGTTTGGATTCTACATGGAGAAGTGGGCCGGACCTACCTGACCAAGATAGGCGAGTCTGGATCTGTGAAGGGTGTATTATAACTTTATTTAAATCCGTGTGTGTATGTCAGTTATTGGGCTATTAGTTCTAAAAAGAGACTACAAGTCCCAGTGGGTTTATTAATGCCCCACATGCTGGAACTTGTGGTTCTCCAAGTCCCAGTATGTGGGGGGGGGCTTGCTGGCCCCTGTAGTTCTACTACAAAATCCAATATCTATTTTTTACACTTATTTAACCCTTTATTTGCTATCAGCCCGGCGCCCACAGTCCAGGCCAAGCGTACCCTGGAGGGGGAGACCCCTTTATTGGGGGGTCCACACTCCCCCAGGTACCCCCGACCTGATACCATTCACCCACTGGATACACTCCCCCCCCCCGCGTGATGCTAACCCCCATCTGATGCCAGCCCCTTCATCTGACACACACCTCTGTCAGATGCCAGCCCCCCATCTGACAAACTCCCCCAATCTGATGCAAGCCCCTCACCTGCCATACTCCTCTCGCCTGATTCAGCCCCCCCCCCCCCATCGGATGTAAGCCCCCCATCTGACACACACCCCTGTCTGATAACAAACCCCCCATATGACACACTCCCCATTTGATGCCAGGACGCCCATCTGTTGCAAGCTCCGCCATAGACACACTCCCCCGTCTGATGCCAGCCCCCATCTGACATACTCCCCGCCCCGTCTGATGCCAGTTCACCATCTGACACATTACCTCATCTGATGCCAGCTCCCCCATCTTAAGCACTACCCCACTTACATCTAACCCCCCATTTGCATTTAACACGCCATGCATTGGTGCGACTGATAGTGCCAGGCATCTTTTAATTTAAAATGTGTCTTAGTTGCAAAACAGTGGGATTTATGCACAAACAGCTTCTTCTGATAAAAATGATATGCACCATGCCTATATTCCGTGTGTAACTGCTGCTGTATCTGCATAAGAATTGGAATGTTACAGTGTTTTACTAGAAAATAGTGCAATGATTCAATTCTTATGCAGATACAGCAGCAGTCACACACTGAATATAGGCATGCTGCATATCATTTTAATTAAAGGAAGCTGCTTGTGCGTCCTATATGCTCTGCTTTGCAAATAAGACACATTTCAACAGAAAAAGTTACAAAGAAAAGACACCTGGCGATACAGGGTCAAACAGAGTTTACACAATATGTAAATATATGCTGCACTACATAAGAAACTTAAAAAAAAATAAAAAAATAATGCAGTTATTTATATATAAATTTGATCCGGGATGGATTATATATCACCAGGTTACAACATACATCACATACTGTATCACATGGATTTGGATTGGATTATATACCACCAGATACACCAGATTATATATCCCCGGGATCTGGCATAGATTATATATCCCTGGGATCTGGCATAGATTATATATCCCTGGGATCTGGCATGAAATATATATTCCCGGGATCTGGCATGGATTATAGATCACTGGGATCTGGCATGGATTATAGATCACTGGGATCTGGCATAGATTATATATCCCTGGGATCTGGCATGAAATATATATTCCCGGGATCTGGCATGGATTATAGATCACTGGGATCTGGCATGGATTATAGATCACTGGGATCTGGAATGGATTATAGATCACTGGGATCTGGAATGGATTATAGATCACTGGGATCTGGAATGGATTATAGATCACTGGGATCTGGAATGGATTATAGATCACTGGGATCTGGCATGGATTATAGATCACTGGGATCTGGCATGGATTATAGATCACTGGGATCTGGAATGGATTATAGATCACTGGAAACTGAAATGGATTATAGATCACTGGGATCTGGTATGGATTATAGATCATTGGGATCTGGCAAGGATTATAGATCACTGGGATCTGGCATGAATTATAGATCACTGGAATCTGGCATGGATTATAGATCACTGGGATCTGGCATGGATTATAGATCATTGGGATCTGGCATGGATTATAGATCACTGGGATCTGGCATGAATTATAGATCACTGGGATCTGGCATGGATTATAGATCATTGGGATCTGGCATGGATTATAGATCACTGGGATCTGGCATGAATTATAGATCACTGGGATCTGGCATGGATTATAGATCACTGGGATCTGGCATGGATTATAGATCACTGGGATCTGGCATGGATTATAGATCACTGGGATCTGGCATGGATTATAGATCACTGGGATCTGGCATGGATTATAGATCACTGGGATCTGGCATGGATTATAGATCACTGGGATCTGGCATGGATTATAGATCACTGGCATCTGGCATGGATTATAGATCACTGGGATCTGGAATGGATTATAGATCACTGGGATCTAGAATGGATTATCGATCACTGGGATCTAGAATGGATTATCGATCACTGGGATCTGGCATGGATTATATATCTCACGTGGATCATTTATTAAACCTTAATCCTGATTTGGAAATGTCCCAATCTCTCAGGCTCGCTGGTCACTCACATTTATATATTGGCCAGTGCCCTTATAGGCGCTACTGAAATATAACCACATGTGAGGATGTTCAGGCCACAGATCGGGAACAGGACAGGGAAAATCATTTGGGTGCTGACCACGGTCGGTCAGATAATCTCACAAAAACGTGGTGCAAATTCTGGGACACTACCCTCGTGGTGACATAAGGACAGGGTCACATGTGGCTGGGTCTAAGCTGGTGCCAAACAAGCAGATAATTGGACCACCATCTCTCAGCATTGTACCGTCCGGTGATAGCCGGGGAGACACCAGCCACAGATCTACCTCCCTCCGTATCATTAGCACTACGGGGGATAAGTGAGAGGAACAGAAGACTTGGGGTGCCGCTGACTGACCACAAGACAAAGATGTGAGTATAAGCAGCAGTGTAGCCTATAGTATTATAACAGAATGATGGGGGGGGTTGATCCTCACCTCAGATTTTGGGGATCCCGAGTCCTCGTCTTCCTTTTCTTCTTCTTTATCTAAAGAGACAAATAGAATTTAGAGGTCACCAGGAGGATAATGATGTTACTTACAGATGAGCCATGTGGATCTGAGTGTTTTCTTCACGCTAAAGGCCCCCATACACTATGAGATTTATCTTACCTGTAAAATTGCATCTGATTTCCCTTGAATTTCCCCGGCTGCTTCCCAGGAGGCTTACATACAATTTGACACTAGATGTGCCATTCTTTACATCCAATTTGCGTCAGATAAATCACATGTGATTTATCTGATGTAAATTTGGATGTGCCACTGAGACAATGCAGGTTGGCACCTAGCACACTGGCTAAAGCGTCTATGGGACATTGCAGGCTGGCACCAAGCACACTGGCTAAAGGCCCCCATGCATTAGACTGACTTGTCCTAAGGACAATTCGGACCCAATTCTCCTGCGAGCTTCCCGGCAGCTCCCCGGGAGGCTCACAAACAATTTGGCCCTTGATGTGCAATTTTTTACATGTGATAAATCGCATGCGATTTATCACATGTAAAAAAAACCGGGGAGCTGCAGGGCGGTGAGGAGCAGTGGGGCGGGCAGCAGCGGTGCCGGTGAGGAGCAGGCATGGGGCAGCAGCGGTTCCTGTGAGGAGCAGTGGGGGCGGGCTGCGGCGGATCTCAAATGATCATCAGTGTGCACCGCCGCAGCGGCGGCTATTACAACTTTAAAATAATGTGTCGAATGACTGTCCAGCTTTTGTGCGTGTGTGCCCGCTACTAGGACACGAGTGTCACTAGGATTGAGTGCTCAAAGGAATTCACGGCACTGATGTAGGAGGAGCATTCAGACCTAACCGCGTAATCTCCACCTATGTGATGCTCCACTAATTACAGTGCCGGTGCGCGCCCCACCCAGCGCTAATCTTATTCTGTTGGGACAACCTTGGCTTTATGTATCGCCCAGCTGTCCCGCTCTGCTGCCGCCCCCTATTCCTTCCCGCATTCCGTACCCTACGCTGCTACTTTCTGTTTGTCGTGCCTTTCCAATAACAGAACGTCTGCAGATATTATCAGCTACTGAGAACGGTGCCACCGCCGAGGTCTAGCGTCTAAGGGCGGTGATGAGGAAGCCGTCTATATTGGGGGCGCTGGCGGTTTCCTCCTCAGGACGTCTGCAGATATTATCAGCTACTGAGAACGGTGCCACCGCCGAGGTCTAGCGTCTAGGTGCAGTGATGAGGAAGCCGTCTATATTGGGGGCGCTGGCGGTTTCCTCCTCAGGATGTCTGCAGATATTATCAGCTACTGAGAATGGTGCCACCGCCGAGGTCTAGCATCTAGGTGCAGTGATGAGGAAGCCGTCTATATTGGGGGCGCTGGCGGTTTCCTCCTCAGGACGCCTGGATGAGGCCTTGGTTCTTAGAAAGCCGTCTCGGGGCCCTGAGGAAGGCCAACAGGAAATGCTGCCTAATCTACGGGTAACATCTGCTTGTCAATGCAATGATCTATGCCCCGCAGCAATGGGGGGGGGGGGGGGGGGTACAGTGCCGGCCGGCTACAGAGTGTAACAAGACGATATAGAATAAATTCACACCAGATCCTGTGGAGCTGCAGGTAAATGCTGTGTGTGTGTGTGGGGGAGGGGGGGGGGGGATCAGATGCCCCCCCAGGGGTAACACTTACTTTTCTCTGCACTGTCCGACAGGCTTCTCCGGCCTCTCTTCTTGGGAGTGGAGATCATCATGGCGTCAGCCTCATCGGTGTCCTCAGAATCTGGCCCGTCACTCGGCACACAGCGGCCGTTCTCCAGCACGGCCTCCCCACCCGTGGGGCCATCTCCTGCGTACTCACACTTCTTCCGGTCCCTGGGGGCACGTTCGGGGCTCACCCTCTCCGGGGTGGGCGTCTCGGGCTTTAGCTGAGCTGCCTTAACCTCTCCGTTGTGCAGGGGATCTGGGCGGCTGGTGTGCGAGGACAAGTGGCACTTAGGGACTGAGGCGATGTCTTTGGATGCGCTGACGCTTTCCACCTGCACGGAGACAGAACAGTCACCACAGCGGTCACAGACCATAGGAAGGCACGGGGGGGGGGGGGGTACTATCAGCTCTGCATGTGATGGGCATATACCTACCTGTATGATCTACCTGTACAGGTGTCTGATCTGTATGCACCGGTGTCAGAGTTACCTGTATAGGTGTCAGATCTATATAGACAGGTGTCAGAGTTACCTGTACAGGTGTCAGATCTATATAGACTGGTGTCATAGTTACCTGTACAGGTGTCTGATCTGTATGCACCGGTGTCAGAGTTACCTGTATAGGTGTCAGATCTATATAGACAGGTGTCAGATCTATATAGACAGGTGTCAGAGTTACCTGTACAGGTGTCAGATCTATATAGACAGGTGTCATAGTTACCTGTACAGGTGTCTGATCTATATAGACAGATGTCAGAGTTATCTGTACAGGTGTCAGATCTATATAGACAGGTGTCATAGTTACCTGTACAGGTGTCAGATCTATATAGACAGGTGTCAGAGTTACCTGTACAGGTGTCAGATCTATATAGACAGGTGTCAGCTCCACCTGTACAGGTGTCTGATCTGTATGCACAGGTGTCCGTTACCTGTACAGGTGTCAGATCTATATAGACAGGTGTCAGATTTAACTGTACAGGTGTCAGATCTATATAGACAGGTGTCACAGTTACCTGTACAGGTGTCTGATCTGTATGCACAGGTGTCAGAGTTACCTGTACAGATGTCAGAGTTACCTGTACAGGTGTCAGATCTATATAGACAGGTGTCAGAGTTACCTGTACAGGTGTCTGATCTGTATGCACAGGTGTCAGAGTTACCAGTACAGGTGTCAGATCTATATAGACAGGTGTCAGAGTTACCTGTACAGGTGTCTGATCTGTATGCACAGGTGTCAGAGTTACCAGTACAGGTGTCAGATCTATATAGACAGGTGTCAGCTCTACCTGTACAGGTGTCAGAGTTACCAGTACAGGTGTCAGATCTGTATGCACAGGTGTCAGAGTTACCAGTACAGGTGTCAGATCTATATAGACAGGTGTCAGCGTTACATGTACAGGTGTCAGATCTATATAGACAGGTGTCAGCTCTATCTGTACAGTTGTCAGATCTGTATGCACAGGTGTCAGTTACCTGTACAGTTATCAGATCTATATAGACAGGTGTCAGCGTTACATGTACAGGTGTCAGATCTATATAGACAGGTGTCAGCGTTACATGTACAGGTGTCAGCTCTACCTGTACAGTTGTCAGATCTGTATGCACAGGTGTCAGGTACCTGCACAGGTGTCAGAGTTACCTATACAGGTGTCAGATCTATATAGACAGGTGTCAGCGTTACATGTACAGGTGTCAGATCTATATAGACAGGTGTCAGCTCTACCTGTACAGTTGTCAAATCTGTATGCACAGGTGTCAGGTACCTGTACAGTTGTCAGTTCTATATAGATGGGTGTCAGAGTTACCTGTACAGGTGTCCAGGTATCAGATCTTTATAGACAGGTGTCAGAGTTTACTGTACAGGTGTCAGATCTATATAGACATGTGTCAGAGTTACCTGTGCAGCTGTCAGATCTATATTGACAGGTGTCAGATCTACCTGTACTGCTGATATCCTATCCACAGTTCGTGCCAACATGCTTACATACACCTGCCTGGCGGTACCACAGGTAACATGCTTACATACACCTGCCTAGCGGTACCACAGGTAACATGCTTACATACACCTGCCTAGCGGTACCACAGGTAACATGGTTACATACACCTGCCTAACGGTACCACAGGTAACATGCTTACATACACCTGCCTAGCGGTACCACAGGTAACATGCTTACATACACCTGCCTGGCAGTACCACAGGTAACATGCTTACATACACCTGCCTAGCGGTACCACAGGTAACATGGTTACATACACCTGCCTAACGGTACACTAGGTAACATGCTTACATACACCTGCCTAACGGTACCACAGGTAACATGCTTACATACACCTGCCTAGCGGTACCACAGGTAACATGCTTACATACACCTGCCTAACGGTACCACAGGTAACATGCTTACATACACCTGCCTAGCGGTACCACAGGTAACTTGCTTACATACACCTGCCTAGCGGTACCACAGGTAACATGCTTACATACACCTGCCTGGCAGTACCACAGGTAACATGCTTACATACACCTGCCTAGCAGTACCACTGGTAACATGGTTACATACACCTGCCTAACGGTACCACAGGTAACATGCTTACATACACCTGCCTAGCGGTACCACAGGTAACATGCTTACATACACCTGCCTAGCGGTACCACAGGTAACATGGTTACATACACCTGCCTAACGGTACCACAGGTAACATGCTTACATACACCTGCCTAGCGGTACCACAGGTAACATGCTTACATACACCTGCCTGGCAGTACCACAGGTAACATGCTTACATACACCTGCCTAGCGGTACCACAGGTAACATGGTTACATACACCTGCCTAACGGTACCACAGGTAACATGCTTACATACACCTGCCTAACGGTACCACAGGTAACATGCTAACATACACCTGCCTAGCGGTACCACAGGTAACATGCTTACATACACCTGCCTAACGGTACCACAGGTAACATGCTTACATACACCTGCCTAGCGGTACCACAGGTAACTTGCTTACATACACCTGCCTAGCGGTACCACAGGTAACATGCTTACATACACCTGCCTGGCAGTACCACAGGTAACATGCTTACATACACCTGCCTAGCAGTACCACAGGTAACATGGTTACATACACCTGCCTAACGGTACCACAGGTAACATGCTTACATACACCTGCCTAGCGGTACCACAGGTAACATGCTTACATACACCTGCCTAGCGGTACCACAGGTAACATGCTTACATACACCTGCCTGGCAGTACCACGGGTAACATGCTTACATACACCTGCCTAGCGGTACCACAGGTAACATGGTTACATACACCTGCCTAACGGTACCACAGGTAACATGCTTACATACACCTGCCTAACGGTACCACAGGTAACATGCTTACATATACCTGCCTAGCGGTACCACAGGTAACATGCTTACATACACCTGCCTAACGGTACCACAGGTAACATGCTTACATACACCTGCCTAGCGGTACCACAGGTAACATGCTTACATACACCTGCCTAACGGTACCACAGGTAACATGCTTACATACACCTGCCTAGCGGTACCACAGGTAACTTGCTTACATACACCTGCCTAGCGGTACCACAGGTAACATGCTTACATACACCTGCTTAGCGGTACCACAGGTAACATGCTTACATACACCTGCCTAGCGGTACCACTAGGGTGACCACCTCATCCTTTTAATTCTGGACACATATTAATTACACAGGTTCTGTGGCTGATTAAAACCAGGTGAAATGGAGTCTTGAAGTCAACCATCCACAGAACCTGTGTAATTAATATGTGTCTGGAATTAAAGGGACAAGGTGGTAATCCTAGGTACCACAGGTAACATGCTTACAAACATGAGCTACCTCTTCTGCCCGCCCAAATCTGGTCTCTCTGACAACCATGGAGGAATGGCGACCGTCAGGAGCTGGGATCCCCTCCCCCACAGACACCCACGGGCATAAATCCAGCTGGTCAAACATTTCCTCAGTTACCCAGGAGACTGGTGCCGGGCAGGTTAAGTGTTAATAGCACTGTGATGCCCCGAGGGCGAAGGAAGGACACCGTACCAGTAACTGGCACCACATTAACAACTGTCCTGGCTCCAAGATATAGGGGCCTCTGTATTATGCACTGGCGAGAGATAAAGTAGCAGCCATATTCCAGGCATGTCTATGACCCTGCTGTAGGCCTGCGGCCCCGGCTGGTGCGGAGGATTACCGGCGTCTGACACCTGTAATGATAGTAATGTTGCAGAGTGATTTATGTAACATGCTAAGGGGGGATTAGGCTATAATGACACGTTACACTGGTAACCGGTGATGTCACCTTACAGCTAATCCGCACTGATGGATTTACAGAGCTGTTAACCCCGTCTCTGCTGTACCGACCCGGGGCCTCCAGGAAACGACGACCTAAAACCAAACGTATATCCTTGTGTCGGCATTAATCCACCTTCACATGCCACTAAGGGGGCACATTGTGTGTAGAGGGGACTGTGCCATAGGAGGGTACCCCTGAGTCCTGTACAATAAGGGCCCAATCCCCCCCTCCCAAAACACTACGTCGACACCAAAAGGTCTACGTCGACACCAAAATGTGGACACACATTTTATGTAAAGTTCCTTGTATCAATGTGGTTTTCGTTGCCTGATTCCCCCGCCCGTGAAGACGTTGCTGCTTGCAGATAAGCCCCTCACTGACATATAGCAACATCAAGGCCAGAATCAGAAGGTGCTAGGAAACCAGATCTGTGTATATCCCAGATGCCTGAGCACTGCGCTCATCCACATGTCACTCACGTATCCGTCACCTCCTCCGCCTGGGCCAGAGGGAGAATTCCATCAATCCCTGGCAGGGGACGGGACAGGTGCAGCGAGGGGTGATACCGGGACAGGTAACACAGGCTGCAGGGGAACAGTGGGTCCCTGACGTCTCTATCCGGCTGCTGGGGAACTACACATCTCAGCATGCCCTGCTACAGTTTTGCTATTTGTCCATGCTAAAACTGTAGCAGGGCATGCTGGGATGCGTAGTTGGGTGCCGGACGGGGTCCCGACAGCCATTCACCCGACGTCGGGATCCCGACTGTCAAAACACCGACAGCCGGGTTCCCGACGGCCACCTGCTATTTTCCCTCGTGGGGTCCACGACCCCCATAGAGGGAGAATAGAATAGGTGGCATGCGTATGAAGCCACCGTGCCCACAGCGTGGCGAGCGTGGCGATCTCGCAAGGGACTTAGTTGCGCTCACCATGCTGTCTGGATCAGGCCAGTCGGGTTCCCGACATCGGGATAATGACTGTCGGGATCCCGACTGTCGGACCCCTATACCACACCTGCGTAGTTTACTGTAGGGCCAAATGTGTCCCATCCCTGATCTACATAGTCAATGGGTTGACACCAATACGTCGACATGCACATGGTAGACATTGACAAGAGATTGACACAAGCAAAATATCGACATGCTGACACCAGCAGCAGAGGCTTGAACTCCTGGCACGGTGGGTGTGGCTGGGCACAGGATAGCGCTGCGGGGTCACTGGTGACCACGTCTCACAGCCGGCACTGACTGACTCCATGGAAGCCATCATGGGTGGCCAATAAGTGGTCCTCTAGATGCCGGTGAACCACACATCCCAGCATGCCCTGCTACAGTTTTAGCATACCTTGATAGCAGGGCATGCTGGGTCGTGCAATCCCACAGCAGTTGGAAGGACACTTATTGCCCACCCCAGGGTGGCTACATCTATTACACCATCCGCTGATCTGGAGATGGCCCCGCTCCTACACGTTACAGGGGAGAGAGATAAAGTGTAACAACAAGCGATATTCTTGTCTCGTATAAGCGCACCTTCTCTTCCTTCCTCCTGCAGGTCACCTGAGCGCACACACCAGGCAGACATATATAATCCCATATATATATACTGTCTGCTCCCCCGCCTGTGCTACCGATACCTCCTACTGTCTGCTCCCCCGCCTGTGCTACCGATACCTCCTACTGTCTGCTCCCCCGCCTGTGTTACTGACACCTCCTACTGTCTGCTCCCCCGCCTGTGTTACTGACACCTCCTACTGTCTGCTCCCCCGCCTGTGCTACCGATACCTCCTACTGTCTGCTCCCCCGCCTGTGCTACTGACACCTCCTACTGTCTGCTCCCCGCCTGTGCTACTGACACCTCCTACTGTCTGCTCCCCGTCTGTGTTACTGACACCTCGTACTGTCTGCTCCCCGCCTGTGCTACCGATACCTCCTACTGTCTGCTCCCCGCCTGTGCTACTGACACCTCCTACTGTCTGCTCCCCCGCCTGTGCTACGGACACCTCCTAATGTCTGCCCCCACGCCTGTGCTACTGACACCTCCTACTGTCTGCTCCCCCGCCTGTGCTACCGATACCTCCTGCTGTATGCTCCCCCGCCTGTGCTACCGATACCACCTACTGTCTGCTCCTCCACCTGTGTTACTGACACCTCCTACTGTCTGCTCCCCCACCTGTGCTACTGACACCTCCTACTGTCTGCTCCCCCGCCTGTGCTACTGACACCTCGTACTGTCTGCTCCCCGCCTGTGCTACCGATACCTCCTACTGTCTGCTCCCCGCCTGTGCTACTGACACCTCCTACTGTCTGCTCCCCCGCCTGTGCTACGGACACCTCCTACTGTCTGCTCCCCCGCCTGTGCTACTGACACCTCCTACTGTCTGCTCCCCCACCTGTGCTACCGATACCTCCTACTCTCTGCTCCCCCGCCTGTGCTACCGATACCTCCTACTGTCTGCTCCCCCGCCTGTGTTACTGACACCTCCTACTGTCTGCTCCCCCGCCTGTGTTACTGACACCTCCTACTGTCTGCTCCCCCGCCTGTGCTACCGATACCTCCTACTGTCTGCTCCCCCGCCTGTGCTACTGACACCTCCTACTGTCTGCTCCCCGCCTGTGCTACTGACACCTCCTACTGTCTGCTCTCCGTCTGTGTTACTGACACCTCGTACTGTCTGCTCCCCGCCTGTGCTACCGATACCTCCTACTGTCTGCTCCCCGCCTGTGCTACTGACACCTCCTACTGTCTGCTCCCCCGCCTGTGCTACGGACACCTCCTACTGTCTGCTCCCCCGCCTGTGCTACCGACACCTCCTACTGTCTGCTCCCCCGCCTGTGCTACCGATACCTCCTGCTGTCTGCTCCCCCGCCTGTGCTACCGATACCACCTACTGTCTGCTCCTCCACCTGTGTTACTGACACCTCCTACTGTCTGCTCCCCCACCTGTGCTACTGACACCTCCTACTGTCTGCTCCCCCGCCTGTGCTACTGACACCTCGTACTGTCTGCTCCCCCACCTGTGCTACTGACACCTCCTACTGTCTGCTCCCCCGCCTATGCTACTGACACCTCCTACTGTCTGCTCCCCGCCTGTGTTACTGACACCTCCTACTGTCTGCTCCCCCGCCTGTGCTACTGACACCTCCTGCTGTCTGCTCCCCCGCCTGTGCCACCGATACCTCCTACTGTCTGCTCCCCCGCCTGTGTTACTGACACCTCCTACTGTCTGCTCCCCCGCCTGTGCTACTGACACCTCCTGCTGTCTGCTCCCCCGCCTGTGCTACCGATACCTCCTACTGTCTGCTCCCCCGCCTGTGTTACTGACACCTCCTACTGTCTGCTCCTCCGCCTGTGTTACTGACACCTCCTACTGTCTGCTCCCCCGCCTGTGCTACCGATACCTCCTACTGTCTGCTCCTCCATCTGTGTTACTGACACCTCCTACTGTCTGCTCCCCGCCTGTGCTACTGACAACTCCTGCTGTCTGCTCCCCCGCCTGTGCTACGGACACCTCCTACTGTCTGCTCCCCGGCCTGTGTTACTGACACCTCCTACTGTCTGCTCCCCCGCCTGTGCTACCGATACCTCCTACTGTCTGCTCCCCCGCCTGTGCTACCGATACCTCCTACTGTCTGCTCCCCGCCTGTGCTACTGACACCTCCTACTGTCTGCTCCCCCGCCTGTGCTACGGACACCTCCTACTGTCTGCTCCCCCGCCTGTGCTACCGATACCTCCTGCTGTCTGCTCCCCCGCCTGTGCTACCGATACCACCTACTGTCTGCTCCTCCACCTGTGTTACTGACACCTCCTACTGTCTGCTCCCCCACCTGTGCTACTGACACCTCCTACTGTCTGCTCCCCCGCCTGTGCTACTGACACCTCCTACTGTCTGCTCCCCCACCTGTGCTACTGACACCTCCTACTGTCTGCTCCCCCGCCTGTGCTACTGACACCTCCTACTGTCTGCTCCCCGCCTGTGCTACTGACACCTCCTACTGTCTGCTCCCCGCCTGTGCTACTGACACCTCCTACTGTCTGCTCCCCCACCTGTGCTACTGACACCTCCTACTGTCTGCTCCCCCGCCTGTGCTACTGACACCTCCTACTGTCTGCTCCCCGCCTGTGCTACTGACACCTCCTACTGTCTGCTCCCCCACCTGTGCTACTGACACCTCCTACTGTCTGCTCCCCCGCCTGTGCTACTGACACCTCCTACTGTCTGCTCCCCCGCCTGTGCTACTGACACCTCCTTCTGTCTGCTCTCCTGCCTGTGCTACTGACACCTCCTACTGTCTGCTCCCCCGCCTGTGCTACCGATACCTCCTACTGTCTGCTCCCCCGCCTGTGCTACCGATACTTCCTACTGTCTGCTCCCCCGCCTGTGCTACCGATACCTCCTACTGTCTGCTCCCCCGCCTGTGCTACCAATACCTCCTACTGTCTGCTCCCCGCCTGTGCTACTGACACCTCCTACTGTCTGCTCCCCCGCCTGTGCTACCGATACCTCCTACTGTCTGCTCCTCCACCTGTGTTACTGACACCTCCTACTGTCTGCTCCCCCGCCTGTGCTACTGACACCTCCTACTGTCTGCTCCCCCGCCTGTGCTACTGACACCTCCTACTGTCTGCTCCTCCGCCTGTGTTACGGACACCTCCTACTGTCTGCTCCCCCGCCTGTGCTAATGACACCTCCTACTGTCTGCTCTCCCGCCTGTGCTACCGATACCTCCTACTGTCTACTCCCCCACCTGTGCTACTGACACCTCCTACTGTCTGCTCCCACGCCTGTGCTACCGATACCTCCTACTGTCTGCTCCTCCACCTGTGTTACTGACACCTCCTACTGTCTGCTCCCCCGCCTGTGCTAATGACACCTCCTACTGTCTGCTCTCCCGCCTGTGCTACCGATACCTCCTACTGTCTGCTCCCCGCCTGTGCTACTGACACCTCCTACTGTCTGCTCCCCCGCCTGTGTTACTGACACCTCCTACTGTCTGCTCCCCCACCTGTGTTACTGACACCTCCTACTGTCTGCTCCCACGCCTGTGTTACTGACACCTCCTACTGTCTGCTCCAACGCCTGTGTTACCGATACCTCCTACTGTCTGCTCCCCCGCCTGTGCTACTGGCACCTCCTACTGTCTGCTCCCCGCCTGTGTTACCGATACCTCCTACTGTCTGCTCCCCCACCTGTGCTACTGACACCTTCTACTGTCTGCTCCCCCGCCTGTGCTACCGATACCTCCTACTGTCTGCTCCCCCGCCTGTGCTACCAATACCTCCTACTGTCTGCTCCCCGCCTGTGCTACTGACACCTCCTACTGTCTGCTCCCCCGCCTGTGCTACCGATACCTCCTACTGTCTGCTCCTCCACCTGTGTTACTGACACCTCCTACTGTCTGCTCCCCCGCCTGTGCTACTGACACCTCCTACTGTCTGCTCCCCCGCCTGTGCTACTGACACCTCCTACTGTCTGCTCCTCCGCCTGTGTTACCGACACCTCCTACTGTCTGCTCCCCCGCCTGTGCTAATGACACCTCCTACTGTCTGCTCTCCCGCCTGTGCTACCGATACCTCCTACTGTCTACTCCCCCGCCTGTGCTACTGACACCTCCTACTGTCTGCTCCCACGCCTGTGCTACCGATACCTCCTACTGTCTGCTCCTCCACCTGTGTTACTGACACCTCCTACTGTCTGCTCCCCCGCCTGTGCTAATGACACCTCCTACTGTCTGCTCTCCCGCCTGTGCTACCGATACCTCCTACTGTCTGCTCCCCGCCTGTGCTACTGACACCTCCTACTGTCTGCTCCCCCGCCTGTGTTACTGACACCTCCTACTGTCTGCTCCCCCACCTGTGTTACTGACACCTCCTACTGTCTGCTCCCACGCCTGTGTTACTGACACCTCCTACTGTCTGCTCCCCCGCCTGTGTTACCGATACCTCCTACTGTCTGCTCCCCCGCCTGTGCTACTGGCACCTCCTACTGTCTGCTCCCCGCCTGTGTTACCGATACCTCCTACTGTCTGCTCCCCGCCTGTACTACTGACACCTTCTACTGTCTGCTCCCCGCCTGTGCTACTGGCACCTCCTACTGTCTGCTCCTCCGCCTGTGGTACTGACACCTCCTACTGTCTGCTCCCCCGCCTGTGGTACTGACACCTCCTACTGTCTGCTCCCCCGCCTGTGCTACTGACACCTCCTACTGTCTGCTCCCCCGCCTGTGCTACCGACACCTCCTACTGTCTGCTCCCCCGCCTGTGCTACCGATACCTCCTACTGTCTGCTCCTCCGCCTGTGTTACCGATACCTCCTACTGTCTGCTCCCCCCACCTGTGCTACTGACACCTCATACTGTCTGCTACCCCGCCTGTGCTACTGACACCTCCTACTGTCTGCTACCCCGCCTGTGCTACTGACACCTCCTACTGTCTGCTCTCCTGCCTGTGCTACTGACACCTCATATTGTCTGCTAACACGAATGTGCTACTGACACCTCCTACTGTCTGCTCCCCCGCCTGTGCTACTGACACCTGCTACTGTCTGCTTCCCGCCTGTGCTACTGACACCTCCTACTGTCTGCTCCCCGCCTGTGCTACTGACACCTCCTACTGTCTGCTCCCCGCCTGTGCTACTGACACCTCCTACTGTCTGCTCTCCCGCCTGTGCTACTGACACCTCCTGTCTGCTCCCCGCCTGTGTTACTGACACCTCCTACTGTCTGCTCCCCCGCCTGTGTTACTGACACCTCCTGCTGTCTGCTCTCCCGCCTGTGCTACCGACACCTCCTACTGTCTGCTCCCCGCCTGTGCTACCGACACCTCCTACTGTCTGCTCTCCTGCCTGTGCTACTGACACCTCCTACTGTCTGCTCCCCGCCTGTGCTACTGACACCTCCTACTGTCTGCTCCCCGCCTGTGTTACTGACACCTCCTACTGTCTGCTCCCCCGCCTGTGCTACTGACACCTCCTACTGTCTGCTCCCCTGTCTGTGTTACTGACACCTCCTACTGTCTGCTCTCCTGCCTGTGCTACTGACACCTCCTACTGTCTGCTCCCTGCCTGTGTTACTGACACCTCCTGCTGTCTGCTCCCTCGTCTGTGTTACTGACACCTCCTACTGTCTGCTCTCCTGCCTGTGCTACTGACACCTCCTACTGTCTGCTCCCCGCCTGTGCTACTGACACCTCCTACTGTCTGCTCCCCGCCTGTGCTACTGACACCTCCTACTGTCTGTTCCCCGCCTGTGTTACTGACACCTCCTACTGTCTGCTCCCCCATCTGTGCTACTGACACCTCCTACTGTCTGCTCCCCCGCCTGTGCTACTGACACCTCCTGCTGTCTGCTCCCCCGTCTGTGTTACTGACACCTCCTACTGTCTGCTCCCGCCTGTGCTACTGACACCTCCTACTGTCTGCTCCCCCGCCTGTGTTACTGACACCTCCTACTGTCTGCTCCCCCGCCTGTGTTACTGACACCTCCTACTGTCTGCTCCCCGCCTGTGTTACTGACACCTCCTACTGTCTGCTCCCCGTCTGTGCTACTGACACCTCCTACTGTCTGCTCCCCCGCCTGTGCTACTGACACCTCCTACTGTCTGCTACCCCGCCTGTGCTACTGACACCTCCTACTGTCTGCTCCCCGTCTGTGCTACTGACACCTCCTACTGTCTGCTCCCCCGCCTGTGCTACCGATACCTCCTACTGTCTGCTCCCCGCCTGTGCTACCGACACCTCCTACTGTCTGCTCCCCGTCTGTGCTACTGACACCTCCTACTGTCTGCTCCCCGCCTGTGCTACTGACACCTCCTGCTGTCTGCTCCCCGCCTGTGCTACTGACACCTCCTACTGTCTGCTCCCCCACCTGTGTTACTGACATCTCCTACTGCCTGCTCCCCGCCTGTGCTACTGACACCTCCTACTGTCTGCTCTCCCACTTCCACGCTCAGGTCTGTCCTTACACACATCCACTAAATGAGGCCGTGTCCTGCGCCCCTGCACCAGGTACCACGGATACAGGAATAGGACCACATTTAGGAGCTGATTCAGACCGGTTTGCTAAGCTGCGTATACTTGCCCAAACGTCTGCCCCTCCCCGGCACCCAAATCCCATCACTAGCATGTTACCTGACAAACCGCCTCACATGCGGGCGATCGGGAGAGAAATCCTCCGATGGGCGCACAGCATTGAATCATTTTTATCCCCTTTGGTAATAAACGTCAGTCTAAAGTGAACGCACAAAAGGGGGCGGGCTCTGATGTCATGTGACATCAGCTGCCCTATCCGAGCAGGCATTTACCTGCCGCATATAAATGGTTTGAATCGGCCACTTAGATCCTTACCAAAGCTGGTCACCTATCTCAATAAGGGGCCTATTTACTATATGTATCGCTGTTTCCACCTGTCTGTGGCAGAAGTCAGCATTGGCGATATAAGCGCCATCACACGGCGACATGTGTCACCCCGGGAAGGCACTTTTCCCAAGAACTCTCCCACCTTGATAAATAGCTATTTGTTTATCGGCCTGCGATACAGACTGGTGGACACTGTACTGGTACATAGGTCCCTAATGAGTACATGGATGTAGGTGTCCCTGCGCAGTCTGCAGCGAGGAAGCGGATGAGTCTCACCATGGCCTGTGCTGGGCTCTGTGTGTACAATGCACGTGGTAACGGTGCTGTGCAGTGTTCTGCATCTGCTCACTTTCTCCTGCTTCCTGTGTGTCTGGGACACTTTCACTAGCGGCCTCCTCTGTGTGTCACCGGTCTCACAATCAGTCACTTCCACAGCAGGCTGCACATGTATTATCTCATCGCTGGCAGAGCAAAAGGCTCTGCAGCTCTGTGTATTATCCCTGGTCTCTGCAGCTCTGCGCTGTGTATTATACCCTGCGTCTCTGCTCTGTGTATTATACCCTGCGTCTCTGCTCTGTGTATTATACCCTGCGTCTCTGCTCTGTGTATTGTACCCTGCGTCTCTGCGCTGTGTATTGTACCCTGCGTCTCTGCGCTGTGTATTGTACCCTGCGTCTCTGCTTTGTGTATTGTACCCTGCGTCTCTGCTCTGTGTATTATACCCTGCGTCTCTGCTCTGTGTATTATACCCTGCGTCTCTGCGCTGTGTATTATACCCTGCGTCTCTGCGCTGTGTATTATACCCTGCGTCTCTGCTCTGTGTATTGTACCCTGCGTCTCTGCGCTGTGTATTGTACCCTGCGTCTCTGCGCTGTGTACTATACCCCTCGTCTCTGCGCTGTGTATTATACCCTGCATCTCTGCAGCTCTGCGCTGTGTATTATACCCTGCATCTCTGCAGCTCTGCGCTGTGTATTATACCCTGCGTCTCTGCTCTGTGTATTATACCCTGCGTCTCTGCTCTGTGTATTATACCCTGCGTCTCTGCTCTGTGTATTATACCATGCGTCTCTGCTCTGTGTATTATACCCTGCGTCTCTGCGCTGTGTATTATACCCTGCGTCTCTGCAGCTCTGCGCTGTGTATTATACCCTGCGTCTCTGCAGCTCTGCGCTGTGTATTATACCCTGCGTCTCTGCGCTGTGTATTATACCCTGCGTCTCTGCGCTGTGTATTATACCCTGCGTCTCTGCGCTGTGTATTATACCCTGCGTCTCTGCGCTGTGTATTATACCCTGCGTCTCTGCGCTGTGTATTATACCCTGCGTCTCTGCGCTGTGTATTAGACCCTGAGTCTCTGCTCTGTGTATTATACCCTGCGTCTCTGCTCTGTGTATTATACCCTGCGTCTCTGCAGCTCTGCTCTGTGTATTATACCCTGCGTCTCTGCTCTGTGTATTATACCCTGCGTCTCTGCAGCTCTGCTCTGTGTATTATACCCTGCGTCTCTGCTCTGTGTATTATACCCTGCGTCTCTGCGCTGTGTATTGTACCCTGCGTCTCTGCGCTGTGTATTATACCCTGCGTCTCTGCGCTGTGTATTATACCCTGCGTCTCTGCGCTGTGTATTATACCCTGCGTCTCTGCGCTGTGTATTATACCCTGCGTCTCTGCGCTGTGTATTATACCCTACGTCTCAGCGCTGTGTATTATACCCTGCGTCTCAGCGCTGTGTATTATACCCTGCGTCTCAGCGCTGTGTATTATACCCTGCGTCTCTGCGCTGTGTATTATACCCTGCGTCTCTGCTCTGTGTATTATACCCTGCGTCTCTGCGCTGTGTATTATACCCTGCGTCTCTGCGCTGTGTATTATACCCTGCGTCTCTGCGCTGTGTATTATACCCTGCGTCTCTGCGCTGTGTATTATACCCTGCGTCTCTGCGCTGTGTATTAGACCCTGCGTCTCTGCGCTGTGTATTATACCCTGCGTCTCTGCGCTGTGTATTATACCCTGCGTCTCTGCGCTGTGTATTATACCCTGCGTCTCTGCGCTGTGTATTATACCCTGCGTCTCTGCGCTGTGTATTATACCCTGCGTCTCAGCGCTGTGTATTATACCCTGCGTCTCAGCGCTGTGTATTATACCCTGCGTCTCTGCTCTGTGTATTATACCCTGTGTCTCCGCAGCTCTGCTGTGTGTGATACCCTGCGCTATATAGTAACTGGTAATAATATTCTCTGTACAGCGCTGCGGAATATGTGTGCGCTATATAATAACTGGTAATAATAATCTCTTACAGCGCTGCAGAATATGTGTGCGCTATATAATAACTGGTAATAATAATCTCTGTACAGCGATGCGGGAATATGTGTGCGCTATATAATAACTGGTAATAATAATCTCTGTACAGCGCTGCGGAATATGTGTGCGCTATATAATAACTGGTAATAATATTCTCTGTACAGCGCTACGGAATATGTGTGCGCTATATAATAACTGGTAATAATAATCTCTGTACAGCGCTGTGGAATATGTGTGCGCTATATAATAACTGGTAATAATAGTCTCTGTACAGCGCTGCGGAATATGTGTGCGCTATATAATAACTGGTAATAATAGTCTGTACAGCGCTGCGGAATATGTGTGCGCTATATAATAACTGGTAATAATATTCTCTGTACAGTGCTGCGGAATATGTGTGCGCTATATAATAACTGGTAATAATAATCTCTGTACAGCGCTGTGGAATATGTGTGCGCTATATAATAACTGGTAATAATATTCTCTGTACAGTGCTGCGGAATATGTGTGCGCTATATAATAACTGGTAATAATAATCTCTGTACAGCGCTGCGGACTATGTGTGCGCTATATAATAACTGGTAATAATATTCTCTGTACAGTGCTGCGGAATATGTGTGCGCTATATAATAACTGGTAATAATAATCTCTGTACAGTGCTGCGGAATATGTGTGCGCTATATAATAACTGGTAATAATAATCTCTGTACAGCGCTGTGGAATATGTGTGCGCTATATAAATAACTGGTAATAATATTCTCTGTACAGCGCTGCGGGATATGTGTGCGCTATATAATAACTGGTAATAATATTCTCTGTACAGCGCTGCGGAATATGTGTGCACTATATAATAACTGGTAATAATATTCTCTGTACAGCGCTGCGGAATATGTGTGCGCTATATAATAACTGGTAATAATATTCTCTGTACAGCGCTGGAATGTGTGCGCTATATAATAACTGGTAATAATAGTCTCTGTACAGCGCTGCGGAATATGTGTGCGCTATATAAATAACTGGTAATAATATTCTCTGTACAGCGCTGTGGAATATGTGTGCGCTATATAATAACTGGTAATAATAGTCTCTGTACAGTGCTGCGGAATATGTGTGCGCTATATAATAACTGGTAATAATAATCTCTGTACAGCGCTGTGGAATATGTGTGCGCTATATAATAACTGGTAATAATAATCTCTGTACAGCGCTGTGGAATATGTGTGCGCTATATAATAACTGGTAATAATATTCTCTGTACAGCGCTGCGGAATATGTGTGCGCTATATAATAACTGGTAATAATAATCTCTGTACAGCGCTGCGGACTATGTGTGCGCTATATAATAACTGGTAATAATATTCTCTGTACAGTGCTGCGGAATATGTGTGCGCTATATAATAACTGGTAATAATAATCTCTGTACAGTGCTGCGGACTATGTGTGCGCTATATAATAACTGGTAATAATATTCTCTGTACAGTGCTGCGGAATATGTGTGCGCTATATAATAACTGGTAATAATAATCTCTGTACAGTGCTGCGGACTATGTGTGCGCTATATAATAACTGGTAATAATAGTCTCTGTACAGTGCTGCGGAATATGTGTGCGCTATATAATAACTGGTAATAATAATCTCTGTACAGTGCTGCGGACTATGCCTGTGCTATATAATACCTGGTAATAAATAAATACATTTCCTGGTACACCGATGGATATTGCACAGGAGCTATATACAGTCAGTGGCTGTGGAGAGAGCAGTAATTATTTCATTGCACCTGATCTTGTTGTGTTTACCACATGTAAAACTTCTGCACTCAGGGTCACTATTACTAAGCATGACCTGTTCCCCCAAATGGGGACAAAGAGCTGACACTCTATCACATGTGTGCCCCGGCCCGGACAGGAAGTCTGTCACCCTGAGACTGGAGAAGCGGGGGTAGCGGGCAGACTTGTGTGGTGAGGCCACAGTGCCTGCATCCCCCTGTGTAGGGGATCAGGAAGCCGCAGCTGAGGTGCACGCCGGGACCAGGCACCTACAGCGGAAACCACACACCTCAAACACGTATGTCATTCCCAGAAACCAGCACGCTAGGGTCATTTCTCAGTATTACCTCTGCCATGAGGCACCATATACCATGCTGGTACCTCACTGCTCCCCGAGGCACACCCGCTCCCTACATACAGCCTTGGCACGCCCGCTCCCCACATACAGCCTTGGCACGCCCGCTCCCCACATACAGCCTTGGCACGCCCGCTCCCCACATACAGCCTTGGCACGCCCGCTCCCCACATACAGCCTCGGCACGCCCGCTCCCTACATACAGCCTCGGCACGCCCGCTCCCTACATACAGCCTCGGCACGCCCGCTCCCTACATACAGCCTCGGCACGCCCGCTCCCTACATACAGCCTCGGCACGCCCGCTCCCTACATACAGCCTCGGCACGCCCGCTCCCTACATACAGCCTCGGCACGCCCGCTCCCTACATACAGCCTCGGCACGCCCGCTCCCTACATACAGCCTCGGCACGCCCGCTCCCTACATACAGCCTCGGCACGCCCGCTCCCTACATACAGCCTCGGCACGCCCGCTCCCTACATACAGCCTCGGCACGCCCGCTCCCTACATACAGCCTCGGCACGCCCGCTCCCTACATACAGCCTCGGCACGCCCGCTCCCTACATACAGCCTCGGCACGCCCGCTCCCTACATACAGCCTCGGCACGCCCGCTCCCTACATACAGCCTCGGCACGCCCGCTCCCTACATACAGCCTCGGCACGCCCGCTCCCTACATACAGCCTCGGCACGCCCGCTCCCTACATACAGCCTCGGCACGCCCGCTCCCTACATACAGCCTCGGCACGCCCGCTCCCTACATACAGCCTCGGCACGCCCGCTCCCTACATACAGCCTCGGCACGCCCGCTCCCTACATACAGCCTCGGCACGCCCGCTCCCTACATACAGCCTCGGCACGCCCGCTCCCTACATACAGCCTCGGCACGCCCGCTCCCTACATACAGCCTCGGCACGCCCGCTCCCTACATACAGCCTCGGCACGCCCGCTCCCTACATACAGCCTCGGCACGCCCGCTCCCTACATACAGCCTCGGCACGCCCGCTCCCTACATACAGCCTCGGCACGCCCGCTCCCTACATACAGCCTCGGCACGCCCGCTCCCTACATACAGCCTCGGCACGCCCGCTCCCTACATACAGCCTTGGCACGCCCGCTCCCTACATACAGCCTTGGCACGCCCGCTCCCTACATACAGCCTTGGCACGCCTGCTCCCCACATACAGCCTTGGCACGCCTGATCCCCACATACAGCCGTCCCCTCTGCGGTGACCCCACTTTCATGCTCCATGTGCCCTGGAGGAACGCTAGCCTCCCTTGTGCAATCCTAAATCTGAGGGACGACCACCGTGTCCACCACCACCAGCACTTATATATGACAGAAGGGACAGGGGAGTGCGACCACGGTGCAGGGTGCGACTATCTTAGCAGCACACTTTTGGTTTATATACAGTATTTGCTATGCTGACAGTGGTCCCTGTGCCGCACAGACCGCGCCGTGTCCAGTGTCTCACAGCCCCATATAGGCAGGAACACTCCACTACGGTGCCACCGATACTTTGTTACCCCCCAGGGCCGCCAAGCTCAATGTTACGCCCACGCCTCTCTGGCGGGGACATGGCTGATCCACAGTGCAGTGTAACCTCTCTGGTGGGGACATGGCTGATCCACAGTGCAGTGTAACCTCTCTGGTGGGGACATGGCTGATCCGCAGTGCTGTGTAACCTATCTGGCGGGGACATGGATAATCCACAGTGCAGTGTAACCTATCTGGTAGGGACATGGCTGATCCGCAGTGCAGTGTAACCTCTCTGGTGTGGACATGGCTGATCCGCAGTGCAGTGTAACCTCTCTGGTGTGGACATGGCTGATCCGCAGTGCAGTGTAACCTCTCTGGTGGGGACATGGCTGATCAGCAGTGCTGTGCAACCTCTCTGGTGGGGACATGGCTGATCCGCAGTGCTGTGTAACCTATCTGGCGGGGACATGGATAATCCGCAGTGCAGTGTAACCTATCTGGTGGGGACATGGCTGATCCGCAGTGCAGTGTAACCTCTCTGGTGTGGACATGGCTGATCCGCAGTGCAGTGTAACCTCTCTGGTGGGGACATGGCTGATCCGCAGTGCTGTGCAACCTCTCTGGTGTGGACATGGCTTATCCGCAGTGCAGTGTAACCTCTCTGGTGTGGACATGGCTGATCCGCAGTGCAGTGTAACCTCTCTGGTGTGGACATGGCTGATCCGCAGTGCAGTGTAACCTCTCTGGTGTGGACATGGCTGATCCGCAGTGCAGTGTAACCTCTCTGGTGTGGACATGGATAATCCACAGTGCAGTGTAACCTCTCTGGTGGGGACATGGCTGATCCGCAGTGCAGTGTAACCTCTCTGGTGTGGACATGGCTGATCTGCAGTGCAGTGTAACCTCTCTGGTGTGGACATGGCTGATCCGCAGTGCTGTGTAACCTCTCTGGTGTGGACATGGATAATCCACAGTGCAGTGTAACCTCTCTGGTGTGGACATGGCTGATCCGCAGTGCAGTGTAACCTCTCTGGTGTGGACATGGCTGATCCGCAGTGCTGTGTAACCTCTCTGGTGTGGACATGGATAATCCACAGTGCAGTGTAACCTCTCTGGTGTGGACATGGCTGATCCGCAGTGCTGTGTAACCTCTCTGGTGTGGACATGGATAATCCACAGTGCAGTGTAACCTCTCTGGTGTGGACATGGCTGATCCGCAGTGCTGTGTAACCTCTCTGGTGTGGACATGGATAATCCACAGTGCAGTGTAACCTCTCTGGTGTGGACATGGCTGATCCGCAGTGCAGTGTAACCTCTCTGGTGTGGACATGGCTGATCTGCAGTGCAGTGTAACCTCTCTGGTGGGGACATGGCTGATCCGCAGTGCAGTGTAACCTCTCTGGTGTGGACATGGCTGATCCGCAGTGCAGTGTAACCTCTCTGGTGTGGACATGGCTGATCCGCAGTGCAGTGTAACCTCTCTGGTGGGGACATGGCTGATCCGCAGTGCTGTGTAACCTCTCTGGTGTGGACATGGATAATCCACAGTGCAGTGTAACCTCTCTGGTGTGGACATGGCTGATCCACAGTGCAGTGTAACCTATCTGGTGTGGACATGGATAATCCACAGTGCAGTGTAACCTCTCTGGTGTGGACATGGCTGATCCGCAGTGCAGTGTAACCTCTCTGGTGGGGACATGGATAATCCACAGTGCAGTGTAACCTCTCTGGTGTGGACATGGCTGATCCGCAGTGCAGTGTAACCTATCTGGTGGGGACATGGCTGATCCGCAGTGCAGTGTAACCTCTCTGGTGGGGACATGGATAATCCGCAGTGCAGTGTAACCTCTCTGGTGAGGACATGGGTAATCCACAGTGCAGTGTAACCTATCTGGTGGGGACATGGCTGATCCGCAGTGCAGTGTAACCTCTCTGGTGTGGACATGGCTGATCCGCAGTGCGGTGTAACCTCTCTGGTGTGGACATGGATAATCCACAGTGCAGTGTAACCTCTCTGGTGTGGACATGGCTGATCCGCAGTGCAGTGTAACCTCTCTGGTGTGGACATGGCTGATCCGCAGTGCAGTGTAACCTCTCTGGTGTGGACATGGCTGATCCGCAGTGCAGTGTAACCTCTCTGGTGGGGACATGGCTGATCAGCAGTGCAGTGTAACCTCTCTGGTGTGGACATGGCTGATCCGCAGTGCGGTGTAACCTCTCTGGTGTAGACATGGATAATCCACAGTGCAGTGTAACCTCTCTGGTGTGGACATGGCTGATCCGCAGTGCAGTGTAACCTCTCTTGTGAGACATGGCTGATCCGCAGTGCAGTGTAACCTCTCTGGTGTGGACATGGCTGATCCGCAGTGCTGTGTAACCTCTCTGGTGTGGACATGGCTGATCCGCAGTGCTGTGTAACCTATCTGGTGTGGACATGGCTGATCCGCAGTGCAGTGTAACCTATCTGGTGGGGACATGGATAATCCACAGTGCAGTGTAACCTATCTGGTGTGGACATGGCTGATCCGCAGTGCAGTGTAACCTATCTGGTGTGGACATGGCTGATCCGCAGTGCTGTGTAACCTATCTGGTGTGGAAATGGCTGATCCGCAGTGCTGTGTAACCTATCTGGTGTGGACATGGCTGATCCGCAGTGCTGTGTAACCTCTCTGGTGTGGACATGGCTGATCCGCAGTGCAGTGTAACCTCTCTGGTGGGGACATGGCTGATCCGCAGTGCAGTGTAACCTATCTGGTGTGGACATGGCTGATCCGCAGTGCAGTGTAACCTATCTGGTGGGGACATGGCTGATCCGCAGTGCAGTGTAACCCCTCTGGTGGGGACATGGCTGATCCGCAGTGCAGTGTAACCTATCTGGTGGGGACATGGCTGATCCGCAGTGCAGTGTAACCTCTCTGGTGTGGACATGGCTGATCCGCAGTGCTGTGTAACCTCTCTGGTGTGGACATGGCTGATCCGCAGTGCAGTGTAACCTCTCTGGTGTGGACATGGCTGATCCGCAGTGCTGTGTAACCTCTCTGGTGTGGACATGGCTGATCCGCAGTGCAGTGTAACCTCTCTGGTGGGGACATGGCTGATCCGCAGTGCTGTGTAACCTCTCTGGTGTGGACATGGCTGATCCGCAGTGCTGTGTAACCTCTCTGGTGTGGACATGGCTGATCCGCAGTGCAGTGTAACCTATCTGGTGTGGACATGGCTGATCCGCAGTGCTGTGTAACCTCTCTGGTGTGGACATGGCTGATCCGCAGTGCAGTGTAACCTATCTGGTGGGGACATGGCTGATCCGCAGTGCAGTGTAACCTATCTGGTGGGGACATGGATAATCCACAGTGCAGTGTAACCTATCTGGTGGGGACATGGCTGATCCGCAGTGCAGTGTAACCTCTCTGGTGGGGACATGCATAATCCACAGTGCAGTGTAACCTCTCTGGTGTGGACATGGATAATCCGCAGTGCAGTGTAACCTCTCTTGTGAGACATGGCTGATCCGCAGTGCAGTGTAACCTATCTGGTGTGGACATGGCTGATCCGCAGTGCAGTGTAACCTCTCTGGTGTGGACATGGCTGATCCGCAGTGCAGTGTAACCTCTCTGGTGGGGACATGGCTGATCCGCAGTGCAGTGTAACCTCTCTGGTGGGGACATGCATAATCCACAGTGCAGTGTAACCTATCTGGTGTGGACATGGATAATCCGCAGTGCAGTGTAACCTCTCTGGTGTGGACATGGCTGATCCGCAGTGCAGTGTAACCTATCTGGTGGGGACATGGATAATCCACAGTGCAGTGTAACCTATCTGGTGGGGACATGGCTGATCCGCAGTGCAGTGTAACCTCTCTGGTGAGACATGGCTGATCCGCAGTGCTGTGTAACCTCTCTGGTGTGGACATGGCTGATCCGCAGTGCAGTGTAACCTATCTGGTGTGGACATGGCTGATCCGCAGTGCAGTGTAACCTCTCTGGTGGGGACATGGATAATCCACAGTGCAGTGTAACCTATCTGGTGGGGACATGGCTGATCCGCAGTGCAGTGTAACCTCTCTGGTGGGGACATGGCTGATCCGCAGTGCAGTGTAACCTCTCTGGTGGGGACATGGGTAATCCACAGTGCAGTGAGTCCTTACTCCCTGATGCCGACACAGCCGAACCGTCAGCAACTCACACCAACTCCAGACCCCTAAATACAAACCTCTACAAAGGCTCCGATCCCCAGGTCGTGTGCTACACTAAGCACAGAGCCTTTATCCCCGCTCCCTACAGCAACAGACATTCCCAATGGGGAGGACTACAAGCATCTGTAAGACGCCCTCTGCTGGAGAGAGACTGTAAGGTCACCACCTACAAGGATCATGTGTACACCGCTCTAACTCCTGGGGTAGCTATTGGTGTGGCTGAAATGGCCCAACACAGGCGTAACAGTCGGCATAGGGACATCGAAGAGAAAACATTGGTTAACCGATGTTTCTATAGTCTTTTTTTTTAATAAAGGGTTTACTTAAGCATAAAATACACTATTACACTGCTGAAATGATAAATAATCCGGTACTCCTGTACTTTCACGGCGCCACTAGAAATCGCGGGCATCGCGGCCATTGAATGCACTAAAAATCGGGTGCGACGCGATGCCCGCGATTTCCCATAGGGACCAATGTTAAATTTCTCAATTGACCCGATTTTACTGTTCAATGCCTCAATTGACACGATTTTTCCATAGGAAACAATGTTAAATGGCCCACAGAGGCCAAATAGCCACCCTGAAGTGTGAAATGGCCCCCACAATTGTTAACGCCACCCCACGATCAACGTGAACCCGAAGCGTGGCGAGCGCAGCGAGCCCGCGAGGGGCGGCGGTACGCGTCCTCCGACCTTTTCATACCCCCACTATCCACGTCGGCGTGGAGTTGAGAATAGAATAGTGTGGCGAGTGCAGCGAGCCACCGAGCCCGAAGCGTGGCGAGCACAGCGAGCCCCGCGAGGGGACGCGGATACCTTCACAGGTAAACGCGTCCCTTCGCGGGCTTCACAGGTATCCTCGTCCGCTCGCCATGCTTCGGGCTCGGTGGCTCGCCACACTATTCTATTCTCAACTCCACGCCGACGTGGATAGTGGGGGTATGAAAAGGTCGTAGGACGCGTACCGCTGCGCTCGCCACGCTTCGGGTTCGCGTTGATCGTGGGGTGGCGTTAACAATTGTGGGGGCCATTTCACACTTCAGGGTGTCTATTTGGCCTCTGTGGGCCATTTAACATTGATTCCTATGGAAAAATCGTGTCAATTGAGGCATTGAACAGAAAAATCGTGTCAATTGAGAAATTTAACATTGGTCCCTATGGGAAATCGCGGGCATCGCGTCGCACCCGATTTTTTTAGTGCATTTAATGCCCGTGATGACCGCGATATCCTATCTTTCCTAATCTAGTGGCGCCGTGAAAGTAAAGAAGTACCGACAATCCTTCTATTAAGTTTATCTTGTTGGAGGCTTATGCTGTGTACACACGGTGAGATTCCCTTGCTATGCAATCTTTGCTGACTCTGTACCATTTACATACAATTCTTGCTATCTGCATTAGATTTGCACCATATAGTCATTGCTGCCCTGTCTATCTATCTGGGTTTCTATTTGTGCTGCCACGGGGAGCGCGCAGCGGGAGCGCAAGGTGAAAAACCCGTGCGATCTGCATACAATCTGCATGCGATACCGATGCGATTTTGACTATATAGTGTGTGCGCAGCATTACAGTTATACACAGAAAGTTGGATATATGATTCAGGTTTTGTGGTAAATAAAATTTGTTACGGAAGGAAAAAAAGCATGGAGCATTAACTGCACTTTATTGCAACAACTCACAGGAGGTGACAATCTGCTACATGTCACAGCGCCTCACAATCTGCTACATGTCACAGCGGCTCACAATCTGCTACATGTCACAGCGCCTCACAATCTGCTACATGTCACAGCGCCTCACAATCTGCTACATGTCACAGCGGCTCACAATCTGCTACATGTCACAGCGGCTCACATTCTGCTACATCTCACAGCGGCTCACATTCTGCTACATGTCACAGCGGCTCACATTCTGCTAAATGTCACAGCGGCTCACGATCTGCTACATGTCACAGCACCTCACAATCTGCTACATGTCACAGCACCTCACAATCTGCTACATGTCACAGCGGCTCACAATCTGCTACATGTCACAGCGCCTCACAATCTGCTACATGTCACAGCGCCTCACAATCTGCTACATGTCACAGCGGCTCACAATCTGCTACATGTCACAGCGCCTCACAATCTGCTACATGTCACAGCGCCTCACAATCTGCTACATGTCACAGCGGCTCACAATCTGCTACATGTCACAGCGGCTCACATTCTGCTACATCTCACAGCGGCTCACATTCTGCTACATGTCACAGCGGCTCACATTCTGCTAAATGTCACAGCGGCTCACGATCTGCTACATGTCACAGCACCTCACAATCTGCTACATGTCACAGCACCTCACAATCTGCTACATGTCACAGCGGCTCACAATCTGCTACATGTCACAGCGGCTCACAATCTGCTACATCTCACAGCGCCTCACAATCTGCTACATGTCACAGCACCTCACAATCTGCTACATGTCACAGCGGCTCACAATCTGCTACATGTCACAGCGCCTCACAATCTGCTACATGTCACAGCGCCTCACAATCTGCTACATGTCACAGCGCCTCACAATCTGCTACATGTCACAGCGGCTCACAATCTGCTACATCTCACAGCGGCTCACAATCTGCTACATGTCACAGCGCCTCACAATCTGCTACATGTCACAGCGCCTCACAATCTGCTACATGTCACAGCGCCTCACAATCTGCTACATGTCACAGCGCCTCACAATCTGCTACATGTCACAGCGCCTCACAATCTGCTACATGTCACAGCGCCTCACAATCTGCTACATGTCAAAGCAGCTCACAATCTGCTACATGTCACAGCGGCTCACAATCTGCTACATGTCACAGCGCCTCACATCATGCTACATGTCACAGCGGCTCACAATCTGCTACATGTCACAGCGCCTCACAATCTGCTACATGTCAAAGCAGCTCACAATCTGCTACATGTCACAGCGGCTCACAATCTGCTACATGTCACAGCGCCTCACATCATGCTACATGTCACAGCGGCTCACAATCTGCTACATGTCACAGCGCCTCACAATCTGCTGCATGTCACAGCGGCTCACAATCTGCTACATGTCACAGCGCCTCACAATCTGCTACATGTCAAAGCAGCTCACAATCTGCTACATGTCACAGCGGCTCACAATCTGCTACATGTCACAGCGCCTCACATCATGCTACATGTCACAGCGGCTCACAATCTGCTACATGTCACAGCGCCTCACAATCTGCTGCATGTCACAGCGGCTCACAATCTGCTACATCTCACAGCGGCTCACAATCTGCTACATGTCACAGCGCCTCACAATCTGCTACATGTCACAGCGCCTCACATTCTGCTACATGTCACAGCGCCTCACAATCTGCTACATGTCACAGCGGCTCACAATCTGCTACATGTCACAGCGCCTCACAATCTGCTACATGTCACAGCGGCTCACAATCTGCTACATGTCACAGCGGCTCACAATCTGCTACATGTCACAGCGCCTCACAATCTGCTACATGTCACAGCGGCTCACAATCTGCTACATGTCACAGCGGCTCACAATCTGCTACATGTCACAGCGCCTCACAATCTGCTACATGTCACAGTGCCTCACAATCTGCTACATGTCACAGCGCCTCACAATCTGCTACATGTCACAGCGGCTCACAATCTGCTACATCTCACAGCGCCTCACAATCTGCTACATGTCACAGCGGCTCACAATCTGCTACATCTCACAGCGCCTCACAATCTGCTACATGTCACAGCGGCTCACAATCTGCTACATGTCACAGCGGCTCACAATCTGCTACATGTCACAGCGGCTCACAATCTGCTACATGTCACAGCGCCTCACAATCTGCTACATGTCACAGCGGCTCACAATCTGCTACATCTCACAGCGGCTCACAATCTGCTACATGTCACAGCGGCTCACAATCTGCTACATGTCACAGCGGCTCACAATCTGCTACATGTCACAGAGGCTCACAATCTGCTACATCTCACAGCGCCTCACAATCTGCTACATGTCACAGCGGCTCACAATCTGCTACATCTCACAGCGGCTCACAATCTGCTACATGTCACAGCGCCTCACAATCTGCTACATGTCACAGCGCCTCACAATCTGCTACATGTCATAGCGCCTCACAATCTGCTACATGTCACAGCGCCTCACAATCTGCTACATGTCACAGCGCCTCACAATCTGCTACATGTCACAGCGCCTCACAATCTGCTACATGTCACAGCGCCTCACAATCTGCTACATGTCACAGCGCCTCACAATCTGCTACATGTCACAGTGCCTCACAATCTGCTACATGTCACAGCGGCTCACAATCTGCTACATGTCACAGCGGCTCACAATCTGCTACATGTCACAGCGGCTCACAATCTGCTACATGTCACAGCGGCTCACAATCTGCTACATGTCACAGCGGCTCACAATCTGCTACATGTCACAGCGGCTCACAATCTGCTATTAGCTGCCCTTTTTTTTTTTTTAAGGGCAACTAAAATGGTGCATGGCCTACATCACAAAACGTACCAAGAAAGATCTTAATATGTATAGTTTGGAGCAGAGAAGGGAAAGGGGGGACATGATAGACACTGTCAGATTTACCAAGGGTTATAACAAGGTACAGGTGGGAGACATTCTTCACAGAAAGAGTAGTAGATAAGTGGAATAGCCTCCCATCAGAGGTGGTAGAGGCAAATACAGTAGTACAATGTAAACATGCTTGGGATAGGCATAGTGATATCCTTACACAGAATGGTTTGAGGTAACATGTTTAATAGAGGGGCCGACTAGATGGGCCAAGGGGTTCTTATCTGCCGTCACATCTATGTCATGAACATACTCTGGCAGATGTACTAAGGGGGTGTACACACGGTGAGATCCTTCTAAGCGATTTTGACTACATAGTCAAAATTGCTTAGAAGGTTAGTACAGATCTCTGTCACGGTGACAAATCTCCCTATAATATCGCCTAGTAATAAAGAGTTGCCAGGCAGGAATATTTTGGCTAGATCGCTGGCTGTCTGCTATTCACTGCTGCGGGAGATAATCACTAGGCGATCTGCAATGAGTACCAACCAAGTATGTTCATTCTAGTATAGTCAAAATCGCTCACTAGCAAAAGTCGCTCCGTGTGTACACCCCTTAGGCCCGGAGAAGAGATAAAGTGGCGATAAAGTGAAAGGAGATAACGCACCAGCCAATCCGCTCCCAACTGTCATTTTCAAACACAGTACAGGCTGGTGCTTTGTCTCCACTTTATCTCTTCTCCAGGCTTAGTACATCTGCCCCAATGTACGTTGAAACAACTGTAGGCGCGTCCTATCCCGTACCTTTAATGTTCTCACTTCCTCTGTAGTTCCCCCTTCTCTCTCTCTTCTCCTCTCCCAACTGAAGTCTGTATCATCACCACACACACGATAAAATGGAGAGTGATAAACCACCAGCCAATCAGCTCCTGCCTGACAGTTCTCAAACACAGCATGTGACATGTCAGGCAGGAGCTGATTGGCTGGTGGTTTAACACTCTCCATTTTATCGCTTTTGAAGCTTAGTGCATCTGGCCCGCACTCTGTAGTATGTTACCTCTCAAACCCTTCCTCTCTCTCAGCTCCTCGCCAATGATGTCACTCCAGACTTATAGGCACCGCTGGCCTGGGTCTGTCATACAGTGATTGCCTGACACAAGCTGTCAGTCACTGCTTAGTGACCAATAGCTACAGAGCCAGCCATCATAGCAACCAGTGACTCACTAACAGCACCAGTTGCAGTGAGGCAGGGGTGGGGCTATCCTGTGTGCTGCTGCTGATTGGCTGACCAGACTGTCTTTCACTCTGTCACCCGCCTCAGCAGCAGCATACACCGTGACAGTGTGTGTTACTGTTTTTTAAGTTGTCGGGGGAGAAATCTAGCGATGTTGAGGAAACATTGGCTGCTCAGCATTGCAGGGTTAAACATCCAACACTAAAAACTCATCCACTATGAGGTCGTAAAAAGTGTTGATAGGAAACATGTCGACATGCTCTGAATGCTGACATATGCCGGCATTAAGGGCCTGATTCATGTTTGTATGTAAAGCGAAAAATACAGCAACTGTTCAGTGCCATGCTGCACTGCAGGGGGGCAGATGTAACATGCAGGGGGGGCAGGTAGAATCTGAAATCTAAATTGCAGTGCAACAATTAAGCTTTCTAAAATGTGTGGGATACATGCAACCCCCCTACAGTGCAGCATACTTGCATGTTACATCTGCCCCACCTGCAATGTAGCATGGTGTTACCTAGGTGCATGTTACATCTGCCCCACCTGCAATGTAGCATGGTGTTACCCAGGTGCATGTTACATCTACCCCACCTGCAATGTAGCATGGTGTTCCCAGGTGCTTGTTACATCTACCCCACCTGCAATGTAGCATGGTGTTACCCAGTTGCATGTTACATCTGTCCCACCTGCAATGTAGCATGGTGTTACCCAGGTGCATGTTACATCTACCCCACCTGCAATGTAGCATGGTGTTCCCAGGTGCTTGTTACATCTACCCCACCTGCATTGTAGCATGGTGTTACCCAGTTGCATGTTACATCTGCCCCACCTGCAATGTAGCATGGTGTTACCCAGGTGCATGTTACATCTGCCCCACCTGCAATGTAGCATGGTGTTCCCAGGTGCTTGTTACATCTACCCCACCTGCAATGTAGCATGGTGTTACCCAGTTGCTTTGCTTACACACATGTAGATAATACTATCAGCAGGGAGAAAGGAAGGAGGCAGCTGGTGCAGGAAGTCAGAATTAGGTGCATTTCCTGTCGCGCAGATATATTTAGTGGTGTCCTCATGTGACTGAGCACGGTCTGAGTGATCCGCAGTCTAGGACATGACACCTCGGCGATACAGACCAGAGAGGACAGCAGGTGTCCTAATACCAGCTGTGCGCAGAGGCCCTGTCACCTCCCGTCACCCATATTCACATAGTCTGGCTGATAGATGTCACTCAAGTTCTTATATATTCACAATGAACACGATGGAACCGAACCCCAACAAAGAAACCACATCCTTTCATATACTTAGGACAAAGATGTACAGGTAACAACACACAGGTACAGTACAGGCAACACCAGGGAACAACACAGGTACAGTACAGGTAACACCAGGTAACAACACACAGGTACAATACAGGCAACACCAGGTAACAACACACAGGTACAATACAGGCAACACCAGGTAACAACACACAGGTACAGTACAGGCAACACCAGGTAACAATACACAGGTACATTACAGGTAACAATACACAGGTACATTACAGGTAACACCAGGTAACAATACACAGGTACAGTACAGGTAACACCAGGTAACAACACACATGTACAGTACAGGTAACACCAGGGAACAACACAGGTACAGTACAGGTAACACCAGGTAACAACACACAGGTACAGTACAGGCAACACCAGGTAACAATACACAGGTACATTACAGGTAACAATACACAGGTACATTACAGGTAACACCAGGTAACAACACACAGGTACAGTACAGGTAACACCAGGTAACAACACACAGGTATAGTACAGGTAACACCAGGTAACAATACACAGGTACAGTACAGGTAACAATATACAGGTACAGTACAGGTAACAACACACAGGTACAGTACAGGCAACACCAGGTAACAATACACAGGTACAGTACAGGTAACAATATACAGGTACAGTACAGGTAACACCAGGTAACAACACACAGGTACAGTACAGGCAACACCAGGTAACAATACACAGGTACATTACAGGTAACAATACACAGGTACATTACAGGTAACACCAGGTAACAATACACAGGTACAGTACAGGTAACATTATACAGGTACAGTACAGGCAACACCAGGGAACAACACAGGTACAGTACAGGTAACACCAGGTAACAACACACAGGTACAGTACAGGCAACACCAGGTAACAATACACAGGTACATTACAGGTAACAATACACAGGTACATTACAGGTAACAATACACAGGTACAGTACAGGTAACAATATACAGGTACAGTACAGGTAACACCAGGTAACAACACACAGGTACAGTACAGGCAACACCAGGTAACAATACAGAGGTACAGTACAGGTAACAACACACATATACAGTACAGGTAACAACACACAGGTATAATACAGGTAACAATACAGGTAACACCAGGTAACAACACACAGGTACAGTACAGGTAACACCAGGTAACAACACACATATACAGTACAGGTAACAATACACAGGTAGAGTACAGGTAACAATACACAGATACAGTACAAGTAACAATACACAGGAAGAGTACAGGTAACAATACACAGGAACAGTACAGGACACACCAGGTACCAACACACAGGTACAGTACAGATAACACCAGGTAACAATACACAGGTACAGTACAGGTAACAACACACAGATTCAGTACAGGTAACACCAGAAAGATACAGTACAGGTAAAAATACACAGGTACAGCACAATTAACACCTGGTAACATGGTACAGATACAGTACAGGCAATACCAGAGGACAGAGGTAACACCAGGTAACAGGGCACAGATACAGCATACTGTAGGTGACAGCAGAGGACAGAGGTAACACCAGGTAATGGTACAGGTACAGATACAGCATACTGTAGGTGACGACAGAGGTAACACCAGGTAACAGGGCACAGATACAGCATACTGTAGGTGACAGCAGAGGACAGAGGTAACACCAGGTAACAGGGCACAGATACAGCATACTGTAGGTAGCAGAGGACAGAGGTAACACCAGGTAACAGGGTACAGATACAGCATACTGTAGGTGACAGCAGAGGACAGAGGTCACACCAGGTAACAGGGTACAGATACAGCATACTGTAGGTGACAGCAGAGGACAGAGGTAACACCAGGTAACGGTACAGGTACAGATACAGCATACTGTAGGTGACAGCAGAGGACAGAGGTAACACCAGGTAACAGGGTACAGATACAGCATACTGTAGGTGACAGCAGAGGACAGAGGTAACACCAGGTAACAGGGTACAGATACAGCATACAGCATACAGCATACTGTAGGTGACAGCAGAGGACAGAGGTCACACCAGGTAACAGGGTACAGGTACAGCATACTGTAGGTGACAGCAGAGGACAGAGGTAACACCAGGTAACAGGGTACAGATACAGCATACTGTAGGTGACAGCAGAGGACAGAGGTAACACCAGGTAACAGGGCACAGATACAGCATACTGTAGGTGACAGCAGAGGACAGAGGTAACACCAGGTAACAGGGTACAGATACAGCATACTGTAGGTGACAGCAGAGGACAGAGGTAACACCAGGTAACAGGGTACAGATACAGCATACTGTAGGTGACAGCAGAGGACAGAGGTAACACCAGGTAACAGGGTACAGATACAGCATACTGTAGGTGACAGCAGAGGACAGAGGTAACACCAGGTAATGGTACAGGTACAGATACAGCATACTGTAGGTGACAGCAGAGGACAGAGGTAACACCAGGTAACAGGGTACAGGTACAGCATACTGTAGGTGACAGCAGAGGACAGAGGTAACACCAGGTAACAGGGTACAGATACAGCATACTGTAGGTGACAGCAGAGGACAGAGGTAACGCCAGGTAACAGGGTACAGGTACAGCATACTGTAGGTGACAGCAGAGGACAGAGGTCACACCAGGTAATGGTACAGGTACAGCATACTGTAGGTGACAGCAGAGGACAGAGGTAACACCAGGTAACAGGGTACAGGTACAGCATACTGTAGGTGACAGCAGAGGACAGAGGTAACACCAGGTAACAGGGTACAGATACAGCATACTGTAGGTGACAGCAGAGGACAGAGGTAACACCAGGTAACAGGGTACAGATACAGCATACTGTAGGTGACAGCAGAGGACAGAGGTAACACCAGGTAACAGGGTACAGGTACAGATACAGCATACTGTAGGTGACAGCAGAGGACAGAGGTCACACCAGGTAACAGGGTACAGGTACAGATACAGCATACTGTAGGTGACAGCAGAGGACAGAGGTAACACCAGGTAACAGGGTACAGATACAGCATACTGTAGGTAGCAGAGGACAGAGGTAACACCAGGTAACAGGGTACAGATACAGCATACTGTAGGTGACAGCAGAGGACAGAGGTAACACCAGGTAACAGGGTACAGATACAGCATACTGTAGGTGACAGCAGAGGACAGAGGTCACACCAGGTAACAGGGTACAGATACAGCATACTGTAGGTGACAGCAGAGGACAGAGGTAACACCAGGTAACAGGGTACAGATACAGCATACTGTAGGTGACAGCAGAGGACAGAGGTCACACCAGGTAACAGGGTACAGATACAGCATACTGTAGGTAGCAGAGGACAGAGGTAACACCAGGTAACAGGGTACAGATACAGCATACTGTAGGTGACAGCAGAGGACAGAGGTAACACCAGGTAATGGTACAGGTACAGATACAGCATACTGTAGGTGACAGCAGAGGACAGAGGTAACACCAGGTAACAGGGTACAGGTACAGCATACTGTAGGTAGCAGAGGACAGAGGTCACACCAGGTAACAGGGTACAGATACAGCATACTGTAGGTGACAGCAGAGGACAGAGGTCACACCAGGTAACAGGGTACAGATACAGCATACTGTAGGTGACAGCAGAGGACAGAGGTCACACCAGGTAACAGGGTACAGATACAGCATACTGTAAGTGAAAGCAGAGGACAGAGGTAACACCAGGTAACAGGGTACAGATACAGCATACTGTAGGTGACAGCAGAGGACAGAGGTAACACCAGGTAACAGGGTACAGATACAGCATACTGTAGGTGACAGCAGAGGACAGAGGTAACACCAGGTAACAGGGTACAGATACAGCATACTGTAAGTGAAAGCAGAGGACAGAGGTAACACCAGGTAACAGGGTACAGATACAGCATACTGTAGGTGACAGCAGAGGACAGAGGTAACACCAGGTAACAGGGTACAGATACAGCATACTGTAGGTGACAGCAGAGGACAGAGGTCACACCAGGTAACAGGGTACAGGTACAGCATACTGTAGGTGACAGCAGAGGACAGAGGTAACACCAGGTAACAGGGTACAGATACAGCATACTGTAGGTGACAGCAGAGGACAGAGGTAACACCAGGTAACAGGGTACAGATACAGCATACTGTAGGTGACAGCAGAGGACAGCGGTAACACCAGGTAACAGGGTACAGATACAGCATACTGTAGGTGACAGCAGAGGACAGAGGTAACAGGGTACAGATACAGCATACTGTAGGTGACAGCAGAGGACAGAGGTAACACCAGGTAACAGGGCACAGATACAGCATACTGTAGGTGACAGCAGAGGACAGAGGTAACACCAGGTAACAGGGTACAGATACAGCATACTGTAGGTGACAGCAGAGGACAGAGGTAACACCAGGTAATGGTACAGGTACAGATACAGCATACTGTAGGTGACAGCAGAGGACAGAGGTAACACCAGGTAACAGGGTACAGGTACAGCATACTGTAGGTGACAGCAGAGGACAGAGGTAACACCAGGTAACAGGGTACAGATACAGCATACTGTAGGTGACAGCAGAGGACAGAGGTAACACCAGGTAATGGTACAGGTACAGATACAGCATACTGTAAGTGACAGCAGAGGACAGAGGTAACACCAGGTAACAGGGCACAGATACAGCATACTGTAGGTGACAGCAGAGGACAGAGGTCACACCAGGTAATGGTACAAGTACAGGTACAGCATACTGTAGGTGACAGCAGGGGACAGAGGTCACACCAGGTAATGGTACAAGTACAGGTACAGCATACTGTAGGTGACAGCAGAGAACAGAGGTAACACCAGGTAACAGGGTACAGATACAGCATACTGTAGGTGACAGCAGAGGACAGAGGTAACACCAGGTAACAGGGTACAGATACAGCATACTGTAGGTGACAGCAGAGGACAGAGGTAACACCAGGTAACAGGGTACAGATACAGCATACTGTAGGTGACAGCAGAGGACAGAGGTAACACCAGGTAACAGGGTACAGATACAGATACAGCATACTGTAGGTAGCAGAGGACAGAGGTAACACCAGGTAACAGGGTACAGATACAGCATACTGTAGGTGACAGCAGAGGACAGAGGTAACACCAGGTAACAGGGTACAGATACAGCATACAGCATACTGTAGGTGACAGCAGAGGACAGAGGTAACACCAGGTAACAGGGTACAGATACAGCAAACTGTAGGTGACAGCTGGGGACAGAGGTAACACCAGGTGACGGCTAGCCAGCCAATGAATAGAAATACAAGCTGCACTATATGTCTCTGAATAAATCATGACTTAAATTTTTCATAAGACTGAATATTAAATTTCACTGAGTCAAAGCCACAGTAGTGATTCTTCCCCTCTCCCGCTGGGACCCAGTGATGTCGGCACTTACCAGGATCCAGTATTTAATTATGAATGCACTGAATGTGAAGGTAACCATAAGGGAATGTATATGGAGTAGATCACTATGAAACATACACAAAACAATACAATGAACCTTCTTTAATCAGCAAATAGTGTGATAATACGCAATACATTGAAAATGATGGCGTACACCCAAAAATACGACAACCACACTTTGGGCATGATTCTGGTTCACTTGCAAAAGCAAATTCACTCTCTAGTGGACAAAACCATGCTGCACTGCAGGTGGGGCAGATGTAACCTGTGCAGAGAGATTTGGGTGGGGTTTGTACTTCAAACTAAGATCTATATTGCAGTGTAGAAAACAAAAATAAAGCAGCCAGTATTTACCCTGCACAGAAACAAAATAACACCCAAATGTAACTCTCTCTGCACATGTTACATCTGCCCCACCTGCAGTGCACATGGTTGTGACCATTAGAGATTGACTTTTCTTATGCAAGTGAACCAGAATCAGGCCCTTTGCGTGTTGACCTCTAACTAAAGCGGTTCCGACCCGCGGTTTTGCCGGGTCTCAACCGACATTTAAAAAAAAACCAGGTCCAGCAACCCGGTATTCCGACCCAGGTTAAAAGAAAGGTTTTACATGGTCGGAGCTGAGTTGCTGGGCAGTCTGAACAGGTAACCTGGGTCGAGCGCCCCGGGTCCCGTTCACTGCTATGGAGGAGGCAGCAGCATCACTTCAGATCTGAGGTTTACCCTCAAGACACCATTTGTGCAATAAGTTCTGCTAGCTAGCAGGTTGGAAAAAGCATTGAGCCAAACAAGCCTACAGAGGTACCACCAACCTGTCTCTCCTCAACATTCTCTACAGAGACACCAACAAGCCTACTCTTCACAACATTCTCTACAGAGGCACCAACCCCTCTACTCTCTACAAAATTCCCTATAGGGACACCAGCAACCCTACTATCCTCAACATTATCTACAGAGGCACCAACAACCCTACTCTCCACAACATTCTCTAGAGTTGCATCAACAACCCTACTCTCCTCGATATTGTCTATAGGGGCACCAACAAGCCTACTCTCCTCAACATTCTCTACAGAGGCACCACCTACCCTACATTCCTCAACATTCTCTACAGAAACACCAACAACCCTCCTCTCCTCAACATTCTCTACAGAGACACGAACAACCCTACTCTCCACAACATTGTCTACAGAGGCACCAGCAACCCCACTATCCTCAACATTCTCTACTCTACTCAACATTCTATACAGAGGCACAAACAACCCTACTCTTCTCAATATTCCCTACAGAGGCACCAACAACCCTAATCTCCTCAACATTCTCTGCAGAGGCACCAGCAACCCTACTCTCCTCAGCATTCTCTGCAGAGGCACCAGCAACCCTACTCTCCTCAATGTTCTCTACAGACCCCAGCTAGCTTACTCTCCTCAAGAGGTGGTGCCTCTGTAAACAATGTTGTGAAGAGTAGGCTTGTTGGTGTCTCTGTAGAGAATGTTGAGGAGAGCAAGCCTACTCTCCTCAACATTCTCTACAGAGGCACCAAGAAGCATACTCTCCTCAACATTCTCTACAGAGGTACCACCAACCCTACTCTCCACAACATTCTCTACAAAGGTACCACCAACCCTACTCTCCTCAACATTCTCTACAGAGGTACCACCAACCCTACTCTCCTCAGCATTCTCTACAGAAACACCAACAATCCTACTCCCCTCAACTTTCTCTACAGAGCCACGAACAAGCCTACTCTCCTCAACATTCTCTACAGAGGCACCAATCCTACTCTCCTCAATGTTCTCTACAGAGGTACCACCAACCCTACTCTTCTCAACATTCTCTACAGAGACACCAACAAGTCTACTCTTCACAACATTGTTTACAGAGGCACCAACAATCCTACTCTCCACAACATTCCCTATAGGGGACAGCAACCCTACTATATTATATTATCTACGGAGGCACAGACAACCCTACTATCCTCAACATTATCTATAGAGGCATCAACAACCCTATTCTCCACAACATTGTCTATAGGGGCAGCAAAAACCCCACTCTACCCTACTCAACATTCTTTGGAGAGACACTACCAACCCTACTCTCTGTAACATTCTCTGAAGAGGCACTACCAACTCTCCTCAACATTCTCTGGAGAGGCACTACCAACTCTCCTCAACATTCTCTAGAGCGGCATTAACATTCCTGATCTTCTTAATATTCTCTAGAGCAGCACCAACACCCACAATCGCCTTAACATTCTCTGGAGAGTCACTACCACTCCTACTGTCCTCAATATTCTCTACTCTGCTCAACAATCTCTACAGATTAGGCATTGACAACCAGTGGCTCTCCAGTTGTTGTGAAACCACAAGTCCCAGCATGCCCTGCACACAGTTTTATTATTATGGAATGCTTAAACTGTAGCAGGACGTGCTGGTATATGTAGTTTCACAATAGCTGAAAGAGACAGGTTGGTAATGACTTGCTATAAAAGGCACCAAAACCCTTACTCTTGTCTACATTCCCTAGAACAGTGGTTCTCCAACTTGCTCCATAGGGTTCTTACCCCCGAGGACCAATGTTAGCACGATTTGCCTTATGCGGTCAGAATATGTTGTAAATGTTGTGTAGAGCGAGTACTTCTAAATATACACAGTTCACTGTTCCAACGATACAGCTGGAACGTATTGTAACACTATAGGAGCCGAGTTTCTGTGGACAATACTTCCTATAGTAGTTGTCTCCAAGAACACAAGATAAGCACAACGGCGTGCGCACTCCCCGACTGTCCCCAGCGACTCTGCTCAGTACCACGCCAGAGAAGGGCCACAGTAAGCGTCCAGATGACGTGGCAGCATACACAGAGGCAAGCGGTTCCAGGTGCAGGAGCCTGGTGCTCTTAGGGTGCAGTAGGAATCGGCAACGGGTGGTTACTGACCGTAAAACCCCGGGTGGTGAAGCATGGTCATGAAAGGAGATACGGTCAGATCACCCTCCATGTTCGCAAGAAATAGACGGGAGCAAATGTGAGGCCAGCCTACAAGAACGGCAGTGAATGGTTGTTGGCAAATCATTATGGTTTTGGGAGTTCCATGGGGTGGAGGGGAGGGGGATGGGGGAGAGTACGTTCTATATACATGGTTCGGGTGCAGATGGCTAAACTGTATACTTTGCAAAGAGTTTTCTCACTGAATACAGTCAACGTACGGCAGGAGCGCACATTGAGAACACGGTGGGCATGTAGCCGCTAGCTCACCCCAACAAGAACATATGATCCAAGGAGGGGAAGGATAAAGCCAGTGGGGAAGGGGGCTACCAGTCACCTACTACTCACCGTGTCAACTCGGCGTCTCCTGCCTGGACGCCCAACTTTCTTCGCAGACGCCCCAACATCCTTCTCGTCCTTACTCTTCTGATCCCTGGAGTCGTCTTTTCCCTGCAGAATAACAGGAGACCATGTTATTGTCCATGCACGTATGGCCACATTCAGTATATGGTCCTGTATTCGCCGCGCACGTGTCATAGTACTGGGGACATCCCGTGGCAGGTTATAGAGGTTACTGATGGAGCCGACGGGTGACACAGTGTCAGACATAGCACTGAACCCTCAGCAATACTCTATGCGTGCCATTACTGCCCCTGTGGCGGAAGCCCTGGCCGTGTCTAACACCTAGATATAAGGGACACCAGGCACCTCCTTAGCAGCTGCTCCCTCACACAGCAGATGAATGCCCCCAATGTTGGCGCAGCCGTCATCAGGCAGAAGGAACTACTAAAACGCACTTACGGTAAAAAAGGCACCTGGCGCTAATACAGTCTGACAAAATGTGGCGCAGTGGGAGGGGCTGCAGCAAAGACGTAACACCCCCAGCTCCCTCTATCTCTGCTCTCCTGTAACACCCCCCAGCTCTCTCTATCTCTGCTCTCCTGTAACCCCCCCCCCAGCTCCCTCTATCTCTGCTCTCCTGTAACACCCCCCAGCTCTCTCTATCTCTGCTCTCCTGTAACACCCCCCCAGCTCCCTCTATGTCTGCTCTCCTGTAACACCCTCAGCTCCCTCTACCTCTGCTCTCCTGTAACACCCTCAGCTCCCTCTACCTCTGCTCTCCTGTAACACCCCCAGCTCCCACTATCTCTGCTCTCCTGTAACCCCCCCCCCAGCACCCTCTATCTCTGCTCTCCTGTAACACCCCCCAGCTCTCTCTATCTCTGCTCTCCTGTAACCCCCCCCCCCCAGCTCCCTCTATCTCTGCTCTCTTGTAACACCCCCCCCTCTCAGCTCCCTCTACCTCTGCTCTCCTGTAACACCCCCAGCTCCCACTATCTCTGCTCTCCTGTAACCCCCCCCCCCCAGCACCCTCTATCTCTGCTCTCCTGTAACACCCCCCAGCTCCCTCTATCTCTGCTCTCCTGTAACACCCCCCAGCTCCCTCTATCTCTGCTCTCCTGTAACACCCCCCAGCTCTCTCTATCTCTGCTCTCCTGTAACCCCCCCCCCAGCTCCCTCTATCTCTGCTCTCCTGTAACACCCCCCAGCTCTCTCTATCTCTGCTCTCCTGTAACACCCCCCCCAGCTCCCTCTATGTCTGCTCTCCTGTAACACCCTCAGCTCCCTCTACCTCTGCTCTCCTATAACACCCCCAGCTCTCACTATCTCTGCTCTCCTGTAACCCCCCCTCAGCTCCCTCTATCTCTGCTCTCCTGTAACACCCCCCCAGCTCCCTCTATCTCTGCTCTCCTGTAACCCCCCCCCCTCAGCTCCCTCTATCTCTGCTCTCCTGTAACACCCCCCCCCTCAGCTCCCTCTATCTCTGCTCTCCTGTAACACCCCCCCAGCTCCCTCTATCTCTGCTCTCCTATTACACCTTCAGCTCCCTCTAACTCTGCTCTCCTGTAACATCCCCGATCTCCCTCTATCTCTGCTCTCCTGTAACATTACCCCCCCCCAGCTCCCTCTATCTCTGCTCTCCTGTAACATCCCCCCCTCAGCTCCCTCTATCTCTGCTCTCCTGTAACACCCCCTCAGCTCCCTCTATCTCTGCTCTCCTGTAACACCCCCCAGCTCCCTCTATATCTGCTCTCCTGTAACACCCCCAGCTCCCTCTATATCTGCTCTCCTGTAACATCCCCGATCTCCCTCTATCTCTGCTCTCCTGTAACATTCCCCCCCCCCCTCTCAGCTCCCTCTACCTCTGCTCTCCTGTAACACCCCCAGCTCCCACTATCTCTGCTCTCCTGTAACCCCCCCAGGACCCTCTATCTCTGCTCTCCTGTAACACCCCCCAGCTCCCTCTATCTCTGCTCTCCTGTAACACCCCCCAGCTCCCTCTATCTCTGCTCTCCTGTAACACCCCCCAGCTCTCTCTATCTCTGCTCTCCTGTAACACCCCCCAGCTCTCTCTATCTCTGCTCTCCTGTAACACCCCCCCCCAGCTCCCTCTATGTCTGCTCTCCTGTAACACCCTCAGCACCCTCTACCTCTGCTCTCCTGTAACACCCCCAGCTCTCACTATCTCTGCTCTCCTGTAACCCCCCCCCCTCAGCTCCCTCTATCTCTGCTCTCCTGTAACACCCCCCCAGCTCCCTCTATCTCTGCTCTCCTGTAACCCCCCCCCTCAGCTCCCTCTATCTCTGCTCTCCTGTAACACCCCCCCCCCTCAGCTCCCTCTATCTCTGCTCTCCTGTAACAACCCCCCCAGCTCCCTCTATCTCTGCTCTCCTATTACACCCTCAGCTCCCTCTAACTCTGCTCTCCTGTAACATCCCCGATCTCCCTCTATCTCTGCTCTCCTGTAACATTACCCCCCCCCAGCTCCCTCTATCTCTGCTCTCCTGTAACATCCCCCCCTCAGCTCCCTCTATCTCTGCTCTCCTGTAACACCCCCTCAGCTCCCTCTATCTCTGCTCTCCTGTAACACCCCCCAGCTCCCTCTATATCTGCTCTCCTGTAACACCCCCAGCTCCCTCTATATCTGCTCTCCTGTAACATCCCCGATCTCCCTCTATCTCTGCTCTCCTGTAACATTCCCCCCCCCCCTCAGCTCCCTCTATCTCTGCTCTCCTGTAACACCCCCAGCTCCCTCTATCTCTACTCTCCTGTAACATCCCCGATCTCCCTCTATCTCTGCTCTCCTGTAACATTCCCCCCCCCCAGCTCCCTCTATCTCTGCTCTCCTGTAACATCCCCCCTCAGCTCCCTCTATCTCTGCTCTCCTGTAACACCCCCTCAGCTCCCTCTATCTCTGCTCTCCTGTAACACACTGTATGTAGGAGAGCAGGTTGCGGTGCTATAATGCGCACACACACACGTAATATGACTGCTCACTCACACTCTATCCTGGCTCTTCTCCAGCTACATCTGTACTGCAGTGCAAAGTCAAACCAGGTAACAGAGCCCAGGGGAGGCGAGAGGAAGCCGCCGCACCCTCAGCGCCCGCCACTCACATCTGGCTCAGATCTCAGAATGTGCAGCCCCAGCTGCAGAAGTGAGAGGGGGACAAGTAACAGGGAGGCACAGGTGACATGAGGACAGAGAGGGGTACATACATGCTACAGAGGTACAGAGGGGACAGGGAGAGGGACGCAGAGGAGACAGGGAGAGGCACGCAGAGGAGACAGGGAGAGGGACACGGAGGGGACAGGGAGAGGCACGCAGAGGGGACAGGGAGAGGCACGCAGAGGGGACAGGGAGAGGCACGCAGAGGGGACAGGGAGAGGCACGCAGAGGGGACAGGGAGAGGCACGCAGAGGGGACAGGGAGAGGCACGCAGAGGGGACAGGGAGAGGCACGCGGAGGAGACAGGGAGAGGGACGCAGAGGAGACAGGGAGAGGCACGCAGAGGAGACAGGGAGAGGGACGCGGAGGGGACAGGGAGAGGCACGCAGAGGGGACAGGGAGAGGCACGCAGAGGGGACAGGGAGAGGCACGCAGAGGGGACAGGGAGAGGCACGCAGAGGGGACAGGGAGAGGCACGCAGAGGGGACAGGGAGAGGCACGCAGAGGGGACAGGGAGAGGCACGCAGAGGGGACAGGGAGAGGCACATACATGCTACAGAGGGGGCAGGGAGAGGCACGCAGAGGGGGCAGGGAGAGGCACGCAGAGGGGACAGGGAGAGGCACGCAGAGGGGACAGGGAGAGGCACGCAGAGGGGACAGGGAGAGGCACGCAGAGGGGACAGGGAGAGGCACATACATGCTACAGGGGTACAAAGGGGACAGAGCTGTAGGTGTGAGCAGCGCCTTCTTACCGCTTTGTCTGTCTGTGAGTGCAGGTCTCCTGCTATTACTGTGTTCCCAGCTCTAGGAGTGAGCAGCGCCCTCTTACCGCTTTATCTGTCTGTAAGTGCTGGTCTCCTACTATTACTGTGTTCCCAGCTGTAGGTGTGAGCAGCGCCCTCTTACGGCTTTGTCTGTCTGTGAGTGCCAGTCTCCTACTATTACTGTGTTCCCAGCTGTAGGTGTGAGCAGCACCCTCTTACCGCTTTGTCTGTCTGTGAGTGCCGGTCTCCTACTAATACTGTGTTCCCAGCTGTAGGTGTGAGCAGCGCCCTCTGACCACTTTATCTGTCTGTGAGTGCAGGTCTCCTGCTATTACTGTGTTCCCAGCTCTAGTAGTGAGCAGCGCCCTCTTACCGCTTTATCTGTCTGTGAGTGCCGGTCTCATGCTATTACGGTGTTCCCAGCTGTAGGTGTGAACAGCGCCCTCTGACCGCTTTATCTGTCAATGAGTGCCTGGTCTTCTATTAATACTGTGGTCCAAGCTGTAGGTATGAACAGCGCCCTCTTACCGCTTTATCTGTCTGTGAGTGCCAGTCTCCTATTATTGCTATGTTCCCAGCTGAAGGTCTGAGCAGCGCCCTCTTACCGCTTTATCTGTCTGTGAGTGCAGGTCTCCTGCTATTACTGTGTTCCCAGCTGTAGGTGTGAGCTGCGCCCTCTTATCGCTTTGTCTGTCTGTGAGTGCCGGACTCCAGTTATGTTCCCATCTGTAGGTGTGAGCAGCGCCCTCTGACCGCTTTATCTGTCTGTGAGTGCAGGTCTCCTACTATTACTGTGTTCCCAGCTGTAGGTGTGAGCAGCGCCCTCTGACCACTTTGTCTGTCTGTGAGTGCTGGTCTCCTACTATTACTGTGTTCCCAGCTGAAGGTCTGAGCAGCGCCCTCTTACCGCTTTATCTGTCTGTGAGTGCAGGTCTCATGCTATTACTGTGTTCCCAGCTGTAGGTGTGAGCAGCGCCCTCTTACCGCTTTGTCTGGCTGTGAGTGCTGGTCTCCTATTATTACTATGTTCCCAGCTGAAGGTCTGAGCAGCACCCTCTGACTGTTTTGTCTGTCTGTGAGTGCCGGTCTCCTGCTATTACGGTGTTCCCAGCTGTAGGTGTGAGCAGCGCCCTCAGACCGCTTTGTCTGTCTGTGAGTGCAGGTCTCCTGCTATAACTGTGTTCCCAGCTGTAGGTGTGAGCAGCGCCCTCTTACCGCTTTGTCTGTCTGTGAGTGCTGGTCTCCTGCTACTACTGTGTTCCCAGCTGTAGGTGTGAGCAGCGCCCTCTTACGCTTTATCTGTCTGTGAGTGCCGGTCTCCTATTAATACTATGTTCCCAGCTGTAGGTGTGAGCTGCGCCCTCTTACCGCTTTATCTGTCTGTGAGTGCTGGTCTCCTACTATTACTGTGTTCCCAGATGTAGGTGTGAGCAGCGCCCTCTTACCGCTTTGTCTGTCTGTGAGTGCTGGTCTCCTGCTACTACTGTGTTCCCAGCTGTAGGTGTCAGCAGCGCCCTCTGAGCACTTTGTCTGTCTCCTGCTATTACTGTGTTCCCAGCTGTAGGTGTGAGCAGCGCCCTCTTACGCTTTATCTGTCTGTGAGTGCCGGTCTCCTATTAATACTATGTTCCCAGCTGTAGGTGTGAGCAGCGCCCTCTTACCGCTTTATCTGTCTGTGAGTGCTGGTCTCCTACTATTACTGTGTTCCCAGCTGTAGGTGTGAGCAGCGCCCTCTTACCGCTTTATCTGTCTGTGAGTGCCAGTCTCCTACTAATACTGTGTTCCCAGCTGTAGGTGTGAGCAGCGCCCTCTGACCGCTTTATCTGTCTGTGAGTGCCGGTCTCCTACTAATACTGTGTTCCCAGCTGTAGGTGTGAGCAGCGCCCTCTAACCGCTTTATCTGTCTGTGAGTGCCGGTCTCCTACTAATACTGTGTTCCCAGCTGTAGGTGTGAGCAGCGCCCTCTAACCGCTTTATCTGTCAATGAGTGCCTGATCTCCTATTAATACTGTGTTCCCAGCTGAAGGTCTGAGCAGCGCCCTCTTACCGCTTTATCTGTCTGTGAGTGCCAGTCTCCTGCTATTACTGTATTCCAAGCTGTAGGTGTGAGCAGCGCCCTCTTGCCGCTTTGTCTGTCTGTGAGTGCCGGTCTCCTATTATTACTATGTTCCCAGCTGTAGGTGTGAGCAGCGCCCTCTGACCATTTTGTCTGTCTGTGAGTGCCGGTCTCCTGCTATTACGGTGTTCCCAGCTGTAGGTGTGAGCTGCGGCCTCTTACCGCTTTATCTGTCTGTGAGTGCCGGTCTCCTATTATTACTATGTTTCCAGCTGAAGGTCTGAGCAGCGCCCTCTGACCATTTTGTCTGTCTGTGAGTGCCGGTCTCCTGCTATTACAGTGTTCCCAGCTGTGGGTGTGAGCTGCGCCCTCTTACCACTTGTCGATCTGTGAGTGCCAGTCTCCTGCTATTACTGTGTTCCCAGCTGTAGGTGTGAGCAGCGCCCTCTTACCGCTTTATCTGTCTGTGAGTGCCAGTCTCCTGCTATTACTGTGTTCCCAGCTGTAGGTGTGAGCAGCGCCCTCTTACCGCTTTATCTGTCTGTGAGTGCCAGTCTCCTGCTATTACTGTGTTCCCAGATGTAGGTGTGAGCAGCGCCCTCTTACCGCTTTATCTGTCTGTGAGTGCTGGTCTCCTGCTATTACTGTGTTCCCAGATGTAGGTGTGAGCAGCGCCCTCTTACCGCTTTGTCTGTCTGTGAGTGCTGGTCTCCTGCTACTACTGTGTTCCCAGCTGTAGGTGTGAGCAGCGCCCTCTTACCGCTTTGTCTGTCTGTAAGTTCCGTCTACTGCTATTACTGTGTTCGCAGCTGTAGGTGAGCAGCGCCCTTTTACCGCTTTATCTGTCTATGAGTGCTGGTCTCCTACTATTACTGTGTTCCTAGCTGTAGGTGTGAGCAGCGCCATCTGACCGCTTTATCTGCCTGTGAGTACTGGTCTCCTACTATTACTATGTTCCCAGCTGTAGGTGTGAGCAGCGCCCTCTGACCGCTTTGTCTGTCTGAGAGTGCCAGTCTCCTACTATTACTGTGTTTGCAGCTGTAGCATATGATCAGCGCCCTCTTGCCACTTTATCTGTCTGCGAGTGCCTGGTCTCCTACTAATACTTTGTTCCCAGCTGTAGGTGTGAGCAGCGCCCTCTTACCGCTTTGTCTGTCTGTGAGTTGCTCATACGATACAACATTTCAGTCTCAGCTGGAGCGGTCATACATGTACAGGAGGGGCCTACATTACAGGCTGGGGCGGTCATACATGTACAGGAGGGTCTACATTACAGGCTGGGGCTGGGGTGGTCATACAAGGACAGGAGGGGTCTATGTTACAGGCTGGGGCGGTCATACATGCACAGGAGGGTCTACATTACAGGCTGGGGCGGTCATACATGTACAGGAGGGGTCTACATTACAGGTTGGGGCGGTCATACATCTACAGGAGGGGTCTACATTACAGGACGGGGCTGGGGCGGTCATACATGTACAGGAGGGGTCTACATTACAGGATGGGGCTGGGGCGGTCATACATGTACAGGAGGGGTCTACATTACAGGCTGGGGCTGGGGTGGTCATACATGTACAGGAGGGGTCTACATTACAGGCTGGGGCGGTCATACATGTACAGGAGGGGTGTACATTACAGGACGGGGCTGGGGCGTCATACATGTACAGGAGGGGTCTACATTACAGGACGGGGCTGGGGCGGTCATACATGTAGGATCTGTGAGTCTATGATGCACCTACAGGGCCTCCAACCGCCCCACGTGCGACTCCCTACAGGGCCTCCAACCGCCCCACGTGCGACATCCTACAGGGCCTCCAACCGCCCCACGTGCGACTCCCTACAGGGCCTCCAACCGCCCCACGTGCGACTCCCTACAGGGCCTCCAACCGCCCCACGTGCGACTCCCTACAGGGCCTCCAACCGCCCCACGTGCGACTCCCTACAGGGCCTCCAACCGCCCCACGTGCGACTCCCTACAGGGCCTCCAACCGCCCCACGTGCGACTCCCTACAGGGCCTCCAACCGCCCCACGTGCGACTCCCTACAGGGCCTCCAACCGCGACTCCCTACAGGGCCTCCAACCGCCCCACGTGCGACTCCCTACAGTGCCTCCAACCGCCCCACGTGCGACTCCCTACAGTGCCTCCAACCGCCCCACGTGCGACTCCCTACAGGGCCTCCAACCGCCCCACGTGCGACACCCTACAGGGCCTCCAACAGCACCACGTGCGACTCCCTACAGGGCCTCCAACCGCCCCACGTGTGACACCCTACAGAGCCTCCAACCGACCCACGTGCGACTCCCTACAGGGCCTCCAACAGCACCACGTGTGACACCCTACAGAGCCTCCAACCGCCCCACGTGCGACTCCCTACAGGGCCTCCAACCGTCACAGGACTTTCCCACAGACACGGGGAGCCGGGAGCTGTCTTCAGAACAGGTGTATGGGCGGTTGCTGTGCTCTCATCTGCTGCCAGGAGACAAAGACGTGCTGCACACACACACACACCGCAGGGATACACACACACACCGCAGGGATACACACACTAAGAGAACACAGATCCCAACGGGGGCAAACGCACGGGGGCGAAGCGCCTAGGAAGGCGCGGGGGGGACAGCGCCCGAGAAGGTGCGGGGAAAGCGTCCGGGAAGGCACGGGGGGAAAGCGTCCGGGAAGCAGCGGGGGAAGCGTCCGGGAAGGCGCGGGGGAAGCATCCGGGAAGGCGCGGGGGGAAAGCGCCCGGGAAGCAGCGGGGGATAAGCGCCCGGGAAGCAGCGGGGGGATAAGCGCCCGGGAAGCAGCGGGGGGATAAGCGCCCGGGAAGCAGCGGGGGGATAAGCGCCCGGGAAGCAGCGGGGGGATAAGCGCCCGGGAAGCAGCGGGGGGATAAGCGCCCGGGAAGCAGCGGGGGGATAAGCGCCCGGGAAGCAGCGGGGGGATAAGCGCCCGGGAAGCAGCGGGGGGATAAGCGCCCCGGAAGGCGCGGGGGGAAAGCGCCCCGGAAGGCGCGGGGGGAAAGCGCCCCGGAAGGCGCGGGGGGAAAGCGCCCCGGAAGGCGCGGGGGGAAAGCGCCCCGGAAGGCGCGGGGGGAAAACGCCCAGGAAGCAGCGGGGGGAAAGCATCCAGGAAGCAGCGGGGGAGAAAGCGTCCAGGAAGCAGCGGGGGGGAAAGCGCCCAAGTAGCAGCTGGGGGAAAGCGCCCAGGAAGCAGCGGGGGGAAAGCGCCCAGGAAGCAGCGGAGGGAAAGCGCCCAGGAAGCAGCGGGGGGAAAGCGTCCAGGAAGCAGCGGGGGGAAAGCGCCCAGGAAGCAGCGGGGGGAAAGCGCCCAGGAAGCAGCGGGGGGAAAGCGCCCAGGAAGCAGCGGGGGGAAAGCGTCCAGGAAGCAGCGGGGGGAAAGCGCCCAGGAAGGCGCGGGGGGAAAGCGCCCAGGAAGCAGCGGGGGGAAAGTGTCCAGGAAGCAGCGGGGGGAAAGCGCCCAGGAAGCAGCGGGGGGGAAGCGCCCAGGAAGCAGCGGGGGGGAAAGCGCCCAAGAAGCAGCGGGGGAAAAGCGCCCAGGAAGCAGCGGGGGGAAAAGCGCCCAGGAAGCAGCGGGGGGAAAAGCGCCCAGGAAGCAGCGGGGGGAAAGCGCCCAGGAAGCAGCGGGGGGAAAGCGTCCAGGAAGCAGCGGGGGGAAAGCGTCCAGGAAGGCACGGGGGGAAAGCGCCCAGGAAGCAGCGGGGGGAATGCGCCCAGGAAGCAGCGGGGGGAATGCGCCCAGGAAGCAGCGGGGGGAATGCGCCCAGGAAGCAGCGGGGGGGAAAGCGCCCAGAAAGCAGCGGGGGGAAAGCGCCCAGGAAGGCACGGGGGGAAAGCGCCCAGGAAGGCACGGGGGGAAAGCGCCCAGGAAGGCACGGGGGGAAAGCGCCCAGGAAGCACGGGGGGAAAGCGTCCAGGAAGCAGCGGGGGGAAAGCGCCCAGGAAGCAGCGGGGGGAAAGCGCCCAGGAAGGCACGGGGGGAAAGTGCCCAGGAAGGCACGGGGGGAAAGCGCCCAGGAAGCAGCGGGGGGAAAGCGCCCAGGAAGCAGCGGGGGGAAAGCGCCCAGGAAGCAGCGGGTGGAAAGCGCCCAGGAAGCAGCGGGGGGAAAGCGTCCAGGAAGCAGCGGGGGGAAAGCGTCCAGGAAGGCGGGTCTACATTACAGACAGGAGGAGTCTACATTACAGGCTGGGGCCCGCACCACAGGAGGGGTCTACATTACAGGACGGGGCCCGCACCACAGGAGGGGTCTACATTACAGGACGGGGCCCGCGCCACAGGAGGGGTCTACATTACAGGACGGGGCCAGCACCACAGGAGGAGTCTACATTACAGGACGGGGCCCGCACCACAGGACGGGTCTACATTACAGGACGGGGCCCGCATTACAGGAGGAGTCTACATTACAGTACGGGGCCCGCACCAAAGGAGAGGTCTACATTACAGGACGGGGCCCGTACCACAGGAGGGGTCTACATTACAGTACGGGGCCCGCACCACAGGAGAGGTCTACATTACAGGACGGGGCCCGCACCACAGGAGGGGTCTACATTACAGGACGGGGCCCGCACCACAGGAGGGGTCTACATTACAGGACAGGGCCCGCACCACAGGAGGGGTCTACATTACAGGACGGGGCCCGCACCACAGGAGGGGTCTACATTACAGGACAGGGCCCGCACCACAGGAGGGGTCTACATTACAGGACGGGGCCCGCACCACAGGAGGGGTCTACATTACAGGACGGGGCCCGCACCACAGGAGGGGTCTACATTACAGGACAGGGCCCGCACCACAGGAGGGGTCTATATAACAAGATGGCCTCACCTTGTGCGATTGGATGACGTCTGTGTCCGTGGCGGGGCTGCTGGTGTTGAGGATGGTGCCATTGGACAGCATCATTGGGAAGAGGTTCCCGGTAATCCAATGTTTGGGGGAGGGGGGGGGGGGAGAGTTACTGGTTGGGACACAGAGGAATCCTTTGGAGAACTTGATATAAATCCAGAGTGATTAAAAACCAGAAGTTGTGAAAAAGACGACGTTTAGGATAAAAAAGCACCAGCTGAACGTTTCTGTCAAATCTTCCTTCTGTTGTTCTAGATATTTTTGGAAAAATAAACAAAAAATTAGCATAAAATCAGGGACATGAGTACTCTCAGCAATAATGTTATACAGTTATCCCACCCACAATGCTCAGTGCATAAATGCCGGTGTACAATACAGAGATCCCCACTCTGTGGCCAGAATACAATACAGAGCTCCCCGCTAAGTGGCCAGAATACAATACAGAGCTCCCCGCTAAGTGGCCAGAATACAATACAGAGCTCCCCGCTAAGTGGCCAGAATACAATACAGAGCTCCCTGCTAAGTGGCCAGAATACAATACAGAGCTCCCCGCTCAGTGGCCAGAATACAATACAGAGCTCCCCGCTAAGTGGCCAGAATACAATACAGAGATCCCCAATTAAGTGGCCAGAATACAATACAGAGCTCCCCGCTAAGTGGCCAGAATACAATACAGAGATCCCCAATTAAGTGGCCAGAATACAATACAGAGCTCCCCGCTAATTGGCCAGAATACAATACAGAGCTCCCCGCTCAGTGGCCAGAATACAATACAGAGCTCCCCGCTAAGTGGCCAGAATACAATACAGAGCTCCCCGCTAAGTGGCCAGAATACAATACAGAGCTATCCGCTCAGTGGCCAGAATACAATACAGAGTTCCCCGCTCAGTGGCCAGAATACAATACAGAGCTCCCCGCTAAGTTGCCAGAATACAATACAGAGCTCCCCGCTAAGTGGCCAGAATACAATACAGAGCTCCCCGCTCAGTGGCCAGAATACAATACAGAGCTCCCCGCTCAGTGGCCAGAATACAATACAGAGCTCCCCGCTCAGTGGCCAGAATACAATACAGAGCTCCCCGCTCAGTGGCCAGAATACAATACAGAGATCCCCACTCTGTGGCCAGAATACAATACAGAGCTCCCCGCTCAGTGGCCAGAATACAATACAGAGATCCCCACTCTGTGGCCAGAATACAATACAGAGCTCCCCGCTCAGTGGCCAGAATACAATACAGAGCTCCCCGCTAAGTGGTCAGAATACAATACAGAGCTCCCCGCTCAGTGGCCAGAATACAATACAGAGCTCCCCGCTCAGTGGCCAGAATACAATACAGAGCTCCCCGCTCAGTGGCCAGAATACAATACAGAGCTCCCCGCTCAGTGGCCAGAATACAATACAGAGCTCCCCGCTCAGTGGCCAGAGGCCCTTATTCAGATCTGATCGCAGTACAAATTTGTTCTCAAAATGGAAAAAAACATGCTGCACTGCAGGTGGGGCAGATGTAACATGTATAGAGAGTTAGATTTGGGTGAGTTATTTTGTTTCTGTGCAGGGTAAATACTGGCTGCATTATTCGTGCACTGCAATTTAGATTTCAGTTTTAACACACCCCACCCAAATCTAACTCTCTGCACATGTTACATCTGCCCCACCTGCAGTGCACATGGTTTTGCCCATTTTGAGAACAAATTTGTACTGCAATCAGATCTGATTAAGGGCCAGAATACAATAGAGCCCCTGCTGGGCCCCTCTAGCAAGCCCAGGCCCGGGTACTTAGTACCCGCTCCACCCCCGATCAGTGGCCAGAATACAATACAGAGCTCACCAAGATATACAGATTGACACAGGACAGGTTACAGACATTATAGGGTAGTATAGAGGCATAGGACAGATTACAGCATCGCAGGGTAGTATATGGTATCAGAGAGCAGTATATAGAGGCATAGGACAGATTACAGCATCGCAGGGTAGTATATGGTATCAGAGAGCAGTATATAGAGGCATAGGACAGATTACAGCATTGCAGGGTAGTATATGGTATCAGAGAGCAGTATATAGAGGCATAGGACAGATTACAGCATCGCAGGGTAGTATATGGTATCACAGAGCAGTATATATAGAGGCATAGGACAGATTACAGCATCGCAGGGTAGTATATGGTATCACAGAGCGGTATATAGAGGCATAGGACAGATTACAGCATCGCAGGGTAGTATATGGTATCACAGAGCGGTATATAGAGGCACAGGACAGATTACAGCATCGCAGGGTAGTATATGGTATTACAGAGCGGTATATAGAGGCATAGGACAGATTACAGCATCGCAGGGTAGTATATGGTATCACAGAGCGGTATATAGAGGCACAGGACAGATTACAGCATCGCAGGGTAGTATATGGTATCACAGAGCGGTATATAGAGGCACAGGACAGATTACAGCAACGCAGGGTGGTATATGGTATCACAGAGTGGTATATAGAGGCACAGGACAGATTACAGCATCGCAGGGTAGTATATGGTATTACAGAGCGGTATATAGAGGAAGTGCAGCATGAGAACTGGGGCAAACCGCAATGATAAATAGGATCCAATATAGGGCCGGACCGGCAATCTGGCAAATGTCAGACATACCGAAGGCCAGGTAGGGTCAGGCACAGAGAAAGCCACACCCACACATCACTAACCACATCCACACGGCACTAACCACACCCATATGGCACTAACCACACCCATATGGCACTAACCACACCCATATGGCACTAACCACACCCATATGGCACTAACCACGCCTACGCAGCACAGATCCTACACTTCTCTCAGCCCCAGGCCCATGCCGCCCTGACGCAGTGGGCGGAGTTAGTAGCAGGTGGCGGCAGGTGGTGAGAAGGGAATCCCTAGCAGTGGTGGAGTACCACCCTCTATTCTATCTGTGATCTCCTGGCTGATCTGTGTCACTGGGTCACAGCAGCAATAGATACCTGTAGGACCTGGGGGTAACCAGGTGTAAGAAGCCGCAGGTTACTGGCCTCTTGTCTCTGAGAGGTCTCCGGTCCTTAGTGAATATCCCAGGATAAGGAGTGTCCTGAGCGGAGGTCGGTGTTACAGGAGATCCTGACATCAGTGACGGAGGAATCTGATGGCATCAGTACAATGTACCTCCAGGCTGCTGAGTGGGGACAAAGACGGTGTATTCCCTCCACAGACAACAGACACACACATCAAAGGGATCTCAACAATGGCCAGGGGGGCGAAGGACAAAGACTTGAAACAGCAGAGCACAGCATGCCAGTTATTTCCCATCCAACTTGTACAGACATGGCCGGCCGCGCCCCTGATTGTGAATCTGTCAATGTCCCGGTCACCTGTGTATAATGATGCGGGTCTGTCTGGGCTTGTGTGGTCTCAGTACAGGAGAGAGGGGCAGTAATATACTCAGCCGAGCACCAGGCAGCGCAGGGTTAATGTGCATGGCTAGGCCCAGCTCTGGCACTCACACACCCTGTACTGCGGGAGATAACGCTGGAATGTTACACACTGACCTACGTTACTGCGGCCATACACAGACAGGACGTTCCCAGCACAGAGCCACGAGGCACTAGGTGCCTCACTGAGGTCATTGATCATAAGGATGCATACTGTACAGCAGCTAGGACCAGCAGTGGGGCAGCGTGTACTGTCCTGTGACCTCTCGGGGCAGGGATGTGACCCCGGCGTGGTCTGTTCTGTGACCTCTTGGGGCAGGGATGTGACCCCGGCGTGGTCTGTTATGTGACCTCGGGGCAGGGATGTGACCCCCGGCGTGGTCTGTCCTGTGACCTCGGGGCAGGGATGTGACCCCGGCGTGGTCTGTCCTGTGACCTCGGGGCAGGGATGTGACCCCGGCGTGGTCTGTCCTGTGACCTCGGGGCAGGGATGTGACCCCGGCGTGGTCTGTCCTGTGACCTCTCGGGGCAGGGATGTGACCCCGGGCGTGGCCTGTTCTGTGACCTCTCGGGGCAGGGCTGTGACCTCGGGGCAGGAATGTGACCCCGGCGTGGTCTGTCCTGTGACCTCGGGGCAGGCATTTGACCCCGGCGTGGTCTGTCCTGTGACCTCGGGGCAGGGATGTGACTCCGGCGTGGTCTGTCCTGTGACCTCGAGGCAGGGATGTGACCCCGGCGTGGTCTGTCCTGTGACCTCGGGGCAGGAATGTGACCCCGGCGTGGACTGTCCTGTGACCTCGGGGCAGGGATGTGACTCCGGCGTGGTCTGTCCTGTGACCTCGGGGCAGGGATGTGACCCCGGCGTGGTCTGTCCTGTGACCTCGGGGCAGGAATGTGACCCCGGCGTGGTCTGTCCTGTGACCTCGGGGCAGGAATGTGACCCCGGCGTGGTCTGTCCTGTGACCTCGGGGCAGGGATGTGACCCCGGCGTGGTCTGTCCTGTGACCTCGGGCAGGGATGTGACCCCGGTGTGGTCTGTCCTGTGACCTCGGGGCAGGGATGTGACCCCGGCGTGGTCTGTTCTGTGACCTCTTGGGGCAGGGATGTGACCCCGGCGTGGTCTGTTCTGTGACCTCTTGGGGCAGGGATGTGACTCCGGCGTGGTCTGTCCTGTGACCTCGGGGCAGGGATGTGACCCCGGCGTGGACTGTCCTGTGACCCCGGCGTGGACTGTCCTGTGACCTGTACGTGTGTAGGCCCCTTTAGCCTTGGACACAGATAAGGTAGACATAAAGGCTTGGTACATTGCCCCCTGGTGGTGTATATATGCTGTGCAGCTAGCAGGGGGCACCAGCAGTGAGGTGAGGGCGGCGGAGTCCTTCCCGCGAGGGGTTAACCAGGTGGTGACAACAGATGTATTACATGAGACATGCAGGAAAGCCCCACGGTTCCCAGAGGCAGAGTCTCTGCCATCCCTGGCACGGTGGCACCGCGCCCCCTCCTATGGGGGTCACGTCTGACCGCACAGCCGCACCCTATATGTGGCTGACAAGAGATAACCCATCCTGGTAACACATTTACCAAATTGCAATAGGTCCCCCCCCCCCCCCCCGCCTCTCAGAATGGAGATTACAGGGGGATAAGGCCCTGATGTTTACTTCCCAGAACAGTCAGTAACCCCACTGAAGCCGCGCCCCCCCCCCCCCCTGATAACAGAGAACACTAGCTGTCGCTCAATCTTCATGTGCCAATGAAACACATCAGGAGCGGATTGGCCGTACTTTATCTCTCTCTCATGGGGCAGTACGGACGGTGTAATGTTATATGGATGCAGCGCTCAGGTACGTTAGGGTCATTTATTAACGAGGCAACTGTTGTACTGTTGTCATAAAGCGATGGAATAAGACGTTGTGCACAGTCACATGGGAGCCGCGCGGGTACGGAAGGGAGACTGTGAAGGAGTTCTTAGTTGTGTCGCTGGATAAAACGGGAGTACTCCCATTGGAAAGTCTGCAGACAATGTATATCCCCCCAGACGTGGGCTGTCTGTCGCCTGATTACCAGCTGCCAGCACAGATTTCATCAGAGCCGCCGTCTCCGTGTTGATAGAACAGTAACACAGACACAACGTACACAGCGCAGAGCCGTCCAACCATCGCAACATCACCGCAGTATACACAACGCACACAGCGCAGAGCCGTCCAACCATCGCACCGCAGTACACACAACGTACACAGCGCAGAGCCGTCCAACCATCGCAACATCACCGCAGTACACACAATGTACACAGCGCAGAGCCGTCCAACCATCGCAACATCACCGCAGTACACAGCGCAGAGCCGTCCAACCATCGCAACATCACCACAGTACACACAACGTACACAGCGCAGAGCCGTCCAACCATCACAACATCACCGCAGTACACAGCGCAGAGCCGTCCAACCATCGCAACATCACCACAGTACACACAACGTACACAGCGCAGAGCCGTCCAACCATCGCAACATCACCGCAGTACACACAACGTACACAGCGCACAGCCGTCCAACCATCACACCGCAGTACACACAACGTACACAGCGCACAGCCGTCCAACCATCACACCGCAGTACACACAACGTACACAGCGCAGAGCCGTCCAACCATCGCAACATCACCGCAGTACACACAACGTACACAGCGCAGAGCCGTCCAACCATCGCAACATCACCACAGTACACACAACGTACACAGCGCAGAGCCGTCCAACCATCGCAACAACACAGCAGTACACACAACGTACACAGCGCAGAGCCGTACAACCATCGCAACAACACAGCAGTACACACAACGTACACAGCGCAGAGCCGTCCAATCATCACACCACAGTACACACAACATACACAGCGCAGAGCCGTCCAACCATCGCAACATCACCACAGTACACACAACGTACACAGCGCACAGCCGTCCAACCATCGCAACATCACCGCAGTACACACAATGTACACAGCGCACAGCCGTCCAACCATCACACCGCAGTACACACAACGTACACAGCGCAGAGCCGTCCAACCATCGCAACATCACCGCAGTACACAGCGCAGAGCCGTCCAACCATCGCAACATCACCGCAGTACACACAACGTACACAGCGCAGAGCCGTCCAACCATCGCAACATCACCGCAGTACACACAACGTACACAGCGCAGAGCCGTCCTACCATCGCAACATCACCGCAGTACACACAACGTACACAGCGCAGAGCCGTCCAACCATCGCAACATCACCGCAGTACACAGCGCAGAGCCGTCCAACCATCGCAACATCACCGCAGTACACACAACGTACACAGCGCAGAGCCGTCCAACCATCGCAACATCACCGCAGTACACACAACGTACACAGCATAGAGCCGTCCAACCATCGCAACATCACCGCAGTACACACAACGTACACAGCGCACAGCCGGCCAACCACCGCAGTACACACAACGTACACAGCGCACAGCCGTCCAACCATCGCAACAACACAGCAGTACACACAACGTACACAGTTCAGAGCCGTCCAACCATCGCAACATCACTGCAGTACACACAATGTACACAGCGCAGGGCTGTCCAACCATCGCAACATCACCGCAGTACAAACAACGTACACAGCGCAGAGCCGTCCAACCATCGCAACATCACCACAGTACACACAACGTACACAGCACAGAGCCGTCCAACCATCGCAACATCACCACAGTACACACAACGTACACAGCGCACAGCCGTCCAACCATCGCAACATCACCGCAGTACACAGCGCAGAGCCGTCCAACCATCGCAACATCACCGCAGTACACACAACGTACACAGCGCACAGCCGTCCAACCATCGCAACAACACAGCAGTACACACAACGTAGACAGCGCACAGCCGTCCAACCATCGCAACATCACCACAGTACACACAACGTACACAGCGCAGAGCCGTCCAACCATCGCAACATCACCGAAGTACACAGCACAGAGCCGTCCAACCATCGCAACATCACCGCAGTACACACAACGTACACAGCGCACAGCCGTCCAACCATCACACCGCAGTACACACAACGTACACATCACAGAGCCGTCCAACCATCGCACCGCAGTACACACAATGTACACAGCGCAGAGCCGTCCAACCATCGCACCGCAGTACACACAATGTACACAGCGCAGAGCCGTCCAACCATCACACCGCAGTACACACAACGTACACAGCGCAGAGCCGTCCAACCATCACACCGCAGTACACACAACGTACACAGCGCAGAGCCGTCCAACCATCGCACTGCAGTACACACAACGTACACAGCGCAGAGCCGTCCAACCATCGCAACATCACCGCAGTACACACAACGTACACAGCGCACAGCCGTCCAACCATCGCAACAACACAGCAGTACACACAACGTAGACAGCGCACAGCCGTCCAACCATCGCAACATCACCACAGTACACACAACGTACACAGCGCAGAGCCGTCCAACCATCGCAACATCACCGAAGTACACAGCACAGAGCCGTCCAACCATCGCAACATCACCGCAGTACACACAACGTACACATCACAGAGCCGTCCAACCATCGCACCGCAGTACACACAATGTACACAGCGCAGAGCCGTCCAACCATCGCACCGCAGTACACACAATGTACACAGCGCAGAGCCGTCCAACCATCACACCGCAGTACACACAACGTACACAGCGCAGAGCCGTCCAACCATCGCACTGCAGTACACACAACGTACACAGTGCAGAGCCGTCCAACCATCGCACCGCAGCACACACAACGTACACAGCGCAAAGACGTCCAACCATCGCAACAACACAGCAGTACACACAACGTACACAGCGCAGAGCCGTCCAACCATTGCAACATTACTGCAGTACACAGCGCAGAGCCGTCCAACCATCGCAACAACACCACAGTACACACAACGTACACAGCGCAGAGCCGTCCAACCATCGCAACAACACAGCAGTACACACAACGTACACAGCGCAGAGCCGTCCAACCATCGCAACATCACCGCAGTACACACAACGTACACAGCGCACAGCCGTCCAACCATCGCACCGCAGTACACACAAGGTACACAGCGCAGGGCTGTCCAACCATCGCAACATCACCGCAGTACACACAACGTACACAGCGTAGAGCCGTCCAACCATCGCACCGCAGTACACACAACGTACACAGCGCAGAGCCGTCCAACCATCGCACCGCAGTACACACAACGTACACAGCGCAGAGCCGTCCAACCATCGCAACAACACAGCAGTACACACAATGTACACAGCGCACAGCCGTCCAACCATCGCAACAACACCACAGTACACACAACGTACACAGCGCAGAGCCGTCCAACCATCGCAACAACACCGCAGTACACACAACGTACACAGCGCAGAGCCGTCCAACCATCGCAACAACACCACAGTACACACAACGTACACAGCGCAGAGCCGTCCAACCATCGCAACATTACCGCAGTACACAGCGCAGAGCCGTCCAACCATCGCAACAACACCACAGTACACACAACGTACACAGCGCAGAGCCGTCCAACCATCGCAACAACACAGCAGTACACACAACGTACACAGCTCAGAGCCGTCCAACCATCGCAACAACACAGCAGTACACACAACGTACATATCGCAGAGCCGTCCAACCATCGCAACATCACCGCAGTACACACAACGTACACAGCGCAGAGCTGTCCAACCATCGCAACATCACCGCAGTACACACAACGTACACAGCACAGAGCCGTCCAACCATCGCAACATCACCACAGTAAACACAACGTACACAGCGCACAGCTGTCCAACCATCGCACTGCAGTACACACAAGGTACACAGCGCAGGGCTGTCCAACCATCGCAACATCACCGCAGTACACACAAGGTACACAGCGCAGGGCTGTCCAACCATCGCAACATCACCGCAGTACACACAAGGTACACAGCGCAGGGCTGTCCAACCATCGCAACAACACAGCAGTACACACAAGGTACACAGCGCAGGGCTGTCCAACCATCGCAACATCACCGCAGTACACACAACGTACACAGCGCACAGCCGTCCAACCATCGCAACATCACCACAGTACACACAACGTACACAGCGCACAGCCGTCCAACCATCGCAACAACACAGCAGTACACACAACGTACACAGTGCAGAGCCGTCCAACCATCGCAACATCACCGCAGTACACACAACGTACACAGTGAAGAGCCGTCCAACCATCACAACATCACCGCAGTACACACAACGTACACAGCGCAGAGCCATCCAACCATCGCAACAACACAGCAGTACACACAACGTACACAGCGCAGAGCCATCCAACCATCGCACAACAACACTGCAGTACACACAACGTACACAGTGCACAGCCGTCCAACCATCGCAACAACACAGCAGTACACACAACGTACACAGCGCAAAGCCGTTCAACCATCACACCGCAGTACACACAAGGTACACAGCGCAGGGCTGTCCAACCATCGCAACAACACTGCAGTACACACAACGTACACAGCGCAGAGCCGCCCAACCATCGCAACAACACCGCAGTTAAAACAACGCACACAGCGCAGAGCCATCCAACCATCGCAACAACACAGCAGTACACACAACGTACACAGCGCAGAGCCATCCAACCATCGCAACAACACAGCAGTACACACAACGTACACAGTGCACAGCCGTCCAACCATCGCAACAACACAGCAGTACACACAACGTACACAGCGCAAAGCCGTTCAACCATCACACCGCAGTACACACAAGGTACACAGCGCAGGGCTGTCCAACCATCGCAACAACACAGCAGTACACAGCGCAGAGCAGTCAAACCATAGCAACAACACAGCAGTACGCACAACGCACACAGTGCAGATCCATCCAACCATCGCAACAACACCGCAGTACACACAAAGCACACAGCGCAGAGCCGTCCAACCATCGCAACAACACCGCAGTACACACAGCGCAGAGCCGTTCAACCATCGCAACAACACAGCAGTACACAGCGCAGAGCCGTCCAACCATCACAAATTAATGCGTTTGCAGCCGCAAAATGGAGAGTAACGTTTGGTGCGCAAGTCCGCGCCGCCAGGAACACAGGCGCTAGGGTCAGGAGGACAAATCTGTACACAAGATTATCTCCAATAATGGTGGTAATAACCGCAGGCCTGCGCCGGACGGCGGCCGAACTATAGAGTCTGCGACAGGAGGAGATAAATTCAGTCAATGTATAAAGGAGAAATGAATGTGCCAGGGCGCGGGTACACAGCGGCCTAGGAATGAGGGTATAATCCCTGCGGTGCGGCCCGTCTCTGTAAATCCCCAATTTACCCCGGTCAGTCTGCCGACAGAGAGATGAGAACATGGGCCCTGAGCTGGTCTGCCCCCCAGTACTCCACCCCCTCCGCGCCCCCAAACATGGCTGGGCACCGCAGCTGCCATGTCATATACGTCATAGCTACTGAATGTGTGACCAATCACAGCACCTGGATGATATCATGTGATATCAGCGAGGTATGAGGCACGCTTTAAGCCGCCCTGTCACAGAGTTCCATTCTTGCTGTCCTGAATGCCCCCTGCAGTGTGGCCTGGCTGGGAGAAGCAGCGGGAGGGTACGGGGAGACAGTCAGTGGCCGGGGCTGTCGGCAGGTGCCGGCCATAAATCTCACCGCTCCCCTTATCTGCACAGCGGTGTGATAAGAGCAGGTGGCTGGGCAGCTGTCCGCGGCTTTGTCTAGAAAACGGCTTCACCTGCGGATGCTTTATAGGAACACGAGTGAGGGCGTCGTTACTGGTGCCGACGCAATAACGCCTAGTCGGTTTTAGGTTTACAGCTGGTGAGCCCGGCTCTATTTGCCAGTCTTATATTGGCTCAGGACGGTGCCGTGCGTATCATGTACTGTTCCAATGTGTGCCCTCTGTACGGCGCTCCGAACCACTTGTGATGCTTTATAAATCTATAATATATACGTCTACGGGCCAGATGTATCAAGTAATAAAATGGAGAGTGATAAACAGCCAGCCAATCAGCTTTTAACTGCCATGTTACAGGCTGTGTTTGAAAAATGACAGGTAGCTGCTGATTGGCTGGTGGTTTATCTGGCTCTATTCTAACAGTCTGCGATGTGGGACAGTGTCAGAAGTCTTACTAAAGTCTAGATAAGCTACATCTACAGCCCCACCTTGTTGTGGTTTTGTGTGTATATACCCAGCCCCACCTTGTTGTGGTTTTGTGTGTATATACCAGTAACCCCACTCAAAGCTGATGCTTTGGAAGCTATTAGATGTAGTTTCACTTGCTGCCAACAGATGGCAGTGTTCCTGAGAGCCAGGTGTATCAAGCTTCAAAAAGTGATAATATGGAGAGTGATAAACCACCAGCCAATCAGCTGCTAACTGTCATTTTTCAAATACAGCCTGTAGCATGGCAGTTAAAAGCTGATTGGCTGGCAATTTATCACTCTTCATTTTATCAGTTGATACATCTGGCCCATTAACTTGAAAGCTTGGGATTGGATTCTAAGATAGTTGAATGGATAAGAGCGTGGTTGCAGGACAGAAAACAGAGTTGTAGTAAACGGAGTACAGTCACAGGAGGGAAAGGTTACAAGTGGAGTACCCCAGGGATCTGTACTTAGACCGGTGCTTTTTAATATCTTTATTGGTGATATTGCAAATGGAATTGAGGGTAAAATGAGCCTTTTTGCAGATGACACAAAGGTATGCAACAGGGTAGACACACCAGGAGGGGTAAAACAAATGATTGATGATCTAGGTAGATCAGAGGAATGGTCAAGAGCATGGCAACTACAGTTTAATGCCAAAAAATGCAAAATCATGCACTTGGGTTGCAAAAATCCAAAGACTCAATATAGTATAAATGGCACTATAATGGAAACTACTGAGGAAGAGAGGGATCAAGGTGTCACTATTTCAGGGGACTTAAAGGCAGGTAGGCAATGTAACAAAGCAATGAAGAAGGCAAGTCAGATGCTTGGTTGCATAGGGAGAGGTATCAGCAGTAGAAAGAAAGAAGTAATAATGCCACTGTATAGGTCATTGGTACGACCTCACCTAGAGTATTGTGTTCAGTTCTGGAGGCCATATCTCCAGAAGGATATAAATACATTAGAGACTGTACAAAGAAGAGCAACTAAAATGGTGCATGGCCTACATCACAAAACCTACCAGGAAAGACTAAAAGATCTTAATATGTATACTTTAGAGCAGAGAAGGGAAAGGGGGGACATGATAGAAACTTTCACATATATCAAGGTACAGGTGGGAGACATTCTTCACAGGAAGAGGAGCAGCAGAACACGAGGACATGCACTGACACTAGGGGGAGGAAGGTACAGGTGGGAGACATTAGTCACAGGAAGAGGAGCAGCAGAACACGAGGACATGCACTGACACTAGGGGGAGGAAGGTACAGGTGGGAGACATTCTTCACAGGAAGAGGAGCAGCAGAACACGAGGACATGCACTGACACTAGAGGGAGGAAGGTACAGGTGGGAGACATTCGTCACAGGAAGAGGAGCAGCAGAACACGAGGACATGCACTGACACTAGGGGGAGGAAGGTACAGGTGGGAGACATTAGTCACAGGAAGAGGAGCAGCAGAACACGAGGACATGCACTGACACTAGAGGGAGGAAGGTACAGGTGGGAGACATTAGTCACAGGAAGAGGAGCAACAGAACACGAGGACATGCACTGACACTAAAGGGAGGAAGGTACAGGTGGGAGACATTCTGAACAGGAAGAGGAGCAGCAGAACACGAGGACATGCACTGACACTAGGGGGAGGAAGGTACAGGTGGGAGACATTAGTCACAGGAAGAGGAGCAGCAGAACACGAGGACATGCACTGACACTAGAGAGAGGAAGGTACAGGTGGGAGACATTCGTCACAGGAAGAGGAGCAGCAGAACACGAGGACACGCACTGACACTAGGGGGAGGAAGGTACAGGTGGGAGACATTCTTCACAGGAAGAGGAGCAACAGAACACGAGGACACGCACTGACACTAGAGGGAGGAAGGTCCAGGTGGGAGACATTCTTCACAGGAAGAGGAGCAGCAGAACACGAGGACACGCACTGACACTAGAGGGAGGAAGGTGCAGGTGGGAGACATTAGTCACAGGAAGAGGAGCAGCAGAACACGAGGACACGCACTGACACTAGGGGGAGGAAGGTACAGGTGGGAGACATTCTTCACAGGAAGAGGAGCAGCAGAACACGAGGACATGCACTGACACTAGGGGGAGGAAGGTACAGGTGGGAGACATTAGTCACAGGAAGAGGAGCAGCAGAACACGAGGACAGGTACCGACACTAGGGGGAGGAAGGTACAGGTGGGAGACATTAGTCACAGGAAGAGGAGCATCAGAACACGAGGACATGCACTGACACTAGAGGGAGGAAGGGACAGGTGGGAGACATTCTACACAGGAAGAGGAGCAGCAGAACACAAGGACATGCACTGACACTAGAGGGAGGAAGGTACAGGTGGGAGACATTCTTCACAGGAAGAGGAGCAGCAGAACACGAGGACATGCACTGACACTAGGGGGAGGAAGGTACAGGTGGGAGACATTCGTCACAGGAAGAGGAGCAGCAGAACACGAGGACACACACTGACACTAGGGGGAGGAAGGTACAGGTGGGAGACATTCGTCACAGGAAGAGGAGCAGCAGAACACGAGGACACACACTGACACTAGAGGGAGGAAGGTACAGGTGGGAGACATTAGTCACAGGAAGAGGAGCAGCCGAACACGAGGCCACGCACTGACACTAGAGGGGGGAAGGTACAGGTGGGAGACATTCTTCACAGGAAGAGGAGCAGCAGAACACGAGGACACGCACTGACACTAGAGGGGGGAAGGTACAGGTGGGAGACATTCTTCACAGGAAGAGGAGCAGCAGAACACGAGGACACGCACTGACACTAGAGGGAGGAGGGTACAGGTGGGAGACATTAGTCACAGGAAGAGGAGCAACAGAACACGAGGACACGCACTGACACTAGAGGGAGGAAGGTACAGGTGGGAGACATTCTTCACAGGAAGAGGAGCAGCAGAACACGAGGACACACACTGACACTAGGGGGAGGAAGGTACAGGTGGGAGACATTCGTCACAGGAAGAGGAGCAGCAGAACACGAGGACACACACTGACACTAGAGGGAGGAAGGTACAGGTGGGAGACATTAGTCACAGGAAGAGGAGCAACAGAACACGAGGACACGCACTGACACTAGAGGGAGGAAGGTCCAGGTGGGAGACATTCTTCACAGGAAGAGGAGCAGCAGAACACGAGGACACGCACTGACACTAGAGGGAGGAAGGTGCAGGTGGGAGACATTAGTCACAGGAAGAGGAGCAGCAGAACACGAGGACACGCACTGACACTAGGGGGAGGAAGGTACAGGTGGGAGACATTCTTCACAGGAAGAGGAGCAGCAGAACACGAGGACATGCACTGACACTAGGGGGAGGAAGGTACAGGTGGGAGACATTAGTCACAGGAAGAGGAGCAGCAGAACACGAGGACAGGTACCGACACTAGGGGGAGGAAGGTACAGGTGGGAGACATTAGTCACAGGAAGAGGAGCATCAGAACACGAGGACATGCACTGACACTAGAGGGAGGAAGGGACAGGTGGGAGACATTCTACACAGGAAGAGGAGCAGCAGAACACAAGGACATGCACTGACACTAGAGGGAGGAAGGTACAGGTGGGAGACATTCTTCACAGGAAGAGGAGCAGCAGAACACGAGGACATGCACTGACACTAGGGGGAGGAAGGTACAGGTGGGAGACATTCGTCACAGGAAGAGGAGCAGCAGAACACGAGGACACACACTGACACTAGGGGAAGGAAGGTACAGGTGGGAGACATTCGTCACAGGAAGAGGAGCAGCAGAACACGACGACACACACTGACACTAGAGGGAGGAAGGTACAGGTGGGAGACATTAGTCACAGGAAGAGGAGCAGCCGAACACGAGGCCACGCACTGACACTAGAGGGGGGAAGGTACAGGTGGGAGACATTCTTCACAGGAAGAGGAGCAGCAGAACACGAGGACACGCACTGACACTAGAGGGGGGAAGGTACAGGTGGGAGACATTCTTCACAGGAAGAGGAGCAGCAGAACACGAGGACACGCACTGACACTAGAGGGAGGAGGGTACAGGTGGGAGACATTAGTCACAGGAAGAGGAGCAACAGAACACGAGGACACGCACTGACACTAGAGGGAGGAAGGTACAGGTGGGAGACATTCTTCACAGGAAGAGGAGTAGCAGAACACGAGGACACACACTGACACTAGGGGGAGGAAGGTACAGGTGGGAGACATTCGTCACAGGAAGAGGAGCAGCAGAACACGAGGACACACACTGACACTAGAGGGAGGAAGGTACAGGTGGGAGACATTAGTCACAGGAAGAGGAGCAGCAGAACACGAGGCCACGCACTGACACTAGAGGGGGGAAGGTACAGGTGGGAGACATTCTTCACAGGAAGAGGAGCAGCAGAACACGAGGACACGCACTGACACTAGAGGGGGGAAGGTACAGGTGGGAGACATTCTTCACAGGAAGAGGAGCAGCAGAACACGAGGACACGCACTGACACTAGAGGGAGGAGGGTACAGGTGGGAGACATTAGTCACAGGAAGAGGAGCAACAGAACACGAGGACACGCACTGACACTAGAGGGAGGAAGGTACAGGTGGGAGACATTCTTCACAGGAAGAGGAGCAGCAGAACACGAGGACACGCACTGACACTAGAGGGAGGAAGGTACAGGTGGGAGACATTCTTCACAGGAAGAGGAGCAGCAGAACACGAGGACACGCACTGACACTAGAGGGAGGAGGGTACAGGTGGGAGACATTAGTCACAGGAAGAGGAGCAACAGAACACGAGGACACGCACTGACACTAGAGGGAGGAAGGTACAGGTGGGAGACATTCGTCACAGGAAGAGGAGCAGCAGAACACGAGGACACGCACTGACACTAGAGGGAGGAAGGTACAGGTGGGAGACATTCTTCACAGGAAGAGGAGCAGCAGAACACAAGGACATGCACTGACACTAGGGGGAGGAAGGTACAGGTGGGAGACATTCTTCACAGGAAGAGGAGCAGCAGAACACGAGGACATGCACTGACACTAGAGGGAGGAAGCTACAGGTGGGAGACATTAGTCACAGGAAGAGGAGCAACAGAACACGAGGACATGCACTGACACTAGAGGGAGGAAGGTTCAGGGGAAATGTGAGGAAGAATTACTTCACAGAAAGAGTAGTAGATAAGTGGAATAGCCTCCCATCAGAGGTGGTAGAGGCAAATACAGTAGTACAATGTAAACATGCTTGGGATAGGCATATTGATATCCTTACAAGAAAATAAGGATCAAATATGGTTTGAGGTAACATGTTTAATAGAAGGGCCGACTAGATGGACCAGGTGGTTCTTATCTGCCGTCACTTTCTATGTTTCTATGTAACAACTAAACCCTCTTCCTGGCATCGGCTCCACCTTCCTGGCATCGGCACAGAGAGGGGTGCATCCGGAGGGATGGCGCACAGAGAGGGGTGCACCCGGAGGGAGGGTGCACAGACAGGGGTATATCCGGAGGAGTGCACATTAGGGGGGGGAATGGTGCACAGAGAGGGGTGCATCCGGAGGGATGGTGCACAGAGATTGGTGCATCCAGGGGGGATGGTGCACAGGGAAGGGTATATACGGGGGGATGGTGCACAGTGAGGGGTGCATCCGGAGGGAGGGTGCACAGAGAGGGGTATATCCGGGGAGATGATGCACAGTGAGGGGTGCATCCGGAGGGATGGTGCACAGTGAGTGGTGCATCCGGAGGGAGGGTGCTCAGAGAGGGGTATATCCGGGGGGGGGGGGGATGATGCACAGAGAGGGGTGCATCCAAGGGGGGGGGGGGGTGCAGTGGGAGGGATGGTGCATAAAGAGGGGTATATCCGGGGTAAGGGTGCACAGAGGGGGGTGCATCAGGGGAAATGGTGCAAAGAGAGGGGTGCATCAGGGGGAGGGGGGGTGCACAGTCTTAGCCTCACTATATAAGCATAGATTTATTTTATTTATTTATTTATTTATTATTTATTAACAGTGTCTTATATAGCGCAGCATATTCCGTTGCGCTTTACAAAGGGGACAGTGATACAACAAAACAGGGTATTTACAGACAGTCAAAATGTAGGAGGGCCCTGCTCGCAAGCTTACAATCTATAGGGAAATAGGCATTGATACATAAGGATAGATAATGTATTCTTTATTGCATCGATTCCACCAGAATGCGAGGTTCTGTGACTGGTTCATAGATGTGAATTCCCAGGAGGATGCCTGACATCTGTAGTACGCACCTGTCACCTGCCCACCCCATATACCTGTCACAGGTGTTCCCACAGGTTCCTGTGCTGTGCAGGATCCTCAGGGACTCCTCATACAGAAATATACCATGAATCATGTTCTAATTGTCCAGTGCACGGTACCACTTCCTTCTATCCCGGGTGCACAGTACCACTTCCCTGTGTCACTGGGATTCAGTATTGAATCCCGGCGGTCGGGATCCCGGCGTTCAGAATCCAGACGCCGGAATCCCGACAGCCGAAATGCCGACAAGGGGGGGGACGTGGATCGCCCCCCCTTGCGGGCTCGCTGCGCTCGCCACGCAGCGGGCCCGGTGCCTCGCTACGCTCGGCACACTAATTTATTCTCCCTCCAGGGGTGTCGTGGACACCAAAGGAGGGAGAATGTGTCGGCATTTCGGAGGTCGGGATTCCGGCGTCGGGATTCTGAACGCCGGGATTCCGGCGTCGGGATTCTGAACGCCGGGATCCCGACCGCCGGGATTTTAACTGCATCCCGTGTCACTGATTCCCAGCCATACTTCCCACTATGCCCCTCTAGCACTCTGCATCTAATCAGGAAAAGGGGAAGGTTAAAATTTCGAAGGGCAAAATTATGTGTGATACAGCTACCGAAGCTATGCTTGATGCATCATGCCCTCCTGGAATAAACACTAGTACCACCCCCTCCGTCTATCCCGGGTGCACAGCACCACCTCACTCTATCCCTGGTGCACAGCACCACCTCCCTCTATCCCGGGAGCACAGCACCATCTCCCTCTATCCCGAGAGCACAGCACCAGCTCCCTCTATCCCGAGAGCACAGCACCAGCTCCCTCTATCCCAGGAGCACAGGACCACCTCCCTCTATCCTGGGTGCACAGCATAACCTCCCTCTGAGACACCTACAGGCCGGAGGGAGCAATGAGATGCCTCTGTTCTCCAACGCACCGGGCACCAGTAATATTATACCCTATAGGCCGGAGTGAGCAATGAGACGCCTCTGTTCTCCAACGCACCGGGCACCGGTAATATTATACCCTATAGGCCGGAGTGAGCAATGAGACGCCTCTGTTCTCCAACGCACCGGGCACCGGTAATATTATACCCTATAGGCGGAGGGAGCAATGAGATGCCTCTGTTATTCAACGCACCGGGCACCGGTAATATTATACCCTATAGGCGGAGGGAGCAATGAGACGCCTCTGTTTTCCAACGCACCGGGCACCGGTAATATTACAGCCTATAGGCCGGAGGGAGCAATGAGACGCCTCTGTTATCCAACGCACCGGGCACCGGTAATATTACAGCCTATAGGCCGGAGGGAGCAATGAGACGCCTCTGTTCTCCAACGCACCGGGCACCAGTAATATTATACCCTACAGGCCGGAGTGAGCAATGAGATGCCTCTGTTCTCCAACGCACCGGGCACCGGTAATATTACAGCCTATAGGCCGGAAGGAACAATGAGACGCCCCTGTTCCCCACTGCACGGGGCACCGGTAATATTATACCCTATAGGCGGAGGGAGCAATGAGACGCCTCTGTTCCCCAACGCTCCGGGAACCGGTAATATTATACCCTATAGGCCGGAGGGAGCAATGAGACGCCTCTGTTCCCCAACGCTCCGGGAACCGGTAATATTATACCCTATAGGCCGGAGGGAGCAATGAGACGCCTCTGTTCCCAACGCACCGGGCACCGGTAATATTACAGCCTATAGGCCGGAGGGAGCAATGAGACGCCTCTGTTCCCCAACGCACCGGGCACCGGTAATATTATACCCTATAGGCGGAGGGAGCAATGAGACGCTTCTGTTCCCCAACGCACCGGGCACCGGTAATATTATAGCCTATAGGCCGGAGGGAGCAATGAGACGCCTCTGTTCTGCAACGCACCGGGCACCGGTAATATTACAGCCTATAGGCCGGAGGGAGCAATGAGACGCTTCTGTTCCCCAACGCACCGGGCACCGGTAATATTACAGCCTATAGGCCGGAGGGAGCAATGAGACACCTCTGTTCCCCAACGCACCGGGCACCGGTAATATTATACCCTATAGGCGGAGGGAGCAATGAGACGCCACTGTTCCCCAACGCACCGGGCACCGGTAATATTACAGCCTATAGGCCGGAGGGAGCAATGAGACGCCTCTGTTCCCCAACGCACCGGAATATTACAGCCTATAGGCCGGAGGGAGCAATGAGACGCCTCTGTTCCCAAACGCACCGGGCACCGATAATATTACAGCCTATAGGCGGAGGGAGCAATGAGACGCCTCTGTTCCCCAATGCACAGGGCACCGGTAATATTATAGCCTATAGGCCGGAGGGAGCAATGAGACCCCTCCGTTCTCCAACACACCGGTAATATTATAGCCTACAGGCCGGAAGGAGCAATGAGACACCTCTGTTCCCCAACGCACCGGGTATATTATAGCCTACAGGCCGGAAGTAACAATGAGATGCCTCTGTTCCAAAATGCACCGGGCACCGGTAATATTATACCCTATAGGCCGGAGGGAGCAATGAGACGCCTCTGTTCACCAACGCACCGGGCACCGGTAATATTATAGCCTATAGGCCGGAGGGAGCAATGAGACGCCTCTGTTCTCCAACGCACCGGGCACCGGTAATATTATACCTTATAGGCCGGAGGGAGCAATGAGACGCCTCTGTTCCCCAACGCACTGGGCACCGGTAATATTACAGCCTATAGGCGGAGGGAGCAATGAGACGCCTCTGTTCTGCAACACACCGGGCACCGGTAATATTATACCCTATGGGCCGGAAGGAGCAATGACGCCTCTGTTCACCAACGCACTGGGCACCGGTAATATTACAGCCTATAGGCCGGAGGGAGCAATGAGATGCCTCTGTTCTGCAACGCACCGGGCACCGGCAATATTACAGCCTATAGGCCGGAGGGAGCAATGAGACGCCTCTGTTCCCCAATGCACCGGGCACCGGTAATATTATACCCTATAGGCCGGAGGGAGCAATGAGACGCCCCTGTTCCCCACTGCACGGGGCACCGGTAATATTATATCCTATAGGCCAGAGGGAGCAATGAGACGCCTCTGTTCTCCAATGCACCGGGCACCGGTAATATTACAGCCTATAGGCCGGAGGGAGCAATGAGACGCCTCTGTTCTGCAATGCACCGGGCACCGGCAATATTACAGCCTATAGGCCGGAGGGAGCAATGAGACGCCTCTGTTCTCCAACGCACCGAGCACCGGCAATATTACAGCCTATAGGCCGGAGGGAGCTATGAGACGCCTCTGTTCTCCAACGCACCGGGCACCGGTAATATTATAGCCTAAAGGCCGGAGGGAGCAATGAGACGCCTCTGTTCTGCAACGCACCGAGCACCGGCAATATTACAGCCTATAGGCCGGAGGGAGCCATGAGACGCCTCTGTTCTCCAACGCACCGGGCACCGGTAATATTATAGCCTATAGGCCGGAGGGAGCAATGAGACGCCTCTGTTCTGCAACGCACCGGGCACCGGTAATATTACAGCCTATAGGCCGGAAGGAGCAATGAGAAGACTCTGTTCTCCAACGCACCGGGCACCGGTAATATTATAGCCTATAGGCCGGAGGGAGCAATGAGACGCCTCTGTTCTGCAACGCACCGGGCACCTGCAATATTACAGCCTATAGGCCGGAGGGAGCAATGAGACGCCTCTGTTCTCCAACGCACCAGTAATATTACAGCCTATAGGCCGGAGGGAGCAATGAGACGCCTCTGTTCTGCAACGCACCGGGCACCGGTAATATTACAGCCTAGAGGCCGGAAGGAGCAATGAGAAGACTCTGTTCTCCAACGCACCGGTAATATTACAGCCTATAGGCCGGAGGGAGCAATGAGAGGCCTCTGTTCTGCAACGCACCGGGCACCGGTAATATTATACCCTATAGGCGGAGGGAGCAATGAGACGCCTCTGTTCTGCATCGCACCGGTCACCGGTAGTATTATACCCTATAGGTTATTCGATAATCGCCCGTCCTGGGAATTGGCAACCCTGCGCTGGCATCTCAATCATGCCCTGATTAACTCTCACAGAAATCTCCTGCCGGCGGCCAATCCGCACTGTACACAGAGGTCCCCATTATTATCACTGGGGCCTGACACCTATGTACCACACTGTACAATTCTCCCGCTGGAGGCCGCTGCAGCACGCATGACAGGACAGTAGAAGCTGTTGCTATGGGCAAAGTCTCCACCTCCCACCAAGGTTTGATACCTCCGTAGGTTATAGGAAGGCAGCCTGTGTCTCTCCAGCAGCTGTGGAACTACACATCCCAGCATACCCGGCCACCGTTTAGCATACCATAACAGGAAAAACCATGGCAAGGCATGCTGGGGGTTGTAGTTAGAGAGCCGTTGGTGTAGGGATCTGTAGGGATGCTGGGCCTAGTCAGCCGGGCTGGATGTTCTATATTACAGCGTTATCTGTGAGTAAAACATCTGTTTACAGACTTCTGGCTAACAATGGCCGCTGTGTCCCCATCTCCTGTATGTAATACACAATACAGAGCTGCTGGGGGATGGGGCGTTGGGGTGTTTGCCAGGCGTGGATAAGGTAATGCTAGCAGTCACTGTACATGTCTGGGGGTGGGGGGGTCCTCCAGATCCCCATCAGGAACAGACACCGCTGTATTAACCCTATCCTAGCTGCAGAGGCACCAGCATACTGTGTGGGGCAGGGGGGGGGACTGAGTGGGGGGTTCCTCAGATGCAGGGGGTGTCCTCTCTGTCCCCATCAGGCACAGATACAGCTGCATTAACCCCCTCCTTGCCTCAGAGGTGCCCGCGCCGGTCCTACCCGCGTCCTGACGGCCCTACAATACAGAGCTGTTTCTGATTACAGTCAAGGGGTAACTGAGGACGAAGCGGAGAGAGATCAGATTATCCTCAGATTAGAGGATGAAGCCCCCCTTATCCCGGCACACACACCCTCCCCTCCCCCACCGTGCCGTTTCCTCACCGCACCATGTAAAACGGAGCTAGGTAAATATCATTTACGTCAGTAACCACGGCAGAGCCCCCAGCACAGCATCACAGGCCTCAGGCAGGGGGGTTACCCACATGTGCCCCCTGCCTGACAGCTGGGGAGACCCTCACACCTCCAGGCACAGACAAAGCCCCCAATCACCCTGTCTCTGGTCATTAGGAAGGAGTTATGGAATCCGCTGCCCCAGGGAGGGGCGTCCATGCTAAACAGCAAGCCCCCCGAAGCACAGTGCTGGTAACCCCGTGTAACCCCACACAGCAACAAGCTACAGGTGGCTGACATCAATCCCGCTGCCAGGGTCTGTCTCCAGAGCAGTGCAGGGGCAGCGTGCCTGGCAGGGAAAGGGTCTGTCTGCCTGGCACACACACAATGCCCAGTGCCACCTTATACAGCTACACTAATGCCAGGCCTCAGCCAGCCCTCAAGGGCAGACATGACAGTCACAGAGAGAGGATGTGAGAGAGGGAAGAGACAGGCAGGGGATGTGAGAGAGGGCAGGGGGATGAGACAGGCAGGCAGGGGGGATGAGACAGGCAGGCAGGGGGGATGAGACAGGCAGGGGATGTGAGAGAGGGCAGGGGGATGAGACAGGCAGGGGATGTGAGAGAGGGCAGGGGGATGAGACAGGCAGGCAGGGGGGATGAGACAGGCAGGGGATGTGAGAGAGGGCAGGGGGATGAGACAGGCAGGGGATGTGAGAGAGGGCAGAGGGATGAGACAGGCAGGGGATGTGAGAGAGGGCAGAGGGGTGAGACAGGCAGGGGATGTGAAAGGGGGCAGAGGGATGAGACAGGCAGGGGATGTGAGAGAGGGCAGAGGGATGAGACAGGCAGGGGATGTGAGAGAGGGCAGAGAGATGAGACAGGCAGGGGATGTGAGAGAGGGCAGATGGATGAGACAGGCAGGCAGGCAAGGGGAAGAGACAGGCAGGCGTAAGAGACAGAGAGGGAAGAGACAGAAGGGATGTGAGAGATGGAAGAGACATGCAGGAGATGTGAGAGGGCAGCGGGAAGAGACAGGCAGGCAGAGGGAAGAGACAGGCAGGCAGAAGGAAGAGACAGGCAGGCAGAGAGAAGAGACAGGCAGGCAGAAGGAAGAGACAGGCAGGCAGAGGGAAGAGACAGGCAGGCAGAAGGAAGAGACAGGCAGGCAGAAGGAAGAGACAGCCAGGCAGAGGGAAGAGACAGCCAGGCAGAGGGAAGAGACAGCCAGGAAGGGGCATGAGACAGCCAGGGAGAGGGAAGAGACAGCCAGGCAGAGGGAAGAGACAGCCAGGAAGGGGCATGAGACAGTCAGGTGGAGGAAAGAGACAGCAAGGTGGAGGAAAGAGACAGCCAGGAAGGGGCATGAGACAGCCAGGCAGAGGGAAGAAACAGCCAGGAAGGGGTATGAGACAGCCAGGCAGGGGATGAGACAGCCAGGCAGGGGCCAGGGACAGCCAGGCAGGGGCAAGGGACAGCCAGGCAGGGGCAAGGGACAGCCAGGCAGGGGCAAGGGACAGCCAGGCAGGGGCAAGGGACAGCCAGGCAGGGGCAAGGGACAGCCAGGCAGGGGCAAGGAACAGCCAGGCAGAGGGAAGGGACAGCCAGGCAGAGGGAAGAGACAGCCAGGCAGAGGGAAGAGACAGCCAGGCAGAGGGAAGAGACAGCTAGGAAGGGGCATAAGACAGCCAGGCAGGGGCATAAGACAGTCAGGAAGGGGCATGAGACAGCCAGGAAGGGGCATGAGACAGCCAGGAAGGGGCATGAGACAGCCAGGCAGGGGCATTAGACAGCCTGGAAGGGGCATGAGACAGCCAGGTAGAGGGAAGAGACAGCCAGGAAGGGGCATGAGACAGCCAGGAAGGGGCATGAGACAGCCAGGCAGAGGGAAGAGACAGCCAGGAAGGGGCATGAGACAGCCAGGAAGGGGCATGAGACAGCCAGGCAGAGGGAAGAGGCATGAGACAGCCAGGCAGAGGGAAGAGACAGCCAGGAAGGGGCATGAGACAGCCAGGAAGGGGCATGAGACAGCCAGGCAGAGGGAAGAGGCATGAGACAGCCAGGCAGAGGGAAGAGACAGCCAGGAAGGGGCATGAGACAGCCAGGAAGGGGCATGAGACAGCCAGGAAGGGGCATGAGACAGCCAGGAAGGGGCATGAGACAGCCAGGCAGGGGCATGAGACAGCCAGGCAGAGGGAAGAGACAGTCAGGCGGAGGGAAGAGGTAGCCAGGAAGGGGCATGAGACAGCCAGGAAGGGGCATGAGACAGCCAGGAAGAGGGAAGAGACAGCCAGGCGGAGGGAAGAGGTAGCCAGGCAGAGGGAAGAGACAGCCAGGAAGGGGCATGAGACAGCCAGGAAGGGGCATGAGACAGCCAGGCAGAGGGAAGAGACAGCCAGGAAGGGGCATGAGACAGCCAGGAAGGGGCATGAGACAGCCAGGAAGGGGCATGAGACAGCCAGGCAGAGGGAAGAGGCATGAGACAGCCAGGCAGAGGGAAGAGAGCCAGGAAGGGGCATGAGACAGCCAGGAAGGGGCATGAGACAGCCAGGCGGAGGGAAGAGGTAGGCAGGGCCGGGCAGTGCAGCAATTGGGGCACCTTGAGACTCTGCATGCAGAGGCAGTGCCAGCAGCTGGGTGGGCACAGATCTCCCTTCAGTGCCCCCTCCCCGCACTGCATGCAGCACACTGCCACAGGCTTTAATGCACGTTGCATGTATGACAGATGTATGACACCCCAGGAGGCTCCCCCCGCACACATGATATTATTAGGCGCCGTCACCCCACCCATGTGCACTTACCCCGGGGCAGGTCGGTGGTCGTGGATGGGGGGTCTTATCCCTCCTTCTCCTGCCTGTGTCCCCCTCAGTCCTCTGTGCACGTCCCCCCACCCCCCGGTTTCTGCTGCTGCTGCCGCCTGCACCGCCTCCTCCCCTGATCCGGGCTGCAGCCGTCGCCGCCGCCGGGTCCTAGTGCCGCCTTCTGCTACTCGCTCGCTGCTGCTCTGTCTGCTGTACCCCGCACTCACCCCTCTACCTGCTGTGCCCCGCACTCACCCCTCTATCTGCTGTGCCCCGCACTCACCCCTCTATCTGTACTCACCCTCTACCTGTACTCACCCTCTACCTGTACCCTGCACTCACCCCTCTACCTGCTGTGCCCCGCACTCACCCCTCTATCTGCTGTGCCCCGCACTCACCCCTCTATCTGTACTCACCCTCTACCTGTACTCACCCTCTACCTGTACCCTGCACTCACCCCTCTACCTGCTGTACCCTGCACTCACCCCTCTACCTGCTGTACCCTGCACTCACCCCTCTACCTGCTGTGCCCTGCACTCACCCCTCTACCTGCTGTGCCCTGCACTCACCCCTCTACCTGCTGTGCCCTGCACTCACCCCTCTACCTGTGCCCTGTACTCACCCTCTACCTGCTGTGCCCTGCACTCACCCCTCTACCTGTACTCACCCTCTACCTACTGTGCCCTGCACTCACCCCTCTACCTGTGCCCTGTACTCACCCTCTACCTGCTGTGCCCTGCACTCACCCCTCTACCTGTACTCACCCTCTACCTACTGTGCCCTGCACTCACCCCTCTACCTTCACTCACCCTCTACCTGCTGTGCCCTGCACTCACCCCTCTACCTGCTGTGCCCTGCACTCACCCCTCTACCTGTACTCACCCTCTACCTGTACCCTGCACTCACCCCTCTTCCTGCTGTACCCCGCACTCACCCCTCTGCCTGCTGTGCCCTGCACTCACCCCTCTTCCTGCTGTACCCCGCACTCACCCCTCTACCTGCTGTGCCCTGCACTCACCCCTCTACCTGTACTCACTCTCTACCTGTACCCTGCACTCACCCCTCTACCTGCTGTACCCTGCACTCACCCCTCTACCTGTCCTCACTCTCTACCTGTACTCACCCTCTACCTGTACCCTGCATTCACCCCTCTACCTGCTGTACCCTGCACTCACCCCTCTACCTGCTGTGCCCTGCACTCACCCCTCTACCTGCTGTGCCCTGCACTCACCACTCTACCTGTACTCACCCTCTACCTGTGCCCTGTACTCACCCTCTACCTGCTGCGCCCTGCACTCACCCCTCTACCTGTACTCACCCTCTACCCGCTGTACCCTGCACTCACCCCTGTACCCTGCACTCACCCCTCTACCTATCCTCACCCTCTACCTGCTGTACCCTGCACTCACCCCTCTACCTGCTGTACCCTGCACTCACCACTCTACCTGTCCTCACCATCTACCTGCTGTACCCTGCACTCACCCCTCTACCTGTGCCCTGTACTCACCCTCTACCTGCTGTGCCCTGTACTCACCCTCTACCTGCTGTGCCCTGCACTCACCCCTCTACCTGTGCTCACCCTCTACCTACTGCCTACTGTGCCCTGCACTCACCCCTCTACCTTCACTCACCCTCTACCTGCTGTGCCCTGCACTCACCTCTCTACCTGTGCTCACCCTCTACCTGTGCCCTGTACTCACCCTCTACCTGCTGCGCCCTGCACTCACCCCTCTACCTGTACTCACCCTCTACCCGCTGTACCCTGCACTCACCCTCTACCTATCCTCACCCTCTACCTGCTGTACCCTGCACTCACCCCTCTACCTGCTGTACCCTGCACTCACCCCTCTACCTGCTGTACCCTGCATTCACCCCTCTACCTACTGTGCCCTGCACTCACCCCTCTACCTGTCCTCACGCTCTACCTGTGCCCTGTCCTCACCCTCTACCTGTACCCTGCACTCACCCCTCTACCTGTCCTCACCCCTCTACCTGTCCTCACCCTCTACCTGTACCCTGCACTCACCCCTCTACCTGTCCTCACCCTCTACCTGCTGTGCCCTACACTCACCCTCTACCTGCTGTACCCTGCACTCACCCTCTGCCTACTGTACCCTGCAATCACCCTCGACATGCTGCACCCTGCACTCACCATCTACCTCTACTCACCCTCTACCTGCTGCGCCCTGCATTCACCCCTCTACCTGTGCTCTGCACTCACCCTCTACCTGCACTCTGCACTCACCCCTCTACCTGTACCCTGTACTCATCCTCTACCTGCTGTGCCCTACACTCATCCTCTACCTGTACCCTGCACTCACCATCTACCTGCTGTACCCTGCACTCACCCCTCTGCCTGCTGTGTCCTACACTCACACTATACCTGTACTCTGCACTCACCCCCCTACCTGCTGTACCCTGCACTCATCCTCTACCTGCTGTGCCCTGTACTCACCCTCTACCTGCTTTGCCCTACACTCACCCTCTACCTGTACCCTGCATTCACCCTCTACCTGCTGTGCCCTGCACTCACCCTCTACCTGCTGTACCCTGCACTCACCCCTCTACCTGCTGTACCCTGCACTCACCCCTCTACCTGCTGTACCCTGCACTCACCCCTCTACCTGCTGTACCCTGCATTCACCCTCTACCTGCTATACCCTGCACTCACCCTCTACTTATATTCTGCACTCACCCTCTACATGCACCCTGCACTCACCCTCTACCTGTTGTACCCTGCACTCATTCTCTACTTGCACTTACCTTTTACCTGTACTCTGCACTCCCCCTCTACCTGCTGTGCCCTACACTCACCCTCTACCTGTACCCTGCACTCACCCCTCTACCTGTCCTCACCCTATAACTGTCCTCACCCTCTACCTGCTGTACCCTGCACTCACCCTCTACCTGCTGTGCCCTGCACTCACCCCTCTACCTGCTGTACCCTGCACTCACCCTCTACTTATATTCTGCACTCACCCTCTACATGCACCCTGCACTCACCCTCTACCTGTTGTACCCTGCACTCATTCTCTACTTGCACTCACCTTTTACCTGTACTCTGCACTCCCCCTCTACCTGCTGTGCCCTACACTCACCCTCTACCTGTACCCTGCACTCACCCCTCTACCTGTCCTCACCCTATAACTGTCCTCACCCTCTACCTGCTGTACCCTGCACTCACCCTCTACCTGCTGTGCCCTGCACTCACCCTCCACCTGCTGTTCCCTGCACTCATCCTCTACCTGTGCTCTGCTCTCACCCTCTACCTGCTGTGCCCTACACTCACCCTCTACCTGTTGTTCCCTGCAATCTCCCTCTACCTGTACTCACCCTCTACCTGCTGTGCATTGCACTCACCTTCTACCTGCTGTGCCCTACATTCATCCTCTACCTGCTGTAGCCTGCTCTAACCCTCTACTTGCACTCACCCTTACTCTGCATCCACCCTCTACCTTCTATACCCTGCACTCACCCTCTACTTGCTGTTCACTGCACTCACCCTCTAGCTGTACTCTGCTCTCACCCTCTACCTGTACTCCCCCTCTACCTGCTGTTCCCTACACTCACCCTCTACCTGTACCATGCACTCACCCTCTACCTGTACAATGCACTCCCCCTCTGCCTGTACTCTGTACTCCGCCCTCTACCTGCTGTGCCCTACACTCACCCTCTACCTGTATTTTGCACTCACCCTCTACCTGCTGTGCCCTACACTCACCCTGTACCATGCACTCACCCTCTACCTGTACCCTGCACTCACCCCTCTACCTGTACTCACTCTCTACCTGTACCGTGCACTCACCCCTCTACATGCTGTACTCTGCACTCACCCCTCTACCTGCTGTACCCTGCACTCACCCCTCTACCTGCTGTACCCTGCACTCACCCCTCTACCTGTCCTCACCCTCTAACTGTCCTCACCCTCTACCTGCTGTACCCTGCACTCACCCTCTACCTGCTGTGCCCTGCACTCACCCCTCTACCTGCTGTACCCTGAACTCACCCTCTACTTATATTCTGCACTCACCCTCTACATGCACCCTGCACTCACCCTCTACCTGCTGTTCCCTGCACTCATCCTCTACCTGTGCTCTGCTCTCGCCCTCTACCTGCACTCACCTTCTACCTGTACACTGCACTCCCCCTCTACCTGCTGTGCCCTACACTCACCCTCTACCTGTTGTTCCCTGCAATCTCCCTCTACCTGTACTCACCCTCTACCTGCTGTGCAGTGCACTCACCTTCTACCTGCTGTGCCCTACATTCATCCTCTACCTGCTGTAGCCTGCTCTAACCCTCTACTTGCACTCACCCTTACTCTGCATCCACCCTCTACCTTCTATACCCTGCACTCACCCTCTACCTGCTGTTCACTGCACTCACCCTCTAGCTGTACTCTGCTCTCACCCTCTACCTGTACTCCCCCTCTACCTGCTGTTCCCCACACTCACCCTCTACCTGTACCATGCACTCACCCTCTACCTGTACAATGCACTCCCCCTCTGCCTGTACTCTGTACTCCGCCCTCTACCTGCTGTGCCCTACACTCACCCTCTACCTGTATTTTGCACTCACCCTCTACCTGCTGTGCCCTACACTCACCCTGTACCATGCACTCACCCTCTACCTGTACTCTGCACTCCCCCTCTACCTGCTGTGCCCTACACTCACCCACAGTACCATGCACTCACCCTCTACCTGTATTTTGCACTCACCCTCTACCTGCTGTGCCCTGCACTCACCCTCTACTTGCTGTACCCTGCACTCACCCTCTACCTGCTGTGCCCTGCACTCACCCTCTACTTGCTGTACCCTACACTCACCCTCACCCTTTACTCACCCTGTACTTGCTGTACCCTGCACTCCCCCTCTACCTGCTGTGCCCTACACTCACCCTCTACCTGCTGTTCCCTGCAATCTCGCTCTACCTGTAAAGAAAAGGTAAGGAAAGTGTGTCCATGTGTGGGGCACCTAAAGATTCAACTGAATACAATGCAACTTTTATTGACTCATTTTAAAAGGTTGCAAAATAAAACACATAACATGACACATAGACACAGATGTGAGTTAAAAAGGATAAAAATCCTCACTCCGTGGACCCCCCACCCCCATACACTTTTCCCTCTGTAATTAGGTTGACCATGCAACTTGTCTGATCCTTTGGTGTGTATGCAGTAATTGGCAGATTGAAGATTGGAAAGTATTTGGACACAGTGTTAATTCTCCAAAAGAATCTACCAGCTTGTCTCATATCATGTAGATATAAGGGTGATATATGGAATATATGGGTCTGCTTATGGGTGATGACGCAGAGGTGGGTAAACGTGGATAAGAGGGGATTCGTTTCACAAATTAGTAACACTTTTATTAAAATTCAATGAAATTGATGGTATTACACTCTTCACCGGTATTAGGTAGCCCAATGAATAACTAACCTTATGTACGGTTACAGTGGGCTAACAATACAATGTACCCCATATACAATTTCGGGGGTGGGGGTGGCTATAGATCGGTTCGGGTACACAGCATAGACAGATGGCGCTGGGTGCGGGTGGTATTCCCGGTACCCGCCTGACTGCCTGCTGCTGTGAGTGCTCCGGACTTAGCCGCTACCCCTGCTGCCGGGAGGTGTATGAGGTATGTGCCTGTGCACGGCCTCAATGTTGCAGGTGACTGAGTCCTGCTGGAGTGGGGTGAGACGCCTCAGGCTCCACACTCTTAGTCGGTGGGTTCTGTGTACAGCGGAGACCCTGGATCGCACAGTTACGCTAAACCAGGAGCGGATTGGGAACTAAAAGTGGCCCTGAGAAAATTTCTAGCAGTGGCCTCACGTGAGCGACACCAACGCCATATAGACAAGATGGGTGACATTCTATGGATTGAGATAAATGCGCATGTTTTTATATCGCACCACATTGCACTTTTGAAAATCGCAAGATTGGCCCGTTTTTCGCATATTTAATGAGATGCGAAAAACGGTCCAAATAGTGCGAATAGGTGCGATTTGGTGCGATTTCTTTAGTCCTGAAAATGTGCGATTTTCAGGTCTGAAAATCGCACGTTTGCAGGAAATCGCATTTTAAAAAAAAAAACAGCGCGGGGTCCCCCGCTAGAGCATAACCAGCCCCGGGCTCATTGAGCCGGTGCTGGTGACATAAAATCAGGGTCCCCGACAAATAGGGGTCCCCTTGATTTAATGAAACCAGCACCAGGCTCAAGGTCCGGCGCTGGTTCCCGAAATACAGGGGACAAAATGACTAGGGGTCCCCCGTATTTTAAGAACCAGCACCAGACCCAACCAGCCAGCAGGGTAATGCCACAGCCGGGGGACACTTATTATATAAGGTCCCACGGCCAAAGCATTATCCCCCTGGCTGGTCAGCATGGGCAGGGGTCCTGGGGAAGTGGGGACCCCCCAATGAAGGGGTCCCCCCCCTTTCAGGACTTACCAGCCCATGCTGAAAGTCCGGGGCTGTCCCCGATGCCCCTGGGCGGTGGGCATCGGGCGGATGCAAAGTGTAAAAAATAGAATAAAATCTATTGTTTTCTACTGTAGAACTATGAGTCCCAGCAAGCCTACCCCGCATGCTTGGACTTGGAGAACCACAAGTCCCAGCATGCGGGACATTAAAGGGCCCGCTGGCACTTGTAGTTCTACAGTACAAAAAATAGTTAAATAAAACACACTGACACCCTGAAAAATAAAAGTTTAATACACACATAACACACACACTGATACTTACCTACCTTGAGGCCGTAGGTCGGTCCCTGGATCCGGGGTCCGGGGCTCCTGGACAGAAGAGTCCGGTTCCGGGGCCTTGGTCCTGGTTCCGGGGCTGGTCTGGGGTCCTGGGCTCCAGGGCTGATGTCTCCGGGGTCCAGGATCCGAAGTAGTCCAAAAGGGGTACCTGAGGAAGGAAATCCTACTCACCTGGTCCCCGGTGACGACCTCTGCCCTAGGCGGCCAATAGAATCATTCGGAGGAAAGGCGCGGAAGATGAACATCTCTGCGCCTCTCCAGTCTGTGAGCGGGTACCAGCCGGGAGCAGCGCGTCTGCCGGAGAGGATGCCGATGTCGTCGCCGGGGACCAGGTGAGTAGGATTTCCTTCCTTAGGAACCCCTTTTGGACTACTTCGGATCCTGGAGACATCAGCCCTGGAGCACAGGACCCCGGACCAGCCCCGGAACCAGGACCAAGGCCCCGGAACCGGACTCTTCTGTCCAGGAGCCCCGGACCCAGGATCCAGGGACCGACCTACGGGCTCAAGGTAGGTAAGTATCAGTGTGTGTGTTATGTGTGTATTAAACTTATTTTATTTTTCAGGGTGTCAGTGTGTTTTATTTAACTATTTTTTGTACTGTAGAACTACAAGTGCCAGCGGGCCCTTTAATGCCCTGCATGCTGGGACTTGTGGTTCTCCAAGTCCCAGCATGCGGGGTAGGCTTGCTGGGACTCATAGTTCTACAGTAGAAAACAATAGATTTTATTCTATTTTTTACACTTTGCATCCGCCCGATGCCCACCGCCCAGGGGCATCGGGGACAGCCCCGGACTTTCAGCATGGGCTGGTAAGTCCTGGAGGGGGGGGACCCCTTCATTGGGGGGGTCCCCACTTCCCCAGGACCCCTGCCCATGCTGACCAGCCAGGGGGTTAATGCTTTGGCCGCGGGACCTTATATAATAAGTGTCCCCCGGCTGTGGCATTACCCTGCTGGCTGGTTGTGTCCGGTGCTGGTTCTTAAAATACGGGGGACCCCTAGTCATTTTGTCCCCCGTATTTTGGGAACCAGCGCCGGACCTTGAGCCTGGTGCTGGTTTCATTAAATCAAGGGGACCCCTATTTGTCGGAGACCCTGATTTTATGTCACCAGCACCGGCTCAATGAGCCCGGGGCTGGTTATGCTCTGGCGGGGGACCCCGCGCTCGTTTTTTTTTTTTTATTTTAACTGTTTAAACTTTTTTTACACCAGAACCCTGCACAGAACATTGCGATCTGTGCAGGTTTCTGGCTAATTCGCCAAACAGAACCTGGTCTGATTTTTGGGCGAATTATAGTCACACTTTATACAAATCGCATACCATTAAATATGCGATTTGTATACTTTTCCATGTGAAAACATCTGGATGCGATGTGCTGCGAAAAGCAGCCATCGCATTTCCAGTGTGTCCAACTTGTTGGCCAAAATCGCACTTTTTTCAAATTTTCGCACCTCATTAAATATGCGAAAATGGAAAAAAATGCGATTTCGGCCGTTTTTGCGAAATACATCGCCAAAGTCAGATTATCTCACTCCATAGAATGTCACCCGATGAATCCATCACTGCACCTGTGTGGAAGCCAGTGGTTTTCATGTGCTTGGCAATCTGGTGGCCCCTGACCTTTAAGATGCTGCGACAAATCAAAATGTAGAATATCAAACAATTCTCCATTAAGCGTGCAGACAACTCATTACCATAATCCACTGAATATCACACATACCTGCACCCCGCCCCAGTAGAGACCAGAAATACCCCAGATAGCACCACTACTGATGGGAGCACATAGGAGGCTTCTTTAAAAAAGTAATTGGTTGACACCCCCATGGGTGTGTCGGCCTACTGGGAATCTTCCCTGTTAGGTCTATGGCCAATCCAAACACAATCAAAATGCAATGGTATGTGTGGAGGGGGAACGGGGGGTACACACTGAGTGTGCGGTCCCTCTACCTGTACTCACACTAAACCTGCTGTGCCCTGCACTCACCCTCTTCCTGCTGTACCCTGCACTCACTCGCTACCTGCTGTACCCTGCACTCACTCTCTACCTGCCGTACCCTGCACTCACTCTCTGCCTGCCGTGCCCTACACTCACCCTCTACCTGCTGTACACTGCACTCACTCTCTGCCTGCTGTACCCTGCACTAACCCTCTACCTGCTGTACCCTGCACTCACACTAAACCTGCTGTGCCCTACACTCACCCTCTTCCCGCTGTACCCTGCACTCACTCTCTACCTGCTGTACCCTGCACTCACTCTCTGCCTGCCGTGCCCTACACTCACCCTCTACCTGCTGTACCATGCACTCACTCTCTGCCTGCTGTACCCTGCACTAACCCTCTACCTGCTGTACCCTGCACTCACCCTCTGCCTGCTGTACCCTGCACTCACCCTCTACCTGCTGTGCCCTGCACTCACCCTCTACCTGCTGTACCCTGCACTCACTCTCTACCTGCTGTGCCCTACACTCACCCTCTTCCTGCTGTACCCTGCACTCACTCTCTACCTGCTGTACCCTGCACTCACTCTCTGCCTGCCGTGCCCTACACTCACCCTCTACATGCTGTACCATGCACTCACTCTCTACCTGCTGTACACTGCACTCACTCTCTGCCTGCTGTACCCTGCACTAACCCTCTACCTGCTGTACCCTGCACTCACACTAAACCTGCTGTGCCCTACACTCACCCTCTTCCTGCTGTACCCTGCACTCACTCTCTACCTGCTGTACCCTGCACTCACTCTCTGCCTGCCGTGCCCTACACTCACCCTCTACCTGCTGTACCATGCACTCACTCTCTGCCTGCTGTACCCTGCACTAACCCTCTACCTGCTGTACCCTGCACTCACCCTCTGCCTGCTGTACCCTGCACTCACCCTCTACCTGCTGTGCCCTGCACTCACCCTCTACCTGCTGTACCCTGCACTCACTCTCTACCTGCTGTGCCCTACACTCACCCTCTACCTGCTGTACCCTGCACTCACTCTCTGCCTGCTGTGCCCTACACTCACCCTCTACCTGCTGTACCCTGCACTCACCCTCTGCCTGCTGTACCCTGCACTAACCCTCTGCCTGCGGTACCTTTCACTCACCCTCTACCTGCTGTGCCCTGCACTCACCCTCTGCCTACTGTACCCTGCACTCACTCACTGTTTATTTGACTACTTTTACTACTGTGGAACTGCAAGTTCCAGCTTGAGGGGGAGGCTTGCTGGGACTCATAGTTCCACAGTATTAAACAATAGTTTTTTATTCTTTCTTTTACACAAAGATCAGCCCGGTGACCACCGCACAGGGTCACCGGGGACAGCACCAGGCTTCAGCCTGGTCAGGTAAGTCCTGGAGGGGGGGGACCCCTTTATTGGGGGGGTCCCCACTCCCCCAGGGCCCCTGGCCAGGCTGACTGGTCAGTATGGTGATGTTTTGGCCTTGGGATCTTATATAATAAGTGTCCCCCGGCTGTGACATTACCCTGCTGGCTGGTTTGGCCTGGGGCTGGTTATTAAAATACGGGGACCCCTAGTCATTTTGTCCCCCGTATTTTGGGAACCAGCCCCGGACCTGGAACCTGGGGCTGGTTTTAAAAAAAATTGGGGAACCCCTATTTGCTGGGTTTCCTGATTTTTTAATACCAGCCTGGTGCTGGTTACAGCTGTGGGGGGGAACCCCATGCGGGTTTTTTTATTTATTTATTTATTTATTTAACCATTTTTGTTTACCCATTGCAGCCTGCACGGATCTGACTGATATGATGGATCTGACTGATCTGACGGATCTGACTGATCCGTGCAGACTGCCTGTAGGAATTCGTATTAGCGGCTGTATATACGAATCATTACGCCATCGGAGGGTTACATAGCAGTCGTATTTGACTGCTTTGTAAATACCCCTCCGGAACACGACTTTGCATATGGCTGAAACAGCCGCATACAGTCGTGTTCATTCATATTAAGAATACAAATACGATTTTTTGTTCTCGTATTCTTAGTAAATTTCCCCCACAGTATTCCGGGCATATTCGTATTTCTGAATACGAATGTATACGATAGAATACGAATCACCAAATTGACTATCTCATATTCCAGCCGTATTTGGTTGAAGCCTGCACAGATCAGTCAGATCAGTCAGATCAGTCAGATTCATGCAGGCTTCAGCCAAACACGGCTGGAATATGAGGCGTATTTCCGTATATATGGTCGCCGCATACGCAGGCATACAGCCGCCTGCGCCATCAAGAAGTATGAATCCCTTAAATACACAGATTAGTGAATCTGCCCTATTTACTTATTGTAATTTTCCGAAAATACGGCCAATGACGGTCGCATGCGGTCGTACTCGGCATCGGACATATTTGTATTTTTTAGTACATTTCCCCTTTTGTGTGTGACCCAGAATCAGACCCAAAATGTCCATTTTGTAGTAACACACCGCGGGGCAGTTTTATAAGGTCAAAATTTGTCTTCACATAGACAATCCCTGCGCGCACCTTGGGCCTGATTCATGCCCAGCTATCAGATAGCAGATGCCCCGCCAGAGGGAAATCCCACCTGCGAATGGCTGAGCACAGCTTGCGAAATGTAACCGTATTGGGGATTCTCCTGCAAATCCATCCACCCTGCTTGTCCATGATACGGATTTATCATCTCAGGAACCTTCTGTAACTGTAACAAGGGCAAAGGAAAAACAAGATCTGAAAAGCCTTTATCTGAGTGCCAGGAGTTTAACTGGTAAAATGGGGGAACTAAAGACCCTCGTTTTGGAGGAAGATTTGAAATAGCTACAAAAAGGAGGGCATTCAAGATGGGACACCAAATCATTTGCCGCATGTAAAGAATGTAATGTAAAAATACAATCAAGATGACTAAATTAGAGACTGAATGTAAAATAGCCGCAGATAGCAAATCTAATCCCAAAAGATTCTACAGTTATATAAACCAGAAACGGTTAAGGAAGGAAAATATTGGCCCACTAATAAATAAGCAGGGTCCCTGGTAATAGAAGGAAAAGAGGAAGCGGAATTATTCAGTGAATATTTTGCTTCGGTATTTACAAGGGAAGAATCTTCATAAGATCTCCCACAGATTAAATGCTCGGCTCCTGATTGCTCCCAAACTGTAGGTTTTAGTGAGGAAATGGTCAAAAATAGATTAAAGAACCTAAATACTGTAGTAACAAATCTCCTGGCCCGGACGATATACACCCTAGGATACTAAAATAATTGAGTTCTGTCATAGCACTACCATTATATCTGATATTCGGGGAATCAATAAACTCGGGGACGGTACCAAGGACTGGCGCATAGCTAACGTATACCAATATGGAAAAAAGGTATAAAATCTAACCCTTAAATTATAGACCGGTCAGCCTTACATCCATTGTGGGGGAAATATTAGAAGGAATAATAAGAGATAGTATCAACATTTTCTTAGATCCGGAGAATGTGATAAGTAAGGCTCAGCATGGGTTCATCAAAAATAGAGGATATGAGGAAGTCAGTAGGGGGCTAGACTTACGGAAATCTGTTGATGTAATACTGCTTGATTTCGCTTAAGCTTTTGTGCCTCATAAAAGGTTATTAATGAGACTAGGTAAATTAGGGTTACTGAAGCGGAGACAGGCAGGGTTCCCGTCCCCCACTGGCGGTAAACTAGGACGCGCGTGCGTGTGGGACTGGCATCCCAGTCAGATGTAGCGTCCGCTCGCCAGCGGGGGTGGTCTGGCGTGCTACATCTGTATGTTCAAATACAGGATTGGGAATCATATGGAACTGGGAGATGATTGGTCACTAACAGGCCTATATTTAGGACACGCGGGCATGTACTGAGGCTCGGGAAAAAGAAATTCCGGTACTATCACGGCGCCCATCGCATCGCATACCATAAGGCATGCGATGCGATGGTATGCGATGCGATATCGCGCGATGTTGTAAATTTTTAAATTGTATGGTATTGTATATGTCATACAATGCCATACAATGCGATGGGATGCGATTATAACTTGTATAAGCACCCTAATGGGTGCTTACAATGTTAAATGCACACCCAGGCCACCCCCCAGTATAAACGTGAACCCGAAGCGTGGTGAGCGCAGCGAGCCTGCGAGGGGCGGTGGTACGCGTCCTACGACCTTTTCATACCCCCACTATCCACGTCGGCGTGGAGTTGATTTTATAAAGTGTGGCGAGCCCAAAGTGTGGCGAGCGCAGCGAGCCCAAAGCGTGGCGAGCGCAGCGAGCCCCGAGATGGGATGCGCATAACTTCACAGGTATACGCGTGCGCTCACCACGCTTCGGGTTCCCGTTTGTACTGGGGGGTTCCGTGGGGGTGCATTAAACATTGTAAGCATTAGGGTGCTTATACAATTTTTCATCACATAGGGGGCTAAAATCGCACTGCATCGGGTGTACGGCATGCGATGCGATTAAATATTGCGCGATCACATATCGGGGCGCCGTGATAATACACAAGTACCAAATTCCATACTGAATTAAGAAGAGGATTCTTCACCATTAGAGCAGTAACATTCTGGAACTCATTGCCAGTGGGGGGTTACAGCAACTACTGATACTGAATGTATATCAATACTGGCCACTAAGGGAATCCTATAGATATGACTCACGTCAGTAGTTACACGTCGGATAGGTTGGACTCCATGGACTAACGTCTGTTTTCACCTGGAATCACTATGTTACTATGTTACTGTGTTACTATGTTACTATGGCACTATGTTACTGTGTTACTATGTTACTGTGTTACTGTGTTACTGTGTTACTGTGTTACTATGTTACTGTGTTACTGTGTTACTATGTTACTATGTTACTGTGTTACTGTGTTACTATGTTACTGTGTTACTATGTTACTATGGCACTATGTTACTGTGTTACTATGTTACTATGGCACTATGTTACTGTGTTACTATGTTACTGTGTTACTGTGTTACTATGTTACTGTGTTACTGTGTTACTGTGTTACTGTGTTACTATGTTACTGTGTTACTGTGTTACTATGTTACTGTGTTACTATGTTACTGTGTTACTGTGTTACTATGTTACTGTGTTACTGTGTTACTATGTTACTATGTTACTGTGTTACTGTGTTACTATGTTACTGTGTTACTGTGTTACAGTGTTACTGTGTTACTGTGTTACTGTGTTACTGTGTTACTATGTTACTGTGTTACTATGTTACTATGTTACTATGTTACTATGTTACTGTGTTACTGTGTTACTGTGTTACTATGGTACTGTGTTACTGTGTTACTGTGTTACTGTGTTACTATGTTACTATGTTACTATATTACTATGTTACTGTGTTACTGTGTTACTATGTTACTATGTTACTATGATTTCCCAGTGTGCGCATTCTGGGGGTTATTCTGGTTGATTCGCTCGGATGCGAATTCACACCCTTGCGAAGCTGGCGTTGTGAATGGTTGGCTGCCACCACCCAATCGCAAGGGCGACTTGCTCACAGGAGCCGGCAAATGGATGTAACGGAGGCAAATGGATGTAACAGAGGCAAATGGATGTAACGGAGGCAAATGGATGTAACAGAGGCAAATGGATGTAACGGAGGCAAATGGATGTAACAGAGGCAAATGGATGTAACGGAGGCAAATGGATGTAACGGAGGCAAATGGATGTAACAGAGGCGAATGGATGTAACAGAGGCGAATGGATGTAACAGAGGCGAATGGATGTAACAGAGGCAAATGGATGTAACAGAGGTGAATGGATGTAACAGAGGCGAATGGATGTAACAGAGGCCGGCGAATGGATGTAACAGAGGCCGGCGAATGGATGTAACAGAGGCGAATGGATGTAACCGAGGCCGGCGAATGGATGTAACAGAGGCCGGCGAATGGATGTAACAGAGGCGAATGGATGTAACAGAGGCCGGAGAATGGATGTAACAGAGGCCGGAGAATGGATGTAACAGAGGCGGCGAATGGATGTAACAGAGGCAAATGGATGTAACAGAGGCAAATGGATGTAACAGAGGCGAATGGATGTAACAGAGGCGAATGGATGTAACAGAGGCCGGCGAATGGATGTAACAGAGGCGAATGGATGTAACAGAGGCAAATGGGTGTAACAGAGGCAAATGGATGTAACAGAGGCGAATGGATGTAACAGAGGCGAATGGATGTAACAGAGGCAAATGGATGTAACAGAGGCGAATGGATGTAACAGAGGCGAATGGATGTAACAGAGGCGAATGGATGTAACAGAGGCCGGCGAATGGATGTAACAGAGGCGAATGGATGTAACAGAGGCCGGCGAATGGATGTAACAGAGGCCGGCGAATGGATGTAACAGAGGCTGGCGAATGGATGTAACAGAGGCCGGCGAATGGATGTAACAGAGGCGAATGGATGTAACAGAGGCCGGCGAATGGATGTAACAGAGGCGAATGGATGTAACAGAGGCGAATGGATGTAACAGAGGCCGGAGAATGGATGTAACAGAGGCGAATGGATGTAACAGAGGCCGGAGAATGGATGTAACAGAGGCCGGCGAATGGATGTAACAGAGGCGAATGGATGTAACAGAGGCCGGAGAATGGATGTAACAGAGGCGAATGGATGTAATAGAGGCCGGCGAATGGATGTAACAGAGGCCGGCGAATGGATGTAACAGAGGCCGGCGAATGGATGTAACAGAGGCCGGCGAATGGATGTAACAGAGGCCGGCGAATGGATGTAACAGAGGCCGGCGAATGAATGTAACAGAGGCCGGCGAATGGATGTAACAGAGGCCGGCGAATGGATGTAACAGAGGCGAATGGATGTAACAGAGGCCGGAGAATGGATGTAACAGAGGCGAATGGATGTAACAGAGGCCGGAGAATGGATGTAACAGAGGCCGGTGAATGGATGTAACAGAGGCGAATGGATGTAACAGAGGCCGGAGAATGGATGTAACAGAGGCGAATGGATGTAACAGAGGCCGGCGAATGGATGTAACAGAGGCCGGCGAATGGATGTAACAGAGGCAAATGGATGTAACAGAGGCGAATGGATGTAACAGAGGCCGGAGAATGGATGTAACAGAGGCGAATGGATGTAACAGAGGCCGGAGAATGGATGTAACAGAGGCCGGCGAATGGATGTAACAGAGGCGAATGGATGTAACAGAGGCCGGAGAATGGATGTAACAGAGGCGAATGGATGTACCGGAGGCGAATGGATGTAACAGAGGCCGGCGAATGGATGTAACAGAGGCCGGCGAATGGATGGAACAGAGGCCGGCAAATGGATGTAACAGAGGCCAGAGAATGGATGTAACAGAGGCCGGCGAATGGATGTAACAGAGGCCGGCGAATGGATGTAACAGAGGCCGGCGAATGGATGTAACAGAGGCGGGCGAATGGATGTAACAGAGGCGAATGGATGTAACAGAGGCGAATGGATGTAACAGAGGCGAATGGATGTAACGGAGGCAAATGGATGTAACGGAGGCCGGCGAATGGATGTAACAGAGGCGAATGGATGTAACAGAGGCGAATGGATGTAACAGAGGCGAATGGATGTAACAGAGGCGAATGGATGTAACAGAGGCCGGCGAATGGATGTAACAGAGGCGAATGGATGTAACAGAGGCCGGCGAATGGATGTAACAGAGGCAAATGGATGTAACAGAGGCAAATGGATGTAACAGAGGCGAATGGATGTAACAGAGGCGAATGGATGTAACAGAGGCCGGCGAATGGATGTAACAGAGGCTGGCGAATGGATGTAACAGAGGCCGGCGAATGGATGTAACAGAGGCGAATGGATGTAACAGAGGCCGGCGAATGAATGTAACAGAGGCGAATGGATGTAACAGAGGCGAATGGATGTAACAGAGGCCGGAGAATGGATGTAACAGAGGCGAATGGATGTAACAGAGGCCGGAGAATGGATGTAACAGAGGCCGGCGAATGGATGTAACAGAAGCGAATGGATGTAACAGAGGCCGGAGAATGGATGTAACAGAGGCGAATGGATGTAATAGAGGCCGGCGAATGGATGTAACAGAGGCCGGCGAATGGATGTAACAGAGGCCGGCGAATGGATGTAACAGAGGCCGGCGAATGGATGTAACAGAGGCCGGCGAATGGATGTAACAGAGGCCGGCGAATGAATGTAACAGAGGCCGGCGAATGGATGTAACAGAGGCCGGCGAATGGATGTAACAGAGGCGAATGGATGTAACAGAGGCCGGAGAATGGATGTAACAGAGGCGAATGGATGTAACAGAGGCCGGAGAATGGATGTAACAGAGGCCGGTGAATGGATGTAACAGAGGCGAATGGATGTAACAGAGGCCGGAGAATGGATGTAACAGAGGCGAATGGATGTAACAGAGGCCGGCGAATGGATGTAACAGAGGCCGGCGAATGGATGTAACAGAGGCAAATGGATGTAACAGAGGCGAATGGATGTAACAGAGGCCGGAGAATGGATGTAACAGAGGCGAATGGATGTAACAGAGGCCGGAGAATGGATGTAACAGAGGCCGGCGAATGGATGTAACAGAGGCGAATGGATGTAACAGAGGCCGGAGAATGGATGTAACAGAGGCGAATGGATGTACCGGAGGCGAATGGATGTAACAGAGGCCGGCGAATGGATGTAACAGAGGCCGGCGAATGGATGTAACAGAGGCCAGAGAATGGATGTAACAGAGGCCGGCGAATGGATGTAACAGAGGCCGGCGAATGGATGTAACAGAGGCCGGCGAATGGATGTAACAGAGGTGGGCAAATGGATGTAACAGAGGCGAATGGATGTAACAGAGGCGAATGGATGTAACAGAGGCGAATGGATGTAACAGAGGCCGGCGAATGGATGTAACAGAGGCCGGCAAATGGATGTAACAGAGGCGAATGGATGTAACAGAGGCCGGTGAATAAATGTAACAGAGGCCGGCGAATGGATGTAACAGAGGCCGGTGAATGGATGTAACAGAGGCGAATGGATGTAACAGAGGCGGGCGAATGGATGTAACAGAGGTCGGCGAATGGATGTAACGGAGGCAAATGGATGTAACGGAGGCAAATGGATGTAACGGAGGCCGGCGAATGGATGTAACAGAGGCGAATGGATGTAACAGAGGCGAATGGATGTAACATAGGCAAATGGATGTAACGGAGGCGATTGGATGTAACAGAGGCGATTGGATGTAACAGAGGCGAATGGATGTAACAGAGGCGAATGGATGTAACAGAGGCGAATGGATGTAACAGAGGCGAATGGATGTAACGGAGGCGAATGGATGTAACAGAGGCCGGCGAATGGATGTAACAGAGGCGAATGGATGTAACAGAGGCGAATGGATGTAACAGAGGCCGGCGAATGGATGTAACAGAGGCGAATGGATGTAACAGAGGCCGGCGAATGGATGTAACGGAGGCGAATGGATGTAACAGAGGCCGGCGAATGGATGTAACGGAGGCCGGCGAATGGATGTAACAGAGGCGTATGGATGTAACAGAGGCCGGCGAATGGATGTAACAGAGGCCGGCAAATGGATGTAACAGAGGCGAATGGATGTAACAGAGGCCGGAGAATGGATGTAACAGAGGCAAATGGATGTAACAGAGGCGAATGGATGTAACGGAGGCGAATGGATGTAACAGAGGCCGGCGAATGGATGTAACAGAGGCGAATGGATGTAACAGAGGCGAATGGATGTAACAGAGGCCGGCGAATGGATGTAACAGAGGCGAATGGATGTAACAGAGGCCGGCGAATGGATGTAACGGAGGCGAATGGATGTAACAGAGGCCGGCGAATGGATGTAACGGAGGCCGGCGAATGGATGTAACAGAGGCGTATGGATGTAACAGAGGCCGGCGAATGGATGTAACAGAGGCCGGCAAATGGATGTAACAGAGGCGAATGGATGTAACAGAGGCCGGAGAATGGATGTAACAGAGGCAGCGAATGGATGTAACAGAGGCAAATGGATGTAACGGAGGCCGGCGAATGGATGTAACGGAGGCCGGCGAATGGATGTAACAGAGGCCGTTGAATGGATGTAACAGAGGCCGGCGAATGGATGTAACAGAGGCCGGCGAATGGATGTAACAGAGGCGAATGGATGTAACAGAGGCCGGAGAATGGATGTAACAGAGGCGAATGGATGTAACAGAGGCCGGAGAATGGATGTAACAGAGGCCGGTGAATGGATGTAACAGAGGCGAATGGATGTAACAGAGGCCGGAGAATGGATGTAACAGAGGCCGGCGAATGGATGTAACAGAGGCCGGCGAATGGATGTAACAGAGGCCGGCGAATGGATGTAACAGAGGCAAATGGATGTAACAGAGGCGAATGGATGTAACAGAGGCCGGAGAATGGATGTAACAGAGGCGAAAGGATGTAACAGAGGCCGGAGAATGGATGTAACAGAGGCCGGCGAATGAATGTAACAGAGGCGAATGGATGTAACAGAGGCCGGCGAATGGATGTAACAGAGGCAAATGGATGTAACGGAGGCCGGCGAATGGATGTAACGGAGGCCGTCGAATGGATGTAACAGAGGCCGGCGAATGGATGTAACAGAGGCAAATGGATGTAACAGAGGCCGGCGAATGGATGTAACAGAGGCCGGCGAATGGATGTAACAGAGGCGAATGGATGTAACAGAGGCCGGCGAATGGATGTAACAGAGGCCGGCCGATGTCATATGACTTCCCCTCACACACCTGGCCACACCTACATATTACCTGACACTCCCAGATAACAGCCGCTCACCATGTAATGATTCCCCAGTGTGTGCAGTGTGTGCGTAGCCCAGGACTTAGTCAGCAGCTGTGATAGAATCAGGCTGATCGGGGGCGGAGCTGACATCACATGACTTCCTCTCACACACCTGGCCACACCTACATATTACCTGACACTCCCAGATAACAGCCGCTCGCCATGTAATGATTCCCCAGTGTGTGCAGTCAGTGTGCAGCCCATGACTTACTCAGCGGCTGCGATAGAATCAGGCTGATCGGGGGCGGAGCTGATGTCACATGACTTCCCCTCACACACCTGGCCACACCTGTGTATTACCTGACACTCCCAGATAACAGCCGCTCACCATGTAATGATTCCCCAGTGTGTGCAGTGTGTGTGTAGCCCAGGACTTACTCAGCGGCTGTGATAGAATCAGGCTGATCGGGGGCGGAGCTGATGTCACATGACTTCCCCTCACACACCTGGCCACGCCTGCGTATTACCTGACACTCCCAGATAACAGCCGCTCACCATGTAATGATTCCCCAGTGTGTGCAGTCTGTGCGTAGCCCAGGACTTACTCAGCGGCTGTGATAGAATCAGGGTGATCGGGGGGCGGAGCTGATGTCACATGACTTCCCCTCACACACCTGGCCACACCTGCGTATTACCTGACACTCCCAGATAACAGCCGCTCACCATGTAATGATTCCCCAGTGTGTGCAGTATGTGCGTAGCCCAGGACTTACTCAGCGGCTGTGATAGAATCAGGCTGATCGGGGGTGGAGCTGACATCACATGACTTCCCCTCACACACCTGGCCACGCCTGCGTATTCCCTGACACTCCCAGATAACAGCCGCTCACCATGTAATGATTCCCCAGTGTGCGCAGTCTGTGTGTAGCCCAGGACTTACTCAGCGGCTGTGATAGAATCAGGCTGATCGGGGGCGGAGCTGATGTCACATGACTTCCCCTCACACACCTGGCCACGCCTGCGTATTACCTGACACTCCCAGATAACAGCCGCTCACCATGTAATGATTCCCCAGTGTGTGCAGTGTGTGCGTAGCCCAGGACTTACTCAGCGGCTGTGATAGAATCAGGCTGATCGGGGGCGGAGCTGATGTCACATGACTTCCCCTCACACACCTGGCCACGCCTGCGTATTACCTGACACTCCCAGATAACAGCCGCTCACCATGTAATGATTCCCCAGTGTGTGCAGTGTGTGCGTAGCCCAGGACTTACTCAGCGGCTGTGATAGAATCAGGCTGATCGGGGGCGGAGCTGATGTCACATGACTTCCCCTCACACACCTGGCCACGCCTGCGTATTACCTGACACTCCCAGATAACAGCCGCTCACCCACATCCGTGTATTACTCTGCGGACGGAATTCACTCTTCCCACTGTCCCGGCGTACTGTTTCCCAGGCGGCAGGTCCGGCGATGCGGGTGCTGCAGCCGCAAATTACCAAGTTAATACAGCGGCCCAACAGTGGGACTCGGCCCGTGGGTGCTCATCAATTTCTGTGGATGCTTGGGCCCTTGTCACACTGAACAATGACATACTGATACCTGGGGTCCCAGAACACTGACATTTGGGGTCCCAGCACAATGACACACTGACACCCGGAGTCCCAGAACAATGGCACGCTGACACTTGGGGTCCCAGCATGACACCAGGGGTCCCAGCACAATGACACACTGACACCCGGAGTCCCAGGACAATGACACACTGACACCTGGGGACCCAGGACAATGACACACTGACAGAGAATGATGCACTCTGGGAAATCCCGCGCTGAGGACTGCGTAGAGTGATGCACTCTGGGAGATCCCACGCTGAGGACTGCGTAGAGTGATGCACTCTGGGAGATCCCGCGCTGACTGCGTAGAGTGATGCACTCTGGGAGATCCCGCGCTGACTGCGTAGAGTGATGCACTCTGGGAGTTCCCGCGCTGAGGACTGAGTAGAGTGAAGCACTCTGGGAGATCCCGCGCTGAGGACTGCGTAGAGTGATGCACTCTGGGAGATCCCGCGCTGAGGACTGCGTAGAGTGATGCACTCTGGGAGATCCCGCACTGAGGACTGCGTAAAGTGATGCACTCTGGGAGATCCCGCGCTGAGGACTGCGTAGAGTGATGCACTCTGGGAGATCCCGTGCTGAGCACTGCGTTCCGGTGGAGGAAGCCCAGCGGGGATTGGAAGCATCTCAGCGACATGGGGAAGTTGCTACCAATTACTAGTGTGAGCAATGTAGACTGTAATACAGATTGGTGCGGTCTTATCCGTTGCCATCGGTTACAGCATTGAACCTTGCACTTTGGTGATTTCAGACATCTTTTTACATTTACTCAGTTACATGGGTATTCGGGATTGCGTGCGACTCGGGCCTATGATGTTACTTAGCGAGGGGCGGCCATTTCGGGGAACATTTTGGAAATGGGCAGATTGCCTTTTTTTATATAGATTCTGCCTGAGAAAAACACAAATAGCTCCGCGTTCCTCCCGGCCTTATTTCCCCCCGACATACAAGTAGGTCACATCTATTTATACCTCGCGCTAATGTCTGCTGAATGATCAAGTTTCTTGCCGGGAAAAAAAACTATTTCAGACTGAAACCTCTGTCTAAGGTTCTGTCAGCAGCGGATCAGCTCCGGCCAGTGCTGTTGTGTTATCTTATCTGGAAGACTTTAATCTTGGAGAGGGGATTTGCAAACCAGTAAAACTTCGAAAGCGACCATTTCTTCACAAACTCAGCAACTGCTGGGTACAGACCTGTCATACCGGTTTCCTGACTGTCTCGCTATTTGCTGTCTCGCTGAGTATTTGCTGTCTCGCTGATTATTTGCTCAGTCTACTAATCTTGTTGCTCCCCCAGTTGGACCCTCAGCCTGACTTTTACAGCACGGAAATGTCCTTATGTTTAAATATTGACCAATGACGCAGTAGGATTCCTAGTTGGCGAGCGGGGAGATCGTCTCTTCTCACCCCTTGGGCCTGGTGGTAAATGGGTATTTATTGTACGAATGCAGAATATAACCTAATCCAGGATAAAAGCGGGGTCTAGTGTACCTGCACCGTAATACAACACACAGGCGCCGGTTCTGATGCAATCTCGTCTGCACAGGTATAATAATGCTGCTACAGGGCACTTCCCTGGCGGAGATCCGAGCGTCTAATAAACCCATGCCTAGCGCTCGTAGACATTGAAATACTGATTAGTGTCTTTAGGTTACACCATGGGAACTTCCAGCAGCCCCTAGCAGGCGCGGTTTCTCCGTCTGAGTGTGGGTCTAATTCAGACCTGCCTGTTCATCTGCATATATATGCAGATGAAGACAGGTGTGTATACACTGGCCGCGCTGAGCTGCTGGTGATTGACAGCTCGGTGGACGGGCGCATTTGCCCATTTGTGATGTCAGATCCGATGGATACTGCGTTTTTCTGGATACTCACAGAAAACGTCCGGGTTACCACCCACAAACGCCGGCTTCCTGTCACTCAAATTGCCAGGGGATTGTACCGCTATACCCAACACGATCATGACAGGCCTGACACTCAAATAACGGTGGTTGTAGCGGAGTCACGGAGCAGATCTCTGGGGCTATGAGAAGGACATCTGTCCTCTACCATGCTTTATACACAAGATGATCCCCAATATCCGTCAGTAACCTCCTAAAACTTACTCTGCCCACCACCAGTGGGCGGGGATATCGCTGCCACCACCAGGCTCCTACTAGGTGACGCCTGCACCGTTACCTCCTCAGGCCCAAACGCTGGCACGTGTGCGTTGACCCGCTGCTGACACCCCCCGACTGGTGTCGGTTGGTTCACCACTGGTCACGGAGCAGACCTCTGCTTTGGTAGCTGGCAGAGCAGAATGGCTTCTCTGCTTAACGATTCATGCTTAGTCAGGCCCAATAACCAGGCTGTATACCCGACATCATTGTATTGTAGGAGGGGGCCGCCACTGGCCGCTCCCCGCTGCGCAGCCGGCACCTGTACATCTGTGCCTGGTACAGGTGCCAGGACCAGCGCCTGCTTATACCCCTGGTTCTATGGGCTGCTTCATCTGAGACTGCCTTGGGTGACTGACAGGTTGGACATCCAAAAGGAAGTCACTGCCGGTCACAGTCTCATAGACACCACTGGTCATGCCGATTCATTGTGGATCCAGATTGCGCGGTCTTTCCATCATTATATGGACACAAGCAGTGCTTATATTCTCAGGTGCTTTAAACTTGGCTTTGTTTTGTGGCCAGGACTCAGTTGGTGTTATGCCCTTTAAGCAATGTTTGCAGAACACTTCTCTTAGTAGGCTGCGGATGATTCCGTTCCTCTAAGTTTGTAGCCTTCAGCAAACTCCGTACGTTCTCTACTAGGGCATGGCTTGCTTGTACTCTAATAAACAACGATCAGCTGATGCCCTGCCCCATATCCTGCCAGCAGTTCCCTGTTGAGAATGTTGAGCGTCTTTGATTCTCTAGTCGTTTTCTTTGCTACTGTAGATTTCTCCATACAATACACAGACCAACAATTGATGGTTTCATGATTGCAGTTGTGATTGTTCCACTTCTGTTGCTCACAATGCACTTACCTCTTACAAACTGAACTTTTTGGCCTCTTTGTTTTTGGATGTGGGTGGCAATCAGATCTGTACTGATTTCTGTTACAAAGAATACATTTCAGATTTATGTGACCCTGGTTCTTGATTCAATCCTCATTTGACCTTCAATTGGTCTAACTTTAGTAGCTGTCCAAGTTTGATGGCCAATTACTTTGATTGTGATAGGGTAGCAAGCCCTTATGTTGGTGAACCACGCCTTACTGCAGCTGGAATCTCTTGTTGCACCTGAATCAATATACCAGGAATAGTTTCTGTGGGGATCGGTTACACCCAGGACTGATTGATCCTTGCCATCACAGTTCTGACTTTGTATCCACTTTTATCTGTTTACAATTGATTTCCTTGTGACCTATTTTGTGACAAGTTTAACACTTAATCTTACATTCAAATTTCCTAAACATTTAACTTTTTGCTTGCAATGCAGTTGTCTCAGTATTAAGTTCTCACATGGTACATGTCCCTGAAACTTAGCTTTTACCTGTGGTCAGCATGTATTTAAAAAAATAAAAAACATTTTTTGTTAGCTAATGCTTTTGTGCATGGCAGTGGGGTAGTGCTGCAGCTTCACCTATCTGCCAATGTGACAATGATTTATGGTGCTGAGCATTGGGATCCAAGGATCGCTGACTGCACAAGTGTGCAATGCATTACTGGGAGTTGTCCCATGAGACTTTGCACAAGAGGTCAGCAGCTGAGAGGCTTGGGCTGAGCTCTGATTGGTGGAGCTCACTACGTGCTTCTCAGGCCCATGGAGTACAGCAGCAGCAACAGCCTAGTCATGGGAGGGTTTTTAATCAGAGGTAGCACTGAGCCTGTAAGGTCTCCTACAGAGTAAGGTGCAGAGGGACAAACACAGGCTTTTCATGTGGTATATATGTATATCTATCTATCCCCCCTGCAGTTACCCATTGACCAAGTTTATGGTCCAAGTCTTTACTCTGTGTTTTGACAGTGTAATAATCTCCTGTGCAGTCTGCGGCCAGTAAAGACCAGTGCAAGGGGCCCCCCTGTCTAAAGTGCCCCGGGCCCCCCGAAGGCTTAATCTGGCACGGAGTAGACCTGTAGTATTTTTTGCAGGCTGATTGCACACGTACATGGGGGGCGAAATGTAATAGGGTGCGATTTTTGGACGAGTTCCAAACTCGCCAGAAATCGCACCTTTAAAAATCGCGTTTTTTGCCGCGAATTCGCATATGTAATGAGATGCGAATTAGCGGCAAAAAATGCGATTTGCTGCGATTTCCAGTCATGAAAATGTGCGCATTTTCAGTCATGAAAATGTGCGCATTTTCATATATGCGATTTTGGGTAAAAAAATAAAATTAAAAAAAAAACGGCGTGGGGTCCCCCCTCCAGAGCATAACCAGCCCCGGGCTGAAAGAGCCGGTCCTGGTTTCATAAAATCACAGGAACAAACAAGTTGGGGTTCCGTGCATTTTATAAAACCAGCACCAGGCTCAAGGGCCGGTCCTGGTTCCCAAAATACGGGGGACAAAATGACTAGGGGTCCCCCCGTATTTCAAGAACCAGCACCGGGCCCAACCAGCCAGCAGGGTAATGCCACAGCCGGGGGGAGACTTTTTATACAAGTCCCCCCGGCCAAAGCATTTAGCCCTCTGACCGGTCAGCATGGGCAGGGGTCCTGGGGGAGTGGGGACCCCCCCAAAGAAGGGGTCCCCCCCCTCCAGAACTTACCAGCCCATGCTGAAGCCCGGGGCTGTCCTCGATGCCCCTGGGCGGTGGGCATCGAGCTGATATTTGGTGTAAAAAAATAGATAAACTATTGTTTTTTACTGTGGCACTACAAGTGCCAGCAAGCCTCCCCAGCAAGCTGGGACTTGGAGAACCACAAGTCCCAGCCTGCTGGGCATTAAAGGGCCCGCTGGCACTTGTAGTTCCACAGTTAAAAAAATAGTGCACAAAACACACTGACACACATTTTAAATAAAACTTTAATACACACATTACACACATACTAATACTTACCTATCTTCTTCCCGTAGGTAGCCCTGGTCCTGATGTCCTCCGGTCCTGTGTCGGCGTTCCTCTTCATGTCGACGTCCTTCTTGAAGTCGACGTCCCTGTCGGCGATGGCGTCCGGTGTCCGGGTCCGACGAAATCCATGGAGGAAGCTGTGGAAGGAAACCATACTCACCTGTCCCAGCGCGACGTAGTCCAGGTAAGGGTCTTTGCAAAAAAACAAACCGACACCCGAATCCAGCCGGACAGAGAGCCGCACGGTGTTTACATCGTGCGGCTCCGCCTCCCGAATGCCGCTATTGGCCGCCTTGCGGCCTAGCGGCCAATCAGGAGCCGCTAGGCCGCAAGGCGGCCAATAGCGGCATTCGGGAGGCGGAGCCGCACGATGTAAACACCGTGCGGCTCTCTGTCCGGCTGGATTCGGGTGTCGGTTTGTTTTTTTGCAAAGACCCTTACCTGGACTACGTCGCGCTGGGACAGGTGAGTATGGTTTCCTTCCACAGCTTCCTCCATGGATTTCGTCGGACCCGGACACCGGACGCCATCGCCGACAGGGACGTCGACTTCAAGAAGGACGTCGACATGAAGAGGAACGCCGACACAGGACCGGAGGACATCAGGACCAGGGCTACCTACGGGAAGAAGATAGGTAAGTATTAGTATGTGTGTAATGTGTGTATTAAAGTTTTATTTAAAATGTGTGTCAGTGTGTTTTGTGCACTATTTTTTTAACTGTGGAACTACAAGTGCCAGCGGGCCCTTTAATGCCCAGCAGGCTGGGACTTGTGGTTCTCCAAGTCCCAGCTTGCTGGGGAGGCTTGCTGGCACTTGTAGTGCCACAGTAAAAAACAATAGTTTATCTATTTTTTTACACCAAATATCAGCTCGATGCCCACCGCCCAGGGGCATCGAGGACAGCCCCGGGCTTCAGCATGGGCTGGTAAGTTCTGGAGGGGGGGGACCCCTTCTTTGGGGGGGTCCCCACTCCCCCAGGACCCCTGCCCATGCTGACCGGTCAGAGGGCTAAATGCTTTGGCCGGGGGGACTTGTATAAAAAGTCTCCCCCCGGCTGTGGCATTACCCTGCTGGCTGGTTGGGCCCGGTGCTGGTTCTTGAAATACGGGGGACCCCTAGTCATTTTGTCCCCCGTATTTTGGGAACCAGGACCGGCCCTTGAGCCTGGTGCTGGTTTTATAAAATGCACGGAACCCCAACTTGTTTGTTCCTGTGATTTTATGAAACCAGGACCGGCTCTTTCAGCCCGGGGCTGGTTATGCTCTGGAGGGGGGACCCCACGCCGTTTTTTTTTTTTACTTTAACTTTTAGCCTTTTTTTGGACAGAACCATGCACAGATCACACAGATTTGTGCATGGTTCTGTAAAAATCGCCAGCAAGAAGCTGGTCTATTTTTTTTGCGTTTTTTGGTAAGGTCCCATATGCGACTTTAGAACTCGCATCCTATTACATATGCGAGTTCTATAGTTTTCTATGGGAAAACATCTGGATGCGATTTTCAGTGTGACTGAAAATCGCATCTTTAAAATGTGCGATTTCGCGGTAAAAAGTGCGCTTTTTACCGCGATTTTTAACCTATTAAATGTGCGATTTTCGGAAAATGTGCGATTTCGGCCGTTTTTGACCAAAAATCGCACATGTCTAAAAAATCGCACCCTATTACATTTCGCCCGGGGTGTGATTTCACTCTGGTGGGGTTGTGGCTATCTGATCGCAAGGCTCCGCTAATCAGCAGAGAAGCGATCAGGTCTGAATAACCCCCTAAGTTAGTCACCATTGTGTGCAATGCTCGGGAATCCATCGGCACATGTGTTGTATAATGCACACGCCGCAGGGATGCTGGGAGGGATCTGAGTCCAATGTGCGGCAGGTGTACTAGGCCACATCTATTGTGTGCGATGCTCGGGAATCCATCGGCACATGTGTTGTATAATGCACACGCCGCAGGGATGCTGGGAGGGATCTGAGCCCAACGTGCGGCAGGTGTACTAGGCCACATCTATTGTGTGCGATGCTCGGGAATCCATCGGCACATTGTTGTATAATGCACACGCCGCAGGGATGCTGGGAGGGATCTGAGTCCAATGTGCGGCAGGTGTACTAGGCCACATCTATTGTGTGCGATGCTCGGGAATCCATCGGCACATGTGTTGTATAATGCACACGCCGCAGGGATGCTGGGAGGGATCTGAGTCCAATGTACGGCAGGTGTACTAGGCCACATCTATTGTGTGCGATGCTCGGGAATCCATCGGCACATGTGTTGTATAATGCACACGCCGCAGGGATGCTGGGAGGGATCTGAGTCCAATGTGCGGCAGGTGTACTAGGCCACATCTATTGTGTGCGATGCTGGGAATCCATCGGCACATGTGTTGTATAATGCACACACCGCAGGGATGCTGGGAGGGATCTGAGCCCAACGTGCGGCAGGTGTACTAGGCCACATCTATTGTGTGCGATGCTGGGAATCCATCGGCACATGTGTTGTATAATGCACACGCCGCAGGGATGCTGGGAGGGATCTGAGCCCAATGTGCGGCAGGTGTACTAGGCCACATCTATTGTGTGCGATGCTGGGAATCCATCGGCACATGTGTTGTATAATGCACTCGCCGCAGGGATGCTGGGAGGGATCTGAGTCCAACGTGCGGCAGGTGTACTAGGCCACATCTATTGTGTGCGATGCTGGGAATCCATCGGCACATGTGTTGTATAATGCACACGCCGCAGGGATGCTGGGAGGGATCTGAGTCCAACGTGCGGCAGGTGTACTAGGCCACATCTATTGTATGCGATGCTCGGGAATCCATCGGCACATGTGTTGTATAATGCACACGCCGCAGGGATGCTGGGAGGGATCTGAGTCCAATGTACGGCAGGTGTACTAGGCCACATCTATTGTGTGCGATGCTGGGAATCCATCGGCACATTGTTGTATAATGCACACGCCGCAGGGATGCTGGGAGGGATCTGAGCCCAATGTGCGGCAGGTGTACTAGGCCACATCTATTCTGTGCGATGCTCGGGAATCCATCGGCACATGTGTTGTATAATGCACACGCCGCAGGGATGCTGGGAGGGATCTGAGTCCAATGTACGGCAGGTGTACTAGGCCACATCTATTGTGTGCGATGCTGGGAATCCATCGGCACATGTGTTGTATAATGCACACACCGCAGGGATGCTGGGAGGGATCTGAGCCCAACGTGCGGCAGGTGTACTAGGCCACATCTATTGTGTGCGATGCTGGGAATCCATCGGCACATGTGTTGTATAATGCACACGCCGCAGGGATGCTGGGAGGGATCTGAGTCCAATGTGCGGCAGGTGTACTAGGCCACATCTATTGTGTGCGATGCTCGGGAATCCATCGGCACATGTGTTGTATAATGCACACGCCGCAGGGATGCTGGGAGGGATCTGAGCCCAATGTGCGGCAGGTGTACTAGGCCACATCTATTGTGTGCGATGCTCGGGAATCCATCGGCACATGTGTTGTATAATGCACACGCCGCAGGGATGCTGGGAGGGATCTGAGTCCAATGTACGGCAGGTGTACTAGGCCACATCTATTGTGTGCGATGCTCGGGAATCCATCGGCACATGTGTTGTATAATGCACACGCCGCAGGGATGCTGGGAGGGATCTGAGCCCAATGTGCGGCAGGTGTACTAGGCCACATCTATTGTGTGCGATGCTGGGAATCCATCGGCACATGTGTTGTATAATGCACACGCCGCAGGGATGCTGGGAGGGATCTGAGTCCAACGTGCGGCAGGTGTACTAGGCCACATCTATTCTGTGCGATGCTCGGGAATCCATCGGCACATGTGTTGTATAATGCACACGCCGCAGGGATGCTGGGAGGGATCTGAGTCCAATGTACGGCAGGTGTACTAGGCCACATCTATTGTGTGCGATGCTGGGAATCCATCGGCACATGTGTTGTATAATGCACACACCGCAGGGATGCTGGGAGGGATCTGAGCCCAACGTGCGGCAGGTGTACTAGGCCACATCTATTGTGTGCGATGCTGGGAATCCATCGGCACATGTGTTGTATAATGCACACGCCGCAGGGATGCTGGGAGGGATCTGAGTCCAATGTGCGGCAGGTGTACTAGGCCACATCTATTGTGTGCGATGCTCGGGAATCCATCGGCACATGTGTTGTATAATGCACACGCCGCAGGGATGCTGGGAGGGATCTGAGCCCAATGTGCGGCAGGTGTACTAGGCCACATCTATTGTGTGCGATGCTCGGGAATCCATCGGCACATGTGTTGTATAATGCACACGCCGCAGGGATGCTGGGAGGGATCTGAGTCCAATGTACGGCAGGTGTACTAGGCCACATCTATTGTGTGCGATGCTCGGGAATCCATCGGCACATGTGTTGTATAATGCACACGCCGCAGGGATGCTGGGAGGGATCTGAGTCCAATGTGCGGCAGGTGTACTAGGCCACATCTATTGTGTGCGATGCTGGGAATCCATCGGCACATGTGTTGTATAATGCACACGCCGCAGGGATGCTGGGAATCCATCGGCACATGTGTTGTATAATGCACACCGCAGGGATGCTGGGAGGGATCTGAGTTCAATGTGCGGCAGGTGTACTAGGCCACATCTATTGTGTGCGATGCTGGGAATCCATCGTCACATCTCTTATATATTTAGCCAGATCTGTCACTCAACCCCTGTGGAGAACGTTCCTGTGTAGAACAGTTTCACTTTCATGTGTCTGACGTTCCACCCCCTTGACATCACCTTCCCCCGCCCAGCCAGGGCTACAGTACACGCCCACCATCCACCATTACTCCACAGCCACCATCCACCATTACTCCTGCACATCCCTACCCTCTGCCAGGACCCCCGCGACCCCCCTCCCGCGATTCGCGGGACCTCCCGCGACCCCCCCTCCCGCGATTTGCGGGACCCCCCGTGACCCCCCCTCCCGCGAATCGCGGGACCCCCGCGACCCCCCCCCTCCCGCGAATCGCGGGACCCCCGCGACCCCCCTCCCGCGATTTGCTGGACCCCCGCGGCCCCCCCTCCCGCGATTCGCGGGACCCCCGCGACCCCCCCTCCCGCGATTTGCGGAACCCCCGTGACCCCCCCTCCCGCCATTCGCAGGACCCCGCACCCCCCCTCCCGCAATTTGCGGGACCCCCGCTTTCCACCCTCCCGCAAGTCGCGGGACCCCCGCGACCCCCCCTCCCTTGATTCGCGGGACCCCCGCGAACCCCCCCTCCCGCGATTCGCGGGACCCCCGCGACCCCCCTCCCGCAATTCGCGGGACCCCCGCGACCACCCCGGTATCCGGACTATTGTTAGACAGCACTTACATCGACAGCCATTACATCGACACCATTAGTTCGACACCTCAATAGGTCGACATGGTTTTAGGTCGACATACCATTAGGTCGACATGTCATTATGTCGACAGCTCATTAGGTCAACAGCTCATTAGGTCGACAGCTCATTAGGTCGACATGTTTTTAGGTCGCAACTGCCATTAGGTCGTCAGTGTCTATGTCGACAGTCAAAAGGTCGACATGGGTTTTTTCACTGTTTATTGAGCCGACATGTGCCGACAGGCGGTATTTCATGCCCTACTATCCACTAGGGCGTGGTGGGAGAATAAAATAGTGTGCCGAGCGCAGCGAGGCACCGTGCCCGAAGCATAGCGAGCGGCTGCGGTACACTTCAAACGGTGTCCATGTCGACTGTGTCGACATTTCGGCCAAAAAACAGTGAAAAAACCCATGTCGACCTTTTGACTGTCGACATAGACTCTGTCGACCTAATGGCAGTGTCGACCTAAAAACATGTCGACCTAATGAGCTGTCGACCTAATGAGCTGTCGACATAATGACATGTCGACCTAATGGTATGTCGACCTAAAACCATGTCGACCTATTGAGCTGTCGAACTAATGGTGTCGATGTAATGGCTGTCGATGTAAGTGCTGTCTAATATCCGTCCCAGACCCGACCACCCCCTCCCGCGATTCGCTGGACCTCCGCGACCACCCCCTCCCGCGACCCTCCCGCAAATCGCGGGACCCCAGCGACCCCTCCCTCCCGCGAGCCCCCTCCCGCGATTCGCAGGACCCCTGCATCCTCCCCTCCCGCGATTCGCGGGACCCCTGCGACCCCCCCTCCCGGCATTAAAAGGGCCCCCCGCGACCCCCCCCTCCCGCGATTCACGGCACCCCCCCTACTGTGATTTGCGACCCTACTCCCGCAATTCGCGCCGCCCCCTCCCGCGATTCACGGAACCCCCCGTAGCGCCCCCCTCCCGCGATTCACGGGCCCCCTCGGCACTTCTCGCGATTTGCGACCGCCCCCTAATTCACACATTCGGGGACCCCACCTCCCGCGATTGATGCCCCCCTCACGCAATTCACGGCACCCCCCTTCCTGCGATTCGCAACCCCTCACGACCCCCCCTCCCGCGATTCACGAAACCCCCCGTAGCGCCCCCCTCCCGCGATTTGCGGGCCCCCTCGGCACCTCTCGCAATTTGCGACCGCCCCGTAATTCACACATTCGGGGACCCCCCCTCCCGCGATTCATGTCCCCCTCACGCAATTCACGGCACCCCCCATACCCCCCTTCCTGCGATTCGGAACCCCCCACGACCCCCCTCCCGCGATTCATGCCCCCTCCCGCGATTCACGGACCCCCGCACCACCCCCCTGCGCCCACCCTCCCTTGATTCACGCCCCCCTCATGCAATTCACGGCAACCCCCCACACCCCCCCTCCTGCGATTCGCAGCCCCCCCACGACCCCCGCCTCCTGTGATTCATGACCCCACCCGTGATTCACGGACCCCCGCACCACCCCCTCTTGACTCACGGCACCCCACGCGCCCCTCCCGCAATTCACGGACCTCCGCAACCCCCCCTCCCGCAATTCACTAACCCCGACAACCCCCCTCCCGCAATTTGCGGACCCCCCTTCCCACGATTCAAGCCCCCCCGCGCCCCCGCCCACGATTTGCGGACCCCCGCCCCCTCCCGCTAACCGCGGATCCCCACACACCACCACCCCTCCCGCAATTTGCAGACCCCCCAGACCCCCTTCCGGCAATTCCACCCCCCCAGCGGACCACCGCGGCCCCCGCTCCCACATTTCACGTACCCCCGTGACAATGGGGGATCCTGTACCACCACAAGCAGGTACCGCCCCTAGGTGGGAAATCCGGCCCTGGCTGCCGCACTGCAGGTTTCCCCACTGCCCTCTGCACCAGCGCCACAACTTTTATCAATGTCTTGCCCACATACCACTATTATACAGCCTCCTGCTCTCATGCACGCTCACTCCCTCCCAGTGGGAGGAGACGCTCACCCACTGCCGGGAGCTGCATACTGTCCCCCACCCTCCTCCAGTTCTAGGGATGCCCATCGACCATCAATGATTTTCAAATAATCGATGGTTTATGGCCGATGTTGAATACTTTTGCCATCAATGTGGGAGGACACTGCCCTGCCTCCTGTTCTCCTGCCCCGTAACTTCTGCCAGTGGAGACCCGCTCACCCTGTGTTGCCCACATTCCCCTATCATGCTTTACCGCCCAGCCTCCTGCTCTCATGCACCCTAACTCCCACCCAGTCGGAGGAGACACTGACTCCTGTATTTCTGTGCTGCCACGCTGGACCCTCACCCACTGGCAGAAGCTGCACAGTGTCCACCACCCTCTTTAGTCCCCCGGGACCCCCCTATCACTACCCAGCTTCCTGCTCTCCTGAACCGTAACTTCCACCACTGGGTAATCGCTGACGCTGTGTTGCCCACATACCCCTATCATGCCTCATATCCCAGCCTCCTGCTCTCATGCACCCTAACTCCCACCCAGTCGGAGGAGACACTGACTCCTGTATTTCTGTGCTGCCACGCTGGACCCTCACCCACTGGCAGAAGCTGCACAGTGTCCACCACCCTCTTTAGTCCCCCGTATGCCCACACACCCCTATCACTACCCAGCTTCCTGCTCTCCTGAACCGTAACTTCCACCACTGGGTAATCGCTGACGCTGTGTTGCCCACATACCCCTATCATGCCTCATATCCCAGCCTCCTGCTCTCATGCACCCTAACTCCCACCCAGTAGGAGGAGACACTGACTCAGGGCCACCGTCCGGTACTCCTGTGCTGCCACGCTGGACCCTCACCCACTGCCAGAAGCTGCAATACAGGGCATCTTTCATACAATTCTAACCATATTTCTCACAATACAAATGTTCACAAATTAAGGGGCGTAGCCCCTTACGCCGGTGTGAAGAGCGCCCGTAGGGCGCGATGAATCACCTAGTGTGTTGTATAATGCACACGCCGCAGGGATGCTGGGAGGGATCTGAGTCCAATGTGCGGCAGGTGTACTAGGCCACATCTATTGTGTGCGATGCTGGGAATCCATCGGCACATGTGTTGTATAATGCACACGCCGCAGGGATGCTGGGAGGGATCTGAGTACAATGTGCGGCAGGTGTACTAGGCCACATCTATTGTGTGCGATGCTGGGAATCCATCGGCACATGTGTTGTATAATGCACACGCCGCAGGGATGCTGGGAGGGATCTGAGTACAATGTGCGGCAGGTGTACTAGGCCACATCTATTGTGTGCGATGCTCGGGAATCCATCGGCACATGTGTTGTATAATGCACACGCCGCAGGGATGCTGGGAGGGATCTGAGTCCAACGTGCGGCAGGTGTACTAGGCCACATCTATTGTGTGCGATGCTGGGAATCCATCGGTACATGTGTTGTATAATGCACACGCCGCAGGGATGCTGGGAGGGATCTGAGTCCAACGTGCGGCAGGTGTACTAGGCCACATCTATTGTGTGCGATGCTGGGAATCCATCGGCACATGTGTTGTATAATGCACACGCCGCAGGGATGCTGGGAGGGATCTGAGTACAATGTGCGGCAGGTGTACTAGGCCACATCTATTGTGTGCGATGCTGGGAATCCATCGGCACATGTGTTGTATAATGCACACGCCGCAGGGATGCTGGGAGGGATCTGAGCCCAATGTGCGGCAGGTGTACTAGGCCACATCTATTGTGTGCGATGCTGGGAATCCATCGGCACATGTGTTGTATAATGCACTCGCCGCAGGGATGCTGGGAGGGATCTGAGTCCAACGTGCGGCAGGTGTACTAGGCCACATCTATTGTGTGCAATGTTCAGGAATCCATCGGCACATGTGTTGTATAATGCACACACCGCAGGGATGCTGGGAGGGATCTGAGTACAATGTGCGGCAGGTGTACTAGGCCACATCTATTGTGTGCGATGCTCGGGAATCCATCGGCACATGTGTTGTATAATGCACACGCCGCAGGGATGCTGGGAGGGATCTGAGTCCAATGTGCGGCAGGTGTACTAGGCCACATCTATTGTGTGCGATGCTGGGAATCCATCGGCACATGTGTTGTATAATGCACACGCCGCAGGGATGCTGGGAGGGATCTGAGTCCAGCGTGCGGCAGGTGTACTAGGCCACATCTATTGTGTGCGATGCTCGGGAATCCATCGGCACATGTGTTGTATAATGCACACGCCGCAGGGATGCTGGGAGGGATCTGAGTCCAATGTGCGGCAGGTGTACTAGGCCACATCTATTGTGTGCGATGCTCGGGAATCCATCGGCACATGTGTTGTATAATGCACACGCCGCAGGGATGCTGGGAGGGATCTGAGTCCAATGTGCGGCAGGTGTACTAGGCCACATCTATTGTGTGCGATGCTCGGGAATCCATCGGCACATGTGTTGTATAATGCACACGCCGCAGGGATGCTGGGAGGGATCTGAGTCCAATGTGCGGCAGGTGTACTAGGCCACATCTATTGTGTGCGATGCTCGGGAATCCATCGGCACATGTGTTGTATAATGCACACGCCGCAGGGATGCTGGGAGGGATCTGAGTCCAATGTGCGGCAGGTGTACTAGGCCACATCTATTGTGTGCGATGCTGGGAATCCATCGGCACATGTGTTGTATAATGCACACGCCGCAGGGATGCTGGGAGGGATCTGAGCTCAATGTGCGGCAGGTGTACTAGGCCACATCTATTGTGTGCGATGCTGGGAATCCATCGGCACATGTGTTGTATAATGCACACGCCGCAGGGATGCTGGGAGGGATCTGAGCCCAACGTGCGGCAGGTGTACTAGGCCACATCTATTGTGTGCGATGCTCGGGAATCCATCGGCACATGTGTTGTATAATGCACACGCCGCAGGGATGCTGGGAATCCATCGGCACATGTGTTGTATAATGCACACCGCAGGGATGCTGGGAGGGATCTGAGTACAATGTGCGGCAGGTGTACTAGGCCACATCTATTGTGTGTGATGCTCGGGAATCCATCGGCACATGTGTTGTATAATGCACACGCCGCAGGGATGCTGGGAGGGATCTGAGTACAATGTGCGGCAGGTGTACTAGGCCACATCTATTGTGTGCGATGCTCGGGAATCCATCGGCACATGTGTTGTATAATGCACACGCCGCAGGGATGCTGGGAGGGATCTGAGCCCAATGTGCGGCAGGTGTACTAGGCCACATCTATTGTGTGCGATGCTCGGGAATCCATCGGCACATGTGTTGTATAATGCACACGCCGCAGGGATGCTGGGAGGGATCTGAGTCCAACGTGCGGCAGGTGTACTAGGCCACATCTATTGTGTGCGATGCTGGGAATCCATCGGCACATGTGTTGTATAATGCACACGCCGCAGGGATGCTGGGAGGGATCTGAGTCCAATGTGCGGCAGGTGTACTAGGCCACATCTATTGTGTGCGATGCTGGGAATCCATCGGCACATGTGTTGTATAATGCACACGCCGCAGGGATGCTGGGAGGGATCTGAGCCCAATGTGCGGCAGGTGTACTAGGCCACATCTATTGTGTGCGATGCTCGGGAATCCATCGGCACATGTGTTGTATAATGCACACGCCGCAGGGATGCTGGGAGGTATCTGAGTACAATGTGCGGCAGGTGTACTAGGCCACATCTATTGTGTGCGATGCTCGGGAATCCATCGGCACATGTGTTGTATAATGCACACACCGCAGGGATGCTGGGAGGGATCTGAGTCCAATGTGCGGCAGGTGTACTAGGCCACATCTATTGTGTGCGATGCTCGGGAATCCATCGGCACATGTGTTGTATAATGCACACGCCGCAGGGATGCTGGGAGGGATCTGAGTCCAATGTGCGGCAGGTGTACTAGGCCACATCTATTGTGTGCGATGCTCGGGAATCCATCGGCACATGTGTTGTATAATGCACACGCCGCAGGGATGCTGGGAGGGATCTGAGTCCAACGTGCGGCAGGTGTACTAGGCCACATCTATTGTGTGCGATGCTGGGAATCCATCGGCACATGTGTTGTATAATGCACACGCCGCAGGGATGCTGGGAGGGATCTGAGCCCAATGTGCGGCAGGTGTACTAGGCCACATCTATTGTGTGCGATGCTCGGGAATCCATCGGCACATGTGTTGTATAATGCACACGCCGCAGGGATGCTGGGAGGGATCTGAGCCCAATGTGCGGCAGGTGTACTAGGCCACATCTATTGTGTGCGATGCTCGGGAATCCATCGGCACATGTGTTGTATAATGCACACGCCGCAGGGATGCTGGGAGGTATCTGAGTACAATGTGCGGCAGGTGTACTAGGCCACATCTATTGTGTGCGATGCTCGGGAATCCATCGGCACATGTGTTGTATAATGCACTCACCGCAGGGATGCTGGGAGGGATCTGAGCCCAATGTGCGGCAGGTGTACTAGGCCACATCTATTGTGTGCGATGCTCGGGAATCCATCGGCACATGTGTTGTATAATGCACACGCCGCAGGGATGCTGGGAGGGATCTGAGCCCAATGTGCGGCAGGTGTACTAGGCCACATCTATTGTGTGCGATGCTCGGGAATCCATCGGCACATGTGTTGTATAATGCACACGCCGCAGGGATGCTGGGAGGGATCTGAGTCCAATGTGCGGCAGGTGTACTAGGCCACATCTATTGTGTGCGATGCTGGGAATCCATCGGCACATGTGTTGTATAATGCACACGCCGCAGGGATGCTGGGAGGGATCTGAGTCCAATGTGCGGCAGGTGTACTAGGCCACATCTATTGTGTGCGATGCTGGGAATCCATCGGCACATGTGTTGTATAATGCACACGCCGCAGGGATGCTGGGAGGGATCTGAGCCCAACGTGCGGCAGGTGTACTAGGCCACATCTATTGTGTGCGATGCTGGGAATCCATCGGTACATGTGTTGTATAATGCACACGCCGCAGGGATGCTGGGAGGGATCTGAGTCCAATGTGCGGCAGGTGTACTAGGCCACATCTATTGTGTGCGATGCTCGGGAATCCATCGGCACATGTGTTGTATAATGCACACCGCAGGGATGCTGGGAGGGATCTGAGTACAATGTGCGGCAGGTGTACTAGGCCACATCTATTGTGTGCGATGCTCGGGAATCCATCGGTACATGTGTTGTATAATGCACACGCCGCAGGGATGCTGGGAGGGATCTGAGTCCAATGTGCGGCAGGTGTACTAGGCCACATCTATTGTGTGCGATGCTCGGGAATCCATCGGCACATGTGTTGTATAATGCACACGCCGCAGGGATGCTGGGAGGGATCTGAGTACAATGTGCGGCAGGTGTACTAGGCCACATCTATTGTGTGCGATGCTCGGGAATCCATCGGCACATGTGTTGTATAATGCACACGCCGCAGGGATGCTGGGAGGGATCTGAGTCCAATGTGCGGCAGGTGTACTAGGCCACATCTATTGTGTGCGATGCTCGGGAATCCATCGGCACATGTGTTGTATAATGCACACGCCGCAGGGATGCTGGGAGGGATCTGAGTCCAACGTGCGGCAGGTGTACTAGGCCACATCTATTGTGTGCGATGCTGGGAATCCATCGGCACATGTGTTGTATAATGCACACGCCGCAGGGATGCTGGGAGGGATCTGAGTCCAATGTGCGGCAGGTGTACTAGGCCACATCTATTGTGTGCGATGCTGGGAATCCATCGGCACATGTGTTGTATAATGCACACGCCGCAGGGATGCTGGGAGGGATCTGAGTCCAATGTGCGGCAGGTGTACTAGGCCACATCTATTGTGTGCGATGCTGGGAATCCATCGGCACATGTGTTGTATAATGCACACGCCGCAGGGATGCTGGGAGGGATCTGAGTCCAATGTGCGGCAGGTGTACTAGGCCACATCTATTGTGTGCGATGCTCGGGAATCCATCGGCACATGTGTTGTATAATGCACACGCCGCAGGGATGCTGGGAGGGATCTGAGTACAATGTGCGGCAGGTGTACTAGGCCACATCTATTGTGTGCGATGCTCGGGAATCCATCGGCACATGTGTTGTATAATGCACACGCCGCAGGGATGCTGGGAGGGATCTGAGCCCAATGTGCGGCAGGTGTACTAGGCCACATCTATTGTGTGCGATGCTCGGGAATCCATCGGCACATGTGTTGTATAATGCACACGCCGAAGGGATGCTGGGAGGGATCTGAGCCCAATGTGCGGCAGGTGTACTAGGCCACATCTATTGTGTGCGATGCTCGGGAATCCATCGGCACATGTGTTGTATAATGCACACGCCGCAGGGATGCTGGGAGGTATCTGAGTACAATGTGCGGCAGGTGTACTAGGCCACATCTATTGTGTGCGATGCTCGGGAATCCATCGGCACATGTGTTGTATAATGCACTCACCGCAGGGATGCTGGGAGGGATCTGAGCCCAATGTGCGGCAGGTGTACTAGGCCACATCTATTGTGTGCGATGCTCGGGAATCCATCGGCACATGTGTTGTATAATGCACACGCCGCAGGGATGCTGGGAGGGATCTGAGCCCAATGTGCGGCAGGTGTACTAGGCCACATCTATTGTGTGCGATGCTCGGGAATCCATCGGCACATGTGTTGTATAATGCACACGCCGCAGGGATGCTGGGAGGGATCTGAGTCCAATGTGCGGCAGGTGTACTAGGCCACATCTATTGTGTGCGATGCTGGGAATCCATCGGCACATGTGTTGTATAATGCACACGCCGCAGGGATGCTGGGAGGGATCTGAGTCCAATGTGCGGCAGGTGTACTAGGCCACATCTATTGTGTGCGATGCTGGGAATCCATCGGCACATGTGTTGTATAATGCACACGCCGCAGGGATGCTGGGAGGGATCTGAGCCCAACGTGCGGCAGGTGTACTAGGCCACATCTATTGTGTGCGATGCTGGGAATCCATCGGTACATGTGTTGTATAATGCACACGCCGCAGGGATGCTGGGAGGGATCTGAGTCCAATGTGCGGCAGGTGTACTAGGCCACATCTATTGTGTGCGATGCTCGGGAATCCATCGGCACATGTGTTGTATAATGCACACGCCGCAGGGATGCTGGGAGGGATCTGAGCCCAACGTGCGGCAGGTGTACTAGGCCACATCTATTGTGTGCGATGCTGGGAATCCATCGGCACATGTGTTGTATAATGCACACGCCGCAGGGATGCTGGGAGGGATCTGAGTCCAATGTGCGGCAGGTGTACTAGGCCACATCTATTGTGTGCGATGCTGGGAATCCATCGGCACATGTGTTGTATAATGCACACGCCGCAGGGATGCTGGGAGGGATCTGAGTCCAATGTGCGGCAGGTGTACTAGGCCACATCTATTGTGTGCGATGCTCGGGAATCCATCGGCACATGTGTTGTATAATGCACACGCCGCAGGGATGCTGGGAGGGATCTGAGTACAATGTGCGGCAGGTGTACTAGGCCACATCTATTGTGTGCGATGCTCGGGAATCCATCGGCACATGTGTTGTATAATGCACACGCCGCAGGGATGCTGGGAGGGATCTGAGTCCAATGTGCGGCAGGTGTACTAGGCCACATCTATTGTGTGCGATGCTCGGGAATCCATCGGCACATGTGTTGTATAATGCACACACCGCAGGGATGCTGGGAGGGATCTGAGCCCAACGTGCGGCAGGTGTACTAGGCCACATCTATTGTGTGCGATGCTCGGGAATCCATCGGCACATGTGTTGTATAATGCACACGCCGCAGGGATGCTGGGAGGGATCTGAGTCCAACGTGCGGCAGGTGTACTAGGCCACATCTATTGTGTGCGATGCTGGGAATCCATCGGCACATGTGTTGTATAATGCACACGCCGCAGGGATGCTGGGAATCCATCGGCACATGTGTTGTATAATGCACTCGCTGCAGGGATGCTGGGAGGGATCTGAGCCCAATGTGCGGCAGGTGTACTAGGCCACATCTATTGTGTGCGATGCTGGGAATCCATCGGCACATGTGTTGTATAATGCACACGCCGCAGGGATGCTGGGAGGGATCTGAGTACAATGTGCGGCAGGTGTACTAGGCCACATCTATTGTATGCGATGCTGGGAATCCATCGGCACATGTGTTGTATAATGCACACGCCGCAGGGATGCTGGGAGGGATCTGAGCCCAATGTGCGGCAGGTGTACTAGGCCACATCTATTGTGTGCGATGCTGGGAATCCATCGGCACATGTGTTGTATAATGCACACACCGCAGGGATGCTGGGAGGGATCTGAGTCCAATGTGCGGCAGGTGTACTAGGCCACATCTATTGTGTGCGATGCTCGGGAATCCATCGGCACATGTGTTGTATAATGCACACACCGCAGGGATGCTGGGAGGGATCTGAGTCCAATGTGCGGCAGGTGTACTAGGCCACATCTATTGTGTGCGATGCTCGGGAATCCATCGGTACATGTGTTGTATAATGCACACGCCGCAGGGATGCTGGGAGGTATCTGAGTACAATGTGCGGCAGGTGTACTAGGCCACATCTATTGTGTGCGATGCTCGGGAATCCATCGGCACATGTGTTGTATAATGCACACACCGCAGGGATGCTGGAAGGGATCTGAGTCCAATGTGCGGCAGGTGTACTAGGCCACATCTATTGTGTGCGATGCTGGGAATCCATCGGCACATGTGTTGTATAATGCACACGCCGCAGGGATGCTGGGAGGGATCTGAGCCCAACGTGCGGCAGGTGTACTAGGCCACATCTATTGTGTGCGATGCTGGGAATCCATCGGCACATGTGTTGTATAATGCACACGCCGCAGGGATGCTGGGAGGGATCTGAGTCCAATGTGCGGCAGGTGTACTAGGCCACATCTATTGTGTGCGATGCTCGGGAATCCATCGGCACATGTGTTGTATAATGCACACGCCGCAGGGATGCTGGGAGGGATCTGAGTCCAATGTGCGGCAGGTGTACTAGGCCACATCTATTGTGTGCGATGCTCGGGAATCCATCGGCACATGTGTTGTATAATGCACTCGCCGCAGGGATGCTGGGAGGGATCTGAGTCCAATGTACGGCAGGTGTACTAGGCCACATCTATTGTGTGCGATGCTCGGGAATCCATCGGCACATGTGTTGTATAATGCACACGCCGCAGGGATGCTGGGAGGGATCTGAGTCCAACGTGCGGCAGGTGTACTAGGCCACATCTATTGTGTGCGATGCTGGGAATCCATCGGCACATGTGTTGTATAATGCACACGCCGCAGGGATGCTGGGAGGGATCTGAGTCCAACGTGCGGCAGGTGTACTAGGCCACATCTATTGTGTGCGATGCTCGGGAATCCATCGGCACATGTGTTGTATAATGCACACGCCGCAGGGATGCTGGGAGGGATCTGAGTACAATGTGCGGCAGGTGTACTAGGCCACATCTATTGTGTGCGATGCTGGGAATCCATCGGCACATGTGTTGTATAATGCACACACCGCAGGGATGCTGGGAGGGATCTGAGTCCAATGTGCGGCAGGTGTACTAGGCCACATCTATTGTGTGCGATGCTCGGGAATCCATCGGCACATGTGTTGTATAATGCACACGCCGCAGGGATGCTGGGAGGGATCTGAGTCCAACGTGCGGCAGGTGTACTAGGCCACATCTATTGTGTGCGATGCTGGGAATCCATCGGCACATGTGTTGTATAATGCACACGCCGCAGGGATGCTGGGAATCCATCGGCACATGTGTTGTATAATGCACACGCCGCAGGGATGCTGGGAGGGATCTGAGCCCAATGTCCGGCAGGTGTACTAGGCCACATCTATTGTGTGCGATGCTGGGAATCCATCGGCACATGTGTTGTATAATGCACACGCCGCAGGGATGCTGGGAGGGATCTGAGTCCAATGTGCGGCAGGTGTACTAGGCCACATCTATTGTGTGCGATACTCGGGAATCCATCGGCACATGTGTTGTATAATGCACACGCCGCAGGGATGCTGGGAGGGATCTGAGCCCAATGTGCGGCAGGTGTACTAGGCCACATCTATTGTGTGCGATACTCAGGAATCCATCGGCACATGTGTTGTATAATGCACACGCCGCAGGGATGCTGGGAGGGATCTGAGTCCAACGTGCGGCAGGTGTACTAGGCCACATCTATTGTGTGCGATGCTCGGGAATCCATCGGCACGTGTGTTGTATAATGCACACGCCGCAGGGATGCTGGGAGGGATCTGAGCCCAATGTGCGGCAGGTGTACTAGGCCACATCTATTGTGTGCGATGCTCGGGAATCCATCGGCACATGTGTTGTATAATGCACACACCGCAGGGATGCTGGGAGGGATCTGAGCCCAACGTGCGGCAGGTGTACTAGGCCACATCTATTGTGTGCGATGCTCGGGAATCCATCGGCACATGTGTTGTATAATGCACACGCCGCAGGGATGCTGGGAGGGATCTAAGGTCTGAGTCCAACGTGCGGCAGGTGTACCAGGCCACATCTATTGTGTGCGATGCTCGGGAATCCATCTGCACATGTGTTGTATAATGCACACGCCGCAGGGATGCTGGGAGGGATCTGAGTCCAACGTGCGGCAGGTGTACTAGGCCACATCTATTGTGTGCGATGCTCGGGAATCCATCGGCACATGTGTTGTATAATGCACACGCCGCAGGGATGCTGGGAGGGATCTGAGCCCAATGTGCGGCAGGTGTACTAGGCCACATCTATTGTGTGCGATGCTCGGGAATCCATCGGCACATGTGTTGTATAATGCACACACCGCAGGGATGCTGGGAGGGATCTGAGTCCAATGTGCGGCAGGTGTACTAGGCCACATCTATTGTGTGCGATGCTCGGGAATCCATCGGCACATGTGTTGTATAATGCACACGCCGCAGGGATGCTGGGAGGGATCTGAGCCCAACGTGCGGCAGGTGTACCAGGCCACATCTATTGTGTGCGATGCTCGGGAATCCATCGGCACATGTGTTGTATAATGCACACGCCGCAGGGATGCTGGGAGGGATCTGAGTCCAACGTGCGGCAGGTGTACTAGGCCACATCTATTGTGTGCGATGCTCGGGAATCCATCGGCACATGTGTTGTATAATGCACACGCCGCAGGGATGCTGGGAGGGATCTAAGGTCTGAGTCCAACGTGCGGCAGGTGTACCAGGCCACATCTATTGTGTGCGATGCTCGGGAATCCATCTGCACATGTGTTGTATAATGCACACGCCGCAGGGATGCTGGGAGGGATCTGAGTCCAACGTGCGGCAGGTGTACTAGGCCACATCTATTGTGTGCGATGCTGGGAATCCATCGGCACATGTGTTGTATAATGCACACGCCGCAGGGATGCTGGGAGGGATCTGAGCCCAACGTGCGGCAGGTGTACTAGGCCACATCTATTGTGTGCGATGCTCGGGAATCCATCGGCACATGTGTTGTATAATGCACACGCCGCAGGGATGCTGGGAGGGATCTGAGTCCAATGTGCGGCAGGTGTACTAGGCCACATCTATTGTGTGCGATGCTGGGAATCCATCGGCACATGTGTTGTATAATGCACACGCCGCAGGGATGCTGGGAGGGATCTGAGCCCAACGTGCGGCAGGTGTACTAGGCCACATCTATTGTGTGCGATGCTCGGGAATCCATCGGCACATGTGTTGTATAATGCACACGCCGCAGGGATGCTGGGAGGGATCTAAGGTCTGAGTCCAACGTGCGGCAGGTGTACTAGGCCACATCTATTGTGTGCGATGCTCGGGAATCCATCGGCACATGTGTTGTATAATGCACACGCCGCAGGGATGCTGGGAGGGATCTGAGCCCAACGTGCGGCAGGTGTACTAGGCCACATCTATTGTGTGCGATGCTCGGGAATCCATCGGCACATGTGTTGTATAATGCACTCGCCGCAGGGATGCTGGGAGGGATCTGAGTCCAATGTGCGGCAGGTGTACTAGGCCACATCTATTGTGTGCGATGCTCGGGAATCCATCGGCACATGTGTTGTATAATGCACACGCCGCAGGGATGCTGGGAGGGATCTGAGTCCAATGTACGGCAGGTGTACTAGGCCACATCTATTGTGTGCGATGCTCGGGAATCCATCGGCACATGTGTTGTATAATGCACACGCCGCAGGGATGCTGGGAGGGATCTGAGTCCAATGTGCGGCAGGTGTACTAGGCCACATCTATTGTGTGCGATGCTGGGAATCCATCGGCACATGTGTTGTATAATGCACACACCGCAGGGATGCTGGGAGGGATCTGAGCCCAACGTGCGGCAGGTGTACTAGGCCACATCTATTGTGTGCGATGCTGGGAATCCATCGGCACATGTGTTGTATAATGCACACGCCGCAGGGATGCTGGGAGGGATCTGAGCCCAATGTGCGGCAGGTGTACTAGGCCACATCTATTGTGTGCGATGCTGGGAATCCATCGGCACATGTGTTGTATAATGCACACGCCGCAGGGATGCTGGGAGGGATCTGAGCCCAATGTGCGGCAGGTGTACTAGGCCACATCTATTGTGTGCGATGCTGGGAATCCATCGGCACATGTGTTGTATAATGCACACGCCGCAGGGATGCTGGGAGGGATCTGAGCCCAATGTGCGGCAGGTGTACTAGGCCACATCTATTGTGTGCGATGCTGGTAATCCATCGGCACATGTGTTGTATAATGCACACGCCGCAGGGATGCTGGGAGGGATCTGAGTCCAATGTGCGGCAGGTGTACTAGGCCACATCTATTGTGTGCGATGCTCGGGAATCCATCGGCACATGTGTTGTATAATGCACACGCCGCAGGGATGCTGGGAGGGATCTGAGCCCAATGTCCGGCAGGTGTACTAGGCCACATCTATTGTGTGCGATGCTCGGGAATCCATCGGCACATGTGTTGTATAATGCACACGCCGCAGGGATGCTGGGAGGGATCTGAGCCCAACGTGCGGCAGGTGTACTAGGCCACATCTATTGTGTGCGATGTTCGGGAATCCATCGGCACATGTGTTGTATAATGCACACGCCGCAGGGATGCTGGGAGGGATCTGAGTCCAACGTGCGGCAGGTGTACTAGGCCACATCTATTGTGTGCGATGCTCGGGAATCCATCTGCACATGTGTTGTATAATGCACACGCCGCAGGGATGCTGGGAGGGATCTGAGTCCAACGTGCGGCAGGTGTACTAGGCCACATCTATTGTGTGCGATGCTGGGAATCCATCGGCACATGTGTTGTATAATGCACACGCCGCAGGGATGCTGGGAGGGATCTGAGTCCAACGTGCGGCAGGTGTACTAGGCCACATCTATTGTGTGCGATGCTCGGGAATCCATCGGCACATGTGTTGTATAATGCACACGCCGCAGGGATGCTGGGAGGGATCTGAGTACAATGTGCGGCAGGTGTACTAGGCCACATCTATTGTGTGCGATGTTCAGGAATCCATCGGCACATGTGTTGTATAATGCACACACCGCAGGGATGCTGGGAGGGATCTGAGTACAATGTGCGGCAGGTGTACTAGGCCACATCTATTGTGTGCGATGCTCGGGAATCCATCGGCACATGTGTTGTATAATGCACACACCGCAGGGATGCTGGGAGGGATCTGAGTCCAACGTGCGGCAGGTGTACCAGGCCACATCTATTGTGTGCGATGCTCGGGAATCCATCTGCACATGTGTTGTATAATGCACACGCCGCAGGGATGCTGGGAGGGATCTGAGTCCAACGTGCGGCAGGTGTACTAGGCCACATCTATTGTGTGCGATGCTGGGAATCCATCGGTACATGTGTTGTATAATGCACACGCCGCAGGGATGCTGGGAGGGATCTGAGTCCAACGTGCGGCAGGTGTACTAGGCCACATCTATTGTGTGCGATGCTCGGGAATCCATCGGCACATGTGTTGTATAATGCACACACCGCAGGGATGCTGGGAGGGATCTGAGTCCAACGTGCGGCAGGTGTACTAGGCCACATCTATTGTGTGTGATGCTCGGGAATCCATCGGCACATGTGTTGTATAATGCACACGCCGCAGGGATGCTGGGAGGGATCTGAGTCCAATGTGCGGCAGGTGTACTAGGCCACATCTATTCTGTGCGATGCTCGGGAATCCATCGGCACATGTGTTGTATAATGCACTCGCCGCAGGGATGCTGGGAGGGATCTGAGTCCAACGTGCGGCAGGTGTACTAGGCCACATCTATTGTGTGCGATGCTCGGGAATCCATCGGCACATGTGTTGTATAATGCACACACCGCAGGGATGCTGGGAGGGATCTGAGTCCAACGTGCGGCAGGTGTACTAGGCCACATCTATTGTGTGCGATGCTCGGGAATCCATCGGCACATGTGTTGTATAATGCACACGCCGCAGGGATGCTGGGAGGGATCTGAGTCCAACGTGCGGCAGGTGTACTAGGCCACATCTATTGTGTGTGATGCTCGGGAATCCATCGGCACATGTGTTGTATAATGCACACGCCGCAGGGATGCTGGGAGGGATCTGAGCCCAACGTGCGGCAGGTGTACTAGGCCACATCTATTGTGTGCGATGCTCGGGAATCCATCGGCACATGTGTTGTATAATGCACACGCCGCAGGGATGCTGGGAGGGATCTGAGTCCAATGTGCGGCAGGTGTACTAGGCCACATCTATTGTGTGCGATGCTCGGGAATCCATCGGCACATGTGTTGTATAATGCACACGCCGCAGGGATGCTGGGAGGGATCTGAGCCCAACGTGCGGCAGGTGTACTAGGCCACATCTATTGTGTGCGATGCTCGGGAATCCATCGGCACATGTGTTGTATAATGCACACGCCGCAGGGATGCTGGGAGGGATCTGAGCCCAACGTGCGGCAGGTGTACTAGGCCACATCTATTGTGTGCGATGCTCGGGAATCCATCGGCACATGTGTTGTATAATGCACACGCCGCAGGGATGCTGGGAGGGATCTGAGCCCAACGTGCGGCAGGTGTACCAGGCCACAGATTAGTAAGTGTGCACACAAATAGATCTCATCCACATTTCTCCACGTAGTCCCCATGTCAGCATGGCTGGAAAGGCCTTGCCGTGAGTGGCCAGCGGTGAGGGAGACGGCGGGGGGATCACATTACCGCGCACCTTTGTGTCAGGACTGTCGTTTTCCAGAGAAGGAACGGCTTTGAGAAGCTGACATTCCAGGCCCACGCCCAGTTCTCCAGACAATGGCTCTGCAAACAAAGTTCCTGTTCTTGTGGAATAAAGACGTTGAAATGAAGTCCTTTCTCCTGGATAAACAGAGCTGTGCGTCTCGTTATCCTGGCTCGTTAGCTCATTGTGTCTCCTTCAGCCTCAGGAGTTCTCCCATTCATCTCGGGACGTGTCTGTGCCTCTCCGGGTCTGCGGGGACCCTGTGACATGCCTGTGGGCCACAGATACACACCGGGGTGGGAACATGGCTGCGGGGCAAGCTTAGGAAACACCTGTATTCCCTTTTGTCTCAGGAATGGAGGAACAAACCTGCTGCAGCTGCTGTGCATTGTGGGATCACAGGAAAATGAAGGTTTGGAAATGTCTCCTACAGCGGGATCCAGGGATGGTGTCGCTATAGGAGTCCGGTTCCCCTGCGGCACTGTGACAACAAGGTGCAGTCATGTGCGTATTCCTATTTCACATCTATTCCCGGCCTAACATCTACCACATACTGTATACGCACCCGCAGGTAGTGCAATAGGCTGCAATGAACGGTCTGAGGAGACAGAACGCATTGCGGTTACACATTCAGCAGCGTTTCCCATGTTATTTTATGCCTCTTGCTCCTGATGCGTTCGGCAACGCATCAGGAAACTGGTGCCGAAATTCCAATATCAATGAGAATCCCGGCACCTGAATCCCAACTGATGGGATGCTGTATGTACTGTAAGTTTGCCATGACAGTTTGGAGTTAGGCCGGAGAAGGGGGGGGGGTGTTTAGATTTAGGAACTGGGGGGGGGGGGCGACGACGACTTAGGGTTAGGTGGTGATAGTGGGGGGAGGAGATTAAGGTTAAGTTGGGATTCCCTCCATCAGGATGCAGGTGTCAGTATTCTGACTGAGAGAGAGGATTATCCACCTGTAGTACAGTATTGAGTATGGTTAGCGCCGGAGAAATGACCTGTCCCTATTGTCATGGTCACGCTTGGAAACTAAATCTGTCAGCGCGTTTTGTGTCCAAGGACTGCAATAGAAACCGCCGTCACAACCTGACGGACCATTAACCGAGGCAGAAAAGGGGGGCAATCCTCCAACAACA